>NC_142484.1:25665000-26966500 GCF_049115385.1 Moschus berezovskii | reverse complement strand
ACCGCACTTTCCCTGCCCTAGGCCCACCTGCCCCCACATGCCCCCGTGCTGGCCATGCCCGGCTCTCAAGTGTAAACATCTTGATGACTTTTCTACAGCTGACTGAAATTAGGTTCATGAAACAACTCATTCACCACTTTCATTTATGGTTGAATTTGAGAAGATATATGAAATGCAGAATTTAGATCACCCCTCAAAAACTAACTTTAAAATTTTTATTGTTCTCAAAACCAAATGTATTCTCAAAAATTTATCAGTAAATGTTATCAGTGATCCAGTAAATGTTAAACAGAAAAATGTAATCTGAAATAGATAATTTCAGTTATCAGGGAAAATAATACATCTGAAACAATTCTAGTTACATTTTGTTTCAGGTGTATCCCAAGAGGAGGATGACAGTGTAAATTTAAGCTGAAATTAGTGGTACATGTTAGGAAGTTACATATTCTTTCAAGTCCTAAACACAAGGAAACTTATTCCCCAAAACTCTAAGGAGGAAGTCATACTCCATTCAACATTGGTCTCAGGATGCAATCAGCATGGCAAAGAGAGAAATGATCTTTTGAACAAATTATACCTTCATAGCATCTCAAAGCTCAAAGCGACTTCAAAGGCCATTTAATTGCCCTGCTGGTCCTTGACTTCACTTTTCTGCCCTTCACCAAATTGACTACTAGCTTATGATCAAGTATGTGTTAGCTATAGGCATGTCTCCACCTATTGTAAAAATTTGTCCTATTTTCAGATATTCAGTTTTATAAACCTTGGATTTCATTTTTTCTGTAAGTTTTTGGTCTTAGATCACCACTTTGGGTCCACAAAGAATAAGCTTCACCCTTCTTTCACCTGACAGCCTTGCAGATGTCTGAAGACAGCTCTCATCTGCACCCTAAGGTTTCTCTTAAGGGTCACCATCTTGCCAGCGGAAGATTTTTCGGAACCCATAAAATCAATTACACTTTCCAGAGTCCTCTGATATTTTCCTTTGGGCATTCATTCTATCAATAAACTAATATTTACTGAGAGCCTCCCATATGTCTAGTATGACTTTCTCACTCACTAGAGTTCCCTTCTCCATTCGAACAGTAGCATAGCTGAAGCCAGAGGGTGAAGGAGATGGGGTTACTGGGAAGTAACAGACGCATGTGAAAGATATTTAGTAGGCAAATGGTGAGAATTCCAAAAAGAACCAACACCAATTTTCAGAATAAAAGTTTTGTATTTATATATAAGTTTAAACGTTATGAAGCAGTTAAATTTTATTTTCTATCATTTTAAAGTGATTAGAGACTTGAACATTGACAACAGAATGTACAAAAAAGTTAAGCAGTATTTCAGAAAAGGGTTCTCAAAAAACAATAGATGAAATGTTTAAAAACATTTTTTCCCCCCAATTTGGGTATGTCATAAAATATATCTGCTAATCTAGATCTTCTAATTCAGTGCTTCATCTTGCTGAGGGAGTCTTAGAGGAAGAAGGGAAGAAAAGGAGCAAGGAATTTAGAAATGGATGATAAGTCCTTATATTTAAAAATATATATATATAATTTTGAAACATATGAAATTAGAGAAACAGTCAAATTTTTAAAATTTACATAAAATCTCTTTTCTTTGTAATAACTGTGAGTTATAAAAGTAGAGTAGAGTAGAAAAGTATTTCTTCCTTTCATGAGCTGGTGAGGATTCCTTTACTGAAAAAATAATAAATTTGAAGTTTAAAATAATTTCAAACAGTATTGTTAACCACGCCCTGATTCAAATCCTGGAGTTCACTAAAACGGAAGTTGCCGATTTCAAATGCAGATCTTAGTTTTTAAAGATTGGTCACCTAGCACCATCTTCTGGCTATATAATAATTTTTGCTTTCTCCCTCACTACAAAATTGTCATTGTGTAACATGTATGATTGTGGCGCCACCTGCTGGACTTTCTTTTTCTAAACATGAACACATTCTGAAGAGTGCACTCTTCAGAAATTTGATGCTTATACTATCCCGGTATGACTTCTAGCCACTCTAGAAAAAAATAATAATATTTGCAAAGTAGCCAAACTTTCTGATACTAAAAATTATTCTGAGTTATTCAGTATACTATTTTAATATTATAAAGAAAATTATGATGTATTCTAATGATTGATTGTAATGGAAAAAGAAGCTTTATGTCCCTTTGGTAAGCCATTCTCTATTTCCTCTTTTGCTGTCCCTGTGCAAATTTCAGCCACATAAGAAATTATCCCCAAATAGTTTGAAAAATAAGTAAAATAATACTTTAGCATGCTTTATACTGTTTCTTAAATCTTACAACTCTAAGAAATAAATAATTAGCCCCATCTGATGGACTGGAGAAGAGTGAGGTGGTTTTTTCATTGCTACTTAGTGGGATTTTAATAAATGTGGACTATATTATATAAATATGATTTTTAATATCTTGTAAAAAGTTTTCTCAGAGATGGCAATGGCAACCCACTCAAGTACTCTTGCCTGGAAAATCCCATGGGCAGAGAAGCCTGGTAGGCTGCAGTCCATGGGGTCATGAAGAGTTGGACACGACTAAGCAACTTCACTTTCACTTTTCACTTTCATGCATTGGAGAAGGAAATGGCAACCCACTCCAGTGTTCTTGCCAGGAGAATCCCAGGGACGGGGGAGCCTGGTGGGCTGCCATCTATGGGGTCGCACAGAGTCGAACACGACAGAAGTGACTTAGCAGCAGCAGCAGAAAGTTTTCTAATCTCCATAAATATGTTTCTTTGTCAGAACTTTATAGTTCTTAGTAGAGCTTACTTTACTTCATTTGTTTATAACCCACAGACTGAATGCCACACTTCCTGTTTGTCACCCTGTGCTTCTTTCTATGTGGGAATCTCTAAAACCAACCATGACCTTCACATTTCACTCATTATACTTGGACACAAAAGTCAAAAGGAAAGGAATAATTAGTCACCACTGTTCTAAAGTGTTGATTAGATTTGACCTAAAAACAAGAATGCTAAAACTTCTGAGTTAAAGAACAGATGCTCCATTAATTTATTCATACTAATCATATTTAATGTGTTTTAAGATAATCACGATGGTGTGATCACTCACCTAGAGCCAGACATGCTGGAATGTGAAGTCAGGTAGGCCTTAGAAAGCATCACTACAAACAAAGCTAGTGGACGTGATGGAATTCCAGTTGAGCTATTTCAAATCTTGAAAGATGATGCTGTGAAACTGCTGCACTCAATATGCCAGCAAATTTGGAAAACTCAGCAGTGGCCACAGGACTGGAAAAGGTCAGTCTTCATTCCAATCCCAAAGAAAGGCAATGCCAAAGAATGCTCAAACTACTGCACAATTGCACTCATCTCACACACAAGTAAAGTCATGCTCAAAATTCTTCAAGCCAGGCTTCAGCAATACATGAACCGTGAACTCCCAGATGTTCAAGCTGGTTTTAGAAAAGGCAGAGGAACCAGAGATCAAATAGCCAACATCCGCTGGATCATGGAAAAAGCAAGAGTTCCAGAAAAACATTTATTTCTGCTTTACTGACTATGCCAAAGCCTTTGACTGTGTGGATCACAATAAACTGTGGAAAATTCTAAAAGAGATGGGAATACCAGGTCACCTGACCCACCTCTTGAGAAACCTGTATGCAGGTCAGGAAGCAACAGTGAGAACTGGACAGGGAACAACAGACTGGTTCCAAATAGGAAAAGGAGTACGTCAAGGTTGTATATTTTCACCCTACTTATTTGACTTCTATGCAGAGTACATCATGAGGAACGCTGGGCTGGAAGAAGCACAAGCTGGAATCAAGATTGCCGGGAGAAATATCAATAACCTCAGATATGCAGAAGACACCACCCTTATGGCAGAAAGTGAAGTGGAACTAAAAAACCTTTTGATGAAAGTAAAGAGGAAAGTGAAAAAGTTGGCTTGAAGCTCAACATTCAGAAAACTAAGATCATGGCATCTGGTCCCATCACTTCATGGGAAATAGACGGAAAAACAGTGGAAACAGTGTCAGACTTTATTTTGGGGGGCTCCAAAATCACTGCAGATGCTGACTGCAGCCAGGAAATTAAAAGACACTTACTCCTTGGAAGGAAAGTTATGACCAACCTAGATAGCATATTAAAAAGCAGAGACATTACTTTGCCAACCAAGGTCCATCTAGTCAAGGCTATGGTGTTTCCAGTGGTCATGTATGGATGTGAGAGTTGGACTGTGAAGAAAGATGAGAGCCAAAGAATTGATACTTTTGAACTGTGGTGTTGGAGAAGACTCTTGAGAGTTCCTTGGACTGCAAGGAGATCCAACCAGTCCATTCTAAAGGAGATCAGTCCTGGGTGTTCATTGGAAGGACTGATGCTAAAGCTGAAACTCCAATACTTAGGCCACCTCATGTGACGCGTTGACTCACTGGGAAAGAATCTGATGCTGGGAGGGATTGGGGGCAAGAGGAAAAGGGGACGACAGAGAATGAGATGGCTGGATGGCATCACCGACTCGATGGACACGAGTTTCAGTGAACTCCGGGAATTGGTGATGGACAGGGAGGCCTGGCGTGCTGTGATTCATGGGCTAGCAAAGATTCGGACACGACTGAGCAACTGAACTGAAATAAACTGAACTGAACCAAACTGAACTGAACCTTAACCTGTGAGTTGTTTAATGGTGAATTTTAAATGTTCTTTTAACTGGACCTATATGTAAACTAGTTAGAATCCTCCCCAAAGGCTGGAAGTGAGGACTCTCTCTTAGATAGTGGGACAAATCATAGTAAGATCCAGTTAGAAGAAGGGATTCCCATTATTCACAGCAAGACAAAATAAGGGCAACCCACAGAGGGAAACAAAGCTATTGGAAGTGAATCTTTATGATTTGATTGAACCAAATTTCCTTCTGTGTATTTCAGTCATGTAAACCAAAATAATAAAACCTTTCAGCTTTTTTACTTTCATCAGTACATCTGTTTTTGCAACTAAAGGAATACTACTACAGTACTCAAAAAATACACACTGAATTAATGAATGTTAAATCACCTGGGTTAGTTCTCTTAAGTTCTCAGAGCTTCACCTCTTTTAAAAATTTAATTTTAAAATAAAGGAAATTATATGCATTTTTCTTTCCCCCCAGGCTCATGAAGTTCATATGACATGAGCGCCATAAGAAATAAATGACTTATAAATGAAAGATTTAGAAATTTATATAAAGGTGCTATGTAAATGTCAAAATCATGGTATCCAAATATGCCACACCGTTGAACAAATCAATAGATGTGATCAGCATAAGTTAGTAAGAGTTAATCTCTCAGGCATGTCCGACTCTGAGAGGCTATGGACTGTCGCCCACCAGGCTCCTTTGTCCATGGAATTCTCCAGGCAAGAATACTGGAGTGGGTTGCCATTTCCTTCCCCAGGGGATCTTTGCAACCTAGGGATCGAACCCCGGTCTCCTGCATGGCAGGCAAGTGCTTTACCACTTGAGCCACCAGGCAGAGTGGCCTTAAAAACGACATCAGTTCAGTAAAGCTTTCTCTGTTTCATTGTGTCATTTTCCAGCATAGACAGGAATGGGGAGGCTTCCAAGGGTTTTAGTATTCAACGAGCACTGTGACTTAAGGTAATGACAAAGTAAGCTGATTGAGTTAAAGTGTGAATACAGAGATTACAGATTATATTTATCATATAATAGAAGTTTGAAAGATGATGCTTTATGAAAAACACTGCATTTAACTTACTTTGCCTTTTGTAAAAAACATGAGGTCATCCTCTCTCTCAGGATAAAGTGGAATCATTTCCCACAGTTCCTGGTATCTGGAAAATGCCTTCTCTGAAACACTGATTCAACTCTTAATATTCCTGTGATTGCACAAAAATTCAGAAGAACAATATGTATTTCTTTCTGTGATGTTAGACACACAATGCAGTCTTGGCAGGCTAATTAAATAAGAATTTAAGACAAGATGGAATCAGACCTCTTAAAATAACTATTTTTCTTACCTAACAAATAGATCTGTGTTCTATTTGGATAAATTCTCAATCTCCAGTTCTATACTATGTATTTTTATTTGTGCTCTCCAAATATCAATTTGGGGCAGAAAACTTTATAATAGTGAAGTAGAAGTGAAGTAGCTCAGTTGTGTTTGAGTCTTTGCAGTCCCGTGGACTGTAGACTACCAGGCTCTTCTGTTCATGGGATTCTCCAGGCAAGAATATTGGAGTGTGTTGTCATTTCCTTCTCCAAATAGTTTCAACTTAAAAAACTATGCAATGTGAGAGTTTTAAGTTTTATTGGGTGATAACTGAGGAGGGCAGCCCAGGAGACAGCACCTCAGATAGCTCTGAGAAACTGTTCCAAAGAGGCAAGTGAAAAGCTTGGTATGGGTGTGACTTTTGTAAATGGTTTGTGCAGGGAGGGTAGAGGCAATCTAGCACTTTTTTTTCTTTTTTTTTTTGCAGAAGGTTTCTGCTAGTCACAAGAGACAGTCATCCTCAGGAAGGATTTTAGTGTTTTTCTAGATATAAGGAAATGGCAACCCACTCCAGTGTTATTGCCTGGAGAATCCCAGGGATGGGGGAGCCTGGTGGGCTGCCATCTATGGGGTCGCACAGAGTCAGACACGACTGAAGTGACTTAGCAGCAGCAGCAGATATAAGGAGCCATAATAATTGGGCTCATAAAACCAGCTCCTGAAAGCATCTATCTAAAGACCAGTCCTGCCAATTTTCTCCTGAACACAGAGCGCCTCATTTCTGCTCTCCACCCCGAACTCCTTTCAGGGGGTGCTGAAGGTCAGCACCTATAGCAACATATGATTTAACCCTTGTGAAGTAGATGGCAAGTGCCAGTTTGTGCTTGACAATAGTCAGAACTAGAGAACACATGAAGAAAAAGATTTGTAATCCTCATGAATATGAATACAATAGTTCTAAACACAGGATGACAGTGTTAGCTTCGTTATCTTTCTCATCCCATCTTCCTTAGGATTTAAGATATTAAGCCTTTCAAGTAGTTAAGCAGAGCTCTTTCCATCTGTAAAACTTAACTGTTAGTTTTGTTCTAAAATTAAATTATTTGTGCTTTTTTTCCCCAATAATAAGTCAACTGAAGATTAACCACACAACATAGGAGCTGAAAATCGAGTTTTCTTCAGGGTCTCATTGAGGGCTGTAGCCTGGGAGACAGCAATACAAGTTTTTCTGTCAGTCTGTGACAAACACCCCTGATGGGGAGAAAATCATTTAAGTTGTGCTGTGAAAGCTGATCAGGCTTCCCAGGTGGCTCAGTGGTAAAGAACCCACCCGCCAATGCAGGAGATACAGTTTCAATCTCCAGGAGGAGAAAATGGCAACCCACTCCCACATTCTTGCCTGGGAAATCCCATGGACAGAGCCGGTGGGCTGTAGTCCATGCGGTTGCAAAGAGTCAGACACAACTGAGAGACTAACGCTACAGTTCAGAGGTTACGATGAGTCAGACAGGGTTGAGCAACTGAGTATGCATAGACGTGAAAGCTGAGCACATCAGCGTGGCAAGTCTTTTTCTGTGTGTTGTGTGTTGCTTGCCGGGAGCCAGCGAGGGAAATCCTACCCGTGGCAAAGGTCAATTGGGGAAGAGGCCTGATGGGCAAAGGCTAATCAGGACTCGAGGAACCCCCTGGACTTACCTGAGCATCTACCCCAAAGAAAACCGGAGTCTGACTGCCTTACTATCTTACGCCTCTTATCAAGTCCTCTAATACTTACGGGGGCTTCCCCTCCAACCACCTTTCTCTGAAAACATTAATTCAGAGCTGTAGTTAAAAAGTTCTCCTCAGCTTAATAGGAGTGTTCCAATCCAAGCCCCTCTGATAGCTTTCTAACTTTCATGACGAGTTTGTCCGGGCTCTTACAACTATGAATGTGACTGTTTATAGCCTCCCAGCCATGCAAGGACAGAAAGCCTAATATTCTAAAATACAGAAATCTGTTGAAGAAGTTAAAATCAATAGAATAGACTAAAAAAGATTTCATTGTTGAATCAATGCTTGCTGCAAAGTTTCCTCTATCTATTGTATCCTTGGAAATATATTAATCACATATAGAGAATATAAGTAGTAGCCTTTGATTTAACCACATCAGATCTTAAGTTAATAAATTCCTTTCTTGTAGCTCACTACACCTGTGCCTTATAGGAATGTAACCTTGTCATGTGTCTAGCACCTGACTTTAGGAAAATCATCTTAAAAGAATATAAGCCTTTTTCCAGCTAACTAACCTTTGTTAGGAGAGAGGGCCATAAACTGTTAGCAGGCCACCCGGCCAGAAGATGATGTAAGCCACCCAAAACTTTTGTATATCACGAGACATACAAAAATGAGCCCTGATCCTGATAAGGGTCAAGACTGCTGACCCTGTGTGATTTTGGCGTGACTCTATACCTCTCTTTCTCTATTTTTTATGTGCACAACTTAGGGTATAAAAGCAGCACTGGAAAATAAAGTTTTGGGCCTTGCTCACTGAAGCTTGGTCTCCCCATGTCGTTCTTTCTCTTTTTCCATCCTTTTCTCTATTCTCCTTTTTCTGGTTGAGATCCTTGGAGCGCTGGGCCCTCTGAGTTTACTTATCTGCCTGGGCTTCTAAGACCCACTCGAGGGGGTGCCCTGGTGGGGTACCTCCAGTGATTCGAGAGGGCGCCTGAGGCCTACGTAAACAGAGCAAACCCTGTGCTGGGGTTTTATTGGTTTCCTGCGTAAACCAAGGAATCATCAGCCCCGTCTCTCTCTCTCTCTCTCCTTTTCTCTCTCTCCTTTTCTCTCTCTCTCGCTGACGCCGACGCCGTTCATCCTGAGGATACCCTGGGCCATATCGAGGCTGGTCCCCAATAGTTGCTGATGCTCTAAATATCCAGAATACTCTTATGCGCAAAGATGCGCTTTTTAGGATGAAGCCAAAAGAAAGGGTCATATAACCTAGACTTCCATAAATCAGAAAACAAATGAGAAATCGAGAAGAGGAGGTCCCTACATGTTTCTCTAGGCTGGCTGTATGTAATGAAAGGCAGATTTTTGAGAGATGAGAAAATGTTAATCAAACAAGGAGGCATAGCTGGATGAGGGTCTAATGCCATTGAAGCCCATGTAAGCAACCCAAAATCTAAGCTTGTAAATACCGCAGAGTTACAAAATCAAGAGGCTAAGAACAATCACTCTCAAACAGCCAACTAGGCTTTTAACTGTAGACAATCAAATAATCTTTGTTTGCGTCTGCACTTTCTCTCTATAAGCCTAGACCCTTAGCTACTATCAACCAGGGCTCCTTAAACACTTCTGGTTTGGCATTGCCCCATTAAAATCAATTACTGCTTTAATAAACTCATAAAAATTTCAATATGCCTCAGTTTATCATTTAAAAGCATGATCCTTTGAAGTGTGTGTGTGTGCGAGCACATGTGCATGTTCCTGGTGATTTAATAATAAAAACTGGATTATTTCTGGTAAGAAATTATGTTTGCAGTTCTTGCCAAACATTTTGCATTGTAATATACAATTAACAAAAGGTTAAACATTTCCATTAAGAAAGAAAGAGGGACACCCCCAGAGGTCCAGTGGTTAAGATTCCAGATATCCAATGCAGAGGACAGAAGCTCGATTCCCACTCTGGGAACTAAGATCCACATGCCACATGGCATGGCCAAAAAACGAAAGGAAAGAAAGAGACCATTTAGGAGGGCAAATATCCCCATCAGCTTTTTTTTAAATCAACCATGTTTAAATTCGGCTGTCATAGCCAAACGTCTACTTGTAGTAGCGGTGGTGTTTAGTCGCTCAGTCATGTCCGATTTTTGTGACCCCCATGGACTATAGCCTGCCAAGCTCCTCTTGCTTAACATTAATTTTCTTATACATCCATGTTTAAAACCACACTACATAAAAAAAGTATCAGTGAGAAATACTGCTAATTTCCATACCCACATTTTATTAAACAGTTTTATTCAACTTCTTCACATGCATTTTCAGCATCACTGTCTTAACTGTCACAAGAGCCTGTTTTTGAGCAATTTTCAATAACTTTCATTTTTTCTTTCATCTCAGTGCCTCAAAATACAGCAATTTTAAAAACCTAGTTTGATGCTATTACAAGTTACTGCAAATTTACCTAAAGCCTAGATACTTTTTCATATAACACTACAATAGTCTTTTTTTTCTTTTCATTTGTTCTTCTTATGTGTGTTAAAAATCTCCAAAATATAGCCATTTATTTTGTTAGTTTTTAAAGTGATTTTTTTAAAAAGCTTTGTTAACAAGACTTTCAGAACTTCAAAATTTGAAGTTGTACTTCAAGACTTCAAGAGATCATCACTAAATCTCTGTGCTGTTACTGATTTGGCTACATGACCTCAGTAAGTATCTAAAGCTGGAATTCATTAAGGCCAATTTCTCCCTAAAGCATTTTCCTAAAAAATTTTGTTTTTCAAAATAAAGTTAGTGAGAAGGAGCTCTGAAATAGACTTCATAAGCATTCTGACATAAGATAACTCATTCTTTCTGACCTTACATTGGGGCAGGTGTGAGAGGTGGAGAAGAACCAGCAAAGGTATGGAGACTGAACTGCAGATCGAGTGCTTAATTTACCCTGGTGGCTCAGAGGTTAAAGCGTCTGCCCTCAGTGCGGGAGACCTGGGTAAAATCCCTGGGTCAGGAAGATCCCCTGGAGAAGGAAATGGCAACCCACTCTAGTATTCTTGCCTGGAGACTCCCATGGAGGAGGAGCCTGGTAGGCTACAGTCCATGGTGTCGCAAAGAGTCAGACATGACTGAGCGACTTCACTTTCACTTTCATGACTAGATGGAAGCAGGGCACAGGCACAGCTTCTCCTGAAAGCTCTAGAACCTGGAGGGTTCAGTGGAGAAAGGAGGAGAGAGACAAACTGTGACAAAAGGAGCAGTCATCACTGGTTCAGGGTCTGCCAGTTGATTTACTTCCCCCTTTCCGACTCAAGGTGCAATTCCATCTCTCTTCATTTAGTGAAAAAGTGAAAGTTGCTCAGTCATGTCCAACCCTTTGCGACCCCATGGACTGTATGTCCATGGAATTCTCCAGGCCAGAATACTAGTGTGGGTAGCCTTTCCCTTCTCCAGGGGATCGTCCCAATTCAGGGATCAAATTGGGTTCTCCTGCATGGTAGGCAGGTTCTTTATCAACTGAGCCACAAAGGAAGCCCTTCATTTAACCTCACTTTTAAAATCACCAGATTCTGCCCATAGCTTTCTTATCGCCCAAGCTAATGTAAAGGTGACTCCTTATAAGGTCCCTCCCCGCCTTTAGTGAGTATCTTGTAGATTCTGACTTCTCTCTTCTTAATCCTCTGTTCACTCATTCAGTTCAGTTCAGTCGCCCAGTCGTGTCCGACTCTCCGCGACCCCATGAATCACAGCACGCCAGGCCTCCCTGTCCATCACCAACTCCCGGAGTTCACTCAAACTCATGTCCACAGAGTTGGTGATGCCATCCAGCCATCTCATTCTCTGTCGTCCCCGTCTCCTCCTGCCCCCAACCTTTCCTAGCATCAGAGTCTTTTCCAGTGAGTCAACTCGTCGCATGAGGTGGCCAAAGTATTGCAGTTTCAGCTTTAGCATCAGTCCTTCCAATGAACACCCAGGATTGATCTCCTTTAGAATGGACTGGTTGGATCTCCTTGCAGTCCAAGGAACTCTCAAGAGTCTTCTCCAACACCACAGTTCAAAAGCATCAATTCTTCGGCGATCAGCTTTCTTCACAGTCCAACTCTCACATCCATACATGACCACGGGAAAAACCATAGCCTTGACTAGACGGACCTTGGTTGGCAAAGTAATGTCTCTGCTTTTTAATATATTATCAAGGTTGGTCATAACTTTCCTTCCAAGGAGTAAGCGTCTTTTAATTTCATGGCTGCAATCAGCATCTGCAGTGATTTTGGAGCCCAAAACAATAAAGTCTGACACTGTTTCCACTGTTTCCCCATCTATTTCCCATGAAGTGATGGGACCAGATGCCATGATCTTTGTTTTCTGAATGTTGAGCTTCAAGCCAACCTTTTCACTCTCCTCTTTCACTTTCATCAAGAGGCCTTTTAGTTCCTCTTCACTTTCTGCCATAAGGGTAGTGTCATCTGCATATCTGAGGTGATTGATATTTCTCCCGGCAATCTTGATTCCAGCTTGTGCTTCACTCATTACCTACACATTAATACAAAAGTAAATAAGGAGAAGGTGCCTGCCAGCCTGATTTCTGATGCCTTGTGAAATTTCTCTAGTCCAGCCTCTTACCTCCTCTCCTGCAGGTGCTTGTTCTGCCTTGTTTTTCTTTGTTTTTTTTTTTTTTCTGGTAGCCGTCTCTGCCAGGCCCAAGATTCATTCAGCACCATCACCAGTTAGCAGCTCACTAACTCTGCCAGTGCATCCGTGTGTCCAGGCTCAGTCAGAGAGACCTGTCTTATCTTTTGGTCCAGAAGGAATTCAGAGACCAGAAATAGTGACATATGATCGATGTCATACCAAATGGGGTATGTGAGTAAGAGTGCCATAAAGAAATAGCCAAAGACAGTTTCTCACAGCTATTAGGGACAAAAAGTGTCACTTGTTCCTTCCAGCGTTCTCACTGCAGTAACTGATTAATTGCTTTGCTTGCAATGGCCCAGTGACCTGGAGACTCACTAGGTGTGACCCTAGCTCTGCACCACAGAGGTGAGGAGCCCCAGCTCTAGATGGTGGAAAGGGCAAGCAAGTCCTCGTGAGACAAAGGAGGAGCAAGTAAAATCAACCCTTACCCAGGGCCAGGTTAACATATATGGTAGCCCTAGGGATGAAGATATATGATGCCCGTCCTATATGTAATTTGAAATCAAAAGGCAAAACTCTATCTGTGGTAGGCTAAAAATTGTTCTCAAAGATACGCTCATGGACTAATCCTTGGAAACTTCCCGGGAACTTTAGAATCCTTGGAAAGTGAAGTGAAAGTGTTAGTTGCTCAATTGTGTCTGACTCTTTGCAATCTCATAGACTGTAGCCCTCCAGGCTCCTCTGTTCATGGGATTTCCCACACACGAATACTGGAGTGGGTTGCTATTCCCTTCTCCAGGGGATCTTCCCCACCCAGGGATTGAACCTGGGTCTCCTGCACTGCAGGCAGATCCCTTACCATCTGAATTCACCAAGGAAGCCCAAGAATACTGGAGTGGGTAGCCATTCCCTTCTTGGGGGTATCTTCATGACCCAGGGATTGAACCTGAGTCTTCTGCACTGCAGGCAGATTCTTTACCTTCTGAGCCACCCGGGCGGGGGGCTGGGGGAGGCGGGGGTGGTGGTTGGAACCTAATGAACAATGCTTTATTTGGAAAAGGGGTCTTTGCAGATGTGATTAAATTAAGAATCGTGAGATGAGATTCTCCTGGGTTGTCTAGGTGGGCTCCAGAGACCATCACAAGCATCCTCTAAGAGGCAAAGATTAGACAAACGCAGAAGACAAGCATGAGTGAAGTTGAGGACAAAGACTGGGAGGATGCGCCTTCAAGCCAATGCATGCGGGCGGCCACTGGGAGCCGGAGAAGCCAAGGAGCAGAGTCTGCCCTTGAACCCCTTGAGAGAGTAAAGCCCTACTGACACCCTGATTTCCGACTTGCGACCTCTAGAATAAACTACTGTTGCTCTAAGCTACCAAGTCTGTGGCAGTTTTTACAGCAGCCATAGAAAATTAATGCAATAAACTATGAAATAAATAAAAAACGGTCCAACAAAAATGCTGGGTTTTTCTTCTCCCTAGCTTAACACCTTTTATTGATCTGCTTATGCAATAATAACTCTATAATTTGATCTAAGTCAGTTTCCAAATTGGGGAGAAGTTTACTGAACAAACTTCAATATGGACTCGTAGCATAAAGCACCTTCAGATTCCAATAATATATGTAAAAATAAATTCATGATATTGATGCTGAAAAGAAGAATATAATCAGAACCAGCTAGTATCTGAGTGAATATATAACTGAATAAATTCTACCAAAAGGCACTGGTGAATACTTACTGATAAAATTCCAATGCAGCTTTCTGGGCTAAGATGCACAGCATCCTTCTCAGCCATGCAAGGTTTTTATTAAAATTTGAATGATGGTATAACATGGTGACCAAGTGAGCAGATGACACGGAGGAGCTGTACTGCAGAGAACAAAAGCGCTCTGGACAGGATGAAATGATAGGCTGAATTTAAAAATACGTAACAATATAGACATATTTAAAGTCTCTCATTTCACTACACAGATACAGAGAAGGAAAAATCTACTATAAACGTCACTCATAAAATAATAATAAAAATGATATAAAACGCTACTATGCCCCAGATATTTGATGATAGATAGATGATTGATAGATATTTCTCCCACTTTGTAGAGTATGCTCAAGGCAACCTACACAATTTGCAGGTCCTAGGGCTGCCATCTATGGGGTCACACAGAATCGGACACCACTGAAGCGACTTAGCAGCAGCAGCAGCAGCAGCAACAGGGCTTCCCTGGTGGCTCAGTGGGAAAGAATCCACCTGCAATAAAGGAGAAGTAGTTTTGATCCCTGGATCGGGAAGATCCCCTGGAGAAGCAAATGGCAACCCACTCCAGTATTCTAGCCTGAGAAATCCTATGAACAGAGGAGCCTATAGTCCTTGGGGTCGCAAAAGAGTCAAACACGACTAAGTGACTAAACAACAAAGTGCCAAATGAAAATGCAGAGCCACTTGCTTAAAAACTAAGAATTTTAAGACAGCAAGAACAGAACATCGATCTTTCTAACCATTGAGTCCCAGTGTGTGACTACACAGATTGTACACCATGGAGTCACCCCTACACTAGTAACATGGGACTCATTCATACAGAAATCTAGCTTGTTCGGTACTAAAACTCCATCATGAAGCGTAGACACTGGAACAGAAGAATCATTCAGTGGATATAAATATATGTAGAATGGAAGAAGGGTCAAAAAGAAAGAGCGATGAATCTGTCAACATCTGATTTACTTTAGCATTTTATCCCAGAATGGTAACAGATTTTAAATGTAAGAAAAATTTCCAGGGTTTAAAGAATCTTAGGACCTAAAAATGTTTTGTTTCCTTAAAGTTATTTTAAAAACTAAAGTCATAGGGAAATTTTAATGAATTAGTCAAAATCCTCCTATGTACTTTGGGAAATAGTCTCAAATTGAAAATAGTTATATTGAAATCAAAGTAAATAATAAAGTTTCTTAATGCCCCCAAATAGATTCCATGGTCTCTTGGAATCCCAGAAAACTAACAAAACAGAAAATCTTTGAATAACAGTACAAGATAGTCCAATGTGGAAAATCCATTTGTATTTCTGCAAAAGCTGTTTCATTTATGTGGAAAAGCTTGTGGGTTAATATTTTTAAGAATTTGTACTGTATTTGTATAAACTTACAAAGCAAAATCTAATTATGGAAACATCAAACATGATCAGTTCAGTTCAGTTCAGTCGCTCAGTCGTGACCGACTCTTTGCAACCCCATGAATCACAGCACGCCAGGCCTCCCTGTCCATCACCAACTCCCGGAGTTCACTCAAACTCATGTCCATTGAGTCGGTGATGCCATCCAGCCATCTCATTCTCTGTCGTCCCCGTCTCCTCCCACCCCCAATCCCTCCTAGCATCAGACTCTTTTCCAGTGAGTCAACTCATCGCATGAGGTGGCCAAAGTTTTCTAAAAATGTGAATGAAACATTTAAATGCTTCCATAAATTCAGTTTCTAACTAACAAGTTTGGAAATACTTGGGATGATAGCAAAAAAAGCTGAAGAGACACAAACCTGAAATGATTTCATTTGCAAGACATGAAAGAAAATACTTAATATTTAAGCATGTAGGCATTCTATTTTATAAATATTATCCTGTTTTACATGATATATATGTAGCATTGATTAGTGCCATATTACTTTAACTGATTCATCAGTATATATTTATCAAATATCCAGAAAAAGGTAATTAAAAATACCAACTGCAGTGCATAAATACTCTCACAAGCTAATCTCACTTACATTATGAAACAGCCATTTAAGATATAAAACAAAGATCAGCAGATTTTGCTTAGAAAATGAGACAAATAATTACATGGGGGAAAAATCTTAAATATTGATATTAAGAGTTAATGACATAATTTATGACATTGCAAGGTCATGCTTCAGTTCAGTTCAGTCACTCAGTCGTGTCTGACTCTGTGTGACCCCATGGACTGCAGCGCGCCAGGCTTCCCTGTCCATCACCAACACCCTGAGCTTGCCCAAACTCATGTCCATCAAGACAGTGATGCCATCCAACCAACTCATCCTCTGTCAACCCCTTCTCTTCCTACCCTCAATCTTTCCCAGCATCAGGGGCTTTTCCAAGGAGTTGGTTCTTTGCATCAGGTGGCCAAAGTATTGGAGTTTTAGCTTCAGCATCAGTCTTTCCAATGAATATTCAGGACTGATCTCCTTTAGGATGGACTAGTTTGATCTCCTTGCAGTCCAAGGGACTCTCAAGAGGCTTCTCCAACACCACAGTTCAAAAGCATCAATTCTTCAGCACTTAGCTTTCTTTACAGTTCAACTCTCGCATCCGTGCATAACTACTGGAAAAATCATAGCTTTGACAAGATGGATCTTTGTTAGTAAAGTAATGTCTCTGCTTTTTATTATGCTGTCGAGGTTTGTCATAGCTTTTCTTTCAAGGAGCAAGCATCTTTTAATTTCATGACTGCAGTCACCATCTGCAGTGATTTTGGAGCCCCCCAAAAATAAAGTCTCTCACTGTTTCCATTGTTTCCCCACCTATTTGCCGTGAGTTGATGGGACCAGATGCCATAATCTTCATTTTATGAATTTGGTTTTAAGCCAGCTTTTTCAGTCTCCTCTTTTACTTACCATCAAGACTCTTTAGTTCTTCGCTTTCTGCCATAGGGTGGTTTCACCTGGGGATCTGAAGTTATTGATATTTCTCCTGGCAATCTTGATTCCAGCTTGTGCTTCACCCAGTCTGGCATTTTGCATGATGTACTCCGCATATAAGTTAAATAAGCAGGATGACAACATACAGCTTTGATACACTAAAGTATGTCATGCTTAAAGCAATATAAAATAACATTAAGTTATTCAGCAATAACTACTGTATTTAATGTAGAATCCTCCCCACATAAGTGAGGAAGATTTTATATGCATATACATGGCACAATATATATATGTAGGTGGCACAAAGGGATACCACAAGAAATAAATCAGACAAACACTGTATAATATACTGGGGCTTCCCAGGTGGCACTAGTGGTAAAGAACCTGTAATTCATAATTACTAGCATATTAGATGTTTTAAAGTAGTCCAACAATAAAGATACTTATTTATCTTTTTTTTTTTTTAACCATTTGACTCTTACATTTACCATTATGTCCAAAACATACTTGAACTCAGCACTTATTTTTAGGTAGAAAGGAACTGTGGTTTATTTACTTGTTTTGTTTTTTCATGTAAAATTACAAATATTTTGGGATGGTGGTACTTTCCGCAGTTTACTTTGAGAATTGCAGCTCACTCAAATATGAGCATGTAGGAAGTCTGCTGACATTTAGTATTCAGGTGTGTTCATAATTTATTTTACAGTTAAATTGCATAGATTTTTGGCAAAGGCAATTTTTTATGCAAATGTACTGTCCAGATTCAGAAAGTTAATACTCTTTGCTCCTTTGCTGTTGGTCCTATCACTGACTTAATGGACATGAGTTTGAGAAAGCTCCAGAAGATGGTGAAGGACAGGGAAGCGTGGCATGCTGCAGTCCAAGGGATGGCAAAGAGTCGGACATGACTGAGCGACTGAACAACAATATCACATTTTGAGGTCTGAGTGAGGTGCAGAGCATTGGCTGTCTGTAGTGTGATACAGATTATGAATGTGAACAGTGGGGAGTTGAAGGACTGCAAAGTGATTTAGGGCATGATAGCTGTTGTGCCCGGAGAAGGCAATGGCAAGCCACTCCAGTACTATTGCCTAGAAAATCCCATGGATGGAGGAGCCTGGTAGGCTGCAGTCCGTGGGGTCACTAAGGGTCGGACACGACTGAGCGACTTCACTTTCACTTTTCACTTTCACACATTGGAGAAGGAAATGGCAAACCACTCCAGTGTTCTTGCCTGGAGAATCCCAGGGATGGGGGAGCCTGGTGGGCTTCCGTCTATGGGGTCACACAGAGTCGGATACGACTGAAGTGACTTAGCAGCAGCAGCAGCAGCAGCTGTTGTGCCACTTACTGGTCCATTGTCTTTCAGCTCTGAACCCACTCTTCCATATTCTACTTTGTAAAACCAAAGTTGGGACTTCTCTTATTTATTTTTCCCTTTAGAAATAAAAGAGCCGAGGGATGATTGGGAAGAGGGGAGGGAGGCTCAAGGTGGAGAGGATATATGTATAATGACGGCTGATTTGCGCTGTTGCACAGCAGAAACTAACACGACATTGTCAAGCAATTTCCCCCAATTACAAAATTTTAAATAAAGAAAGAAAAGAGCTGGAAATTTATTCAGCTGGATCCTTGTAGGTTCAGCTAAAAGTGGGTACTGGACAGAGACTGGGAAGCAGGTGGAGGGCAGAAGGATGGGACTCAGACCTGTCCTCTCAGTCTCGTGTCAATCTAGCAGTGACACTTCATCTGGCAGTGACAGCTGACCCATCAGCAGTCATCCCCAGTTTCCAAGTAATCTCTGTGTGTCCAGAATTGATTTTATTGTGCAGTCTAATCTTTTAAAAGTAGCTGATGGCCTAGCACAGTATTTAGAACATAGGCTCTGGAGGCTGATCGTGGATATAAATTCCAGCTCCCTCTCCAATTATATAAGCTTGGCCAAGTTAAAGTTATACATTGAGGAGCGCATGGCAACCCACTCCAGTAGTCTTGCCTGGAGAATCCCTTGGACAGAGGAGCCTGGCGGGCTATAGTCCATAGGATCACACAGAGTTGGACATGACTGAAGCTGCTAATTACGTGAGCAAGTTATTTAACATACTAGAGTCTTGTTTCCAAGAGGATAATCAGCATAGATCCCCTTGTTGGGTTGCTATAAAAAGTTAGTGAGTTATATATGCATAAGTTCACCTAACAGCACTGAACATAACCTCTACAGAAGTGTTAGCTATCATCAGGGTGCGAAGCAAGACCTGTTCTGCTTCTTCTAAAAGTGACCTGGAGATGGTGGGTTCTGGAGGACAAACAGTTTGAAGGAAATGCTGCAGAGCCCCCTAAAGAAGTGGTGCAACATAAAAGAACTGGTAAGCAGCGGTGAGGACCCAGTTAAAGTCAGAGACAGTGAATGTGCATCACAGCTATCTTCAAGATTTCTCCCTTCGGCTGGTTACTGGCCAGGAGAAGACAAGAACTTGGATGTATACAACGGGAAGCTGTGACAGAAGAATCACAAGGTGATGGAACTGAGAAACCCTGAGGCTGAAGCGAGGGACCAGTAAGCTAGATGTGTTAAGAAGGGAAGGGAACTCCCTGGAGGCAAGAGTAGAGCGACGAGGTCTGGAAAAGATGGAAAACCGGTGGGTGTTACGTGATGTCAGAGCAAGGGAACCAGAAGGCTAGCCCATCTCGGTGGGCTCCAGACTTCAGCTACCTTGCACTGCGATTGGATGACTGCTAAGGGAAAGGGCGGGCCCCCCACGGGCAGGATAAAGAGAATTGTGATGGAACAGGGCGGGGCTCCCGGGGGCCACAGGGGGCGCCCCTCTGAGGACGGGGAGGGGGGCCGGCGGTGGGCGCCGCGGCGCTGCAATGCTCTGCAGCATGTGCCTGTGCTGTAGGGAGGACGACGCTGTCCAAGTTAACCCCGTGAGTCCGCCCAGGCCCTCAGCGCCGCCTCTGCAGCCCCGGGCCCTGCGCCTGCCCTCCCCCTCCTCGGAGGCTGCCTGGGCCTCTCGCGCTGCTTGCCCTTGCAAGACGACTGGTGGTTTGGGGTTGGGAAATCCAGCCGGGAGTTGGGAGGGGTGGATAGTGGGAGGAGGCCGACTGGATCCAGGGCTGCAGGACCGACAGGGAGGTGGAAAAGCCCCGCTTCCTGCCTGCCGGGGCCAAGCACGTGCTGCCTTCTGTTGGTTGAATGACTTACTGACCCAGCGTGGCAATGCTCAGTACCAACTGAAACACGCTTGGTTTTTCTTGCACACCCTCTCCTTCCAGAATAAATCTCAGCAGCCCGGGTAGTGTAGTTCATAGATTTTTTTTTTTTCTTTCTTTTTCTCATAATACAATCTCATCTTCCAGGCCAGTGTTCACTTTGCTATTCTTACTTTGATCCTGCCTCTTGCAGTTGAGATAGTAGGCATCTATTACGTAAACAGAAAATAGTAGCACAGGCTTCCTATTATAATAATTGAATTTTTCGTTTGTTCATGCCTTTTTTTTTTTTTTTTAAATCTTACATGTGACCTAGGAAAGCTCGAGCTGGCGGCATCCTGCAGATGTCACTGAAAGGCAGGTAATGTTTAAATAAATAATCCTGGTTATTTCAAAAGTGTGACTTTATCGCGTTCCTTTATGTGTGCTAATAGGTCAGAAATTTTACTAGCTAGACCCTTCTGTGTTATCTTTGTTGAGACTCTGGGATCTTGTGACTAGTGTCAGAATGAGTCGTAGTACTCTTGCCTGGAAAATCCCATGGGAGGAGCCTGGTGGGCTGCGGTCCATGGGGTCGCTTAGAGTCGGACACGACTGAGAGGCTTCACTTTCACTTTTCACTTTGATGCATTGGAGAAGGAAATGGCAACCCACTCCAGTGTTCTTGCCTGGAGAATCCCAGAGACGGGGGAGCCTGGTGGGCTGCAGTCTATGGGGTCTCACAGAGTCAGACACGACTGAAGCCACTTAGCAGCAGCAGGATAACCTAAATGGTTTATTTTTCTCCTTTTTTTAAATGTAACATTTTGTGTGTGGACAGGATTTATATATATATTTATATAGCATATGAAATTATAAAATATACCTCCAATTTAAGAAAACATACGGGTATCCTTTGGAGAAGGCAATGGCAAGTCACTCCAGTACTCTTGCCTAGAAAATCCCATGGATGGAGGAGCCTGGTAGGCTGCAGTCCGTGGGGTCGCTAAGGGTCAGACAGGACTGAGCGACTTCACTTTCACTTTTCACTTTCACACATTGGAGAAGGAAATGGCAACCCACTCCAGTGTTCTTGCCTGGAGAATCCCAGGGACGGGGGAGCCTGGTAGGCTTCCGTCTATGGGGTCACACAGAGTCGGACATGACTGAAGTGACTTAGCAGCAGCAGCAGCATGGGTATCCTTGAACTCATCTAGAGGCTGCTTCTGTGCTCAACCTGAGCCCTGCATCTCTCCCAGAGGTAATCACTACCTTGACTTTTATTTTTATTAACCTAATCTTTTCCTTTAATGTTTCTAAAAGTATCTTGTCTTCTTGGTTTTGAACTTCATAAGCATAGGATCACACAAAATTCATTGTATGATTTATCCTTTCTTCTTAACATTGTTTTCTAAGATTTGTCCATAGTGTGGTATGTAGTTATAATTCCTTTGTTTTCACTGCTATTAATATTTCATTGTGGCACATATCACAGTTCATTAATCCTTTCTCCTGTTGATGAATATTGGCTTGTTTCCAAATTTTCCTATGATGACCAGTGCTACTGTGAACTTTAGAGTACATACCTCCCCCCCATAATCAAGGGTTTCACTTGATTATTTGGGCAAGAATAAAAGGATTGGACCCTACCATTGTTATGAAAAATAATGCCATATTGTTTTCAAAGCAATTGTACCAATTTCACATTGGCAATGGAAAAGTTCCTATTATTCCTGTCTTTTCCACCCTAATAATCTGTTACTTTATCTTCCAAGCATTCTAGTTTCATCTCCTAGGTCTCCGCTACTTATAGATGCCAGCCATGCAATGGGGACATAAACCTCTGTGTGACATTCATTGTTTAAGAGAACTAAAGAATGTGCATGCATTTTGTATTCTTACTTCTATAAAGAAAAGCCCTTTGGGATTTTAAAATGAACATTACCTTTAAAATAAAAGTAAACATATATATCCATGAGTCTTAGATCTGTCTCAGTTCAGTTCAATTCAGTGTCTCAGTTGGGTCCAACTCTGCAACCCCATGGACTGCAGCACACCAGGGTTCCCTGTCCATCACCAATGCCCGGAGCTTACTCAAACTCATGTCCATCAAGTCAGTGATGCCACCCAACCATTTCATCCTCTGTCAGCCCCTTTTCCTCTGCCTTCAGTCTTTTCCAGCATCGGGGTCTTTTCTAGTGAGTCAGTTCTTAGCATCAGGTGGCCAAAGTATTGGAGTTTCAGCTTCAGCATCAGTCCTTCCAATGAATATTCAGGACTGACTTCCTTTAGGATGGACTGGTTTGATCTCCTTGCAGTCCAAAGGACTCTCAATAGTCTTCCCCCACACCACAGTTCAAAAGCATCAATTCTTCAGTGCTCAGCTTGTTTTATAGTCCAACTCTCACATCCATACATGACTACTGGAAAAAACCATCGCTTTGACTAGATAGAACTTTGTTGGCAAAGTAATGTCTCTGTTTTTAATATGCTCTCTAGGTTGATCATAGCTTTCCTTCCAAGAAGCAAGCTTCTTTTAATTTCATGGCTGCAGTCACCATTTGCAGTGATTTTGGAGCCCCCCAAAATAAAGTATTGCATTATTTCCATTGTTTCCCCGTCTATTTGCCATGAAGTGATTGGAACAGATGCCATGATCTTTGTTTTCTGAATATTGAGTTTTAAGCCAACTTTTTCACTCTACTCTTTCACTTTCATCAAGAGGCTTTTTAGTTCTTCGATTTCTGCAATAAGGGTGGTGTCATCTGCATATCTGAGGTTATAAATATTTCTCCCAGCAATCTTGATTCCAGCTTATGCTTCATCCAGCCCAGCGTTTCTCATGATGTACTCTGTATATGAGTTAAATAAGCAGGGTGACAACATGCAGCCTTGACGTACTCCTTTCCTAATTTGGAACCAGTGTGTTGTTCCATGTACAGTTTTAACTGTTGCTTCTTGACCTGCATACAGATTTCTTCAGAGGCAGGTCAGGTAGTCTGGTTTTCCAATCTCTTTCAGAATTTTCTACAGTTTGTTGTGATCCACACAGTCAAAGGCTTTGGCATAGTCAATAAAGCAGAAAATGTTTTCTGGAACTCTCTTGCTTTTTCAATGATCCAATGGATGTTGGCAATTTGATCTCTGGTTCTTCTGCCTTTTCTAAAACCAGCTTGAACATCTGGAAGTTCACGGTTCAGGTACTGTTGAAGCCTGACTTGGAGAATTTTGAGCATTACTTTGCTAGGGTGTGAGATGAGTGCAATTGTGTGGTAGTTTTAACATTCTTTGGCATTGCCTTTTTTGGGGATTGGAATGAAAACTGACCTTTTCCAGTCCTGTGACCACTGCTGAGTTTTCCAAATTTGCTGGCATATTGAGTACAGATCTTTCACAGCATCATCTTTTAGGATTTGAAATAGCTCAACTGGATTTCCATCACCTCCACTAGCTTTGTTCATAGTGATGCCTCCTAAGGCCCACTTGACATCTCATTCCAGCATGTCTGGCTCTAGGTGAGTGATGACACCATTGTGGTTATCTGGGTCATGAAGATTTTCTTTGTATAGTTCTTCTGTGTATGCTTGCCACCTCTTCTTAATATCTTCTGCTTCTCTTAGGTCCATACCATTTCTGTCCTTTATCGAGCCCATCTTTGCATGAAATGTTCCCTTGGTATCTCTAATTTTCTTGAAGAGATCTCTAGTCTTTCCCATTCTATTATTTTCCTCTATTTCTTTGCATTGATTGCTGAGGAAGGCTTTCTGTCTCTCCTTGCTATTCTGTGAAGCGCTGCATTCAAATGGGTATATCTTTCCTTCTGTCTAATAGTGCCTGATTAGTGAAGTGGAAATCAAAGTAAAGAGTTTCATTTGAAAACTCTACTGAAGCTCTGAAGTGTTTTCTTCATCTATAAACCACACATTTGCAAAACTTTTCCCCCTATTTCTATGTAGCTGTATAAGCATATCCACTGATTGTTTTTATCTTTTTTTGTGGACACAAAACAAAAATGTCGGCATGCTGTGTTGTTAATACTGTAAGAGTTTTCTTTGCTTTTAATTTTTTCCTAAAGTCCACAGCTAAACGTATTGAGCATATGAGAAACCTATGGAAACAGAAGAGGAAATTTAATAAACGGTTTGCAAGGCCTGCGCCTGTTCCAGAACCAGGACTCCTGGTAAGTGCTCCACTGAAATTAACAGATCCTTAAATGCAAAACACATCATCATGTTTTTTCATTTCTATAACACTCTAAATTCTGTTTTTCCCCTTTACTTTGAGAAATCAGTAACTACAGTCTGGAAAGTTACCTTAAAACTCCTCTAATCAAATTCTCATCTGCTATTTAAGTCTTTTTTGTAGTTGTCTCTTGAAGATAAATGTGGTCTAATGGAAAGAGTGTGATCTTTGAAACCTTGATGTTCTGAATTCCTTTGCATGGATTATTAACTGCACAAAGTTATCCACTTAAATCTTCTCGATTATATTATTTGCAGAATAAGTCACAAAATCTCCTGACGAATAGTTTTTCAGTCTAGGCTTGAGCAGTTGTCACATGAGAAAACTCTACACCAACCACAGCTTATTTTATCTTTTTGCATACCTTTGACATACATTTGAAAGTTCTTCCAGCGACTTACCTGTTGGTCCAGTGGTTAAGACATAGCCTTCCAACACACGGGCTGCAGGTTCAATCCCTGGTCAGGGAGCTGAGATCCCACACGTCTCATGGCCAAAAAGCCAGAACATAAACAGTAGAAGCAATATTGTAACAAGTTCAAGAAAGACTTTTAAGATGGTCCACATTTTAAAAAATCTTTTAAAACATGAAAGATCTTCCATGTAACATGTTATATTGCCTCCATGAGCTTTTTACATGTAGTACCAATTGTATGCCTAATAACCAGTCATAAATTCAATGACTTTCCTTCCACTGGAAAGTCCTTTAGATATGTGAAGAAAACTATTACCTCCCGTCTTAGGCAGATATTTTAGGGTGAAACCCCCCAAATTTCCTCATCCATTCCTCTTTTGCCTTAGTTGTGAGCCCTGACCTTATTCAGGCAATCTCTAGGATCAGATTTCATTGTAGAAATATTTGAGATAGGTTATATTTCTGATCATTAAGCTTTTTTTTTCTGTTTTCTTTTTCAAAGAAAATAAACCTCACTAATGAATAGCATTGTTAGGGAGAAATTTGTAACTCCAGCTCCTTCTAAAAGAAACTCAACTGCCATGGTTTAAACAAATAGTACTTTTTCCTCCAAAGGAGAACTCCTGATCTAGGCAGTCTAGGATTGATATGGTGATTTTTAAAACCACCAAAGTAGTTTCAGGCTCCTTCCGTCTTTTTGATCGTTCACATTTTCACATGACTTTTACTCTAATGGTCTCAAAAAGCTTCTACAATAGGTAAAGATTGCATACACATTCCCAAAGAAGAGGATACTGGACAAGAAGAAAAAGTATACACCTGTTGAATCAGTTCTTGTTGATCAGGAGAGTAACCTCTGTATATGTATATATATATTATATATACATCTTGTATATATAATATATATATATATATTATCTTGTTGAAGTGATGGTTTTGTGGGTGTATGCATGTCAAAATGTTTTATACACTTCAAATAAATATGTGTGGTTTATTGCATGTCAATTATACTTCAGAAAAGCTGATAGACACCCTACACATGCAAACACACACACACACACACACACGCGTCTTTTATTCACCATGTCACTATCATAAAGGAGATTTTCACTGCCCTAAAAATCTCCTGTGCACTGTACATTCATCCTTTCCCTCTTCCCTCACCCATCTCAAGCCCCTGGCAATCACTGATCTTTTTGCTATCTCTATGGTTTCGCCTTTTTTCCAGAATGTCATATGGCTGGAATCATAGAGTATGTAATCTTTCATACTGGTTTCTTTTACTTAGTGATAGACACTTAAGTTTCCTTCATATCTTTTCATGACTTGATAAGTCATTTCTTTTTACCCATTGCATGGATCCATCCACCTACTGAAAAACATCGTGGTCAATGGCAGTTTTAGCAATCATCAATAAAGTTGCTCTAAACATTCATGGCAAATTTTTTTTTTACACATAAGCTTTCAGTTCACTTGGGAAAATACCTAGAAGCACAATTGCTGGACCATATGGTAAAACTGTGCTTAGCTTTGAGAAAAAAAAAACTGGCAAAACTGTCTTCCGAAGTAGCTGTATTATTTTGCACTCCCACTAGCAATGAATGACAGTTCTCTGTTGCTCCTTACCATTGCCAACATCTGATGTTATCAGTGTTTGCGGATTTTAGCCATGTAGATAGTTGTGTAGTGATATTTCATTATTTTAATTTGCAATTCTTGGTGGCTCAGAATCCACCTGCAATGTGGGAGACCTGGATTCAACCCCTGAGTTGGGAAGATCCCTTGGAGGAGGGCATGGCAAACCACTCCAGTATCCTTGCCTGGAGAATCCCCATGGACAGAGGAGCCTGGTGGGCTACAGTCCATGGGGTCAAAAAGAGTCAGACATGACTCAGAGACTACACATATTGACAATCATTTTATATGTTTATCTGCCAACTGTATAACTTCTTTGATAAGGTATTTATTCAGGTATTTTGCCCACTTTTTAATTGTTTATTTTTTTATAGTTGAGTTTTGAGCCATTTGTGTATTTTGGAACCAGCTTTTCATATGAATTTTGCAAATGTTTTCTCCCAATCTGTCCTTTGTGTTTTCATCTTTTCATTTTTTCTAATAGTATTTTCCCAGAGCCAAAGTTTTTAATTTTAATGAAGCTTAAATTATCAGTTATTTCTTTCATGGATCATGCTTTTAGTGTATTTAAAAACTCATTGTGAAATCCAAGGTCTTACAGCGTTTCTCCTGTGTTATTTTCTCGAATTTTTAAAATTTTATACTTTACGTTAGGTCTATGATACATTTTGAGTTCCTTTCAATGAAAGGTATCAGCTAAGTGTCTAGACTTTTTTTTTTTTTTTGCATGTGGCTGTTGTTCTGACTTTCACAGCACCATTTCCTGATCAAGCTATCCTATCTATATTGAATTAACTTTGCTCCTTTGTCAAAGTTCTGTTGACTATTTGTATCTGTGTGAGTCTGTTTCTGGGCTATCTATTCTGTTCCATTAAATAGAGTATTTATCTGTTCTTTTGCCAATTCCACACTGTCTTGATTACTATAGCTTTATAGTAAATCCTGGAGTTAGATTAGTAATATCAGTAACATAAGTGTCAACCTACTAACTTTGTTCTTCTCCTTCAGTGTTGTGTCAGTAATCCTTAGTCTTTTTGTTTATTCATATAAAACTTAGAATTAGTTTATCAAAATACACAAAGTAACTTGCTGTAATTTTGATTGTATTGTGCTAGATCTGTAGATTGCTTTGGAAAGAACTGACATCTTAATAATATTGAGTCTGTTTATAAATGAGCATTGTTTATCAGATTTATTTAGGTCCTCTGATAATTTTTTTTTATCAGAGCTCCTGATCTTAGCTGGAAAGCATCTAGTTCAGTTCAGTTCAGTTCAGTCGCTCAGTCGTGTCCGACTCTCTGCAATCCCATGAATCACAGCACACCAGGCCTCCCTGTCCATCACCAACTCCTGGAGTTCACTCAAACTCATGTCCACAGAGTCGGTGATGCCATCCAGCCATCTCATTCTCGGTCGTCCCCTTCTCCTCCCGCCCCCAACCTTTCCCAGCATCAGAGTCTTTTCCAGTGAGTCAACTCGTCACATGAGGTGGCCAAAGTATTGCAGTTTCAGCTTTAGCATCAGTCCTTCCAGTGAACACCCAGGATTGATCTCCTTTAGAATTTACTCATCATTAAATATGAGGTTAGCTGTAGGTGTTTTATAAATGTTCTTTCTTGAGACAATCCCTCTCTATTCCTACTTTGCTGGGTGTTTTGGTTTTTTTTATCTTAAAGGGGTGTTGGATTTTGTCAAATGCTCATTCTTCATCTAGTGATATGATCACATAATGGAAAATCAGGGAAAAATCTTTTTGCTTCCAGAGTGGGAGGGGGTAACTACCATTCTGAAATACTTAGGGCTCTTTGTTCTCCTAACAGGGTATACTCAAGGGAACTGGTTTATCAGGATCTAGCCAATTTACCATTTATCAAACTCTAGTTGACCTGGGGAAATGCCCAAATCCAGCCCCTTCTACATAAGGTATGGAAAATACCCAACTAAAGTTCTGATTTTCACTCAATGAAATATGAAGGCTTCCCTAAGACTCCCCACCAACCGGAGTTTTTAACTTTTAAGCTCATCCATACTGAGCCGCAGCAACTTGTCTGTTAAAATTTAAGTGTTCCTTCCAATATGGTTCCAGTAGCATTGTTTGTCTTTTCATCTGTCAGCAGGGCAGTTCACCCTGGGACCTCAGTTCTCTGATGGATCTAAGAAAAGTTGTTGATTTTCAGTGTGCTCAGCATTTTTCTGGTTGTGAGAATGTGAGTGACAATTTCCAAGCTCTGTACATGTCAGACTGGAAACTTCCACTTATTTGTCTTTGATCAAAGCTGGCCACCCTTAGCTGCAAGAAAGTCTAAAGTGGTAAAAAAATAAATAAAAATGAAGTTGCTTCCTTGCAGCTCTAGAGAATTGAGGTTCTATTAGTGGGAAAAGGACTTCTCAGGTGGCTTAGTGGTAAGCAATCTGCCTGCCAATGAAGGAGATGCAGGTTCCATCCCTGGGACGGGAAGATCCCCTGGAGAAGGAAATGACAACCCACTCCAGTATTCTTGCCTGGGAAATCCATAGACAGAGAAGCCTGGCTTGGCTACAGTCCACAAGGTCGCAGAGTCAGAAGAACTGAGCACAATTAGTGTGAAAGAAAATACCTTCCTTTCCTTTTCAGGCTGATCCTCCTGAAACTCATCCTCTTCCCAGTTTCTCGAGTAAATGCATATTATGAATATAAATTCAGACCCTTAGCTTTGCTTTCCTTTGTATTTCCATAGTCATGGGAGTTTATGTATTGCCACACAGGATCCCAGGATATGCAACTTAATATTATCCCACTGTCTTAAATATCTACATAGCTCCTCTCTTGCTGATACACTTGTGTTTGTAATCCTACACCCCTGGTCATGATCTCTCTGATATGCATTAAAATATGCTTGCACAACATACCTTTGCTGTTACTCAGACACTCAGTCGTGTCTCTTTGAGACCCCAAGGACTGCACTATGCCAGGCTTCCCTGTCGTTCACTGTCTCCGGAGTTTCCTCAGATTCATGTCCATTGAGTCAGTGATGGCTATCTAACCATCGCATCCCCTGCCTCCCTCTTCTCCTTTGCCATCAGTCTTTTGTAGCATCAAGGTCTTTTCCAAGGAGTCACCTCTTCACATCTGCACAGTTATTCCATAGCAAAGTTTAATGATGTGGGATGTGGGGGAGAAGGGAGTAATGGTTCCTGAGACCACCTTGCTACCGGGTGTGACTTCTGAGCCCTTTGACTCTTTCTTCATTGTCACACAGTTTGGTTGACGTTTCCACCCCTTTTCCAGTGCAGATGTCTCGTGCCGCTGGTTTCCTCTTTTTGTGACTTGTCCTCAATTCCAAACCATTAAGGCTTTCCGTTTAAAAACTCCCTTTTCTTTCTTGAGCTGCCAGATGTGTCTTACAGAAGTAGAATGTTCTTTATCAATTATCCTACCAGCCATTTGAGCTTCCAGAGACAACTGATAAGTCTCACAAATACAAACAGAAAAAATAAAATGCACGATCCATGAAAAGCCTGAGTTCAATCTGGCACTTAGTATTCATTGTCCTTAATACAAAATTTCTGAAATTATGTTCAGAACATCCAGTTATTTTCTTTTGGCGGCAGTAGGCCATTATGAAAGTTTCCTTTTCCACAAAAAGAACATGAGGGGGCTGAATGTTCCAAAGTATACACTAAAATTTTGTTTGGTTTAATTTCCAAACAAATTAAACAGTTTCACTGTGGACTGATCACTTTGTAACATACAATCAAAATGCTGTAGCAGTGTCAAATTTTTATACATGAACATAAATGCTTATTCTCAATTTCTCTGCTCATCTTGTTGCAATGAATGTAATGGCTTGTAATGAATGTAAAACTAGCACCAAAACCAGACTGCACAGAATAATACTGCTTTGAAAAGTGAAAGTCACTCAGTCATGTCCAACTCTTTGCAACCCCATGGACAATCCATGGAATTCTCCAGGCCAGAACACTGGACTGGGTAGCCTTTCCCTTCTCTAGGGCATCTTCCCAACCCAGGGATCAAACCCAGGTCTCCTGCATTCCAGGTGGATTCTTTACCAGCTGAGCCACAGGGAGGCCCAAGAATACTAGAGTGGGTAGCCTATCCCTTCTCCAGCAGATCTTCCCAACCCAGGAATCAAATCAGGGTCTCCTGCATTGTAGGTAGATTCTTTACCAACTGAGCATATCATTTTTCACTTTTTCTTTTCCTTTATCTTTTGCAAATTGTTGTATTATAAGCAGTACCCCTAATACCATCTTCTCTTTTTCTTTCTACTTAATCTTTGGCCTCAGAAAAAAGTATATAAACAGTATTTGTACAACTTAAATGATTTGAGATGAAAATAAAGGCCTGAGTCCATACACATAAGTGCTTTACTTAAACATGGATTGTGCCAGTAGAACAGAAGATGCATGATAACACTGGAGCATCCAATTGGGAAACGTTTGAAAAATTTTTTTGTCTGTTTATCTCTGTAACAAAACTTTTCTCCTAATTATGTCGTTAATTATCATATTCATACTTATTAAAATTATCCTGAAGTATTAAGATTAAATTCCTGCTGATAATGATAAGTTGCTCAGTCGTGTCCGACTCTTTGCGACCCCATGGACTGTAGCCTACAAGGCTTCTCTGTCCATGGGATTCTCCAGGCAAGAATACTGGAGTGGGTTACCATTTCCTTCTCCAGGGGACCTTCCCAACCCAGGTATCAAACCTTGGTCTCCCACATTGGAGACAGACGCTTTAACCTCTGAGCCACCAGGGAAGCCCAATGATATACATAAGCTTTCCATTTTCACTTATTTGTTATTCTTATTCACTTCATTTTGGGACATTTCAAGACTTAAAACACTCAACAGGTAAATTAATATACTTTTTCAGTCAATCACAGACCATAAAACTTGGAAAGAAAACTCCTTGTTTAACATCTCTGTCACATCCATTATATTCAGAAATTCCTCTACCCTCTCTCTAAATTTTTATTTTTGGTTTCTACAGTTTTTTTCTACATTTGTTGCTTGACTCATAGAAGAAACATGTTTATATCATATTTATCCAGATATGATTTATTTGGGGCTTCCCAGGTGTCACTAGTGATAAAGAACCTGCCTGCCAATGCAGGAGATGTAAGAGATGCAGGTTCGATCCCTGGGTCAGAAAGATCCCCTGGAGGAGGGCATGGCAACCCACTCCAGTGTTCTTGCCTAGAGAATCCCAGGGACAGAGGAGTCTGGTGGCTACAGTCCATGGGGTCGTAAAGAGTCAGACACGACTGACACGACCCAGCACAGCACACATAGCATGGGATTTATATGATAATAGTTTTCTATTATCATAGCTCATATCTGGCTTCTGTTTTAATTTAGAATATCATTTCTAATTCTTTATACAATTATTTTTCTGTAAGAAAGTCTTCTGAGACTTTTACAAGAGAATTTATAGTTTGTATAAATCTTTGCTTTATACGTTTTGATTGAATTTATTTTTCTCTGTGTATTTTAATCTCTTCTAGTGGACATAAAGTTGAAGTCTGTGTGGAAGAAATCATGCCAGACCACAGATTTCTAACATCAAGTGGCAATTTGTGATTTGATGTCATTCGAAAAAGTAAAGACAGTGCTCTTCCAGTTCAGCAAAATAAACACAGTGCAACCATTTAACACCTAAGCTACAGGGTCTAGAATTTTATTAAATACAATATCTTACTACCACTTTCTCTGGTAATTTGAGATTGCTTCTTTTCAACAAATAATAGTATGCATATGCCTTTGTAAGTGATGTATTCATGCTTATGTTTTTGCAACTGGATTTACAACTTATTTAGAGATTTGGAATTTTGCTTTAATAATAGGGGAAAATACATTTCCTCTGCTATATATTTATAATGACTTGTGTTTAAACAAGATGTTTAAAGTCTTTCAGTTCAGTTCAGTTCAGTCGCTCAGTCGTGTCCGACTCTTTGAGACCCCATGAATCACAGCACGCCAGGCCTCCCTTTCCATCACCAACTCCCGGAGTTCACTCAAACTCATGTCCATCGAGTCGGTGATGCCATCCAGCCATCTCATTCTCGGTCGTCCCCATCTCCTCCTGCCCCCAATCCCTCCTAGCATCAGACTCTTTTCCAGTGAGTCAACTCGTCGCATCAGGTGGCCAAAGTATTGCAGTTTCAACTTTAGCATCAGTCCTTCCAATGAACACCCAGGATTGATCTTCTCTAGAATGGACTGGTTGGATCTCCTTGCAGTACAAGGGACTCTCAAGAGTCTTCTCCAGCACCACAGTTCAAAAGCATCAATTCTTCGGCGATCAGCTTTCTTCACAGTCCGACTCTCACATCCATACATGACCACGGGAAAAACCATAGCCTTGACTAGACGGACCTTGGTTGGCAAAGTAATGTCTCTGCTTTTTAATATGCTATCTAGGTTGGTCATAACTTTCCTTCCAAGGAGTAAGCGTCTTTTAATTTCCTGGCTGCAATCAGCATATGCAGTGATTTTGGAGCCCCCAAAAATAAAGTCTGACACTGTTTCCACTGTTTCCCCATCTATTTCCCATGAAGTGATGGGACCAGATGCCATGATCTTAGTTTTCTGAATGTTGAGCTTCAAGCCAAACTTTTCACTCTCCTCTTTCACTTTCATCAAGAGGCTTTTAGTTCCTCTACACTTTCTGCCATAAGGGTGGTGCCATCTGCATATCTGAGGTTATTGGTATTTCTCCCGGCAATCTTGATTCCAGCCTGTGCTTCTTCCAGCCCAGCGTTCCTCATGATGTACTCTGCATATAAGTTAAATAAGCAGGGTGACAGTATACAACCTTGACGTACTCCTTTTCCTATTTGGAACCAGTCTGTTGTTTAGACAAGTCCTAGTCAAGAGTTTTGGTTTGGTTTGTTTTTTATTGAAATATGACGTATTGAAGTATAGTTGACTAACAATATTAGATTCAGGCGCACAACGTAGTGATTTGATATTTTTGAAGATTATACTTCATTTAAAGCTGCTGCTGCTGCTGCTGCTGCTAAGTCACTTCAGTCGTGTCCGACTCTGTGTGACCCCATAGACAGAAGCCCACCAGGCTCCCCCGTCCCTGGGATTCTCCAGGCAAGAACACCGGAGTGGGCTGCCACCTCCCTCTCCAATGTGTGAAAGTGAAAAGTGAAAGTGAAGTCACTCAGTCGTGTCCGACCCTTAGTGACCCCACGGACTGCAGCCTACCAGGCTCCTCCATCCATGGGATTTTCTAGGCAAGAGTACTGGAGTGGCTTGCCATTGCCTTCTCCGCATTTAAAGCTACTATAAAATATTGGCTGTTTTCCATGCACTGTACATTATAACCCTGTATCTTATTTATTTTATACTTCATAGATTGTACCTAGGAAAGAGTTTTAATATAACTAATGTCTGTACCATATGTTGATATTGCAAATACGCTATAGTGTAATTAAAATTTTCATTGCTGGATGGCATCACCGACTCTGTCGACATGAGTTTGAGTGAGCTCCGGGAGTTGGTGATGGACAGGGAGGCCTGGCGTGCTGTGATTCATGGGGTCGCGGAGAGTCAGACACGACTGAGCGACTGAACTGAACTGAACTGAAAATTTGAATACTGAATTTTTACTTTTATGCAAGAAATCATTACCATATCTGTCTGTAAAATGCTTACTTATATAAGTAATTTCTAACATGAAAAAGGATTTATCACAATTATTTTCTGATAAAAGAATAACCAATTATGGAATGAACAAGAATATTATATTCGGTGACTCATGTGTGGTTTCTTAAAATTTAAAGTGAAATACAGGCAATTCTGCTTCTGGGCATAATGGAAGTACCAGAATTATGTTTCCATCATAAACAACGAAAAAATAAGACAAAATTCTAAAAACAATATTTTCAGAAAATAGACAAAAGTCAAAAACGGGTCGTGATCCCTAAGAGAAGAGAATCAAATGAACTCCATTTACTGCCTGAGGAGCATTCCAGAGCAGTCCTTTATGCAAGGAAGAGGATCATAAGCAGAACACAGGAGTTCTCCTGACTGAGAAACAGAGAAGGATTCAGGCAATCTGGAGTAACTGGAATCTGTAGGGCAGAAATCCAGGAAGTGAGAAACTGCTGAAAGTAATTGGCAGATCTGTATTATGACTTCCACTTAGTCTGTGTTAAATGCTAAGCTGCACGTGTATAGGGTGAACTCAGCAAGGTCAGGTCTGTTTTCTCTTTTTGTACCATCTATGTGCGATATCTAGTGTCCAGTCAAAATTACTAGGCATGCCACGGAGCAAAAAATTATAAAACATTAAAAAGGGGGGAATCAAGTTAATAGAGACACCAAAATGAAGAGAGGCTGGAATTAGAAGAATCAGTCTAATCATCTATTATAAATATGTTGACTATGTTCAGCAGTTTAAAGAAAAATGTGAACACAGCAAGGAGAGGAATGGAAGACTAAAAAGAATTAGATGGAACTTTTAACACTGAAAATATCTGAAATTTAAAAATTCACTGCAGGATATTAACAGTATATTAGATGTAAATAAAAGACATTGAAGGTCACTCCAGTATTCTTGCCTGGAGAAGCCAATGGACAAAGGAGCCTGGCAGGCTACAGTCCTAGGGTTGCAAAGAGTCAGACACTGCTGAGAGACTAAGTATGAAAGATATTGAAATTGAAGACAGCAGATAAAGCAATAGAAACAATTCAAACTAAAGCAAGGAGAAAAAGACTGGGACCAACCTGGGCAGCATATTAAATAATGATTAGCTGCTCACTGGTCTGTGAGACAATATCATGAGGTCTAAGACATGAATAACTAGAGATATGTGAGTGGGGAAGGATGGAAGCAAAAAAACATGCCCCAGATGTCTCCAAATTTGATGAAAACTAACCCTACAGATTCAAAAAGTGTAATAGACACCAAGGAAAATGAATTCCAAAACTTACCAAATTATCTCATAATCAAATTGCTGAAAAACATTGAGAAAAGAAAAGAACAGGGACATGGGGCACATTAAGTGCTGAGAAATAAGCATAAGAAAACCACAAAGATCATTATAAATCATGTAACCAAAATGACATCTTTAAAAAACTGATTTAAAACATTTTAAAAAATCCTATCAACCGCATGTCTTATTTGAAGCAAAAATAGCCTTCAAAATTAAAACAAAATGCAGGTTTGTTGTTTTTTTTTTTTTTTTCCAGAAAGGAAAGCCCCCAAAATATTACTAGCAGACTTGCAGGGTAAATTCTTTAAGTAGAAGAAAAACTGTCAGATTCTTGGACCTTCACAAAATGAATAGCTCTGGAAATGATACACATGAATGAATACCATTAAACTTCATTTTTTAAAAAATGATTGTTTTAAGGAAAAATCAAGGTATTGTGGCAATAATAACACGCAGGATTAAAATGTATGACAATAACAAAGTTCCTTCTAGGAGGAAGTTGAACTTTTCCTATACTTCTGACTTTCACATAGTCTACCTGGTCAGTTACTCTAATCATAGTCATCTTTTTAAAATGCAAATTTCAGGAAGGTAACTCTTACTGAAAGATAAAACAAAACAAGAAAAAATAATTTGGAACTTGACTTGTCAAGGACAAATACCAATCTTAAGGTTTGTAAGACACTTAAGTGTCTTTTCTATGAATATTAGTAAAAGGATTAGTCATCTAAACAGGTGACCTCGATTTGTTCCATCCACCAGAAATACAATTTGAATCCAAACTCTTATAACTGATGGGTTTTATATTATTGTAACTTACTCATGGCTGAAATTTTAGAGTGGAAACTATGAGGTGTTTGTTTGTGTCTGTGTGTGTGTATTGTAGAGGTGTGGTATTGCCACTATTAATTTGTAAAAGAGCTCTATTTAACTGGCTTAAAGGAAATTACGCACATAAATACTCATAAATACAAAGAAACTAATCCACATGAATTTCTGAATCACATGATCTAGAGTTAATAAATTAAATGAAATAGATTCCATTTTAATGAATGAAAAGTTTCAGTTTGTCAGTTTAATTAATACATCTCTTTAGGGTCAGCAACATTAAGTATGATACTTTTGTTGTACCTAGGTTTACTCAAAATCAAATAAGACCATATTATTCCTGCTACAAAATTTGTCAGCAAGAAAAATAACTTGATATGAAAGTTTTAAATTAAAAATTAAAGGTAAATGAGATAGTTTAAGTGAATTCTTTAGGAATAATTATGTTTTGAGTATATCTGTCTAAAATTGTTTCTCCAGATTTATTTGTTAAATAAATAAATTAACAAAAACTGCTTAGTTAAATTCAGTGATGGGAATTCATTGAATATCCAGATCATTTCCAAATAAGAAACTGTAACATTACTGAACAAAACCTTCCGTTTACAGAGAAACTAAAAATATTCAGGATTATTAATAAATATATTTGGTGCCACACTGAGATATTTTCTTTACGGAACACCTGTTAGAAATTACAATTAATATTCACAAGTTTGCCTATCTACAAATTGCTAATGTACATGTTCATAGTTGCTTACTCAGTTTTCATTAGAAACTAAGGTTTTTAAGGTTAAGAATTACAATTAAAGTATCTAATTAAAACTACTAAAAATCAATAAGGAGACCATCTTTGTATGCAAGGAAAAAGAAGGTATAAAGAATGGAAATGCATGGGAAAAGAAAGGATTTTTGTCCTAAAGCTTTTTATTTCTAAAAGGGAAAGAAAATAAGGGACAAATTAATATGGATATAGAAAGTTATCTTTAGACAACACCTTAGAAAGGCATTCTATGTGTTGGTCAGGGCTGATAAAGAGTAGAATAAACTTAACTGAGTAAATGAATTTTAAGTTGAAATGTACAAAAATGGTACAAAACCTGAATTTGGCTTTCTCTCTATTAAGGAGACAAAGTTTTTGGAAAATATTGATCTTCTCTTGATAACTAATAGTAAAGTTTCTTTATCTTTAACCAGTAATCTGTTATGACTTGCAACATTTGCTTCTTGAAATCCTTTATTGTCACTTTGGTTAAGTGAATAAGTATTGTTCCACAGTGACATATGACCCTATAATATTTGATCAAATGTTTTGAAACACTTTTGATATTTTCGACAAACTTTCCAAATTTCAAATTCTAATCAAAGTTCTTTTGACCTCTAGCTAACTTTGGGATGCTTCAGAGAGAACATCTGAAAAATCTGATGAAGAGAAATATTAAACAAATTAGGGTTACTTTGTACATGAAATTATATGTAAGCATTATCAAATGAGTCATGATAAAACTTAGTTTATGTTGTACGGGTAAATGTTATATAGATAGATATTCAGGAAATTATGGACCTCCTAAAAATCTGTCTAAGTAAAATATTAACAGCCATAATTCTAGTAATCATACTGAATTTTGTAACTCACAGTAGTAACCAAGTTTCTTTGTCAACTGCATTGTAATCAGCTCTTCAATCATGTCTTTCAAACTCTTTAGTCATTTATAGACGGTCACTGTTTTACTCTGATGCTCTTGCAATAAGCACTTCATATTCAAAAGGATTCATAGAAAGGATTTTTTGACAAGTGCAGTTTTCTGATAACTTTTAGACCATAGCAATTAACTTGGTAAAAAAATTAAATAATTTTAAAGAACCACTTGGTGACTTCATAAAGCTGTTAACAGAAGATTGACATCAAGAACCCAGTATGCTGGCATCAAGTTTCCAATGATATGTCCATATGGCTGTGATATTTTTGATAACTCACCTTAATTCATTTAAGTAGATGCTCAGGTGATTCTTATACCTATTAAATTTGAAAAGCATTCACTATAAATATTTCTTAATATTTCAAACATTACTGCTACTTTTGGATGGAAAAATGCATCCAGTTCAGTTCAGTTCAGTCACTCAGTCGTGTCCGACTCTCCGCGACCCCATGAATCACAGCACGCCAGGCCTCCCTGTCCATCACCAACTCCCGGAGTTCACTCAAACGCATGTCCACAGAGTCGGTGATGCCATCCAGCCATCTCATTCTCCGTCGTCCCCTTCTCCTCCCGCCCCCAACCTTTCCCAGCATCAGAGTCTTTTCCAGTGAGTCAACTCGTCACATGAGGTGGCCAAAGTATTGCAGTTTCAGGTTTAGCATCAGTCCTTCCAATGAACACGCAGGATTGATCTCCTTTACAATGGACTGGTTGGATCGCCTTGAAGTACAAGGGACTCTCAAGAGTCTTCTCCAACACCACAGTTCAAAAGCATCAATTCTTCGGCGATCAGCTTTCTTCACAGTCCAACTCTCACATCCATACATGACCACGGGAAAAACCATAGCCTTGACTAGATGGACCTTTGTTGGCAAAGTAATGTCTCTGCTTTTTAATATGCTATCTAGGTTGGTCATAACTTTCCTTCCAAGGAGTAAGCGTCTTTTAATTTCATGGCTGCAATCAGCATCTGCAGTGATTTTGGAGCCCCCAAAAATAAAGTCTGACACTGTTTCCACTGTTTTTCCATCTATTTCCCATGAAGTGATGGGACCAGATGCCATGATCTTCGTTTTCTGAATGTTGCGCTTCAAGCCAACCTTTTCACTCTCCTCTTTCACTTTCATCAAGAGGCTTTTGAGTTCCTCTTCACTTTCTGCCATAAGGGTGGTGTCATCTGCATATCTGAGGTTATTGATATTTCTCCCAGCAATCTTGATTCTAGCTTTTGCTTCTTCCAGCCCAGCGTTCCTCATGATGTACTCTGCATATAAGTTAAATAAGCAGGGTGACAATATACAGCCTTGACGTACTCCTTTTCCTATTTGGAACCAGTCTGTTGTTCCAAGTACAGTTCTGACTGTTGCTTCCTGACCTGCATACAGGTTTCTCAAGAGGCAGGTCAGGTGGTCTGGTATTCCCATCTCTTTCAGAATTTTCCACAGTTTATTGTGATCCACATAGTCAAAGGCTTTGGCATAGTCAATGAAGCAGAAATAGATATTTTTCTGAAACTCTCTTGCTTTCTCCATGATCCAGCGGATGCTGGCAATTTGATCTCTGGTGCCGCTGCCTTTTCTAAAACCTGCTTGAACATCTGGGAGTTCACGGTTCACATATTGCTGAAGCCTGGTTTGGAGAATTTTGAGCATGACTTTACTAGCCTGTGAGATGAGTGCAATTGTGCGGTAGTTTGAGCATTCTTTGGCATTGCCTTTCTTTGGGATTGGAATGAAGACTGACCTTTTCCATTCCTGTGGCCACTGCTGAGTTTTCCAAATTTGCTGGCATATTGAGTACAGCACTTTCCAGAAAATAATGGACATCTCAACTAATGCTTCATTCATTGGGCTCAATTCTAAAACACAGTGATAAATTTCATGTTCTGCCCTCTCAACTGGAGTAGTACTGAAAGGCACTTAAAGAAACGCGTGCTGACATCAACTTGAAATCTCGGCTTTAATTTCTTGGAAGTCAGAGTCCCTTCTCACAAAAGAGAGAAACTATACCGAGTCATGTCACTCATTTTTACAGGGTCAGCCAACTGGGAGCTACAAAGAGTTTTTGCAGGCTATAGCCGAACTTTTCCATCCCTCTACCGCGTGCGGCCCTCATCAGGTGTTTCCTGAGTCCAAGGCCTGATCCTACCGGAGCCTCTGGAAGTATGGGTGGGGAGTTGCCTCAGAGGGGCGGGGGCTAGCTGCAGGGGCGGGGGCTAGCTGCAGGGGCCGGAGTGGAGCCCGGCAACAGTGGGGCGGAGCCGAACCCGTGAAGAATGGCGGGGCGTGGGCGGAGCCGAGGGGGGCGGAGCCGCGGGTGTGGGCGGAGTCGCGGGGCGGGGAGTGTGAGTGGGCGGAGTCGCAGGGCGGGGTGGGGCGTTGCGGCAGAGGGGCGGGGCAGAGCGGAGCGGCGGGGCGGAGCGACCCGGTCACCAAGCCGCCCGGCGGGGGCGGAGCGAGCGCCGCAGACCCGGGAGCCGCGTTTGATCGCGCAGTTCTCACGGCCTGGTTTGGGCGGGCCGCGGAGCAGACCCCCGGCCGCGATCCCCATGGGGCTGTGTTTTCCCTGCCCCACCGAGGCCGCGCCTCCCTCGCCGGACCTGGTGAGTAAGGCTGCCTGCCCGCCTCCCCGCGTCAGCCCGCCGGCGCCGCGCGCACCTGTTCCCGGAGCTGCGCGCCAGGAGGCCCGAGCTGCGGCCGCGGGGCTGGCAGTTGGGCGCGGCGGCGCGGGCCGGGGAGCCGCCGGTGGGGACGCAGCTGGCCGAGACGGGTGGCTGCGCCCCGAGGGACCCCGACGTCCTGCCTGCGGGATTTGGGGGCTGCCTCCGCGTCCGTCTCTCTGCCTCTGAAGGCGGCTCCGGCGTCTCTTTACCTTTCGCCACCGGCAAAATCGGGAATTCGTAGGACGCAGGCGCGCGCAGACGGCGCGCTGTGGGGACCACTCCTGGAGATGCGGTAGATGAAGTTAATATTTGAAAAGACATCCCTCTTTCTCCGTGAACTGAGGAGTTTCATCTTGTAGGAGATGTGCATTTTTATGTGTCTGTACCAGCTGTTTAAAGAAGGTGCTCAATAAAGTCTTGTATATTTCTGCGTTTTATTAGATATTGTATTAATGAATTTCTTAGTATTTATCTAAGTTGTATTTTAAAAACCATTTTATGTAGTACAGAGTATACAATTTGTAAGATTGCCACGTTTAGCGAATAAAAATACAAGGCGCCCTGAAATTTGAATTTTCAGTTTAATGAGAAATGCATCTTAAGAACATGTCGATTTGTCTCCATGTAATATTGGGGACATACTTGTACTTGAAAGTATTCGTTATTTATCTGGATAATTGCAGGTGTATCTAGGTGGTTTGTGGTATAGTACCTTTATACTTTTTGTAGCTTTCTATTTTTAACAGCCTTTTTACCTTAATAATCCTTACAGGAAATTGGTAACAGAAAACCTAAATTCCTCTCCTTTATTAATATTTGGCTAAAAATTCTTTGAAGGAAATGAGTTGTTTACAGAAGCACATTAACTCCAGCTATTTGATCTTAAGTGCTAAAAAAGACCTGGAAGTTGATATGAGAAAATTCACCTTGTCTTTCTTGCTACTGTTGCTTTTAAATGTTCTTACTCTTCTTTATCTTTCTGTTGATAAAAAACTAACGTGCCAGCAGTTGTTAAGCCCTTCCCTCCACCCCCAGAGATAACCACATGGCAGAATACTTGAATGTCACTTTATCTTTGAGACTTTTCTTCACCACTCTAAATAAAATAGATCCTCCACTCTACCATCAACCCATCCTTCCATTTTGACCATACTCTTCTTTGTATTTCCCAGAAGCACTTCCTTCAGTCTAACAAATGTATATTTATGTAATTATATATGACTATTTGTCCTCATTGGAATGTAAATTCCGTGTGGGTGGAAATATTTCTCTGTATTATTTCACTGCTGTATTCTCAGCACCAGGAACAGTTCCTCGGTATGATCGTTGCTCATTAAGTATCCAAAGAATGTATAAGTGAATGAATGTTTTGTGGAAAATGAAATTATTAACACAGCTCCCAAGAGAATGCTGTTTACTGTCTTATATACTTAGTTAACTTATAACTTGTGATTAATCCAGGTAGAAAAATAATATTCATGGTGTCTCAGCATGGAACAGTACATATCAGTCCTTCTTGTCCTACACAATGAGATTCATTCTCTTCATTCATGAACTTTTTCTGAAAATACATGGCTGCCTCAAACTCCTTTTTAATTGTCAGTATCAACCATGTATTTCCCTACTTGTATTGTTCAATGTCATTTGTTTTATTATTGCCCTAATTTGTTAGCGCTTAAAAAAAAAAAGCAAATAGATTATTTCACAGGCCAATCTGTGTATGTATGCATGAGATATAAAATGTGTATATATAGGTATAGCTATATGTCTCACCTTGTGCTTACTTGAAGGTACACTGATTGGGAAAATGAAATTCAGAAAGTTGAGTATTTTATAAATGTTATAAGTAATGGCATTCCTAGTGGGACAGTTGAGGCCAGTACTATTTTTATAAACTATTATATTACTGGTAAGATAAAGTATAAAATATCAAGGATCATGTTTGGTTTTGTTTAAAACCATATTTCTTACACATTTTCTCTAGGAAGAAAAAAGAGCAAAGCTTGCAGAGGCTGCGGAGAGAAGACAGAAGGAGGTGAGAGTAAAATAAAATTCGACCTTAGGTGATGAAATTTGTGCTTTGTTCTCTGTAAATGTCTCTTACTAGTAGTATTCTCTAATGAAAATGATATCTGATATCTTACAGATTTAAAGATAAATATTTTTCAGAATAATTTCTGTGTTTCAGTAAATTCATTTAATGCACTTACGTCATTTGTGTGTGTGCTCAGTCATGTCCACTTCTTTGTGACCCCATGGACTGTAGCCAGTCAGTCTCCTCTGTCCATGAGATTGTCTCCACTAGAATCCTAGAGTGGGTTGCCATGGCCTCCTCCAGGCATTTGTTATTTAACGTATGGCAATTACCATACGCTTGTCTTCAGTTATGTGAGATGCCCCTTTAATAACATTGTTCCTTGGGATGAAATGACTGTGTCTTGTAAAGCACTGACAGTTGTGAAGTAATTTTATGGGCGAAATGTGTTTGGTTGCAAAATACCCAATGAAGAAATTGTATGTTTTATGTAAAACTGTTTTAGAAATAGTCTAAAACTTTGTTGCCAAAAAAAGAGACCAGCCCCCTCCCCTGCCCCCATATCAAAAGAAAAACCTGAAAGGCAAAAAAGCAAAAGACACCTCTGGACACAGAAAACTAATTTTTGTTGTTTTTCTACAATTTTGTTGTTTATCAACAATTTTCCTGAAGGCTGCATCTCGGGGTATTCTGAATGTTCAGTCTGTGGAAGAAAAGAGAAAGAAAAAGGAAAAAATAGAAAAAGAAATGGCTACCTCTGGACCCCCACCAGAAGGTGGACTTAGAGTAAGTATTAAAATTTATTGAAGATTTTATTTACCTGGAATTTTTGAAAACTCAAGTAGCAATCCATTCAGTAATTTCCTCCAGAAAATGATTATCAGAGAAATGTGAATTTAAAAGCATGAACTATATAGATTGGAAGAAGTGTCAGTTTATTTGAACATTTCAACATTCATTGGAATAGATTTGTTTTCTTTTTCCCAAAATGAAAATAGATTTGTCTTGTTTATCTTAACTCTATATCTTAATACTTCATACTTATGTGTGTGTATATATATATGTGCTCAATCACGTCCAACTCTTTGCAACCCCACAGACTGTAGCCCACCAGGCTCCTCTGTCAATGGAATATTCCAGGCAAGAACACTGGAGTGGGTTGCCATTTCCTCCTCCAGGGGATCTTCCCAACCCAGGGACTGAACTTGCATCTCCTGCATTGGCGGGTGGGTTCTTTACCACTGGTGCCACCTGGAAAGCCCCCTATACTTACATAATTAATGACAATCTTAACTGTGTAGAAAAACTTAAGCAATATGGAAGGGTAAAAAGAAGAAAGTAAAAATCACCTAAATTCAGTATCATTTTGACATCATTTCTAATCTCATTTTATATGTCAATTTTATAAAATTGGGTTGTACTATAACCTGCTTCAAACTCTCTTAGTTTTTTTCACTAAATGAAATACAAGTTTCTGAATGACTTGAAGTCACATATAATATTACAAAAAAGGATATTTTTTGTATAGTCAGAAGGTACTTATTTTACATGTTCTAACCTAGCAAAGGGCTTCCCTGATAGCTTGGTTAGTAAAGAATCTGCCTGCAGTGCAGGAGACAATTCGATTCCTGGGTCAGGAAGATCCCCTGGAGAAGGGATAGGGTACCCACTCTGGTATTTTTGGGCTTCCCTTGTGGCTCAGCTGGTAAAGAATCCACCTGCAATGTGGGAGACCTGGGTTTGATCCCTAGGTTGGGAAGATACCCTGAAGAAGGGAAAGGCTACCCACTCCAATATTCTGGCCTGGAGAATTCCATGGGCTGTATTGTCCCTGGGGTTGCAAAGAGTTGGACACAACTGAGTAACTTTCACTTTCAACCTAACAAATTTTACATCAGCTTTTGAACTCTTAAGAGACAAAGGGGCTTCTGTAATTAAAGCTAAAGTTTCCATGCAATGAAGCATATACATTAAAAATAAGTTAGATCTTAGATTTTTTCTGGTCCCTTCAGAAGTGCCCAAAATGAGAGACATTATCAGCGTTAAATTCAGTACCTTTTTTTCTTTGACCACCTGCATTGCTCATCAAGAGCATACAGTGAAGTTCAACATTTTTGGCAGCTCAGGGCTTCCCTGGTGGCTCAGCTGTTAAAGAATCTGCCTGCAATGTGGGAGACCTGGGTTCGATCCCTGGGTTGGGAAGATCCCCTGGAGAAGGGGAACGCTACCCACTGCACTATTCTGGCCTAGAGAATTCCATGAACGGTATAGTCCGTGGGGTCGCAAAGAGTTGGACAGCACTGAGCAACTTTCACTTTCAGGGATAACAGAAGGGAAAATAAAAGATAGTAACTTTAATCCTCAAACCCTTTGGCCTGGGGTCATTTAGGGGCTGCTCTCAGGCCTTGAGTCCTGTCGTATAGCTAGATTCTTCCCAACCTGACTCCATAGTATGAGGAAAGCAGGACCCTCTCTGTCTTCACATGCTCCACATATTCATCTGCTGACTAACTGCCTCTTAACAAGGACAGTTGGCATTGGCAGTGCTTACTGTATTCTGGAAAGGGAGCCTTTTACGAAGGCAATGTGATGATGGCCTCAGGACACAAACTAGCAGCAGTTCAGGATATACCAGCAGAGGAGTTCTGGCAGATGTCATTGGTTCATGGGAAATTTCCACAAAAGGCTGGACCTTGGATCTGACCTTGTACCAATCAGGATCTCTGAGAGTGGGGCTTGGCCATCAGAACTTTTAGGCTCCCCAAGGAGTCTGATGTCAAACCAGATTGAGAATCACTGCTCTAGTGTTTGTAATACTAGTCCTAAGGGATATTTTGTTGAAAATAGAGTACTATGGTAAAAAATGTTCAAAAATAATGAAGTGAAAGTGAAAATCACTCAGTCGTGTTCGACTCTTTGTGACTCTTTACAGACTTTTTGGCCTGTATAGTTCATAGACTTTACAGCCTTTCCCTTCTCCAGGGGATCTTGCCAACCCAGGGATCGAACCCAGGTCTCCTACATTGCAGCCAGATTCTTTACCAGCTGAGCCACGAGGGAAGCCCCAATACACTGAATATTATGTTATATATTGAATACCTTCCTTGGAGATTGAAAAAAGCACAATATTTAAATCTGTAAGAAGTCCTAAAATAAATGAAAGCTCAACATTCAGAAAACAAAGATCATGGCATCTGGTCCCATCACTTCATGGGAAATAGATGGAAAAACAGTGGAAACAGTGTCAGACTTTGTTTTTTTGGGCTCCAAAATCACTGCAGATGCTGATTGCAGCCATGAAATTAAAAGACGCTTGCTCCTTGGAAGGAAAGTTATGACCAACCTTGATAGTATATTAAAAAGCAGAGACATTACTTTGCCAACCAAGGTCCGTCTAGTCAAGGCAATGGTTTTTCCCGTGGTCATGTATGGATGTGAGAGTTGGACTGTGAAGAAGGCTGATCGCCGAAGAATCGATGCTTTTGAACTGTGGTGTTGGAGAAGACTCTTGAGAGTCCCTTATACTGCAAGGAGATCCAACCAGTCCATTCTAAAGGAGATCAATCCTGGATGTTCATTGGAGGGACTGATGCTAAAGCTGAAACTGCAATACTTTGGCCACCTCATGCGACGAGTTGACTCACTGGAAAAGACTCTGATGCTGGGAAAGGTTGGGGGCGGGAGGAGAAGGGGACGACGGAGAATGAGATGGCTGGATGGCATCACCGACTCTGTGGACATGAGTTTGAGTGTACTCCGGGAGTTGGTGATGGACAGGGAGGCCTGGCGTGCTGTGATTCATGGGGTCGCGGAGAGTCGGACACGACTGAGCGACTGAACTGAACTGAACTGAACTGAAGTTTACTTGAATTCATCCTTAATTTTTAAACTTTAAATAAAAATTTTTTAAAAGTATGTTACACCCAATAATGTTTCTTGATATACTTGGAACACTACTCTAGAGGCAGGTAAATACGTCTGGTATTATCCCAGTGGCTTTTTCAGAACTTACTATTGCAAAATTTAATAAACTGGATTAAGCAGAATACCACATGGAATAGTTTCTCAAGTTGAGACAGTCAAAGACTTTGTGTGTGTGTTAGTCGCTCAGTTGTGTCCGACTCTGCAACCCCATGGACTTCTCTGTCCAGAGGATTCTCAAGGCAATACTAGAGTACAGGTTGCCATTTCCTTCTCCAGGCAAAGACTTTGCCAGACCGTTATTTAATAATTTCTATCACTTCTTCACTCCCCTGCCTCAAACAAGAATCCCAGTTCCTTTATTTTTACTTTGTAGTTTCATTGTTTTTATTTTGTCTTGTGATGTTTTATTTTACTGATTATCAGGTATTTGGGACCTAGCTACCCCTCGTTAACCTGTTCAGATATTTTCTTTTTTTCTCGTGTACACCATCGTGTATTTTATTTCAGGCTTTTGACTATAATGTAAAATTTTACTAGTCACTGGTCCTCACAAAGATCACTTTACATTTGTATAGCCCAAATTCCTCTTTTTACCTGTTTGTTCACTAGAATATTGTAACATAACTTTTTATACAAAATTTACTTTCCTCTATATTTTTATCTTTTCTAGTGGACAGTTTCATAAAGCATAGCATGAATGGAAGAGTCTACTGCCAGTAACCAATATCTCCAATCAAGTGGACATCCTCAATGTAATTTCTTCTCTTTGAATAAATGAAGATTCAGACTTTGTAATTTCAGTGCTCTCAAGTGCAGTGCTCTTTCAAAATTGAATATTGAAAATGCTTTTGATTGTTAGAGTTAGAAAATGGCCAGACCTTTCACTAAATTCTTATTTTCCCTACCTTTGCTCTTCTGCAGATGGTGGGTGATTTGCCACTTTTTAGTAGTTAAAACATGGACCTAAATAGTGAATATATATTTGTATATTGCATGGAAAAATTCTGCATATGTCTCAGATATTTAAAGTTGCACTTGTATTTTCCCTCCTTTATGAAATGATCTAGCTCTTTATAATTTGCTGCTTAACCTTATATCTCATTATTTCATTATATGTGAAGACCTTTGCTTAAACTTGTGGACTTAGTGCCTTTTAAACTGATCATCAGGGAAAATCTTGAAAAATCATTTGAAGGGCTTATATGAAGGAACACTGTAAATTTTTATAACTTACTAAGAAATTCATATTTATTTCTAGAGAACATAAAATATCTCCTAATTTCTATTTCTGTAGCTTATAAACATACTCTCTTTTACATTATAATAAAGTTTTTTTTTGCTTGCTGAATTTAAAATTATATGTTAGTAATGCCATCAGAGGGCAGCAATGTACAATATACAGTATTGGATTCAACTCCATAAAGATCTTTGTAGTAATTTAATGAGTTAAACTAAGAATGGATGGGTTATACTTGGTGCGAATGTGTTTGTCCAAATTTTATAGGTGTTTTTATTTTTTATTTATTAAAGAATGCTTATAAGATTTTTACAGATGTGAAATTGCCAAGGCCAGTATGAATGTATGAAAGAACTATGTAAGTATTGTATTTAAAAAGGTCTACTTTAAACATAAAAATACTGCAGGGTAATTCTGTGTGATGCATTGCCATAAACTTTTTAGATGTTTGTTCATTGGTAACACTTACTGTAGCAATTTTGGTCTTTTGAGTTTCTTTATATATAATAAGCTAAAACAGAAGAATTACTGTATCTTTTAATTTGGTTGCTCTTTTGGATGACAAGGCCACAGTCTGAGCCCTAAAATTAGAATTTTCAGATATTAAATGAAATAAGGATTGTAAATTAAAGAGACCAACTCACCTAATCTACAGAAAGGAAACTGAACTACTCTCTCACTCATCCCTCCCACAAATCTTGTGTTATATGATGTATTTGAATTTTAAATACTTCAAACTATAATATAACTTTCTTGACTCCTCAATTGGAAAAATCACTTTCTTTGATTATGGAATGAAATATTCTGTGACTATCCAGGCAAGATATGTAGTTATAGACAGGTTCAGTTTTCTTCATCCTTTAGAGAATTGGTGGTATGTTTTTCCAGAAAGGATGGTGAAGTCGTTGGATTGTATTTTAGAAATAAAATTCTTGACTTTATGAACATGATTAATTTTTTTCAAGGCAGAAAGGAGAAAAGAACATTAATAGATAAATGGGTATGGAACCAGAGTATACCATTCCTAGAATGTGTCCATCCTTCCTTCTGTTTTAATATAGAAAAGACAGTTTTATCAGTGTTACAGCTTATAGTTTGGGTTAGTGTAGACAAAAGGCTTACATCTTGGGGATAATGCCCTATTTCTAATAGCAGTTTATATCCAAATACCATGCTTATTTACTGTTGAACCAAGCATGGTGTGCTGGTGAATTGCCTTCTAGTAACAGTGGATATGCCCTTCCAGTCAACCATGGCCTGACTCCTTGGGTGTAATCGACTGTCCCCAAAACCACATGGGTTTCATGGTTTAAGGGGTGATACTCAGATGTTAGGAATAGTGTTAGGAAGGGGAAGGAAAAAGGGGAGACTGGATGCCTGATAGAAAACCAGTAAGTGACCTCTTAAAAAAAATGTACACACACATTCTCAAGGAATCTTCCTCAGAGTTATAAATCAGTTTCTGATGAAACCTTAGCTTAGAGCCAGTTTCCCATAATTGATAATTTAAATAGAAAAGCATTAATCCTCAATATGTCACCCAAACTCCCCAACCAAATTACTAAAATAAAACTAAACAGTAAAATGCTTATATGTATTGATAACTATCACATTAAGTGCTTAAACCACTGCTTGTTGATTCTAATCATCAAACTATTACTATGGCTGATAACAAAAAGTTGTGTATTACCACACAGCCCCTGTGTTGACATGCTGCATGTTTTTTAAAACATCTGTATGTGATATTTTTGTTTCACTGATTGTATTTTGAATGTAATTAATACTTTTCCCACACATGGATTTGTTATGAATGCCGTATTGGCTTACAGGGTACAAATATACATTTTCCTATACAAAAAACTGGCTTTGGCCGTTTCTGTTGAACAAATTTTTTTTATTTTTACTACATCTTAAATCATTTATAGGATGGCATGTTTCTTTTCCTATATTCTAAAAAAAGAAATGCTATTGTCTCATGTTTTTTAGAGAAATACTATAATAAACTTCATAGTGAGTCTGTGTATATACATATATGAAGTATAATCCCGACTTTGCACAAAGTGAAGCCACACACCTGCAGCAGCTAAGAGGTGTCATGGGTAAGATTTTTGTTCATCGTTTTTTAATGCTACTGTCAGGCCATTTCTGCAAGCTATGGATCTATTATCCCTCCTAAGCCAGGACAAACAGACTTTAAATTGCAGAGGAAGTGATGCTTGGCAACAGTATGGGCCCAACATGTTTGTAATGTGAATTCCAATATTTGTTTAGTATTTCCAATAGTATTCTGCTAGCAATATGCAAAGTCTTGTGGCATTTGGATAAGGAGAAAAAAGAGTTCCTGTTACATGAATAACTTTAGCTTTTATAGAGGATGATGACCAAAAACAATTCAATCCACCTTAAATGATATCTTATTTCTACATGGAAAGTAGTTATAGAAACTTCATAGAGTTCTATGAGAATAAAATATACTTACTATTTATAAAAGAGAGAAAAATGAGAAAAAAAGTTTTAAAAAAAAGCTTTCCTAGGCTTTTATTCTTGAACTTTACTCTGGCACGCAGAGTTTAATGGTTTCTTGGATTATTATTTTGCAATTTTTTTATTTTGCGTTAAGATAGAAGATATATATGACTGACACATATGTATAAACTTAGCAGCATTTTTAATAATAAAATATAAATATTTTCTAAAAAAACATAAATGTTGTAGCTATCATCTTTGGTACTTCAAAAGAACTGGCCATAAGCTATGAATTTTCCTTTTCTGCTCAACAATTCAAGTTATTTTCACTGATAAGAATTGTGCTGTGCCCTTAGAAGAAAAGGTAACTCTTGTTGGTTTTAGATTTAAATAATACCTGCATAAACAGATCAGTAAGAGGTAAGTAGACATGCATACCTATCTGAGTTGATATTTAAGTTGATTCCTTGGACATCTCCAAGCAAGCACCTCAAATTCCCATGATAAGTGTATTTGCTTTAAGTTGATTGCGTTGTGGTACAGTTTTCTCTGATTTTCTCAAAAGCCAATGACACAATCAGTTTGCATTTATAGCAGACTTTGAAACTAATGTGTTTAGTGGGGTAGCAAAATGCAAATCATTCTGTGCTGTGCTGTGCTAAATCGCTTCAGTGTGTCTGACTTTGCAACCCCGTGGACGGTAGCCCGCCGGTCTCCTCTGTCCATGGGGATTCTCCAGGCAGGAATACCGGAATGGGTTGCCATGCCCTCCTCCAGGGGATCTTCCAAACCCAGGGATCAAACCCAGGTCTCCTGGGTTGCAGGCAGATTCTTTACTGTCTGAACCACCCACCAGGGAAGCCCAAGAATACTGGAGTGGGTAGCCTGTCCCTTTTCCAGGGGATCTTCCTGACCCAGAAATCAAACCAGGGTCTCCTACATTGCAGGCAGATTCTTTACCAGCTAAGCTACCAGGAAAGTCCAAATCATTGTATAGAAAAAGTCAATTCTGTCTTTATAATACAAGTAATGAATAATCTTGAGGCTTCCCAGGTGGCGCTAGTGGTAAAGAACTCGCTGCAATACAGGAAACATAATGAGACCAGGTTTGATCCCTGGGTAGGGAAGATTCCCCTGGAGGAAGGGCTGGCAACCCACTCCAGTATTCTTGCCTAGAGAATCCCATGGACAGAGGAGCCTAGCAGGCTACGGTCCATAGGGTCGTAAAGAGTCAGACACGACTGAAGCAACTTAGCACACAAGAACAATGAACAATCTGAATCTTAAAACATTGTAAATCATACAATATCATCACATAGGATAAAAATACGTAGGAAAAAGAAAATGAAAAGATATGAATTAGAAAACTACAAACTGCTGAGAATTTAAATGAATGGTGAGAGCATTGCATCTTCATGGATTGAATGACAGTTCTGTCAAGATGGCATTCTCAAATTGATCAATAAATGAAACACCCCAGCAAGTTCTCTCAGAGAAATTAATGAATTGATCTAAAACTCATATGGAAAATGTAAGATTTATGATAGTCAAAACAATTTTGATAAAAGGATCTAGTGATTTTCACTAAGAAGTCAATGAGTAAGAGCCATCTACACTTAGTCATTTCCTTCTGAATATAGTCTTATTTCTCCAGATTCTTTTTCAGTACCATTCAGCTAGCAACTGGACCCCAATGTCAGTTGGGACTGTGTTCTTAGTTCCACTTAAAAAGACCATTGTAGATGTGTAAACAGAATAATGCCACTTCCCCAGAAGATGGGACCCATCCTAATTCCTGGAATCTGGGACTGTGTTATCCCAGCAAAAGGTATTTTGTAGATGGTATTCAGTTAACAACATTAAATGGGGAGATTATATTGGATTATTCGGGTGGTCCCAATCTAACCATGTCTGTGTGCTCAGTTGTGTCCAACTCTCTGTGACCCCATGGACTGTAGCCCACCAGGCTCCTGTGTCTATGGGGTTCTCCAGGCAAGAATACTGGAGTGGGTAGCTGGTCCCTTCTCCAGGGGGTCTTCCCAATCCAGGGATCAAACCCAGGTCTCCTGCATTGCAAGCAGATTCTTTACAGTCTGTTGTTTTAAAAAGGTTGTGTCTGCTTTGATTAAATCATTCATGTGACAGAGATACTTCTTCCCTGGCTTTCTGAAGCAAGAATGATGGATTCTGTTATTGAAAAATGAAAAAATGACAAATTAACTGCCTATTCAGGGCAGCACTTAAAGGACTGTTTATAAAATCTATACTTTCTGCTAAGAAAACAAACACGACCACCACTCAGCTGCCCAAAGTGAAGAAGTACTAGGTAACTGTAATTAAACTCTTCCTGTAATTCCCAGGGGAAGTTGATATTTGCAGATCTTTATTTCAGAATGAAGCATTGATAATAGAGACAGGGGAAATTTTTCAACATTTATCTTTTTAATTCTTGAATCAGTGAGGACAATATCTTGCTGTTTATGGGTACAAAACAGCCCTGTCCTAGGTATACAAGGGTATACATAAGTCTGTAACATCATTAGCTACAGTAAAATTACTAGACAGCACAGCAAAGTAGGGTTAACTAAAGATACATTTTAATAAGAAAATGCTTTGAAATAACATGAAGTCAATGGACATTTGACTGTACAGTTTATTCTGTCAAAATATAAATGTATGTCAGCTTATGTGTGTGAATTGCAGTCAGTTTCAACACAGCCACGTGCGTAGGATTGTGTGAAACAACTCATAAGCCATTCTCTAAGGGGTGTTGTGAAAACTTCCAAAAGTACCCCTGATATTTGGTCAGAGCTAAGGGATAAACTTTAAGGCAATCTTGCAAGTGAATGTAAACTTTTCTAAAGTGGCCTTTCCAGTAAAGGATTACTGTCATGAATACTCTGTACTTTATAGTGCTGTTGGATATTTTTAGTAGCACATCATCACACTAATTGTCACTTTTTAAAAATCGGCTTTAAAATCCTGCAATTATAATTTTTAAAAAAATGTCTGGGGTGCTTTTATTCTGTAGACTTCGGGCAGGCACTTTCTGTTGATTTTACTGTAAATCCTATTTTCTTCTAAAAATTTTTATCTTTAGCTAGAATTGTATTGCTAAGATTGTGTTCTAAATACTGTGTTCATATATTGAGAAATAATAATCTGCCTACAATTCATCTAATTTAAATCTAAGTTGAAAATTTCTTGTTAGAGGTCATTTTCTACAGAAGCATTCAAAATAAATAGTGCTACTCTTTGAGCATGTTTCAGCATGATGACATTTTTCTGTCTTTTTCCACAGTAATTTGTAGAGCATGTGAACTAAACTGACTACTGGAGATGTAGATACAGGCCATTATGAGAGTCCCCTTGTAGTGACCACCTAGTTTCACTTAATTTCCTTCTTAGCCTTATAATTGGCAGAGACCACCAGGTAATTGTCTGGATTCATGTCCTTAAGGGTTGGCGATTTGCTCTGGACGGGGGATGTCTTGCCATCCACACGGGATATCTGCAGCATCCGGCAGGGGTCGTGTTTCAGCAAATACCCTGCAAAGGTTTCCCATCCTCCTCCCACGCGGACCATAACGTGCTTGTTGTGCAGCATCTGGGGAATGAAAAGAGAATGCATGAGTGAGATTCTGAGAGTTCCTGCAGCGTCTCAAATCAGCTTCCAGCTCTAGCGTTGTTCCTGTCTTCTGCTTTGTTTTCAAGCCCCCATTGTTCTTCCACTTATTGTGCTGTGTCTGAGTCAGCATAGAGTTTATGAGAGAAGCTTTGTCTTTTCTATGCGAGTGGATCATGCACAGTTTGCATCCCTGGGTTGCAGCTTTGCCCTGCTGTGGGGATCAGTAGGTACAATCCCCTGTTGGTTCAGTGAGTCTAGAGGCTCCTCGCTGACACCTGAGGCCGCATCACAGCTTCCTCATTGTCCCATTTCCTGCTTGCTGCCTCAGAGAGCTCCTTTCTCTCCACTTGGTTATGCCCCTCTGAACCAGGACTTAAAAGATCATGGAAATGCCTGCTGTGAAATATATAGAATATAGAATTGGAATAAAGAATACAGATATATACATGTGTGTGTGTTAGTCGTTCAGTCGTGTCTGACTCTTTGCAACCCCATGGACTGTAGCTCGCCAGGCTGTGCTGTCCATGGGATTGTCCAGGCAAGAATTCTGGAGTGGGTTGCCATTGCCTTCTCCAAGATCTATACATATACGTATATACTTATATATGTAAATGTATGTGTGTAAATTTACAAATATATATGGGTTCCCGGGTAGCTCAGTGGTAAAGAATTCACCTGCCAGTGGAGGAGATGTAGGAGACACGGGTTCGATCCCTGGGTCAGGAAGATTCCTTGGAGGAGGAAGTGGCTACCCACTCCAGTATTCTTGCCTGGAAAATTCCATGGACAGAGGAGCCTGGCAGGCTACAGTCCATAGGGTCACAAAGAATCACACAACTGAGTGACTGAGCACACACATATGCACAAATATATATACACATATATATACATACATTTCATAGTTATTTGATTATACATATATATGTACATACCTGTATTTTTTCCAGTTCTATTCCATTACAGTTTAAGATACTGAACATAGTTCTCTATGCTGTATAGTCAATCCTTGTTATCTGTTTTTGGAATATAATGTTAATGATCCCACAAATACTCAATGGAAAATGGAACTGAAGATGCACTCAGAAAAACTGAAATCTTCCCCAGTCACCCACTGTCTGAGGCTTTTGAGGAAAGATATTGTGGAGTGGCCAAATAGTTATGTCTTTTTCTCATTCTTCCTAATTACCATAGAATACCTCTTCAAAACAAAACCAAACAAAAACCTTAATTCAGGTGCATGAACCATTTAGAGCTCCAGGTTAACAAGACTACAGATTGAAAAGGTGAAACTATATGTGGTTATTTCTATCTAGTAAAAACATGTCTGAGTTGTGGAGGATTGGCACAGTGAGCCAAAGATTTGATCTTGGTAAGAATAAGGGGGAGTACCACATGTTCACCAAAGACCCTGTTGACTTGTCTCCTGCCCAAGATATCATGAACAAACAATGGCAATATAATCTTGGAAAGGGGATATACGTTTGGGAGGGGATTTGGGAAGCAGTTTTCCAGGTCAGGCTTCCCTGGTGGCTCAGACAGTAAAGAATCCTCCTGCAATGCGGGAGATCTGGGTTTGATCCTGGGTTGGGAAGATTCCCTGGAGAATGGAAAGGCTACCCACTCCGGTATTCTTGTCTGGATAATTCCATGGACAAAGGAGCCTGGCAGGCTACAGTCCACGGGGTCCCAAAGAGTCGGACATGCCTGAGTGACTGTCACTTCCCTTGCTGTGCCTCCCCAGGTCCCGCCAGTGGTACCATGTCCCTGTTGTGTAGGAGGAAGATAGTGAGACCCAGATCTTTGAATATGACTTCCTGACTCCCAGTCTAGTGCTCTTCCCACAAGGGTTCCTCCTTATAAAATTCATCAAGGCGTTTGTAATTTTACTGGCCTATTTTCATTTCACAAGTTCCTGGGTATGTCTCCCCTTCCTGTTTTTAAAACTTGGAGTTACTGAGAGAAAAATTGAAACGGCCAGTTTCAAAATAACACTTTGACCCCAGTTGTTCCAACAGAGCTGCTTTTGCTTATTGTTGAAGTCCTGGCACCTCCTACCCTTGCAAACTACCTCTAAATATCATTGGCATGAGTGCCCCTGGCAGAATGCCCAAGTTCACTTGACTGTCAGCAGTCTGTTTCACCAGAAAGAAAAAAGCAGATTTTTCAGCTATCAGTGAATTCTGGAAAATAGTGACAGAAATGCTTTTCAGCCTGGAGTGTAAGATCTTTGCTACAAACTGCTTGCAGATTCTTTCATGAATCCATAGGACCATAGAAAGTAGATCCAACATGAGACAGAGTCATTCTGAATATGAATATCACAGGAATTAAATTTCTGCCCACCTCGTCTTCCATACTCTTCCTATAGCTAATCAGCAACCTACGTTTTGCTAAAGAAAGCCAGTGGTCAAACTGGGTAAGTTTTAAGCATGGGATGAAGATAACAGAGCTCTAGGTGTTTATAGCCTGATTACAGAGATTTCTTATAACATGGTCAGTCTCAAGAAAAGAAAAAAAAAAAATGAATGCCCACCTGATGTCCATAAACAAATTCATTATTGTTTAACCTAAAAGCAAACAGTGATGATGTATATTTCCCGTGTTTGGACTCTCACAGGCGTGAGCTCAGAGCAGTGTCAACACTGTAATCATATACTTTTCATGTGTCCTTCCATACTGCTTCCCTTGTCTAACATAAGATAACAGTATTACTGCCACTTTACAGTTAGTAAAACTGATGCTCTTAGAAGAACTGATACTCTTATGCAAGATCACAAATCATTGACATCACTGGAACAAGAACCCTTTTATCTGTTATACCATATCCACTATCCACTTACTGGGTAAAGCTTCTAGATTTGGATTTTCAATCTGCTTGGTGACTTCCAAGTCACTAATTTAGCACAAGCAAGGAATTTTCAATGCCAGAAATAGTTTTAAGTGGCTTAAGTGGATTAAATGCTCACATAATATGATTTATAGTTTTGCTCTAATAAACTAAACATTGCATTTAATTTCAGAAAATTAGCCTTTAGTGGGCCTAAGAAATAAATGTGTCAAGTACAGGTAATAGGAAATATACTTATAGATATGTATCTGTTGGCATAAGAAGAACTGGGCTTTGATTCTCTGTTCAATGTACACATTACAGCTCCTTTATTTCTGATGCTTCATAATGTTGAACGGTTTTGCATTCTCCATGCCAAAAGATAACTCCTTTTGATTAACAGTGCCAATGCACGTATGGATTGAATATTCAGTCTAGTTGTCTGTTATTGCATTTCTCTTCCGTAAAGAAAAATAGAGCTACAAATATGCCACAAATATCCTCCAACACTGCATGTTGCAAAGCAGTTGTTTTTGCACACTAGGCCTGTTCTAACATTGTTTTCTACCATCAGCCTCATTCCTCACTGTGCTCTTGATTCTAACAAAGGTAAGATGATTCATTACCAACTTAGCAACATCTCTCAGTGCTGAAGGGAAAAAGAACAAAACAACAAAAATCTTGTCTCCACATTTTCCCAAAGGCCTTAATAAAGTTTTATAAGCAGAGCTGGGTTATCGTAAAACATTTTAGTTTTTGATGTCTATGAGTGACATACATACCTTGCCCAGGGAAAATCATCAGTAGGCCTCAAGGCTATGTTTTTGTTTTTTAAATAATTTCTTCCAGTAATGAGAAAAAGATCTCCTGTTCTTATCAAGGACATCTTGCTTTATGCCTTTGTCCTCTTACGATGTTTAATTATGTATCATTTTCTTAGGAGGCCTCTTGCCATGTGCCAGCGAAAGGGAAACTTTTTCTTAGATGACACAGAGTCACAGTATTTCAGCATCTGCTCTGTGCCAGGTAATCTAGAAATATACCTTCTTGAAATAAGGAGGATAAAAGACATTGAGGTCATTGGCAATGGTCTCATTTCACAGATGCACCAACTGGCAGAGTGAGGATCACACAGGTGGTTCCTGAGAGCCAGGCTGGAAATCACATCTCCTTTACTCCCAATTTATTCTTCCAACAATTAATATTCTAAAAATGAATCCAATCTTTAAAGGTGGGAGAATCACTTAATATATTGACCCAGCAGTGGTTTCTAACACTCTCAGATAAGTCTTTTGATTTACTGGATTCAGTGCACATTTTGTTAGACTATAATATGTTAATCTACAGCCCACTTTCTAGTCTCACCTCTCAATCTTATTTTCCTAACACAGTCAGGTAAAAAATTATCACATAAACAACAACTTCTGTAGCTCATCCAGATACTTAAAGAGAAAATAAAAACTGGGTTGAAAGGAAGTAATTCTCCTATATCAACTTACAACATAATGGAAAATTCAAACATTGTAGAAATGATTAATCAAAAGCTTCCTACAAATTTTGAGTTCATGGCAGGGGGTCTAGTGGTCTGGTTCTTACGATGTGTGATAACAGGACTTCAGAAAATTATTTTTTCTTTCTAATTATTGGAGCAACAGACTGGAATTATGTGTAGTTAAACTACACATGTACTACATGTATACTAAACATATGTATTAAGAACTTAAAGCAAGAAAAAGTACGTATATTTTTGGGGGACATTAATTAGTCATCAAAAACAATTATATCAACTCACTTTTTGTTGACAAGGCGCAGTTGATATTTATGTATGGATCACAGAAAATCATATGTTTTACTAAATGAAAAAAAAATGGCCCCATAAAACAGTCAGAAAATATTGTGGATTTATTGGTAATGTATTTGTGTTTAAGGTGACCAGGCTACATAGAGCTGTTATATTACACAAACACAAAACAAGAAAAACACCATCAACAAAAAGAACTAACAGAAAATGTCTTTTAGATAAGCAGAGTTCAAAGTTAAATGCTTTATGTCCTGTGTGATAGCTTTATTTCATAAATTCCCCAGCACAGATCTGCTTGTGTGTTCACCTCTGTCCTAAATCACCATTCCTGCAAAACACTTCAGGTGTTAACACCTCATGGGGGAAATGCCAACATATCTCTTTCATTCTGATTTGAGTCTTGTGTCCGTGACCTTGAAGACCCAGGGAAGTAGGAGTGTCTGTGTCTGAATATCAATGTCCTTAGACCTGGAGGATGTGAAAGCGTTCCAGCGCAATGCCCTCACCATCACACACACTTCACCAATCCACCCTCCAGTCCAGGGCCACAGTGAGCTTTGTAAGAGGAAAATCTGGCCAAGCTCCTGCCCTGCCAAAGACCCGTGGGTGGTTCTGCACCATCTCCAGTGTTTCTCAGCGATGTTCACTTCCAGTCCCCCTGAGGAATATGACTCATTCTCATCATTGCAAAAGGCTGTGGGAACACTTCTGGAAAAGCAAGGGTGTGAGTGTACAAGCAGGCCTGGGCGAGTGTGTTTGTGTGTGTAGGGCCGGAACAGAATCTTGCATATCTAGGATGGTCAGAACTACACATAATTTGAAGAGACAATTTGTGAATGAGTCTGGTACCTGCCTCCCTTACCTCTGTCCCTCTCCTGCCCCCATGAGAACAACCGGCCTGAGTCACCAAACACTTTACAGTCCCGCTATTACTTTTTTTCCCGCCTTCTTTCTCACTGTGCCTGCACAATCACACACCATTGTGCAGGCTGCACAACGCTGCAGCTATACTATGGCCCTATTTTTCTGTGCCCATAACCACCCTCCAAGTTATTTACCCAGCAAATATTCTGAACTCCTTAGAATACCCTGAAAGATTCATGCTTTTCTACACGTAGAGGGTTTTCCAGATTCACCAGGAGAATCAAAGTAGGTCTCTTCAGTTGACCAGTCAACAAATATTTGTTGAGTGCCAGACAAGTTTATTCCTTGCTAAATGTTATACCCTGAGGACCCAGGACAGTGGAAAGTACACAAAGGACACTCAATAAATGCTTGTTAGGTGGATGAATGAACAATTTTAACACCTGCTAATGCTCCACCCAGGTGTCACTGCCTTTTTGGAATATTTTTGCATTTTCTGGCCTTTAGAGTACCTTCTTTGGATCTTGAGATTTTCCTGCACAGACCTCAAGCAAAGTACCTAGAATACTTTATTGTCTTATTTCTTGACCTTCTTTCTGACCACCCTAAAGGGTCACGTCCTATTTAGCTTTGTGCTCAGTCGCTCAGGCGTGTCCGACTCTTTGCGACCCCATGGACTGTAGCCCGCCAGGCTCCTCTGTTTGTGGAATTCTCCAAGCACGAATACTGGAGTGGGTTGCCATTTCCTTCTCCAGGGGATTTCCCTGACCCAGGGATTGAACTGGGGTCTCCTGCATTGCAGGCAGATTCTTTACAGTCTGAGCTACCAGGGAAGCCCTCAGCTTTGTATATATAGCAACTATTAACATATGTAATATGTAAAATACATGAGTTATTCATGGAAAGATAAGAAAAAAGAAAAGACAAAATGCTTTGTCTTTTAACAGAAAGAGTTAAAAAAAAAACAGGTTGTGAATGATAATCCACATCAAATATTGCTTAGAGAATTCCTTTGAGAGAGACAGATTTGGGGTAAGAGTATGAAGCTTTAACAGAGATAATATTTCTTTTTTTTACATAGTCATTAACCTTTTTATTTTTCCCAAATTCTTAGTTGCTATTATTATTTAAACTTTTTATTTTATACTGGAATATAGAGATGGTTGGGCTTCCTAGGTAGTGTTAGTGATAAAGAACCTACCTGCCAACGCAGGAGACATAAGAGACATGGGTTTGATCCCTGGGTCAGGAAGAACCCTGGAGATCTGGAGAACCCACTCCAGTATTCTTGCCTGGAGAATCCCATGGACAGAGGATCCTGGTGGGCTACTGTCCACTGGGTTGCAAAGAGTTGGACACGACAGAAGCAACTTTAGCATGCACACACAGAGATGGTTGGTGGCATCGCTGACTCTGGGCATGAATTTGAGGAAACTCCGCAGACAGCAAAGAACAGGGAAGCTTGGCATGCTGCAGTCCATGGGGTCGCAAAGAGCTGGACACAACTGAGTGACATGTTGTGATAGTTTTGGACAGCAAAGTGACTCAGCCATACATATTCACGTGTCCATTCTCCCCTAAACTTCCCTCCCATCCAGGCTACCACATAACATTAAGGAGAGCTCCTTGTGCGATCCAGTAGGTCCTGGCTGGTTAACAGGGACCATATTTTAAAAGCGGATACTGTGTTGAGAGTCAATAGCGCAATGAACAGGAGAGAAAGCAGAAAGGGAAAGATGGAGTGAAGAGGGAAGTGTCCTGAATGAATCCAGAAGTATGTGACTCTCTTCTTCATCCCCCTTCACAAGTTCTCATAACACTGGGAATGCATATTTTTAAAAATAATTTTCACTACAGTAATAAACTGCTTGCTACAATTTTCACCCCTTCGTCTTTCTCTTTCAAAGCTTAATGTGTTTGGGGTCACTCTTATTAAGCCATTCCCTAATCAGCTGACCAGAGAGGCGTGCATTTCTGCCCAGTCTGTGCACTGCTCTCCATCTGAGCCATCCTTTTAAGAGGCAACCGTCTCTGATGCTGACTGAGAAGAGGAGACAGTCCTCCTGAATTTAGATCAGTGTTGCTTCCTGGGACATTATATGCTTCCTAAACGTCCTTGTCAGCCCTGTTCATGGTGTGTTTTTATAAGCCATCATAGCTTGAGTGAAAATATTGTTTTTAGAATGCAGTCATTTGCTCTCCAGAGAAAGAGTGTTAAATTAATTTATAGGACAACAGACTCTGTCTTCATCTAATGTTCTGAAGTGGCATATGCTGAAAATTGGGCAACTGGGAATTCGGTTCTCTGCCTAAGGTACCCTGACACCTGGAGGAGTGAAATGGCAGGTGTGCCCTCCCTAGTGTGTCATGTTGAAAGGTCGAAACCTCCATCCTCAAGATAAGTGATGATGTTACCTATGAATAGGGCAACAGAGGTTTCCTTAACCACAGGTGACATGTGAAGGCTCCTTTATGTCAAAGGTTGGGGGTTCATCTCAACCTCTCTGGCTGTGAAATGGTTAAGTACTACCCAAGCAACAAGCTTCTGGAATTAACTCTGTATTGCTTACAAAGCATTTTTCATGTTTATCATCTCATTTTTATCTACCTAATTGTCCTTTGGTTTATTATGCCATTTTCTTAGATAACACTTGAGATCTGAACAACAGCCACCAGAGCAGAAGCTCTGTTTCGTCTTTACCAGACTGCCTAGGTATGGACACCACTAATTAGCTGTACAACCCGAAGATGTTATTTAATCTCTCTGTGCTTCAGTTTCTCATCTGTGAAATGATTATAATTTAGAGTGTTTTGGATAAAGATATTAATATATGTAAGCATGTAGCCACATTGCCTGGGGCGTGACACTCAATGGCAACCTTCTATTATTATTATCAAAAGAATAATACTGTTACAGTGATGAAGATGATGATAAACTTCTTATGGATTTTATTTCAGTTAGTTCTTGAAGCTACTCTAAGCATCTTGGATTATTATTGATATTTACAAATGAGAAAATGATAGCTCAGAAAAGTCAAGTGAATTGCTCAGAGTCAATTAGCTAGAAAGTGACAAAGTTTAGATTTGAACTTGGGTTTCTCTGCTTCAAAGGCAATACTCATTACCACTAAACTATACCCCGCTAAAGGTGCTTCACCAGGAGTCACGGTTGTCTGGGTTCTTACCTAGACTCTTCCCTTAGACAATACCTCTTTTCTTTAGGAATAGCTGTTGGCATTTTATAATGTTTCCATTCATGATCATATCAAGACCCAGAACAGAATAAGGAACTTAATACATGCTTGGAAGAATTTACTTAAAGTTGAACCTGATTGTTTAACCCATACAAAAATACTGAAACTTAGGTACACTGTACACTTCGGGCTCTGTTCTGGGCCCCATACTCTGAAAGGAACTGTAGAGCAGAAACTTCTGACAGCTTGCAAAATACTTTCACTTAAATCACTTTGTGTTGTTATCACACCTGCCCAGTGGCTTGAGAGGTTAATATTACTGTTTCCATTGTACAAATGGAGAAAACTTCTCCCCTGGTAGCTCAGATGGTAAAAAATCTCCCTGCAGTGCAAGAGACCCAGGTTTGATCCCTGAGTCAGGAAGATCCCCTGGAGATGGGAATGGCAACCCACTCCAGTATTCTCGCCTAGTGAATTCTGTAGACAGACTACGGGGTCACAAAGAGTTGGACACAACTGAGAGATTAACACTTTCAGTTTCAGAGAGGTTAGGTGGGTAGCTCATGGGTACACAGCAAGAACACAGATCTAGTCTTCTGATTCCCAGTTTTGTGATTTTTTTGTCTTCAGTAATAACATGTATCAGGGGGAATATAATCTTCAAACCCTTATTTGAACTGTTGCATTATCCTAAACGGTAAGAACCAATCATCCAGCATGAACAGGACCTTGAATCCAAAACCCTCTGGCTCTTAAGGCTGACCAGAAAAAAACTCTTTGGCATACTTCTGTAGTTTCCTTCTGGAGGGGTAAAAAGTTTAATCCTCAGACTCAATACAGACAAATGACTCAGTAACTTCTTTCTAGAAGCAAACGTGAGAAGAGCAACTAGCAGATGCATGTAATGATCAACTGGCAAAAAGTTCCCTCTGCGTCTGTCTGGAAATATGTGTAGGAGCACCGACTGCCAATGAGGTCTCATTTCCTCGTCATATAAGGTCTCCATTTTCCCACTTCTGCACCGAATGAAATTGAGAATCCTTAGCCGCAATCTAATTACCAGTCTGTGGCACCATTTCAGACATGGAAGGCAAAGTTATGATAAATATTTAATAGAACATTCAGCACAGTGAAAGCAACGAGCTGGAAAATGCTGGCGCTGGAAATGCACAGTTGTCGAGAGGGAGGATTTGTAGCTGGGATGTCTCCAACTGAAACTAGACTTCATCCACCCAAAGGATGCAACAGCTATTCAGGAAGAGGACGTGGGCTCCAAGAGGCAATGAAAACCCCTTCCATTAATCAAACGGGGTCATGTTTGACTCAGTCTGAACTCCCATTCTCTCTTCTAAACACCTTTACCAAAAGCCAACAGACTAGAACCGGTGCTGGGAGAGCCAAAGGTTAACATTTGCTGACAATGATGTACGCCACTGGTTTCCAGCCTGGTGGGGTCCTGAAAAGGAACAACAGTGTCTGGAATCTAGATGCTGGAAAAATTACTACTGGTTTTAATGTATCTTTAGTATTTCAGTAGATCCATTAAAACAGAAAACAAAGTATTACTAAATACATTGAGATCTTTTATGTTGACAAAATACTTGAAAACACAAGTCTCCTTTCTCTAAAAGCCCCATTGAAATGAAAGGCAAGGCATAAAAATGTTTTGAAGCCACCAGGGCAAAGGACATTGAGAGGATGTAAGAGAAGACAAGAAAGGTCAAAGACAGTTTTAGAAGATGGAAAAAAGGTAAGTGAGTCATAACTGACTAAAGGTGAAGACAGCTGAAACTAAAAACCTGAAATGACAGCTGAAAAAAGAAGCAAGTCAGATCATGCCTTGAAACTATAGGAAACTCAGGGTTTAAAATCATCAGGTACTTCTATCAGGTGAGGAAAGAAACGTAGCTAAAGGAAAGGGGAGAATTGGCTGAAAATCAGTATAAGGATCAGTTAAGAATTGATGCCTTTGAACTGTGGTGTTGGAGAAGACTCTTGAGAGTCCCTTGGACTGCAAGGAGATCCAACCAGTCCATCCTAAATGAAATCAGTCCTTGAATATTCATTGGAAGGACTGATGCTGAAGCTGAAACTCCAATACTTTGGCCACCTGATACAAAGAACTGACTCACTGGAAAAGACTCTGATGCTGGGGAAGATTGAAGGCAGGAGGAGAAGGGGATGACTGAGAATGAGATGGTTGGATGGCATCACTGACTCGATGGACATGAGTTTGAATGAACTCTGGGAGTTGGTGATGGACAGGGAGGCCTGGCATGCTGCCGTTCATGGGGTCACAAAGAGCCAGACATGACTGACCGACTGAACTGAACTGATCCCAGATTTACTGCATCCCACGACAGATGTGCTATGCTATGACTATTCCCCTGGTACCAATAACCACATCATCACAGCAGGAGACTGAAGGTTCATCTTCATAGGAACTGAATCAGAAAGGACTAGGGGATGACTCAGGCACAGGATAGACAGAGGGACAGACAGATGATAAAGTTAATCCAGCAAAGTGTTCACTGTAGAACCAGATGGTAGTTCGATGGGTACAGACTTCTCAGTATTGCTTCAAAATTTTTTCACAATAAAATGTGAGAGGAAAAATCCTTCCCGAATCTGAATCCAATCTGTTCTCAGCATTGCCGCTGCCACCTCCCTCATCCCAAGTTTCCTTCATCTCACCTGGATCTCTGCAATAACCTTCCAACTGCTCTTCCTGCTCCTGTTCCGCCCTTCGGTACATTCTCAGCAGAGAAACTAGAGGGATCTTATTCAAACAGAAGTCAGCTCAGGCCACACCTCCACTCAGAACCCTGTGTGGCTCCCCATTTTACTGGGAACACACTAGAGAGTCCTTCCAAAGGCCTCCCAGTTCCTACGTGACCCAGACTCCTGTTACTGCTCCGACTTCATGTGCTACCACTGGGCCCTTCACAGACTATGAGGCTGCCACTCGGGCCTCCTTGCTATTTCTCAGACACTCCAGGCCTCTCCAGGCACGCTCTTGACTTAATGTTCCTCCTGTCTAACAGACACTCTCACTAGATGACTGGAGGGCTAGCTCTGCACCTCTATGACCTTGCGAATCTCTCATCTGCTCAATGAGCCTACCCTAATACTCAGTGAAAAGCAATGAAAGTGCAAGTGTTAGTTGCTCAGTTGTGTCCAGCTCTTTGCGATCCCACAGACTACCTCACCAGGTTCCTCTGTCCATGGGATTTCTCAGGCAAGAATCCTGGAGTGGTTGCCATTTCCTTCTCCAGGGGATGTTCCCAAACTGGGGATTGAACCTGGGTCTCCTGTATTGCAGGCAGATTCCTTACCATCTGAGCCACCAGGGAAGCCAATTACTCTTAAGGGGAAGGGATAATTAGGGAGTTTTGGACGGACATGAACACACTGCTGTATTTAAAATGGATAACCAATGAGGTCCTACTGCCTAGCACAGGGAACTCTGCTCAATGTTATGTGGTAGCCTGGATGGGAGGGGAGTTTGGGGGAGAATGGGTACATGGATACATATGGCTGAGTCCCTTCACTATTCACCTGAACTATCACAATATTGTTGGCTATACCTCAATACAAAATGTTTTAGGTACTAAAGACTGTGTTTTCACTCCAGAGGGATGCAGGTTGGAAACCTGGTCAGGGGACAAAGATTCCACATGGCACAAGGCCAAAGTAAAAAATAAATAAATAAATTGGGCCAAGATACTAAACAATCAAAAAAGTCTAAATAAAAATAAAAACTCCTGCAGTCTCTACTCTCAGCACTCCCAGCTTGCCTTACCTTGCCCTAGTTTTCCTTTCCTGCCCCAGCAGGACATTTGTCACTTCAAAGCAAGCTCTAGAATTTACATATTTATTGTGTTTATTGGACCCATCTCAACTAGGATTGCTAGAATATAAAAATACCGGACACCCAGTTAAGTCTGAATTTCAAATGAGCAATCTCTCAATCTAAGTATGTCCCCTGCAATGTTTAGCACATATTCATACTAAAAGGTACTGTTGTTTATCTGAAATTCAAATGAAACTGAGCATCCTATAATTGATCTGGTGACCCTACACACACACACACACACACACACGCACACTCACAGGAATATGAGGTCCTCAAGGAAGCCAGGGATCCTCTACTTTGTTCTCTGATATAGCCTCAAGTCCCAGAACACTGCAGGTTTCAGAGTATATGTTGATTAAATATACTCTGGATGGATGAATGATTACATTTTTCTCAGGATGTGTGCTAAGAAAACAAGAGAGTAATCCTCAGAAGATGTGTGATGCAGGAAACCCAACACCAAAACAAGTTTTTAAAATGTCTCAGATGACGCTGTGAGGCTGACCTGCAGTGGGAGGATGTACATGGAGGGACCAGAAATGAAACCAATAGATGAACTGGTGTGTCTGCCTGTGACATTATCATGGTAAAGGGCTTTCCAATTCTCTCAAGGGATCTGATAGGGGTTTTTAATTATACTTAGGCCAAAAAATAAGACATTATCAACTTCAAACAAAATAAAAATGGTTACAAAAAGGAAAAGTAATTGTGACACACTACAGTATTTATGTGACAGTTATAAAGCAAATACCAAATACAGTACTGATTTGACCAGCAGTGTGGTATCATCTCAGCAAATAGGAGGAAAGGAAGATGTGTGTAGTGGGGTTAAGGGGAGCATAGAATTGTTAAATTGCCATCTTCCCACTCTTGCTACCTCAGTGTTTACGGGTAGACCACAGAAAATGTCTAACATTCAAAAACTAAGAAAGAACAGCTTAATTACATAGTTTAGAAATTTGGAGACAAATGAAAAGAAGAAACAGCTTCCAGAGGTGAAGCTAGTTGCCCATAGGGAGAACTCAGGGGAAGAAGAGAGTGGCAAGGCTGAAGAGGGATGGGGCAGTTTTGCTGTTTTCTGTCATAACTCTTTCAGCACCATTTTATTAACTATATATATGTGCGTGTGTGTGTTTCGTCACAAAAATTAAAATTTCATTTAAAACTCTCAGTTCTGCTACTTAGGAAACAAAAAGGGAAACATAGAATTTCTAGAACACCAACATAGGAAAAATATCCACACATTATTTTAATGCTATGAAACCTTTATACCTTTGCAAACTCACTGACAGACTCATATACTTCACTATAAACAGACGCAGTTTCACCTGAAATCACTACACATTTAATTGTGATTTTTTTTCCCTTTGACATACTTCAGGAGTACTGGGTAATGGAAGGCGATTCAGAATTGAGGTCCAACCTGGCTATCTAGTTGCAAATGTTTATTAACATTTCATTAGGACTTTTTCACTTGCAAAATCCTTTGCACCACCATTTCATTTGATTCTCCAATGTTCCTTTAAAAATTATTTTCATATTATTCATATTTGGATTTCTTCCAACATTAAAAAACAGCATCATAAAATCCTCAGATAAGATGGTGACATGAACTCAGGAAGGAAAAGCTCTGGCATTTGCATTGTTTCCCTATAGTTTGTTATATTCTCTCCTGTTCCTGCTGACTCTTGAACTATTATAAGTCTACATTTATAAGCCTTAGCATTTCTCTTCCAGAAGCTTTCTCTCCAAGGTCGTGATCCCTGATCCTTCCTTCTTCTCCCTCCGCTCTGATAAGATGCCAATCACTGCCTTGCCTGTGGGCTTCCCTGATAGCTCAGTTGGTAAAGAATCTGCCTACAACAAAGGAGACCCTGGTTAAACTCCTGGGTAAGGAAGATCTCCTGGAGAAGGAATAGGCAACCCACTCCAGTATTCTTGGGTTTCCCTGGTGGCTCAGCTGGTAAAGAATCTGCTTGCAATGTGGGAGACCTAAGTTCGATCCCTAGGTTGGGAAGATCCCCTGGAGAAGGGAAAGGCTACCCACTCCAGTATTCTGGCCTGGAGAATTCCATGGACTGTACAGTCCATGGGGTGGCAAAAGAGTCGGACACAACTGAGCAACTTTCACTTTTTCTTGCCTGTGACCCTCACTATCTCCAAAATCTTCTCTGAGGCACAGAAACACAGAGGCATTGCTCTTCCTTTCAGCTTTTCATGCTATTTAAACTATTCAAGAGCAGAGAAGAAAAATACACACCACTCTCACCAATATATAGGGGCTTCCTGGGTGACTCAGTGGTAAAGAACCCGCCTTGCAATACAGAAGCTGAAGAGACCTGGGTTCGATCCCTGAATTGGGAAGATCCCCTGGAGAAGGAAATGGCACCCCACTCCAGTACTCTTGCCTGGAGTTCCCAAGGACAGAGGAGCCTGGTGGGCTCATTTTTACCTTTTCTTTTCATTTTTATTGGAATGCAATTGCTTTACAATGCTGTGTTAGTATCTGCTATACAACATCATGAATCAGCCATAGGGATATAGTCAAGGCTATGGTTTTTCCAGTGGTCATGTATGGATGTGAGAGTTGGACTGTGAAGAAAGCTGATCGCTGAAGAATTGATGCTTTTGAACTGTGGTGTTGGAGAAGACTCTTGAGAGTCCCTTGGACTGCAAGGAGATCCAACCAGTCCATTCTAAAGGAGATCAATCCTGGGTGTTCACTGGAAGGACTGATGCTAAAGCTGAAACTCCAATACTTTGGCCACCTCACGCGAAGTGTTGACTCACTGGAAAAGACTCTGATGCTGGGAGGGATTGGGGGCAGGAGGAGAAAGGGAAGACAGAGGATGAGATGGGTGAACTCCGGGAGTTGGTGATGGACAGGGAGGCCTGGCGTGCTGTGATTCATGGGGTCGCAAAGAGTTGGACACGACTGAGCGACTGAACTGAACTATCTCCTCCCTCTTGAGTCTCCCATGCACCCCACTATCCCACCCCTCTAGGTGATCACAAAGCACCAAGCTGAACTCCTTGTGAATATGGCATTTTAAAAACCCTTCGTCTTTCCCTTCCACACAGTTACACTCCTTGCTGTGTGTTTTAAGTAGACTGTGTTATTCTGAAATCAAAAATCTCTCTTTACTGAATATTCTATTTTCAGCCTTCATTTTGCAATAGGAGGAGATGAAGTTTAGAGCTCACTTCCAAACTATTCAGTCTTCCTAAAGACTAAGTACAGAACAATTAACCAATCCATCACTGACTGGGTCTGTCCATCCTTGCTTCAGGGACTGGTCACATGTTAACTTATAAATGAGCCTACTGTTCCCTAGGGCCACCCCAAGATCCCCATAGGGAGAATGATGCAAACTCTCTTGATAAAAGTCACACATAACTAATACCCTAGGAAAAGATTACCTGACACTGCTCAAATTCATTGCTTCCAGACAAGAACTTCCAAAGCTTGCATATTTTCTTTGCCCTCAAATTCATTTGCCTTCGAGAATTCAGGTATCTCTTTTTCTCTCACAGTTTACATGAAAATTTTCACCAGTTCATCTTTCTTTGCACATTTCCATAATTTTATCTCTCTTCTCTCAGTTCTGTAATTTTCTCATGATTTTTAAGTCTTTCATACATGCATGTATGTGTATGAGAGATGTGGGTACAGGTGTGTTACAGCAATAAACAGCAAATCAATGATTTTAACACATTTATCCCATCTGATAGGAATATATATACATCCAGTACCACATCTTTTTTTTCTTCAACTATTGTTAGAGAGACATTGTTTGTCTAACCAGGGCCTGGCTGACACAATGGAATACTTACTGTCTAGTTTAGTCCATCGCTCTTAAATAATGTGTTTTCTCATCACAAAACCCACAGAACAATTCCTCAGCCATGTGGGTTCCTTGGCTATTTGCTTCTCTCTCCTCAACAACCCACTGCCATGTGATGACACGTTCCTGTTGTATTGAGTTGACGAAAATATTCATTTGGGTTTCTCTGTATCATCTTATGGAGAAAACTGAAGCAAACTTTTTTGGTCAACCCAATACAAGTATCTTCCCATACTTCAAGAACTTACCTGCACAGCTTTACCTCTCTCTGTATGTCAATGAGAAACCAAGGTTTTTCTGATTAAACCCTTTCCTGTGTCCTTTTATTCCAAGTTAAATTATGATGTTGAAGGAACAGTTATACCTGTTTCTCAGTGACTAGTCTATCCTTCCCAATGCTTTGTTTCAAATTCACCCTCGCCCCCAGTAATGTTGTTCAGTTGCTCTATCTTGTCTGACTCTTTTGCAACTCCACGAATTGTAGCCCACCAAGCTCCTCTGTCCATGGGACTTTCCAGGCAAGAATACTGGAGTGGGTTGTCATTTCCTTCTCCAGTAATGTATGTGTTAACATAAGAGCCTCAGATACAGACTCTGTCCTTAACTTGTTAACAAAAATATCACCACTGTAGATAGCTTGAAGCCATTCCCTTATCTGCAGTCTAGGTCTAAGGGAGGCAAAGCTAGCAATGATATAATTCACTCTGGTTCTGCTCTATCTTCTGTCTTAAATGCCCTCGTTGGTTTGTTCTAACATCTTTTAAGGCCACTCTGAGTTCTTTTCTGTCATTTTGTGATCTATGCCTCCCTAGCATCTAACCAGCTTCTTCTATAGCAAGATCAAAAGCAAGAATTTTGTAACTAATGTTAAAGGCATGTCAGTGGCCTTCAGAAATGGATGCTTCATATTTTGCCCACTAATTAGTTATTAAAAGCATGACTGTCTGAGGGCCTCAGCCCTGAGACCTACAAGTTGAGATGGACTTTCTTTGGCAGTGGTCTTTGAAGTGTGACATCTTCACCTAATGCCCTTGTCTACCCTCTTTGCAAACTCTCCATTTAGAGAACTCTCCGTGCCCGCTATACCTTTACAAGCTCTTTGTACAATTTCACAAAACTCCATTAACCAGCCTCAGCACCTTCACCATCTATTAACTCTTAACTCTCAAACCTACTTCCCTTTCTTCCCTGTCTCTCCCATATCCTAAGAGGTGTTCAGGAAGGGAAATTAATCTTGCCTGACCTATCTTTCTTTTCTTTTCATGTTGAGTCCATTTGCTCTTTTTAACTTACTTTTAATCATCTCCCACATCCCTTTGTCAGGCTTGCTCTGACAAAGATTTGCAGAGGATGTTATGAAAGCATATTGGAGATACACACCTTCAGCCTAGTCTTGAAGGGCAAGAGTTCTTGCAAATATTTATTGCAGGAAATGATCTGAGCCTTGAAGAAACGCAGAATTTTGCTGGATAAAGAAGGGACAGAAGAGCATCGCAGGCTAAGGGAAAAGCATGTGCAAATGGACAGACACAAAGCAGCACAGTCTGAACAGGACACTGAGCAGTTCACTGTTGTTAGTCGACAAGTTGTGTCTGACTCTTTGCAGCACCATGGACTGTAGCCCACCAGGTTCCTGTCCATTGGATTTCCCGGGCAAGAATACTGGAGCAGGTTGCCATTTCCTCCTCCAAGGGATCTTACCGAACCAGGGGTCAAATCACATCTCTAGCATTCGTATGCCCGACTCTTTGTGATCCCATGGACTATACAGTCCATGGAATTCTCCAGGCCAGAATACTAGAGTGGGTAGCCTTTTCCTTCTCCAGGGGATCTTCCCAACCCAGGGATTGAACCCAGGTCTCCCATACTGCAGGCAGATTCTTTACCAGCTGAGCCACAAGGGAAGCCCACTCAGCATTGGCAGATGGGTTCTTTACCACTGAGCCACCAGGGAAGCCAGGCCACTGTTACCATGGCTAAAATGTGAGAGGGATGAAGGGGAGACTGTTAGGAGATGCAGCTAGTGAGGTAAAGAGTGACCGAGTGTAAGATGACCTTGCATTATATGCACATGGGGCAAAGTGGATCACTGATGGGTTGAAAGCAAGCTACTGGCATGACGAGATTTCTCACCTGAAGACCCCCAGCAGATCCACAGAAAAGTCAAGGCCTGAAGTAAAAGAGATTGGGTAAGAGATTTTTACGGTATTTAGGAAAGAGCTGGAATGACTGAGGCTTGGACAGAGCCGAAGAGAAGGAGAGAATTTTTACAAACTCGAGTGGGGGGTGGGATAATACATTTGCATTTTTCACAAGCTCACTCTAGCTGCCCTGTGACAACTACATTGAAAGGAGGACAGAGCAGAGGACGTAGGACGGTTTGGAAGCTGTTGCAGTGATGTAAGCCAGGCGAAATGGGGATGCTATACAGTCCCCATTGACAGAGGAGAAAAGTGAGACACGGGAGGCAACCTGCCTTGCCAAGTATTTCACTCCTTTAGAGCAACTTCCGGGACAGGTTCTGTGGTCCATGCTTTTATATCATGCCGAGTTAGAAAAACACTTTGTCATAATTGATGTGTTATAATCAACCTTCAGTTTAGAGTAGAAGAAAATTAAACCTAGAGATGTTAAGTTATTTATCACAAAATTTAGAAAGTAGCAGAACTGGGATTCAAATTCAGACCACTTATTAAATATGATACTGCCTCTCTTGAACATATGAGTAAATGAAAAAAATCAATGAATAGATGGATTGAATTTGCTAACAATTCACCAGGCATCATATTCTGTCTCCAACTAGTGCAAACACTAGATTTAATGAAACTGGGCCATTTGTAGAGATATGGATGGACCTGGAGTTTGTCAGAGTGAAGTCAGAAAGCGCCAATACTGTACATTAATGCATACATGTCAAATCTAGAAAAACGGTACAGATGAACCTATTTCCAAGACGTGAGTAAAGACACAGACGTAGAGAATGGACATGTGTGTGGGGCGGTGGGGGGTGGGGGGAGTGACAAATTGGGAGATTAGGATTGACATATATATGTTATCATAAAATAGATAGCTAGTGGGAACCCACTTTAAAGCACAGGAAGCTCAGTTCGGTGCTCTGTGATGACCTTGACAGGTGGGATGGAGGGGGGTAGAAAAGAAGTCCAAGAAGGAGGGGATAATGTGTGTGTGTGTGTGATTCACTTTATTGTATAACAGAAACTAGCATAGCATTGTAAAGCAGTTGTATTCCAGTTTAAAAAATATTTTAAAAACTAAGAAGCATAAAAATCACCTATTTGTATGTAATTACCATAACATGGTTTCACATTTGTGTTTCTTAACCCAGGGACATTGGGTAATTTCTGGAGACATTTTTGGTTTTCTCCACTAGGAGGGGGAGTTGCACTGGCATCTAGGAGGCAGAGGCCATGGATGCTTCTAAACTTCCTCCTACAGATGTGACTTGGCAGCGGCCGCAGCACAACCCATAGGACAGCCCCCCACAATAAGGAATTGTCTATGTCTATGTCAATTGCATCAAATTTGAGAAACCTTGCTCTCTATCATATGGCTCTTCATATGAAGCCAAATCATACTGAAACCACTCCTGTTTAAGAAAAAAGAAATTCTCATCAGATCATACAACATGCAAAACTCACCAAATAACACTTTCCTATAGAAATAACTGGGTATGAATTTGAGCAAACCCTGGGAGACGTGTGCTGAGGAGCCTGGTGTGCTACAGTCCATGGCGTCGCAAGGAGTTGGACACAACTTAGGGCCTGAACAACAACATAGAAACAATAAGAGTGGTAACAGAGGACAAGTGGTGACAACATTCCTTCTTCTTGTAGATCAGCAATGCTTTGCTAAAATGCAAAGCTGAGGAGGAAATAGACACCATTTCACATTGTAGATATGCCCTGACATCTTTAAAGACAGACAAGTCACCAGACCAGCAAGGAGCCAGTAACACATTCTGCTTGAGTCGGCAGGTATTCACTATTACATACTTGAAAAGGGAAGGGAAACAAATTCCTGCAGATACACTTCAATGTTACTTAACATCTTTTTCAAAATGATCAACAAAGGTACCAAGCTGGTTTCCAACCCTGAATACCAGGCAATGAAAGGAAGGCATAGCAAGACTGCAGTTGCTAGATCTAGACTCTAGGTGGCAGCAGCACATAAGCGCGTGGTTTCACCCCGAAGAAATACTTAGTGCTGCATTGTTTAAATTCTCTTGGAACAAAAGAAGTAAACACAATCTCCCCCAACAACTCTCACCAATGCCTTGTATTTCTTTTACTGGACTTAAAATTGTTAAGCTGCCTTTGTTGTCTGAACAGTGTAGCCTGCCAGTCTCCTCTGTCCATGGAATTCTCCAGGCAAGAAGACTGGAGTGGGTTACCATTTCCTTCTCTGGGGATATTTCTAACCCAGGGATCAAACCTGGGTCTCCTGCATTGCAGGCAGATTCCTTACATCTGAGCCACAGGGAAGCCCCCTGTTTTCTGAATAAATCTTTTGTATTCTTGAATAGTTGTTTCTCTATGTAACAAATATTTAGTGTACACATGAGTATGCATACATATATATATGAACATAAATTGCATATATTACATGTAATTATATAAATTATACATCTGCCATTTATAATAATGATGTTGAATATAATCCAATAATATTTGTCACTCTTTGTTGAGCATTTTCTCACTTAATACTTTTAATCATCTTATGAGGAATGTATTAGCTTTTTCCTTTTGCAGTTTAATTTCCAAGGATGAAAAAGATCAAACAGCCTGGCCAGGGTCAGACAGCATAATGAGCACCAGAAGTGAAATTCATATTATACATTTCAGAGAGCCCAAAGTCTGTGAGCTTTTTGAGGTTAGGGATTTTATCTTAATTTCTATTCTTCCTCACCAAACATAGATAAGTGCTACAAATGTATTGCATCAGTTGCAAAAACAGTTTGTGCCCATTTCCTGGTGTTAGGGAAAAATAACTCATATGGGAAAATGACAGCAAATACTAGGATGCATGTTAAAAAGATTACCAGACTCCACCCCAGACTAATTAAATCAAGCATTTCTAATGAAGGGGAGTTTTCTTAAAGGTCTCCAGGTTATTCTAATATGCAGCAAGTGTTGAGAATCCATAGGGTAGTGACTATGAGAGTCAAATTTTCAGTAGTTTGATATGCCTTTTCTCACTTTTTGATAAGTCCTCAAAGACAGAACTGAAAATGCCAAATAACTGTGGGGAAAGTTACAAAGGTGATGTTTGCCACTGAAGGAGACACAAGTTTGCAGCCCACCAAAGCCATTAACATCACATCCAATCTGTGGTCTATTCCTTTTGTGATTTTGTGACTTCAGTGACAAAGGCAGCAACCTCTTTTTGTCTATTTCCATAAACAGCATTTCCATGCAAGGGTGACATTCATAGAAGTTTGGTGCTGTGGTAAGGTATCTGCCTGCCAATACAGGAGACACAAGATACATGGGTTCAAATAAATGCTGGCAAGGGTGTGGAGAAAAGGGAACCTTCTTACACTGTTGGTGGGATTGCAAACTAGAACAGCCACTATGGAGAACAGTATGGAGATTCCTTAAGAAAATGGAAATAGAACTGCCATACAACCTAGCAATCACACTCCTGGGCATACACACCGAGAAACCAGAATTGAAAGAGACACGTGTAGCCCAATTTTCATCACAGCACTGTTTATAATAGCCAGGACATGGAAGCAACCTAGATGTCCATCAGCAGACGAATGGAGAAGAAAGCCGTGGTACATATACACAATGGAATATTATTCAGCTATAAAAAAAGAATGCATTTGAGTTGGTTCTAATGAAGTGGATGAAACTGGAGCCTATTATATAGAGTGAAGTAAGCCAGAGAGAAAAACACCTATACAGTACACTAACACGTATACATGGAACTTAGAAAGACGGTAATGATGATCCTGTATGCGGGACAGTAAAAGAGACACAGATGTAAAGAACAGACTTTTGGACTCTGTGGGAGAAGGCAAGGGTGGGATGATTTGAGAATAGTTTTGAAACATGTATATTACCATATGTGAAATAGATCACCAGTCCAAGTCTGATGCATGAAACAGGGCACTCAAAGCTGGTGCACTGGGACAACCCAGAGGGACGGGATGGGGAGTGAAGTGGGAGAGGGGTTCAGGATGGGGGACACATGTACACCCATGGCTGATTCATGTCAATAAATGGCAGAAACCACCACAACACTGTAAATTAATTAGCCTTCAATTAAAGTTAATTAATTTAAACATATAAAAAGATATACGGGTTCAATCCCTTGGTCAGGAAGATCCCTTGGAGTAGGAAATGACAGTTCAGTCCAGTATTCTTGCCTAGAAAATTCCATGGACAGAGGAGCCTCACTGGCTACAGTTCTGTGCTGTGCTCAGTTGCTCAGTCGTGTTTGACTCTTTGCAACCCCATGGACTGTAGCCCGCCAGGCTCCTCTGTCCATGGGATTCTCCAGGCAAAAATACTGGAGTGGGTTGCCTTGCCCTCCTCCAGAGGATCTTCCCAACCCAGTGACGGAACCCAGGTCTCCTGCATTGCAGGTGGATTCTTTGCCAGCTGAGCCACCAGGAAAGCCAGGGGCCGCAAAGAGTTGGACATAACTGAGCTCACACACATGAGCAGAGTGGTAGATACTGTTAGGATCATTTCTGTCCTACATCACTGATTATATTCTAGGACCCCAGCAACAAGTCCAAGGTACGTCTTGAGATATGATTAATTATGAATACTAACCCCAAATTACTATTATTGAACACAGATCCTCACAAATAATGAATAAGCAATAACCTTTTGCAGAATGAGTAAGCGGATAAATGGACTTTGACTTACTGAGTGAAGAAATCCACGCCTGGTCTTTTAGTTCATCTTCAAAAACCTACCTCAAGACTATTTAGCTATCTCTACCAGTATTTTTATCTAACCAGTTGTTTAAAAAATAAAGATTGATTTGACAGCTCAGATAAAGTTCTCCTTTCCCTGTTTTTTTTTTTTAAACGCCACTGATGTATATGTAGAACTGAACTCAGAAACGAAGGTCTGAGAAGTTTTGTGATTGTTTTAACATGACTATGAGATATAATGCAGAACATTTCAAGCTATTATGAGGTGGCGCAACAAAGATGAGAGAATGGGGTCTTTTCATTCATTCGTTTGCTTTGGTTTGCCTTGGGCAAACTAAGAAAAACTATATCATTGTGCAGGACTTATTCAAGAAGACTGACTCCTATGTATGGCACTCGTTATGTTCAGAATCTATTCTGAACTACATATAACTAACTCATAGTCAATGTCAGCAGGACAGCAATTTCTGGACATGTTAACATGTTGACATCTTCCAGAATTATAATGCCAATTCCCACATAAAAGTAAAACCATCCATGTTAATTGTTTCTTTGTTTTGTCATTTATATTCCCGTAGACTCCTCATCCTGAATAGTGGCACTCAGGAAGCTAACAGTTCTTCCAGTGAAGGTGGCACGACATCCAGTACTTTGAATGACAGAGAGCTCAGAGCAAAAACTGCAAGACTCACCCTAGAGTAACGAAACTAAAGGTGGAGACACCCTTAGCAGAGTCCCCAAAGGACCTGGTAATCCGTACAAAGCATCAAGGCACAGCTGTGGAGGTGACGGGGGCATTCCCTGATTCCCAAGACATCAGCAAAGTCCTTTAATCAGCACGCATATTAGTCTGTCCTGTATGTAACATTGTTCTTAAATATTAAGCAGGTGGTGATTCACTACCTTCTGGCAGGCCCTGTTATGAATAGCTCTGATACAGCAGGAATGTGTCGGGAGTAAGGAAAAGCAGTTTCCAATGAGGATACTATGTCACAGTGAATCAGAAGGACTCAGTGTGTGAGAGGGGACGGAGCACCCTCCCGCCCAGGAGGTGGAAAAAGAAGGGTGAGAGGGCATTCTCATCCTTGTGCCACTGATCGTCTTTACCCACGCAGCCTGCAAGGATGCATTTTCTGAGTGTGTGGGTTGTTTGACTTCGGCTTTTTTCTGTCAGCAGCAAAGATATTGTGAAGTGTGAGTCTGTGATATACAGGGTAGGTTGGACAGAGACGACAAAACAGCCACAACTCACGCAGGCCAAACAAGCTGTCCTTGGCATTCAGAATCCTGAAGATGAAGCGTTTACAGCGTAACAGGAGGATTTGGGGGTTTTAAATATCCCCGCACCTTTTCGTTCCCCAAAAGTAAGGCTGTTCTGGCAATTTAACGCCAGGCTTTTGCTTGTCTCGGGTTTACTGGAGCCTTCTGTGACCAGGCCAGGAGAAGAAATATGGTCTGCAAATGACTCTAAGCTGTGATTTCAGAGGCAACAACTAATTTAGAAAGAGTGTCAAGAGAGATGTCTCAGTAATGAAGGTTGCACGCCCTTAACGGAGAGTGAAGGCGGAAGAGAGACAGAGGAACTAGACCCATCGTGAGAACACAGTGTGCAGCACTGGGCTGGATCCCCAGGCCCAGCGGAGGAAGCACAGCGCCAGCTTCCAGAGCACCCGGAGGGTGTGGCCAGAATGGTGAAGAACCCAGCAAACTGTGGCTGTGAGGAGGGTGGAGTGGACTCCATAGAGCAATCAGCTGCCTCTTATAGTTTGTGTGTGTGTTAGTCGCTCAGTCGCGTCCAACTCTTTGCGACTCCATAGACTGTAGCCCGCCAGGCTCCTCTGTCCATAGGATTCTCAAGGCAAGGATCCTGGAGTGGGTTGCCATTTCCTTCTCCAGGGGATCTTCCCAAACCAGAGCTCGAACCTGCATCTCCTACACTGCAGATGGATTCTTTACCATCTGGGCCACCCGGGAAACCACTTACAGTTTAAGCAAGTGTTGCCATATGCCAGGCTCTTAAGATGCAACAGTCCAGAAGGCAGATATGTCTATATCCATTTTGTAGATAAGGCAACTTAGGCTCACTGAAGAGCAGGAACTTGCAAGACAGCACTCTCTGTGTAAGGCAGAGAGCTGGGAAGCAGAAGTCTTGATTGGTTGGTGAGGAAAGTAAACTACCTAAGCTACAAAGTACCTTACAGGTCAGTATCCAATGCTTTCTTTTACATAGATGCTGACAAGATGGGCTTAACAATACCATGACTTGCTCAAGATGGTTTTGCCCAGATCACTTGAGTCTCATCTTTGTTCGGTCTTCAAACAGTACTACCCAATTGATTTTCAAATAAGGAACTGTTTTAGTTTTTCTTTTAAACCCCCATGTTTTGGTGGAATAAGACAACTTTGATGATGGTGGTGGTGATGATAACCATTCTTTATTAAGTGACTATTAGTGCCCGCTACTAGGCTAACAGTCCTCTCTCTACCTCTCACAATGAGCCTGTCATAAATATCATTAATCCCCTGTGTACAGATGAGAAAATTCATTCTCACAATAGTTGCATGACTTACTCAAAGTGACATAACAGGACCAGGGCTCCATCTTATATTTTATCCTAAAATCTGCATACTCTTTCCATATCATGCTAAAAGAATCTATCTGCAAAACTGATTCATTAAGAAATAACTTAGTCCCCATTTTAACTAAGCAGAAACAAACAAAGGTCCTATTTAGAATATCCATTGACTAGTATAAAGAAACCTAAACTATAAAGAAAGGCAATGCCAAAGAATATTCAAACTACTGCACAAGTGCACGCATCTCACACGCTAGCCAAGTAATGCTCAAAATCCTCTAAGCCAGGCCTCAACAGAACGTGAACCAAGAACTTCCAGATGTTTAAGCTGGATTTAGAAAACGCAGAGGATCCAGAGATCAAACTGCTAACATCCGTTGGATCACTGAAAATGCAAGAGAATTCCAGAAAAACATCTACTTCTGATTTATTGACTATGCCAAAGCCTTTGACTGTGTGGATCACAATAAACTAGAAAATTCTTAAGGAGATGTGAATACCAGACCACCTGACCTGCCTCCTGAGAAATCTGTATGCAGGTCAAGAAGCAACAGTTTGAGTAGGACGTGGAACAACAGACTGGTTCCAAATTGGGAAAGGATTGTGTCAAGACTGTACATTGTCACCCTGTTTATTTAACTTATATGCTGAGTACATCATGTAAAATGCTGGGCTGGATGAAGCACAAGTTGGTATCAAGATTGCCTGGAGAAATATCAATAATAACCTCAGATATGCAGAGGACACCATGCTTATGGCAGAAAGCTAAGAGGAATTGCTGAGTCTCTTGATGAAAGTGAAAGAGGAGAGTGAAAAAGTTGGCTTAAAACTCAACATTCAAAAAACTAAGATCATGGCATCCAGTCCCATCACTTCATGGCAAATAGATGGGGAAACAATGGAAGCAGTGACAGACTTTATTTCTGTGGGGTTCCAAAATCACTGCAGATGGTGACTGCAGCCATGAAATTAAAAGATGCTTGCACCTTGGAAGAAAAACTATGAAAAACCTAGACAGCATATTAAAAATCAGAGATACTACTTTGCCTACCAAGTTCCATCTAGTCAAGGCTATGGTTTTTCCAGTGGTCATGTAAGGATATGAGAGTCAGACCTTAAAGAAAGCTGAACACCGAAGAATTGATGCTTTTGAACTGTGGTGTTGGAGAAGACTCTTGAGAGTCCCTTGGACAGCAAGGAGATCCAACCAGTCAATCCTAAGGGAAATCAATCCTGAATATTCATTGGAAGGACTGATGTTGAAGCTGAAGCTCCAATACTTTGGCCACCTCACCCAAAGAATCGACTCACTAGAAAAGACCCTGATGCTGGGAAAGATTGAATTCAGGAGGAGAAGAGGAAGACAGAGGATGAGGTGGTTTGATAGCATCACTGATTCAATGTACATGAGTTTGAGTAAGCCCCGGGAGTTGGTGATGGACAGGGAAGCCTGGCGTCCTGCAAGTCCATGGGGTCACATAGTCAGACATGACTGAGCGACTCAGCTGAACTAAACTGAAATTACAGTTAATTTAGGTCAAATTATCATTATTTGTATAATCATTTTTATTTATATATTTTATGCAAATAATATTATTTATATAATAATTAAATTATTATAATAATTTGACCTAAAGTCCATGGTTTGGTGAGCTCATGTACCCTTGACATTGGTGAAAGTACAAGTTCCATCTGCTTTTTGAGATACTGAATTTAGCGTATGAACTCCCATTTCTGAAAGCATAAGACATGAGGAATCATGATAACTCAAGATGAGAACAACTTCGTTACATATTATTGAAAATAATTCCTGCTGATTTTATATTTCAGACTTTATATCACACTGAATTAAATTATAAACCTCAAGGAGTTTATCCACACATTTTTAGCTGAAAGCACAGAACAACATTTGTGATTTGCTTTCCATTAAGGTTCCCAATAAAAATCTCTGAGATGCCGAAGGCTTACAAATATTCTTTCTATAGAAACAAAGGCTCTATAAATCCACAAGAGCTTTAGTCTCTTAGAGAAAAAAAAAAATTACAAGAGAGAAATGATAGATGAGCCTTGCTAGAAATTTTAATTAAACCTCTGTGACTGACAAATTCTGAATCAGGCCAGTGGCAGCTGCACTCAGACATGACCTGCTACCACAGCAGAGTCAGGGACACGTGTCAGGAAATAGACATCCTGTGAGAACAATCACAGTACCCTTGAATTTCATTTCACCTGGCTCTCCATAAGGTCCAGCTTTGAAGGGCCTTGTGGGAGACCTCCCTAGCTCAGGGAACAAGTCAGAATATAAAGAAATTGGCTCTTGGTTGCTTAGTGACGTGAGCTTATGGACCACAGCATGTCTTTAGTGTGTGTGTGCTGTCCCTTGTTTGTCAGAAGACAGGATGCCCTGTCACTGCACTGCTTGCTGCAGTGATTAAGTAATCAAAAGCCCTGACTATGGAAGTTTCCATATGAAACTTCTCAAAGAATTAGGATTAAAGAATACAGGCTATCCACATAAATATAATAAATGCTCCTCTTCTATTGCAGGCTTTACCAGCAAGGCATTTAGGAGATGCATGCTTTCTTATCCATACTTCCACATGTTCACTCCCAGGTTTTGACATGGTCTGGGGGACAGGAGGAAAAACTTGAACTTGATATGACATGAACATGATTCCATCTTGACTCCATCACTTATTAGTTGTCTGACTCTAGTCTGTTAATCTCTTCATCTAGCTAGCCTTGGTGATGGTCTGTGATAAGGTCAAATTGCCCTTAATTTAAAGTGCTTGGTAAATAGCCAAGCATTAAATAAAGTTCTGTAAGTAATTTTTCCTTTATTTCTAAACCACACTTTCTCTCATTTACCATATGTACTGAAAGTTAAAGACTTATGTGGTTGGTAGAATTTAATCTGGCTCTAAATTAGAATTAAAGTGCTTGCAAGTCAATATATTTCATGAAAAAGCATTGCTATTCTTTATTGCAGCCATCCTTGCTGTGAGAGTCTCCTATATGGATCCCACTAAAATAGCATAACAAAAACCACACTCAAAAGAACAGATCATTTTAGTATCAATATGAAGTAACTCTTGTGTCTTTAATTTTCACGACAAATTATAGAATCAAAGCCTTAATTTCAAGGCCACAGTCAATGCTTGATGACCTGCTAAATGGTCATTCAGATATGCCCAATCTCTGTGTTGTGAACCCCAATTTCCTGGGAAAGACATGGTGGATCCCTAGACACTCTTATCTTCCTCTGTGTTTAAGTCACGCAGTCTTGTCCAACTCTTTGCAAACCCATGGACTGTAGCCCACCAGGCTCCTCTGTCCATGGAATTCTCCAGGCAAGAATACTGGAGTGGGTTGCCATGCCCTTCTCCTACTTTACTCTAAGGCAGTAGATATCTAAATTGGACACACCGCTGCCTGGAATAAAGACTAATTTCTTAGTTTCTTACAATGAGATGTAAACAGAAGAGTCAAGTGAGTCAGGGACTTTCTATAACTGTCCTTTCTTCATCCTTCCCTCCATGGTTCTGCTGGAAACACAGAGCTACCTAGGACCATATACCTGAGACCAGCAGTAGGGACAGCAGCGTTGAGCTGGAGAAACTGAGTCCCTGAGAACTTTGAGGAGCAGAGTCATCAAATTAGGGCTGGATTTTTATGATGGAGAAATAAACTATCTTTAAGTCATTGATGTTTTGCTTGTTTCTATTACAGCTAATGTACAAAATTACTTTTCCACAGCTTCGTTTTCAGAGTCCCTCAACTTTCATAAAGTCTGCATTATGCCTTAATGATATGTTTATTTTAGTGCAATACATTCGATAACTATCAATTAGGCAACTTTGATATGCAAGAACAAGTAGAGAAGAGTATGTTGTATTGAGGAACCAGTGAGGAACTCCAACACATGTCACACCTAAGATGTTTAATGGTGAAAGAAGGGGAAGTCCCAGGGTGCTTAACAGGAAAACTTAATCAGGGCTCAGTGTGGGGAGGAAGGAAGGTTGGGGGATGAAACAGCATTAACAACTGAAAAATGAGATGTTAAGCGATGGACAAAGAGAGGAGGTGCATTTCAGAAAGTGGAAGCATATTTCCAAAGGCCTTTGAGCAGGAAACAGCAGAGAGAGTTGAAAAAAGAGAAATCAGTTTAGTTAGAACAGAACAAAGGCGACACTGGTGAAAAGAGAGTCCAGGTCTAAAACTTCTCATTCTATTTCTCATTGTCTCTCCATCACCTTCTAAGCTACAAGGATGGGTCCCCAAAATGAGAAAAATGACTAGACTTCATAAAGGAGAAAATTCTAGGTCCTGTTTTTCACAGTTTTCTTGTGGGCGAGGAGATAGAATTTAAACCCACACCATAGAATCAAAGTATTCCCTGATTCTAGTTTTTCGGTTTTTTTGCTCTTTCACCAAAAAAGAATAAGCACTGAAGTAAGAAAAGATAACACTTAATGGGATCATTGTTTTGCCCTGGTTTATATAAGAATGAACAGACCCAACTAAAATATGCAAGTCATCCCTCTCAACAGAACTCTGCTTGTTCCCCTCCGCTTCCAGTCCTTCTCATTTACAAAGATAAATAAATAAATGAAACTCTCTTCTTTGACAGAATCTGGTTTCTCAGAATTTTTGGTTTCCTACTTCAGAAAATATTAATGCATTTCACTGAGCCAGTGTGGGCCGACATACATTTACCATCTTTCACGGTACTGAGAAGAGAGAAAGCTTATTAAAAGGATTAAATAATCCACAGAGGACACTAGAGGGCGGGAGTCTCATTTGAATTTGCTGTGATGTCCGCCCGTAGACTAACAGCCAACCAGGACCACAGTAGGTAGGCACATCCAGGGTGTTCCCATTTCCCAGAACTGTGCAAATATAAGGTTAAAAAAAAAAAAAATTGCTATCCTGCTTCTCAAATAAACCAAGCTTTGTATTTGCTTTTCCTTTCACCTCTAAACAGCTTTCCCTGTTATTTCTCAAGTCTGGCTCCTCAATGTTTAAGTCTCACTCCCAGGATCATCTCTTAGGAGAAGTCATCCCTTAGAACTTTTCCTAAAATAACCTCTCCTGAATCCCACTGCTTTATGTTACATCAAGTATTTCCTTCTACATTCACCAAACCCCAAATTACCTTGTTATATATGCTTACTTGGGCTTCCCAGGTGGTGCTAGTGGCAAGGAATCTACCTACAATGCAGGAGACCCAGGTTCAACCCCTGGGTCAGGAAGATCCCTTGGAGTAGGAAATGGCAACTCACTCCAGTATACTAGCCTGGAAAATTCCATGGGCAGAAGAGCCTGGTGGGCTACAGCCCATGGGGCCACAAATAGCTGGACATGACTAAGCATACAATTGATTGTTGATCAGGGGATTTTTGTAGAAACTAATACTTGTGGCTGGCAATTTTTATTTTGGCTGGCCCAAAATTGATTCTATTTCACTAACACTTCTCAGGTTATTACATTCGATAGTTACACCTGACACACCTATAAAGTCCTCTAATTTTCATGAAATGAGGTTTTCAGTCCACTCTTCTGTATAAGCAAAAGCTGGAGCATTCTTCAGCACAAGGAGTTTAATTTTCACTTTTCATATCAGAATCAATCACTAAGATTTTTCATGTCTTTTTGTTGGTCTAATATTCACACTGTCTGAATCAAACTATATTCTGAAGAAGTATCATCTTCTGAGAAACTAGTATATATGTTGCTCAGATAATCAGAGAAAACCCCTGCATAATATTCACAGAAAAATTACTCTTCACTTAAAATTTTGCAACGTGTCATTTTTGAAAATTTCATGTTTACAATATAATCAAGTACAATACAATATAAATAAAACCTAGTGGAGCAAAATGTGAATGAAACAATCATAAGTTGTATAATGAACCCCTGATCAATTCTAAGCTCTAACAACTTAACATGGTGATGTTAATTGTGTTGTGTTGTATTGTTGTGTGTGTGTTCAGTTCTGTTTGACTCTTTGCCACCCTATGAGCTGTAGCCTGCCAGGTTCCTCTCTCCATGGAATTTTCCAGGCAAGAATACAGGAGTGGGTTGCCATTTCCTACTCTAGGGGAATCTTCTCGACCCAGGGATCAAATCTGCCTCTCTTGCATCTCCTGCATTGGCAAGCAAATTAGGAAGATTCTTTACCACAAGCATTACCTGGTTTAAAAATGTATTGATACGTCTCTGGTCAATAATGTAAAATGTATCTGTCTCTTCTAGAAAGTATACTCCTTAAAGGCAGTGACCTTGTCTTACTACTCAAGTCTCAGGAGCTAAAAAAGAATTTGTGGAGTATCTGGTGAATGAACTGGTCAGTTCTTTAAAATAGGTATTATAATAATTTACATTACAGATGACTCAGAGATTTTAAATAACTTGATCAAGTTTTTATAGCCAGTTGATGGAAGAATTACTTGACCTCAGAAATTCTTTTAAGCTATATACGTTTCTTCTCTTAATTTTTTTGGGGGGCGGGGGGGAACAAAGATCATGGAATCTGGTCCCATCACTTCATGGGAAATAGATGGGGAAACAGTGGAAACAGTGTCAGACTTTATTTTTGGGGGCTCCAAAATCACTGCGGATGCTGATTGAAGCCATGAAATTAAAAGACGCTTACTCCTTGGAAGGAAAGTTATGACTAACCTAGATAGCATATTGAAAAGCAGAGACATTACTTTGCCAACCAAGGTCCGTCTAGTCAAGGCTATGGTTTTTCCAGTGGTCGTGTATGGCTGTGAGAGTTGGACTGTGAAGAAAGCTGATCGCTGAAGAATTGATGCTTTGGAACTGTGGTGTTGGAGAAGACTCTTGAGAGTCCCTTGGACTGCAAGGAGATCCAACCAGTCCATCCTAAAGGAGATCAACCCTGGGTGTTCATTGGAAAGACTGATGCTAAAGCTGAAACTGCAATACTTTGGCCACCTCATGCGATGAGTTGACTCACTGGAAAAGACTCTGATGCTGGGAGGGATTGGGGGCGGGAGGAGAAGGGGACGACAGAGAGTGAGATGGCTGGATGGCATCACCGACTCGATGGACATGAGTTTGAGTGAACTCCGGGAGTTGGTGATGGACAGGGAGGCCCGGCGTGCTGTGATTCATGGGGTCACAGAGAGTCGGTCACGACTGATCGACTGAACTGAACTGAACTGAATGTATATGAAGAAAATAATCATTTTCAAAATTCTAGTTTTTTCTTTGACTCTTCCCTCTGTTCTATCAATATCCAATCAAGTCCACTCTTAAAGTATTATTTATACTGTCCAACCTATTTCTTTCTATTCTCTCTGCCACCATTTTTATTAATGGTCACATTCTGGGAACTATTGGAATAGCCTCCTACTTTTAGTTTCATTCATTCCACTCCAATCTCTTAACTCTACATATGTCTCTCGCAGATTAACTTCCTTAAACTTTGACTTTATCATGCTATTGATTCACATCTCCACCTGTGATCTGTTGCTATTAGCTTAAAATGTACAATTTTTGGCTTTTACATTCAAGGCCCTCCATAGCTGTCCCCAGTCTTTCTCACGTTATTCTCTCCTTAAACTCTCTGCATGATCTCCTGTCAGACAGCCCCACTCACTATTCAAATATCTCTAGCATTCTTCCTATTCTTCAACCATTCTTACCCTATTATTCTTCAAAAACATGCCTTTCCACATTCAGATTGCATTCATTTATCAAATCACTGGAGAATTTCCACCTTCTTTTAGAACGTTTTCCAGATAACTCCAGTGTAAATGGGTCCACCTGTCTCCAAGTTCATTAGCGCCTAGAACAGTGCCAAGCTCATTGTAGGTGCTTAGAAAATTTTTGTCCAGTGAATTACTGAACACGTAGCTAAAATCATGCTCTGTCTTATGGTAGCTTTTATTTTGTCTTATTTTATCTATGCTATTAACTCTTGGGTCCCTTTCCAACTGGATCTTTGAGGTCTGAGATCATAGACTCTGATTCTGCTCCTCACACACAGGTAGCAATGCCTCTTGTCTGACAGATTACCCCTCATGCTTTAACCAAGTGAGCCTAATGTCACACTGTATTATTGATAAACTGACACTCTCTGATTAGTTTATGGCTCAGGAACAGAACATACATAACAACTGACCCTACAGAGAGGAGACACTGGAGATTCAAAGTATATCCCTCCTTTTTCTTCAGTTAATATTTCACCATCATTAATATACTGTGAAAGCAAATTACCAATCTGAACTATTTCTTGTTCAAATTCTAGCTGCAATTTTTTCTAACTTTTCTGATCCTCATGAAATAATCCCCTAATAGTTACGGTGTGCCAACAATGTAAGGACAACAAGTTAGGCATAGAAACTAGTATATAGCAGGGTCCATACACTTCAGGGCAGCACATACAAAAGCCATACCAACCAATGTCACTTCTTCTCAATACTATGTGAGTACTGTCAGCTAACAAATGTCATGGAAACTCAGAGGAAGTATAAATTAATGAAGGCTGGGGCATTACAGGAAGATACCTGAAACTCTCTTCAACAACAGTGTAATAACTATTGAGTCTATGCACATGTAAATCTGGTCTATATGGTCCCTACCTGCTATAAATATGTAATGTGCAATTTAACTTTAATAGCTTTACGTATGCTTTTAAGAGAAAGATAAGTAGATGATATTGACAATTTTCTTTTTAATCACTTGGACATTGATTTAACCCAATCACAAAGAGGCCTTCCCAACTACTGTCACCAAAACGCAACACACAGTACCACTCTTCCACATTATAGTGTTCTGTCTCATTTCTTACTAGTCTATGAGAATAGCTAAATTTATTTATTGACCTATGTCAAGAGTCACCAAATATAGCCCATACAACAAATATGAACCTCATTCTACTTTTATACATAAAGTTTTATTGGAACACCATCATGTTCACTCATGACATATTGGTTAAGGCTGCTTTTGTGCTAACACAACAGAGTTGAGTGGCTGTGACAGAAACCGCATGGCCCCCAAAGCCTAAAATATTTATATCTGGCTTTTTATGATCTTACCCTTGGCTTATGAGTTTCTTGTCCACTTCCTCACTCTCAGAACATGAAAAGAGAGTCTTTGTTTACTGCTTTAACTGTGACATTTGTACCTGGGACATAATAGGTGGTTCATTGCTGTTGCTGACCATTCTTGGGGACTTAACAGGAGGAGGGTAAATAGTGTTAACATGGATCCATGTGAATTCAGCTGTGCATCTGGAATCACTGCTTTCTGGGTATGCATGTAATAAACTCATATAAAGAAATGTGTAAATGGCCAAAGAGTACTCTAGGGAGGATTCTTGGCTCAAGGAACAGTTTTCATAGAAAATACCTTGGTCTCACTGCTGGGCTTACTGGGGGCAGGGCACTATATTTTTTATAGCACTGCTATGCTAAGTGAAACATGCACTAAATCACCGGGCAGGCCTGGAACTGAGAATCTGGGTAACACCTGGAGAGTAAGAGTTTAGGGTAACAAATTCCTAAACAAACTTGTTGATAAGAACACCAGCCTGTGCCTTTTTATTAATTTATTGTATTCTTGTCAATTGATATTACCCAGAGGTTTTAAAGAAAAAAAAAACACAACAGTTATGAAAACACCAATTTCCCAAGAGTCTCTTTTAGTTTCTAGATATAGCTTAGAATTTTATTCTACATAAACTTCTCACCAAAGAAACTTTATTAACAAGTGGGGATTCTGACCTACTGAAATGCAGCTATTTCCTCTACGCTAGGCAGATGTGTCAGAATAAGCCAATGTCAACATGTCAATTTTCCAATATTCTGTTTAAGGTACAAAGATGAACTTAATAGTGCCTCAGTGTTAAATAACTACATACCTAGATAGAGAGCTTTGTCTGGTAGGTCATAATATGTATTATATCTGGAAGTTTTATCAGACAGGTCTCCAGGTTGAGCTGACACTGTCATGACCCATACACTCCCCAAGCCAATATGGTTGGATGTATTCCACTAATTTTATATCATTTCAGTTCATTCTCTACACTATAGCCTGAGCGATTTAAAATACAATTACTCCTGTCTCTTCCTTTCTAAACATTCCCCAGAATCTCTACATTTCCTTCAGGGGAAAGCCAAAGCTTTCATAATACATGTAGTCTGAGATGGCTCTGTATGTCTGCTCACATGTCTCGCCTTGCCTCAAGCCTCTGATCTCTCCCTCCTCCCCTTGTCCTCTGCTCTGAAGGCTGTATTTCTAAGAATTTTGGTAATGCCTTACTCTCTCTAACACCCCCATTATCACTTTCTATTTTCTCCCTATCTCTTTTCTCTGGTGCTTCTGAGCCTCTGTGCATGCTGTTTCCTTTCTGATTGAAACACTTTCCCTTCCCTTTTTTGGCTAACCTTTGCTTATTATTTGAGTCTCATCTCAGACTTTTCTCTCTCCTGATAGCTTTTCTGGATTTCTGAAGTCCAGATGAAATAGAAAAACCCTGTGGTAAATAACATACTATTGGGAACACCACCCCCATATCTAACTCCCTAAAATGTATCACATGAAAGATTCATGAAAGGCAGAGCTCAAACTTAACTGTAATGTCTTCTCCAATGTGATCTAAATTCTTCAAATCAATAGTTTAAGTACAGCTTTAAGTATTCTCCCAACTCTCCCAAGCAATTATTTGTCTCTTAGATAAATCTATAATTGTGTCACTATCAAAAAAATACAGGAATTGTTCTTTTAAAATATGGCAAAAGTGCTCTGTTTAAAATGACACATTATAGAGACTTCCCTGGCAGTCCAGTGCTTAAAACTGTACCTTCCAATGCAGGGACTGTGGCTTTGATCCCTGGTCAAGGAGCGAAGAACCCACATAGCCAAAACCAAAACATAAAACAGAAACGATATTGCAACAAATTCATTGAAAAAAACTTTAAAAATGATCAACATAAAAAAAATTTTTTTAAACAAAGAAAATGGCACACCAAATGTATCTTAACTAAAGACATAAGATTTGTTTTGAAAGCCCTTCACTTTAAGGAAATCAAAGAGGATGAAGGCAAGCCACTTGTAATAAATAGTTCCAATGCCTAGGAATATGAGAAAACACCTGTTTTTCTGGAGACATACTTGTGATAGAGTAAATAGAATTGGAGATAACAATATGAAGTTGCATTAAAATAAAAATGGAGCATTCGTGTTTTTTAACTAGAAATGTCTGTGCAGCAAACACTGGGTGGAGGCGTGTTAAGCACATCAGCGCCTCCCTCACTAGCTCTTGTTATCCAGATGTTGCTAAGATTTAAGTGCCATAACCTAAAATGATGCTTGCCACATTTTTTTGTAATCTGCTATGGGTAGAGGGTCAAAAATGTGGTATCTTGGGAGTAAAGAAAATCAATCTAAGAAGTGCCAATAATAGGAGGTAGGAAAGGTGATTTTGCTTCAGAGAGAACAGTAATTTACACCAAACAAGTCCCAAAATGAGTGCCTAATGCCAGGCCTGTACAGACCCAGCAAGATCTGAAGGTGGTGTAGATATCTGAGACTGATCAAGGTATGGCATTAGGTATAAAGAGCAAAGATGACTAGAGCGTAAGTCCCACCTGTGGAAAGGGGTCAGAATGAGGCAAAGAGAACTGAAAACTGGGAAAGGAATCAGATGATGAGACTTGGAAATGAAAACAGCTTGGCAAGCCTCCCTAGCAAGAGTCAGAAGGGCCACAGGGCTGAGAATCTGCAGGGAATAGTGTGAGAGCAAAATGGGACCTCAAGCAGAGACTGCAGCACCCAGGAGGAGGAACTAGGGTCTTGGCATCTGTTGGCCTCCTGGTATTTCAGCCCTGGAGTCCAAGCTTTCTAAACTGTGCTTGTCACAGCCTAGCAAGCTCTTCCTGTTCTCTCAGAACCATCTGTGTTCAAGGGTGAAAGGACAGATGACTCCCAAGAGGGTCTGTACCCACCAAATGTAAAGCTCAGCTCCAAACGTTTGCTTTGGGCACTAGAGGGTCTCTGAGCAATGACTCCAGGAAGCGTCTTGATCTTGATTATAGTTCATTTCACTTTGATTAAGACAATGTCAGTGTTGTTATCCTATGTTTGTGTTTAGATTGAAAGAAAAATGAGAGACCAAGATGAGGACCTACTTCCAAAACTTGACAAAGTCTGCTTTCTTCTCCTACTCCTTTCCCAGGGGAAAATGGGAAGTTAAAGAAAAGGAAAGAGGAGAATTCTGTACTGCTCTAACACTCCCAAAAGAGATGTAAACTGTCTCCCAAAGAACTAACCTGTGAGCTCCTTTACAAACCTCCTATAAAATCTACACTGCCTACTGAAATCATACCAACTGGAAATATTTTCTATAGAGAGGCACCCTAAAATAGGAAGCACCATGATGAGGGTTATTGGTTTTGTTTTTTTAAGAGAGAAGCAGAGAGAGGTGTGGCAATTTAAGTCATGAAAAAAACAAAGAACACAGAGAAAACTTGTCAGGCAACATCTTCCTCAAGACATCTAAGGAATGAAAAGGGAAACTTCACATCCAGCAAGCAAGAGTGATTCAATTGATTATGGTGATCGATGGCAGTCAAGGCTATCATAGGCAGGTCAGAGCAGCAGATTTAGGTTTCATATTTAGTACTAACTTGCTTCACAAGTCATTACGCAATGACTTTCAACAGGTCCAAGGAAAGTTATGGCTGCTGTTTTTCTACCACCCAACATGATCATGCACCCTAATATTCTAGAATATTTTCGGGTTCATTGAAGAGATTTTAGAAGTGACTCTAAGGAAATTCATTTCCTTCTCCTTCTTGCCAATTATTAATGTGGATAATCAATTAAGTTATATGTCATTGATAGAATTATCACTAATGTGTGACCAATTATTTATATAGTTAAGCAGGATCTTTACAAAGAAACACAGCTTTCGAACAATATTCTTGAGATTTCTAAAGGTTCTTTGCATATGCCACATACTCATGTATTTGATGAATGAGTGCAGAAATAAATTACAAATCAATAGATGCATTTAACAATACATTTTTGAGATCTAATATAGTTCTCATAACGTCGTTTCAAGATATACCCATCTTGTTTAAAGAAAAATTGACAAAATGGGACTTTTCTAACAGTTCAGTTCAGTTCAGTCGCTCAGTCGTGTCCAACTCTCCGCGACCCCATGAATTACAGCACGCCAGGCCTCCCTGTCCATCACCAACTCCCGGAGTTCACTCAAACTCATGTCCACAGAGTCGGTGATGCCATCCAGCCATCTCATTCTCAGTCGTCCCCTTCTCCTCCCGCCCCCAACTTTTCCCAGGATCAGAGTCTTTTCCAGTGAGTCACCTTGTCGCATGAGGTGGCCAATTTATATGAAATTGACAAGACTTACTCAAGCTATTATTTGTGGATCATAATTATTAATATTTAAAAACTAAAAATGAGCCAATATTTATATCAAATTCAAGACTTACTTCAAATTCAAGACTTCAAATTCAAGACTTACTCCATCTCTATCTCTTTCACTTTTCTTATAATAAACCAATAAATCACATGTATTAGTTAAAACCCTGCTGATACATCTGGAGGTTGGATATGGTGTCAGGAGCCAACATTTGGCAAAGATACATGAGGGTCACGTGTTAAATCACAAAAGGCAATTTGTATCGTGGGACTAGAATGGAAATATTCTGAAATCACATGGCATTTCATTTTTATTCCACAAGTATATTATTTTAAATATTGTCAGGCAAAGGCTAAAATGACATTGCATCCAGAAACTAAACCCAGGTTTATACTTTCAAATAATTTTGATAACAAGCTCAGTAAAGGAACACACTGGAGCAAGGAAACTGCACTAAGAAAAGACAAAAATTACTAGGTTACTGCCTGCCACCTACCCACCATAAGCCCTAGGTCGCCATTTTTATAAACTGTTATGGGAACACCAAAGGAGAAGCAGCATTTTAAAACTATCACTGAAAAAGAACAAAAACAACAGGTACAAAATTCACTTTTGGATGCTCAACTTCCCTCACTTGATGGGAGGACAAGAGTCCACAGTGAAAGCAATGTGGAGAAGTTTTCCCCTAAGTTTTTAAATTACTAAATCATTACTTAAACTATCTAAGTGATTACCTTCAACGTCTGCTTTGCTTTGGCTATGGAGACATATTCACAACCACGAAGACCCTACTGAAACAAGAAGATACGGAGTTCATAAAATGCTCTCTGTCTCAACAGCAGAAAGGCAATGAATGTTACCTGAAAATGCAAACTGATCTTTTTTGACAAGTTTAAAGAAAATCTTTACTTTCAAGTTATAATGACTATTCTTACATTTCTTCATACCCTAGAGTCAAGGGAAGTTTTAATGCCTAATAATCCATATTAAGTGATAACTAAGGCATACACAGTCTGAGAATTGGTAGGCATTTTAAAACATAAATGTTTAGAACTATCTGTTTTTTTGGGTCCTTCGGTCTCCTGTTTCTTGCTGAATTCTTACTATAACAAGAGATACACGTAAGGAAATAACTTTTCCCCAAAACAGACAAGTCTGTGTCTCAATTCCATAACTGAAATATACCAGGCTCTAGAGAAGGCTTCATGAAACTGTAGAGAAAATTGTTATGTAAATGCAGTCTTTATTTTCTCTATGAAACTTCCTGTTTAAGGTGAATATCCTGCCATCTTGTTCTGACTTCCCTACTTACTTGACCTCTTGCATTTATTCAAGGTTTCACCATTATATTTCCACTCAGAAAACTGTGTGACATTTAAGTATACTAATACTTCCTTCTGTTGAAATTTAAAATGTACATGGGTAGTGTATTTATGTAGATTAGAAATTTCACAATGGTCACATATTCACCAGGAGATACCCAGTTTATCTGAAAGGTGATTGGTTGAAAGTCCTTCAGTTATAATTGAAGGACATGTCCCAGATTCCCTGCTTAAGCATGAGGGTTTCAAAGTAAACTTATCCTTGGGAAACATTCATTTCCCCTCCCATGATTAGATATTATTATAGCTGTAACTTACTATTCAAGATTATCTTCCATTTTATCCTTAGAATATTTCATCTCTACCATATATATATTTGTGTGTGCGTGTTATCCATCAGATCTATGGATGTTGTACATGAAGAAAGATCCCACTCATTCCTTGCTGCCAGTATGTCAATTAAAAATTCAGGCTTCTTTGGAATTCTTCCAGTGCTCATTGTGGGATTTCTTTTTGTTATAAGATGTTGAATAAATACAGGAGATAGACGAGCTACCCCAGATTGGATAAGAGCTCATTCCTCTCTTGGCTTCTGAGAACACTTTCAGCTCCTTGTCATGTTGGTTGTAGGTTGATAGGGAAATAAGAAGAAGGTAGAAAGATACTTTGTAAACATCACCATGGGAGCAGGATTTTGTGACATATACATTGTGGTCCAAAGTGCCTCTGTGCAAGGCTGAAGCCTGCTTTAGCAGTTAAGTGGACAGGCCAATAACACTCCTAAAACTCTGTGTGCCATATGTTTTCATGATTTCTCTATTAATAGAGGACTTCAAATGACCACGATTATCCAAAGAAGAGGACCAAATGGGTAACATTATCATGGCTAACACATCCACCAATGATGACAAATTACTGTGTTACTATCTCGGTGTTGCAGGTTAGAATGGAGTCCTTGGGGACCTTAAGCTTAACGCCAAAGTTAGAAGAGAATTTGAAATCCCAGGTCTGCCCTTTACCTTCCTTCAAATGAGGCCTCGGAGGTACTATCCAATTATCTCTGCCCCACATATTCTATGAGGCTGGGTTTCAAGAAAAATATGAACAAATGACCATGTTTAGAGTGAAAGTTAGAGAATGTTAACTAAGGTGTCAGTTTCTGTGAAAGTGAAAAAAAAATTGTAGAGCTAGTTAAAAAAGAGAAAGCATGAGAAAGTCCTTTACATGGTGATATTTCAAATAATTATAATTTTTCCATGGAGTATATAGCCCCCTAAAATGTGATATCTGTAATATAAGCTAGATTATAAAACCTCTGGGCGAGAGAGAAGACATTTCTCGGTAACAGCCAAGAGTGCTGGAAGGAAAGGTGTGAGTACAGTGCAGGAGGATTAGAAGTTGGCAAGAGAAGCCAGTATGAAAAAGGAAATGAAAGTAAGAGAAAGCTACAGCTAGGAGAAAAGTCATATAATGTAGTGATTTCTTGCTGGTGTTCTTTTAGGGAAATGGGGTAAATATCTCTAAATAACTCACTGTGATTTATTTATTTATTTTTTTTGGTAACATTAGGACTTTCATTAGAGTAAAACAAATTGAGTACATATCCTAATGTTAATATTAAACCCCAATTTTTATATCTTGTTCCTCCCCAAATCTACATAAGGAATCTCCTCAAGGTCTCTTATGCCTCTAACAAGATGGCAGGAAATAACAGAATATATCCTAAACAACATGCAACCAAGCTTCAAATAAAAATGTTACTACTACTATAAGTGGAACACACCATTCTAGTGAATAAAAATTTGAAATGAATCAGTAAGATTTCTTCAGTAAAAGTCTTGACAGTTAGATGATGAAGGTACCTTCTGGGTCCAGAACCAAGCAAGATTCCATGATTTACTGAGGGACTGAAATGCAAAATGTCAACTATTAGAAGAGAAAGACAAGGCAAGGTCTACCATGATTGAGTCTGCAGAAACTTAACTCACTAACTTTATGAAAAAGATACCAGAAAAATAAATGAGTCCTGATTTATTATAGTCAATGTTGTAATGGTAAAATTGCTACCATGCTATGTTCAGTGAAAACTCAACATAGCTACAGTTATAAAGTATGCTTCTTAATGAATCTGGCTGCAATCTTGTTTATGCAACTTGGCCCTTGGAAGGATGATACACAATTTGTAATGACAGACATTTCACAGGTTTGTTCTTTGGCTGCTAGAAGACTCATCAATAATTTTAAGAACATGACACCCTTTCTGTAAAACTGTTTCATATACTTTCACTTTGCAAAACTCATTTTAAAAATTATTCATATTTATATCAACATAGAACATGTAAACCAACCAAGAAATGTTCTTGTTGGAAAGACTAAAATAGGAAGAAAGAACAATCTTATAAACTTTATAATTTTACATTATTATGTAATGGAAGGGAAATGATTCTTAAATCAAAAACAGAAGAAAAAACAAAGGGTTTCATTTATTCCAAAACTTTTAAAAATACTTCAAAGGGAATTTTACTGTGTGATATTTTAAGTTGAGTTAAATTCAGTCACTCACTTGTGTTCAATTATTTGCGACCCCATGGACTGCAGTATGTCAGGCTTCCCTGTCCATTACTCACTCCCAGAGCTTACTCAAACTCATGTCCATTGATTTGGTGATGCCATCCAACCATCTCATCCTCTGTCAGGCCCTTCTCCTCCCACCTTCAATCTTTACCAGCATCAGGGTCTTTTCCAATGAATCGGTTCTTCTCATCAGGTGGACAAAGTATTGGAGTTTCAGCTTCAGCATTAGTCCTTCCAATGAATATTCAGGATTGATTTCCTGTAGGATGGACTGGTTTGATCTCCTTGAAGTCCAAGGGACTCTCAAGAGTCTTCTCCAACACCACGTTCAAAAGCATCAATTCTTCAGCACTCTGCTGTCTTTATAGTCCAACTCTCACATCCATACATGACCACTGGAAAAACCATAGCTTTGGCTAGACACTACCATTTTGTTGGTAAAGTAATGTCTCTGCTTTATAATATACTGTCTAGGCTGGTCATAGATTTTCTTCCAAGGAGCAAAAATCTTAGTTTCATGGCTTGCAGTCATCATCAGCAGTGATTTTGGAGTCCCGGCCAAAAAAAAAAAAATAAAGTCTCTCACTGTTTCCATTGTTTCCCAATCTATTTGCCATAAAGTGACCAGACAAGATGCCATGATTGGTTTTCTGAATGGTGAGTTTTAAGCCAATTTTTTACTTTCCTCTTTCACTTTCATCAAGAGGCTCTTTAGTTCTTCTTCACTTTCTGCCATAAGGGTGGTGTCGTCTGCATATCTTAGGTTATTGATATTTCTCCCAGCAACATTGATACCAGCTTGTACTTCATCCAACCCAGCATTTCACGTGATGTACTCTGCATATGAGTTAAATAAGCAGGGTGACAACATACAGCCTTGACATACTCCTTTCCCAATTTGGAATCAGTCTGTTGTTCCATATCCAGTTCTAACTGTTGCTTCCTGACCTGAATACAGATTTCTCAGGAGGCAGGTTAGGTTGTCTGGTATTCCCATCTCTTTAAGAACTGTCCACAGTTTGTTGTGATCTGCACAGTCAAAGGCTTTGGCATAGTGAATAAAGCAGAAGTAGATGTTTTTCTGGAACTCTCTTGCTTTTTGGAAGATCCAACAGATGTTGGCAATTTGATGTCTGGTTCCTCTGCCTTTTCTAAAACCAGCTTGAACATCTGGAATTTCTTGGTTCACGTACTGTTGAAGCCTGGCTTAAAGAATTTTCAGCTTTATTTTGCTAGTGTGTGAGATGAGTGCAATTATGTGGTAGTTTGAACACTCTTTGGCATTGCCTTTCTTTGGGACTGGAATGAAAGCTGACATTTTCCAGTCCTGTGGCCACTGCTGAGTTTTCCAAATGTGCTGGCATATTAGGTGCAGCTCTTTCACAGCATCATCTTTTAGGATTTGAAATAGCTCAACTGGAATTCCATCACCTCCACTAGATTTGTTCGTAGTGATGCTTCCTAAGGCCCATTTGACTTTGCATTCCAGGATTTCTGGTTCTAGGTGAGTGATCACACTATCGTGGTTATCTGGGTCATGAAGATCTTTTTTGTATAGTTCTCCTGTGTATTCTTGCCACCTCTTCTTAATATCTTCTGCTTCTTCTAGGTTCAAACCATTTCTGTCCTTTACTATGCTCATCTTTGGATGAAAAGTTCCCTTGGAATCTTTAACTTTCTTGAAGAGATGTCTATTCCCATTCTATTGTTTTCCTCTATTTCTTTGCACTGATCACTGATGAAGGCTTTATTATCTCTCCTTGCTATTCTTTGGAACTATGAATCAATTGGGTATATCTTTCCTTTTCTCAGCAATTTTTAAGGTCTCATCAGACAACCATTTTGCCTTTTTGCATTTCTTTTTCTTGAGGATGGTCTTGATCACTGCCTCCTGTACAATGTCACAAACCTCTGTCCATAGTTCTTCAGAGACTCTATCAGATCTAATCCCTTGAATCTATTTGTCACTTCCACTGTATAATCATAAGGGGTTTGATTTAGGTCATACCTGAATGATCTGGTGATTTTCCCTACTTTCTTCAGTCTGAATTTGGCAATAAAGCATTCATGATCTGAGCCACAGTCAGTTCCTGGTCTTGTTTTTGCTGACTGTATACAGCTTCTCCATCTTTGGCTGCAAAGAATACAATCAATCTGATTCTGGTATTGACCGTCTGGTGATGTCCATGCGTAGAGTCTTCTATTGTGTTGTTGGAAGAGGATGTTTGCTATGACCAGTTTGTCCTCTTGGCAAAACTCTGTTAGCCTTTGACCTGCTTAATTTTGCATTCCAAGGCCAAATTTGCTTGTTACTCCATGTATCTCTTGACTTCCTACTTTTGCATTCCAGTCCCCTCTAATGAAGAGGACATCTTTTTTGGGTGTTAGTTCTAAAAGGTCTTGTAGGTCTTCATAGAACTGTTCAACTTCAGCTTCTTCAGCATTACTGGTTGGGGCACAGACTTCTATTACTGTGATATTGAATGGTTTGCCTTGGAAACGAACAGAGGTCATTCTGTCATGTTTGAGATTTTGAGATTTGTTTGTTGGCGGAGCCTTCTGACAAAACGTGGTCCACTGGAGAAGGGAATGGCAAACCACTTCAGTATTCTTGCCTTGAGAATCCCATGAACAGTATGAAAAGGCAAAGAGGTATGACACTGAAAGATGAACTCCCCAGGTCTGGAGGTGCTCAATATGGTACTGGAGAAGAGAAGAGAAATAGCTCCAGAAAGAATGAGGAGATGGAGCCAAAGCAAAAACAACACCCAGTTGTGGATGTGACTGGTGATGGAAATAAAGTCCGATGCTGTGAAGAGCAATATTGCATAGGAACCTGGAATGTTAGGTCCATGAATCAAGGCAAATTGGAAGTACTCACACAGGAGATGGCAAGAGTGAACATCGACATTTTAGGAAGCGGTGAACTAAAACGGACTGGGATGGGTGAATTTAACTCAGATGACCATTATATCTACTACTTTGCACAAAAATCCCTTAGAAGAAATGGAATAGCCATCATAGTCAGCAAAACAGTCCAAAATGCAGTGATGTTTTAAATATATGGAATTTAATATATAAAGAAATATAATATTTAATCCTGGATCAGCCACTTACTAGCTGGATTACCTTGGGAAAATTGTTAAATATCTATTATCTGCAGCTTCATCATCACACTGATTTTTTCAAAAAGTAGTAATGAAAAATACGTGTGCTATGTTGCTTCAGTTGTGTGTCTGACTCTTTGGACCCCATGGACTGTAGCCTGCCAGGCTCCTCCATCCATTGGCTTCTCTAGGCAAGAATACTGGAATGGATTTCCATGCCTTCCTCCAGGGGATCTTTGCAAGTCAGGGACTGAACCTGGGTCTCCTGCATTGCAGGCAGATTCTTTACCATTCTTTGAGCCAGCAGAGAAGCCCCAGTGAAAATATGACATAATGTATAAGTAAGTGCAATTTGGCTTTCCAAGTGGTGCTAGTGGTAAAGAACCCACATGCCAATGCAGGAGACATAGGAGACAGGGGTTTGATCCCTGGGTTGGGAAGATCCCCTGGAGGAAGGCACAGCAATCCACTCCAGTATTCCTGCCTGGAGAATACCATGGACAGAGGAGCCTGGTGTGCTACGGTCCACAGGGTCACAAAGAGTCAGACACAACTGAAGTGACTTAGCATAGTACACACAGTACAAGTATACTTTACAAACCATACAAAAGAAATACTCTACCCTCCATCAAGTAACACAATTGGGAAAAAATATTATAAAAAATTATTCAAAACTTATGTTTAGGGAAAATGATTTCACAAGGATTAACTCCTATGCCAAAAGTTTTCAGACAGTACTTAGTCACAGTCTAATTTAAACCCTTTATTAAAAATACTAAAATGTACAAAAGGCAATTTCATCTCTCCAACCTACCATATCATGGTCAGAAAATCCTTTCATATATAACAAAGTTAATGGGATTTAATATTGATAACATAAAAGCAAACTGGAAATGGAAATATATAATTATAGTAAATTGAGAATATCCCTTTGTTCACTCACCAAATAAATCATTTTTTGGGAAAGATCTTTCAATATATTGGGGGAAAAAAACAATAACTATATTGAACAATGTGAAAACCATCCTGGTTTTTCTGAATGTTTTGTGTATGTGTGTGTGTGTGTGGTGTTATTGTTTTCTAAGATTGTTTCTTGGGTAATCTCTTCTAACAGACATTAGCTATTAAACCCCATGCTTTACCAAACCACAGCAGCAAAGGAATAAGCAAATTAGGAACTACACATTAAATACAGGTCAATTATCAGTGGATGTTGAAAGCTGAGCAGCAGTACTCACAATATGACATGGCAAAGACTAGATACTCTGAAACAGAATGAATAGCATATAGTTAGAAACATAGGCTCTGAAATCAGATATGTTGAATTCAAAGAAAGATTTTAACTCCTACAACTGTGTGACATTTGGGGAGTAATTATCTTCCTAATACTTGGTTTCCTTATTGTCTATATATAAAAGAATCCACGATAAATTTGGTACAATGAATTTATCTCAATGGCAAGAAGGTACAGCAATGCAGAAAGTGGGGATAAAAATCATAGGTCCTATCTATTTCCTCAACTGAAGCTGTTTACTTTTCCAATGTTTTTGTAAGTTTAAATAATTTTATTTGTGGCTAGTAAAAAATATTATCCATTTATTCTAGATGTAGTGGAATGGCAAAAGAAAATTATTCAAGTTGAAATAGAGTCACAAATGTATTGCACAACTTAAAGGCATGGTAAACTTTGCTGATCCAGTTGGAGATAAGTAAAAATGCTTATCAGTTCAGTTAAAAGGTACACACAACATTAAAAAAAAAAAACCTACTCACTGCTAAGCGGCAAATATTGGCAAATTTTCAAGGAAAGGAGTTTTTGGTTTTGAGCTCTTATCTATTTATTGTTCTTCACACTTGATATACTTCTCTAACTTAAATAGAAATACAGAGAATGGCCCAGATATATTACTCTTTCAATTCTTTAGAGATATCAAGTTTTTTTTTTCTTGCTTTCCAATTTAGTGTCAAATGTAGTGTTGGGTTAAATCATGGACAAAGTCTAACTCACATTTTTCTGTGCTTAAAGGTTTTCATTCTAAAGGAATAAATCTCAGAAAGGTTAACATCCATTCAGCTGATATTTTTATAGCAGTGGTCAATCACTATTTGTTTACTTTGCATTCATCCAAGATACATACTTTTCTCTGAAAGAAGAGGTTAAGAAGATATTAACATTTGCAAAGTCCTTTGAGAGATATGTTACCCAAGTGTAAATTATATCCTATTGGGCCAGCCTCATTGAACATGAATAGAAATGAGAGTGTCTTTAATGGAGCAAAGATATTATTAAGAAGAAATCTTAAAGTGTTTGAATATATTTTAAGTGTTCTTGCTTGCTTTACCTGAATTAGAGTTCAGTTTTGAGGCAGTTGGGCAAAGAAAGGTATTCAGTCTGGAAATATTCATGCCCTGATCGCAGTCATATTTCTGTCATCATGGATTAGAACATTATAAATGCTTTGAGATTTTATATGTGTATCAGAGGCAAACATGACCATTTTTTCCCTAAAAGTAATATAACCCATTAGACAGTTTTGAAATCATAATCGCTGCTCCCATAAATTGCTAAATTATATAAAATATTTATGTATGTCCTTGCTATTCAAGAAAATGAATTTTCAACATTCAACTACCGACGAAGGGCTGTTTGTGCAGTGTTTCCACTAAGATAAATGAAAGTTCTACTCCTTGCTACTTTTTAAAAAGTCCTTTTCATTTTTACACAAGAGCCCATTTTTCATTACCAGGAAAGGTATGCAATTTGAACCATGTTACTTTTTATTCACAGTAAATCAATATATGTCATAAGAGCAGAAAAGAAAGCCACATTACTCCCTATCATTGGACCTTCCCTTAGAGCAAGTCCCAGAAGACATTGCCAGGTTGAGTTGCTATAGCAACAGAGCTCTGGTACCTCTTTTGCTTAGCTTGTTATAGTGTTGTTTTCTACACAGAGGTATAACTCTAAAGATTTTTTATAGTAAAGAAGAAATTACAAAGAATCAATAATAATGTGTGTGGCTTTTCCATTGATTTGTGATGACTTAATTCAAAACTAGCATAATGAAGGTGACTGCATAACATTTCAAATCCCTTTGCTGAGTTCCAATTAAATTATTCATTGCCTTTTCTTTAGGCTTCCTAAGTAGTCAGATTTCTTATAATATGAAGAAAAAAATATTCAGACTCTTCAGAGTGTTAGAATGAAAACTGATATGGTTTACCCAATTATAAAAATCTGCTATTAAAATGTCTTAAAATAATATTAATCCACTTAAAGATATCAATAATTAGTAAAAAGACAAGAAAATTATATTAGCAATGTAAAAAATTATCTTTTGACTTCCCCTAAAAAGATATAAGATATAATGATGTTTTCTTCCAAATATCAACATGAATCAGCCATAGGTATGAACATGGGAAGCCATAGGTCCCTTCCCTGTTGAACCTCCCTCCCATCAAAAATTCTGTATATACTTCAATTTAAAAAAGAAATAAATAAGATATAATGGTGGAAAGTAAGATATCTTATTGTCTTATACAGGCCATATAAACCATTTTGAATAGTGCCTGACATACAGGTAAACACCTAATAATTATTAAAATTTTTATCACTACCACAATACATTCAGGAAAACAAATTAAACCCTTTGCCTTACACTGCATAGTACTATTGATTATGCAATTGTAATACCTTTTGTATCTGAATATTTGTAAAGTAAAAATGATATAAGGAATACACTGCTATATAGCTGAATCTTAAACTTATTGGAAAAAGGTGCAAGTCCTTTTTATAGGACTAACCTTGTGAATAAAAATCTTCATCTAATGGACATACCATAGGCAGGCAGCTTAGAATGGAGTGTGTTAAGGATTTGGGAGTCAAAACCTAGATTTTGTGCATCATACTATTTACTTAAGACCCTAACCTTAATTAAGTCTTTGTCTTTTCATCTATAACAAAAGGATAAAAACATTTTCCCAGCTCAGTGGTAGAGAAGTCAGTGAGACAATGTACATAAAGCACCTGTTATAATGCCTGGTGCAAATGATGTTTATTAAATTTTAGCTGCCTTTCCTTTAACATTTTCCAGGCATTTCCTTGAATCATAATTTCCAAATGGAAATTACATATAAAACAATATAAATTCAACATTTCTTAGAAATACTTTGATATGTGTATGCATGTGTACTCAGTCTTGTCCAACTTTTTGCAACTCCATGGGCTGTATAGCCCGCCAGGCTCCTCTGTCCATGGGACATTTCCAGGCAAGAATACTGGAGTGAGCTGTCATTTCCTCCTCCAGGGGATCTTCCCAACCCAAGGATCAAACTCATGTCCCCTACTTCTGCATTGGCAGACAGATTCTTTACCACAAAGCCACACTTTGATATAAATGGATTTTAACTCTGGCAAACTGTAGAAAGCTTTCACATAATTTTATGTTACAAATTATTTTTTAATTGATTTGATTGATAATGTCTTTCCCAAAGTATGTTTTCATGACCTCCTAGCCCAGGATAATGCTCTGGGGAAAAAAAGGTGGCATAGGGACCATTTCCATGGTCAGATACATTTAGAAAATGCTACATAATATATCTCATTCTCATGATTAATATGTCACATTAATATATTCAGCCCTCCAGGAAATCTCAGATAATCCCAGATAAATAAATCAGTATTATTTAGTGCTAACGAGTATAAATTCAGGAGTTGGACCTTTGAATCCTACTTTCATCATTTCAGTTTAGCTGGTCAATCATGTCCAACTCTTTGTGACCCCATGGACTGGAGCACACCAGGCTTCCCTGTCCATCACCAACTCCCAGAGTTTACTCAAACTCATGTCCATTGAGTCGGTGATGCCATCCAACTATCTCCTACTCTGTCGTCCCCTTCTCCTCCCGCCTTCAATCTTTCCCAACACCAGGGCCTTTTCAAATGAGTCAGTTCTTCACATCAGGTGGCCAAAGCACTGGCATTTCAGCTTCAACATCAGTCCTTCCAAGGAATATTCAGGACTGATTTCCTTTAGGATGGACTGGTTGGATCTTGTTGAAGTCCAAGGGACTCTCAAGAGTCTTCTCCAACACCACAATTCAAAAGAATCAATTCTTCGGCACTCGGCTTTGCTTATAAGCTTTGCTTATAGTCCAACTCCTACATGACTACTGGTTTGATTAGATGGAACTTTGTTGGTAAAGTAATGTCTCTGCTTTTTAATATACTGTCTAGGTTGGTCATAACTTTTCTTCCAAGGAGCAAGTGTCTTTTAATTTCATGGCTGCAGTCACTATCTGCAGTGATTTTGTAGCCCAAGAAAATAAAGTCTCTCACTGTTTCCACTGTTTCCCCATCTATTTGCCATGAAGTGATGGGACCAGATGCCATGATTGGTTTTCTGAATGTTGAGTTTTAAGCCAACTTTTTCACTCTCCTCTTTCACTTTCATCAAGAGGCTCTTTAGTTCTTCACTTTCTGCCCATAAGAGTGGTGTCATCTGCATGTCTGAGGTTATTGATATTTCTCCCAGCAATCTTGATTCCAGCTTGTGCTTCATCCAGTCCAGCGTTTCTCATGATGTACTCTGCATATAAGTTAGATAAGCAGGGTGACAATATACAGCCTTGATGTACTCCTTTCCCAATTTGGAACCAGTCTGTTGTTCCATGGCCAGTTCTAACTGTTGCTTCTTGACCTGCATACAGATTTCTCAGGAGATGGGTCAGGTGGTCTGGTATTCCCATCTCTTTCAGAATTGTCCATAGTTTGTTGTGATCCACACCATCAAAGGCTTTGGCATAGTCAATAAAGCAGAAGTAGATGTTTTTCTGGAACTCTCTTGCTTTTTCGAAGATCCAACAGATGTTGGCAATTTGTTCTCTGGTTCAAAATTTTCTAAATCCAGCTTGAATATCTGAAAGCTCACAGTTCACATACTGTTAAAGCCTGGCTTGGAGAATTTTGAGCATTACTTTGCTAGCATGTGAGATGAGTGCAATTGTGTGGTACTTTGAATATTCTTTGGCATTGCCTCTCTTTGGGACTGGAATGAAGACTGACTGACCTTTTCCAGTCCTGTGGCCACTGCTGAGTTTTCCAAATGTGCTGGCATATTGAGTGCAGCTCTTTCACAGCATCATCTTTTAGGCTTTGAAATAGCTCAACTGGAATTCCATCACCTCCACTAGCTTTGTTCACAGTGATGCTTCCTAAGGTCTGCTTGACTTTGCATTCCAGCATGTCTAGTTCTAGTTGAGTGATCACACCATTGTGTTTATCTGGGTTATGAAGATTTTTTCATATAGTTCTGTGTATTCTTGCTATCTCTTAATATCTTCTGCTTCTGTTCCGTTCCGTTCAGTCGCTCAGTCATGTCCGACTCTTTGAAACCCCGTGGACTGTAGCCTACCAGGCTTATCCATCCATGGGATTCTCCAGGCAAGAATACTGGAGTGAGTTACCATTTCCTTCTCCAGGGGATCTTCCCGACCCAGGGATCGAACCCAAGTCTCCTGCATTGGAGGCAGACGCTTTAACCTCTGAGCCAGGGAAGGTCCATACAATTTCTGTCCTTTATTGTGCCCATCTTTTCATGAAATGTTCCCTTGGTATCTCTTAATTTTCTTGAAGATATCTCAGTCTTTCCCATTCTATTATTTTCCTCTATTTCTTTGCATTGATCACTGAGGAAGGCTTTCTTATCTCTCCTTGCTATTCTTTGGAACTCTGTAATCAAATGGGTTATCTTTCCTTTTTTTCTTTGCCTTTTGCTTCTCTTCTTTTCACAGCTATTTGTAAGGCCTCGTCAGACAACCATTTTGCCTTTTGCATTTCTTTTTCTTGGGGATGGTCTTGATCATTGCCTCCTGTACAACGTCACGAACCTCTGTCCATAGTTCTTCAGGCACCCCATCTATCAGATCTAATCCCTTGAATCTATTTGTCACTCCCACTGTATAATTGTAAGGGATTTGATTTAGGTCATACCTGAATAATCTCGTGGTTTTCCCTACTTTTATCACTTATGGGGCTGCAAAGAGTCACACACGACTGAGTGATTGAAGTGAACTGAGCTTCATCACTTATTTGCTTATAATCTGGGAAGTTACTCAACCTCGGTGTTTCTCAGCTGTACAATGAGAATGGCAACATTGCACTGAGAAGTTAAAGTGAGGTATATCACAGGTGCTAAGATAGAGGCTAGTAGAGTCAATTATCAGTAATAAGAGTTATTAAAAAATCTGTTTAAACCCATGGCCCTACCCTTCTTCTTTATGGATACTATTTTTTAATATCTTCTAGAAGTATAAATCCTTGAAACAAATTTTGAACAACACTAAATTTAGGATAGTGGTAAATTGTAATTAAGCAAAAAATTATTCATTGTATTAGTGCCTAAAGCACAAAAAAAGTCAGCTACTTCACCACCTGTGAGCCCACTGGCTTGCTCTCATGCTCCACTATCTGAACACAAGAGCAACTGTGTTAAGTGTAAAGATCTTACCCCCATGGACGTTCTATTCACTGGAGTCATTTACACTTAATTCATGCATTAGCACAGGTCAGTTTATTGTATTCGATTATTTGCATGTCATTAAAAACTGAGCCTTGAAGGAAAGGGATATCAAATGATAAAACCCTTAATGACTATAAATTTTTTAGTTATTAAAACTTTAGGAGAGAGATATCTGAACATATGGCTCACTGATGGGGTCCGAAAAGAAAGGGACATTTATATTACTATGTTTATACATTTCCTAGTGCTTAGGAAATGGCAACCCACTCCTATGTTCTTGCCTGGAGAATCCCAGGGATGGGGGAGCCTGGTGGGCTTCCGTCTATGGGGTCACACAGAGTCGGACACGACTGAAGTGACTTAGCAGCAGCAGCAGCAGCAGTGCTTAACTGAAAACAATGTGTGTGAGTTTTCACAATGGAAAAATAAAATAGTAAAGAACAATAAGGAGAGATGAGAGCTTCATCCAAGGAAAAATATGCTACAAGTTCACAACAAAATGCAAAGCCCTCCATGGTCTAAACAATACCATGGCACCAATAAACGTCTCTGCGCTTGTCCAGAAGATAAAAAGCTTAGGCAAGAGACCAGAGAGATGAGCAGCGAGCTAATTAATCTGATACATTTTAGAAGTTCATTTATTTATTCTCACAGTTGCAAAGGTATCAGGTTGCTGACTTCTCTTCAAGAATCCTTCTTTTTTAATATCATCAGAAATAAAAGTAGAACAGGAAAAAAATTATTCACTCATAATTTAATGCCTTCTGAAAAATTAAAAAAAAATTTCAATTATTCCTATTCCCTTTAAGTCTTAATCATATTTGATTTATACACAGATATTTTTATATGTAAATACAATTTCAAAGTCTGTTTTCCCACTTAACATTGTATCTTCAGTTTTTTCTCACGATACAGCAAAGTCTTTAAAATAATCATTCCTAGTACCTCAGTGGTTATATTGTTCCATGATCAGATAAGCAAGTGATTTCTAATTGTACTGTTAAAAACCAGGTCTCTTCATTCATACAGTTAGTTCTTTCTTTTAGATTAGTGGTTTCAAACTTTAGGACGCATCAGAATCATCTAGAAGGCTTGTTAAAGCACAGGTGTCTGGGCCCCACCCTCAATAGGTCAAGAATTTGCATTTCTAACCATTTCCCAGATGATATTGCTGCATATATGAGGACCAGTTTTTTAAATTATTGTTAGATTATTTACATGGAATAATATTGTTACAATATTTACATGGGTTGACAAATCAAATAGTATAGACATTTTCATGGCATCTAAGACATATTTCTGAAAACTTTCCTACAAGCTTATTCAGCTTTATATTGCCAAGTGATTTTTCAGTACTTGAAGCCTGGGTAGTTACCAACTAATTAATGAACAAAAGAACAAAGGAAAATTCTTACCTCTCTCCTCCACAAGATCATGACATTAGGCTGAAAGCCATCTATTTACATTTCAAAGATACACAGCATGGCTAAATAGAAATACCTAAATCTCTGTTACTACAGAAGATTACTTGTTACTCCTCAACAAGGAGGTTTCATCATCACTCCAAAGACAGTGAAAAGTAATTGATATATTTAAACCTTGGAAGAGAGCAAATTTGTATCTGTACCATAGACAGAAATTGAATGCATTTAGCTTCGTTGGTCTATTAGGTCGTTCAAAAACAGTGCTGCTCATTGGAAGGTATAATGCAAAATCTGGAGCTTTGAGAAACTGGTTTTGATAAACTAGAAACAAGAGAATTCCCACTGTAGCAGGGGATTATTAGCATATTTGCCTAAATGTGACAATTAAAAACCTTGGAGATATCCCTTTGTACTACAGGATTCTTTATATTGGGTAGAGATTTCTCCCTTACCTTTAGAGACTTGTGCATATAAATCAACATATCTGTAAGCATATAGATGTATTTATATAAGTAAATATTAGATAGCCATGTATGCAAAGTATCCAAATCATACATTGGTTTCTACAAACCCGCAGATAAAGCATACGCTTAGCAAAGATATCATCTGCAGAAACGTCTTCTGGGCTCTTTCTCAGTAATCCATACACATTCTTAATTTTTCATTCTTATTGGTTGTTATTGTATTGACTAAAATGCGTAATGAGAAAATGTGTTCACAACAACAAAAATGCATAATAATTATAAACCATACATAAGTCAAGTCATTGGGTGTTGTCAACAAACTTTGGAATTTGGTTAGACGTGAAATTGTTAACTCTAGCTTATGCTGAGAACAGTAAATCAGCAGTAAATGTGTTGGATACAGAATTATTAAAAGAACTGTGTAATTATGACTTTCTAAGGAATAGTGCTTTCTATGTCAGTGTTTTTTAGGGATTGTTCTCTCTTGGTCTTAGGAAAAGAAACAAACATTTTGAGAGATTAAATTCTCTTGATAATTAACAAAGCAGATCACAGCCTGAAATGTTACTTTATTAAGTCAATAATTACAATCAAAAACTGTTCATGACATCGCCTCAGATTTTTCATCAGGATGACTGAAAAATGGCCAGAGGCCACCAAATCATTCATTGGTCCAGGCCCCCTATTTCTTTACTCTAACCCAGAAAACTAGTAAAATAATGGCAGTCATCATTTAATCATGCTATTGTAATGAGTTTTGACTTTCCTCACCCTGGTTCATAACCCAAACTTTTTCAAAAGTCATATTCAAATAATTTGAAAGTTATCAGGACCTATGGGTTGATCCTTTCCCAAACTTAAGATATGGAAAACCAGGGCAGAATAGTGTTTTTTATTACCCATAGAAGCAGATTTAGTTCCTTTGAAACTAAATGCCTAGACCAAAAAGGAATTTGTTTTCTCTTCTTTTCCTCATTCAATTTGATTCTATGATCTGTTTGGTGTACATGTAAAAAGATAAAGTTGTATTTATTTAGCCCTCAGCAGTATTTATGTATGATAATAAAAATTTCCATACCTCATGTCTTCAAACCCAATTGTAAGCACTACCTGGGAAGTTCCTGCTTAGTTACTGGTCATATTTTCCCTGTAACCTCCAACTCAAGTTCTGCATATGCTCAGAAGAATAAGCTGTCAAGTGAAAAGTGAAAATTTACCCTAATAAAAAGGATCTTCTCTCCCACACGGTATCTTCCTTGAGAGAGCCTCTCCACGCAGAACTTGCTTGGGCATTTGCAAGGAGGATCTTCAGAAATCCGCTTCACCTGAAATAGAAGAGCTGGCAAGTTCATTCTCCTTAATCAGATTCCATTTAGATTAATTTGTTTCACAGGTTCAAAGGCCCCTAAACCATTAATGCGTTTAAATGTGTTCTCTATCAGACTATGGACATGATGTGAGCACAGAAATATCATATTAAAGCTTAACTATGTAAAGGTCAGACCCTGAAGGCACTTTGTGAAGGCCAGGAACTGCACTAAAGCCTAAGCAGGCTGATGGGCAATGATAATGCTGGAGGATAATCGGGAGCAAATCAACTGGCGGTATAGAGATGATGTGCTGTGTTCTCGTGTTTAGTGAATTAAGAAGATTGTGTACATTGTGTTGCCAAGAAAGTCTGCTGCTGCTGCTAAGTCACTTCAGTCATGTCCGACTCTGTGCGACCCCATAGATGGCAGCCCACCAGGCTCCCCCGCCCCTGGGATTCTCCAGGCAAGAACACTGGAGTGGGGTGCCATTTCCTTCTCCAATGCATGAAAGTGAAAGTGAAGTCGCTCACTTTTGTCTGACTCTTAGCGACCCCACGGACTGCAGCCTACCAGGCTCCTCCGCCCATGGGATTTTCCAGGCAAGAGTCCTGGAGTGGGGTGCCATTGCCTTCTCCAGCCAAGAAAGTCTACTGATGGATAGAACAGCATCTATATCAACATAGTACATATGCTTCCCTATCATAATTTTAACATTAATTTTACCCATTTTCAAAATAAATGAGAGTTTAAATTTTATTATTATTTTAAAATGAGACTACTGCTTCACCTTATTTTTGAACTCTTTTTGTCATCTTTAATCCATCCAGACTAATCTGGCAATTCACTCCTCAGTAATTCCCATTTTCCAAAATGTATTCTCATAGCAGTATCTTAGAATTTATATGTATTTTATAGAATCCATATCTGACTATCAAATTTTCTCTGTTTTATCTCCATGTGCACGCATGCTAAGTCACTTCAGTCATGTCTGATTCTTTGTGACCCTATAGATTGTAGGGCTTCTCTGTCCATGGGGTTCTCCCTATTTTTTAAAAAATATATATACTAAATGATAAATGCAAAATGTTTATACATAGTTGTGACTACTAAAGACAATATATAGTCCATGATCTTAGGAATAAGGTTTATTTATGTTTTCCTTTGTTGGGAACCTGCCATGTTGTGTCTTATACCTGTCCTCTCTTAAAGTAACCAACCAACCAGACAACAGAGGCTTCCCTGATGGCTCAGTTGGTAAAGAATCCACTTGCAATGCAGGAGACACCCAGTTTGATTCCTAGGTCAGGAAAATCTGCTGGAAAAGGGATAGGCTACCCACTCCAGTATTCTTGGGCTACTCTGGTGGCTCAGCTGGTAAAGAATCCGTCCACAATGTGGGAGACCTGGGTTTAATCTGTGGGTTGGGAAGATCCCCTGGAGAAGGGAAAGGCTACCCATGCCAGTATTCTGGCCTGGAGAATTCCATGGACTGTATCGCCCATGGGGTGGCAAAGAGTTGGACATGACTGAGCGACTTTCACTTTCACAACCAGACAACGCAAAATAATACCTTGTATATTGAGTCAAAGTTTCCATAAATGGCAGATGTAAATCATGCTCAACCTACATTTGAGAAGCTGCATAGACTAAATTTAGATTCTGAAGGAATTGGCTTGGATACCCCTAATCCAAATCCTTACTTCCACAAAGACATGATTCCTAGAATTTTGTCATCAAAGAAACTCAATCATTTCTTCAAATAGTTTGATGCCTGACTTCAATCAGCACTCCAGTAAGCAAAAACTGTGGGAAAGGTAACACAGGAACTCACTTGCATGCTGGAATAAAGATCTTACACCACTTGCTTTCCCAATAATAAGTGAGGCTCCAGAAAGCATGAAAGCATAAGACATTAGAGGGGAAAGCTAGAAAAAGTGGGGGAATTCTGAAGCAAAATTTATCTTAAGAGCTATACAATTATGGGGTCTTTGCTGGTGGTCCAGTGGCTAAAAACTGAGCACTCCCAAGGTAAGGAATGAGGGTTTGATCCCTGGTCAGAGAGCTAAGATCCCACATGCCAAAAAAACCAAAACACAAAACAGAAGCAATACTGTAACAAATTTAGTAAAGACTTTAAAAATGGTCCACACAAAAAAGAAAATCTTTAAAAAAAGAAAACTATACAATTATGTCTCACAGATGCCTAGAAAGGAGACTACTGCTAGAAAAAGAGAACAGTCTCAGGATATATATTTTCATCAGCTCCCTCTAGAACTCCTAATTCTGTCAACATAGAAACCTACAATTCTTGTTACTTATTTGTGTTACAGCACATTGTATCTCAGGGGCTGGTTCACCTTCATGTCTCTTTGCCACATTGTGAGTTTCTTGAGGATTGAGATAGTGCTTCATTATAGTTTTGAATCCTTGAAATAAAACACAATGCCTTAATGGCATATAATATATATTCAATAAGTACACATTGAATAAATAAGCACAAGAACTTAGACAGGACACAAGAGCTAATTAATGTGACAGATCGACTGGATTCAAAGAATTTTAGAGATGGCCTTCATTGAAAAACTGAAATACCTAATTATGTTAGTGATTAGGCCCATGTCTTTGAGTTCTGAGTTTTTTCCTACCAATGTTATACCCTGAGTCCGGTCCCCCCACACTGGTAGAATAAGACACTCGCAGCAATGCAAAAGCAAGAATGGGGTTTATTTCTAGCTCAAGCTAGGGCTCATGCCTCCTCCAGCGCAGTGGAGTGCAAACAAGAGCCCCGAGCCCAGGTCACAGCGGTTTTTATAGTCTCAGATTACATAAGCACCTATTTTTGTTCAAAAGATCAAGCTGGCAGAAGCTCATTGGCCAGTTCATGCGCGCGCAGAAGCTCATTGGCCAGTTTATGCGCACGCAGGGTTTTTCTGGGGGATTTCCCTTTTTCCTCTGATTGGCCTGATTTTTGGCACCGGCGGGACTTTTCCAGGGAGGAGTTTCTTAATTTTGGTGCCGGCGGGATCTTCTTAGGGAGGAGTTTCTGTGAACTTAGCCTCCACCCTGTCTCCAGGAAATCGAAACTTAGGCTTAAGCAAGGTCTCAGGCCTATCCCGGCTACTCAGATGTCAGGGCTCCTAACATCTCCCCGCTTTTCTGTTGTTCAAATGGAGGAATCTTCCCCCGTGGATAGAGTTTGATCCAGGGATCTTTATACAGCCTTACTCAAAAACAATTTTAGGAATCTTTACTTAAAAACAACCTTATCTAAAATGCAGTAACTTTGGTTTTACAAGCAGCAAGCAAAGTACAGAAGCAAAAATGCATTACAGGAGAATTAAGTTCTACATTAGGTTCTACACCATATGCTACTTGGACTATAGATACATCTACCCACTCCCCCAGTATTGATAGAATTCTATCCCTAGGAATTTGTTAAGAGATATTCTTGAACAAGATGGTGATAATAGAACAAGAAGTACGACATTCCCTTCTATGATGCAGAACCATAGTCTGGTGAGGTTACAGGACCAATGAATGTGTACTGTTTCAAACATTTTAAGTATTCCAATATGTGTATCTCTTTTTATATGTATTTATAAACATGTTTTAAAACTATAAATAAATATGTAAATAAATTATGTGTATTGAATACAATTGCTAAAGTAGTACAGTTTTTCTTAGCACCACAATAATTCCATGAGAAAAGAAAGAAAGAAGGAAAGGAGGGAGAGGAGAAGGGATGGGGGAAAGGAGACGGACTTCGGCCATGTCCCCCCAGAAATATCCAACCATCAGCATCATAAAGCACATGGCCCTAACTTTAAGAGACTCATGCTTGGCATAGCTTTTCTGCAGCTTAGTAATTGAGCAGACATTAAATTGCTATTCAAGTGGTTCCTCTGCTAAGAAATGACAGTCACAAGTATGTATGGAAAGCATTTCCATCTTGAAGCGTTTTTAGACAAAATACAGAAACTGTTGGTATCAAACGAAATGAAATACAAGAAACATTTTCTCAAGTGGTTCTCTAATGCCTTCCTAAGCTTTGAAAATATACTTGCTTTTTTTTTAAAATCAAGGGCTTTTGTGTAGTTGTGTGAGAGCTGGAGGCAGAAATGCAAGAGACAAGGCCAGACTGTGGGTAATGGAAATATATTGTTAAGTAAACAGTGACTGATGACACCGGTGCTTCTCACATTACCTCGGGATACGTCAGTCTGGCAGGTGTTCTGTTTTTGGCCAGGAACCCAGCCGGTATTCTGCTGAAATGGGATTTCAAGAGGAGCCTGATTACTCAGAATTATACTATCTCTCATCCCCAGACTGAGGAAGTTGATGGAGGAGAGGAAGAAAGTAAGACTGGCTTCTTAGAACTGTATTCAGCTCCTTGTGTGAGAACAGGCTCAACGCAAGGGAACTAAACCTGACCCCACCATTTTATCACAGCCGAGTCACTCTATCAGGACATCCGGGGAGTAAATTAATCTGAATGACTCCCCTGTGTTCTGTTCCTCTTAGGATGTCTTGCTTGATTAAAGAAGGTGGGATGTATTACCCACATTAAGGGTCACCTCTTTTTTCCCCCAATTTTCCACAAATCTCCTAAGTAGCAAACAAGAAAATGTGAAGACGCATTGAAAGTTTCTAAACTGGCAGTTATTGTTGGAACTATTCACTGGAATGTGACATTTTAACACAGGTCTGTGTCTCTTTTTTTTCCTCCTTTTTCTTTACTCTTTTCTCCATTTTTTTCTTTTTCTTCTTCACTATTCTTCTTTATTCTTTTTTTCCTCTTTTGATGTAAATAATATCTCTAGAGTATAAATATTCAATACTATTAAATAAACACAGGAACTTTGCAAGCAATATTTTATACACCCATTCTAAAGCACATGTTGGAGTATGTGAATTGCAACTCCCCAATGGCTATCTATGCCTCATATGCAGGGAAGCAGTTACCATATGAACTATTTCCTTTTCATTTTTGACATATGAAGCTCTGATTTAAACCATTAGTGAGGCCCAAATGGTTTTTCTCTCAGTTCTACTGTCCCTGAGATAAAACACTTTGGTGAAAAACTCTCACTTAAACAGAATGCAAATATTTCAGTGCAGTTTCCCCAGTGTAGCATGAAGAAGACTTTAAGAGACTTCTGTGGCCAAAGAAGCATGGAAAATTCCAGGTTAAACAAGATCTTATTATAGAACTCATTAGTGCCTTTCATATGCCAGAATGCATTGCCAAACTCTAGGTAGGGACTACAGTAAGATGTATTTCTTAAACTAACCTATCCATGGAATTATTCATGCCATGGGCCATCTAGTGGTGTGAGTGTTTGATTAAACATTCTTTGAGAAATGCTGAAGACTGCACACACAGCATTCTAGCTGGCAACAATACATAAGAATCCACTTAGCACATTTCCTACATTCGATGAAAACCCCCTAACTATACAGACGGTCATGTTCCCAAACCCTGGAAAACTTTAAAAGGGAGTTTAAAGCTTCTCAAAAGCCCCTTCCTTGTTTCCAGCTGCGAGAACAGAACTTGGCATAGCAAGAGCAACCACAGAATGAGTCTTGCCATTTTGAAGACAGTCCCTAACTCACGTACGTGCTCTGAACTGGATTATTGGTAAAATTTTTCCAAAATCCCTTTCATAGTTGTTTCACCACCTTCTTCCCCTGTCCTTCTCCCCTTCTCAAGGAGGAGGGGTGGCCACGTGGGAGACATGCTGGTGAAGAAAAGGAACCATTCCAGCTGCTTTGCCCAGGCTCAGGTAAACAGCCCAAGGGGCAACACCTCCTCCTCCTTCTGCCAAGTTACAGCAGAGCTGAGAAATGCACATTACCACAGGGCCATTCCAGATAAACAGAAAAAGGGAGAATCTTTTTTAAGCTTTGATTACTCATATTAACAATGTATCCAATTAGCATGGCACTAGATATACCTGAATAAATATGGTCCTCCTCTTTGAGAACAAAGACGGCACCTAAAGAAGAATAGGTATTTATACCCAATATGATAAACACTTCACTAAATGTATAAAAACACTTGAGGAACCAAGGACACATTTGTCAGTTTTACCGGGAATGAGAGATGCCAAGAAAACTTTCTATAGAAGACCGCACAACCTGAATTTTAGAAGATGAAAGGGTGTCTAAAAGTAGAAACCAAAAATGAGCAGGGTGAGGAAAGCAAATGAGGAAAACACAGGGTATAAAATAATCCTTGGGCATTTGGGCTTAGAGGACAGGTTTACAATAGATACATTACTATGTAAAAATGAACCCAGAGTGTAATAAAGGCTGGGAAAGACAAAATGGGCCGCAACATGGAGGCCTTATGTGACACGTACATGAGTTTGGGCTTTACCCTGGATATTATAGAGCTCCTATAAAACTTTAATCAATTCTGAATTCCCTTTAGGTTGATCTTTCTGGTAGCAATAATGCTTGTGGAGAATTACGAGAACAGAGTGGTCAACAGTGTCAGATACACCGGAAAGTGGTCTCGTAACTCGAGGACTAAAATATTCATTTGATTCACTAATTCATTCATAAGGAGGTTAAGAGTGATGCTGGCCAGACCACTGACTATAATGCAAAGAAAGTGAATGAAGGTAACAGCTTAGAGGAAAAGGACTAATCAAACAGAGTAGCCCCAGAAAAACACTTTTATAAGAGAAAGACTAAAAGGAAGATCTTACTCTAAATGAAGTCTAATCAAAAAGTATAATTGAGAAAAAAGAAAAATTGTTCTTATCAATATATAATGTGCTATTACATACTATTAACACAAAGTTACTCAACTACCTTACAAAATAAAAATGAAATAGTAGGATACAAAGCATGTGACTGATCTTTAAAAGCATTCCTGTGATTTTAACTTCCTTTTTGGTGCATTATATTCAAATGCCCTGCCTATCCTTTCATTTCTGGGTGGACTGAACACAGGAAAACTAAATTAAACTGGTACTGCATAAGATGGCTTGATGGGCGAAGTGTATAATGTGCTGCCCTTAGCAGAAATGGGAATTCTCAATCTGTCAGACAAATTGTTATGTTTCTGTTCATCTAAATCTGCAATATAGATTATAGTGACACATGAACGAGAATAAAAGGTGGGGGAAATCTTTCTATATCCAACAGCACCAGTCATTTCCCCCGATCTTTTCAGTTCAGGCCCAAGGGAAAGAAACTCTCAGCTAAGAGCCAGCTGTCCTTTTCAGTTCAGCCTCTTCTTCATAACGGGCATTATGGTTGGTGCTAGCTTCTAAGAACTCTTCCCGTGTATGTGAGACATACTGTACATATTGTACCAAGGGATCTTGTCCATGTATGTGAGATATACTTCAGTTTAACATCCTCAAGGTTTCCATTTTTCATAAAACCCAGAGGCAGTTTTGAAATTTACACTCAAAACATATGTGCTGAGAAGTAAATGCATCTGTACAATCAGACACACCACTAATGACCAAGAATGACTTAAGAGACAACAGAAGTAGCCCGAGAATGTTACTTCATCCTGTTTATTATTCCACCCAGAATCCGTTTTCTGTATGAGGAGGGAATGAAAATATTTCCTAATCTGCCAAAGACGGTGACTCAAGGACTCTGTTAAGTAGCGGGAGGGTGACCTCAAAGAGTTAGACAAAATTGGGTTGCAATCTAAGCTCCTCTCTTCCTCTCAGCAGGGAATTCAACTTCAAGTCTCAGGTTCCTCAATAAGAAACCTGCCTAACAAGATCACTTGAAGAACAATGGCAGGTCACCTCCCACCCTAGTGCAGAGTCAGTAAAGGACAGTTGTCTTCTCCATTGCATTTTGCCTTTCCTTCTTCAACAGTCCTTCAGATCCCATGCCTTCAGACTTCTTATCAATGAATAAGGGAGCAAGAACCAATCGTATCAAGGCTTAAGTGTTCTCGAAGACAATTTTCAGGAGCTGGACTTATTATCCTAAAATTTAAGGTACTACTCAGCAGAATTAAGTGATGCTGTACTTTAAATAAGATAAGTGGCTCAGTTTTGAGTCTTGAATTGCAGGACTATAAACTTTCTCATAGGGCTCTAAAAGAAATTTCAGTAACATTGGAATAGGAGAGGGGAGACCGAATAGAATGAGTTTTGAAGTTCAAAAAGGAGCAAGTACTGGTAAGAAACCCGATGAATTTTACTTACTGCATCATCCAGTAAGTTTCCTGTACTCTTTTTTCCAGAAGACTTTGAAGAAGGAGGAGGTGAAGGAGAAGGGGCAGAGAGTGTTTCTTCTTGTTCTATCTCTTTTTCCAATTTTATCAAACCAGGAGGCTCCACACCATACCTTTTTAAAGACACCAGACAAATAAACATGCATAACTTATAATAATGAAGCGCTTGACATATGCTGTATTAAATTATGAACACCATAGGACCAAATTGCTAACTTTTCAAAATAATACTAATTTCTTTTCTGGCATTCTGGTAGGTACTTAAATTGGCACCCTTTTATGCAGGGAAAAAAAAATTTATATATATACATACTTACATACACATACATAAATACACATGCATATATACATATAAAGATTTTATATATATAAATACATACGTGTATACACACACATGTGTTTACATGTTTACCGTTACACGTGCTCAGTGTCCTCAGTTGCTTAGTTGTGTCTCTTTTGTGACCCCCTGGACTGTAGCCTGCCAGGCTCCTCTGTCTGTGGAATTTTCCAGGCAAGAATACTGGAGTGGGTAGCCATTTCCTCCTCTAGGGGATCTTCCCAACCCAAGGATCGAACCCACATCTCTTGTGGTTCCTGCACTGGCAGGCAGATTCTTGGAAGCCCTCCTGGTTCATAGACTGTGTCTTTTCGCTGTCACCTCATGTGGCAGCAAGGGTAAGGGGTCTCTGTGGGGTCGCTTTTATAAGAGCACTAATCCCATTCACAAGAACTCCATCCTCATCCCCAAAGCCCTGTTTACTCCTATCATCATAGCAGGCATTAGGTTTCAACAAACTACTGGGGGACACAAACATTAAGCCCAGTGTGAACCGTGAACTTCCAGATGTTCAAGCAGGTTTTAGAAAAGGCAGAGGAACCAGAGATCAAATTGCCAACATCCTCTGGATCATGGAGAAAGCAAGAGAGTTCCAGAAAAACATCTATTTCTGCTTCATTGACTATGCCAAAGCCTTTGACTGTGTGGATCACAATAAACTGTGGAACATTCTGAAAGACCACTGACCTGCCTCTTGAGAAACCTGTATGCAGGTCAGGAAGCAAAAGTTAGAACTGGACATGGAACAACAGACTGGTTCCAAATAGGAAAAGGAGTATGTCAAGGTTGTATATTGTCACCCTGCTTATTTAACTTCTATGCAGAGTACACCATGAGGAATGCTGGGTTGGAAGAAGCACAAGCTGGAATCAAGATTGCCGGGAGAAATATCAATAACCTCAGATATGCAGATGACACCACCCTTATGGCAGAAAGTAAAGAGGAACTCAAAGGCCTCTTGATGAAAGTGAAAGAGGAGAGTGAAAAGGTTGGCTTGAAGCTCAACATTCAGAAAACGAAGATCATGGCATCTGGTCCCATCACTTCATGGGAAATAGATGGGGAAACAGTGGAAACAGTGTCAGACTTTATTTTTGGGGGCTCCAAAATCACTGCAGATGGTGATTGCAGCCAGGAAATTAAAAGACACTTACTCCTTGGAAGGAAAATTATGATCAACCTAGATAGCATATTAAAAAGCAGAGACATTACTTTGCCAACCAAGGTCCGTCTAGTCAAGGCTATGGTTTTTCCCGTGGTCATGTATGGATGTGAGAGTTGGACTGTGAAGAAAGCTGATCGCCGAAGAATTGATGCTTTTGAAGTGTGGTGTTGGAGAAGACTCTTGAGAGTCCCTTGGACTGCAAGGAGATCCAACCAGTCCATTCTAAAGGAGATCAATCCTGGGTGTTCATTGGAAGGACTGATGCTGAAGCTGAAACTCCAATACTTTGGCCACCTCATGCGACGAGTTGACTCACTGGAAAAGACTCTGATGCTGGGAGGGTTTGGGGGCGGGAGGAGATGGGGATGACAGAGAATGAGATGGCTGGATGGCATCACTGACTCAATGGACATGAGTTTGAGTGAACTCCAGGAGTTGGTGATGGACAGGGAGGCCTGGCGTGCTGTGGTTCATGGGGTCTCAAAGAGTCGGACACGACTGAGCGACTGAACTGAACTGAACTGAAAGTCCTAACTTCTAGTACCTCAGAATGTATTTGGAAATGGAATCTTTACAAGGAGGTAATTAACATAAAATGAGGTCAGTATGGTGGGGCCTAATCCAATATGTCTGGTATCTTTATAAGAAGAGGAAATTTGGACACAGAGAAATGCAGAGAGATGTCCATATGAAGATACAGGGACATGACCATCTACCAGCCAAAAGAGACACCTCAGAAGAAACCAACCCTGTTGACACCTTGACCTCAGAACTGTAAGAAAAGAAATTTCTGTTTAAGCCGCACAATCTGTGGCATTTTGTTAAGGCACCCTAGCAAATTACTGCAGTCAAGAATTTGCCAAAGTTTCATTAGTCACTGGCATACTGCTATAATTTTTAGAGGAAACCTATACTCTAGAAAACCAACAATGTTAAATTTTAAGTCAAAATATCTGTTGAGCAGATTTTTAATTTTCAATACCTCATTTTACAATGAAATGTCATAAACCTTTTAACATAATTTTATTGCAACACTGAATAATTCTCTGGAATTTATCTTCTATACTTTTTTTTTCTAAATGAGGTTAAAATCTGTTAATAGTAAAAGGAGATTTATACTTTATAATATAGTACACAGCATAAAAATAAAATCTTAAAAGTATTTAATAGATAATTATATCTCAAAATTTACTACTTAATGAATCAGTTTCTATATACTGCTTTCAATCACTTTCTATTAATTGCTTCCAAAACTTGCAAAGGTGTAAAAGAGGTTGAGGATATCCAAGTAGAGGCTGATAGCAGCTAATACATACTCTTCAGGTGACAGCCTATACATCAGCGTGTGTGTGTTATAGATGATGAATCTGCAGAAAAGAAGGGCTCCTACAGCAGCCAAGTGGCTTCCCAGGTGGCACAAGGGTAAAGAATCTGCCTGCCAATGCAGGAGATGCAGGAGACACAGGCTTCAATCCCTGGGTTAGGAAGGTCCCCTGGAGAAGGAAATGGCAAACCACTCCAGTGTTCTTGCCTGGAATATCCCATGGACAGAGGAGCCTGGCGGGCTACAGTCCCCGGGGTTGCAAAGGGTTGGATACAACTGAGCAACTGAACACACAAACACAGAAGCCACGACCAACTCCATTGTTTCACTGAAACAAAACATCTTCAAGATTCCTGGCAGGAACAAAATCCACAAATCAGAAAATAGGCCTGCTCCAAATTTGCTGCAATCTCTCTTAGATTGCAGAGTACACATGGTTGAATCAGGAAATACTGCATGGGTCAGTATAAAATCTTTCAGGACAATATATACATCATAGAAAGTAACAGTGAAGGCCACAGTCAGAACTTCCAACAGTATAAATACAAAAAGCAGGTATGGGTTAAGGGGATGCTTATGTCTGTTTAAGTCATGGCTAAAATCAGACCCGGGAGAAGGCAATGGCAAGCCACTCCAGTACTATTGCCTGGAAAATCCCATGGATGGAGGAGCCTGGTTGGCTGTAGTCCATGGGGTCGCTAAGGGTCGGACACGACTGAGCGACTTCACTTTCACTTTTCTCTTTCACACATTGGAGAAGGAAATGGCAACCCACTCCAGTGTTCTTGCCTGGAGAATCCCAGGGACGGGGGAGCCTGGTGGGCTTCCGTCTATGGGGTCACACAGAGTCGGACACGACTGAAGTGACTTAGCAGCAGCAGCAGCAGCAAAATCAGACCCAAAGATCCAAGAGAAAAAATCAAAATTAAAGCCAGACTTTCATGCACAAAGGTCCATTTGGTATTAAGAAAAATGCAAATGTCATTGTAGGTAAGTTAGTTACAGCTGTATATGAAAATATACATGAACAGACTCATAAGAACCTACAAAAATAAATTAAAAGACTCCATGTAATACATTGATGAGTCAATAACATGAATTACCATGTTAATTTTGTCTTCAAATTTCAGATTTACTAGCTTTAATGATATTAGTGCTGTAACTGAACTCCTATTTTGAATATACATTTTTTAAAGATGGAAATAAAGTCAGAGTCAAGTTGAAAACAGCAAACTTTCCAAATAAAAGTTCTTAAATGAATTTATAGAGAAGAAATTCACTGTTAATTGTAAAACTTTATGGACTCAGAATAATTCAGAATGGGTTACACAGCATCATTGATTATGCTCTTAGGAACAACCTAATGAAATATTCATAGTGTTAGTGAGAAAGAAAATGAATACAGAGAAACAAAACTAATTTAAAATAATAACGTTAAAATTATATGCTGTAAATTACAAATGTCACAGCAGTTTAAAGACAGAGATATAGTTGTTAATAGCATTCATCTCTCTCCTAATCATATTTTCCTTAGAGTAAATTTGAAATTGATTTGATTTTCTAAATGCATATCAATTGTATATCATAATGCCTAGATGAAGGAGACCAAAGATAATTCAAGAGGATCTTTGAGTTCATGTAGTTATATGCTTTCAGTTTTATAGAATACATAAAACAGACCCAGAGAAAATACAGAACTTGCTAGGAGCAGGACAAAGACACAATACAGGTTTTCTGACTTCAGGTTTTCTCTGATATTTTAATCAGGTGATCACACGTTAAAAAGAAGAGGAAAAAGTCACCTGGCAATTAAAATAAAAATAGGCTATGGATTGCCAACAAAGTAAATAATCTATGTAGAGAGAATAAATATGTTAGCAATATGTCCAGGACCTTAGAGTGAGTGAATAGTATATTCAAAACATTGTTAAATGTAAAAGTTTAGATTATCACTCTACTGTTCTAATGGTTTGATCATTTAACTAACACCACACACACGTCAAGTACTCTTTGAGAGCTTGAAAACATACCAGAATTTGGTACAAAACAGTTTAAACTGGCACAACTCAAATAATAATTGCTGTTTGGATAACTGCTTCTAGTGAATAGAGTAATTTTAGGTTACATAAATCATTAGCTACAAGACTTTAGGCACTATTTATCACATTTCAAACCTTTTAAACAGATTAGCCAGTTAATAGGACATCTGTAGAAACATGCAATTGACTACAGATTCTCTAACAGTAGAGACCACTGTCTGATTCACAGCCGCCTCAGCAGGTAGTGCAAATCCTGGCACACAATAGATCCTTAATAGCTACTGTTTGAATGGAAAAAAAACTCTGGATTCTCCTATAACATTGTGTTCAGGTTCCAGAAATGAATCAGAGTTCATTGTTTTGGATCTTTAAATGTGTTATCACTTTAATAAAACATATCAACATCAAATATAAATAGGTGTCTTACCCTAAAAAGTGTTCTTCTAGAAGACTTTAAACCTTATTCAAAACTAAAATACATTTTTAACTTTCTAGAGCTCACTAATTACACTTTACTCAACCCACTGTCTCATACTGTTGACAAGTACCAACAAAATTCACTTGGAGATCTGGGTATCATTCTTCCCTGAGGCGGACTTGAGCTAACTGTGCCACTAACCTACTCTTTAAAATTAGCAAATCATCTAACCTCAAAGAGTCTGTTTTCTCTCAGGAAAACAGAGATGAAAGTGACCTATCCTAGAGGTCTGATGTAGCAGAAGAGGGGGAGACGGGGGAGGCAGGAAGGAGGGAGGAAGAAGAAAGTTAAAAGAATAACTGTAAACTGAACGTCTTCTATGTTTCTGGACCATTGGGGCATCTTGATATACATAATTTCTGAGTCTCAGTGTTATTTCACTAAAATATGAAAATTCTAATTCCTGTGTTTCAATACAGTTAGAGGGAATGAAAACAGTATCCACTACATACCTAGTACAGTGTCTGATATAGGGCACCACCTCTGAAATGGCTATTGACAACTGATGTATCAAAGCTTGCACAACCAGGAAACTGCAACATTGAGGTCCTTTTGCTGAAGTTTTCATTTTTTTTTTTAAATATATTATGTCATCCAATGATATAATGAAACAGTCTCATAATTAAGATGTAGTTTTATTTATTATGATAAATGGGATACTCCTGCTGTATCAGTAAACATGGATGTCACAATCATCAGCAATTCCAGTCCTTTAATATGAGCTTCTGAGCCCTAAGGGCACTCAGGAAGGAAAGGATTACCTGTGAGCCAACAGTCATTAGACTGCAACCCCAAGGAAGCGCAGGATGTGAAAAACAGGATCCTGGCCCCAGATAGCTGAGATGCATGTGAAAGGAATGATTTCAGTGAGCCCAGTCTTTTGCATCTTTCCATAAAAAAGAAAAACACTAAATTCCTTAACCCAAGATACCTGGCTTCCTTTAATTAAAAATAATCTTTTGACGTTCAGACTGTGCATGTGTGCTAAGTTGCTTCAGTCATGTCAGATTCTTTGAGACCATATGGGCAGTAACTCATCAGACTCTTCTCTCCATGGGATTCTCAAGACAAGAATCCTGGAGTAGGTTGCCATGCCCTCCTTCTGAAACAGGGATTGAACCCGGGTCTGCTGCACTGGCAGACTGGATCTTTACCATGGGTCACTGGTAAGCCTATGATGTTCAGACTACTTGCCCTTTGGGGTAAACCTTCTATATAACCTGGCTCCTCCCCACGCCTCCTTGGAGCAGTTCTCTCAGTGTCACCTGAGATGTCTCCCAGCCATGAAATCCTAAAATTCCCACCACATAAAACGTAACTCTCAGCTTTTAGGTTGTGAATATTTTTTAAGTTTACAATATTGTTATGTTACTATTGTACCCTTTACCAAAAACTCACATCCGTTCAGCTCAGTTCAGTCGCTCAGTCATATCCAACTCTTTGTGACCCCATGAGCCATAGCACGCCAGGCCTCCCTGTCCATCACCAACTCCCGGAGTCCACCCAAACCCATGTCCATCGAGTCGGTGATGCCATCTAACCATCTCATCCTCTGTCGTCCCCTTCTCCTGCCCTCAACCTTCCCCAGCATCAGGGTCTTTTCAAATGAGTCAGCTCTTCACATCAGGTGGCGAAAATACCGGAGTTTGAGTTTCAATATCAGTCCTTCCAATGAACACCCATGACTGATTTCCTTTAGGATGAACTGGTTGGATCTCCTTGCAGTCCAAGGGACTCTCAAGAGTCTTCTCCAATACCACAGTTCAAAAACTCACATAGGCTTCCTTTAAATTAATTTTCTCAGAATTGTGGGACAGCAGGAATATCTCAGTGCTGAAGCATAGCAGAAGTTATAAATTAATTTTTGCTACTAACTCACTGGATGAACTTCAACAGGCAATCCTTTTTAATCTCTCTAGACTTATTTAAATTCTTAGTTCCAACAAGGTATAACATTTTGTTATATTTAATGATCCTAAGAGAATAATGTAAACTTGGCAGTGATGCTAGAGGAATTTAACACACTAGAATTCACAGCCAATTAAAAGTCAATCATAAGTGAAAACATCATATTGGAAAATATAAATTAACGCAATTGGAAAATACGATTTCATTTGTAATTGTAGGTGGATTCATGCTACCTTTTAGAAACAGGTTGGTTGGGTTGAACAATTTTTTTTTCCTTTTAATGTTTTAATAAAATGAAATAATATGAAAAATGTTATTAAAGCACCAACAGGTTCCACTTCATGTCCGAAACAAAACAAAGTTTGAATGAAGTAGAAAACAACACCATACATGGAAAACTGTACCCTGGAGACTTTTCTTTATCTGGGAATGCTGAAAATTAGCTATGCCACTGAACATAGAAAATCAACACTAAGCCCCAAATCTCTGCTTATACTGGCTTTTGAATACTTCAAGCTGCATAAGGTACAGTCAGCCAATCCTGAAATACACACTTAAGTACGACTCATTGGCTTCCTGTCTGTCTGGAGATGTCAACAGGCTGTAAATCATGAAATTCCCCTTGGGTTGGGGCCCTGCACCTGAAACCAACTTAGTCACTAAAAGGTCTTTTTTTTGCTCTCGAAAAAGCTGCTTCATTCTGGTTTCCATGATTAACCCTATCCCATGCTACATTTTGATTCTGTCTAAACAGTTTTCAAAAATGTATACTGTTGTCTAGTCTCATTCAAATACAAGATCTCAAAGCTTTGTAGGAGAAGGAGCAACTGTTGCTTTCAAAATGAATAAGGGTCAACTACTATTATCTACTGTTGTCTAGGGCTTCCCTTGTGGCTCAGCTGGTAAAGGATCTGCCTGCAATGAGGGAGACCTGGGTTCGATCCCTGATTTAGGAAGATCCCATAAAGAAGGGAAAGGTTACCCACTCCAGTATTCTGGCCTCGAGAATTCCATGGACTGTATAGTCCTTGGGGTCGCAGAGAGTCAGACAAAACTGTCTTTCACTTTTACTTTCACTGTTGTCTATTCTCGCCCAACTACAAGATTTCAAAACTTTGTAGGAGAAGGAGCAACTATTGCTTTCAAACTGAATATGGGTCAACAAAAGACAGCAAGAAGGTTGGATCTGCTAAAACCAAGTCTTTGTATCTGTATACCCCAGTGATATGAAAGTAGGGAGAATACTGAAAGGGCAGTGTCATATTATCATTTTTGGTCTCACTCAAAAAGTGCTAGGGAAAGGGTCTTGTGGTTAATAACTTTATGATGAGATCTTAGAAATAGACTTTACATTTTTCTGACATAGGATATAACTTTTAAGATTGGTCTAGATGAAATAATTGAGCCCCAAACTAAGCCCTGAACTAGAAAATTTACTCAAACTATTTACTAGATGATAATTTTCAAAGAAAAGACATCTGGGGTCTACTTTATTAGACCTGGTTGCTGCTGCTGCTGCTAAGTCGCTTCAGTCGTGTCTGACTCTGTGCGACCCCATGGACAGCAGCCCACCAGGCTCCTCCGTCCCTAGGATTCTCCAGGCAAAAATACTGGAGTGTGTTGCCATTTCTTTCTCCAGCGCATGCATGCATACTAAGTCACTTCAGTCATGTCCGACTCTATGTGACTCCATGGACAGCAACCCACCAGGCTCCTCTGTCCACAGGATTCTCCAGGCAAGAATACTGGAGTGGGTTGCCATTTCCTTCTCCGATTAGACGTGGAGGGATAAAGTATAGACATTCCCCTTTCTTAAGGCATATAACAGATCACTTAAAGATTCTTGCAAGATAGTTTTTGCCCCATTTTTATTCTGCTTTAAAGTCTGGATGGAAGTTTCACTCAAATAAAAATAAATTTTATTCTTAGCAGTAAGAGTCAAGTTCTTTAAATAGGATGAGTTAACTAATAAGCCTAGTGTAAGAATATTTTCTATTAAGTAACATTTCATTATGTTATGAATTAAAATAGGAGGAAATATTCACAAAGTATATTTCTTTTGAACGGTCATAAATTTTGTTCAAAATGAAGCACTCAAAAATAAAAATAAAAAGCTTCCCTCTGATGTTGACTATTCATCATAGCCCCAAACAAAATTAACAACAGTTCTTTTTACTTTTATCATAAAGCTTATCTTAATTTTTCAGTCTTTAAAAAAGGCTGAATTCATAGTAACTTTTTTAAAATAATGAATATCAAAATACTCTCATTAAACATATTTTTGAGGTTTTACTGACCTGTTTTTGCTGAGTGTTTTACTTTGCAGAAGGCAAACATGCATATTTTACACGAAGAAACTGACACGGTTTCTGAAATATTAACAGAGGGATTTCACAGGGATGATACCTCTTTGTAGTTGAAAATAAAGGGAAGTTTTACCCAGGAGGGCAAAAATAAGTGGTCTCTTTCTCCCATTTCAGAACTCAGAGAAGCCCACAGCTCTCAAGAGAGCTTCACAGAGGGTTCCCAGGCAAGGAATATGGCAGAGAATTAGAAACTTTCAGTTAATCATTTCTGAAGTGACGTTGATGCTTTTAAAATGACATTTACGTAATCTTCAGAAATAAATATTTAGGATCAAATATAAAAAAACATTATCTATCAGTAGAAAAAACACAAAATTCGCAACATTGTGTTAGGATTTTGTCATGGTCAAACTGCATCTGTTGTGTGTACAAATTAATGCTGTGATTCTTGAGAGCTCTCCAAACATCATTTCTAGTTTTGGTTAATGCTGTCTTAATTCAAATGCTGTCCTAATTCAACATCATGGAAAAGTAAAAAAGGGAAGGAAGCACACATAACAATAATCAAGATAAAGGTTTACTATGTCAAAACAAAGATTTTGGCATAAAATAAGATGAGAATGATGAATTTCCCTTTTTTTTCCCTTCACTATTATGCTTCAACACAGGACTAAGGTAGTGTTGTTTGGGCGTACTGGGTTACTATTTTTAAAGTACAATTGAACTTCCACTAAAATTTTAATAAAATCTTCAAATGTGTCCAAAAAGAAACTTACAGATATTTAAACTTAAATGTTCATTCTATCCATTTGGGTATTCAGCTGTTTAACTTTATGCTGCATACAAAATAACAACCTGAATAATCTCTCAGCCTATTTTCTCTTTTTCATGGTAAGTGTACAAAATTTCACAGCACTCAAGTAGGTAAGGAAGATAAAAAACAAAATTTACAAATAGAACACTGTACTGTGTTGTCTTAATCCTTCTATCGCTGCTTTGTGAAATTAGTAAAATTTTTATAATAGGAATAATCTCTGCTTTTACTAGTAGACACAGTCATAAGTGTGGTTAGAAATGTAGCCACCCATATTTGTCCATAACAATGATAATGAAAATAATGATAATAAAGGCAGAGGAAACTTATGGAGGTGATAGCTATGTTTATGGCATAGATTGTGATGATAGTTTCATAGATGTATCAGTTCAGTTCAGTTCAGTTCAGTCGCTCAGTCGTGTCCGACTCTTTGCAACCCCATGAATCACAGCACGCCAGGCCTCCCTGTCCATCACCAACTCCCGGAGTTCACTCAAACTCATGTCCATCGAGTCGGTGATGCCATCCAGCCATCTCATTCTCTGTCGTTCCCGTCTCCTTCCACCCCCAATCCCTTCTAGCATCAGAGTCTTTTCCAGTGAGTCAACTCATCTCATGAGGTGGCCAAAGTATTGGAGTTTCAGCTTTAGCATCAGTCCTTCCAATGAACACCCAGGATTGATCTCCTTTAGAATGGACTGGTTGGATCTCCTTGCAGTCCAAGGGACTCTCAAGAGTCTTCTCCAGCACCACAGTTCAAAAGCATCAATTCTTCGGCGATCAGCTTTCTTCACAGTCCATCTCTCACATCCATACATGACCACGGGAAAAACCATAGCCTTGACTAGACGGACCTTGGTTGGCAAAGTAATGTCTCTGCTTTTTAATATGCTATCTAGGTTGGTCATAACTTTCCTTCCAAGGAGTAAGCGTCTTTTAATTTCATGGCTACAATCAGCATCTGCAGTGATTTTGGAGCCCAAAAAAATTAAGTCTGACACTGTTTCCACTGTTTCCCCATCTATTTCCCATGAAGTGATGGGACCAGATGCCATAATCTTTGTTTTCTGAATGCTGAGCTTCAAGCCAACCTTTTCACTCTCCTCTTTCACTTTCATCAAGAGGACTTTGAGTTCCTCTTCACATTCTGCCATAAGGGTGGTATCACCTGCATATCTGAGGTTATTGATATTTCTCCTGGCAATCTTGATTCCAGCCTGTGCTTCATCCAGTCCAGCATTTTGCGTCATGTATTCTGTATATAAGTTAAATAAGCAGGGTGACAATATACAGCCTTGATGTATATGACAATATACTCCTTTCCCAATTTGGAACCAGTCTGTTGTTCCAAATCTGGTTCTAACTGCTGCTTCTTGACTTGCATACAGATTTCTCAGGAGGCAGGTAAGGTGGTCTGGTATTCTCATCTCTTGAAGAATTTTCCACAGTTTGCTGTGATCTGCACAGTCAAAGCATTTGGTATAGTCAATAAAGCAGAAGTAAATGTTTTTCTGGAACTCTCTTGCTTTTTCAGTGATCCAACAGATGTTGGCAATTTGATTTCTGGTTCCTCTGCCTTTTCTAAATCCAGCTTGAACATCTGGAAGTTCACAGGTCACGTACTGTTGAAGCCTGGCTTGGAGAATTTTGGGCATTACTTTGCTAGCGTGTGAGATGAGTGCAATTGTGCGGTACTTTGAACATTCTTTGGCATTACCCTTCTTTGGGAGTGGAATGAAAACTGACCTTTTCCAGCCCTGTGTCCACTGCTGAGTTTTCCAAATGTGCTGGCACATTGAGTGCAGCTCTTTCACAGCATCATCTTTTAGTATTTGAAATAGCTCAACTAGAATTCTATCACCTCCACTAGCTTAGTTCGGAATGATGCTTCCTAAGACTCACTTGACTTCATACTGCAGGATGTCTGGCTCTAAGTGAGTGACCACACCATCATGGTTATCTGGGTCATGAATATCTTTTCTGTATAGTTCTTCTGTGTATTCTTGCCACCTCTTCTTAATATCTTCTGCTTCTGTTAGGTCCATACCATTTCTCCCCTTCATTGTGCCCATCTTTGCGTGAAATGTTCGCTTGGTATTTCTAATTTTCTTGAAGAGATCTCTAGTCTTTCCCATTCTATTATTTTCCTCTATTTCTGTGCATTGATCACTGAGGAAAGCTTTCTTACCTCTCCTTGTTATTCTTTGGAACTCTGCATTCAAATGGGTATATCTTTCCTGTTCTCCTTTGCCTTTAGCCTCTCTTCTTTTCTTAGCTATTTGTAAGCTATTTCTCAGTCATTTGTTTTACCTCTATAACACCTTTCAGAGTCATGCCCATTTGACCCACATATTTAGGTTATCAAAGTAACAAAATGCAATATGCCATTTCAGAATATTCTAATGATATAATTAAAATAAACAAGTACACAAAAAAGTTTTCTGCTTAACCTAATACACAGGAACTCTAGACCACCTCTCTTTCACTCTAGCATTTCAGGGGTAGCCGCTCATGTACTGAGATTCTACTTTGTGTGATCCCTCCTTCTTATATTTTTTGAACTTGTTATTGGAGTATAGTCGATTTACAATGTTGCATTAGTTTCAGGAGTGCAGAAAAGTGAATCAGTTTCATATATATACAGATAGATTTTTCCCCCCGTATAGGCCATTACAGAGTATTGAGTAGAGCTCCCTGTGCTATACATTAGGTTCTTATTAGTTGCTGCTGCTGTTGCTAAGTCACGTCAGTCGTGTCTGACTCTGTGCGACCCCTTAGACGGCAGCCCACCAGGCTCCCCCGTCCCTGGGATTCTCCAGGCAAGAACACTGGAGTGGGTTGCCATTTCCTTCTCTAATGCCTGAAAGTGAAAAGTGAAAGTGAAGTCACTTTGTCATGTCAGAGACTTAGTGACCCCATGGACTGCAGCCTACCAGGCTCTTCCATCCATGGGATTTTCCAGGCAAGAGTACTAGAGTGGGTTGCCAGTGCCTTCTCCATCTTATTAGATAACTATTTTACATATAGTAGAGTACATATGTCAGTACCAATCTCCCAATTTATCCCTCCCACATTATTCCCTGGTAACCATAAGTTTTTCTACATCTGTGACTCTACTTCTATTTTGTAAGATCACCTTTCTCAGGGATATCTGCTGAACCCAAAGACTCAAGGCTGAGCCCTCTGACTCAAAGCTGTTTGTCCTGCAGGCCAGCAGGATTAAGCGTGGTGGAGGAGTGGTTTAGCAGAGTCTTAGAAGCAACAGGTACCTTTGTCTTGCTCCCTCTCAGAACCCAAGATAGTGACAGAAGGAGAGTGGGGTCCCAAGGACTGTCAGACACTATGAACTAAGCCTGAGTAGTAGAGGCTTGAGCGGATAGAAGACTAGAGGACCCTCTCCAGAGGCTGTCACACAACAAAGCTGGGAAACTTATAGCAGGGAACAGGGGCATCCCTAAGTATCTCAAATTGATTTTTTCACTTCTGGTTGAGTGGAGCCTCATTTCTACTTAATTAGAATTGCTTTTAAATAAAAATAATCTTTCTCTCATCCAATTACTATAGCAAAGTAAAATCCATACCTTATGAACAATTTGTTAAGATTATGTTGACTATGATGTTTTAAAGAACATGGGATTACTTCTGATTACAGTTTATCTGTTGGATCAAAAAAAAAGGGCTATTCATTGACAGCAAGTTTTCTGCCCATTGCTGTAATTTCCTGATGTACACACCTTGTATTTTATTTTCCGTGATTTTCTTTATAGTTTTCCCTTTGAGAATTAACACACAGAGCAAGCTCTTACTTTATCTTATTAATTCATCTTATCTCAACACTACAAGTATACCCTGGACTGGATAAGAAAACATCACCTAATTAATTCTGAAGTTTTATCTTGCATCAAGATTTATTCAAATATTTATATCTTCTTTTATAATCCTTTGGGCTCTGTAAAACTGTCAGAAGCCTTATTTGATGAAAAGAAAGCAAATCAAGTCAGCTGGGCTAATAAAGTCCCTTCCCCTGATTATTTAGCTATGGTTATGATTTCTATAAGTACTTTTATCTTTTCTGGAAGAAAAATATTCCAAAGATGTCTCTACATATGCAGGATTATATTCTATGCCTTTTTCCAATCAAAATATGAAAAGTAACTGTTAACCTATTCATCCACTCAGGAGTAGAAACTAAAAAGAACTGAGGGATTAGCTGCTAGATGGGGAAAGTGAGGAAAAAGGAACAAAAGAGGAGTCTGACAATTATTAAAGACTAAACAGGAAGAGACCGGTGAAGGAGTTGGGAGACAGAGAGAGAAAATGGGAATCGACTTTCCACTAAGGGAAGCGTAATTGTCACAAATGACTTCACGTACAATATCCTCTCCAATCTCTCAAGAAAGCATTGCAGGCAAAATATATTCATTGAAAAGATATTTAGAAAATGCTTAGACATAGTGAGTTGGACAATAAGGTCACGATGTGAAGAATACTGGTAGTCCATTTTTAGTTTGAATAGTTGTTCTCGAGATGTTCATACCGATCATCTTTGAAGAAGTTGCTCCTCAACACCTAGGTTAAATATCAGCAATGAAAAACCAGCAAGCTTCTGAGTTGCTTGGATACTGAGATGGTCCACATCTTACATAGCAGCAGTAGTATGACCTACCTGGCTGCAATCCGGCCAAGCTCTAGCAAACAAAGACACACTTCTCTGGGTTGCTTGTGGAGGACTGAAAAACAAGATGAAGGTGGACACTTTTACAATAGAAGGGATTGGACAGCAGCTCAGTGGGAAACATGCTTGACCCCCCTCATCCCTCAGGGTCCCAGTTAGTGAGCTAGTCTTCGTTCTGATATTCACAGAAACCATCCTATCCCACAATACACTTAGATCTACTGAAGTCCTAAAGCAGTTTTCAAAGCTCTTTGCCCAGCTTCCCTACCAAAAATCATGAGCCTCAGGAATCTCACTCTGAAAATATTTTCTTCAATTAGTCAATATTTATATGTGAATATTGAAAACATATGTACTTATAATTCTGATATAAATACTTAATGAATACTTAAAAACAGCAAACAGAAAAGTATGAAGCAAAAATTGTTTAAAACTCCTAACTCTATCTTCACCAGTGATTTTAGCAGAGATAATGCAATGAAGAAGGATTAAAAATTACATATCACAGCCCTTTGTTATGCTCCAAACAATAATGTAAGGTGAGCTCTCTGAATCTTGATGTCTTCTCCTAATTTGATTATATTTTAAAAGGAAACACTTTCAACTGACTGAATTTTGTAAATATGTACAAATATATACCGTCAGACAGTTTTGGCCATAAGATGAGCAAATCAGAAGATGATTCTTTGTAATAATATTTATTTTCTAATATAATCTGATTACTTAATAAATTTGCTTTACCAGTTTCTTTGGACACATTCAGTAATGTTGACAAGTCATACCTGCATTCGTTGAGGCTACCAGAGGAGTATGTGCTGCTCATACTTTTTATTTTCTTTTTAAACTAAGACTAGAAAAAATTTTTTAATGTTATTATATATAGTACCTAATAAAGACAACAGATATTAGGGGGAAAAGATTGTATTGAGAATGCTCTTTATATAGACACAATATCCTGATAAAAGAAAATACGAGTTATTGATAAACTTTAAGAAAAAGAGCAATATTGCTTCATCTTTTTAGTGAGTTGGGGGGAGCCTTCCCTGGTGGCTTGAATGGTAAAGAGTTTGTATGCAATGCAGGAGAACCAGGTTCAATCTCTGGGTCGGGAAGATCCCTTGGAGAAGAGAATGGCTACCCACTCCAGTATTCTTGCCTAGAGAATTCCACGGGCAAAAGAGCATGATAAGCTTCAATCCATTGGGTCCCAATATACTGATGAAAGGAAATAGTAGCTTATAAATAAACTTTAGTATAAATAGCAATATTATTTCAATTCTTTTATTTATTTATTTATGACAGTGCTGGATCTTCATTACCGGGCAGGCTTTTCTATTGTTGTAGCAAGTGGAGGCTCTTTTCATTTGCAGTGCATGGGCTTCTCATTGTAGTGGCTTCTCTTGTTGCAAACCATGGGCTTTAAGCAAGTGCACAGACTTCAGAAGTTGTGGCCTTTGGACCCAGCAGTTGTGGCTCCTGAGATCTAGAGCTCAGGTTCAATAATTTTGGCACACAGGCTTAGTTGCTTCACAGCATGTGGGATCTTCCCAGATCAAGGATCAAACCCATGTCTCCTGCATTGGCAGGTGGATTCTTCACCAATGAGCCACCAGGGAAGTCCTGCTTCAATTCTTAAATACAGAATTTTATAATAATTTAATTTCCCAGCATTATTTCTATCCCCCCCCCCCCACCAACTTAAATATCTAACTTCTCTTCACAGGCTATGGCAATGACAATATTTGCCACTGACACCAGAATGGAATTTGTTGGGGCTGTGTGGTGAATAGAAAAATACATTTACTTAGATTGTGAAAGTATATCATTTTACTTGGCTTTAAACAAACAAAAATTATTATCTTGCTATAAAATGTAATCTTTAAAGCTTTTAAAATAAGTTCTAATATCAGCAATACTCATTAAAAAGAACTGCTTATGGGAAATCTGAATTACAGAATAATTCCATTCTTGATAATATAAATTTGAGCTTCAGCTAACACTTGGTGAATTGTCATAAAACCTAGGTTGGGGAAGTCTAATATTACTTCTAATTAAAGGGGCTTTTAAAAAAGATATTTAGTACCTCTAATTTCAAGTGCACCATTAGATGACTCTGGCTAAATGACACAACTTTTGATATATTAAATCAACTTCAGTGCAATGAAACATATGGACTATAATACCACATGGAGATCAATTTCAAACAGAGAACAATAACAAATATCACAAAACAAAAGCAAATAAATGAAAATCAATCTTCCTGTCTAGTTCATCAGTTTCCTCTGATTTGGACTTTTTATCCTGTCAGTGGGCTTCCCTTGTAGCTCAGTTGGTAAAGAATCTGCCTGCAATGCAGGAGACTTGGGTTCGATTCCTGGGTCAGGAAGATTCCCTGGAGAAGAAAATGGCAATCCACTCCAGTGTTCTTGCCTGGAGAATCCCATGAACAGAGGACCCTGTCAGGCTACAGTCCATGGGGTTGCAAGAGTCGTACATGGCTTAGTGACTAAACCACCGCCACCACCAACCTATCAGTGGTACAAAATAACAAATAGGAAAAGGGGGTACATGAAAGTTGAGGAGAGGAAGATGTCTCAGGTCCTGCTAACACGCTCATCTGCAGTGAGAACTGTGTGAAGCAAGTAGTCACAGCTTCAGGAGACTTGGATATAATCTCGTGCTTTTTGTGATGGAAACAGTGACAAAATATGAAAATTATTAGTGAATGGACCAAACTGTGCCCATGAGCAGTCAATACCAATCACATAAAGCAACACCTGACCCAACTATCATGATTCTTTAGCCAAACTACTGTGCTTATTTGGATGACTCTATAAGCACTGGAAATAAACAGATATATTCTATGGAAAATAAAATTAATTCTGAAGAAAAAAATCATGTGGGTAATATGACAACGTGGTATGTAGCATGCATCGCTATTGCATATCCAGCTATCAATTTAAAACAGCTTTTGCATGCCAGCACTCAAATATCAGTTCTACCATGGACTCATTAGAAAACCATTTTGGAAAACTGAAAAGTAACTGCATGATTCTCCTTTTTATATCCTTAATATAACCAGCTTATAAAACTTAGAACAAATGTCTCACTCAGCACCATATCTTAGGAAAATGATAATAGAGAGATCATGTTTTACTTCCCAGTTTTCTTGGAAATGTTATCTTTAATAAAGCAGTTGCTTCAAAACATACCCATAATATTGTCTTATCATGCCTGCTTCATAATGGGCACAAATATTAATATCAAATATTTGATATTAAATATTTGATAAACAGTAAGCAATGAATGAGTTAAATCTGCAGAGGGGATAACCGAGCACAATAACAGGAACAGAGTAGTTAGTTACTCAGTAACCACTATGTCCCAAAATATCAAGGATGATAACCATCATGGATCATGACCATATCATGTGGTTATGATAGTGGTTGTGACAGTTAAGCTGAATAAAACCTAAAATCTTACCTAGCATCTTTAGAAAATGCAAGAATTTACATTATGTTAATGTTTATTCAATTGTAAAAGCAAACACTCTTACCTATTCTGTAAAATTAAATTCAAGAGTCTTTAAGTATTATCTGTGCAATGTGCTGTGCTAAGGCACTTCAGTCATGTCAGATTCTTTGCAACCCTATGGAGTGTAGCCTGCCAGGTTCCTCTGTCCATGGGATTCTCCAGGCAAGAATACTGGAGTGGGTTGCTATTCCCTTCTCCAGGGGATCTTGCCAACCCAGGGATCGAACCCAGGTCTCCTGTTCTACATTATACCAAAGAAGTGATTGTGTTTGGTTTTTGCACTCTAAACTAAAATTAACAGATGGAAAGAGTATAGCAGCCATGGGATTCAAGCCACAGAAATCTGGTTCTGCGTGTGAGCTCTAAAATTTACTAGTTCCTAACTTGGGGAGACCATAAAATGTCAATTTTCTGAGGGAAAATAACGGTGTGTATCTTGCAATATTTTTGTGTGAGTTAAACAAAATATTATTCATTGTTATTCTTAGCCAGTGCTTGGCAGATAGGAAAGACTTCCCAAAGTTAGTTTTCTTTCTTCATTATTATTACTTTTTGTTGTATATTATTAGCTTAAAGATTATCTTTATTTGGCTTAGTTAATATTGTTAATAACTAATAACATTTTTTCCTATAAGCATTTTTTCTGTGCACCTATCATGTGAAAGAAAGCCAGCTTAGTAAGCAGTAGAAGAAACCTCAGAATTTAAAACAAAAAAAACCTACTTTTGATAATTTAAGCTGTATAATTTAAAAGTCATTACAATGAGTATATTTTGAATATTTTGTCATGATGTATCATAAATAGCTAATTCTAAGTTTAATCAAATCTAAGGTTAAGTAGGTCAACTTGGCTGGTATATATAGACAGACATAAAGCATATATCCTCTTATTATTATGGATTTTTGCTAGGTAAAACTTAAGTAACAATTATATTAGAACATGTCATTTTATGAAACACTAAACATCTTACCATCAATTTTCCTCCATTTCTGGGAATAAAACAATTTAGATAAGCCCATTTTCAATAAATTACCTAAGTTGATTATATATATATATGGATGCATGTCTTTATCTGGATGATTAGAAAGAAAACTTTTAGTATACTGCATTTGAACTAAAGACGTCATGTTGTCTCATGTATTACTCATTTTTGATACTTTATTGATTTGTCTTTTCAAAAATACAAGCAAATTTCTAGTTATACTGAGGCTTATGGTAAAAAACTTTTTTCATTCTATTGCCACATCAATATAGCCTTTTGCTTTGAGCTCTGAAAAGAAGGGGTCTTCCCTGGTGGCTCAGCAGTAAAGAATCTGCCTGCAATGCAGGAGCCACAGGAGACATGAGTTCGATCCCTGGGTTGGGAAAATTCCCCTGGAAACCAACTCCAGAAGGAACCCACTCCAGTATTCTTGACTGGAGAATCCCATGGATAGAGAAGCCTGATGGGCTACAGTCCATGAGGTCGCAAAGAGCTGGACATGACTGAAGCAATTTAGCACCCCCGATCCCAGGGAAGGGGGAGCCCGGTGGGCTTCCGTCTATGGGGTCACACAGAGTCGGACACGACTGAAGTGACTTAGCACCAGCAGCAGCAGCATGCATTCATGAGGAGAAGAGAGGATCACTATTGCCTTCTCTCTTCTGAACAAATTCTCTTTAAAACAAACAAAAGCTGTCTTAGTCACTGGTGATTTTTATGCAAAAGGTTTTAACACTGGAGGCTTCTTTTAAAATAATCAAAACAATATTGAAAAAATGTATAAGGCAGAACCCCTCTGGGAAAAGTAACATAAATCTCTATTCAAAAATATGTGGCAAGAGACTCAATCTTATAACCTAGATTCTATAAAAATCTCATGGGCATCAAATGTCAAATGGAATGCTGCTAGCTCCAGGAATAGAAAATGAGACCTTCCGCTAAAGTAAGGGGTAGAGTTTCAATGTCACAGAATCTGCAAGGATAAAATGCATTAAACCATGAATGTATAGTTTAGCTATATAGATATTTAGTTTTAACAGATGGACAAAATTGAAAACATGAAAATATCATTATCTATTTGGTTTAATATATATTAGAAGCAATAATATTCACGCTGGTTTTGAAGGAAATCTATATTTCAGATTTATGTTTAAGATGAAATTTGAAAAGATTATATTTTTGAGTGAATATTAAATTGTGAAAATATCATAAATTAATGGCTTCCTCTTGAGAGTCCCTTGGACTGCAAGGAGATCCAACCAGTCCATTCTAAAGGAGATCAATCCTGGGGGTTCATTGGAAGGACTGATGCTAAAGCTGAAACTCCAATACTTTGGCCACCTCATGCGAAGAGTTGACTCACTGGAAAAGACTCTAATGCTGGGAAGGACTAGGGGTGGGAGGAGAAGGGGACGACAGAGAATGAGATGGCTGGATGGCATCACCAACTCGATGGACATGAGTTTGAGGGAACTCCAGGAGTTGGTGATGGACAGGGAGGCCTGGGGTGCTGTGATTCATGGGGTCACAAAGAGTCGGACACGACTGAGCGACTGAACTGTAACTGTAACTGTCCTAAAGAGAACAGGTTCTCATACTTAGAAAGAGTGACATAGTAGAAGACACATTAAACTAGGCATCAGAAGAATTGGGTTCTAATCCAGGCTACATAATCTTATCTCTAAAACTTGCCTTCTACTTACTCTTTCTTATGAGGTAATTTTATGGGTAAGCACATTTGGTATATGGCAAGCACTCAACAAATTTTACACCTTTGTAGTTAAGTGATGATCTGCAGACCAGTAGCATTGGCATCAGCTGGGAGCTTGATAAAAATGCAAATTATTGGGTCCCATCCCTGACTTATTGAGCAAAATTTAAACAGGCTCCCAGGTGATGAATATGCACATTAAAGTTTGAGAATCATTACACTAATCAATGTTATGATTATTACCACATATGTCAGTTATAATTCTATATCTATTCTGGTTAAAAATATTCAAATGTGATTTGATACATGGAACATGCTCTAGAAATGTTTAGGATAACGGTGATGACAGGGATGATGATGATGAATGGAGGAAAAAATAATCCGTGCACTGGATTAGCCCTTAATGGGTATTATGGCATTTATTGTCTGCCAGATCTATAAGGTAGAAAAGATGCCTACCAAGAAAGTAAAGGGCTGGCTCTCTTAAGTCAGGTCCCTCCCTGTAACTCACACACAGAGATTTTTGCATTTAAATGTAGGAAGCAGTTAGCAGCATAGGTGCCTTAAAAACTGAGCTGAGAGGCTAAAGAGAAGAAAAGGCAACAAAGCATAAACCCCACAAACTCATGAATGCTGAGTGTGTATGTATCCAGATTTCTCAGAATCACTGAAAACAGGATACAGCATCCATATAATTCACATAAAAGGGAGGATTCATTCATGATCTCATCAGGAATGGAAGATGCATAGAATAAAATGTAGTTAATTGCCTTTGCCACCAAGTCAAAAAAATGTCCCAGAGCAAGGAGTGCCCTTTCTGTCTCAACACCCAGACTTGATGTCAAATTAACGGGTTACGTCACTGTTACTCAGAGCAGCAAGGAAGAGTCTCTTCTAATTTTGCTTTCATTTACACTTTATTTTTCCTTTTACTTTAAATCAGCATATGAACTTCTAAAATTATCTCACACAAAACACAGCTTTCTGTAATACAGGAGGGACATGACCTTCAGAGGAAAATGAAGCTGAATTGAAATCCTAGCTGTGTCACTGAGAAGCAGTATAATACTGGGCAAGTTATTTAATTCTCTTGGTCCTAAGCTAGCATTTCCATTTATAAAATTAGTGGTTGTTGGGAGATTAGAGACAGTAGCACATATGCACAGCTTGATTAATAATAGCTACACTCAACATATAGCTATTATTATTGAATATTGCACAGTGAAAATTGGATTCTGGAAAAGCTAGAAGGCTGTCACTTTCCTGATTCAACCCTCATTCCATCAAATCCTGATATACCTATTACCCCTGGGAGATATTTAGCTTTCTCACTCAGATACCATACATTTGTGCTAACATAGGGGCAAATGGCTAAATTTGGAAAAAGTTTCTGAGCTCAAATTCAGAACTGAGATGCTGATAAAGTACTTTATAAGGAGAGGTGTTACAAAACCCAAAGTCTAAAATAAATTGTTCCTGGGAAGAAACAATGTGAATATAAATAACCCAGAGTTGATCTGGTATCCTGAAATTGTTATCCTACATTAATATTAATAAAAGTAGGTTTCTTTCTACAGAAATATTCTTCCAGTCCTCAATACAGACAACATCAACAACAATCACACGGGATAATTTATCAAATACTGGCAGGCAGGCATAGATTCTTTTTCTGATGCAGTAGGTAACAAAATGGAAAATGTTAATGTTTAAAAACTTGCGCACAATCCTTTTTACTTTTGTATAGTGGGATCAAACCCAATACTGTAGGTGTGTCAGTGCTTGACCAATGTTCAATAGAACAAAGAATTGTATAAAACTATTCTTCAGAGTCATGCATCGAAAAAAGACAGTGCCACACAGCAAACACCAATACAGAAGATAAAAATGAAAAACAAATCACACACATTTGCATGCTAGCACAGCAGATAGCAAACCCTTTTCTTGCTGAGTAGATTCTTTCTCAGAGAAATAGATGAAGCATAGTCATTGGCCTCCAAATCCTATAATTATCCAATAACATAGTGATATTGACACAATTACAGTGAGCAGAATTTGCACATTTTTTAAATATTCCCTCCCCCATCCTTTTATTTTTCTCAACTTTCCAGCTCAATCAGAATGTTCATAAGTAAAGAGAAAAAAACAACTCTGGGGGGAAAATTAAGCTAACTTAGCAATTTCTAATCAGTGGGCTAAAGTAAATTACAAATAACAAATCCTCCAAGCAAGAATATCACTAATTTAAAAACATAGTTTCTACTTAAAATATGTTAGAAAAAAAATCATACAAGAGCATCAATTTTAGGACCCATAACAAATTTTTTTTTAATTAAGAATAAGTCATATATTTCTGGTCCTAATGTACAACAGCCCTTATAATACACTGATGTAGAAAATTCACTGATGTCAATAAATAATTCTCTATGCAATCTGATTGCAATTAAGATTGCAATTATCTTAATACGAGTAAAATTGTTTATGTTTCAGACTATATGCCATACCTGTTTACTGCCTAAAGTGTGTTAATAGAGAATTGAAGAAGAAAATATTACTTACAATTCAATTACTATGTGTCTTACTTTGAAATTCTGAATATAGCATTTTACTGTTATTTACTAGATGTAAATGCTCTTGCCTAGATAATACCATGGATGGAGGAGCCTGGTAGGCTGCAGTCCGTGGGGTCGCTAAGGGTCGGACACGACTGAGCGACTTCACTTCCACTTTTCACTTTCACACATGGGAGAAGGAAATGGCAACCCACTCCAGTGTTCTTGCCTGAAGAATCCCAGGGACAGGGGAGCCTGGTGGGCTTCTGTCTATGGGGTCACACAGAGTCGGACACGACTGACGTGACTTAGCAGCAGCAGAAGCAGCATGTTCATATTATATCATAATTTTCCCATATTATTGGTCTCCAAATATTATGAATATTATTTTCCTTGGTATCTATGAATGACTACAGTTTGTTTAAGCTACCACCAAATAACTTCAGTTCTTTCATTTTTTTTAACTCATAAAAAAATGTTTCAATAGACATTGTATTACTTATCTCCACTTCCCTCAAATAAACTTTTAGAAGTAGAACAACTTGATAAAAGAACATGAGCACTTCTGAAGTCTTTAATACATAATGTCAAATTGTCCAAGAAGACAAAAAAAGGCAAAAAATTTCCAATTATTTTTCAGCAATATATAGAAGATCCCACTTTCCTCTATGTTTGATACCTTAGAAATAAGTCAAATGCAAATTCAATCTATAAAAATCAGTGAGGATTAAGAATTGAATATTTAGTGTTGATTTTCCTCTATACTTCCAATTATTTTTCAGCAATATATAGAAGATCCCACTTTCCTCTATGTTTGATACCTTAGAAATAAGTCAAATGCAAATTCAATCTATAAAAATCAGTGAGGATTAAGAATTGAATATTTAGTGTTGACTTTCCTCTATACTCAACATTAAATATACAATTCTTAATTGTCACTAATTTTTCATAGTTTTTATTTGCATTTGACTTATCACTAAGGTATCAAACATTTTTATCTCTTTTGGGCTTTTATAAGTCTTTTATGAAAAAGCTTTTTTATGACATGTATCCACTTTGCTATTGACTCATTTCTGAAATACTATCCTGGGATATTAGTTAACTCATAATCTAAGAAGTGACATTTGATAGAGGAGAAGTTCTCTCTCAAGAATGTCTTAGAAGATAAACGGCAGGTTATGCTCTGTATGTGACTGCATCATGTGGCATATAGAGAGTTATCTGCCAAGAATCAAAACAACAAGCATGAGAGAAGCATATGGAATCAGATGCTGTCTATACTCCCCAGTTGATCCCTGGCATCTTTCCCCACCCACTGAGATTTCTTGTCATTACCTGTCATGGAAAGAGAACAGACAGTGAGTCATGAATTAAGATCTTCTCACAAATAATCGTACCAAGAGAAAAGCACTGTCACAGAGGGTAACGTATCGGTTGCCACAAAGATAAGAATGCTTTATGCAGGCAAAGTCCTTTGAACAGCTAGACAGAAACCTCTTGGTACGCACTCAGGACAGTGATCTACTTTATCATTCATTCAAACAGATTTTTTCCCCTTAATCAGGGCATCTTTTCATTTTATTTGCTGTTCAAAACACTAGGACACAAAGCCTGCTCTTCATCTTGTGTGCTACTGAAATGAAATCTTGAGGTAGGGAAAAAAGAAGAAACCCTTGTCCTAAATTCCCTTTCAAAAGTGAAGTGTGGAAAGACATCAAGCAGAGTACACAGTGTTACTGTTGCAAGAAAGTCAGTTCTGCAAGTGCAGCGTCCAAGGCCATCAGCCTTGGCTCAATCACTTCCTCACCCACAGTGAATAATAAGAAAAATCCAAGGAGAATGGGTTCTGCTTGGGGAAATGGAATTTCTCATTGTCCTTCCTCGTGATTATCATGAACATCTATGAACACAGCTGTTTCCTTTCTCTGAATAATCCTAAAGTCAATGCTATCGTATTGGCTCCTCTCTTCCATCTCCACAGGACCTATTATACATCACCTCATGTCCTATTCTAAGCTGCAGAAATTTCAAATTTACCTTTTCGTTAAAGAACAAACTAGAAAGCCAAATTATCTGATCTAGTTTGGTACTGAGAGGATTCAAAATTATTTGAAAGATTTTATAGCCTTGAAAAGCTGGTTTTATTAAACTTTCTTAGCTATATAAATACATTTTAATTGCAAGGTATAAGAAAAGCTATACTATAGAAGGTAAGCAAAATCAGAGATATTTTAACAAAATACTTAACAGTTATTGTATGTCGATTACCATGGGTTTTCTTTTTTATAAAGTAAAATAGGGTGAAGAAGCCAACCATTTAAAAACTCTTCTTGACATAATTTTATATGCTACACAATGTGTATTTATGTACGAGGACCATTATCATATAAACTGAATTATGCTTTATTGTTTCAAGATAAAATGTACTATTTATTACCCAAATCGGGTTTTAAAAAGTGATCCAAGCTTCTTGGAGTCCAGTTGAAAGTTTTACTAGTTCAAATAACAAAAAAAACTTATGGATAGTAAGAAAATTGAGACAAGACCATATTTATATTCATAGTTTCTAGTAGTCTACTTGGCCTACAGAAGTCACTGAAAAATTCTTTCTTGAATGGAAACCTGTGCAATGAACAAAGTAACAACAATAAATCAGCTTCCCCAAGTGGCCATGTAGGAGGACTCCAGGATTTTAAATCATGATGTTATTTGTCCAAACCCGAAAAGTGTACTTCTTGTGACTAATAGTACACTTAGTATTTTTTTAAAATACTAAATGTATTTTAAACACACAAAATAAATTGATTTTTTAAAAATTTTATGTGCATATGTGTGCATGTATACCCACAGACAATTAATAGCTCTTTCATGGGTTTTTCCCACAAATAATTTTGCTTCATTCTCTTCCTATAATCCTCCATTCACATAAACCTATAAACCTGAAAGTTAAAATCTATTTGTAAAATTACCAAAGCCCTGAAAAAGAATTACATCCATATATATCTTCCACCAATTTTTTTGGTTTTTTTTCTTTTACTTTGATGTGAGGAAATTGTAAGAACATTCAAAGTCCATTCATACAATGGGCACTCACTTAGCACACTGTTGCACAGAGTACGCTGCTGTGCAATTATTCTGGTTTATTTTTTCTTTCAGGTATAGAATGTTCCCCTAGTCTAAGTTCATGTTATTCTCTTCTCTGCTGAGAGACTTCTCAGAAATTTGATGACAATCTTTTCTGAACCACATTAACTCCTCTTTATACAAATTTCCTTAAGCACATAAAATGAGTAAGACTTTTCCTAGGTTCAGCAGGGGAAGGAATTCTGTTTTGTGAGGCTTCAAGGCAAAGAATAGTCTCAATGCTAGGAAGGTAATTTGTACACTTGTTCTCTCTGAAGGACGCTCAGCTTACTTTGATGTTAATATTTGGTATTACGTGGTTTTGTAAATTGATTTTTAAAGTCTCAGGCAAAAGAACCAAAGCATTTCCCCCACGCCCTAAATGTCTCCTTTCTTTCCACCTTACTAAAACTGGTCTTTAATTCCAATATTTTCTATTAGAGAGTACCACTGGGGTAGATCTTATATAAAAGATTTGAACATTTAAGGGTACCATGTAAGGTCAAAACACTAAATGGTCCAATGCATGTTTTCTCCCAGGGAAATACAAAACCAGGCTCTGTGGTCTGGAAGTGCATTTGCCAAAATTCAATCATAAAACAAAACAAAAACCCCAGAATTATCTGGGTAAGCCTAAGCACTAAGGTATGTGCTAAGACTCTTTGAGTCTGACTCTTTGAGACCCCACCTGTCTTTTTATTCCATCATTTTCAATTTGCCCTAATCTCTTGCTTGTTTGCCTAATTTTTAACTAGCAAAAAACAAATTTCACTAACTAAAAATAAGCTTAACTAAAATATGTTTCAACAAAGTGCTTATAAACGATAGTGTTTTCATAATTTTTAGAGGTGAAAAGACAAAAGTGCTCGTGATGGATGGCTGGAACACGTGTAGCTTTTCTTCTAGTCCAGGTAAGAGCCTGGTGGTAAAATTTAACCCTATGTTTTCCAAGAATCCCCCCATTTTGCATTGTATATGCTTATTTTTAGCCAGGAAAGAATTCTGCTACTTATGTTCCTGTTATTTTATGCACAAGGTGACCAAGAGTAAGAGGGTAAATTTTTCTACCTTCAAAAACTCAAGTTTACAAAAACCCTACAAGTTTACAACAAACTACATTTTTTTTAAAGTTAACAAACTATGAAATGAATCACACAAAAGTTAATTTTGAGAGTTATGCTAACGAACAATAATTTTAATATCATATCAACTAAAATTCTAAAAGAAATATACATACCCAAACCTTCCGATTCAAATAGACATGTTTCATCTACTCCTAAATCTCGGCACCAGGATAAGAAATTTGCTGTATTGTCTCTGGCGAAAAAGGAGCCTGAGGGTGCACTGGCTTTGCATGGAATCTTCTTCAAGGGTAGATTCTGAAAAACAAAAAAATCTCACTCTGGTGGAATATCTGGCAGTCATCACAGTGACACATTTATGTTTTCAATAAAATGCTTTGGTATGACCTCACAGCAGTAAATAGATTTTGAGAATAGCTATAGGAAAGGATATGAAACACAAATGAAACTTAGCTGGTAATCAAGAGAGTATGAAAACCTATGCCTGTAAACATAAACTTGCCTTTTTAATATCTAGAATTAAATATACATAAATCCTTTCCCTGGCTCAGACTGCCACTTTCTTTCTCCTCCACTGTTTTTTTTTATGGGAGAGAGGGTGCTTCTCTTTCATCTGTGTATTCTGTCAGAATTTCTCATAAAGTATGTATAAATGCATTTCTCATTTGTGAAAGAAGAATGAAATACAAATATGAATATGAACATAGATAAAATGTAACATACACACCTCCATTCTTATGTGCATACATAGACACACAATAAGAATTACACAAGAATTATAAAGTCAAAAGAGAGCAACAGAATTATCTAATATCCAGAAGACTATATCACAAATACCAAGAAAAGGAAATATTAAAAATCTATCTTTCAACAATAACATTCTACCTTCGTTCTTTCAGACTATTTCCTTTTAAATCACAGATCATTGTTCTATTGTGTAATACAAAAATAATTCTGGTTGGATTTCTGTTATCTGAACTTGAAATATATTTACATTCTGCATCATTTCTCTTCCAGGATAAGAAAATGCTTAAGATAAGGGAGCGTGTGAACATGGACAGATTTTTCTATTATTAACCTCAAAAATTTTAGCCCTAGAAAGCTCCCTCACCATACCAAATGCTATAAAGAATTGCGTGAGGTATTTTTTGTTCCTTTAATAGAATATAACCAGTTTTCTTGGCATTCCATGAAGTCAGAGTTCGATTCCACGTGATATGAAAGCCTGAGCCAAGTATTTGATGATTTGGGCTAGATAGAGCTTTGCCTCTGAAAGCAAAAAAGATCAAGGGAGAAGCATTTTATGATTTAAATTCATATATAGGATTACTCCTTCTATTCTCTGAGAAAATATAAACAAAATGTTGTTGACTGTTGAGACATTTACAAAGATGGCTATAAAAAGTGAAATGTGGTCTTTGTGTATTGGTGAAGCCAGGAAACATCAAACTATTACTAGGTTTTTCCTGTCCAATGATTTTATAGTTATATAACTAATACATTCAGTTACTAAGTCACTCAAAGAGTGTGTCTGTCTAATATCCAAGATCCATCTCTTTGTTGCTAAGTTTGTTTTAGACTTAGACATAATAAAATTTTTGCATGAATATACATATATTTATATAGACAAATCTAACAATGTGCATGCATGCTCAATTGCTCAGTTGTGTCTAACTCTTTGCAATCCCATGGACTGTAGCCTTCCAGGCTCCTCTGTCCATGGGATTTTCCAGGCAAGAATACTGGAGTCTTCTTCAGGAAATGACTTCTCAACCCAGGGATTGAACCCACCTCTCTTGCATCTCCTACATTGGCAGGCAGATTTCTTTACCACTAAGATACCTAGGAAGCGCACATATAATAATACCCCTTAACCAATTAGTTTAAGTAGATCGCCAAAGAATTGATGCTTTTGAACTGTGGTGCTGGAGAAGACTCTTGAGAGTCCCTTGGACTGCAAGGAGATCCAACCAGTCCATTCTAAAGGAGATCAACCCTGGGTGTTCATTGGAAGGACTGATGCTAAAGCTGAAACTCCAATACTTTGGCCACCTCATGCAACGAGTTGACTCACTGGAAAAGACTCTGATGCTGGGAAGGATTGGGGGCGGGAGGAGAAGGGGACGACAGAGAATGAGATGGCTGGATGGCATCACCGACTCGATGGACATGAGTTTGAGTAAACTCCGGGAGTTGGTGATGGACAGGGAGGCCTGGCATGCTGTGATTCATGGGGTCGCAAAGAGTTGGGCACGACTGAGCGACTGAACTGAACTGAGTGGCTTTCAAAGAAATATTTTCCTATATGAATTGTAAAAGCAATAAAAAATAGCATAGTATAATATCACCTTTACAAAATATTCATGAACATCAATTAGTCAATATTTATTAAAACTAAAATATATATATTCTTAAATCTACCAATTTACTCCTAAAACTATATCTTGCAAATATAATAGTATTTTATATTTATACTATATCTTGCAAATATAGTAGTGCTTTAAAATATATGAACAAGTATATTTGTTGCAATGCTGATTGAATAGAAAAAAATAGAAATAGAAAGCGATGGTTGAATAGTACATAATATACAAATACAATGGAACTCTGTGCAATAACTTTTAAAAAATAAGATAAATGTATATGTATTGAACCATAAGACGTTCAGTACATACTCTTAGGTAGATAATATACAAACACATATGTACACCACAATTTCATTTTATGATGTGTGTGTATATACACACATACACAGTATAGATGGGCATATATGTAGTTAAATTGCATATATATATATGTTGGATTATAAATATGAACATTGTATTTATTTATATAACATTAATTTACGGAAAATTCAAGTAGGGTATCCATCAAATTAATAGTTATTACCTTTGAGGAAGGTGATTGATACATGGAGGATCATTTACATCTTACATAATTCCAAAATATGTAGTAAGATTTTGAGTGACTTTTATGTTTTATCAATATTTTCTGATTAAATTCACTTCTAAAGTCTTTTAATTCAATCCATTACCTCGTAAGTGAATTACCTGCTAGGGATTGGGAGTCTAATTACCTGAGTTCAAACCCAAGTGTGTCACTTTCTTGCTACAATAGTTTTTGACAGATTACTTAATGTTTCTGTTCCTCAGTCTCCCCTTCTATTCAACATGTATCGGTGGGGGGGAAAGTGGATCTCATTGACTGTGTGTGAGTGCAAATTAAATAATACAATTCAAGTGAAGGAATAAATGTTCAATAAAGGTTATTATCACTGCTATCAATGCAAGGAAAAATATATTGAATTGCCTATGACTTCCTTCTTCCATATTTTCTTACAAACATTTGCTTTTTTTCTACTATAGGTATAAGAACTCAGGAAAAGATTGGCAAACAATTTATTTGTATCATTCCCCTAAACTTGAATTTCATCTTTTAAATAGTTTTCCAGTAGAACTTTCTGTGATCATTTTGGTAGAAATGTTCTATATCTGCGCTATCCGTTGTAATAATCACTAGTAATTACTAGTGGCATGTGGTCACTGAGCACTTAAGCGGTGGTGATTGTGATTGAGACTAATTTCTAAATTTTATTTCTTTTTAATCAATTTATATTTAAATAGCCACCTGTGGCTTCTGGCTATCATATTAGGGAATTCATAATAGGAAAAATAAAGCCATTATTTGGAAGTTTAGAAAGTCCAATATTTGACCACTTGACTACTTTCCCTCTAACTAACATTGTCCCTGTTTCTTTCAAGTCCCCTCAAATCCAATAGTTCCCCTGGATAGAGTTACTGAGATACACAACTTTGTTCATCATTTGGAAAGAGTTTACTTATGTGCTACAGAGTACAACATGTGCCTGCCCTAGTTACCATGCTGTGGGTGTTACAGCTTCAGAAGGGCAATGATGATTAATTATATTTAGAATACTTATAATTTACACCTACAGAACCAGGATATTTTTCATCATTTTACTGCCACAGTGCCAGATACAGTGCTTCACACATAAGCGGTCCTGACTTTTGTTTTCTGAAACACATGGCAGGTGGGGAAGGAACGAATTAGCATTGTGAGTGCCTCCATGCTCTAGGCACACAAAACCTACATGTTCATACAGATTATCCTTTTTAATTCTCAAAAAGTAATGCCATGAATTAGGTATATAATAGTATCTCCGTTTTCCAAGATGGAAAAACTGAGCTCATACATAGTTGAAATCAAATCATTCAGCCTCTTATACCCATACACTTCTAACTGTTCCATGAAAGCTCACTATTGCCTGGAATTTAATATATTTCAGCATTTGATTTATTTCCCAAGGTTTTAGCAAGGTAACATTAAAATAAAGAATTATGTATTTTCTTTCACCTATTAAACCTAGAAAAAATGGAGAGAATTGTATCTTTAGTTCTCCATAGGCAGTGAACTGAAAATTTAATACTAGTAGTTTATTTTTTTAACTTTACTGGTAGTTTAAATAATCCATTTTTCACAAAAGTTTGAGACAAAATATTCCCCTTGATTACATCAAGTAGACATTTTAGATATAAAACAGAAGAGATATATAAAAAAAGAAATGGAAATTGCCAAGAACTAATATCTTTCCTTTTCCAAAGGGTATATAGAATGTACTTTCAAATATGCAGGCAATAAAGTCACTCTTTCCATGATGGAATCAAAGTTTCCACTGTATCCCCTTGCTCCTTTTAGTTTTTCCATATATTTTATTGAAAAAAAAAGCTCTCAATAAAATTATTTCATTGAGCATTCACAGTACCGAGGCATATGAAGATAACTACCAAGTGGCTTTAGAAAGGATGAAGATATATTCTTCAAGACCAAATTACTGAAATTAAAAATGGGAAAATTATTTCTGGTACCATCAACCTCTTCTGGGGACTCCCCAATAGATTTCATGCCTCAGACAGAATGAGCAATGAGTTAGGACAATCGCAACTGAACTTACTGGCATTGAATTCAAAATCAATCTTCCCTATCCTTTCTCTCTCCAAGATACATTTCACCCTAGAGAATAGGTCCCACAGCAAAATTTGGTGTAAATTTCATGCTGTAACAATATAAGAATATTTACATAAATTTAAAAATATAATTAAATAAGGTTTCTCAGTAAAATTCTGGTGAAAGTAAAACTGTTAGTCACTCAATCATTTCTAGCTCTTTGCGACCCCATGGACTGTAGCCCATCAGGCTCCTCTGTCTGTGGGATTCTCCAGGCAAGAATACTGGAGTGGGTTGCCATTCCCTTCTCCAGGGGATCTTCCCAGACTAGAGGTTGAGCCCAGATCTCCTGCATTGCAAATGGATTTGTTACCATATGAGCCAGCTGGTACACCCTGTAAAATCATAAAGAAATTATTTAAATTAAAAGCTAGAAAAAGATGTTAAGTATTTTGAATTATTTGAAATTATTTCTGGTATAAAATAAAATGATACTGGAAATGAAGGTCTAGTGCTCAAAATTCAGTTTTAAAAGATGAGATGGACAATAAAATGTTAAGATGTTAATTAACTGAAAACATATGTCCACATTATAACCTGCACACATATATTTACAGCAGCTTTATTCATAATTGCCAAAACTTGGAAGCAATCAAATATCCTCAGTAGGTGGAGAAATAAACTGCTACATATGCAGAAAATGGAATAATATTCAGTGCTTAAAAAAAAAGATCTATGAAAAGACACAGTGGAAACTTAAATGTATATTACTAAGTAAAAAGAAGCCAATCAAAAAAGATTTCATAATGTGTAATTCCAACTATATGACATTCTGAAAAAGGTAAAACTATAGAGACAGTTTTATCATTGTTACCGTTGGGTTTCCCTGATAGCTCAGTTGGTAAAGAATCCTCCTGCAATGCAGGAGACCCCGGTTCAATTCCTGGGTTAGGAAGATCCGCTGGAGAAGGGATAGGTTACCCACTTCAGTATTCTGGCCTAGAGAATTCCATGGATTGTATAGTCCATGGGGTTGCAAAGAGTCAGACAAGATTGAGAGGCTTTCCTAGAGAATTCCATGGATTGTATAGTCCATGGGGTTGCAAAGAGTCAGACAAGATTGAGAGGCTTTCACTATAGAGACAGTGAAATAATTAGGGGTTTAAGAGGAGGGAGGTAGGAGCAGGTGATTCATCGTGAGATGCACCACACTGGGTTTTCACACTGGGTTTTTAGGGCAGTGAAACTATTATGAATGATACTATAATGGCATATATGTCATTATACATTTGTCAGACCCCACAGAATGTACAATACCAAGAGTGAACCCTAAATGTTACAATGGACTTTTGGTGACAATGACACGTCAATGTGGATTCATTGATTATAACAAATGTACCGTTCTTCTATACTTTTTGCTCAGTTTTGCTATGAACCTAAAACTGTTCCAAAAATTAAATACTATGAAAAATTTATTATGTAATTGACAGTTATTTAAGAAGCACCAGATGCTTTACAGTGGAGAAAATATAGGAAATTCAACAAGAAATGCATTCTTTCCATTTTTATTTTCATTGTGCCTAATTTTACATATACATCCACATGAGAATCATTATCTAAATGCTATGTTACTATAAAAAGCTTCTGTTCTCCCAACTAATGGTTTACATATGACTAGACAGAGATTAGCTTAAAAATTCCTGAAGTCTAGTCCTACACTTGAAAATTCAGTTAATTGGTGAGGCTTTCTAAAAATTTTAAATAGAAATTTAATCTGATTCAATTCAACCAATCATTATTAAATCACAACTCTACTCCAGTTCTAACATTAGGTACTGGAGGCAGACAAGGCCAAGGTTCATTTCTGGAGACTCTCAGTTTCTTTGAGAACAGATTTAAAATCACGGTATTCTATGGTAAGAAATACAACAGAAGCTTAAGTATTTGAACAGAAGTTTAAATTTGGTTCTTTGGAAAATTTTAGGATGTGTCTTTAACTTTGGGGAGAGGTTGATCAGACATCATTATAAAAAAGCCTCACAAAGGAGCAACATTTTACAAAATTGAAGGATTTAAGTTCTCACCAAACCTAAAAAATGAAGAGCAATGCATTCCATAAAGTGAAAATCGGGCAGAGACATGGGTGTTATGATGAGTATAGAACGCATGTGGAGGAGAAAATGAGACCAGAAAAGTCAATTAGCCCAGGATCACAAGGGTATTTTATGTCTAACAAGAATTGCTAATATTGTAATCTCAACTGTAAATTATAAACTCAAAGGCCCAGAAGAAGTCAGGCAGATTAAGTAACAATGAAATGGCTAGCTCTAAGGGACTGTAAGAAGTGGTGGAGACTGTGGAAAACTAAAGAACTCATGCTATGTCCAGGAGGGGCAGAAGTATTTATTTAGTTCTAACTCATTGCTTCCACAAAGAAACGCAGTCACAATTTCTTGTTAGATCTTCCAATTTTTTCAGAATAATTTGGAAATCTGGAAAGTTTAACATGAAAATACTCCGGATTTAAACAATCAGATCTACAGGCAAATATATATGGTTGCCAGTTTAAAATCTCCGTGTTCATAGTGGGGAATAATTTTAAAATAAATAAATAATATTTTAAACTAAGAAGTACTAAATCAATTATATGCACACTTTGGAAAATTAACTAGGTCTTTTGTCATCAAAGGTGGAAGGAAGGAATAAAAAAAGTTTTTTAAGACAATTCTACAGAAGTTTGAGCTTCCCTGATGGCTCAGACCATAACAGATCTGCCTGCAATGCAGGAGACTTGGGTTCTATCTCTGGGTCAGAAAGATCCCCCGGGGAAGGGAATGGAAACCCACTCTAGTATTTTTATCTGGAGAATTCTAAGGACAGAGGAGCCTGGTGGGCTATAGTCCATGGGGTCTCAAAGAGTCAGACACAACTGAGCGACTAACACTTTCACTTTTTTTTTCCACAGAAGTAAAAAACAGTGACTTTTCTTTTGCCACTTCCATCTTGGAACACCTCTAAACCACAGCTACAGTATTCAGACTGAAAGAGTGAGGTCTGAATGGAAGGAAGAGAAACATTCCATGAATATGAAAGATTTCTTAAAGAAAGGAGTGTTAGATTGTCAGGTGTGATAGTCCCTCAGAGTCTCAACAAAATTAACAGTAATTGTTAAGTATTACTTATAGAAACTCAAACAAATTGATGATGCTTCAAAAAATGTTTTTGAGAGTGTATGTCAGTTTTCTGTGTCCTTTTATAATCAAGAAATTACCTTAAGGAAATAGACAGGAAAATTCTTTTAAAATGTATCTGAAATTTTTCCTTTCCAACAACATTTTATACATTCTAAGGTATGATAATTTATGACTATTGGCAGCAGATTTCAAGTTCACAGGGTTCTAATATTTTGGTGAAAACTCCTTTGATATGATATGATCCATCCATATGATATCCAATAAAGAAAAGCATTTTCAAAAGTCCACAAAGATTGCCTTATGGATGGATTCCAGGAAATTCTTTATTTTAGTGCTGATTTCTAAACACTTTTTGAGCAGACATTTTAAAAATAATTTATGGGACTGCAGAGTTGGGGCATTGTAAATGCCCATACTGGTATCTCCATAGACGCTCAGTAAATTTAGAACATAGACATTTAAATTTTTAGTAATTCAAAGAGGAACGTTTTAAGACTGCAAATCACCAGCAATAAGATGGTGATCAAGAATGCCTGTTTAATCTATCTAACCTTTGGAACCTCAGGTTCATCATTTGTAACGTCTTATGAGAATTAAACAAGATATTTTGGAAAATGCCTAACACCAATCCTAGATCATAGGATTAACATTATTTTTTTCAAATACATGTCTACTTTCAGTCTATTTACACGAAATACCCTGATGAGAGTTGAAAAACAGTTACATCACCACATCTGTAATTAATAAAATAAGTCCACAAATACATAGGAAAAGTTTGAGATTTTACGTTCATGAAGAGAAGTGTTAGTTGCTTAGTCATTTTGGACTTTTTGTGATCCCATGGACTGTAGCCACAAGGCTCTCTCTGCATGGAATTCTCCAGGCAAGAATACTGGAATGGGTGGCCATTTCCTTCTCCAGGGAATCTTCCCAATCCAGGGATTGAACCCAGGTCTCCTGCATTGCAGGCAGATTCTTTACTGTCTGAGCCACCAAGGAAGCCCACTTATAAAGACAGAGAGCTGCTCATAATATGGCTTCCATGGTTTGTATTAGCCTGGCTTCTACCTACTGACCTTAGGACCACGGTCCTTCACCCTTCCATAGCCATACTATGGAAAAGTGGCTTCCATAGTGGCTTCTATAGCCTTCCTTAGGCTTCCGCTTCCAGAGTGGCTTCCATGGTCCAGAGTGGCTTTCGTGGTCCTTCACTCTTCCATAGCCACACTGGCTTCTGTTCCCACCTTCCCATCCTCCCCATTCTCCCTCCAACCACACAGCCCTTACACAGAACTGTTCTCTGCCCTTTCTACATCTCTGTCCAATTACCTCCCAATTCCAGATGAAGGATCACTTACTCCAAAACACCACCCCTCAACTCCACTTTATAATTACTTAAAATCCACAATGTTCAAGTGCTCTTGCTGCCATGTCTCCATATGAGATTAACTGATAAGCAACTGTCTCCCACCAGATGGTTTAGTCCAGGAGGAAGGGAACAGTGTACGATTTTGTTCACCATCTTATCCTCAGCATCTATCCAATAGTGCTTATGGAAAATTTGTTGGATAAATACGAGCCTGAGTGTAGCCAAAGCATTTGCCCAGCAAAAGGCAACAGAATGGAATGGTTACAAGCACAAACTTTGGAGCTAGGCTGCCTGGATTTGAATCTTAAATCTTGATTTACTACTTATGTAACTTCAGGTATGCAAACCAACTTCACTTTATGTGAAATGGCATTAATAATAGTGTCTACATCATAGGGTTGCTGTGACGAATGTATGAGTTTATACGAAAAGTTCTTGAAATGCCTGACATGTAGTAAGGTATAAGTATATGCTTGCTAGAAAACTGAAACAAAGGGAACCTTTTTAAAAAATGATATAAAATTAAGCCTGTGGCTTCAGTGAACTTTTGGGGGGTTTAATGATCACTAAAACACATAGACATTGTCTCAAAAATATTCCTCATTTCCACTTATATATCTTGCCATCCAGGATAACTATCAAATTATTATATTTCTCTCCCAAACAGAACTTCTTCTGTTAGTTTTGTCCCCACATCATTGTAGTTTCTTAAACCTCAAAAAGCATAGCTTTGTTTTGATTCATCCCTCATCCCTTCTTACTGTGGCCAATAAGTAATCAATCCAGCTCACTGCTGTTTTCTAATAAATATGTATTCAAATATCCTGCTCCATGCAATACAGTATTGACACTCTCACTCTAAATACTTTAATATTTTATGTATGAACAAAGGCAGAAACTTCACAAAATATCTTTCCTATCTTTAACCCCAATCCTTCTAACAAAATCTGAACATCATCATCATATCAACTTTTCTAAATTTAATGCTTTCAGTCTCCAGCTCACTGTCTGCAAATGATTCAAATGCTTCAGCCTTGTAACTTTGAGGTTCATCAGCTTAATCAGTTCAGTTCAGTTCAGTTCAGTCGCTCAGTCGTGTCCGACTCTCCGCGACCCCATGAATCACAGCACGCCAGGCCTCCCTGTCCATCACCAACTCCCGGAGTTCACTCAAACTCATGTCCACAGAGTCGGTGATGCCATCCAGCCATCTCAGTCTCCGTCGTCCCCTTCTCCTCCCGCCCCCAACCTTTCCCAGCATCAGAGTCTTTTCCAGTGAGTCAACTCGTCGCATGAGGTGGCCAAAGTATTGCAGTGTCAGCTTTAGCATCAGTCCCTCCAATGACCATGTGCCAAATCCTCTTCATGAACTTTTCACATCAATCAAGTGTTCACTACTCCTAGAATATGCTTAGATCTTTCCAACTTCAATATTTGGTTCATTAATCACAAAGTTACTTTGTATTTGCCTTTTCTCTCTGTCCATCTATTAGCACCAGGTCTGGGAGATTCAAATTTCACTGCTTCCACGGAAACTTCCTGAGCTCTCTGAAAAACTTACTTGTTACCTGAACCCCTGTAGAATCTCCTGTCTGTATCAGTAGATGTTGCTGTATAATGATGTGTTTCAATTTAAGAGTTAAGTCTACAGATGTTTGTGATTAAAAAAAAAAATCTACTGATGGAACAGTTTATAACTGAATTATCTTTTAAGGACTATGGCTGCTTCTGCTGCTAAGTCACTTCAGTCGTGTCCGACTCTGTGTGACCCCATAGACGGAAGTCCACCAGGCTCCCCTGTCCCTGGGATTCTCCAGGCAAGAACACTGGAGTGGGTTGCCATTTCCTTCTCCAATGTGTGAAAGTGAAAGTGAAGTCGCTCAGTCGTGTCCGACCCTTAGCGACCCCACGGACTGCAGCCTACCAGGCTCCTCCATCCATGGGATTTTCTAGGCAATAGTACTGGAGTGGCTTGCCATTGCCTTCTCCAAGGACTATGGCAATTAAGGCATATTCAAGGTTAATGCTAGAGTCCCCCTCTTACTCATTTGCTTATATTTTTCTTGAGCAGAAATGAAAGGATTGGTATGGCAGAGAGCCCACAGTTCCCCTTGGGTACCAACGGGGGCATATTGCACAGTACGTAGGAACCCATGATCTTCCCTCAACTCAACTCTTCCACAGCCTTTTCAATTCTAAAATAAAACACTGTCATCCATTCTTTATTTATGAAATCCTGAACCAGTCTCCCTTACCTATTCTAATTCATCACCAAATCCTGCCAAGCCCACCAAGAGTATAGCTTAAAACCATCTACTTCTTTCCATTATTTCTGCTACCATCATAGGCTAAATGGTCAATAGCTTTCTAAGTGGGTCCCCAGTCCCATTTTCACCTCTTCTAATCCATTCTTCACACTGCTAGTGTTATCTTTTTAAATACTTGATCATGTTCCTGCTTAAAACAGTGAAATGGTATAGTTTTGTTCTTAAAGTAGAGGACCACATCCAACAAAACTTAGGTCTGGTCTCATCTCTTGATGCTCTGCTATTCAGCTCTAGTATCCACACATTCATTCACCTTTAGTTCCTCAAAATCATTCTTTGACATTCAAAGGCTTATATATGTTCTATTTTCTATACTTGGAACATTCACTATTCCCTCTCTGCCTGACTAATGCCCATTCTTATTACAGAATAATAGAAAAATATTTCTACACGACTAAGTTAGGTCTTCTTACTTGCTCATGGACTTTCCCATACTTAGACGTAACAAAGCTATAATTTACTGCTGGCTTAATTATTAGCTTAAAGGTATTCTCCCTTCCCTGCCACTCCACAAGTTACCGTGTCCTGCATATTTTAGGGGTTCACTAAATGTTTATTGAGTAATTGATAAAGTTTCATCAATGCAATATATGTTATGGTGATACAAAATTTGAGAACCATTGATACATGCCATTTATTATTTACCGTTGATATTTGCATTTTTATACATTCATATTTTATTTTCATAACTAGACTGTAACCCTTTGAAAGGTGAGGGTAATGCTTTACTGTTTTCCTTTTTAGTTACGAACATCTGGAACACAGTTACCATTCAATACCTATTTGTTGAAAAATCTAGAAGTGCAACCTTAAAAGGTACTTTATATAGAGTGGTTAGGTGTCAGCCAAGAGAGGACATCTGAACAGAGATGTGAAGGGCGTGAGGAGCGAGTCACACACACGTGTGACGAAGGACGACCCTAAGAAGACAGAAAAGTAAGTGCAAAGGTCCTGTGGTGGATGGAGCCTGCTTGTTGGGTTCAGAGGACAACAAGGAAGCTCGCATGGCTGCAGCAAAGTTGGGTTAGGGGAAAGTCATAGGGAATTATATCAGAGAGGTAGCTGGGGAAGCGAGCACACAGTGCCTTACAGACTGTTAGAAATATTTTGGCTTTTATTCCACATATGTCAGTGTGCCATTGGAGAATTTTGAGCTATGAGTTGAAATGATGTAACTTAAGTTTTAAACTATCTGATGATTTAATCCATGTAAAAAGCTTATGTGGCCCAGAGTAAGAATTCAACAAATGCTCGCTTCATTATCCTATCACAGGGAATTCATTTAAGCTGAGGAAAAAAGTTCAGACATTTACTTTTCCGCCTTCAAACAATAAAGCAAATATGACACCATGGGACAAAATGTAGTATTATTCCTCTTTTATAATTTATAATATAGTTTATATGTATATAATTATACATATATAAATATATACACAAATTGCTACTTATTTCTTATATGGAGCAGTGGTGCTAGTAAGCTATTCATTGGGCAAGCAGCCTATGCTGGTGGGAAATTAGACATGACTAGCAAAGTAATATAAACATTAAATACATACTAGACAGCTTCATGCATGATATGTAATGTATTTTCAAACTACTAAGCGAAACAATAGAAGGTATTCATGTAGTCAGCCCCTAAAAGCTTAAGATACATTTGAAAAGCTCTATATACTGTAAACTCAGTTACCTCATCTAAAAAACATTATGCCATTAGCCTGTAATGTACCAGTACCACCTCTCTTGGACCACACACATGTCAATATGGTGAGGACTTATATTTTAAATCACCTAGCAATCTCCAGATGTGTTTAAATTAAAAAGAAACCATTTTCCCGTGATTTTCAGCCCCTTAAAAATGTTCTTATTATAAAATCTGGGAATGTTCTCCATTAATAAATGGCATGCATAATCATTATTGATTTGTTTAAATGACCTGAATTTCTCCAAAGCATTTAGTAACAGCTCATTTTAAATTAATTAATTTTCTACTTTCCATATGGTGAGAGTGACTTTTCTTGACACAGTATTCTATATCCACAGTGCTCTGAAACAGCAGTGACCACAATGAGTGCTATCAAATATCATGAAAATAGTTCCCCAATTACATTATTTTTTACAATTTTGTCTTGCCCATGTGCCTGAATGTGGTTAAAATGCAGGATGTGAGCATGTAAGTGGAAGAGATGATATCATCGTGGAAAAATTTGATCAGGTTTGCTTTTATGCTCAGAGGGCAACATTCTGTTGGTGCTCTGATGCAGATGAAAAAATGTGTATGTCTATGCTTGTGCGTGTGTGAGCTTCCTTCTTCTAATCCAGGATTTGTTTTAATTTTTTTTCACATTTTCCAGAATTTCAATTCAACATGCTTTATTTTTTGTCTTATGCTTCACATATCTTTAATGCAACCCTCATTCACACTACTAAATACTATCTTACACTTGGAACTTTTGAAAGAGTTTTCCAAAGAAATTTGAAGGAGAGGCCTTTATCAGCAGATCCACATAAACTTGTAACCTCTGAAACTTGGCAAATTTACCTGGCCTTTCTTCTTCTCCCCCTCATTTTGGATTGTGGGAATTCTGCTGAGTTTTACAATGGGACCAAAAACACCCTCTCTAACATCTCTTAGCACAAAAAGCTCATCAGACGTAAACGCCAATGTAAAAGGAACATTAGAACTTGGGAAAAAATGACTTGTTTTTGCTCATACACAAAGGTTAGCACCTACTGGTCTAGGTAAGTAAGAAAGAAGGTAAACATAACAATAATAAATTATATTTTACTTGATCTGAAAGTCTATCTACTACCACATACATATATTCCCCATACATATATTCGACCATGCATGCTAGGTCGTTTCAGCAGTGTCTGACTCTTTGCAGCCCCATGGACTGCAGCCTGCCGGGTTCCTTTGTCCATGGGATTTCCCAGGCAAGGATATAGGATTGGGCTGCCATACCCTCCTCCAGGGAATCTTCCAGACCCAGGGATCAAACCCGTCTCTTTATGTTTCCTGCATTGGCAGGCAGGTTCTTTATCACTAGTGTCACCTGGGAAGCCCTTTATATTCTCCCTAACAGAGAGTAAATTCCTTGAGTAGACTATATTCCTTGAGAGTAAATTCCTTGGGTCTATCTTTATGCCATACTCTTTCTCACTAACAACACATAAATATCCAAATGAATAATATCATCTCGTATTCCTAACATAAACTCACCAATTATCTATCAAATTTTAAAATGACATACATAAGTAGGACTCAATTATTATGAAATATTTATAATATTCTATATTATTAAAGGCTGATAATATGTGAACTTGCTACCCTTTATGACCATTTTTATCTTTCTTCTTATCTACTGATGAATAAAATAACACAATTTTGGAAACCCAATAGCAACATTTATTGCCTATTATTCCTGAGCACTGAAATTCTCTGATTCCCTCTTACAGTTTTACAGAAACTTTACTTTTACTTTGGTTGTTAAATAGTGTTTTGGTAGATAGATAATTAAGGGCTGAGACGAAACAGTAGTTCTTATAGTCCCATTTCACCCACCAACTGTTTTATTGGACTAGAGGGGCAGTTATTGAGAAAAAGGTGCAAAGAAAAATAAGAAACAAACATGGCAATTTCATCTTTATGGCTTCTTCCATGACTGAAAAACACAGTCCTTAATTGCTGTAACTATACTTCATTTCAGATCAAAAATATCTCTTGAGAACCTATTACATGAAAGGCCCTACAATTATTCTTCCTTCTAATTCTCAACAGTGAACAAACTCACAAAACCACTGGTTATCACTCATCTCATCTTTATTTTAGTTCTCAAGAACTATGGCAAACATTATAAACAGGCATTGAAATAAAATCCTCGAAGTGAATAAAACATTTGGATATTAGTATGTTCATTGTATCATCATTTTGAGGAGAAGGGGACGACAGAGAATGAGATGGCTGGATGGCATCACCGACTCTGTGGACATGAGTTTGAGTGAACTCTGGGAGTTGGTGATGGACAGGGAGGCCTGGCGTGCTGTGATTCATGGGGTCGCGGAGAGTCGGACACCACTGAGCGATTGAACTGAACTGAACTGAATGCTCTGAACTCAAATAATAAATGTGACATGTGAATATATAATAACACCTCAGTTCAGTTCAGTCACTCAGTCGTGTCCAGCTCTTAGCGACCCCATGAATCACAGCACGCCAGGCCTTCCTGTCCATCACCAACTCCCGGAGTTCACTCAAACTCATGTCCATCGAGTTGGTGATGCCATCCAGCCATCTCACTCTCTGTCGTCCCTGTCTCCTCCCACCCCCAATCCCTCCCAGCATCAGACTCTTTTCCAGTGAGTCAACACTTCGCATGAGGTGGCCAAAGTATTGGAGTTTCAGCTTTAGCATCAGTCCTTTCAATGAACACCCAGGATTGATCTCCTTTAGAATGAACTGGTTGGATCTCCTTGCAGTCCAAGGGACTCTCAAGAGTCTTCTCCAACACCACAGTTCAAAAGCATCAATTCTTCGGCGATCAGCTTTCTTCACAGTCCAACTCTCACATCCATCCATACATGACCATGGGAAAAACCATAGCCTTGACTAGATGGACCTTGGTTGGCAAAGTAATGTCTCTGCTTTTGAATATGCTATCTAGGTTGGTCATAACTTTCCTTCCAAGGAGTAAGTGTCTTTTAATTTCATGGCTGCAATCAGCATCCGCAGTGATTTTGGAGCCCCAAAAAATAAAGTCTGACACTGTTTCCAATGTTTCCCCATCTATTTCCCAGGAAGTGATGGGACCAGATGCCATGATTTTAATTTTCTGAATGCTGAGCTTCAAGCCAACTTTTTCACTCTCCTCTTTCACTTTCCTCAAGAGGCTCTTTAGTTCCTCTTCACTTTCTGCCATAAGGGTGGTGTCATCTGCATATCTGAGGTTATTGATATTTCTCCCAGCAATCTTTATTCCAGCTTAACTAAATAACCAACCTCCTCCAACATTCCCTTACTAACTAGCTTAGTCCTCCATGGTCTATTGCTTCAGGACATCTCTTGTCAGTACTTTTAATGTCCTTAGACCCTTGTTCTTCCACTGCACTACCCTAAATTCTCCAATCTCCTGCTTGTCCATTCCTTCAAAAGTCAATTCTTCTCCACATGATTTTGCATTAATAGGTCAAAGAATTTTGAGCCAAGCAAAACCAGCAGAGGAAGCAATTTCCAACTTGATAAGAATTGAAGTGTTAAGGATTAAAATATCATCTCATAATAACATCTGGATCTACAAGTAAATGTCTGCATTAGTCCATTGATCCACTCATTCACTTATTTATTCATCCAAAACATGGCAACTGAGCACCTTACGCCAATTATGATGGACCCATATATGAATAAAACTCAAACCATGTTTTCAAGGATCTTACAGTAGAATAAAGGAATAAAGAAAAAATAAGACAATAGCTAAATATCGTAATATGGTGCAGATGCTCTAACAGATAAGAGCCAATTTGTAGTCCCAGAGCCCAGTGAATGAAAGGAATGCTGATCTCAAGCCTTTACTGTAAAGCTTCCTTCTAATAATCAAAGTGACCTCAACTGTTTACTATGTTTAGGGAAATGGATATGCCTTGTGGGGATCAGGAAATAGACAGGTACCTGACCTAAGTCCATGTTACGCTATGACTATTGTGCCTTTGAACACATCAGTGGTTAATTTTATCTTTTTTCCCTGAATGTGTATTTGGTATGGTATTCTTAGCAGTTTTCAGAATTTTTATTCCCTGATACAGGATATTTGATGGGAGAACTCATGTGCACCTGGGGCGAATTCATGTCAATGTATGGCAAAACCAAGCAATATAATATTGTAAAATAATTTGCCTCCAATAGAAAATAAATAAATTAAAAAATTTTTTAAATAATAAAAATAATAATAATAAAATATCACAATTTTGAAAAAAATTCAGGGATTCATACTACTATCCAGATGTGGTCTTTTCACTGAAATACAAGAATAAATATTCTGGTACTTGACATGCATCTATTGGTATGGAAAATGTAATTTTCTTAATCCTGACAAATAGAAAACTCCAGAAGCAGTTTATATATACTTGACAAAAATAACAGAGCACTTACTGTCTTGCACATCAGCTTCAGCTCTGTGACATAACCTATAGGGACCATGAGAATTACAACATCCCACAAGATATCAAACTCTTCCACTATCATGATATTTTACTCATTTGATATTGAAGAGCAGGAATAGGAGGAAAACTAGATGACTTCATAAAATATATTCATTCTATCGGGTGTAAGATAAATTCCATGGGTATCCAGGAAGGGAGTTTTGCCAACGAAAATACATTTCTGAGTCCAGTAGTGTAGACAGTGTAGAAAACTTGCTTTGTTTGTAAAGGACATCATGCAAGAGTTCCTAGCTAGCTATGGTTGTCTGATGGAGGTGGAATCTTAGTTTTAGGATACTAATGCCAATGAAACTTGAATGGTTTATAATGAACTTGGTGCCAGATAATCAACTTAGCCATATTTTCAGTTGTGCCTAGCCATACTCTACCATGGAGTAAAAGTGTCACCTATGGGATTAGTTCAATAAGGCCTGAAGATCCAGGAAAATTCCATTAGCACATTATTCACTTCCTATCCTATCCACCTTTTCACGCTACTTTTTTTGCTCAGTCTGCATATATAAATCCACATCAAGTCCCCTATGCCTAGCTGACAATGGGTGAAAAAGCAGTCAGGAACGTTTTCATATCCCTCCATGTTATACACCAGCATTTATGCTATAGCATGTAAGCCTCATTCAGGTGTATCACTTTTTGCCTGGAAAACCCTATAGATAAGAGAAGGCTGGCAGGCTACAGTATATAGAGTCACAGAGAGTCAGACATGACTGAGCAACTAAGCATGTACGCACTGTAAGAGGTATAGAACAGAAACAAAACTCACAAAGATAAAAACTTTAAGCAAGACATTTCATTATCCCTAAGCTAGAGATGAAAATTTTGTCCAGTGTTCAGGGATCAGAGAAATAAGGACAAGAGAATTTAACTTTATAATAGAAAATGATTGACTTTATTTAAAATTTGAAGATATTTACATTTATTTCCTTTAGTTCCAAGGAATTTGACTTTATTACTAACTTTCCTATTTTTTTCTTCTCAAACCCAGGCAGCAAAATAGCCCATCAAAAATCATTTATTTCCATATCATTCTACCCAAATTTCCTCCTTCTTGTCATGATTTACTTCATTGGTTTAATACTGGCAATATATTGGCATTTCAAAATCATGGATTTTTTTAAGAAATATTCATTTATTTTAATTGCATAGCTAGATACAGATTCCTTAGAATAATCACAGCTGAGATTTTCTTTTCAAAACCTTTTATCACTTCTACCAAACTTTCCTGTTCTGTCAGAGATATCAGCCATACACACAAATTTCTCTGAATTCAATCTTGATCAGATATTCTCTCAACAAAATGTGCTATTGATTTTTGAGGGGAAAAACTCTAATATTTATGTCGTATTTAATTCCTGGATGATACAACATCCTGAGGTGCTGCGATCTCACAGCTCAGAGAACCAAGTACTCTTGATGGGCAAATGTACTCTGGATATTCTATCTGACTAGGATGTTCTTTCCCCTTTGCCGTAAACAAGGGCTGGACTCCACATTTAGACGCTAAATGCTCAGTTCCTTCCTTGGAGCATAATGCAGCATTTACCAAGTAACAGAACTTCTTTTTTTTCTTCTTCTTTTTCCCTTCATGTACTTCAAACCTGATCTAACCACCCAGGGCTCTTTGAAGTCAAAGGAAGCTCTGAACCTAGGGAAACTCTGATGTCTGGGGTAGAGTCTCTTAAGATAAATGAGACAAACAGAAAGGAATGTTAGAAGAAAAAGAGAGGTTGAATCTTTTGAGTATTTTTGCACCATGTCAACACCCCAGTGGTTCACAGAATTGTGTACACAAATCAGCAAGTTATGACTGGGAAGAAAAACAGTAAATATATAATAAGAAAGGGTTCCTGCAATTGAACTCTTTAGACCAGGACATGAAAGTTCATATACTGATGTAATGATTATTTTGTTTTGATTGGAGATGCCAAGTTGAGTCAGGCAACTAAGGGTCAAAAGGCATAAAACCTAACCATGGACTTATCACTTGTTTTGGTTTTCACATCTCAGTAGGATATTGGAAAGTTAATTCTGTTCAGAATTTTGTTGTTAAAGTTCCTCAGCTCTTGGATTATTAAAATTTATTTTTATAATGAATTGATCAGATTATGGTATATTTAAACTAATCAAAATCAAATTATATATTCACTTGCAGCCCACTGCACTCAAATGCTTCTACCCAACTATGGCCTAATTTTGTGAAATCTCTGCATTGCTCCCATGCAAAATGAGAAAACCCAAAGGCTAAGATTAACTACTTACAGCTAAAAACATAGAGTGGCTATTTTTTAAATTGATCCACTGATGCTTGGAAAGGATCATAGGATATAATTTATTTTCATTCAGGGTATTTTATTAAGTCAGAATTGGCTATGAGTCATGCATGTATAACTAAAATATTAAATATGTAAACTGTCTAACCTATTTATTCAATTTACTTGCAAATATTAATAGTGTTTAAATCACTCTTAACACAGACATGCTTCACACATACCAGACATAACTTACTCACTCTAATGTGTTTACACAGCTGTAAAATTCCCAAATTAACTATCAATCAGGAAAAGTAAAAATATTACTATAAGAATAAGAACATGAGAGTTAAGCTGCTGTAAAAAATTTACAAAGGACTTCCTACAATGTGATTTTAGATGGGATCAAATTTGTTGTTGATTTTTTTTTAAGTAATTCTGTTTTAACATCTTCTTAAACATAATAGTTTCACTAATTCAGCAAAGTAATTGGTCAGCTCATTGATCTTTTCCACAGTTGTTCTTAAATTTCAAAATGCAAAGGTGGAAAATAATTACTTACTCACGTAAGCAAACTTAATATTGTGACCTTAATATTGTAACCTTCAATTTGAAAGTCTCCTTTTTTTCCAAAGGGAAATAAATAGTCCATTTAAACTCAACTACCTGGGTTTTAGTAAGTCTATTCTCGTTTAAATTTAGATTTAATAATAACAAAATGTTGTAGAATCTCATATAACAACTATTTCTGTTTATAGACAAAGATGGATTGGAAAACCATGAATTGTGACAAAATTATATTTATGAACAATAATAGCTATGAAGATATTAGCCATTTGGCTTTTCATCTTTTGGAACATTTCTCGTAAAACTCAAAAAAAGAAAAACTAGCTGTCTTTGCATTTTTCATAAAATAAAGCACATGCTATTTTGATTTAAGCTGCTTTGGAAGTAAGTTGTGAAATATATGAATTTTGCCAAGCGCACAGAAGGCAATTCAGTCAAAAGTAATTGTGTCAACTTCTAACTCAGAGTAAATTTGACTTTCTAAGCATTGAAAGTTAGGTCATAATGGGTTTTTAAAAATCTACACTTGTTTAATTATGATGATTGAGCTTTTATGCTAAAATATGTTTATCATAATCAAAATACACTTGTGTTTTTTATTCACTTAAATAAATGACTTAGGGTCAAGAAAGTACTTTAAGTTGTTTAATAAAATCTTGTTGCAGTTTTACTCACTTTGAAAGGAAAATTTCCTTTGTTTCTTTTTATGTTTTATAGTTTTATTTTAAAAATAATATAATTTGAAATAAATGTTTCAAAGGAAATAGCTAGTAAATTCTTGACCTCTAGCTATCCTCAATATTACATATTTTTATGGCGATTTGGGGCAAATATACATATATTTAGATATAACAGCTACATGCTAACTCTAAACTTTCACAAAATGCTTTTTCTTCTGATTTCCTCTAGTTAATCTAAAATTCTCATCAGGATCTTTTAACCCTCAAATGGGGAAGAGAGGTAACGTTTATCACGAGTTTTTTTGGTGTCATACTCTCTGGGAGGCACAAATATATGCTTTTTAATCCTATTTTATAGATAATGAAGCCAAGGCTCAGACACACCCACTCAATAAATAATAAAACTAGAACCCAAGCAAAATCTGTTCAATATCAAAGCCTTTGTACAATAGAGTAATGCTTTGGGGGCTATCTTACACTTGACAGTCTCATAATTCTATTCAGGGATCTTAGTCTCTGTTTTAAAAAGCAGAAGTTTACAAAATATAACCAGAAAACTGTACCTTGTTTATTCTCTGTTAACTGGAAGAGTTCAAGATCTTAATAAGGAGACAATGAGCTTTCTTTTCTCAACAATAAATAATGCAAATAGAGGTTGCAGGATCTAGACAGTACTCAGGTTATGCTTTCAAACATGTCTAGGCACAATACTTTTTTTCCTCTGTTAATTATTTTAGAGTAAATTTTCTATACACATTGTTCTACTAGGCATCATGTATTCTCATTAGTGAACAGAAGTAGAGGCCAATTACATTACAATGGAAGCCACAGAGAAAAATAAGTGTCCTAACAGTTCTAACATTAAATTTGTATTTTCATAAGCAATTTCTTCCTGTCTAAGCTATGCACAGAGAACCAAAATGAAAGAGCACTTGACTTGGAAAGAGGACCTCTATGCCAAGTTCTTGCTCCACCATTCACTAGCTGGGTGATCTTTCACAAATCATCTAATCTGCATCTAAATGCAGAAAAATGAATTCCCAAACTTTGCTGCACATCAGAATCACCTGCAGAGTTGTTTAGATAACCCAACCCCCAGATCCCTCTCCATATGGATTAAATCTGAATGTTCAGGTAAAGGAGCCAGGCCCCATAGTTTTTAAAGATCTTCAGGTTATTCCTTGGCCCAGCAAGGTTTGGGAGCCACTGAACTAAGCAACACTTTGACAGAGCTGTTTTTAAGATGGAAAAAAAAAAAAATGGAGGGGCTTTGTATATTATGTAATACTTTACAGAGTGATATAAAAAACTAAAGAAAAATTTATCCCCAAACACTACAGTGCTATAAAAAGAAATATATTAATTCAGGGAGCTTGATCTTTTGTTTAAATTTTTAGTTCAGTAATCATAAAGAAACTTTACATAATCAGCTTTCCTTTTTCTTTTGCCAGAGTTGCAGAAAGTTTTTTTCTTTTTCTTTTAAGCTGTCTTAACATTATTTTAACCTCATTTTTTTTAACCTCTTTTCCTTCTCTGTGTAAAATTAAGAAAAGTTTCATCTACATTGTTCCCTTCAAAAATATCTAACACCACACTTTTATTGTGTGTTTATAATAGCTAGGGAAAGTATTAGAACAATGTGCAGAAAAGAAATCTGAACAGTCAGAAAGAAAATAACTTGTCCACAGTTACTTAGCTCAATCTAGTACTTACTTAGAACAAAAAATTACATACTCCAGATATTTTGTTCCAATATATAGCCATAATAATTCTATTTGGAAACAAAGACCTATTCAGTATGTCTTTCTTGGCCAGATTTTGTTCATTGCCTGACGACATATTATTTCTCTGCTACATTTTAAATCAATCTATCAGATTCAACAAACCAGGTTATATACAGTATTTGTTCCTTATTAATGCAATCAATTTCCATAATCTTCTATTTAATTAAACTTTACCAAAAGGATCATCTGTAATTAGAGTGAAAATAACATGTTACCTAATTAGAAAGCACCCTCCATGTTTTATTGTTAATAGAGGAATTAATGCATCCATTCACAACAAAATCCTCCAATTAAACTCAATTTGTAAGCTATTACAAATGCAGTCTGCCATCTGACAGTGAGTGATTTTGCCTTGGGATCTTTTACCTTGGTGGGCTTGGTAGCATCCATGCTCTCTTTGAATTTCTCCTGCACAGTTTCTGCAAGTTGACAGAGCAAGGCACCATTATCCAACTTCTCCATAAAAGTCTCTGCCGTAATTTCCTTCCCTGCAATAACAAAAAGAAGTCTTATAAAAGCACAATCTTTCCCAATCCAAATGTGACATTCATGCCAACATATTTGATGCAGTTTTAATCACCAAAATTCCATTTCCCACTGAGTTACATATCTGGGATAGAAGATCACTGAAAAAAAAAAAAGGCTTCTTTGGAATTTTATGTTTTCCTTTGGTCTCAATTTGATCTCTTTATGAGCCCAATTCTTTAATCTCCTCATATCTAGGAAAGGAAAGTGAAGTCGCTCAGTTGTGTCTGACTCGTTGAGACCCTGTGGACTATAGCCTACCAGGCTCCTCCATCCATGGGATTCTCCAGGCAAGAGTACTGGAGTGGGTTGCCATTTCCTTCTCCAGGGGATCTTCCCAACCCAGGGAATGAACCCATGTCTCCTGCATTACAGTCAGATTGTTTACCCTCTGAGCCACCAGAGAAACCCCCTCATATCTAGAACCACACTAAAATTCTTCACAGTGGCCACTGTTTCTCATGACTAGCAAAAAGTTTCATGAGACTAGCAGACACCTTCTGGAAAAATATGTACTTGATTGCATGTATTTCCCTTTCACCAAAATCACCTATGTACTGACCTTTCCTCCCTGCCTCTTTGGAGCAGTCTCTCAGAGCTATCTAAGGTGCTGTCTTCTCGGCCGCAGTCCTCATTTTGCCCCAAATAAAACTTAACTCACAACTCTCACTTTGTCCATTGTAAGTCAACACAATAATACAGGTAAGGTTAATGCAAGTAATAAACTCTCTATAGGAAAACACTATCCCTCTAACCATTCCTCCCCTTTCTGACCCAGTGCTTGAAGTATGGAATTATTAGGTTCATATCTCTGCTTTTTTGCCTCTCCTCACAAACATCCATAGCTTCAGTTACCACTCTTATGATTCACAGTTATCCATCCCTGACATTTCAACAGGTAAATGTTATTTTCCTTCTGTCTTACATGCTCCCAAAGTATGTTTTCTTTCTTCTGTTTTTCTTTCCCTTTGTAACAGCTTTATTGGGACATGATTCACGTATCTTACAATTCACACATTTAAAGTACATAATTCAATGAATTTTAATATATTCACAGAATTGTATAATATGATCACAGTCAATGTTAATACATTTTTGTCAACCCCCCCAATGAAACTGTATTCTTTATCTCTTCTGATTGCTTCATCCCCTCAGCTCTATAAAACCATTAATCTCTTTCTTAAATGTTCCTCAAAACTCCCTTCCCAAAGCACTTTCCTTTTCCTATTTTTTTAATTCTCAGAATATATGTTTCCTTCTGTTTCTAGAACTATAATATTAATAAAAAATTCATAATCTGATTCCTAAACTCTATCAACAAGAGCAATAACTAGTCTTCAAATTCTCAACTTCTGCCTCCAGAACATTTCACAATCACCACCAAAGTCAATATTGCTAAACACAATCCTCACTGAGTCAATCTTCATCTTCCTGGCATAGTCCCTAATCTTCTCTTCTACGTAAAAGATAAAACATATACCCTTTAATCCAGTATACTAAGTCTTCTCATATGTTGCTAGTCCGCCTTTCTATTTGAACTCCCTTACACCCTGCTCCTGGTCTGCACTCTGCCTTCCCAGGTCCATTAGCAGACCTTGCCATTTCCACTCTGATGCCTTTGTTCTAGGCATGGCCTCTGCCTGCAACACCCCCTTATCTTTTATCTGCCTAGCCAAATTCTACTTTTAATCAGAAATCCAGAGATTTTCCGAGCATACAATTGATCGCCTTTCTATATGTTCATACTCATGAGTATCACTCATCAAACTTCCTTTATGGCTGATATGTTTTGCATAAAGTTCCTGTCATCATCAGTACATTAAAAACCTTTTGAGGTATATATCATTTTGCATGTGTGTTCCTAGAGAGGTAAGTAGAATGTTACCTACATAGAATGCACCTAGTAAATTTGTTCAGTAGGCATGTAAATTAACAAATGAAGAAACAAACTCTTGTAAAACTCTGAGAAAATGTTGGGTATTATTTTTGTGAAAAGCAGTTAAGTTAAAGCAAAAAAATAAAAAGGAGGTATTTTAAAGTTTTACACAGAGAGTCATAGGATTACATTTTATCTTGAGAAAAATGTATGTAGTTCAATTCTGCAAACACTTAAGATAAATATAAACCAACTGGAACAAAAGATAAACTACTGGCTTAAAGTTAAACTCACAATATCTAATTTATTTGGTCTTTAAGAAACATCTGTTCTAAATGATTTTTTTTATAGTTTGGGGGGGAAGGGCAGGTGAAAGAGGAAAAGAATTACTTTTTTAATGTTCTTTTTTCCCTGCTGGATAGTTCACATTTTAGCCCTCAGTTAGGATAATGATTTCTGCAGGTGGCAAAACATCAGTAGCTCTAAGTACTCAACACAGAGATAGTCTATACAGAACTATTACTATTTCAAAATTGTATGCAGTTCAACTCAATTAAGGAATTAAAGCAGTAGTCTCAAGATAGAAAAAGCCAGCATAACAGAATTTTTATTATATATTCACCATATTGGACTGCATTTTCTAACAATAATAAGAAAGTTATTTTACAAACAAGCATAAAAAATAAATTTTGTTTTTTTAATATGTCAAGGTAAATAAGGTAAACTTTACCTAAACTGAAAGATTCTATTATAATGTTAAGTGACAAGGGTACAGTAAATTTAAAAGAACTTCTAAGTCATAAAAAGAAAAATTATATTCATTAAAAAGTCATTAGCAATTTACCAAAAGGTATGACTTTTACTTTTTCTGAATTATACCTGAAAAAATTTTTGTTATCCTGCTTTTCATGAATATTTGAGGAATTTTACATTGAACATCTGTACCTAATGAAAAATATATTAGGTGCCAGGTTTCAATTCTGTATATTTTATAGCTCCAAAAGGTGGGACTTTTTCTTTTGGCTAAACCAGACACTATTACATACTTTATAGCTGAAATGTATGACTCAAATGAAGGAAAAATGCAAGCAGAGAATTTTTTTAAACCTTCACATATAACATATTTTCCATCCAACAATTAAGAATCATAAAATATATGTTTTAAATATAGTGTATAATGTTAAGGAATCAACTATAATCCTTATATGGGATGATATATTATTATACTTTCTGCATTAATATTACCAAAAATATATTAAAAACAGATTATAAAGTTGGACGAATTTAATCACAACAAATCCAACAGAATAGACTATGAATTACTAATTACAATTTCTCAAGTGAAAGCTATACAAAGTTAAATCTCTGTTAGGCAGAACCAGATCTTTAATATAAATTGTATAGCTGCCTTGAGACATTAGATGGTACATGCTAGAAACAGTAGGATTCTAGTATCATAGACTTACTCTTCCCCAACCCTATCTTTCCTTTTTTTTTTTTCTGTATAATTAGGGAAAGAAGGGGTAATGAATAGACACAATTAAATCATGGTGGAGTACCAGCCCACACTGGGTTGTCTTTATTATTGGCTTGAAGGTTAACCCAAAATAGCCAAGTCTAGAAGAAATATCTTTACTTTCTGGGTTCATAATTCTGGACTTTGATCTTCACACCATCAGTTCAGTCATGACCAGTGCCAGTAAACAGAGATCAGGGAGGTTGGTTAAATATTGTGATCAGTCACTTCCTCTTAAAATATGAGGGCACAATGATATGAAATAATCATCTACCTGAAATATTTTGTCAGGTAACTAAAATCAGCACACATACTTGTACATACAAGTGTATTTCTCCCAGAAATGTGTGCTAGCCATCATTTCCATAAAGATTATCACTTTTATCTTTTATTTTGCTAGGAAAGAATGTTTTCCTCCCAGTAAGTTAGCAGCTTCCTAAAATATGACAGCATATAATAATGATATTTGACATTTGAGTTCTCACTATATGTCAAACACTTTACATGAATTCATGTTTTTAATCTTACAAAACTGCAGAGTGTTTATATTGTATCCATTTTACGGATGATAAAATTGATGTATTTAGATTAAATAACTTACTTAAGCTCACACAGCGAATCTGGCTCTTTAACCCAAGAAGTCTAGTTATAGAGTCTATGTTCTTAACCACCATGATTGGTTAGTTAAATAAATATTTGCAAAATATACAAGTGACTATTTCCTATAATAGTGCATTCTCTATAATGCAGTTGTCCTTTTCTTTGTAGAAAACTTCACAGAATCTTTCTCTCTAGAAACTCCCTCAGAAAAAAAAAAAAAAAACAGAGTGGGGTTGAAGATAGTGGTACCGAGAAATGAACAGCAGTCCACCTTTCAGATTGGTGAACGATGGAGAATACCATTTAGGCATGCTCTGATATGGAAGGGCTTTGTATGTGGTGCTGGTGGTAAAGAACCCACTGACCGGTGCAGGGGGACTTGAGAGATGCAGGTTCCATCCCGGGTTGGGTAGATCCCCTGGAGTAGGAAATAGCATCCCTGCAGTATTCTTGACTAGAGAATCCTATGGACAGAGAAGCCTGATAGGCTACAGTTCACAGGGTCACAAAGAGTCGGACATGACTGAAGCAACTTAACACAAACACATGCATGCCCTGATATGTAGCCTGATTCATTGCATAAGGAAACTGGTATATTTTATCTTAAGGGTGATCCAGATATGATCCAATTCGACTCCAATGTCCACTGCACCTCTCAATCATGGTCTACTTATCCAATTAGAGAACTCAAAGCAACTTGTCTGCTATCAATGCAAATTAGGATCTTGAGACTGAAATGTAAAGGTTGTAAGTTAGGAAATGATTGATTATACCCAGAAACCCTAGATCAGCACCTGCTCCACACAGATTCAGAGTCTACCCCTCATTTGTATCAAGAAAAGACAGAGTCGCTTCCACTGGAAAAGTTGGGTGAAAAGAATTACGGAGTAACTGCTCTGAAAGGTGTCAACTTGTGAACATAAACTTGATTCTTTAAACTTCTGAACTAGCATAAGACACAACCTTTCCTAAGGAATTTTTATTTACTACATCAAGAATATGAGCTCTCTGCAGGATAAGTCCTTAGTAAAATGGTTTTACGAAAAAAGAAAAGAGAGCTGTTCCTACCTTGTTAGACAGCAGCAACTCCACTAAATAGGTGCTTAACATTTTAATGCTACAAGTGGGATTTTCAGAAATAACTGGAAAAAATAAAAATATTAAAATAGGTTGGCCAAAAAGTTCATTCAGGTTTTTCTATAAGATGGTATAGTAAAACACAAACAAACTTGTTGGCCAACCCAATATATTGATCACAGGAAGCATATAATAACTGAATTTTCTTTTATGTGCTTGTAGGAAAGTCTAAGAAAGGGGAAATCACTATACATCAACTGTCATAATGCATTTATAATTATAAGTAAAATCAATTTAGCTTAGCTTGACTTGTAATATATCTTTTGATTTACTCAAAGTCCCTACACATATCCAAACATATACGTCTATATTCTAACAATTTTAAATCCTTAAGAACAATATCAATTTCTGTGATGTTTAACACCTACAATCTTTTCTCAAAAGTATACTCCCATGTGATTCATGTGGTGTTATTAAACAAATAATTGAAGATAAAGGTAGACCATCATTTCCAAATGATTAAAGAAATACAAATAAAATAAAACTTGAGAACTTTTGTGTTAGTATATGGAGAATGCAATGGCAACCCACTCCAGTACTCTTGCCTGGAAAATCCCATAGATGGATGAGCCTGGTGGGCTGCAGTCCATGGGGTCGTGAAGAGTCAGACACGACTGAGCTACTTCATTTTCACTTTCATGCACTGGAGAAGGAAATGGCAACCCACTCCAGTGTTCTTGCCTGGAGAATCTCAGGGACAGCAGGGCCTGGTGGGCTGCTATCTATGGGGTTGCACAGAGTCAGACACGACTGAAGCAACTTAGCAGCAGCAGCAGCAGCATGTTAGTATATTTATTTCAAAGTTAAGTCAACAACAGTCTTCAGTAGACCATCAACAATGATGTGTGCGTTCATGCTCAGTCACTTCAGTTATGTCCTACTCACAGCCCGCCAGGCTCCTCTGTCAATGGGATTTTCTGGCAGCAATACTGGAGTGGGTCGCTATGCCCTCCTCAAGGGTATCTTCCCCACCCAGTGGTCAAACACGTGCCTCCTGCGTCTCCTGCATTGCAGGCAGATTCTTTACCACCTAGTCACTAGGGAAGCCTAAGCCCCAAAATCATGAAATACATAGAATGTATCTCATCTATTTAAATAAGTAGTTGCTATAATCTGGGACTATTAATTTAATAGCATACTGCTTACTCAAAGTGACAAGTCTTTCCCCAAGGTTTATTTGTATAATCATTTGATATTCAAATATATCTGAAGGACACAGTTAATTAACAAATCATGAACAAAAATAACAAAAACAGAGAGACTAAAATAAAAATCAAATGTGTATATTTAATATACAGCAAGGGATAACAGCCAGATAAATGTTTAAGAGGCAAGATTCTTTTGCTTCAGGTTTCTTTTGCTGTCATTTCTAAATATTGGTCACAAAACTCTACAGTGCCAGCTATTAGAAACCATACTTGGACCACAAAGATATAGGAGTAGTCAGTAAATATCACCTGGTGATTTTCTCATGAGTCAGACTGGTATGCTACCCCGTAAACAAATCCTAACTATTATGACAATTTATTCACCTTCACGATTTATCAGAAGACAGGTTTATATCATAACATAAAATTTTTAGTCTGACATTGCCATATGTGCGTGCTTAGTTGTGTCTGACTCTTTGTCACCCCATGGACTGTAGTCCACTAGGCTCCTCTGTTCATGAAATTTTCCAGGCAAGAATACTAGAGTGGGTTGCCATTTCCTGCTCCAGGGGATCTTCCCAACCCAGGGATCAAACCTGTGTCTCCTGCATTGACAGGCAGATTCTTTTACCACTACACCACCATGGAAGTCCCAATTTTAGTCTAAAAATTAGCTACTGCAAATTTGCTATTGTTACTTTATGGCATAAATTTTAATATTGGTCTATGAATCAGTGAAACAACTTTCTTCTCTATCAAATAATTTTTATCCACCCAAAAATCTGAATGCAAAATGAGTGTTCTTTAAGAAACTCCATCTTTTAATGGACACTTGATATGTAGGAACAAAAAATATGAATTCAGAATATCATTAATATTTATTGAAATACATAGAAGAAAAAAAGTTATAGTTTAGTCAAGTATTACTAAAAAGAAATAAGAAATCTTTCCACAAGTGAGGTCCAAACTACAATGGTAAAATCTTGTTAAAAGCTTTAATTTAGTATGTGAATTTCTACCTCATCAAAAAATTCAAATGCTTTATTGGGAGATCAGATGAATTTTGAAACTACTTTCAACTTTCTGTCTCTACGCTTCAACCAACTATCCCTAACCTTCAAGAAGATAAAAATTAAAAATTGAAAGAAGGTTGTATAAAAAAATTTGCAAATATTTCTGAGGAGACAAAATAACTAGTAAAAATAATCTTAAAATTTGCTTTAATGGCTCCTTTCTAAAATATATGAATGTTAATTGTATCTATTATGTGTAATAAAAATATCTTGTATCATAGCCATATATTTTTCTCCCTTCCTTATTATCACCATTCTAGAATATAATGTATTTTATTACCTCTGACTGCTTTATCGTTTTAAATAATCTCAAGCTATTGGACTACTTTCCAAGTTACCATGAGGATATTTACTTAAAATCTATTATTTTCTACTTTTATAAATTCAAGTTAACAGAAGGTGGTACTTTGAGATTCTTTTAAGATTTTTTTTTTCTGAGAAAATTTCAGAAGCTATTGGTTGCATTTGTGTTACCAACAACTAATATTGAACACATTAGCCTTCTTATTCTTTAAAAGAATGATTATTCATTTATGTAAATTGGTTTCTCCTTGTTTATGCCTATTGATGATTTTAAACTGGGTCTTAAGAGATGGATTTCTTGGAAACTTAGACTTTTGGAACTGGAATGGACATTAGAGATCGTCTACTCCAATCCCTTCATTTTATGGTTGGGGACACTGAGCCCAGAAAAGATAGCTGAGTGACTTTGGGCAAGTTTCCTACCAAGTGCCAGAGCCAGAACCAGAAGCCAGGTCTCCTGACTCCCAGTTAGAAGCCAGGTCTCCTGACTTTTAGTCCAAGGATATTTCCATTACACGTACACTGACTCTCTATTCTTTGAGGCTGTCTTGGGCTGCTCACACTGATCAAGCTACTTTGTAAATGATCACATTCACCAAATAAAATGCTTCTGATGAAAAATCATGGGACTCTGAAACATACCTGTGTAATCAGGCTATACTCTAATTAATCATGATTTCTCCCTGCCTAGAACATTTCAGGGACTCCTCATTGATCATGCAATAAATTATATGCTCCTCAACCTGGTCTTCAAAGCAGTATATGCTCTTGCTCCAACAAATCTCATATATCTCCCGGCCCCTCTCCTTTAATCTATGCATTGACCCAAGCTTTCATTCTGTTCTACCAACGCACCAAACTCCTTCCTATCCCACACATACCATTCTCTCTATCCAGGCTCTTTCCCATGATTTCCACTTAGCTATTAATTATTCTTTAGATCTCAGTTTCCAATATGTGAAGTAAAAGTCACTCAGTCGTGTCTGACTCTTTGCAACTCCCTGGACTGTAGACTGCCAGGCTCCTCAGTCCATGGGGATTCTCCGGGCAAGAACACAGGAGTGGGTAGCCATTCCCTTCTCCAGGGGATCTTCCCAACCCAGGGATCGAACTCAGGTCTCTGGCATTGCAGGCAGATTCTTTACTGTTTGAGCCAACAGGCCAGCCCCTTAAAAAGGATTTCCCCAAGCCCTTATTTGTTTATTTGCCTCACTCCCACCTCCTTGTTTTTATACTCTTATTACAACCTATATCTTATACAGTTTATAGCAAATCCAATTAAATACTCATTGTCACTTATTTAATATTAATTTCATATTCAGTCTACTCCAAGCTCTTTAAGAACAGGCAATCTGCCTATTCCTAATCACCACTCTACCATCTACTACTCAGAAGACTGTGCTGCAATACAATAAACACAAAAGCTAATATTTACCATGGTTAGCTGATTACTATATGCCAGACCTTGCTCTAAAACCGATGATCTCAGTTGACTCTACAACAATCCTCCTGAGGTTGGTACTAGTATTACACTTATTTAACAGATGACAAAACCCAAGCACTTTCAGATACTTATGTGGTATCACAAAGCTAGTAAGTGATGGAAATGAGATTTGAATTCAAGAATTCTGATTCCAGAGTCCATTTTATTCAAGTAATACATTATGCTGATGCATACTCAAGTATCTGTTGAATAAATGAATGAACTTACTCACCAAATCAAATTAATTGTATCACCAGACTGAATCAATGGAACAACACCACCACACACAGAGTTTATGTCAGGCACTATTCTAAGCAGTGTACATATTTTAATTATTTAATCTCACTTCAACCCTACTCTCATTACCACTTCATAAATGAGGAAACTGAAGCACAGAGATTAAATAACTTGCCCAAGATTGTACTGCTAGTAATTGACAGATCTGGGGTTCAAACACAGGCAGTTTATGCCAAGTCTGTGCCTTACTTTATATACCGCCATGCTTGTGAGAGTCCATATCTGAAAACAGCTTGAAGTCAATAAAATGCTAATATAACAATAATCAGTGAACACACAAAAGAGGGAGGAAACCTATCTGTTTAAGTTAAATTGAGATCCTCTCTATAATGGAGATAAATGCTTTCCCCTTGAATAAGTGAAAGATGGCCCTTTCTTCTGGTGGATACAGCTCCATAGCACAGTGAAGGATATTTCTGGGGCGTGATGGATGTTAAGGATGCCTTCTACATTTCTCCTCTCACCCCTTAATTAGGCTTTCTCACAAAAGATACCACCTGCATTTCTATATGTGGTAGCTCTGGTTAGATGACATAAAACCGTTGAAAACATGAGGAAAAAGGAAATATCCAACTCTAGGATAAAGGCTTAAAAAATGAAAAGCAACATAAAAATCCAGAGCCATGGTGAGCAAAAACAAAAAACTTGCTAAAGTGTGCTCAAACCTCGACAAACCTTGTTAAAATTTCAGATCTGCAGGGTGCTCTTCTCTTAAACTCTTTCATTTCAGTGGCTCGAAAGTGAGAATAACAACACTTACCTTGAAGGAATCCTTTCAATAATAAGATCATGTTGGTGAAATCCTTTCTGTAAATGATAAAGCACCATGCAAACCCTATGTATATTCAATATTCAAATCTTATATTTTATGAACTCTATAAGGATCCTTTTCTCAGGGCTTAAATCAATTTTGTCCTCTGTGAAAAATTACTAGTGAAATAGTATTGTTTTATATGATGGTCCTTTAACTGTATGATTCTACTTTGCACATGGTTGAAATTGTATTCTATGACTATGCCAGCACAGTAGAAACAAAACAAACAAAAAAAAAAGAGGCAGACTTAGCAGGAGGCAGTATTTTTCTCAAAGACAGTCCTTTTGGAAAAGTATTTAAAAATAAAAGTGCAATGAAAAGAAAAATTTCAGTTCAAGGTTGGATGACTTCAGTCAGCTCATTTGGACAAAGGAGAGGAGTCATTGTTCCAGAGTCTGGGTTTTCAGCAGTTTTAGAGAGTTGGACAAGACTTAGCGACTAAACAACAGAAGAATGTATTATAAAACGAGAGCAAAGAAACCAAGTTTTAGAAGCCAGATTTCATAGACTGTGGCTCGTGTACAGTGTCGAAAGAATAGGCCAAACTGGCCAGTTGCATGAAAGAAAAGTAAAATTAGATCAGCAAGCGTGTCAATAAAATAAACAATCTGACCACATAGTTCCACATTTCAATGCATTATATTGGAATAACTAAGCACAGTCCATGTAAGAGACACTGGGAAATTCATTTAAATTTTCCATGTGCTTCAGATATCCCAGATGCAAAAAGAAACTGATGAAAGTTTTTCTTTCTAAGGTGCTGTCACATGCTTAGGAGAAGGATATTACAGGAGCAGGGGGAATGAACTTGTTATCTTTGCTGACAAAACGAGGTCTTATAACCTTACCTAACAGATTGGTTAACCACAAGGCCAGATCTTCTTTCATCGGCAGCAAATTAGCTTCATGTCTGCTGGCCAGCCACTGGCTATACTGATGCATATCAGAAAGGCCAGGTCCACTGCGTACCTTTGGGCTCAGAGCAGTGCACATTATTTATCCACTTGTAATACCTGTTTTGGAAACAAAAGAGCAATTGCTTTTTATACAGTCTTCTCGTGTTAAAACCTTGCTAAAAATGGCAGAGTAAGGAACAGGACCTGCAGACGTTTGGATGACGAGTCAGGTTATTAATTATTAACCCCCCAGGAAATACCATTTGCTCTATTAGTACTGGCCCTTGTCAGTTTTGACAAACTACTTGGTCAGAAACAGCAGCAATCAAAGGTCAAATAGAAAAAGGTCAAATAGTAAGCTCTATGCTTGTGTAAAACATCATATCTGGAAACCAAAGTCAGTTTTGAAAGCAAGAAATTACATTAAAATTTTGGTATCCAAATTGTAAACCTCCATTGTTTGGGTTAATTTTTGAAGCCATAAATTTCCACAGAATTTTAGGACTGAATACTAGCAATGACAGTATTTAGAAAATGTCTTATCAACATATGATCACTATTCTTCAAACTATTACCTATGAGATTAAGCATAGTATTTGGTTCTTTACAAATGCCCAAGCAATCATGTACTTACACTTTAAAAGAGTTGGGTGGGACACAGGGGAGCTTGCACTTTTAAAAAAAATTTTAATTGAAGAATAATTGCTTTACTATGTTGTGTTAGTTTCTGCTGCAAAATCATGAATCTGCTTTAAGTATGCATATACAGTTAATGGAAACAAAACCCAAAGAGGAATGGTGACTCAACCAAAATCATATGGTTAGATCATGGCAGAGTCAGGTTTGAACTTGGGTCTTCACACTCTAAGGCCATTACTGTTTTCAGAATGACACATTTTATAATAGTGTCATCAAGTACCCATATTATAATTCAGGAATTACACCTTAATTCTAATAAATATTATCACAGGTTTTCTTTTGTCTTACTTTGTACCTTCCCACTTCATAAGTTTTGCACACCAGGGTTTATTTATAATCATCTTTAGCATAAAAGTAATTACATATATCTACACAACAAGAAATAAATTCACTCACCTATGAGTAACACAGGCCTCAAAGTGGGTTGCAGGGGAAAAAAAGTATGAATATATAGTTGGCCTTGAATGTAACACTACATTCATTTTTTGCATTATTTATATGACCTAAGACTACAGATATAATAATGGGGCAGTAAAGTAATAAACTCGTAAGTTTAACTATGTGTTGAACTCCATTCTATATGCAAATAGTGCCTATAAAATAACCAAATGAATTATGACTGAATAAAAGGAAAATGTTTGCAACTGGCAAGAAATAAGGTTTATATGCTATAATGGGGTTTTCAGCTATATTTATTACTAATGGTACTTTAAGTTTACTGGTATAAGTTGTATAAAGCCTTGTTGGTTTTAAAATTTGAAACTTCACATGGTATTCTTTTCCAATTAATCTCAAACATTTCTCAGACTAGGTTAATTTTTGTCTTTTAAAGACAGCCTTAGAAAAGGCTCCTGGGAGCACGAGTAAATACCTAAAAAGTGTCATCAATATATAATTTTAAAGCACAATTTCATTTCCAAACAAACTATACTTTGAATATTTTTTTTTTGCAAAAAAAGAATTACTGCAAATTTTCTTTGAAAATATCTTCTATAAATCTCTAAAGTGGTAACTAGTGAAAATGTGCAATATTCTAACACACCTTGCCCTATTCTATTAAATTGTCATTACAGGTGCCAGGATATTGCAATTGTCTATTTTCTTTTGCAGTTTATCATGGCATTATTCATATAAAGTCCTAAAAGTTTTCTGCAAATCCTGTGATTAAACCAGAAGCCTAAAATATTTTTGCCCTAGTTCTCCAAAAAATAGGTCCAATCCCAGGAAAACAAAACACCTCCCAGTAGGTGTTTAAGATTCCTACAAGCTAAGCTAGCCTCAGAAACAAACACTTTAATAATACATTTAAGCACATGATTCATACATTTAAATAACTAATTGAAATCTTAAAAGGGTTACCTCTAAAATGCCTTTCTTCTCAAGACACAATCTCTCCCACTACTTTCCTGAAAGTGAGAAGTGGGAGTTCAGTAACTTTACCTACATCCTATTATGGGCTCTGCAACTTCCATTGAAGCATCAGAGTCCTATTCTGCTTTGTAAAAGCAAGAAGACACCTCAAATTCTTAAGCTCATTGTCCAGCAGAGAATTCATCAAGGGATAGTTTACAGTAAGCCTAATGGCATGTAACAGTTTCAATGAGCCAGAGGGACACAATCTGTCCCCTCAATACTTCTAAACAGGGAAGTTTTTATTTTCCTTGACAGTGGCACATTTATTTCTCATGTAGTCTGTCCTGTATTTTGCCAGAAATGTAATTCAAACTATCTTCTAATATTTACAGATGATTATTAAGTCAAAACAATAATTCAGCAATGTTTGTTATAATGTTTGTGTATAATCAAAATTGTATAAAAAAATTAAAAAAAAACAGGATTATATTTTCCCAGGTGATAAAGGTGGAGAAAAGTTTAGTGGGTAATTGGCATCTGATAGAAGTTAAACGATTAAACTTATGCCAAATATGTAGACATCTAAAGTCACTCATAGATAGGGACTCTTGTTTAAGGAACTCTTCTTGTTTAAGTCCCTTTTGAAAAAAACTTAGGATTTTCATCCAAATTCTTCTGATCCTTTTTTCACGTTTTAAAACACCATCAAACTTGGCTTGACTCTATGGTTTAGCTGAGAGTCACTACATGGTGGTCTTGGATTTAAATAAGGCTGAGATATGAATAGGAAAGATGGGCATGGACCCAAATAGCAGGACCAAAATTTGGACTGTGAAATAATTACCCATGGTGAAGCAGTTTCCAAATGAAAGGATTAAATTGGGGTGAGCAAAGGTCAAATAAATTTAAATTATCCAGATAAAAAGATCACTACAGGATTAGAAATGTTTTATAATTTTCAACAAATGTTTAATCCATCTGAATGAGCTGAATTAGCTCACAAAGAACAGATTACAAGGAAAAGGTCATTTCTGATCTTTTGAATATATTTAAAAGTATGTGAAAACCACTAGAGATGCCAAGGGGTAGCTTTTAAAGATAGGAAATGAAATGATGAATGATACACTGACTTGAAAAAAAAAATAGGTTTTGAAGAAAGAAAAAACTTTCTTCTAGAACATATCTAAATACTGGAAGATGTTACTATTAAAATTTCTGTAATCTAAATATTTTAAAACTTGATAAGTAACTTTGGTAATACAGAGCAAAATCTATGCTTTGAAAAAAAGGAGTAAGGATTCAAAAGCTTTTTCTAAGTCTTCTCCAAACTTTATGGGTCTATCAAAAAAATGGATAAATCAACCCTCAGGATTTGGAATTCAGAAAAATAAAACTTAAAGGGAAAAACATGCAGAAATTTAATACAAAATTCTTCAAAGAATGTGTGTGTGTGTATTTTTTTTTCTTTCTTTCCATAGAAGTGATTCTGGAATAACCATTATGAATATGATGAGACTTGAACTAGCCCAGGGGGAAGAAGAAAAAATTAATGACTCCGTAAGTAAAATATCACATGTTTAAAGACTCGGGTTAGTCTGTTGTTTCAGAATCCCAGCTGAAGACATCAGTTTTGACTCTGAAGAAAAGTCACCTAGAACTTTTTGTCACCTAGAGGTGTTCTTTGATTATAATCAAGATGGTTTCTGATCTATCTCTAGCTTTGTTGATATTATTTAAAAAATCACAATGTTGCATGGAAAATAAATTGGAAAGAAAGAAAAATAAGAACAAAGTGATAAACATACCCCTACTGTCTGATATTTAATTCTGTTAAGAAGCCTTATTAATAGAATATTAGAGCTGGAATCAGAAGTTCTAGGTCAAATACTAGCTGTGCCACCGTGCTATTTAGTGGTTGTTCTATTCTAGCCCTGTGACTTTTTCTCTTTGTACTTGAGTTCTCCGGTATGTATAATGGAGGCTAAAACCTCACATATACTTGTGAATATGAAGTATTTTTGTCAGTATTTGGCATATATTTTATATTCAACAAATACTTGCTAAATTGAAATCATCACCATAGGAAAGATGCCGAAATAAAGCTTCCATTGACATTTTAAAAAGAAAAGAAATTTTGTAACAAAATAGGGATACTTTGTAGAACTCTAAATCACTAAGAAAAGACAAAGGGTAAGTGGGAGAAATGAAAACTGATAAAGTATTGATGAGGAATTCCTGGCAGTCCCAGTGGTTAGCACTCTGCATTTTCACTACTGAGGATGCAGGTTCAATCCCTGGTCAGGGAACTAAGATTTTGCAAGAGGAATGCTACAGCCAAAAAAAAAAAAAGATAAAGTATTGGTGAAATAAAACCATAAATAATTGAAAATCCCAACTTTTCTTAATATTGAGAGGTATGAAGACCCCGAGATAATGAATGAAATGTTGAGCTCCAAGATGGGTAATTTACATGTGTTTTTGACAGCAAATTTTGGTAACATATTACACTTCATTTTAGCATCAAAGACTTATAAGCCATTAAGATAGGCGAATGCCATATCTTTTAAACATGACAGGATGTCACCCCCCTGCCCCCCGCAACACACACACACATACAGATGCCTAATTGTGGCCATTTAAAACAGAGTGCTAATGAACCCACAGTAAAGAGTCCTATCACTAAAGGCCACCTTTGTTCTAATTTACAGCATTGACCTCACTTCTATCTAGTCAGTTTTGTGTGTTACAGGAGTAAAGCATGAAGAAAACAAACTTGACAGGCCAATAACAAACACTCTTTTAAAATGAAAAATAAATAAATACACCTTAAGCCAAACACCTTCAAAATTCCCAACGTAGAAAATGCTATCATTCAAGTTAGACTCAAAAAAATAACAACCAAGGGTGGCTCTAGATGGCTCTTTCATCATTCTGAGTTCTTTACATCTATGTGATTCATTTTGGCTGACCAATAATAGCTCTACAAAGCTATATATTCTCAACCAATGTCAGGAATGTAAAATTTTACAGAGAATAAATGTCCAAAATTCCACCAGAAAGGTAATTTTAGATCTTGTAAATGGACCTTTCCTCTGGCTAAGGGGAGTGAGCAACTTGTCTGAAATTGAAAAGTGCCAAGCATTAAGGCAAAATGACACTTGTTACTACTTTTTCTAATTATGTAATGAAATCTTTAAACTCAAATGGATCTTAGACTCACCAGCCAAATTCCTGGTAATTAAAAAGGGACTGTAGGCTTAAGATGTTTTGGCCAAAGTAACAAGTCTATTTAGTCACAGTCATTAAATGTATCCTATCCAAGCCCTCCTGCTAGGATATGCTAACACTCAAAGAATGCTAACTCTCTTTCAGGAGTCTCTTTCTTACCATTCAGCCCCATGATGATTTGCCTTGAACCAAATGATGGTACACCTGCAATAATAATTCCTTCTCAAATCATGACCAAAATATTAAGACAGAGTGGGAATTAATTTCTTATATTTTCTTGGCATAAAAGATATTTAAAATTGCTGTTTTTTTTAAATTCTACTAAACCATTCTTTCAAACATTTTAGCTCGTTCTTGGACTCCTACCAGATAAATTTCAGACTTTATTTGAATAGAAAGCCATCTGAAAGTCATTAATCAATTAGGATATTTAAGGACTTACATCCAAATTCATCCAAGTTGAACTTTAATTCATAAAAAGATGTTGTGTGTGTGTGTCTGTGCGTTGTTTGCAATAAAAAAGATTTCTGTTTTCCATAAGTATAATGTAGTTAAGAGTTAGCAGAGTTCTACATTCTGTTGAATATGTACTCTCATGTAAGGGTAGAGCATAAGTAAAAACCCAACTGACTTGACTCTGAAAAGATTTAGGATAGAAACTTTACACAAGCATCTTACTCTTTTTGCCAAGAGATATTTTCTACCTTTCTCCAGTTCTTTTCTCTAGTCAGAAAACACTGAGTGGAAAATCTTGATAGCTGTCTAGCAGAAATTAAAGGAAACAGCAGGATCTCTGTACTACCATATCAAAACCACAAAGAAACCAAAATAACCTTACCATAGGATCCCGTTTTAACTCCCCCTGCAAACAAATTTGTTAGAGTCTCATTGTTCGGCTTCAGCCAAGGTAACTCTGGCCTTTCTAAAATTATGCATAGCATACTTATTAAATATAAGACCTGACACTGTGCCATAACTGCAAGTTTAACTAAGATTTCCTACCAAGATACTAGGAAACTCAGTGGCAATCACACAACCTTTTGCACCAGATGAAAATGTGTCTTGTAAATTTATTTCCCAGCAAAGTACAGCCCACATCACAAAAGTATGGTGGTTAGGGCTAAAATGAAGAACTAAACCCCAAGTTTAGCAGCACACAAGCAGAAATGCAAGTTTTCAGAGTCCACTCAGGGAACATATGCAAAGCCTGCAATGTGCATTGCAAAGGCTGCCTGTCCCATGCCTCAGATATCTGTCCCTTACCTTGTCTTAGGCACTGAGAACCAGGATGCCCATGTTGGAGAGGACCACCACAGTCACCACCTCCTCCTCCTCCACAGTTAGGGGGGAGCATTCCTTGAGAAGGAACTCATTGATCAATTTCAAAGACAGGCTGGGCAAACCAGATTCCAGCTGGAGTTAATCAGTGTCCACACTGCTAAGAGGCTGGGAGAGAAAGGCAGTGAGCAGATGGGATGGTTCTCAGCCTGGCCTCTGTGAATCTCAGGGGATAGGTGGGGAGGGAAGGTAGACTTCCTCTGCCTGGCTGGCACCTCCGACCTGTCTGAGCCTTTATTTAACACTAGGAGGCCTAATGGGTGTTCCTGTGCACATGCAGATCTTATTTCCTGGGCAAAGGTCTCCCAGAGTTGATCTGGCTTTGCTGGAGAGGGATCTTGGGGAGAGGAAAGAGATGACAAGAGAGATGGTAAAGTTTTGCAAACGCTTGACTGTAAGAGGATTAAGATGCAGGGGCTGAGAGGATGACGATGAAAAGGGTGGTAGGGAGCAAAGGCTTTGATTTACAAAAAGTTTAACGGGAGAAAAATGGACAACCACTCCCCCTCCCTAGCCCCATTATACCATGAGATAGAAAACAGAATCTGTTAACCTCTGCTTTTGTTTTTTCTATATTCAAGACAGTAGAAATATCTGGCTGTCTGGGCTAGGCTGTGTGTGTGTGTGTGTGTGTGTGTGTTTAGTCGTACAGTCGCGGCGGACTCGTGTATGTGTGTGTGTGTGTGTGTTAGTCATTCAGTCGCGTCGTACTCTTGGCGACCCCATGGACTGTAGCCCTCCAGGCTCCTCTGTCTGAGGATTCTCCAGTCAAGAATACTGGAGTGTGTTGCCCTGCCCTCCCGCAGGGGATCTTCCCAACCCAGGAATCGAACCCGGGTCTCCCGCATTGCAGGCGCATGCCTTACCATCTGAGCCCCCAGGGAAGTCCCTGGGCTAGGCTAATGGCAGTTTATTCAGCTTATAGAATTTAATCTTGCCAGGATAGTTAATGCCTCCAAAGCCAAGCTGGCTGCTCGGCTCCCCAAACAATTCCAGATTCCAAAACCTTGCTCTTTGGATGCAAAAATCTCCCCCAAAGGAGGTTGATTCATAGGCTAACCTAGCGTTTTTTTTATCCCTGTAATAAATGCTCAACTCTGTCAAACTCATCAATGGGACACAGCATCACCCCATATCGCGCGTGTCGCAAGTAAAACACTGGACTCAAGTAAAACACTCAGGATCAACCCACTAAGACCATCCCCCCTCCGCCCTCCTCTCCTCCACGAGAGACAACGCTGAGCAGGCAGACAGGGACCCTTCTGCACGACTGCCTAAGTGTGCATTTACGATCGTGCTAATTATAAGTCCCTACTTCAGTCGCTGGTTGGCTGAGCCGCCCCCAGCGGGGGCTTCTCTAGGCGGCGGTGGCTGGGACTCCTCCACAATAGGGATGAGGAACGCAAGGTTGCTTCCGGGGAGTCAGAGGGTCCCCCACCGCTGTGATCACCCACCCAGCGCCAGAGCCCGTCCCGCAGTCCGCAGCTCGCCACCCTTCCCAGCCGCGTCCCCGAGGTTATTTGCCAGGACGCCCCCACCGCCCCCGCCGTCCCCCGGGCTGGGCTGCAGAGCGCGCGCACCGCGGCGGCAAGCGGGTGGCGGCGGCGGCTGCGCTGGCAGCGAGGCCCGCCCGCCTGCTCACCCCGCGTCCGGAGCTGGGCTGCTGGCGGCGCTCAGCGGCGCCGGGGCTGCGGGCTGGGCTCGCGCGGCGTCTCGGGGCCGGCCCCCTCCCTGCGCGCGCGCTGCTGCAGCGGCTCTCCGCACCCAGGCAGCCCGGCGGCGGCGGCAGCTCCAGCCGCACGTCCGCTCTTCATACTTCTCTGATGGCTCCTCTCGGTGCTGTTTGGGAAAACGATTTTTACCCCCGCCCCGCTGCCAGAAACAGATTTCCTACATTTCATCAGTCCACGCAGACCGAGCGGAAGTCAAATGCTTACTTTTTCTGGTGGACAGCAAACGCAGTTGACACTGATTTACCCTTCAAACGGGGAGAGATTGTATTACAAGCCCTTGGCAGCAATTCCGAGGTTGGGGCCAAGCTCCAGCCCCCTCCAGGTCCCCTAAACACTAACCTAAGAGAGAAGGGGGCGGGAGAGGCGGGCGGCGGCGGAGGCGGGGGAGGCGGTGGAGATCATATTTAACTCGGGGTATTTCAGAGTCAATGGCTTTAGCACAATATTAAAATTGGGTGTTGGAAAAGTTTTGCTTTCCTGGCCAGTGATTTTTGCAGACTCGGAGACATGAGCTTTCCAGTAACTTCGGCCACTCTTCGTTCCAAATTGAACAGTTTGATTTCTTACAATTCCCTTTAAATATCAGATTGTATAAGAGGCTGTTATTCACAGCGGCTGTTTTCGCTTTACACAAGGAAATAACAATTCCACCCTTCCTTCTCTCAGCCTAGGCTCAGGATTACGTTGAATGTCATAGACAATTTTCTCCAACTGTTGTTTATTAGGGCACTATTCTGAGATGAAAAGTCTTCCTATGAAGCAGACAGACGTGCAAGTGTCTATCTCCTTCACCTCTAGTAGGCATGTGACCTCTTGAACTCAGGGTCCTAATTCCTTCCAGTTACTCCTTTCCATGGAATGTTGTTGAAAAGGATCACACTTTTTGTCGTTGTTGTTCATATGTTCGGTTCATCAGTTTCACAAGCATCTCCATCCAAGGATGGTATGGCCCAGGTATACTAATCTTGTCTTGGATACCATGTTTAAAATGGTGAAGCTCAGCTGGTAACAAATCCACCTGCAAATGCAGGAGACTCCTGTTTGATTCCTGGGTGGAGAAGATCTGGAGAAGGGATAGGTTATCCACTTCAGTGTTCTTGGGCTTCCCTGGTAGCTCAGACGGTAAAGAATCCGCCTGTAATGCAGGAAACCTGGGTTCCATGCCTGGATTGGGAAGATCTCCCGGAGGAGGGCATGGCAACCCAATCCAGTATTCTTGCCCGGAGAACACCTATGGATTCTACAGTCCATGGCTTCGCAAAGAGTCCAACACAACTGAGAGAGGAGCACAATGTACCACCAGCCCACCCAAACCTCCCCCACACCTCCCACACACAAAATGGAAGCTACCTGTGCATGGACAACAGCCAAGTGATGTGGATAATTTTAGATATAATTGGAAAAATGCATTTTGCACTTATTGTTGCTTTCATCTGGAAATGGTTATTTGCTCTAAAACATCTAAAAACTTCATCAGTTCTTTGGTTGTAGTAGCAGGGCAAATCATGAAGAAGGGGAGAAAACAGATGGAAAAGTTTGGTGAAACTGAACTCCAAGCTTTTTATTTTAGTTCAATTGGGTATTGCATTTAGCTCCATATTTCTCCTTGGGCTTCCCCATAAAAGGGGGCGGGGAAGCCATTCCTCATTTTAACTAGAAACAGCATCATAAAAAGGCCTACCTTACTGCTTACATATGCCTCAACAAGAACAAAACACACAGAATCGATTACTGATGAATTTTAGTAATCACTGTCAAAATAACATTTTTTCAAAATTTAACCAGATAGATATGAATGTTCCTAGAGCCCCAACAAAGAACTGTTAGTTTCTAAACCTATAAAATTTAAGTAAAATCAAACATCCTTGACAATTTTTCATGATCAAAATATCACCAGCCAATAAATTATTTCCAAGGTATATAATAAGAGTTTAAAAAGTTTAACACCTAGATTTTCAAAAGCTCAGATTCTCTTCTACTATCTATATAAATTTTCTTGTCACATCATTCAATATTGATATTTTAAAAAGTGAAGTGCAAAGACAAAAATTTGTTGATTAAGGGAATTTGTTAAACCCAACTTGGGACAATCAGGAGGCTTCCAGAAGCACTGGGAGAGGATCATCATTCATATTACTCCCTTTTATGCCTCTTTCTTCCAGGTATTTTACATTTTAAATTCTGCATTATATCAGACCCTCTGACCTTTGAGCAAAGGCCAAAAGAAAAATACTAAGAGAAATATGTAGTTTCTCTCTTGATATCTAAGAGTTGATACTGAATACTGAATATTCTTTTGGTGACAAAAGAGAAGTAACACAAAAGATTTCTGAAGAGGCAGCAAAGTGGATTTTCATTTGATTTTTTCCACTTGATCTTTATCTTGTGTTTTTGAAAATCAAATTTCTACTTATGTAAATCCAATCAGTCACTTATAAAAATTTGTCAGAAAACCTTTTTGTCCAAGAATTGTCTTGCCTTTATCTCAACCTAAACACATTTGTCTTAGGAAAGACTAGTGACTCGATGATAACTTCCTTCATGTGAAGGTCAAGGAAGCTAATGTCTCACCTAATGGAGTGAAAAGTGTCTAAATACATTCTTGAAACATAATGGCGTAAGTGGGGATGTAAAATGATACAACCATTATGGAAAACAGTATGGAGTTTTTTTAAAAAATACTAGGAATACATCTACCATATGAACCTGTAATCCCACTACTGGGCATACACGCTGAGAAAACCATAATTCTAAAAGACACATGTACCCCAATGTTCATCACAGCAATATTTATAACAGCTAGCACATGGGAGCATCCTAGATGTCCATAGACAGATGAATGGATAAAGAAGTTGTGGTACATTTATCCAATGGAATGTTACTCAGCCATAAAAAGGAACAAATTTCAGTCAATTGTAATGAAGGAGGATGAACCTAGAGCCTCTTATACAGAGTGAAGTAAGTCAGAAAAACAAGTATCATATATTAACATCTATCTATGGAATCTAGAAAAATGTGACTGATGAACCTAGTAGAGAATGGACTTTGGACACAGTGTGGGAACGGGAGGGTGGGATGAACTGAGAAAGTAGCATTGACATGTATACATTATCATGTTTAAAACAGACTGTTAGTAGGAAGCTGCTAAATAACACCGGGAACACCTGGCACTCTGTGATGACCTAGGGGGGTTGGGATGAGGGGAGGGAAGGGAGGCTCAGGAGGGAAGATATATACATATATACATTATATATATATATAGCTATACAGATACATATCTATACACACAGACACACACATAATTACATATATATATATGTATATACACATATATAATTATGGCAAGGAAATGGCAACCCACTCCAGCGTTCTTGCTTGGAGAATCCCAGGGATGGGGGAGCCTGGTGGGCTGACATTTATGGGGTCGCACAGGGTCGGACACAACTGAAGCAACTTAGCAGTAGCAGCAGCAGCACTGCTGTACAGCAGAAACCAACAAAAAATTGTAAAGAAATTTTCCACAAATTAAAACAAAAGTGTTCAGTGAGTGTAAATTATTGTCTAGACAATAAAGACAATCTAGTTAATAATAATAATTTAAAAAAGTCAAACCAAATTTAAAGAAAACAAACTTTTGCTTTCCTTTTTAAGTTGTCACAGTTTTGGAGACTCTAATATTGAGAATTCCTGGGTTACTATGTGTTTCAGGTGTTGAACTTTCAATGTTGTCTTGAACAGGAACCATGCCTTTTCTCTAAATCTAAGCATATATACATATGAGTGTATATATACATATATGTTTAAAGTGAGCAATACAATTATTTTTTTTCCCTTATTTATAGGTTAACTTCCCCTCACTCCTCAACCCCAACTCCCCATTCGTGGAAATAATTACACTCACTTATTCTAAAAAGTGGGACAGGCCTTCCATACATGATGGAGATTACCGAGAATTTTGAAATGTTAAATAATGTGGGAAGAGACACTGGATTAAAGTAAAATAAATTTCCAAAGGTGACCAAGACATTCTTACATCCCTGAATAGCTTCAAAAGGGCACTTAAAGATGACAAGCGAGAGCTTTAGATGTAAGAAAAATGATACAGAAAGCAGCATAAAGACATGCAATGGTGCTGAAGAAATGGAATAAGTGGATGAATTCACTAACTTAAAGCAATGTAATAAGTGAAAACATTTATTTATGTTTTATTGAAATAATTTATTAGGGATGTAAAATATATTTTCCTACCTAGCTAGTGTCTTGGCCTATGATATAGGCTTTCAATTGCTTTACTTTGAAATCAAATTCTTCAAATGTCATAAGACAAACAAAGTGGATTTTATAAGTCCTATTATTGGGGAAGGAAATGGCAACCCACTCCAGTGTTCTTGCCTGGAGAATCCCAGGGACGGGGGAGCCTGGTGGGCTTCCGTCTGTGGGGTCACACAGAGTCGGACACGACTGAAGTGACTTAGCAGCAGCAGCAGCAGCAGTATGAAAATTACAAATACTGTTAGGGATCAAAAGTCAATGCTATTATTTTTCATCATTGTTCATATATAAAACTACAAAGGATAAATTAAATGGGAGAAATTTATCAGGAAAAGTTTAAGATTTACTGTCAGTTTGATATGCAACTTACTCTCAATGGAGAACTTTAAACTTTATAAGTATAACACAACAGTAGCACAGATATCCATTCCCTACTGGGCAAAACCCATATTTTTGCAAAATGTGTGTTATATATGAGCATATGTCTTCTAATTTTTTACACAGGGGATAGATTGAAATCATTTCATGAACTATATCATTTATCTTGTCTAGTTTAAAAATACCTTATGCATTATATACGGTTATGTGATTTTTCTTGTGTAGGTCAGAGTTGTGTTTTTTACTTTTCCAAATATTTGTGTGGTTTGTTTCTAAATCTTTTATTAAAATATCATGCTATCCTAATTGAAAGAAGTTTGAATTTAATATGTCTAAATGAAATATTTTTATCACTTTGTCTTTTTTTACACTGCTCTTATCTCCAGCATCTTAAATACCATTAAGTCTTAGAGTAGGCTCTCAATAAATAATTGTTGAATGGTTAGATGACCATTATAGAAGAAGCCAATCTGTTAGGAGGCTTACTACTTAATTGGTTAGATTTTTATATATTGTTTTGAATTTAGTAGTTTGGAACTGGAATAGAAAAAAATATGTTAAAATAACATTATAAATGATGGTTTCATTTCCAAGTTCGAATCATTTCATGTGGTTAAATGCAACTAGATTTCAGTAAAACAGATGCATGCCTCTGTGCCAGGCTTATAAATGAGGTCAGTCTGTGTTACTTGTCACTTCATTAAAAACCAAGGTTGATTTGGACTCAAGGTTTAATCATAACCAATACTATGAGTGAGTGAAAAGTAATAGAAAATATTACTACTTCAGGGGCTTTCAAACTTTTTTTTTTTAACACCATGACCCACAATAAGAAATACATTATGGAACAGACATATGAAACCACGCTCAGAACAACCAAAACATGCTTTACAAAACAGTACTTACCTTCCCCAATTGACGCACTCTGATATTTTTCAGTTTGATTTTAATCTTTTCTATGCCATTCAGTTGAAAAGAAATGCTGTTGTGGAACTACTAAATTTATTTCACAACCCACAATTTGAAAAAAAAAAATCTGACTTAAAAACTAAGCTGAGGAGAAAATCAATCAAAATTGAGGTAGGACATGAATGAACAGATGGTTTCATTATAAAGAACAGAACAGCTGTGCATACATATATTCTCAGCAGTAGACGACATGACGTAATGTCCATCACAATATCCCCAACACTGTACACCTCACACCTCCATGCCTTTGCTCATGCTGACTCGAATGATCTTTACTTTTACTTTTTCCCTTTGAAGAAATCAGATTTCTTCTTCCATGAAGATCAGCTTAATCATCACCCTCTTTGTGGTTCTCTTGATCTCCCTGGCAGAACGCTGCTGTGCCTCTGGGTCCAGGGCCCTGGGATATTTTCTGTTTCTTTTATACCTCATTGAGGATGTAGTATCATGATTGTTTTCTTATGCATCTATCTCCTGTACTAAATTGTAAGTCCCTAGAGAGCAGGAACTCCCTAAGGTTGATGAGGTTCGAGCAGGTTGATGAGATGGATAAAGGAAGGGGGAACTGTGCCCATCAAAAGGGAACTAAATGGAAATCCGTCTGGAAAGATGGCAACAGCTATTAATTTTGCATCATTGTGGATGGACACATTTACATTGTAAGTGAAATTTTACTGTCACATTTCTTTGGACTCTACTCCAAGTAGACACTGGTAGAGTTATCCATTTGTTTTTAACCCTGATAATTATAAATTTAGGATGACAAGTTTTCCTCCCCTTATAATGGGGTTACTTGTGTCATTTAAGCTGAAAATATTGTAAGTTAATTTAATATACCTAACCTACCAAATGTCATAGTTTAGCCTAACCTATATTAAACATGCTCAGAACACTTAAACACTAGCTTACAGTTGGACAAAATCTTCTAACACAAAGCCTATTTTATAAGACAGTATTGAAAACCTCATGAAATTTATGGATGACTGTGCTAAAAGTGGAAAAGAGAATGGTCGCATGGGTACAGGACGGTTGTGAGTGTATCAGTTGTTTACACAGATGGTCACATGACTGACGAGGAGCTGTGGCTGCCCCACATCATGCAAGAGTAACAGTGTCACCAGCATGGGAAAAGATAAAAATTCAAAATTTGAAGCCTGCTTTCTACTGAAGGCATTTTGCTTTGGCACCATCTTAAAACCAAAAAATCATAAATTGAACCAACCAAAGCTGAGGACCATCTGTATTTTGTTGAAAGATGAGAAAACTTGCTGAAACTTCCATTACTGAAACTGTAGCTTACACAAACATGGAATCTTTGCTACTGCTGATTTATAAGAAACATTTAGAGAAATGAATCATAAACTTATCAAAGGGCAGAGTGAGCAACAAGCCAAGAAAGATAGTACACCTAAATTGAAGTGAACAAACTGCGCAGGAAAGGGTCAGGGTCACTGGGGCTTCTCTTGACGTTAGGAACTGGTGTCCTCCCACTGTTATGACCATAGCCACATGGTCTCTAGAGCCATTTGCAAAGAGATTTCAGTGACCATTATTCTCACTGAAGCTGCCGAGGAACAGACATACTAATTGTGCTAATAATTGTAACTGCAGTTAAAATAACAACTGAGTCCAGATTTGGAGATAGAGAAAAGCAGGTCAGGTTCTAACTTCTTCACTTACTTGCTGAAAACCATAGCAAATTACTTAACCTTTCTATCAATTTGTACATCTGTGAAGTGGAGTTAACAAATAGTATTGGTTGAACATTATATAAAATAATAATAATATTACATGCAAAATAGTTTGGTGGTGGTGGTTTAGTCACTAAGTCATGTCTGACTCCTGTGACCCCATGGACTGCAGCTCTTCTGTCCATGGGATTTCCCAGACAAGAATATTGGAATGGGTTGCCATTTCCTCCTCCAGGAGACCTCAAACCTGGGTCTCTGCATTGCAGCTGTATTCTTTACTGACTGAGCCACCAGGGAAGCCAAAAATATTTAGCTTACCGTCTGACATATTGGAAGTGTGAAATTAAGGTTGTATATTCAGTCATGTCTGACTCTGTGACCCTATGGACTGTAGCCTGTCAGGTCCAGGTTCCTCTGTCCATGGGATTCTTCAGGCAAGAATATTGGAGTATTGGTTGGAGTATTGGTTGCCATTTTCTCCTTCAGGGTATCTTCCCAACCCAGGAACTGAACCTGTGTCTCCTGAATATCCTGCATTGGCAGGTGGATTCTTTACCACTGAGTCACCTGCGAAGCTCAGAAAAAAAGGTTAGGCATTTTATTATTAACCAAGGAACTAAATCATCTTATTGACTCATTATAAAGAATACTCAGGGATAAGGAAGTTATCATCATTAAAAACAGAGATCAGAGAATTTTATGTATCCTTTCTCTTAATATGACATCCTATTATATACCCTTTAGAAATCCACATTTTGACATTCATTATTTAATCATTCATTCTTCTATTTCCTCTGTGTAATTTTTCTATATAGATGAAGTTGCAGGATTAGATCATAGGTTAATAGGAAAAATGAGCCTTAAACCTCACAGGTAGGAGTCAGATTCATGTCCGAGTTTGACTGGTTTGAAGGTCTGTGTTAATTTTCCCTCCTTCCTCCCTTCCTTTTTTCATTTCTTTCTTTCTTCCTTCCATCCTTGATTTCTTTTTTCATTCTTTATAAGGAGAGAGAAGAGTCTACACATTAAATGAATTTATGTTCAAATGTTTGAAAGTAATAATAAAATACTCTGAGAAAAAAAAAAGTTGAATCGTTTTTTAAAAGAGGATACTATGTATGGCAAAACCAACCAATATAATATTGTAAAATAATTTGCCTCCAATAAAAAATAAATTAATTACCAAAGGAAAAAAAAAATAAAGCTGAAACTACAATACTTTGGCCACCTCAAAAAAAAAAAAAAAAAAAAGAGGATACTGTTTCTGTTGGGCGTCCCTGGTGTCTCAGTTGGTAAAGAATTTGCCTGCATTTCAGGAGACCCGGGTTCGATCCCAGGGTCAGGAAGATCCCCCAGTGAAGGGAATGGCTACCCACTCCAGTATTCTTGCCTGGAGAATTCCATGGACAGAGGAACCTGGCGGGCTCTCTCATGATCTCCTGCGATCATGGGATCACAAAGAGTCAGACACGACTGAACAAGTAATTCACATTGTTTCTGTCAGGTATCCTAACTCAGCTAAAGGTTCCACATCACATAGAATTAAGTCAAATCCCTTATAGCAGTATGAGAAAGAACTCACACAAAGAACACAGCAGAAGACACTGAGAAAAGGCTTCTGAGTAGGAAAAGTTAAGAGAAGGTTTCAAACTTTGCACAAAATCATCTCTTCTTCTGGATTTAGCTGTAGGAGAGGACAGATGGGAGTCTAGGCAGGCAGCTATTTAATTGGCTACTGCAGCCTAAACAGACTAAATAGCCTAGAGACTGAAAGAGATGTATTAAACAGAATTGGCTCATCTGATTATGGATGCTGACATCCCAAGATCTGCAGGGTGAGCTGGCAAACCTGGAGTCCCAGGAAAGCTAATAATGCAGTTACATTTAAGACCAGCAGTTTCTTCAAGAGCCAGGAAAAGCAAGGTCTCAATTTGAATCTGAAGGCAGGAAAAGGGTAATGTTCCAGTGCAAAGTCCAGTCAGGTAGGAGAAATTCTCACTTACTTTGAGGAGATTCAGGCTTTTTGATTCTATTCATGCCTTCAACTGATTGGATAAAGCCCACCCACATCAGGGAGGACAATCTGCTTTACTCAGTCTACCAATTGAAATGTTAATCTCATTCAAAGAGCCACCAGAATAATGTCTGACTAAATATCTGGGCCGGAGAAGGCAATGGCAAGCCACTCCAGTACTCTTGCCTAGAAAATCCCATGGACGGAGGAGCCTGATGGGCTGCAGTCCATGAAGTCGCTACAAGTCAGACATGACTGAGCGACTTCACTTTCACTTTCACACATAGGAGAAGGAAATGGCAACCCACTCCAGTGTTCTTGCCTGGAGAATCCCAGGGACGGGGGGCCTGGTGGACTGCCGTCTGTGGGGTCACACAGAGTCGGACACGACTGAAGTGACTTAGCAGCAGCAGCAGCAGCAGCAGCAGCAGCAGCAAATATCTGGGCACCCTGTGACCCAGTCAGAATGACACATAAAATTAACCATCACAGGGAAAATAGATGGAAAGAAGCATTGGTGTTGATTTAAATATTCTAATCCTTGATTTTCAGCAATCTAAATTTCATCATGTTCCATGCAAATTAAGATAATAGGTTGAAAATAATCATGTATTAGCTTGAAAATAAAAAGAAAAAAATGAAAGTAGTATTTCACTGTGGTGGTTTACTCACTAAGTTGTGTCCAACTCTTGTGACCCCATCGACTATAGCTTGCCAGCTCCTCTGCCCATGGATTCTCCAGGCAAGAATACTGGAGTAGGTTGCTATTTCCTTCTCCAGGGGATCTTCTTGACCCAGGAATTGAACTTGGATCTCCTGCATTGCAGGTAGATTCTTTATTGACTGAACTATGAGGGAAGCCAGTATTTCACTATATTGTAGTTGAAATGAAGTATAATGACTTGAATTATGACATATACTTTCAGTACATGTTTAAGCATCAAAAGATGTTAATGAATACAAAATAAATGTAAATGTTCAATTAATCTTGCAATATAACAAATGTGCATGCATGAGGATATGCTCAGCAGTGTGCAACTCTTTACAACCTCATGAACTGTAGGCCCCCAAACTCCTCTGTCCATGGAATTTTCCAGAGAAGTATACTGGAGTAGGTTGCATTTCCTTCTCCAACATAACAAATGTAGTCACTGCTTATTTACATATATTAACTAGGATTTTTATCTCTTTACATACATTGAATAGAAAATCAATATTATATCTTGTATCTCTCTACATATGTTGAATAGAAAATCAAGAAGAATCTTTTTTCTGAAACATCTTTCCCTTTAAAGTACCATTTATTCTGCTAGCAACAAATTAATGAGGCATGCCTTGTTTTTTTCTGAGGCAAAGTCCCTAACTGCATAGAACTTATATTTTACCAAAGTAAGACAGAAATTAAACAAATAATCCAATAAAATTAATATAGAACATATCAAGTGACAATAGATGGGCTCTGCAGAAAAATAAAGTATGGGGTAAAGGTGATGGAAATTGCTGGGAGATGGCAGATGTTATAGGTGGTCGTGGAAGGCCTCACTGATAAAGTGATCTGAGCCGAAACCCAAAGGAAGTAAGTGCACTATGCAGAATCCCTAAGGACCACTGCAGACAGAGGAACAGCCAGTGCAAAGTCACTGAGGCAGGGGAATGCTGCAAATCAAATGTTCCAGAAAATCAGAAAGGCTCCTATGGCGGAGATGAGGAAAGGGTGAGAAGAAGAAAAAGTCAGGAGATTAGAGGGAGGACAGTGGTCCAGATGCCACCGGGCCTTGTAAAGAACTTGCCTTTCTCTCAGAGTTTGAGCAGAGGAGTGACGTGATCAGATTTACAGTTTAAAGCCATCACTCACTCCTGGGTGGAGAACTGCAGGAAGACTTTGATAAGTTCAGGGAAATGGTTTAATATCTATTGTAATGATCCAGTTGAGAGGTAATGGTGACTTGGATGAGCAGGTCAGCAGTGGACTTAGAGTTAGGAATCGAATCCTGGATATCTTTTGAATGGTTATTCTTTTTTCTTTGCTTCACACTCTTTTCTCCCAGTTTAAACATTTTGTAATGAAGAAGATGAATTATGTGAGCATCAAATCCTAGTCTATAATACATCATGCATGACATATTCCACTATGAATTTTATTTTAAATTATGATTTAAGTTATATCAGTGATGGATGATGAGGCAGTGTGCTAAACAGACAATTAGGACCCCAAATTTTTTTCTGTAAGGAATGCTGCAGTTTACTGAAATGGAAAAGACTTTGGAAGAAGTCATCCTGTTTTGCCTTATCTTGTTTTGAGTTGGGTGGAAATTAGGTTTCTAGTTTTGCATAAATTTGATATTGCTATTTGATAGTCAAAGGAAGCTCTTGTGTGGTCAGAGGAGCCCAGTAACAGTGTGAATCAAAAACAACGGAGTCTTTTAAAGGTAAATGTTATGTGTACACACAAGTATTCAGTTTCCATTCCTCCTCCTCACAAATACATCAGATTATATAAAGGCTATCACCTATAATACTGGGGAATTGCTGAACAAAAGTAGAAATATTCACATTTCTAATTGTTTAGTTACCAATTGCTTTAGAACTCTTGGGGAGACCTAGTTCATTCCTACATTGTGATTTTAAATCTTCATAAAATGTTTTAGGAATAATGGGTGATTATGGACCAAAGTATAATGCTCACATAATTGGCTGCTGCATTTGACAACCAACGCCTTGGGGAAGAAACAGTGTGAAGAAACAGTAGTCATGACAGAAAGGTTAAGAAAGAAAATAAGCTCATAAAGAATTTGTGATTCAGGAGATAACCTGCTTTTTCCTTCCCTAGGGCTTTCTCTGTTCTTCTTTCCCTTATTTATATTTAGAGATTTTCCTGCTCTCTTTTCGTGTGCATGTGTGTGTATGTGTACGTGACACAAGAGCCTGGCAGGCTACAGTCCATGGGGTCACAAAGAGTCAGACATGATTGGGTGACTGAGCACACATACTCACATGGATATGCTCATTTCCCTTTCTGGTCCAAGAAAATATACTATAGTGGCAATTGACTGTTTTTATGCTGTCTTGACCCAGTTTCCAGGCTCTGGGTTGAGTCTGGTCAGTTCCCCTCTGAGCAGCCAATTATGTCTGCACCCTGACCACTTCCCTTATTGGGCTCACATACTCAACCACAGTGGACTTGCCCTTATCATGGGGCCAGGAATCAGAACTCGGGAGATCCCCTCGCCTATACCCTGGGGGTCCACAAAAGAGCTCAAATGAGCCAGATCACAGGGAGCAAAAACTAACTCAGCCCAGCAGTTTGCCATACAGAGGCTGCCCCCTACAGCTCCAACTTGTTGGTACCCTGTGCCAGGATAAAACTGCTTCTGTGGCTCTGCCAGGCAGCCTTCTCTCGCTTGGAGCTGCAACAAAGGATTCTGACTTTCATCTATCCAAGGGTCAAGGTGTTTTGATGTGTCCTGCCATGAAAAGAATCCTTAAGCTTTATAAAAACAAGAAAAAAGGGATGGAGAACTCTGTTTTTATCCTCACTTCTTGCCTTTCTTCACATCTACACTCCTAGAACGCCTCTCCTCTTAAATAATTTATAGACTTTTCCTACTTCCTTGTCCTTTCTCTTAAAATATTCCTTCCTTCTCACTATCTCCTATCACTATTTCCTCACTATAGAAATACAACAATCATAAGCCCCTGTGCTCACGAATTTCTGTTATTTCAGAATGCATTGTAAAAGTTAAAACTAAAAAAAAACAAAGACACGGGTAAAGATTACTAAAACCTTAATAGGGTAAAAATAAAAAAGATGTCGGGCATTAAAGCTTGCAAGTGCTATAACACACATGCACACATGCACACACATACAATAGTGACAGACATCATTAGTGGGAGAGTAATAAGCAATACCTTTGCATGATATCCATTGTAACTCGAACTACCTTGGACGATTTTCACCAACAGCAATTTTCTCTAGCTCATAACATCTTATGGCTTATAAATAAAGCATGGAGATGGTTTTCATTTGTTAATACTGCTTTACCCTTTGTTGTGGATTTGTCAAAGCATAAAATTTACGTCTAGATGCTTTTTAAGTTTTTTTTGGTAATTCCAGTAATTCTTTATAGCTTACCTGGATTATACATTTCTTTTTTTCCTCCAATATATGAATACCCTTTTTACTTTCAATTTTTCCTTCACACAATTCTGTTTGATTTTTTCTTCCTTTTTTTTTTTTCACATCAATCCTATTTGCATCATCAGATAATACTTTCAATGTTCTATGCCTAAGGCAGATCTTCTTAATTGGTGCTAGCATCTGTCACGTACTGAAAAGAACAATAGCAAAGGCGGTTACACAACTCTCTTCATTAATGACATGTGTTGCTGCAACTCACAAGATGATGGAAAACTTGAAGTTTCAGAAAATACAGCCAAGTTTCAGTTCAGTTCAGTTCAGTCGCTCAGTCATGTCCGACTCTCTGTGACCCCATGAATCACAGCACTCCAGGCCTCCCTGTCCATCACCAACTCCCGGAGTTCTCTCAGACTCAGGTCCACAGAGTCGGTGATGCCATCACAGCCAAGTTTAAAACCCCAAAAATCGAAACCCAGAATCAGAAGAGACATCAGCAGCTAGTGTATGCTATGGTCTTATAGTCTGTAGAAAGTATAGATGGCAATTGAAATTAAAAAAATTTCTAATTTGTTTTCAAACACTTTTAGTTTCTTGTTCATGAACAAATTTGATCCGCGGTTTTATTCCGATAGTAGGACACTGAAACAGAAGGTAGATGATCAACTCCCCCACTCCCCACCACGCCGGAGTAAAGCAATTGGAGGCTCATGCCCTGTGGATCGAAACTCCATGACAAGACCGGCGGGACGATTAAGGGAGAAGGCTGGGCCCTGCCTGGACCACATATTTCCTGTTCTCAGAGTCAGGAGGCTGCCGAGACCACACATGCGCAGAAAGGCTCCTCGGAGACCGAAGGGGAGCGATGTCAAAGATACTCTCTGCCGTGTGTCTTTTGGGTAAAATCCGTCTTGGCTAAAGAGATGCACACACACGTGGGAGGACCCCGAGGTGTGCCAATATGGACTGGGAAACTGGAAAATCAAAATGATCGGCCAAAGGAAATCCAGAAGACATGCCCCATAAAAGCAACTCAAACCACTAGGAGGATGCAACTCAATGACCTTCTCTCTCTCCCTGAGTCCACCGTGGCTATCCATTAATAAATACTTAACCTGCTTCACTACTTTCCCTCTTTGTGGGAATTCTTTCCTGCAAAGCCTAAGGGCTAGGGCCCTTGTCACTGACCACTGGTCTAGTGGCTACCATCCGGTGCTTTCACCGCCACGACCCAGCCCAGTCTCTGCTGGGAACCCAAGCCTACTCCAAGCCACTGCGGGCCAAGGCCACCCAAGATCAATACCTCGTAAAGATTTTTTTACTGTCTAGTAAATAAAAATATTTCTATGAAACGAAAAGAAAGTATGATCCAAGGAGCATAGGAAGTACAAAGATACACTAGAGACATGATGTTTATATAATACTCTTCTTCAGAATTATTAAATAATTTATAAAATCTCATATACTCAGTCTTAAGTATTGCACTAATTTGGCTAATTTCAGTAGTTAGTCTTAAATATATGTGCCAGAGACATGGAAGGTAAGGAAATACAGTTAGGCTCTGTACCAAGAAAGTATATGATTTACATCTTATGGTTTGGTTTCTTTGCTGAACCAGCAGAGAAGGCATTCATGAGACCTTCCAGAAAGTACATTAATTTTTTCAATGAAGCGGAGTTTATAAGTGGGACCAAATTATGTATGAGAATTATACAGATGTCTCCATAAATAGACACACTCATTTTTTCTAAAACACATGCCAATTTCCACAATTTGGGGAGTTTATGATTTCAACAGAATAGAGTAATTTTTGTTTTTATTCTTGCTTTCAATTTTGGAATTAAAGAATGGGTGGAGACTCTAGTAATGGTTTTGGAATGCTTCTTGCCATATCATAAACATATCTCAGAAGGTTTCCTATATACTTTTTTAACTATTTTACGAAAATCTTTATTAAGTACCTTTATTAAGTTGGATACTATGGGATTACAAAGATGAATCAGACAAACTATTTCCCTTGAAGAATTTTCAGTTGGGTGAAAGAAACAGACAAATGAAGAATTAGGTTAAGGCAGATTCTAGAGAAGAGCAAACAGAAGCAAGATCAGCATTGTCTCTGGAATCAGGGTAGGTGTAGCTGTGATACGGGTGACCCTAGAGGATAAGATAGAGGAATTGAATCTAGGCATGGAGGTGTGAAAGTATACAGTCTTCAGGGAATAAGAGGCAGTCTGGGGAGGCTGGAGATTCAGATGATAGAGGGTAGTAATGAGGATGAGGCTCTGATTGATTTTTTTTTTTTTTTGATGTGGACCATTTTTAAAGGTTTTGTATTGACTTTGTTACAATATTGTTTCTGTTTTGTTTTTTTTGGGGGGGGGCACAAGGCATGTGGTATCTTAGCTCCCCAACCAGGGATCAAAGCCACACCTTCTGCATTGAAAGGTATAGTCTTAACCACTGGACCACCAAGGAAGTCCCAGATTTTAGATGGTCTTGAATACCATACTAAGTTTAGACTCTTAATAGTGTAACTAAAGTTTCAATTCAATTAATTTTCTAACAGATTTGGTTATTAATTCAGGGGTAAACATCATACAACTACATTTTTTCCCTCTGATGAAAATTTCCATTTTCCAACCACTAGAAAGAGTTATAAAACTCTCCATTGACCATAACTCTTTATGGTCTGTTCTTTTGTTTCTAATACAAAGATTGAGGAATGCACTTCACATTGAGAAGGAATCTGCTTTAGCAGGAAAAAAAAATAAGTAAAAATTATATTAACTGCTTCTCATCACTTTGACCTACACATTCTTACAGGTTATTTTACGCTTACTTAGAAAGAAAACCACTTAAATAATTTCAAGTAGAGGGGTTTAAAATATTATTGGACCATTAAGTGATAATGACGTTGTCATGGTCCAGGCATGGGTTGGAAAAGAATTTCCAGACATGAGACAGAATGAGAGGGAAATAAAGTTTATTAGAATAGGAGAGGCTGTTCGAACAGCGGGCCAGCTCAAGGGAGGACTGACATTGAACAGAGGCCCTTAGTCCACTTTTATACCCAGGGTACAAGGAGTGGGACAGGGGTCTTGCGGGTCATTTGCTGATTGGGTGAGCCATGTATGCTGGATGGGGGAAGAACAGGGCAAATACCTTCTCCCTAAGGGGTAGGAGGGGAGATAGGTTATACTGTTCCATTAATAGTTACAACATGGGGGCGGGAAAGAAGATAGGGTCTGGTTTTTCTGTTCCTGCATTCCGAGACCCTCCTTGGTTTTATCTGCTTTTCCTCCTTGGGTCACCACAGACCTCATATAGTGTTCAGGCAGGTTTTGACTTAAGCACCTTCAGCTGGGTATCATCTAAGGCTCTAGTTACAACTGTTACATAACAAACCACTCCACATTTAGTGATGCAAAATAACCACCATGTAATTTTGCTAATGAATTCTATGGAAAATATTAGACAGAGCGATGCCTGGATGGCTCATCTCTGTCCCACAGAGATTAGAGAGAAAGAGGCGATGAAGAACATCAAAAAGCAGAACAGAGAGGGAGAGGCAGTGGGGAAGGAAAGTGAAAGTGTCTTCAGTTTTGCAAAACATCACCAAGGGAATGACCAGCCTTTGGAAGGGGTGTGTTCATCTCCTCTATTCACAGGTGGGCAAAGACAAACTATCTCTCTAGGAGCTGGACAAAAGCACTTTAGCTTACAGTCAAGCAGAGGGGCAGTGTCCTCTAGGCAAGCTATTACTTAAAAACAGAAGCAAAGAAAAGCAAGTCAAAGGAACAGTTTCCAACATGGAGTCAGAACAGGCTTTCTCCTGGCAACAGCTGAAGGAGGAAATGGCCACCCACTCTGGTACTCTAGGCTGGAGAATTCCATGGACAGAGCCAGGCTACAGTCCATGGGGTCACAAAGAGTCAGACATGACTGAGCGACTAACAATGCAACAGTAGGAAAACTCAAACAGTTAAGGACTGGAACAATCTGCAGGCTTTGGCACTCTCATATCTGGTGCCTGGGGTTAAATGAATGAAGGATTCTCCTTGCAAACTGGCCTTCTATACAGCCTGATGGTCAGATTCCCAGAGGGAGTGCCATTAGAGGAATGTCCTGAGAGCAGGCAGTCAAAAAGAACCAGGTGGAAGATGCATGGCCTTTCAGGAGGCAGACCACCAAATATTTCCAGTTCATGTTTAAAACTGCCATACCTAGTATCTTAATCCTAACTCAGTGAGTGACAGTCCCTCTGTCGTGTTCCACTCTTTGAGACCCCATTGACCATAGCCTGCCAGGCTCCTCTGTCCATGGAATTCTCCAGGCAAGAGTACTGGAGTGGGTTGGCATATTGATTATTTGAAATTTCCTTCTCTCTTAGACTGGATCTTGCTGATGCAGGTTCTATTTTGACTGGGTTGTTTGTTTTGATTATACTAAGTCTCTTGAGCTGTTGGTAAATTTTGGTTACATAATCCCTTGATGGTCACATCATTAACAGATTCTATTATATTCATTATTTTAACCCTAGGGCATAATTTGGCACATAGCACAGGTTCAAAAAAATATTAGTTGAAAAGAATAAATAAACTATTTCCCAAAAGGATTTTGCTTGCCTCTTTTTTTGTGTTTTGCCAGTCCTGATGGGTAGAATATCCTTTTCATTCCTGTCTACTAATTCATATATATGAATATATATGGGGCTTTCCTGGTGACTGAGATGGTAAAGAATATGCTTGCAATTCAGGAGACCCGGATTTGATCTGTGGGTTGGGAAGATTCCCCTGGAGAAGGGAATGGCAACCCATTCCAGCATTCTTCCCTGGAGAATCCCATGGACAGAGGAGCCTGGTGGGCTACAGTCCATGGGGTCACAAAGATATAGTATTTCAAAGAGAGAGAAATAATATCAATAGCAGTATCAATTGTATTTAATAGCTATTCTAGGTGCCCTGCAAACATGATTGTATTGAGTCATAACAACTTTATGACAAATATTATGATCTCCTGTTTGTGAATGAATGGACTCAAAAGTTTAAGTATCTTGCCTGAGGTAAATGTAAAAGCAAAAAAAGTATTAATCCCAGGTGTTAATCCCTGATTCCAACTTTGTTGAACTTGACACTTACTGAACACCATGTATCAGCAGTTATGTTAGGAACCAAAGGTATAAAACTTAGCCCCTACTTTATAGGAGCTCAAAGTCTAATGAAAAGAAGTCTAACCATCATCATAGAAAGTACATATTTTTCCCACCCCATCACGTTGCATTCCTCTGTCCTGTAAGGTACTACAGAAAGTACTGTGGACATTAAAAATACCAGTAAAGACACTTATCTCATTCAAAAAGTTTAAGCTGGAGCAGAGACGCACAAATCCACTTGAAAATGTAATTGGCCTATGTATTCTTGTTCTTTTTGTGGAAGAGGGACCTGCACAGTGAATGACTACTGAATTCAAACCGGGTGGTAGCAATATGACCAGCATGGAGATGGATCCAGTTGGTTCATGTCGTTAAACATTTGGATCATAAAACAAACCTAACTTCTACTGAAAGACAGTAAATGGTAAATGACAAATCAACAATCCAACCACAAATGTTAAAAGAATCTGGAAGTGAAACAGATTACTTTCAGCTGGAACTACCTGGAAAGGCTCATAAAAGGGAGGATTTGGTTTGGGTTTTGGAGCAAAGAAGAAAGTGTTTCATGTGAAGCAGAAGACAATGATTCCAGGCACAAGAAACATTAGCTACAGTAGTTGAGAAAGGAAAGAACAAGACTGTGCTGGATTAGAAATAAGGCTGGGGATTCCCAGGTGGTGCTAGTGGTAAAGAGCCCACCTGCCAATGCAGGAGACATAAGAGCCATGGGTTCAATCCCTGGGTCGGGAAGATCCCCTGGAGGAGGGCATGGCAACCCACTCCAGTATTCTTCCCTAAAGAATTCCCATGGGCAGAGAAGCCTGACGGGCTATAGTCCACAGGGTCAGACACGACTGACAGGACTGAGCACACACGCACAGAAACAGGCTGCCTGCCAAGTCACTTCGGTCGTGTCCGACTCTGTGTGACCCCATAGACGGAAGCCCACCAGGCTCCCCCGTCCCTGGGATTCTCCAGGCAAGTTTAGTAAAATTAGAGGTAAGGTGTATTTTTAAAGGAAACATTATAAAATAAAGCCTGCATATGTTTCTATTTGTGAGCTCATGTGCTATGTTATGCTGTCAGTCATGTCTGACTCTTTGTGACCCCATGGACTGGAGCCTACCAGGAGCCTCTGTCCATGGGATTCTCCAGGCGAGAAGGCTGGAGTCTGTTGCCGTTTCCTACTCCATGGGATCTTTCCAACTCATGGATCTAACCCGTCTCTTGCATCTCCTGCACTGTCAGGCAGATTCTTTACCACAGCACACCACTTAGGAAAACCTTTTGAACTCCTATACTACACAAAATATTAGCTCCCTTTCACTGAGAGCTTTGTATTAAACAAAGCTGGTGAGTCTTATTCTAACCATCTATGGAAACAAATGAGAGAGCAGAAATGGAAAAAAAAAAAAAAGAAAGAAGACAAAAAGAAGGAAGGAAATTTTTGCATAAGAAAGCAAACTTGGCAGTATACAAATACTACTTAACTAAGCCACTTACCAAGGGTAGAGCATAAAGCAGGTTTGTTGATTTCAGGATTATTGTCTAAAAGAGATGCCATAGAAAAACAATTTAGCATAGTCAAATGTCTTATAACTCTGTTTCCAAATACTCTACTTTTCTCAAAATAGAATTTTCTTTTGGCAGTTCAATTGCCTATTTCTTTTAACGCTATGCTGGCAGTTCTTCCAGTGTTTTATCATCTGGGTATCAGATTAGTATTCATAGTTTATGTTCCTCAACCATATACCTAATGAGATTATAAAAGGCAGGAATGCATAGATTTAAAGTTGAAAATACTTGGACTGTTAGAAGTTTAGTGCTAGATTTAGTGTCCTTTGGGCTCTAAAATATAGAGAAGAATAAGGGGAAATTTGGCAGCCATCACAGGCAATAAAAGGTAAATGGATCTTAAAGCACACTGTTAGAGGTATTCAGTCATCCTGTTAAATTAAGCTCCCCCTCCCTTTTCATTAAAATCTGTAAACAAACTAAGTAAAATCATCACATCAGAGAGTCAGAGAAGAACATAATGTTCACATTAATCATTGCTTGTTATACAGAATTGCAGATATTAACTGATACTCTGGTTGCCTGGAGGATAAGAACACCAAACTGTTCTTCTCCTCACTAAGAATGTTATGTTTTAAAAATTATAGTATTTACTAACATCTTTTTTTTATTATAAGTTTGGCATTCTTTGTTTAAATTATATTGTTGCTTGCCATTCCTAACTTTATCATATTTTAATTATTATTTAGGAAAATGTATCTCTGAAAATTTTTCTCAATACTTCCTATTACACAGTCAAGTTTAATCTACTACATATATATATTTATGTGTGTGTGTATATATATATTTTAATCTTGTCTGTATTACTATTACTACCTTCCACTTTCTGCCTTAGAATCCTCTGTAAATTTTGTCTTGTTCTGAACTTCTGGCATGTTCTAACATGCTGAATTAGCCATGGAATACTGAACCGTCTTCAAAAGGATCCAACTTTTACCAACATCCTGGTAACAGATGATGTTCGGTTGTATACATTCCCTCCTCTAATCCAGTATCAATAAAACACATGAATACAAGAATTACTAAAAGTAGGGGAAAAGTGAAGATACACCAGATTCTAAGATAACCAAAAATAGGGAGTTTTACCCAATGGATCTGTTTAAATAGGGATAGGCAAACTGCTAGAAAACACCATTCGTTAATCCACTCAAAAGAAAAAAAGAAAAAGAAATATTAACTATGGCACCTTTGCTTTAAACATTCTTTTTGCCCTTTAAGTGGAGTGCTTCATCAAATCAAGGGGAATATTCCCTTTAAAGCCTTTCTTTATGCTTAAAATCTGGTAACTAAATGATAAAAGCATTACCAGAAAGAATTTTTCATACCCATAAAATGTCTCTGTGACATTGTGAATTTTGTTTTAATCACTTATTTGTCTTATTTCAGCCGGTTTGTTTGGAAATGCTAGGAACCTGTGGGTAAAATACTCCTTGACATTAATGATATTAGCAGACTAGCTCAATCTAAGAACTTAGATTAAGTCTGGAAGTTATTAAAAAGTTTCTTGATTACTTTTCCACCATATTTGCTACCCAGTGAGAGAATATTAATTATGAAGATCAATTCATTTACTACCTTTTTAAAGAAAGTATAAAATGAGTTGTGTATTTGCATGTACTAAAATGCCTGTTTTTCTTAGCTTTCCTTTTTTATATATTAATTCTCTTAGGACATTTCTGGTTATATGTCTGGAAACTTCAGCCATCCAGAAAAAAAGAAGGCTGGGAAATAATGAAAAAAATGTGCTGAAAGAATTCACATAAAAGTTTTGGAGACTTGAAAATGGGAACAGCAGACACAAAAAGTTATTGAACCAGGAAAAAAAAAAAAGGCCTTCCTGGCAGGTACTTATATAGCAATACACTGATAACTGTGGGATAAAAATAAAGGCACCTCGACATTATTACAGTTCTCCTCCATGAAATTAAAATTCTAACTCAAAGGTAAAGAGAGAATCTGATCCATATTTTATCTTTCTGGTTTAAACATTAGGAAAAAAAATTACCAGTTGTAAAAGAAAAATGAAATCTTAAAAATAAATTTAGTTCAAGTATCTTCTTAGGAATTACATCTTATTTACTTCTATGTAAATACACACATAAACACACACACAGAGGAGGGTACACAACCTGTGTACTGACATGCAAGTTAAAACTATAAAGAATCAGTTTATGTTAATATGAATCTCACCATTGGCCCTTAGATACCGATATTTTCCAATAGGTGTCCAAGCAGTGGAAAAAATATAATAACGATAAATCAGATGAGTTTCTTCCAGTGGGATTATTTACTTTCTTTCTGACTATTAGCAATCCAAGAGATATTAAGTTAAATGTTAAGATTCTAGGAATTGGATGAGAGATTATTTAAGGAAGGGAAGGAATTCTTATTTAAATTCTGCCTTTTGAATAATTCAATCCATATTTTTCATTACTTTCATGCAACCAAGATTTCCTCTGGAGTTATCATAGTATTCACTAATCACTAATAAAATACTGTTACCTAATTTGCTAACCCAGGGGATCCTGAAGGTGTGAGGAAAGACAGTAATCTGAGATTAAAAAACAAATTCATAAGTTTCCACTGAGCCGTGATTCTTTTTTCCCCTTCTTTTCCACTTATAGGCTTTAGTTGAAATCAGTACCAATTCACATCCCATTCCAAAGGTAAAGGGATTTCACGCAATCACTTGACTATGCAGAGTAATTTTGATTCTTCCCTCCATTAAGATCTAATGTTTCTTCTTCAGAAGGAATTTTCAAGTCTAAGCACCACTCACTCCCCACACCTTCTTAAATGTTTCCTCTGCTCCTAACTTAGTGGAACTGTCATTTTGTACACCTGAACTACTGCGATACTTCTCTAGTGGACCTCCATTTATAGCCATTTGTCTCAGCTGGCTACAACCAGTTCTCCAAGTTGCTTTGTAGAAGATGATTATGTCATTCTTGTGCTCTAAAACTTGTCAACAGAATCTGAATACCAATTGAACACAGACCCTATTCCTTACCGTAGTATTCCAAGGTCTTCACAATCTGGGTCCATCTGCAAACCCTCCATTTTCCTCACATCAGACAGGAGACTTTCAGAATTACAGATTTCACAGGCTTATAACCTATCTATCTTTTATCTAGCTATAGATATATGTATGTATGCTAAGTTGCTTCAATCATATCTGACTCTTTGAGATCCAAGACTGTAGACTGCCAGGCTCCTCTGTCCATGGGATTCTCCAGGCAAGAATACTGGAGTGGGTTGCCATGCAATCCTCCAGATCTTCATGACCCAGGGATCAAACCTGTATCTTCTGCAGCTTCTGCATTGCAGGCAGCTTCTTTACTACTGAGCCACCAGGGAAGCCCATTCAGTTCAGTTCAGTTCAGTCGCTCAGTCGTGTCCGACTCTCCGCGACCCCATGAATTACAGCACGCCAGGCCTCCCTGTCCATCACCAACTCCCAGAGTACACTCAAACTCATGTCCACAGAGTCGGTGATGCCATCCAGCCATCTCATTCTCAGTCGTCCCCTTCTCCTCCCGCCCCCAACCTTTCCCAGCATCAGAGTCTTTTCCAGTGAGTCAACTCGTCGCATGAGGTGGCCAAAGTATTGCAGTTTCAGCTTTAGCATCAGTCCCTCCAATGAACACCCAGGATTGATCTCCTTTAGAATGGACTGGTTGGATCTCCTTGCAGTATAAGGGACTCTCTCAAAAAAAAAAATTTAAAGTTTGCTGTTATTTTCGTAAACATCTACTTTAGAAAATTTATTTATCTATAAACACATATAAATTTTCTAAAGTAGATGTTTACGAAAATAACTGCAAACTTTAAATTTTTTTTCAAATAAAGAAAACACAAAATTGCCTTAAAACATCAACTTTATTAAGAAATACTTTTTCCCTTCACTTAAATTTAGCCACTTATGAAAACACTTCACCTTGTTCTGTCATCTATTTTTCATATATCACTATAATAATGATGACTTTGTCATAGATTGGCAGGAGTGTCTGGCAAGGACAGGTATTTGGGAATCACTGCAGTAGACTAGTCATCATTCCCTAAACACACACTGATTAATAATATTATGACTCACGGACTTATATTAATTATGAGAATGGTTGAAAACACAGATGACTGTATCAGTCAAGACCTTGGCAGGAAACCAGCACAGTCAGCAGGGATTCTGAAGGTAATTTAACAGAGTAGAAGCAAGGTCAGGTTAAGGAAATCAACAAGGTATGTTAGGGCATCCAGGGATTAGCAACAGCAGGAAGTCCCTGGGGCTGCGCGGAATACTGCTGCTGCTGCTGCTAAGTCGCTTCAGTCATGTCCGACTCTGAGCGACCCCATAGATGGCAGCCCACCAGGCTCCCCCATCACTGGGATTCTCCAGGAATACTAGAAGGTATCAGAAGCTCAGGGAGGCCTCAAGGAATTTGTAAATGAAAGAACCAGAATCCAGAGCCCTTAGCAGAGAGCAAAGAAAGAAAAAAGCTGCATCCCTCGACTTTTTCTGATGGTCAGTGTCTCTCATTGGTCAATTCGGCAGCAAGCCAGAGGGCCTGGGGGACAAGGCTGACAGTGTCAGTAAGGATCAGGCCAGTTCTCTGCACAGAACAGGGAAAAGAAAAGAGAAAATGGCTAGGGAAATATGGGAAGGGCAAAAGGAGAATATCTAATCAACCAATTTTCTTCCTGGCCTATTTGTAGAAAATTTAAGGCAAGCTAATTTGAATTGCAGTGGTCTTTATTTTGCCCCCTTTCCTTAGCTAATTGTGTTAGAAAGCCTACGTTGGAGCAGTGCTATCCAATCTTCGCGTGTTATGGCACATATCAGTCAACCAACGACAATTTCGTATGCATACACACAGTCCTCAGTTTACAAGGGTTTCACTTAAGAGTTCTCAACTTTACAATGGTGCAAAAGTGATAATGCATTCAGTAGACTCATACTTTGAATTTTGATCTTTCTGCGGGCTACAGCTATGTGGTCTGATTCCCTTTCCTGATGCTGGGCAGCTGCGGTGAGTGAGAGCTCCCAGTCAGCCATGCGATCACGAGGGTCAACCATCAATACTCTGACAGTCACTCTGTACCCATAAGACCATTATGTTTTCTTTTTTTTTTTTTAATATAGTGCTCAATAAATGTCATGAGATACCTGACATTTTATTACAAAACAGGCTTTGTGTTACATGATTTTGTTCAACTGTAGGCTATTGTAAGTGTTCTGAGCACATTTAAGGTAGGTGAGGTTAAGCTACAGTGTTTGGCAGGTTAGGAGTATTAAAAGCAGTTTTCCAAATTCACTGACATATTGAGTGCAGCACTTTCACAGCATCATCATTTAGGATTTGAAATAGCTCAACTGGAATTCCATCACCTCCACTAGCTTTGTTTGGAGTGATGCTTCCTAAGTCCCACTTGACTTCCCACTCCAGGATGTCTGGCTCTAGGTGAGTGACCACACCATTACAGTTATCTGGGTCATTAAGATCTTTTTTGTACAGTTCTTCTGTGTATTCTTGCCACCTATTCTTAGTATATTCTGCTTCTGTTAGGTCCATACCATTTCTGTCCTTTATTGTGCTTATCTTTGCATGAAATGTTCCCTTGGTATCTCTAATTTAATTGATATGATCTCTAGAGTTTCCCATTCTATTGTTTTCCTCTGTTTCTTTGCACTGATCACTGAGGAAGGCTTTCTTATCTCTCCTTGCTATTCTTTGGAACTCTGCATTCAGATGGGTATACCTTTCCTTTTCTCCTTTGCCTTTGCTTCTCTTTTTTCTCAGTTATTTAAAATTCTTTTTGCATTCTCTTTATATGATATTTCAAAGAGAGATGATTCTACACACTAAATTTATACGCAACTTCCTAAACATATTTAAGACTAAAATTTTCACATAGGAAAATTAATCATGCTATTTTTCATATTTTTTAGTCTTTGCTTGAAAGGGTCAGTCACAATTCCTGAGCAAGACCTTAACAAAGTTCTCTTCTTATTCTTAAGACACCTGACTAGAAATGTTGTTGATAAAATAGGTAAAACCATTTTTATAGCCTTTTAAAATTTATATGGAATGTGGTTGTATTTAAAGAAAAGATCTTTTTTCCTTTCCTTATAAAGGCAATAAATGTTGTGAATATAATGTTAAACATTACTATAATGATGGAAGTGAATTTCAAGTCCAAAAAAAACTTCAAGTCAGGTGTCCCAAAGTTTTAATCAAGTTCTAAATTTCAGAATAAATATGCATTGTCAGGGCAGACCTTATGCTGCTAGCTTGAGGCCACTTAAAGTCACATCCACTGCAAGTGTCTCAAATTTGTGAAAACAGAGATTTAGGGCCACCATCTAGATCCATACCCACAGATCTCACCCTCTAATCCTTCCTCCAACACCTTCCTCTGAACTGACAAGTGTTTGCCCTGTTTCTCTGGACATTTGAGAACTCCACGGTTAACTTCTTGATGGGCTGCAATGTGCACTCTCTCTAGTCGTTGAGTAGATGCCCAGGTGGCAGACCACATCCAAAGAACTGAAGAGTGGATTATCGGATCTCTCATGATCTAAGCAATGACTACAGTCTCCCAGACCCCACTCAGACTCCCCAAGGCCAAAGGAGATCAATGTTTCTGACATACAATTGTAAACTTTCCCACCGTACACTGATTGAAATGTTTAAGATCCAGAAAAACATTTGCTTAGTTATAGTCAGTTACCTTTCTGAAAACAATTCCAAAGAGTAAAAATATCAACATTGTTTTTTTTTTGTATAAGATATATAAATGTAATATTTTTGAGATTTGGTACGATGTTCTACAATGATCAGAGACTAGGTATAGGAACATAGGATGCAAGATAAAGCCATTGGTTCCTGGACTTCATTGTCAAATTAATTACCATAGGAATTTGACATAGGATGCAAGATAAAGCCACTGGTTCCTGAACTTCACTGTCAAATTAACCTGTACACATCTAATGTCCTCTGTCCATTAAAATTCATTTGATGACTTTCCCCCTTTGTAAGGGAAGCAAGCAAAAGAAAGAAATTTTTGATTTCATATAAATAACTCCCACTAAGACATGAGTTTTAGTGAACTCCGGGAGTTGGTGATGGACAGGGAGGCCTGGCGTGCTATGATTCATGGGGTTGCAAAGAGTCAGACACGACTGAGCGACTGAACTGAACTGAAATGAAGACATATAATCATCTCTGAGAAAGAGAGTTTCCATTGTCACAAAAAGTGGCAAGTATGTTTGTAAAGTTTCCATAAGAAATCTGTCTTCAAAAGTTGTGTCAGCTTGTTCTTTATTGATGCTACTAGAGAATAGAGAGAGACCTACTCAAAACTCAGTCTTGAATCTAGTAACTGAGTCAGCATCAGGTGTAACCATTGCCCATAGTATTTGCCCTCAGAGTGATTGCAAAATGCCAAAGCACTTTCCTTCCATGAAACTGATTCTAGAATGAGAGGAAAAAACCCTCTAAGTCTGCCCTGCATAAAGATATAGAGTCCAGGTCTGCTTGTTTCTATTAAAAAAAAATATTATTTTCACAAGCAGAGGACTGAAATAAGTGTCAATATGTGAATATAATAATATTGTTCAGAGTAATACAAAGGGGCATCAGAATACTATGTTTTCATTGGTCTCCCAGTTCCATAGTGTCCTGTAATTTCTGACATAATGCATATCTTAAAATAACTAAAGATATGAAACCTAACCTAGAGCATGGCACAACCTGATTTTTCAAGTCTTAATAGTCCATAGGAAATGAATGCGTCAGAAATCTCTCAGGACCAACAGTAAATATGGCAACATCAAGCTGTGTGTTTCTTTGCTAAAATTTTCTCCACCTTTGACCATAGTGTGTTGGTGGTTACTCTTTTATATTACTAAGGAGGAACAGAATTTGAAGAAGACATGAGAAGATATTCACTTCAGAGGCTTATATAACATTAACAATAATAGCAGTGTTCAGAGACTGTTTCTATGCCCCATGCAACGGTGTTCTGAAGAGCTGGTATTACTTCGGTATACTTAGTTGAAAGCAACAGAAAATAAAACTGGCAAAAGAAACGGGAATATATAGTGTTATAATCTTAAACAGGGTTAATTTGAGAGTTGTCTTAATCCAATGTATTCCTTGTGATTCTGAAATTCTATTGGTTCAGGGAAAGAGATGGATCTGGTAGCTTTGGGCTTCATATAAATAGTCAACAGCATCAAGAGGAAGAAGCAATTTCTTCAGCATGCTTGATACCCAGCTTGTATACAGCTGCATTGTCCAACACAGCAAACTCTTCATATTGGTCAATGTTCATGATCTACCAACTCTGAAGAGTAAGAAAGGTAATCATATAGGCCTCACTGATTAGAATTGATTCAACTGGCCATTTCCGGACAAATTTCTGCCCTTAGGAAATACTACAGGTTGGTCCGCTTAAGACTGGGTTTCCTAAATTAATTACTAAATTAAGAGAGGGTTGGATTAATACAATTAGCTCAAAGCGCCCCACCCCTCCACCATGAACTGCAATCAGTATCAAAACTGCATCTTTATTATGCAAAGAGAGTAAGGGTAATGATAGAATGGATGCTAAAAGACAGCTAAAATACTAAAGATGGCATTTCACATTTATCATTTTATTTAATCCTCACCAAGATCATATGAGGTAGGCTTTTTGTGAAAACCTCTTTCTGATGCTTGTTTACAAATGCTTAACTCCCACAGTTAAATGCCACTTAGTTCAATTAGCTGGGTGAAATAAGAGTCAATTTAGCTATTCTGCCTTGGAAATTACAAAAACGAAAAACAACAGTGAAACTTTGAAATAAAATTTTAAATTCCTTTAACATTTTAAGAAAGCGTTAATCTTGAAGTTTCACTTAACCTAGAATTCAAGTTCTAATAATGAAAGGATAAGGTCAAGGGCCAGGCTTTAGCATAGTGTCTGGCATTAATTACTTGGGTCAGTACCTTTTTACTCAACTGAAATGAACTAAAATTTTCATTTAATAACATTTTCTTATATGTAACAGCATGTCTCTGGCTTTCCCCAATTATGATAAACCTTAACACAGATTTACTCACGCAAAACTCAGGAAATTTCTACTAGAGATTTTTTTCTAAAGCGAAAGGAAGCACGGAGACCTCCGTAAATAGCAGCAGCAGCATCTCCCACGTGGATCCGGCAATTCTCCAGTCCTAGCCTTTTATTCAATCTTCCTTGCTTAAAAATCCCCTCAACATCCATGGTGAAATACAGTCCTTTGCTACTGCTGCTAAGTCACTTCAGTCGTGTCCGACTCTGTGTGACCCCATAGACAGAAGCCCACCAGGCTCCCCCATCCCTGGGATTCTCCAGGCAAGAACACTGGAGTGGGTTGCCATTTCCTTCTCCAATGTGTGAAAGTGAAAAGTGAAAGTGAAGTCGCTCAGCCGTGTCCGACCCTTAGCGACCCCACGGACTGCAGCCTACCAGGCTCCTCCATCCATGGGATTTTCTAGGCAAGAGTACTGGAGTGGCTTGCCATTGCCTTCAGTCCTTCGCTCAGGCTTAAATTTCCCGGAGTCCAGGTACCCGGATTAAGGCCTTTATGAGATTGACAGGCACTTTACCCAATAGCATTGCAGAGAGGCGTATCATTTGACCGACGCACCAATCAGCACGCAAAGAGTCTCCGTCGCCACGGTGAAGGCGGAAGTAAGGCCCTGCGGCGCCCCATGGACTCACTCCTGGAGCATTTGGAGCGTTTCTCTGAGGTTCTGGCTGTCTCCCGCACAACCCACGTCAGCACTTGGGACCCCGCAGCTGTTCGCAGGGCTTTACAGTGGGCTGGCTACCTGCGCCACATCCACAGGCGCTTTGGCCGCCATGCCCGTATTCGCAAAGCTGTGGAGCAGCGACTGCAAAACCAGTGGAAGCGGGAGGGTGACTCTGGGCCCGCTCCCGCCCCGGGCTTGGCGAACTTCCAGGCCTTGGGGCACTGTGACCAGCTGCTGTCTCTGCGACTGCTGGCGAACCCAGCCCTCGGGGATGCCGCCTTTCACTGCCTGCTGCAGCAGCTCTTTCCCGGCCCCGGCGTTCCGGACGCCGGGGAGGAGGCGCTCCAGGGCAGCCTGGCCCGCTTCGCCCGCTGCCGGGCCGCTGCCCACATGCTGCGCTTCCACGCCTACAGAGAGAACCCGGTCCTTCAGAAGGACTCGGTGATGAAGACGCAGGCGGAGCTGCTGCTGAGGCGTCTGCAGGAGGTGGGGGAAGCCGAAGCTGAGGGTCCTGGCAGGCTTCTCAGCCGCCTATGGGAGCGCCTGCCCCGGAACAACTTCCTGAAGGTGATGGCGGCCGCGCTGTTGCTGCCGCCGGCGTCGCCCCGGCTCCAAGAAGAGGAATTGGGAGTAGGCAGCCCCAGAACACCGGGAGACGGGCGTCAGGAGCTGCTTCGTTGGCTTCTGGGGAAATCAGATGTCGTGGTTGCCTTCTGCCGCAACCTCCCAGCCGAACTTTTAACTTCCGTGGCGGGGCGCCATCCGGAGCTGGCCCCTGTCTATCTGGGTCTGCTCACAACCTGGGGTCGCCAACTGCACTATGACCTTCCAAAAGGCCTTTGGATTGGAACTGAGCCCCAGGATGTGCCCTGGGAGGAGTTGTTCAGCAGGTTTCAAAGCCTCTGTCAGGCGCCTCCGCCTCTGAAAAATGAAGTTCTAACTGCCCTGAAGTCCTATAAGGCTCAAGATGGAGATTTCGAAGTCCCTGGTGTTAGCATCTGGACAGACCTGTTGTTAGCTCTTGGGAGTCATGTGTGATTTTGCCTTGGGGAAGAGACAAGTTTTCAGCCCAGGCCCCAGTCCTCTGTGGGCAACATTGTATTACTGATGACTCGAATGTATGGTTTACAAAATTAAAATCCCTGTGTTCTCACCACATCTCCTGTACTTTCGTGTGTCCAAAATATTATTTTAGGTCCTATAAAGTAATTGTAACTTAATTACAAATATGTAAAGTAACTGCCTTGTAGTGCCATGGATTTTCTGCATAGAGGAGGTAACATTGCAAATATCCTACCTAAAGCCATAGAATTAACAATAGTTGTGCTTTAGAAGGTGCATTTCTAATAATCCTGAAAATATATGTGCTTGTCCCAGAAAAAGTAGTTTTCCAGTTACCAACAAGACACCATTTTTATGTTATTAATGCCTTACTTTTGCAGTTTTTTTTCTTTTTAAGTCCTCAGAAGTGAAGAGATTTCTTTAACCAACAACATGTGTTGTCAGAAATGGTTTGGAAAGCCAGCTGGCCTACTTGGACTTTAAACCCTGGATATTGGCCTTGTTAACCTGACATTCTAATAAGTTTACCAGCCTTGTGTGCCTGCGTGCTCAGTTGCCTCTGTCTCTTTGGGACCCCATGGACTGTAGCCTTCCAGGCTTCTCTGTCCATGGAATTTTCCAGGCAAGAACACTGGAGTAGGTTACCAGTTCCTACCAGAGGGGAATCTTCCCGACCCAGGGATCAAACCTACATTTCCTGCATTGGCAGTTGGAACATGTGTTATTCAGAAATTTTGTTTTTCATTTCTGCAAATTGAAAGACCAATAATTTAAAGCATTGCCTTAAAGACAAAAAAGTTTTTAAAACATAGTAAATACAAATCTATGCCTCTGGATATTAATTTAGCATTTGATGGCAAAAGAATCAAAACAGACTTCTAAATTAGTACTGCTTCTGCTATTGAGGTTAATACATCACAACCTTGGTGTTAGCGTTGCCTTATGTTAAATCAAGTGATGAGTATAAAAATAAAGTTCTCCCACTTTTCCCTTGGTGATTGCCCTATGGGGGCAGTTTAGAATATTTGTTTAGTATGTGTAGAAACCTAATTTTGTGAGTTTACCCAGATTCTCCACACCTGGCAGAGTGATTCCCAATCACCAAACTTAAGAATAATGTATTCATTTTTATTAGGCAGAATACTACTTCCTGTACAAGATGTTTTCTTCCATATCTAGGTTAGTTGGTTGCAAGATTCTTCAGGAAATGTAAAAATCAGAAAGTTGATTTGAGCAAAAAAATCTGTATAATGTAGAATTTTTTCATTCTGTAGTGAAATCTGGAATAAAGTACTGTCCCACTAGCAAGTACACTTTCCCAGATAGATAATCCTGTGTTAACACTAACAAGTTTGTATTTCCTGTGATTTGATTCCCTTTTCTAGCTCTAATCCATGTAGGCCATATTTTAGATTTAATTTGCCATGAATACAAGAATAAAGACAATTCCTTCTGTTCATTACCTGAAGGTCTTTTTTCAGGAAGCATAACTCAGTAAAGAGTTCTATTCACACAACTTGTAATATTGACCCATAACCATAAAATTTAGTTTTAAAGAGTGAGAGTTTGTAAACTTATTTCCCTATTTCTGCTGCTACGTTGCACTTTTATTTAAGATAAAATGATAAAAATTGTTATAGACTTCAGTAAATAAAAATTTTAAATCTATTTTTATGCTTGCCATATTTTAGGCTACATGCTATGTTCATTACTTTGGTAGCCATATTTAGCCTTCACATCAAGATTGTATTGTTATAAATCTAGATATAAAATTAGAGTTAGGGTTGGTTAGGGTTAGATATAGGCTAAAGAAAATTAACTACAATGCCCAAGAGCACATGAAAATAAGCAACATGGGAGTAGAAGCTAATCTGTTATTTACCCCTACCCAGAGCCTAGAAGAGTGCCTGACTTGGCTTGTGGGATCTTAGTTCCCAGACCAGGGATCCTACTTCGCAGGGCAGTGCGAGCCCTGAGTCCTTATTACTGGGCATCCAGGGAATTCCCTTTAATTTCTATTTTTGATCTTATTTTAAACAAAGTTCAGTTGCTCAGTCCTGTACAACTCTGGGACCCCATGTAATGCATCATGCCAGGCTTCCCTGTCCATCACCAACTCCGGGAGCTTACTCAAACTCACGTCCATAGAGTCAGTGATGCCATCCAACCATCTCATCCTCTGTTGTCCCCTTCTCCTCCTGCCTTCAATCTTTCCCAGCACCAGGGTCTTTTTCAAGGAGTCAGGTCTTCGCATCAGATGGCCAAAGTATTGAAGTTTCAGCTTCAGCATCAGTCCTTACAATGAATATTCAGGATTGATTTTCTTTAGGATGGACTGGTTGGACCTCCTTGCAGTCCAAGGGACTCTCAAGAGTCTTCTCCAACACCACAGTTCAAAAGCATCAAATCTTTGGTGCTCAACTTTCTTTATAGTCCAACTCTCATATCCACATATGACTACTGGAAAAACCACAGCTTTGACTAGACGGACCTTGTCAGCAAAGTAATGTCTCTACTTTTTAGTATGCTGTCTAGGTTGGTCATAGCTTTTCTTCCAAGGAGCAAGCGTCTTTTAATTTCATGGCTGCAGTCACTATCTGCAGTGATTTTGGAGTCCAAAAAAATAAAGTCTATCACTGTTTCCATTGTTTCCCCATGTACTTGCCTTGTGATAGAACTGGATGCCATGATCTTAGTTTTCTGAATGTTGAACTAACAAAGTTGAACTTAAAGTTAAGGACTTAAAAAAAGTGATACTGATATAGGAATTTTATTATCACTCCAGCATCTATATATAGGAAGAAAGTGAAAGGAAGGAATGAGAGATTGAATAAATATATTCAGGATACTTATGAAACAGCAGATAAATGACTGCATATGTATGTTGTTTTTTGTTAATATTACGGAGGACAACTATCAATGCTCTGTTAGAACTTCCCTCAGGCTGGCTGTATATTTATTAAGTATATTAAAATGTTTTAAATCTAAATGCTGTTGTCTAAGAGCTGGCTACTTACTTAGGTTCTGATTCTAATGGAAAATGTGTAATATTTGAGTAAATAAGGCTTTGCATTTCTATGCTGTCTTATAGTATACAAAGTTCTTTGTATACTGTCTTATAGTATACAAAGTTCTACAATGAAATAATCTTAGCAGAACCTCTTAATATAACTGTTAGGGTAATGTGCTGTGAACTTCAAATTTTATTAATCAAAGAGTTGAGACTACAGTTCAATTTGTCATGAATTTGAGCAAATTTGGGAGACAGTGGATGATAGAGGAGCCTGGCATGCTGCAATCCATGGGGTTGCAAAGAGTCAGACACAACTTAGCGACTGAACAGCAACAACAAATAATGACTCTTTGAGTGGTAAAGTCAACAAGGATCTGGATCTCCTCTAACTTAAATTCACTCCACAAATCATTTTTGGGGAGGTAGATTGGTGATGTGAAAATCAATACAGGACTGGCTCACGGGAGAAAATGTATTTATCAAATATTATTTAAATTCAGGTTATTATCTACTATTATAACTTTAACCTGGTTTATTCACTTTCAGAGTCAGAGACTCCTAATCTATAAAACGGAAAAATTCTAGCTTGTGGTTGTCTGGAGGAATGGCAAGGGAGGTTGGATTGGGATATTTGGGACTAGAATGGATAAACAGTCAGGTCCTATCATATAGCACAGGGAAGTATATTCAATATCCTGTAATAAGTCATAACAGAAAAGAATATGAAAAATATGTGTATGTATATCTTAAACACTTTGCTGTATACCAGAAGCTAATAAATGTATTATTAATCGACTATGTGTGTGTATGCTCAGCCATGACTGATTCTTTGTGACCCCACAGACTGTAACCCACCAGGCTCCTTTGCCCATTGAATTTTCCAGGCAAGAATACTGGAGTGGGTTGCCATTTCCTACTCTAAGGGATCTTCCTGACCCAGGGATCAAACCTACATCTGTGTCTCCTCCATTGGCAGGCAGATTCTTTACTACAGAGCCACCTGGGAAGTTCCCAAACTATCCATGGTGGTGGTGGTTTAGTTGCTAAGTTGTGTCTGACTGTTTGTGACCCTATGGACTGTAGCCTGCCAGGCTCCCCCATCCATGGAATTTCACAGGCCAGAATACTGGAGTGAGTTGCCATTTCCTTCTCCAGCTATACAATACTAAATCAACTATACTTCAATTAAAATAATTCCCCGATATGATCTTGGTTCAAGAAAACTTATCAGTTATTGTATTTTATTTTATTTTGAGTGAGTGTATGACATGCAGACAAATACAGAATTGTTATAATAAATTGAAACTTTTATTTATAAAATTTTAAAATAACATTTTATTTTTTATTTTCTTAAATTTTAAACTTCTAATTTTGTTCTGGGGTATAGACAATTAACAATGTTGTGACAGTTTCATGTGAACAGCGAAGGGACTCAGCCGTACATATACAGGTATCCACTCTCCCCAAACTCCGCTCCCATCCAGGCTGCCACGTAACATTGAGCAGAGCTCCATGTGCTCTACAGTAGGTCTTCGTTTATTTATTTATTTTTGGCTGTGCTGGGTCTTCGTTGCTGCACAGGCTTTTTTCTGGTTCTGGCGAGAGAGGGCTCCTCTCTGGTTGCGGTTCTCGGCCGTCTTGTGGCCGTGGCCTCTCTCGCTGTGAAGCATGCCTGGACTTCAGTAGTTGTGGCACGTGGGCTCAGTAGTTGCAGTTTCTGGGTTTTAGAGCACCCGTTTAACAGTTGTGGCACAGGAGCTTGGTGGCTCCACACCTTGTGAGATCTTCCCTGACCAGGGATCAAACCCTTTTCTCTTGCATTAGCAGGTGGATTCCTTACACTGAGCCACCAGGGAAGCCCTGAACCTTTTATTTTGTAGTGACACTTTCTGCTGTAAAATCTTGTTTTTTTCCCCCGATGTTTCCTTTTCTGCAATTTTTCTCATGTCTCTTGTGATTCTGATTAGGCCTATATTAGATCTTCTTCAGTTCAGTCAGTTCAGTTCAGTCGCTTAGTCGTGTCTGACTCTTTGCAACCCCATGAATCACAACACGCCAGGCCTCCCTGTCCATCACCAACTCCCGGAGTTCACTCAAACTCATGTCCATCGAGTCGGTGATGCCATCCAGCCATCTCATCTTCTGGCGTCCCCTTTTCCTCCCGCCCCCAATCCTTCCCAGCATCAGAGTCTTTTCCAGTGAGTCAACTCATCACATGAGGTAGATCTTCTTACACTACCCTTATTCCTACAATCTCTCTTTCATAGTTTTTATCTCCTTACCACTCTATGCTTATGTGGAAACTGCTACCTCCTAGAATACTTTTCCCTATCTTCATTTTAGCAATCATATCTCAGCCCCTGATGGCTCAGCGGTAAAGAATTCACCTTCCAATGCAGCAGACACAGGAGATGTGGGTTCGATCCCTGGGTCAGGAAGATTCCCTGGAGAAGGAAAATGGCAACCCACTCCAGTATTCTTGCCTGGAAAATCCCATGAACAGAGGAGCCTGGTGGGCTACAGTCCAAAGAATCGCAAAGAGTTGGACAGGACTGAGCGACTGAACATGGCACGGCTCAGTCCCAAGTTTCCGCTAGAAGTGGCCACCCAGCTAGAGAGTAAATTTCCCAGTCTGTCTTGCAGTTAGTTAGTTACGTGTGGCCTTAACACTAGATTTTGACCACTTGTGTATAAGCAGAATTGATATGCACAACTGAGGGTTCACACTCCAGAAATATGAAATCATTTGCCTTTAATGCTCTGTTTGTCACTTCAAACTGACTGGAGGGTCATGTAGTACTGGTGAGCTACCTTGAATCACAAGGCTGAGAAAGATTGGAACAATGCTGAGAAACATAAGGCCAGTGTTCAGGATGGCAGAACAGAGCCCACTTGTCCCATTTGTCTTGTTATTAGAGAAATACGTTTCTTTTTACCCTTCTCTTATCCAAATCACTGCTTTGAGGTATAGTTGTCACATCAACTTTGCCTATATCCTCAGTAAATATATTGGTATATTCTTATTCATCCACTCTTACCTGATGTTTAAGTAATCCATTATGTTTTACATTTCAACAACATTTTTTTTCCTGTAGGTTTTCTTTGACTTTCTGGTCATTTTGTATAATCTGGTATTACATGTTTATTTTTGTGATTCAATTTTTTTTTTTACATTGTTATTTTATATTCTGTAGTAATAATTTCAAAACCTCAAGTCCCGAGGGATCTAATCCTCTTTGCCTTTCTATGATTCTCACTCATGATAATTTGTTTCTTTACATATTTCTTTATATATATTGTGAGTTCACATTTGTTTGATTTAATCTATGGAAACAAAGATGTCTAAATAGGGTATTCGTTCCCCATGAGGGCATTTTCAATAGTTTCTGTCAGTAGTGAACACATGTAACCTAGGGGCACTTTGGCAAGGTTTCTGGCTTAACACAAGGAAATTTGACTTCAATTTCCCTACTTCATGGCTTGCTCAAACTATAAGCTATAAATCTGATTTGCATACTACTCACACCTCTTTGTTTTTGGAGATATATGTATTTGATGGAGAAAGATAGTCTGGAAATTTCCTTTATTTCTTAAAATTTCAACAAAGCATTTGAAGCATATATTATTGAGAATCTAAATGTTTACAGCAGTTGAGTCCTACTGAACATATAGTCATAGCTTTGCCCAAAGCGGAAGGCCTCATTTACGCTTTAACCCTTGCTGCTCTGAATTTTCCCCTCAACACTCCTTTTAAAGAAGTCAAGGTCACCCATCATCTTTATCATCCCAAATTCAAAGGACATTTTTCTGATCTCAAGTAATTTGACTTAGTAGCGTTAGATGTTTTGACCACTTTCTACTTTTTGAAACTAGGCTTGAAATTCTGTTCTCAAAACCTGTGTGACATTCTTCTATCCTGGTTTCCTCTTACATTTCTAGCTATATTTTTCTCATTCTGATTTTTTTTTTGGCTCCTGCTGCCTGAATCAATCTTCCCCAGGATTTCTCAAAGTTTAATAGTCTGCTTCCTTTCTTGTACATGCTCTCATCCCAGGTGATCTCACCCCTTTTCCACGGCTTTAAATACTATCCGTATGCTTTCAACCACCCAGTTTACATCTGCAACCCACAGCCCTCATCAGAACTTCAGGATGAATGTCCTCACTTCCGTGTCTCACAAGCCTCTCAAGCCAAATATATGCAAGACAGAATTCTTCATATCCCCACAGAAGCCTGCTCATCCCTATGCATTTCTCAGTAAATAGCCAGAAACCTGGGAATTATTCTTGAATCCTTTCACTCACTTAGCCCTCATAGGCAATTCATTAACATATTTCACCTTATCTAAATTTCTACTCATTACTCTAGGATGGGACAGGGTGACCATAGATTCTGATTTTCCCAGGCCAGATGGGGGTCATGCCTGTTGTCCTGGCATAATTGATACAAGTACAGTATGCTTTTTCACTCTCTAAAATGCCCTGGTTTGGCTGATAACTCTATGATCACCTATCTATCACATCTCTGCCAGATCACCACAATGAGCTGGCTTGTCTATTTGCTTTTTAGCATATTTTACAGTCCATTCTCCACCGAAAAGCTCAAGTAGTCAATTCTCAGTCGTGTTCACTGAGAAATTTAAAGTCAATGGGAGAAAACTGACACAGACTTTTATTACTACGTCTATCTATACTAGCATCTGTACACACATACTTTGCCTTCTGTCTGTCGACAGTAATAAGCTATTCTATATTAAGCCAATTTCTATACACGCCAGCCTCATGGGAATTCTTTCAGTTCTTGGAGTAAAGAAGCTGAGCTTTTTCCTGTCTTAGAAACTTTTCTTACATTGTTAGTTGAGCCAAGAATGTTCTCACCTAGTCTTCACTTCACAGCTTAATTTCATTCTCTCACCATGATGCATCTATCTAGACATGTTTCACCCTGTTATTTTCCTTCAGACCACCCATTTTCCTACAGTTGTATTGTTCATGTGTGTCGGTCTTTTCTACTAGAGTATAAGTTTAGTGAGGACAAAACTGTTGTGCTTGAACGTTCAAGGCCTTCACACTATTCTGGCATATATTATGTGTAAGTGAAAGTCCCTCAGTCATGTCCGACTCTTTGTGACCCCATGGACTATACAGTTCATGGAATTCTCCAGGCCAGAATACTGGAGTGGGTAGCCTTTCCTTCTCCTGGGAATCTTCCCAACCCAGGGATAGAATCCAGGTCTCCAGCATTGCAGGTGGATTCTTTACCAGCTGAACCACAAGGGAAGACCAAGAAAACAGGAGTGGGTAGCCTATTCCTTCTCCAGCAGATCTTCCCAACCCAGAAATCGAATCAGGGTCTCCTGCATTGCAGGTGGATTCTTTACCAGCTGACCTACATGTATTTGATACCTATTCCTATGAATACATAGGAATGGAGCAAGCATTTGATTACAGCATCACCCTGTAGGTCATATCTTTAAGAAACATAAACCACTTTAGTGTTGGCTATGAGAAGTATAAACCCAAACAACAAGAATGGGGTCCCCAAAATATGGTAATATTTCCAAAATAGAACCAATCAAACTAAAAAATCTCCAAAAGCTTCTTTGCTGCATTTGAGTTGGATCAACATTCATCAATGTCAAGATTTAGTTGCTGTGGTTAAACTGCCCAGTTATACCTCTTTTATGCATTTTTGAGCTCTGAAATAGTGTATCAAAGTTCTAAAATAGTAACCAGTTTATAAATAGAATGTCCCATCTTCCCTAGCAAATTGTGGATATATATTTTCATATTAACATAAATTAGTTAATGCATATGCTCTAGGAAGAAACCATTGATTTCTCTCAGGAATTAATTGGAAATGATCAATCCCTGTTTTAGCAGTGTGGCAGTAGCATCATTTATCAGGTGCTAATTGTCATAGTGGACCTAGAATACCCTTTTGGCTTAGAAATACCGTAGCCCTAAGGGAAAGTAGCTTGAATAATTACAATAATTAATGGGCATACAACTGTCTCTTGAAGCTTCATTACTCTCAATATTGGGGAAAGGTTTGAGTTCAAAAGAGCTTTCAGTGTTTTAAAATCTTATTATGCTTTTATTCTTTTATGTCATGAAGGACCAGGACTAAATTGTAGATGTTTTTAGATGTAGTAATTCAGAGGTATAACCATAGGGATATAAAATGTGAATAATCAGTTTATATTTCATATTTATACATGTAATACAAACAGTATTATCATGTTCTTAATGAAATCTATGATAATCTCAATGTTAGGCATATATTTGATATTTGAATTTTATACATCAATATTCAAGATAAATTTTTTCTAAAGTTAAGTTTGTTTATCACTGTAAAAATGCTTCTCTCCTCTTATGTATATATACTTTCAATTTGATATTTGTGTTGCAAAATGTACTTATTTATTCAATAAGCTACTTATATCTATGATTTGATGCACTAAAATGATATAAACCATTTTAATATGTTTTTATGTTATAAACCAAACTTTTTATTTCTTAAAAAATACATCTGGAAAACAATGTGAGGGTAAAGATATATGCATAGATCAATAATGGATATTTTATCCTCCTTAATTCTTCAAAGCTCTGAGGGCAGCTGTTGAAATAATCATCATTATACCAAGCATCTGACACATTATCAATACTTATTTGGTAAGATATTCTGTTTGAAGCTATACATGTATTTATGAGCATTGACAATGTGCCACAGTGGGAATAAGAATACAGCATATTGTTAGCTTTCACTGAATACAGAAGTAGTCATGGACAAGAATGAATAAATGTTCTTTGTTAATCTCAGACACATTAGGTACCTTAAAAAATGTTAATTGAATTTGAATCCACAATAGATGTTAAGATCAGATTTCAAATAACCTATCACTAATACATTGACTACTAAAATGCAGATATGAAAAGCAATGCAGATTATACATTATCTTATGGTCTTTTCTAGAGATAGAGATCTCAAAATTTTGTAAGAAACATTCTTGGCAGAGAGTATCTTTTCTTTTCTTGCATTAAAAAAAGTCATATTGACAATCTTTGATGATCTTCAAAAATATTCAGTAGTTTATGTAAACATTAATAGCCAAGAGAGGGATAAGACTGAAGGTACACGTTCTCTGGTTTGTTTTTCCAATAATTGCAAAAACATGTGTTCCTGACACTACTGGTTTGAAATTGTTGTTGGAAACATAAAATAAATTACAAGTGACTAACAAGAGCAATTTACAGAAGATACACGATCTAGTTCACTAGTCAGCAGGCATATGGAATTACTATAGTAACCATAACTAATGGATAGCAGGCGCCGCTTTCTAATTATAGCTAGAAGCACTGGACCTGAGCACTGCACCAGTAAATTGGTCCCAGTAGATTTGAATGTTTTCACTGTTTGTCATTATAGACGTTAGCTAAGGCAGGAGATTTGAAGAATGGCAGTTTCTGCAATTTGTTAAAGGTATTATACCAATTTCTAATCTAGTTCTGTGAAAGGAATATTACAGTTACTATTACAACATTGCAATTAAAGGATATTTTTAATTTCATTTAACAGTTAAAGAAATTTTAAAAAACAATGTTTTTTTATGATGGAAGAACTAAAGTATATATGTGGAGACAAAAAGGGAACTAAAAACCTTGTTAAATGGTTTCTTTTATGACTAAGAAATGGTACATTTTTAAATACTGAAAGAAAAGATATGTCAGCCCCAAATTCTATATTTGGCTAAATTATTTTTCAGGAATGAAGGAGGAAATCAAGACTTTATATATATTATAAAATATATACATGAAATTTAATAATATATATAAATGTGCTTAGTCGCTCAGTCATGTTCAACTCTTTGTGACCCCAAGGACTCTAGCCTGCCAGGCTCCTCTGTCCAGGCTCCTACTGGATTCTCCAGGCAAGAATACTGGAGTGGGTTGCCATTTCCTTCTCCAGGGATATATATAAATAATAATATATAATATATAAAGGGCTTCCCTAATAGCTCAGTTGGCATATCTGATATCTTAGGATGAGAGATGCTGCCTCCTGGGGTCAAAGTTCTAAATGTTGGTGGTTTAGTCACTAAGCCGTGTCCAGCTCTTGCGATCCCATAGGCTGTAGCCCACCAGGCTCTTCTGTCCACGGGATTTTCCAGGCAAGGGTACTGGAGTGGATTTCCATTTCCTTCTCCAGGGGATCTTTCCAACCCAGAGATCAAACCCAGGTCTCCTGCATTATAGGAGGATAATTTACAGAAGTCCTAGAAATTCCCACCAAATAAAACACACTTCTCACCTTCAGGTTGTGAATATGTTTAAAGTCTATATAACTAATCACTGAACAGATGATTTAGTGAACACTTGCAAAAAGACAGAACAACCAGTTCAGTTCAGTTCAATTCATTTCAGTCGCTCAGCCATGTCCGACTCTTTGTGACCCCATGAACCTCAGCATGCCAGGCCTCCCTGTCCATCACCAACTCCCGGAGTTTACCCAGACTCATGTCCATTGAGTCAGTGATGCCATCTAACCATCTCATCCTCTGTCATCCCCTTCTCCTCCTGCCTTCAATCTTTCCCAGCATCAGGGTCTTTTCAAATGAGTCAGCTCTTTGCATCAGGTCACCAAAATATTGGAATTTCAGCTTCAGCATCAGTCCTTCCAATGAACACCCAGGACTGATTTCCTTTAGAATGGACGGCTTGGATCTTCTTGCAGTCCAAGGGACTCTCAAGAGTCTTCTCCAACACAGTGGCCGCCAACAAAAATTCACTAAGAACAAGTCATGAAAAAAGTTTACTTGATTTATGTGAGGTCTACTAGGCTAATGGACTTCTCTGGTGGCTCAGACAGCAAATAATCTGCCTGCAGTGCAGGAAACCTGGGTTAGATCACTGGGTTGGGAGGATCCCCTGGAGAAGGGAATGGCTACCCACTGCAGTTTTCTTGCCTGATGAATTCCATGGACAGAGGAGCCTGGCAGGCCCCAGTCATGGGTTTGCAAAGAGTCAGACACGACTGAGTAACTAATACTTTCTTTTCCCTTTCTAGGCTAATACTCTTGGCAATGCCATAAACAAAGCTTATGATTGGGGGAAAGAGACTTGGCAAATTATAGCATACAATTTTTGCATGCCAGATGAAAGAATGTGAGTTAGTTGATTGTTGATTGAATCTATTGATTGTATGAAGTAAATATCCTTCCACAACTTACCCTCTGCATACTAGATTTATTCTGCTATATGTCTTTTTTACTTTAATAATAGTACTTATCACTATTTGAGATTACTTACTCATTTATTTGATTATCCACTTAATTATTTTTTCACAGGACTATATGAAGTAGGTGCCATTATCTTCCTCATTTTATGGATAAAAACTGAGGAATACAAAGATAAATAATTTAGTCAAGGATATATATCTATGATTACAGTATGGTGTCACCTTCCTTTGAGGGGATTAAAAATGATGAGTTCTTATGGGTATATGAGTGGATGTTCAAAACTCACAAAGGTATACCAGATATTGGACTTACGATTCTTAAATTCCTTTATAAGCTCCACTAGATTGTAAAGATTTTTTGGGGAAGCGAGCTGAGTGAAGTATACTGTTTAGACATATAAACATCTGAAAATCAAAGTGACTGGGGAAAATCTAGGACTGATATTAATTAAATAATTATCATTGCATTATTTAAAAGGCAATTTCAATGATTTCGATAAAATTCATGAAATAATTTAAATAGTTGAGATGATTTAGTGGTCTAATGATGCTAATATAAAAATAGATATGTTCCAAAAGGTAGTCAGTTAAGATATACTTTTTATATATAAGTTAAGAGGTTAAGGTTCAGTAGACAGCTGAAAATATGAAATTAGAATTTAAAGAGTTAGAGATAGGTATATAGCATTTGATATAATTAGCACTGAGAAATGATGGGCATAAGGCTGAATTAGCTCTCTAAGAAAGTTGGCATAAAAGTTCTGTCCTTACCCTTTGGTTTCTGGTCTTTAGCACTGACATCTTATATGCTGAGAAAGTCTGCTAGAGTTAGATTAAAAGAAAGAAGAAAGATCTTAGGAGCTGACGTACAGAAAGATGAGGGGACAAAGGGACATGATGTCTTGAAAACTGGAAAGAATATTTTAAGAAGAGGATGGTCCAAGGTGTCATCTGAAAATAGAAGGTTGAAAGGAATAAAAGTTGCCTTGGATGTGACTAAAAGAAGGGTTTTTGGTAAACTGAGAAGCAGTAATTCCTCAGAGATTGAAAGAAGATGGTTTTCAGAAGACTAAAGAGAACATGCCAATGCAACAAAAAGGTAGGAAACAGATCACAGATCACTGACTGGCTTACTAAGAACGGAAATATTACAGACTGTTTGCTAAGAACCCTGTATTCGGAACCCAACCGAGGAACAGATATGATTTCTTCATCTGAAAAAAATGAGACTGATAATTGTACCTACCAACAGAATCCTGGCAAGAATAAATAGTTTCAGTTCAGTTGCTCAGTCGTGTCTGACTCTTTGCGACCCCATGAAGGGGGAGGGCACACCAGGCCTCCCTGTCCATCACCAACTCCCGGAGTTCACTCAAACTCATGTCCATCGAGTCGGTGATGCCATCCATCCATTTCATCCTCTGTTGTCCCCTTCTCCTCCTGCCCCAATCCCTCCCAGCATCAGGGTCTTTTCAAATGAGTCAATTATTCGCATGAGGTGGCCAAAGTATTGGAGTTTCAGCTTTAGCATCAGTCCTTCCAATGAACACCCAGGACTGATCTTCCTTAGGATGGACTGGTTGGACCTCCTTGCAGTCCAAGGGACTTGCAAGAGTCTTCTCCAACACCACAGTTCAAAAGCATCAATTCTTCGGTGCTCAGCTCTCTTCACAGTCCAACTCTCAAATCCATACATGACCACTGGAAAAACCATAAATAGTATAGTGTATGTAAAACATTTAGAATATTGTTTACACATGAAAAGCACTCGATGAGTGATAAATGTTTTCATGGACCCAAAATTGTAGGAGGCAAGCAATAGAGTGTTACGGTATGTATTTTTGTGAATATGCGTATTTAGCATAGTTTTGTGCATATATGGAAGGGAGAGCATAATGGAGATTTGTAGTTTATGCCTTCTAGAATGCAGTGTCTCTTCAAGTAACAGTACCCCATTTTTTGCTTTAGGAAAACTACACTTTTTCTTTGTACAAAGTCCAGTGGGGCTCTGGTTAAGGTACTCTGCTGTCGTCTAGGCCAAAATTTGAAAAAAAAAAAAAAAAGATTGGAGTCAGTTCACTTTAATCATAGTGTACTGATGGACTTGAGCTCATCCTCGGGATCTTTAGAGCTTCCCTGGTTTCTAGCCCTTTCTTGTTTTTCTTTCAACAATTTCCTTAAGTCTGTGAGAGATTCATAGGCTTTGAATATGTTATCTTTTCCTTGGCTGAGAAGGGGCAATCTCTGTTGTTTGTGACCACATAAACTTATCTGATATGAAGAGGAACTAGGAAGGAGTTAGAGATCTAAGACATTAGGGAAAGAATAAGAGAGGAGAGAATTCAAGGCAGTGGATGGGAAAGATATCTGGGAGCAGAAAACAAGCTCCTTTTCATCTAAGATTAGAACATTAGCGAGGGGAGAACACAGGCATGAGAATGACGGAAGACAAGACTGTTGAAGCGAAAGGTTTTAGAGAGCTTACATGAGAACACACAAGTGTTCTTTGTGTGTTAATACATGGATAAATGGCTTTGATCTCAGTAAAGAAAAATATTATTGATACATAGTCATCTGCCCTAAGTGAGGATGACGGGAAGGACGTAGGACCTTAAGAAGAAAGCAAGCTTGAAAAAACCGTAATGAGGGGACATCTGTAAAGAGAATTCATAAAACCAGAAGGATTTTTTAGGCTTTGCTGGGACAAAGGGGAAAGAGCACTGAGTATGCAAATATGCACCTTTTTTCTCATGCTAAAACCACCCAGTATCTGTAAACCTGATGTAATCCAGGTTCCTTGCTCTTTGGCAGCAAGTAATGATGAAAAATAATCACTTCACATCAAGCAACTTGAAAAATTAGATTTTCAATTACAGTAAGATGTTTGCATCTAAAAGAGTGATGGAATCTTGGGAATTAGTGGCACAGTACCACAGTGATCTCACAGCGTGTTGTGCCCTGAAGAAACAGAAAAATAATCATATCCATGTCACATCTGTCAGAAAGGTGCTGGAAACATTATTTATTACCTAATGGCTGCCTCTGTCGTTGAAATATCAAGGAGATTAAAAGGAAAAACTTGAATTATTTATATTCAACACCATAACTTTAGGGAAAATGTCTTTTAGTTCTTATACTTGATTTTATCTCAACTCTTTAGTCCAGAGCTGAGCAATAGAACCTTTGTGATGATGAAATGTCTTATAACGACAAAGATAACACAAATAATTTGTGCCATTCAGTGTTGTAGTCACTACAGTCTTGCAGTCACATGTGCTAAGTGAGCACTTGAAATATACTAGTGTACTTGAGGAATTTAATTTTTCATTTTGTTAAACTTAATTATAATTAAGTTAAATTTAAATAGTCCTATGTGATTAAGTAGTTACTGTCTTGGAAAACACAGTTTTAAATCATATCTACCTTATTTATCTAGTGTTATTCTAAAACCATACATGTGTGATACAGTATTGGATCATTCAGTATCCAAGAACAATCCAAATGGATGGTATGGATAATAATCAAGAACAGCAAAATAGCTAGGATTTAATTATAGTTTCAGTTGTTTGCAAGAGGAGTCCTAATTTTTGTCACGTGCTAGTGCTGCCATGTATTTCCAGTTTAAGCTAAAAAGAAAATGTCTCTAAATTCTAAATTAATGAAGACAACTGTTATCAAAACCATTATAATCACAAAAGATAAATATAACACACAATATTTTTGAGAATTGTACAGTATGTATCAATATTTAAGAAATAGTTTAAGTTAGAATGTCAGAGATCTGGGCACATTATTCAGATATTTCTATCCTGTTTCATATACCAAGCAATGCAACTGCAACCTTTGAGAATGATTTCTCTGCTTTCAGAAATACGCAATCAAATGAGGGAGATAGCATAATTAATTTTAAGGTGGAATTGTAAAGGACCTACATCAGAGTATAGATGAAGAGAGATTAATTCAATCTGGGACATCCTGATAAAATTTTAAGTGGTGGACAGAAAGATTTGTTCCTGACCATGTGGGTATTATATGAGTTATTACGCTAGAATTATAAAGTATGGGAAATAAGAATTTATATCTTCTGAGGTTCTTACAAGCAGTATTTAATTACTCCATTAACTTCCAATTTCTTAGAGTTACATAAAAAAGAAAAAAATTAAAGATGTAAGTTCTTTTAAGACTTCACAATGAATAAATAAGTAGCTTATCAATATGAAAAAATACATATTTTCTATATCTATAGTATGTTTCATGAAAGTGGGAAACTTTTCAAAGTTACAAGAGAATATTTTAAAATTGTTTTACTTAATTTACACTACTGATATTTCAGAGTAATGATTGACTCTTATCTTTGGAGGATTTACTGATTTGATTGACATATAAACTGAATAGATTGTGATGAAATGTTGAAACTATATTTTGCTTTATCACTAAGAAATTTGCTCCTAGGATTTATATTTTAAGCAGCACAAATACATATATTGTTTGGGGTTTAACAATAACAGAAAAGTATATAAAAGGCACATTCAGGTGTGAGTAATAGAATGCAAAATATTACATATATATTATATACCATATATGATATATATAAGGGTTTTGCGGGGGCACAGTGATAAAGAATCTGCCTACCATTACAGGAGATGCAAGAGGTGCAGTTCAATCCCTGGGTGGGGAAGATCCCCTGAAGTAGGAAATGGCACCTCACTGCAGTATTCTTGCCTGGAAATTCCACGGGCGAGGAGCCTGGCAGGCTACAGTCCATGGGACCACAGAGAGGCAGATGCTGCTGAGTGGCTGAGCACATGATGGGTATAGAGACCACTGCAATGGACTTTTTATAGCAGAAGATAGAGACTGGCCCAGCTCTGAAAACCACAAGGAAATGGGAGAACTTTATAGTCAAGCAGGATTGGGGGAGGGGTTGGCAGATGAAAAATCACTAGGAGTTAACATCAGGGGTCAGGGGGATTCTGGCTAACCAATGAGTAGGTTTCTGAATGCAGGCCAGGGCGATCATGTATCACCTGAGGAATGGTAGGGAGATGAGGAGCCAAGCCAGTTATTGTTGGGTGATTAGGTATCAAGATTACGGTAATTTGGTTAAACTGACTTAGCAAGATCCTTGCTAAAATTGAACTATGCAAAAATAAACAAAAAGACCTAAAGGTCAGGTCCAAGTTGAGAAGAGAGTTCAGAGGAGTCTGATTAAATTTAGTCAAAAAGAGAATCTTTATCAGTTAGAAAGTGAAGTCGCTCAGTCGTGTCCGACTCTTTGCGAGCCCATGGACTGCAGCCTCCCAGGCTCCTCCATCCATGGGATTCTCCAGGCAAGAATACTGAAGTGGGTTGCCATTTCTTTCTCCAGGGGATCTTCCCGACTCAGGGATAAACCGAGTCTCCCACATTACAGGCAGATGCTTTACCCCCTAAGCCACCAGGGAAGCCTGGAAAATTCCATGAACTGAGGAGCCTGGTTGGCTACAGTCCATGGGGTCGCAGAGTCAGACACGACTGAGCAACTTCACTTTCAACTTCACTTTATCAGTTAGCTGAATATAATAAGCTTGAATGCCATCATCATGAAGTTTATAGACAAATGGGGAAGACAAATGTGAAATGAACACACAAACACACGTATGTAGGCAAACATACATAGAAGGAAAATATACACAAAAAGAAAATGTGATATTTCCCCCAAATAAGACTATACAACCATTTTTTGCTTAGAGAATCTCAAAGCACCAGCATTATTAGGGATACTAGGGTAGATTTTGATAACAAATTTCCTAATCTGGTCATTTTTTTTCTTCGTGTAATTCAACATATTTGTCTTTTGTAATTGATAAGTAATAGCTTCTTAAGCACAGTTTCTTTTTAAATAGGCAATCATTTCTGTGTTCTGATTGCTCTGATATGTTTGTGTTCACATGAAACAATTGTGGTAAAGAACTTGAGAACTTTGAAACATGAGATTTTTTTGCTTTTTGGTTTCTGTAATAAAAGAAGTCATGAAGAAATTCCAATAATAAATACAATGTAATATTTTATGTAGTTTTGTTAAAAATTTTCCTATATATTTTGTTATGCAGACTATATGTATTATAATAAATATATTAACTAAATAACAATTGAATCTGGTCATATTTCTCCATGCCATCTTTAAGAGAAGTATGACAGACTCTTCAGTTCATTAGTGAACATATATATTTATTAATTAACATTTTTGTTTATCTTATGTGATGCGTATCCTAGACTATATATGAAGCACATTTTTGTAACTTTTAAACTTTACCTTTGATAATATTTTTACTTAAGTTAATGGCAGGAATTTCCATAGCATTGATTTAATTGTGCTCCTAATGTGCCTATCAGTCTGGAAAAGCTTACCAACCCATTTAGCAATGCAAATAATAAAATTTAAAATGAAGCCTGAGTGCATATACACAACATAATAGATTATTCGAACTACGTTCTAATTTTTAAAGATGTAATTAACAAAACTTATTTTTCTATTCTACACATATTTTGCTTTTGAGTCATTTTTCTGGTACATACATCTATTTTTCTAGGGAAGACCAATGCTTATGTGAGAGATGACATATTTCTACTGGGTACATGTGAGTAATACAGAGTGTAGAATTTAAGAAAAAATTTTGGCCCCAATTTTCCAGTGTTGTATGCCACTTGTCAAATCTCTTCATATTTTAACTGCTGAAACAGGTTTTTGGTGTAGCCATGCAAATCATTCATCACTATGATTCAATGCTGAGTGTGAGTGTTGTTTCCACATAATTCTGGCTACATGTTTCTAAAATAAAGAGGTGGCTAGAAAAGAGTTTGTGAGGACTATTTAAGTTGGAGACAGGCTCTACAGCTACTCTGCTTCCTGAACTACATGAAGCCAGTTATTGGAAAGTTCACTACCACATTAAACATAGCACACACATGACTTTAAATCAAGGAAATACAGTTAGCACTTCCTAAAATATATTTATAATTAAATTTATTTAGTATATATTTGTCTGGTAAAACAGTTAAGAATCTTTAAACTGTTGAGCAACTGTGTTGGTAACAATGAAAACAGAGTATGAGACCATTGTAAATATGCCCAAGTACACGCCACAAATTTTATAAATCAGTGCATAATATTTTGCACTGATCATCCTTTAAATTAAAGGACTATATCAATACATAGCATCTACTTGACAAACGAACCCTGTCTTCCTTATTCATTTTCTTATTCATGTCTTTCTTATTCATATTCTTATTAATTCTTCATTCAGTCAGTCAATACCTTACCATAACTCTTACACTGTGTAAGGCCCTGAACAAGAAATTAGCAAATGCATAAGTGTGTTTATTGTACAGCATGGGCATTTACTTATAAAACTGTGTCAACACTTAAGTTACCCTAAATTCCAACAGTGGAACACAAAATTATGAAATTTAGAGTTTCTTGTCACTAAAAGTTATAGAAAGCAACTTCATCCACTCATAACTATGAGACTTTAAGCAAGTTAACAGCAATTAATAAATAATTTGTTTTGACAACGGAAGTTTAACCAGGACCCTAAGCTGTACATTTGCTAAGTGTTTAGTTTTATGCCAAGTAAGCTTTTACTTATTTGATTTCTTTTCTTAAAATTCTATTTATTAAAATATTTATAATCACATAAATAATAAATAGAATGCATGAAAATCTTAATCTAGTTATTTGTTCCTATCTGTAAGTTCCGTTCCGTCGCTCAGTCGTGTCAGACTCTATGTGACCCCGTGGACTGTAGCCTACCAGGCTTCTCCATCCATGGGATTCTCCAGGCAAGAATACTGGATATAAGAAAAGCAAACCAGAAAAAGAAAAAGAAAATGACTTAAGAGGCGGCTTTAAAATGATAAAAGCTAGAAGAGGATGTAAAGTCATACTAAACTTTGCCTTTTATACTGAAACATTTGCAAATGGTGCTTCCCAGTCAAGAGCCTTGGGAAAAAAAGACATCTTACATGGTAAATACTTACTAATGTCTAGTTTCAGTATAGTGAGAAAAAAGACTGATCTTTCTGATTTTGAGAGTATAAAAAAAAAGCTGTCTTAAAATTAAGATCAGCTTTTTTTTTTTTTTAATGTAGAATACTGTACAGTACTGGGTGAATCATTAAATTCTCTACATTCCATTTAACTTTCAGCCTGATAGCTCAGTTGGTAAAGAATCTGCCTGCAATGCAGGAGACCCCAGTTGGATTGCTGGGTTGGGAAGATCAGCTGGAGAACGGAAAGGCTCAGATCAGTTCAGTTCACTTCAGTTGCTCAGACATGTCCAGCTGTTTGTGACCCCATGAATCACTGCACATCAGGCCTCCCTGTCCATCACCAACTCCTGGAGTTCACTCAAACTCATGTCCATCGAGTCAGTGATGACATCCAGCCATCTCATTCTCTGTTGTCCCCTTCTCCTCCTGCCCCCAATCCCTCCCAGCATCAGAGTCTTTTCCAGTGAGTCAGCTCTTCGCAGGAGGTGGCCAAAGTATTGGAGTTTCAGCTTCAGCATCAGTCCTTCCAATGAACACCCAGGACTGATCTCCCTTAGAATGGACTGGTTGGATCTCCTTGCAGTCCAAGGGACTCTCAAGAGTCTTCTCCAATACCACACTTCAAAAACATCAATTCTTCAGCGATCAGCTTTCTTCACAGTCCAATTCTCACATCCATACATGACCACTGGAAAAACCATAGCATTGACTAGACGGACCTTTGTTGGTGAAGTAATGTCTCTGCTTTTTAATATGCTATCTAGGTTGGTCATAACTTTCCTTCCAAGGAGTAAGCGTTTTTTAATTTCATGGCTGCAATCACCATCTGCAGTGATTTTGGAGTGTCTGACACTGTTTCCACTGTTTCCCCATCTATTTCCCATGAAGTGATGGCACCAGATGCCATGATCTCAGCTTTCTGAATGTTGAGCTTTAAGCCAACCTTTTCACTCTCCGCTTTCACTTTCATCAAGAGGCTTTTTAGTTCCTCTTCACTTTCTGCCATAAGGGTGGTGTCATCTGCATATCTGAGGTTATTGATATTTCTCCCGGCAATCTTGATTCCAGCTTGTGTTTCTTCCAGCCCATCGTTCCTCATGATATACTCTGCATATAAGTTAAATAAGCAGGGTGACAATATACAGCCTTGACGTACTCCTTTTCCTATTTGGAACCAGTCTGTTGTTCCATGTCCAGTTCTAGCTGTTGCTTCCTGACCAACATACAGGTTTCTCAAGAGACAGGGAAAGGCTACCCACTCTACTATTCCTGGGCTTCCCTTGTGACTCAGATGGTAAAGAATCTGCCCACAATGTAGGAGACCCAGGTTGGATTCCTGGGTTGGGAAGATCCCCTGGAGAAGGGAAAGGCTACCTTTGCCTGGTCGGTAGTCTGTCCTGGAGAATTCCATGAACTGTATAGTCCATGGGGTGGCAAAGAGTCGGACACGACTGAGCGACTTTCATTTTCAGTAAGTATAAGAACAAAAAACCATGTGAGGTATGCAATGAAAATATTTCTTTATTGAATGTGATTTTCTCATTACTCTCATAAACTATCAAAAGTAACGAAACTATTAAGCTCTCAAAATCAACAGCAAAACCAAATATCTTGATCTATAAAAAGTATTATGATGGAAAAAATGGAAAATGAATTTTTTGACTTTACCTAGATTGATGATAATTCTCCTTAATTGGTAATAACTGCTGCCTGAAATGGAGAAGGCAATGGCAAGCCACTCCAGTACTCTTGCCTAGGGAATCCCATGGATGGGGGAGCCTGGTGGGCTGCAATCCGTGGGGTCTGAGGGTCGGACACGACTGAGTGACTTCACTTTCACTTTTCACTTTCCACTTTCACACATTGGAGAAGGAAATGGCAACCCACTCCAGTGTTCCTGCCTGGAGAATCCCAGGGACAGGGGAGCCTGGTGGGCTCCCGTCTATGGGGTCACACAGAGTCGGACATGACTGAAGTGACTTAGCAGCAGCAGCAGCACCAGCAGCTGCCTGAAAAGCTGTGCTAAGGATTTTGAAACTACCTGGGGGCTCCCTGTGTGCTGATTGACTATTCCACTGGGATGACGGAGTAGAAGCATACGCACCAGTGTTTAACATTGCATGTGTGTTAAGTCGCTTCAGTCGTGTCTGACTTTTTAGGACCCTATGGATTGTAACCCGCCAGGCTCCCTTGTCCATGGTATTCTCCAGGCAAGAATACTAGAGTGGTTTGCCATGCCTCCTCCAGGGAATCTTCCCGACCCAGGGATGGAAACTGAGTGTCCTACATCTCCTGCATTGGCAGGCGGGGTCTTTACTACTAGCACTGCCTAGGAAGTCCGCATAAATTTTCACTAGTATTTCTGTGATGATTCAGTGCCAGTAAGTTTCTGTCCTCAACTTAGTTCCACTGAGTCACATCCTAAGTAAAGATCGCTCATATCTTTACGTAAAGTGGATGGTATGGTAGGGCTAGAGTTCCGTGACTGAGCAGGGACAATGGTTCAACAATATTGGTGAATGTGATTATTTTTCTTTTTACCTGGCATATGGTTCTTTTATTGAGGCAAAGAAATATCTCCTGCTGATTTAGTTATTTTTCACATTTATAAGGTGTAAGGATAGGCTCATATGGTAGATCCATAAAAAGCAGTCAATTGCAAATAACTTATAAAACATGATTTATTTATATTAGTTCCACATTTTCCTTTTTATACAGAAGTATTTTTGTATATTTTGCCAACGTTATTGTATTCTATCATTTAAAATTTACAAAGGTTGTGGCTATGCTTTGTTTTTTAGTTTAAAATGAAATTTATTACTTTTAGCCGCAAAGGCACTTTCACAATGGGGATACCATATGGTCCAGTCAAGGTAGGCTGCGTTCCTACTCTTGCTAGCCTTGGCTGACTGTCGTGTCTGTTGATGCACCTTTTCATCAGCAGAGTACAATAAGCAGTCTCTGCCTTAGGTCTCCCCTGGTGGCTCAGAGGTTAAAGCGTCTGCCTCCAATGTGGGAGACCCGGGTTCGATCCCTGGGTCGGGAAGATCCCCTGGAGAAGGAAACGGTAACCCACTCCAGTATTCTTGCCTGGAGAATCCCATGGACGGAGAAGCCTGGTAGGCTACAGTCCACGGGGTCGCAAAGAGTCGGACGTGACTGAGCGACGGAACGGAACGGAACGGAACCTTAGGTCTCAGAGTGTAGCCATGCATGGAATTTCAGAGGCTTTTCAATTGAGCTCATCTAAGGTCCTGCCTCTCACATCTCAGTAGTGTTCTTAATATTTTCATTTTTAATTTTGAAAACAATTTAAATCCATAAAAACAGCAAAAATAATAAAATTCAGCTTCACATTGATCTGTCACCTATACGCAGTTTCTCTTCATTTTTCAGAGTTAGCACCTTTTAAAAATTTGGTGTGTATTTTTTTTTTTTAATTTATAAATCATGTGATACATATTGTCCAGTCACTTGCTTTTTTCACTTAATTATATATATATATATATATCTTATATTTATTTTGGAGATATTTTCATCTTTGTTCATATGGACCTAATTCATTACTTCTAATCACTGCATAGTATTCTGTAATGTGACTAGATCATTATATATATTTTATAAATATATAAAACCATTCCTATAGTAAGAACATTTAGATTTCCAGTCTATTTTTACCATAATACTATGCCATACATTCCTTTGAAGACACTATTTTATAATGTTAGATCTGCAGGATAGTTTCTGGGTCTCAAGGCATGACTATTTTAAACTTTAAAGCTATCTCCAAATTTCCTCCTCAAAAGGCTATACTCATTTACAAATGTACAGATATCATTTGATCCAGCAACTGGATTCTTAGGAAATTATGCTGCAGATATAGTTGCATCTATGTGACACAACTTATGTATACTATTTTTATTGTGCCGTTATAGTCATTCATCAGTTATGTCACGTCTAAACAATGGAATACTACGAAGACAAACAAAAGAACAAGAAAGCTCTCTGTGTTTGGATAAAAATTAAAGCACAGAGCATTATATATTTACTTGTAAATGTATAAAATATTCCTGTAAAAATTCATAGAGGATTTGTCAAATCAATTGTAAAAGATAAAACTGATGGCAGGAAAGTAGGTGGGAAGGTTTATTATATAGTATTTTGACCCATGTGAATATATTATCTATTCAAAATTAAATAAAACATGTAAAAACTAACATTAAACTTATATGAATATATTCTTATTTTACATGATAACCTCTCACTTTAAAATGTATTTCTCTGATTATCAGTGACATTGAGCATCTCATATATGGTAATTACCCATAGGTATTTCTTCTTTAGTGAAATATCTTATCCTCTATACCCTATTTTTATTTCACAGGCTTTTAGCCTTATTTATATTTGAAATGCTAGTATTTTATGTTAAAAATGTTCTGAATACTTTCTCTCCAGATTGACTTATATTTTAGCTGTTTTTGTAGCATTTTTAATCAAATAATGCTTTAAATATTTAAAAGCCAATTCTCCTTTTTCTTTACAGTCTCTGGCTTACTTAGGAAAGCTTCCCCTACATTATCAAAAATATCTTTCTCTATCATCTTTTAAAATTTTTTTAGTTTTTGGTTTTTATATTTCTTATATATTTTTTTGTTTATATTTAACTTACTAATATATAAAGTTGACCTTTATACCATCTGTAATTTATTTTTTCCTTGGGTATAAATGGAGCTCCCATTATCCAGCCACTATTCAATAAGTAGTCTATGTTTTCTCCGTCGATTTGCAATACTAACTTTTTATATCTTAAAATCTTCATGCAAATGCTTCTAGATTCTCTATTCTGCTTGACAGATCTACTTGTTTTTATTAAAACTACTCTGTTTTAATTGATGTGTCTTTATAGTGTGAGTTGATATCTTGGAAGTTGCTTGCATTGTTTTTATTGAGACTTTCTTAGCGATTCTGTCACATTTTCTACTTCTTTCATTTGAGAAATATGATCTTACATATATATGTATATACCCCAAGTATATATGTTATACACATGCACACACAAACATATACACATGCTTCATTTGTTGGTTTCTTAGCTGTTTGAGGGTTAAAGATTGCTGGGCTTCCCTGGCTCAAAGAGTAAAGAATCTGCCTGCAGTGCAGGAGACCCAGGTTTGTTCTCTGGGTCAGGAAGATCCCCTGGAGAAGAGAATGGTTACCCACTTCAGTATTCTTGCCTGGAGAATCCCGTGGAGAGAGGAGCCTGGTAGGCTAGAGTCCACGGGGTCTCAAAGAGTCAGACACGACTGAAGACTAACACTTTAGCTTACTTTTTACTTTCTAAAGAGTGCCTTACCTAACTGAAGTCTCAAAATTTCAGGAGAAAGTATTCTATATTTCCTGTCTTTGGGAAAAGCCAGTTTCCCCTTTGCTTCCAATCTTAGTATTTTTGGTAACAAGTACAAAAATCATAGTCAACTATTTTTAGTTTCTCACTTCAGATTCGGTTTATGTGCAACGTGAAATATGGGGCTAGAGTTGAGTGCTTGAATTAATAGAACATTTCAGTTTAAGTTTATTTTTACCCTAAGACACTTCTTTCTAGGGGTTTTCCTGGTGGTTCAGTCAGTAAAGAACCTGCCTGCAATGCAGGAAACCTGGGTTCCATCCCTGGGTCAGGAAGATCCTCTGAAGAAGGAAATGGCAATCCACTCCAATATTCTTGCTTGGAGAATCCTATGGACAGTGGAACCTGGCAGGCTACAGTCCTTGGGGTTTCAAGAGTCAGACATAGTGACTAAAACCATCACTACTTTTTCTATGTTCAGCCTCTAAGATTCTGCCAATCAAGTTATGAAATTTAAATTCACATAGCAATTTTGGACATCATTCATTAGAGCACCAATTCAGTTCTATGTTTTCCATGATCATTAATGAATTTCAGAAAGTGGGACTGCAAACAAAAGAGGCAAACAATTTTTGAAGTCATGTTGTTTCAGACATTCATCATTCTAATCTAAAATACTAGGTTTTAAGCAGCTTGGCTATAGTTACAATTCATTCCAATTTCTATAAGTGATATGTGTGTGTATATATATATATAATTCATCCTGCTTTCTATATATTTGAGTGCTTACTGACATTTGCCTTATCTTCCTTACTTTCACTGCTTCTCTACTAAAGAGCAATTTTTAAAAAGTGAAAGAAAAAATAAGACAACGTAAAAACTCTTGCTAAAAATCATCCTCAATTTCAGGAACCATTGGCATTTCTGTTTAACGTCTCATAGTAAGAAGCCATAAGCACTGGTAGAATCACAGAGATGAATACTTTCATTGTTAGCAGTTGTCCTGGGAAGGTCTAAACAATAAAGTTTCCCTTGTAATTTAATATTTCAGAGTCTGGCACCTATCATTTTTGTGTCCCCTCCCTTTCTTCTGTATGGTTTGGCTTCAAGCCCTTCAGACCTGTGGCTCTTTATTGGAAGATTGTTTTCAGGCACCAGGGCCTGCTTTGCCAGCACTTGTGGAGAATTAGAAGTGTGTGGGGATTTAAATTTATGTCTCTCCCACTTCTCTGGGGAAGCCTGAAACCAACGAATAAAACTCCAGCTCTCTCTCCTCAAATCAGTACATCTCTGAGACAAATTTACACTGCAGGAATTCCCTGAAGTTTCCTTTGGTGAAGCTGCCTGAGAGCCAGCCCACTTTTGCATGGCTTTCTCCTTATCCCCAGTCAGTTCCCACCCTCTCGCATGTCTTCCTGAAGACATCTCCTTACTCAGCCATTCACCCTTGAATCCTTGACTGAAGATCTTTCTTGTGGGCAACCTGACCTAAGACATGACAAACAGAAGCATTTTGAATGCAGCTTTAACATTTTGTTCTCATTTTCCATTTTCCCATTAAACAGATTGGCTCTCTATATGTTCTTCTTTAGCACCTCTTCCTTTTTTTTTTTTAACTTTAAAACTCTGCTTTTTTCAGTAATTACCCGCGTCTGGTGGAGAAGGAAATGTTAACTCACTCCAGTATTCTTGTCTGGAAAATCCCATGGACAGGCATGAGGTTGCAGAGTCAGACATGACTGAGCATGCACACACACACACGCACACACACACCCCTATCTGGTGTCTCTGTCTTTGTTTTCTACTCATCTTCCTTCTCACTGAGACCTACCTCACAACCCTGGGCTTCCTGCATTTGCTAGCAATTTCTACAGGGGCTTGGAAGAAGCAGGTTTGGCAAGATTAGGCTTGAGGTTTAACTCCAATCAACCTACAAAGAGTTTCCTGAACATTCAATCTTAGGCAGAGGAGGAGAAACTATCAAGAGAATGCATAGCCACCATTTACTGAGTACTTGCCATGTATCAGGCATTCTGCTAAATTCTTATGTATGTAATGTTATTTATAAATGATATCCATATAAAATGTTGGTACTGTGACCAAATTTTTATAGATAAATTATGGCATGGAGCGATTAATAATTTTCCTGTATTTACTCCATTAGTAAATACAGGAGAAGAATTTCAGCTCATGTCTTTCTGACTCCAATTCATGGTTTTAATCACTATGCAACATTACCTCACATAAATAACCCCCTTAGGAGTGACTAGACCCTTGATTCTGAAAGTATAGTCCAAAGAACAGCAACTCCTAAACCACTTGGGAGCTTATTAGAACTGCAGAACCTAGAGTCCCACCAAGATCTCTTCAATAAGAATCTCAATTTTAACAAAATCCTCAGGTAATCATATTCACAATTTTTGAGAAGCACACGACTAGAACTCTTGATGTCATCAACCTAGATGGAAATCAGACTGACAGCTAAGTCATTCATTTCACAAACTCTCCTTGAAATTTGACTCTGGGCAAGCTTTGTACTTGAGAGAAGTGCCAATATGGACCCATGCCTTTAAGGTGCTAAGAACTGAGTTGGGATCAAATGAGTCCACCAATGAAAAATTTCAAGATTCTCAGCCGTGTTGTCACCGTAAACTATGGAGTCAGACACACAGGAAGTGGAGAAATCTACCATCTAGAAAAATTTAAACCTAATTTTCATTAATCTCACTTTCTTACTCAGATCTTCCTCACATTAGGGATCTCCTGGAGAAGGAAATGGCAACCCACTCCAGTATTCTTGCCTGGAGAATCCCAGGGACAGAGGAGCCTGTTGGGCTGCCATCAATGGGGTCGCACAGAGTCGGACATGACTGACGCGACTTAGCAGCAGCAGCAGCAGCAGGGTTTGCTTTCAATCACTGCAGAGGGTAGGAGGACTCTAACTGGGCAAGATGAGGCTTGGGCTTTAGCCTCACTTAGCCTCTATGTCTATCTGTCTATCTGTCTATCTACCTATCGCTTGTGTGAAGGTTGCTCAGTTGTGTCACTCTTTGTGACCCCGTGGACTGTAGCCTGCCAGGCTCTTTACTGTCTGAACCACCAGGGAAGCCCCTATCTATTTTCTATGTCTTATCAGCCTATTCGGGCTTCCCTGGTGGCTCAGTCGATAAAGAATCTGCCTGCAATGCAGGTGACTTGGGTTTGATCCTTGAGTTGGGAAGATCCTCTGGAGAAGGAAATGGCAATCCACTTCAGTATTCTTGCCTGGAAAATCCCATGGACAGAGGAACCTGGTGGACTATAGTCCATGGGATTGCAAAGGGTCGGACACAACTGAGTGACTAACACACACACACCAGTCTATTAGTCATCTATTTATTCCTCTATAAAATATGTTAAAATAGCTTGTGAATAGGATACCTTACCTTGAATCTCAGGTCAGAATTATTTATGCTTTAAAGGACTAGCATTTTGTCATTTATTTACAGTTGGTAAAGGTACTTGACTGATCAAGTACCTTTACAAGACTGATTACAATTGATAAAGGTATTTGACTGACCATACTTAACCAGTAGGAGGTCTTGTTTTTACCATGATAAACCTGCTCAAAATGGAAACTCAATATCTATTTTAAAGAGAGAATAGCATTAAAAATAATGAGAACTCGATTATTTCAAGAAAAAAAAAAAGGAGTCCTAGTCATTTTTGTACTTGCTTTTACTAAACTCCCTTGTGGTTTAAGCACAATTCCTGACAGCTCTAAAACTATCTTACACAAGTAGGTCAAGGATTTATGCAAATATTATCTTGCTAAGTGTGAATATTTATCTTGGACACTGCTAGAATATTTCTCTCCATTTTATAGTTTTAAGGCTTGAGTTGCCAGATGTCCATAAAACTACTGGATTACCAAAAGAGTCATGAAAAAAAAAAACAACAACAACACACAAAACCTCTCTTCTCCATTCATCAGTCTAGAATTCAAGGTGAAATTTTTGATAATATGGTCACTGAGAACTCAAGAATTACTATTTTCTTGTCCATGACCCAAGAAGTTGCTAAGTTCTAGATTCAAAAGATAGCAGAATAGGTGCTTTTTTATTGACATGTGAAGTACTTGATATTACTTAATGCAACATTTTGATAAAGCTCAAATGGAAAATCAGCTTAGGCTTGTGATCTAGAGTCTTCAACTTTTGTTTTAGCCCAGTTGAAAACTTACCTCTAGCTGATCTCTGAGTGAGAAGAAATGCAGTACTATATACAGCATGCAGAGAAGAAATAAGGATCAAAGAGTGAGATGAATCTGCTCTGAAGAAATAAGACTAAGTTTATTTATTCAGCAGCAGAACATGCATTTGGGCACATTAACTTTGCTACTAGCTGGTCAATAGGGCTCCATCAGTACTTGTAATCCGCACATTTTATTAATAATATATATTTGTACATGTACGTGTGTGCTCAGTCGCAAAGCTGTGTCCAACTCTTTGTGACCCCATGAACTGCAGACTGCCAGGCTCCTCTGTCCATGGGATTTTTCAGGTAAGAATATTGGAGTGGGATGCCATTTCCTTCTCTAGGGGAACTTCCCAACCCAGGGATCAAACCCACATCTCCTGTGTCTCCTGCATTGACAATAGATTCTCTACCACTGAACAACCTGGGAAGCCTATATATGTAAATACATACATATATATATTCTCATTTGGAAAATGCAGGAGTTTTTCCTGGCATTGGAGGATAACTGAGAACTCCCTCTCAGGATTATGACAGCCTGTTCAAGTAGAATTTTGACATCTCAGTCTAAAGTTCAGTTCAGTTCAGTTCAGTTGCTCAGTCGTGTCCGACTCTTTATGACCCCATGAATCACAGCATGCCAGGCCTCCCTGTCCATCACCAACTCCCGGAGTTCACTGCAACTCACCTCCATCAAGTGGGTGATGTCTTCCAGCCATCTCATTCTCTGTCGTCCCCTTCTCCTCCTGCCCCCAATCCCTGCCAGCATCAGAGGCTTTTCCAGTGAGTCAACTCGTCGCATGAGGTGGCCAAAATATTGGAGCTTCAGCTTTAGCATCAGTCCTTCCAATGAACACCCAGGATTGATCTCCTCTACAATGGACTGGTTGGATCTCCTTGCAGTCCAAGGGACTCTCAAGAGTCTTCTCCAGCACCACAGTTCAAAAGCATCAATTCTTTGGCAATCAGCTTTCTTCACAGTCCAGCTCTCACATCCATACATGACCATTGGAAAAACCATAGCCTTGACTAGACGGACCTTTGTTGGCGAAGTAATATCTCTGCTTTTTAATATACTATCTAGGTTGGTCATAACTTTCCTTCCAAGAAGTAAGTGTCTTTTAATTTCATGGCTGCAATCAGCATCCACAGTGATTTTGGAGCCCCCCAAAATAAAGTCTGACACTGTTTCCACTGTTTCCCCATCTATTTCCCATGAAGTGATGGGACCAGATGCCATAATCTTAGTTTTCTGAATGTTGAGCTTCAAGCCGACTTTTTCACCCTCCTCTTTCACTTTCATAAAGAGGCTTTTTAGTTCCTCTTCACTTTCTGTCAAGGTTGTATATTGTCACCCTGCTTATTTAACTTATATGCAGAGTACATCATGAGGAACGCTGGGCTGGAAGAAGCACAGGCTGGAATCAAGATTGCTGGGAGAAATATCAATAACCTCAGATATGCTGATGACACCACCCTTATGGCAGTCTAAAGTACTTTCAATTAATTGATTAATTCGACCAAAATCAGGGTCTGACTCAAAGATATTGAGCAGGATCTTAACCATGCAGTTTATAAAGTGATCCCTCTTACAATTAAAAAAAAAAAACATAAATTAAGTAAAAAGAAAATTGTCTTTTTCTACCTTTAAAGTCAAAAACACTTACCAGTTTTAGAAATTAATCTTTGATTTTATTCTTTAAAAATTCAGGAATAGTGAGCTTAAGTTAACAGATGTAAATAGAAGCCTTCATCTCTCCTCTTGGCCCAAATTAAAAACTAACACCTCTCTGGGTCTGTGAGCAGAAACAGATTTTAAACAGTATATTCAGTTCAGTTCAGTTCAGTCGCTCAGTTGTGTCCGACTCTTTGCGACCCCATGAATCACAGCATACCAGGCCTCCCTGTCCATCACCAACTCCCGGAGCTCACCCAAACTCATGTCCATTGAGTCGGTGAAGAAGGGCTAGAGGAGCATGTTCTAGCTTTGGCTCCCCAGAAAAGACTCTTAGAATAAATTGTTGCAAAAAATTGCTTATTATGGGAACTACTATCTCTTCCATGATAAGGAAGCTGGAGAATCAGGAAATTGTTATATGAACTACTGGCTCTCATACCATATTACTTCATTTACAATTCAATCAGGAAGCTATAGCTTCTACCACATCACTGCCTCCAGAAAATCATTGCTTAGCATGATATGGAGGTCAGGAGGAAATGACAGGAAAGGCTGGCTTCAGATCCACGCTTTATCTGCTGATGTGAACCTGTAAAATAAATATCTGAGACCTTGATTCCTTACAGTTCACCCCCTTAGAATCAATATCAGGTCTGGAACCCTCAGGCATCTTCAAAGGAGTTTGAGAAATTCCATTTTCACCTTTCCAGACTCTGTATATAGGAAAGCACTGTAAAAGAAGACTGGGAAAGATGTCAAGTGAGTCAATCAAGTGAACAGGATATGGTCCAGTCTCAGAGAACCCTGCTACAAAACCAAGAATGTTTTAATGATTTAAAAAAGTGATAAGTTTACAGCTATTATTTTCTTATTTCATTTTCTCTAAAGGAAGTTAAAATGTCAAATTGTTAAGTTAAAGTTCAGATAACTGCCAAAAATAAATAGCCTGGTAAGTTTAAGTAACAGAAAATGTCAGTGACAAAATTATAGAAACCAGGAACAGGAAATATGTTTCAATTTCTAAGTATACTGCTTCCTTAGTCATTATAGAAAAGCATATGAATGACTAATGAATACAGTACATGTTCTATGATGAGTCTAGGCATTTGGGAACATCTTTTAATTTTTCATGGCTTAATGATTTCTCTAATAATGATTTGAGCAGGAATTTCAACTATGCTAATTACTGACAATGCTGGATAAACCTGGGTAATATTTTAAGATGCAAATCTGAGCCATGAATCTGTTTTTTCACATTAGAAGAAACAATATTAATCTGTTTGGCTAACAACCCTAGTCCACAATTCTGAAATACATAGGGTAGATGTAAATATCTCAATTGAATTCATTAATACAATTATTCATGCCCTCATTTTCCCCCAAGTCTTTTACTTTGCCTTTGATTAAGAATTTTTTGTTCCCTATGCAGAAAATTTAAGGAAGTAAGCCAATGGATTTATAATCCCCTTGGGTAAAATGGTATCAATGTTCCACTATTTGAAAAATTGAAGTGCTCTTCTAATTATACAAGTTAATCTGACATTCCTCAACCTTTTAGTGAAACTGCACAATATTTTCTACAACTTCATATTCATCATAAGCTTAGTATCATACTAAGGCAAAAATATCATATTCCCCAAAGGATATAATTAAGACCTTATCAACCCACACAATAAAACAGTCACACTCTAAGACTTACACTGTCTTAGAGTAAGAATAAAGGTGGCTTGTTCATATGTGAATGAACAAGGTGGCTTTATTCTTCAAGGTAGCCTGTTTGATGTGGAGTTTTGCTATAAGGAGGCATCTTTTAAAAAGGAGCATTATAAAGGATGAGCAGATCTATACATGTGAAGTTTTAATATTCAGAACTATCATAGATAGTCACACAAGATCACTGGAAAGTGGTAAAAGGCCAACACGAAACCAGAGGTGGATCAAAAGGAAGTAAGCACTATGTGTGCATCCCGCATCTCAGACTCTTTTTTGACAGATCTCTCCAAAGCCTTCATTTCAATTGGCTCTTCTGGAAACAAGCTACCTATACGTTGAGTCCACTTACATTCTATTGCATCACTGTGTTTTATTTTTTCATGCATTTCCCCACTGTCAGAATTATCTTATTCATTTTATTGTTTAATTGTATATCACCTTCCAGTAGAATATTATTGCTACAAGCACAGATGCCTTGTGTCACTGGTTCCTTGTTTATCTCTCTGGGCCCTAGAACAAAGACTGGTATACAGTTGTCACTCAATAAACATTCCCTGAAAGAATGAGTAAATAAATTCTTAGCCAGGTTCTCTCACTTTCTCTGTGAAAGTTCTATACATATATCCCTATACACATGAATTAATATGAAGCTCCCCAGATTATCTTCAGTTGAGTTTCAGTTGAAAATTCCATAAGGGTGTTCCAATACCAACTTATATCCCTCGGCTCTATTGCATCTACTGAAACCAGTTGATAAAATTTCAAAACTAATAATTTGACAATTCTGGTGAATGCCAATGTTACAAATAAAATGTGCCTCATGATTAGATGCTCTGAGCAGGTTTGCATCACATCTGTTATTTATTGGATATTGCTAATGAATTGGGTCTTCATATCAAGTCACCCTAGATCTATTTTACAGAACATATATTTACATAGAAAATAATAGTAACATTACAAACCTTGGCTTAAGTACTTGGAAAATTCTCTCCCAGGGTTTTGCTTTTCCTGTAACAGGAATTATTTTTCCTGCACAATGTTTCTGGCCCCCAAAATGAACATTCTGTCTTACCCAGTATTAATTCTCCATTGTTGAATTTGGATGTCCATTCCTTTCTTTGCATATCCATCTCCAGATTTTTATCCTTATTATTACTCATCCTTTTATTAAATTTCTAGTATAATAGTTACACTTTTCAAATTGAGATGTTTCCAATGGGTGGATTGTATTTTTGATGGAAGATTGCCTTAGTAAGAGTGAGGAGATCACTGAATATTTGATAGGGGCAATTTTATTGTTCTGAAAGTTATCAATCTGGACATTGGCTCCCATTTTAGATACAGAAGAAAAGGATTTTTAGAGGTCCATGAAAGGAATTTTAAAAATTATATGAGAAAAAGGGCAAATGCCAGGTGGAATAGCTAATTTCTTGGAAAAAACAGACAGTAGGAAAAAATCTGATAATTAAAATATGATCACTTTGTAGTCTAAAGTATTGATAATTTTTGCAAAACTTATTTTAAAGACCTGTAGTCAGTTTTAAAGAAAAAATTCTTAACTTTCATTCATTTTCATTATTAAGCATTTTGAATAAATCATAAACATCTTTAAATTTCATTTATAAGATAGACTATTGTTCCCATCATATTGTGGGACTTATGAGAATCAAAAGTGTTCATCTGAGTACTCTGTCTAAAAACTATGTATTACCTGTGCAGGCTCAGAGTAGGAAAGTGAGAGATATATTTGTTATGTCTTGAGAGTTCAGATCTTGTATCTATTTTTTAAGAGCTTAGAATTTGTAGTTGAGTTAACCTGGCTTCAAATCCTGGTCCTGATAACCAGATTTTGGACAAGTCCTTAAACTCTGAGTTTACTAATTTATAAAATAAGAGAAACTGTAATACCCACTTCAAAGGGTGCTGTCAGGATCAGATGAGAAACTGCTAGCACAGTAACTGAAACAGAATAAACTATCTCCTACCTCACCTATTATGATTGTTGGCTCTATAATTCCTTGTCTCCAGAAAAAGTTGCCCCTAAACTACTCTCCTTTGTAAAAGTCAATCATCAGAATCATTATGATGCATTATAAGATCTTTGAATGAGGGACTAAATATATGAAACGTGAGCTAACCTTAGCAGTTTAAGATTATCGATTGGTATAAACGAGTGATCAACTACCTCTCCCTACAAATTTGTTTTATCTTATACCTGTCCCAAGTCACTCACTTGTATAACTACCAAACTTCTGTAAGCATTTGAATTTTGAACCTAGGTGTATAAAATAAAAATTATGCACTTAGCAACATAATAATATATGCTCTTAGAATATATATATATACATACATAAGACTAAATTTATATATGTATATATATGTGTGTGTGTGTGTGTGTGTGTGTTAGTCTCTCAGTTGTGTCTGACTCTTTGCGACCCCACGGACTGAAGCCCACCAGGCTCCTCTGTCCATGCAATTTTTCAAGCAAGAATACTGGAATGGGTAGCTATTCCTTCCTCCAGGGAATCTTTCCAGCCCAGGGATTGAACCCAGGTTTCCCACATTGCAGGCAGATTCTTTACCATCTGAGCCACCAGGGAAGCCCAAAGGTACTTATCTTCCTATTTCATTCTGCTGGCCCCAAATGCATGATCTAGTCATAAATTATGGAATGAAGATTATGAAAACATTTGTCTTCTATTGTCTCCATTTTTTCATTTGTTTAACAAAATTCTGCTTATGAAATCGGAGACAAGCAATGCTAATTGTATACCCATGTGTTCGTTCATGAAAGCTATAGCCAGTTTCTAAGTGCATTGGTTTGCAGATACCAATTTAGTCACAGTTTTGCATAGTAGAGGGTTGGTCACATTATAAACTGCATTCCACACGAGATACATATTCGTCCTTGGAAGCTTGGTGTGCACTGATTGAGGACACCAGGGTTTCTCTGGTGGAATCTGGCTTAGGGTTGGTGGTTGACTCAGGAAAACATCCAGAAACTTGACTCAGTTCTCACTCGTTTAACACAGGAGTTATGGATAGAAATAATGTCTGCTAATCTATAAATTGTAACAAATCAACTTCAGAGCCCATCTGGAACAAACTTCCTGTGCACAATATCATTAAAAGTGAAGGCATATTATCAATTGAAGACATATGACAAGAACTGATTTTCAATTAAGGAAGAAACTCAAACCATATCTAATTAACTATCTAGTTTTAGCTTCTTCCAAAAGAACAGTTTGATGCAGTGATAGATATTTCTTTGGTTTGAGGTACACTTCAATATGGGCTCTAAGTGGACTCAACATTTTTTCTTAAATTGCACCACAAAACATTTCAGTACCCTATACTATATGGAGATCTATTGGGAAGGTATTCATCTAATGAGAAAGAAAAAGGATAGCTTAGGCTTTTTTTAACTTTTGGAAAAGTGAGCCAAATAAATTGGTAAGCTGATGTAAGAGTTCATTGGTCTCACAGTATTAAAACTCTTCAGACTTCAATAGTTAAGATTTATTGAGTTTTTCTTTGTGCCAGGAAATATGCTGAATAATTAATATGTATCATCACATTTAGTCCTCTTAAAATCCTGTGAAGAAGGTACTATTATTACTTTCTTTTCATACACAATGAGTTTCAGAAAAGTAAAGTAACTTACCATGAAGCTTGTAAGTAGCCAATCTGGAATTTGAGGCTACGAAGTCAAACATGTGTTTTTAACCAGAAAGTTATACTGATTTTAATAAATGTTCAGTATAGTTGAAGGATATAGTACAGAGCTTGATGGACTCTTTGAGGAGACTGGTAACTTATAAATAAGCCTCTTAATTGATTTATAGAGACTTTAAAATAGAGCCTCTTGATGAAAGTGAAAGAGGAGAGTGAAAAGTTTGGCGTGAAGCTCAACATTCAGAAAACAAAGATCATGGCATCTGGTCCCATCACTTCATGGGAAATAGATGGAGAAACAGCGGAAGCAGTGTCAGACTTTAATTTTTTGGGCTCCAAAATCACTGCAGATGCTGACTGCAGCCAGGAAATTAAAAGACGCTTACTCCTTTGAAGGAAAGTTATGACCAACCTAGATAGCATATTAAAAAGCAGAGACATTACTTTGCCAACCAAGGTCCGTCTAGTCAAGGCTATGGTTTTTCCCGTGGTCATGTATGGATGTGAGAGTTGGACTGTGAAGAAAGCTGAGCACTGAAGAATTGATGTTTTTGAACTGTGGTGCTGGAGAAGACTCTTGAGAGTCCCTTGGACTGCAAGGAGATCCAACCAGTCCATTGTAGAGGAGATCAATCCTGGGTGTTCATTGGAAGGACTGATGCTAAAACTGAAACTCCAACACTTTGGCCACCTCATGCGACAAGTTGACTCACTGGAAAAGTCTCTGACACTGGGAGGGATTGGGGGCGGGAGGAGAAGGGGACGACAAAGAATGAGATGGCTGGATGGCATCACTGACTCGATGGACATGAGTTTGAGTGAATTCCGGGAGTTGGTGATGGACAGAGAGGCATGGCGTGCTGTGATTTACGGGGTCGCAAAGAGTCGGACACGACTGAGTGACTGAACTGAACTGAACTAAAATAGAGCCACTGAAGATTCCTTGGGCCTCCCAGGTGGCGCTAGTGGTAAAGAACCTGCCTACCTATGCAGGAGACATAAGAGATGTCGGTTCAATCCCTGGACCAGGAAGATCCCCTGGAGAAGGGCATGACAACCTCTCCAGTATTCTTGCCTGGAGAATCCCACAGAGAGAGGAACCTGGTGGGCTACAGTCCATGGGGTCGCAAAAGACACGACTAAAGAGACTAAAGAGGTACAAAGGTGCCTTACCTGGGATTCCCAGCAGTTTAACTGAAACAATCACCTTCATAGTTTCTAAAAGACCATAATCACTTTAAAAAGAATGAAAGGTGAGAACTTTGCATGTGGAGGGGCAATTGAGGGGAAATGTGCACTGCCTTGAGTCATGGGAAGAATCCCTTTAATAACCATTGCCTTTCATTTGTGGGGTATTCTAGACCGAATTTAAATCTTGTCCTCATTATAAACCTACAAGGGCAGGTATTGTTTTGATGAGAAAGCTGAAAGAGGTTAATCGACTTGTACAGAGACACACAGGGCTCTGAAAAATTGTCTCCTGTGGCTTTTCTCTGTACCATGCTGATAATTTATGATTAATCAAATAAAATTTAGTGATTTAAAGAAATCTTGCTGCTGCTGCGTCACTTCAGTCGTGTCCGACTCTGTGTGACCCCATAGACGGCAGTCCACCAGGCTCCCCCATCCCTGGGATTCTCCAAGCAAGAACACTGGAGTGGGTTGCCATCTCCTTCTCCAATGCATGAAAGTGAAAAGTGAAAGTGAAGTCACTCAGTCGTGTCAGACTCTTAGCGACCCCATGGACTGCAGCCCACCAGGCTCCTCCATCCATGGGATTTTCCAGGCAAGAGTACTGGAGTAGGGTGCCATTGCCTTCTCTCACTAAAGAAATCTTAGTGCATCTTAATTGGTCTTTCCAGGAACTTTCAGCCTTCGAACATCCTAGCCGTACAATGAGTATGTGGAAAATTGCTGTACAGTCATTCTAAGAGAAATATTGATAAAATATTATCTAAAACTAATAAACAAAAAATAATTGAGACCAATAAGTAAGAAGAGAGCTCTGTCTTACCCATGCTGGAGAGATCATAACCTTAAAGAATGCAAAATTAACCACAAAATCAAACATGTGAAAGCCCTGGAATAATATATTCCCCACCTTTACTTACTTTAATGTCCTCATAAAAGACACTCTGACTAAAATCATGGCTGGTGAGATATATGTTTCATGCAAATATGGCTCAAGAAAGGCTGGATAGTGAAAAGGATATGGATAGAGTATGATGCTGAAAGCTTAACCCACCTAGTCTGTATAAAAACTAAGAAAAACAGAGCTGAGGATCAAAGTAACTTAGAAGTATTAGCAGCAAGAACCTGCAGAAACCTGGTGATCATACTAATTTGAAATATTTTAAGATACTTTAGTATTGTTGACTAAGTGGTCAAAGATCTTTCAGGAAATGGAGGTTCTTCCAGCAGAAAGTATTAAGGAACCCAAAGACTCTGGCTCAGATCAATTCCCCTCTTCTGTATTGGTTATCAATAACACATCACTCCACTGAATATCTCAAAGCAATGATAATCATATATTTACCTGGAAGGTTCAGGAGCACCTCAGTCAGTTCTGCTAAGGGTCTAAGATTATAGTCAGATGTCAGCTGGGGCTACAGAATTTGAAGGTTTAATAGTTGGAGGATTCACTTCGGGTGGATTATTTCAAGATGGATTTATTGTCTGGCAAGTCAGTGCTGGTCGTTTGCAGGAAGCCTCAGTTTATATCCTTGCCGGCATGTTCACAGCACTGCTTGGTTGCCTTCATTGCATGGCAACAGAGCAAGAATTCCAAGAGACCTAGGTGGGAGCTGTGAACTCCGGGAGTCGGTGATGGACAGGGAGGCCTGGCGTGCTGTGATTCATGGGGTCGCAAAGAGTCGGACACGACTGAGCGACTGAACTGAACTGAGCCTTGCAAGTCGCTCACCACATCTATAGTATTCTACTAACTACATATAGCCATCTTGCTTCTTATGAAAGAGAAATATGGAAGGATGTGAACGTGAGGAAGCAAGGAACGTTGGAGACTGTAGGAGGCTAGCTATCCTGTTTTCCAATCTCTTCCCCACAACCTAGAAAAGTGGCCTGTGAACTATTGCTGACTACCAATGTGAGGAGAGTTTGTGGATCTAAGCCAAGTTCAGAATTATAAAAACACAGTGTAAAAGATCTGTAATTGGTCACATATGTCTACTTTAAATATTGAGCAAATCTCATCATTATTTTATACTATTTTTCTTCAATATTTTTATTATTAAGAAAGTTATGTTATTTCATTAAAAATATCTGAATAATATTTACCAGTGTGTGTATGTTAGTTGCTCAGTTGTGTCCGACTCTTTGCGACACCATGGATTGTAGCCCGCCAGACTTCTCTGTCCATGGAATTCTCCAGGCAAGAATACTGAGGTGGATTGCCATTCCCTTCTCCAAAGGAACTCCCCAACCCAGGGATCAAACCCTGGTCTCCTGCATGGCAGGCAGATTATTTACTGTTTCAGCTACAGAGAAGTCCTAATATTTACCAGGGGTATCCTTTATTGAGCTCTTAACAATATGCCAGCTGTACACCAAACACACAGAAGTATTGCCTAATTTAAATCTTACAATAACAATACCATCTTCATTTTGCAGATAAAGAGGCTGAAGCAAGAAAATTTAAGGAAGGTGTGCAAGGCACTGGAGTTGAGATTTGAACGTATAGTGATCTGAATCCAAAAATTGTTCCTATTAACTTCTATGCTATTCTTTTAAGATCCTCTTGTACTCTGATCACCAAATTTTGTGTCCTAACATTAGGAGAATCCCAGGGATGGGGGAGCCTGGTGGGCTGCCGTCTCTGGGGTCACACAGAGTCGGACACGACTGAAGCGACTTAGCAGCAGCAGCAACATTAGTGGTATGAAAGGGATAACAAAGTTACTATCAAAAAAGGGAGAGTTACAAGTTATAAGCAATAAGAAGAGAGACTGAGGTGTATTGGGGCATTGGAAGAAATGTAACAGGGCTAGAGAATACAGCACTGGCAGAGGATATCAAGAAGGGAGATACATTGTAGAGGAATAGCTGGTAAGTATGACCATCAGCCCCTTGAAACATCCAGCGAGAGAAAAGAGAAAATCTAGGAATATCTGGGTTGTACTAGTGCTAAGGAGAGTGTGTCACAGGAAAGGTAGGCAAGTACTCTGAATTCAGGCTAACCGAGGCTCAGATCTGGGCTGCACTGCTATGATTTTCTTGGTGATCTTTGACCAGTTACTTGAATTCTTTGAACCTTAGCATTCTAACCTTTAAAGTGGGAATGATAATGATAATATCATTATAGCCTAATTGGGTAGCTAGAAGAAATAAAATGCCATTATTAATGCATCTAGGAGAAGGTTTGGCACAAAGATATCCAATAAGATCAGCATTTACTCTATTCCAGGAACTTTGCTAAGTACTTCATACACATTTTATTTTGTCATTAACACAAATTTGGATTATCCACTTTATAACCTAAGATCCCTTATGGCAGAAAGTGAAGAGGAACTCAAAAGCCTCTTGATGAAAGTGAAAGAGGAGAGTGAAAAGGCTGGCTTGAAGCTCAACATTCAGAAAACAAAGATCATGGCATCTGGTCCCATCACTTCATGGGATATAGATGGAAAAACAGTGGAAACAGTGTCAGACTTTATTTTTGGGGGCTCCAAAATCACTGCAGATGCTGATTGCAGCCATGAAATTAAAAGACGCTTACTCCTTGGAAGGAAAGTTATGACCAACCTTGATAGTGTATTAAAAAGCAGAGACATTACTTTGCCAACCAAGGTCCGTCTAGTCAAGGCTATGGTTTTTCCCGTGGTCATGTATGGATGTGAGAGTTGGACTGTGAAGAAAGCTGATCGCCGAAGAATCGATGCTTTTGAACTGTGGTGTTGGAGAAGACTCTTGAGAGTCCCTTATACTGCAAGGAGATCCAACCAGTCCATTCTAAAGGAGATCAATCTGGATGTTCATTGGAGGGACTGATGCTAAAGCTGAAACTGCAATACTTTGGCCACCTCATGCGACGAGTTGACTCACTGGAAAAGACTCTGATGCTGGGAAAGGTTGGGGGCGGGAGGAGAAGGGGACGACGGAGAATGAGATGGCTGGATGGCATCACTGACTCTGTGGACATGAGTTTGAGTGAACTCCGGGAGTTGGTGATGGACAGGGAGGCCTGGCGTGCTGTAATTCATGGGATCGCGGAGAGTCGGACACGACTGAGCGACTGAACTGAACTGAACTGAACCTAAGGTCTTGAAGGACATAAAGGGAGGTGCCTATAATGTCAGAACAACTTAAAGCTGAGCTTAGTTAACCTAAATAGTAATAGCAAATAGCCATTCTCCATAAGAACTCTTTCATTAGAAATGAATATATTCTTGTTTTTTTAAATTGAAGATTTTTAAATTTTCTCCTTTCAGTTCAGTTCAGTCCAGTTCAGTCGCTCAGTCGTGTCTGACTCTCTGCGACCCCATGAATCACAGCACACCAGTCCTCCCTGTCCATCACCAACTCCCAGAGTTCACTCAAACTCATGTCCACAGAGTCGGTGATGCCATCCAGCCATCTCATTCTCGGTCGTCCCCTTCTCCTCCCGCCCCCAACCTTTCCCAGCATCAGAGTCTTTTCCAGTGAGTCAACTCTTCACATGAGGTGGCCAAAGTATTGCAGTTTCAGCTTTAGCATCAATCCTTCCAATGAACACCCAGGATTGATCTCCTTTAGAATGGACTGGTTGGATCTCTTTGCAGGACAAGGGACTCTCAAGAGTCTTCTCCAACACCACAGTTCAAAAGCATCAATTCTTCGGCGATCATGTGCAGATGACACCACCCTTATGGCAGAAAGTGAAGAGGAACTAAAAAGCCTCTTGATGAAAGTGAAAGAGGAGAGTGAAAAGGTTGGCCTGAAGTTCAACATTCAGAAAACAAAGATCATGGCATCTGGTCCCATCACTTCATGGGAAATAGATGGAAAAACAGTGGAAACAGTGTCAGACTTTATTTTTGGGGGCTCTAAAATCACTACAGATGCTGATTGCAGCCATGAAATTAAAAGACGCTTACTCCTTGGAAGGAAAGTTATGACCAACCTTGATAGTATATTAAAAAGCAGAGACATTACTTTGCCAGCAAAGGTCCGTCTAGTCAAGGCTATGGTTTTTCCCGTGGTCATGTATGGATGTGAGAGTTGGACTGTGAAGAAGTTTTCTCCTTTAGCATTGTGTAATTCCAAAATTACAACATTTTATTTGCTCTTGTATGAATATTTGTTGATGAATCCACATTCCCTGTCTTGTGAAGGCAGACATTTCTCTCCCTGCTTCATTCTGGAACTCCCAGCATGCAATACAGAGCACAGTGAGGTCTCAAATATTTATTTAATTAAATAAAAGGAGAGTTATGCTGTTTTGTTATTATAAAACAACACACCTATACATGAGGTTTTATTATCATTAATTTTTTACATTATCATATGCAGATATCATTTCAGCTTTAATCCAAGCTTATAAAATGGATTTGGACTTTTCTCTAGAGGAATATTAGGCAAAAGTCAGAAAATAAATATAATCTTTCATGAATAAAATCATGTTTTTTCTTTTTAAAACTGGCATTCTTTTGTTTAAAATCAGTTTTCTAGCTTTACTGTGGTATACTTGACAAATCGAATTGGAAGATATTTAAAGTGTACACTTGATGCTTTCAAGTACAAGTCAATTAATTGTGTTTTACCAGTCATAGCAGTGTATTATATCCAGTACAGAAATGGCTTTATGAAAAATTGATCTATAGGCCTGATATATTTAAGCAGTTACTGGAGGAGCCTGCTGTACATATTTAAGTCCTATGTTGGCTTGAAGCTCAACATTCAGAAAACAAAGATCATGGCATCTGGTCCATCACTTCATGGGAAATAGATGGAAAAACAGTGGAAACAGTGTCAGACTTTGTTTTTTTGGGCTCCAAAATCACTGCAGATGCTGATTGCAGCCATGAAATTAAAAGACACTTGCTCCTTGGAAGGAAAGTTATGACCAACCTTGATAGTGTATTAAAAAGCAGAGACATTACTTTGCCAACCAAGGTCCGTCTAGTCAAGGCAATGGTTTTTCCCGTGGTCATGTATGGATGTGAGAGTTGGACTGTGAAGAAAGCTGATCGCCGTAGAATCGATGCTTTTGAACTGTGGTGTTGGAGAAGACTCTTGAGAGTCCCTTATACTGCAAGGAGATCCAACCAGTCCATTCTAAAGGAGATCAATCCTGGGTGTTCATTGGAGGGACTGATGCTAAAGCTGAAACTGCAATACTTTGGCCACCTCATGCGACGAGTTGACTCACTGGAAAAGACTCTGATGCTGGGAAAGGTTGGGGGTGGGAGGAGAAGGGGACGACGGAGAATGAGATGGCTGGATGGCATCACCGACTCTCTGGACATGAGTTTGAGTGTACTCCGGGAGTTGGTGATGGACAGGGAGGCCTGGCGTGCTGTGATTCATGGGGTCGCGGAGAGTCGGACACGACTGAGCGACTGAACTGAACTGAATGCCTCCATAGTCTAGTCAAAACAATGGAATCTAGTTCTTGTTTGACTCTCAGTAAAACCATCTTTTTAAGCTCTGCAAGCCAGCATTGTGCTAAACCAAACACATTTCCCTTTTCTCTCCGTTTCCTTTGCCATTTCCTTCTCCAGGAGATCTTCCTGACCAGGGATCAAACCCACGTCTCCTGCACTGGCAGGCAGATTCTTTGCTGCTGAGCCACCAGGAAGTCCATGGGGCCCATTAGAGGAAGCATATTTTGACATAAAGAATTGAAAGTAGCCTAGAGAATAGCTAGGATTTTGAACATCAGAAAGAGACAAGGAAGAACCATTTTTTTTGTTGTTATTATCTTTTAAAAATAAAGTAATCCTTACTCAATGCCGAGCAACTGACGCAGAAGGCTGATTTGGAGACTACTTTCCAGGTTTTCAGCATTGAGAGGTTATCTATCTCTCTCTCCCAGGGGCTTCCCAGGTAGCTCAATGGTAAGGAAAGCAGGAGGCACAAGAGACATGGGTTCGATCCCTGGATGGAGAAGATCCCCTGGAGGATCTGCCATCTGTTGATGGCAACCTGCTCCAGTATTCTTGCCTGGAAAATCCCATGAACAGAGGAGCCTGGTGGGCTACAGTCCAGGGGTTCACAACGGGTCAGACACAACTAAGTACATATAACTATATGTCTCCATTTGAAATGGGATGTGTCGTTGTACCTTACTGGAACAACATGTTTTAAGTTAATGTTGCAATATTTATTTTTATGTACAGAAAAATTAGCCTGGTGTGTGTGTATACATATATATATATATGTATAATTTGGTTGCAAATTCTTAAACAATTGCTTTTTCAAGCTTCACAGTGTGAATTTTTTTAAAATACTATTTACATTTCTGACTACAAAAGCAGTACTTGCATTCAATCATTGCTCATTTTCTGAAGATTGACTAGGTGGCTTCCACTGTAAGATACGATGTAAACACAACCACCACGGGTGCTTACAGTGGAAAGGAGAGATATTAGCTGGATAAGTATGTGGTTTATTAAAGCAAGAAGGGAGGACATTCATGAGACAGGATATCAAGATAATTGTGGATGTCCTGAATTATGCAGCAGTGTGGGACAGACGCTCTAGGTCTACGTATAATATAAAAGGGAAGAAGAGGAAAAAGAGCAAAGGCCAGGCTTTTAAGAAATTTTACTGATAAGAAAATAAGCTTATTTTTTTCCTTTCCATTATTGGGACCCCCCCAGTTTCTAACAGAGACTTATTCTGGTATGGCCAGGATAAAGTATTTTCCATCCTGCTTTAGTTGTTTCACTATGCTTATATACTACTACCCAACTTTTGCTGCTAATTATGTATTATATATTCAACAAGTAGTCTTTGAACATCTATCATTCTTGAGTGCCACAGTCAGCTCATTCGCTCAGTCATGTCTGACTGTGGCCCCATGAACTGCAGCACACCAAATTTCCCTGTCCATCACCAACTCCCAGAGCTTGCTCAAACTCATATCCATAGAGTTGGTGATGCCATCCAACCATCTCATCCTCTGTCGTCTCCTTTTCCTTATGCCATCAATCTTTCCCAGCATCAGGGTCTTTTCAATGAGTCAGTTCTTTGCATCAGATGACCAAAGTTTTGGAGCTTCAGCATCAGTCCTTGCAATGAATAGTCAGGACTGATTACCTTTACAATTGACTGGTTTGATCGTTTTTTTGTCCAAGGGACTCTCAAGAGTCTTCTCCAACACCACAGTTCTAAAGCATCAATTCTTCAGTGCTCAGGTTTCTTTATGGTCCAACTCTTACATCCACAGATGACTAATGGAAATGCAGTGGGAAATAAGAAAAAATGCCTTACCGTGGAATTCACAGTGTTGTTAAATTGACAAATAGCCATCTATTTCAAGTTGGAAAGGTTTTTGACATCAGAGATTTAAAAAGAAAAATATGTGTATTAATTCTGGGTCTTTCTGAAAATAGCAATGAGTATAACTATTTTATTTGAGTTTAATCCTATTAATCTGTAGAATTCCAAGACATTGCTGTGACTATTTTTACTAGCTTGCAAAGAACAAAAAGCTCTATTGGGGTCATAGGAATTGTAACTCGGGAGAAACAGATTCAGGTAATACTGAAAGAGGGTTCTTGGTGAGAGAAAGTGTCAGGGGCTTATAAAGGCAGAAGTCATGAGGCTGTACTCACGCAAGGGAGGAAACATTTGTTCTTAAGGGATGACTGTCAGGAGTTGTTCTAAATAAGGGTCTGATGAGTATCTTGAGTTTCTAGAACATTTGGAAGATGTTTTGGAGCCTATGTTAAGACAAGAATCACTGAAGTTCAGATTCCATCCAGGTTGAGAAGTGCATAAGTCCTACTTCCTCAGGGGCCTCTCAGCTTCCCATTCCAGAGAGCTTTCCTAGCAACACCAACTCCATTTTTATTTTCCTTTCGTATTAGTTTTCATATAGGATAGTTAAGTAATGTCAAAATGATAGTTTTAAAATTATTTTTTCTGTCAGCCTCCTTCCTCCTAACAAACGTATCTAAGGTGTGATTTAAATGTAAATCTTAAACCCACTGGTGAACATGGTGGTATCTCTGATGTGTTCGCATTTAAATAAATACTATAGAAAAGTAAGGCAAGGGGAGTTATTGTAATAAAATGATTTGGTGATGAGAAGAAAATGAAACAGCTGGGGCAAGATGGAGCCACGGACTCTGGGGAAAATCAAATTCATGTCCATACTAATATTCTTACTAGCTGACTTGTTGGAGAACAAATACAATTTATTAGATAAATTTGCTTCACTGAATGTTTTTCTTTTTTTACAGAATTACTGGTGTACCGCTGATCAATATTACAAGGATAGATAGAATAATAAAGATTTTTAATCATGTTACTGATTTTTTCCATTAATTTCAAAAGCTATTTAAAAAGAAACGATTACTTAATGTTTCATTTGTATTGATGAAAAAGTGAAACCCAATATCTAAAACATTATGAGTTTCTTTTCTTTTTTGTGCTCAACACGTAATAATTTATAATGCATTTCCTTCTAATTAAACTGAACTGAAATTTCAGCTAAAGTAAGCATAGTTGCTCTATTGTTTTGTTTAAATAATGACTGGACAGTAACCCAACTTTTTATGTAATACAGGATGGTGAGCAGGTCTGGAAGGCTGCCATTGAGATGGGCAGTGACTTTTTAAAATTTAAATGGAAAGTTCTAATTTGGTGACCTTGCTGTATAATGTGATTTTTTTTTTTTTAATGTGTGCATGAGATTTTTATTTTTTCACAGGGAGGTGAGACCGTGTGCTATGGGGTTTTCTCAGGAGGCCTGTTTTCCTGGCTGGATCTGTATGACAGGTTTAGACATTAAATGACTTTAAGCTTGTCAAAGAAAGGTTATTAAAAATGTCCCTGGCTTTCAGGCTTCGTGCTCAGTAGGAGCCCAAATGCAATCCTATGGGGCTGTCTTTCTATTTAGTCATGTCATTTGGCTCTTTGCCTATAGCGAAAAATGAGACACCATCTGTTATTTCTCACTAATGACTGTCGGTCCTGAGCTCGCCTGGCTCACTATGCATTTTCTTTTCTCACCAGTGGCTGGACTCAGCTTCGCTAACATGGCTCTATTGAGAAGTGCGCTTTCTCATCAAATGGGCTTAGAGATGTGGAAGCACTCACACACTGAAACCCTATTCAAGTAAGGTGTTGCCATTATTTTATTAACACTGTGAAATCTATGTAATTTTTTGTATTAAAGTGATCCAGATTATATGTGGAAGCTTCCATTTTGCTGATAACAACAATAGCTCATATTAATTGAAGGCTTACATGAGTTATCCCTTTCATTTTCCCAAACCCTAGAGCTAGACATTATTCCCTCCATTTTATAGGTTAGAAAACAAGCAAGACAAATTTATGAAACTTGCTTATTTCCACAGCAATAAAGGACAGAATGAGAATTCACCCGGTTCAAGCCTTCCTCCAGAGCCATACCTCTCAACCACTGTACTCTTGCTTCTCCAGGTAACCGGTTGGGCTCTTTAGAATTATCACCTGAAGCTTGAAGCTAGCACTATAAATCAGAAGCAGGCAATTTTCCTTTGGGTCATTTGGCGCAGTGGTGAAGAATCTGACTGCCAATACAGGAGACGTGAATTCGATCCCTGGGTCAGAAAGATGCCCTGAAGGAGGAAATGGCAACCCACTTCAGTATTCTTGCCTGGGAAATTCCAGTGGAGCCTAGCAGGCTGTAGTCCACAGAGTCACGAAGAGTCAGACGTGACAGCATCCACTCATGAGGGAAGAAACACCTTCTGCTTAGCTTTGGGAACCATTGTGAATTTCTAGATTTGCAGTTGGTGTCATTAAAAATTCTCCTCAGTTTACAGATGGAGATTCAGAACCCAGGGAAGACCTGTGAGTCAGCCTGTTGTCAGGCTCTCAAAAGCAACGCTCACTTGAAAAACACTGGGCTGAAACAACAGTTGTGATCAGGGCCATGATGTCTTTTCCATTTCAAAACCTCAGTGAGAGTGCTCTGGGGACTAACATTTGTTATATAGCAACAGATAACTATTGTATGAGACACAAAGCTGGGTAAATTTTTCAACTAGATATATATTTTCCTCCAAGTATACACTTTTCCTATGCTTTAAAAAACCTTGTGTATTGGCTTCAAAAGTGGGAACTGCAATTATTGAAATAGATAAAAGAATAAACACCAATTTGATTCTTTCTGTAAGTTCAAATAAGGATTAGTTCCTGAAGACTTGACTATGATTAATGTGAAGCTAAAAAAATGGTTAGCTACATTCTTGCAATGTCATTTTTGACAATTTTTCAATGGACATTTACTGTTGAATTAGGTGAACTGTAAATTCTTATGATATGTTCATCACTAATCAGAAGACAAGACTCATAGTTTGTTAAGAGAGGTTGAGCAAAAGGAAGAGTCCATCATCAAATATGTTTGGGAAAATTATCTTGAAAATACATGTATTTCTTTACTGAGAAAAAAACAGTAAAAGAATTTTGATCTGTAACATATCAATGTGCACTGGAAATCTCCAGTGGCACAGTATTTTCTAAACTGTTATTTCCACAGAAACTCACTTTTTGATAGGTTCACATGAATAGTTTCCCAGTGAACATGCATTGGAAAATATTTATCAGACGTCTCAATTCTTATTGATGTTTTGTTCTCTCCCCAGTTACAGCCTCTTCTACCTCTCACTTCTTCAGTTGTCCAAAACTCCATGGCTTTGCTCATGTCTTATTTTCTCTCATTTCCCAAATCAACTGACTGACAATCCCGATATATTTTTATTTTATTTATTTATTTATTTAAATTTATTTATTTTAATTGGAGGCTAATTACTTTACATTATTGTATTGGTTTTGCCATACATTGACATGAATCCACCCCGGGTGTACATGTGTTCCCCATCTTGAACCCCCCTCCCACCTTCCTCCCCATCCCATCCCTCTGGTTACCTTCTAACAAGCCCTTTGGAAACTGTCTTTCCATTTCCACTGTCCCTACTTCTACTCTTGTCATTATGGTGTCTGGTCTCTATACGAGAGTCATAGCTTCCCAACTGATCGCTCTGCTTTTCATCTACACATTATGGCTGAAAAAAATCTTCCTAAAATATAAACTGGGCTGGGTAGATCAGTTAGTTTTTCTAAGGCTCCACAGGTTCTCCAAAGTGATCTATAAAACCCAGCCTCTTCAGCAAGGTTTTAAAGTCTTCCGTGACCTGACACAAACTACACCTCTCATTCTTCTTATGTTTTAGCCCCATTGAGCCTCTTGTGGTTTTGCAAATAAAAGGGGACTTTTTTCAGGTGCGTATGCTTTTTCTGTTTAATCTACGTAGAGTGTCTGCTTGCCTGTCTACCCTACTCACTGATAAGATTATCACTCTTTCTGCAAAGCTGTGGTTAAACTTTTCTGTAAAAGCTTTCTGGCTTCTTCAGACCTGGTTATGGATTTGGCCTTTTATCAGTGCCGGGTTCCTCAGCCCTGTGTCTATGGTTCATTTCTCTGGGAAGAGGTCTATGGGGACTGTGGCAGTCAACTCTACACATGGTGCCCAAAGGCCCCTGCTTCCTGGTGTTCGTGTTCTTGTGCCGTCTTCTACATTTTATCAAGATTGATCTGTGTGACCAACAGAATATTGGGTAAGTAATGTATATTGTCACCCTGCTTATTTAATTTATATACAGAGTATATCATGAGGAACGCTGGGCTGGAAGAAGCACAAGCTGGAATCAAGATTGCTGGGAGAAATGTCAATAACCTCAGATATGCAGATGACACCACCCTTATGGCAGAAAGTGAAGAGGAACTCAAAGGCCTCTTGATGAAAGTGAAAGAGGAGAGTGAAAAGGTTGGCTTGAAGCTCAACATTCAGAAAACAAAGATCATGGCATCTGGTCCCATCACTTCATGGGAAATAGATGGGGAAACAGTGGAAACAGTGTCAGACTTTATTGTTTTGGGCTCCAAAATCACTGCGGATGCTGATTGCAGCCAGGAAATTAAAAGATGCTTACTCCTTGGAAGAAAAGTTATGACCAACCTAGATAGTATATTAAAAAACAGAGACATTACCAACCAGAGACTTTGCCAACAAAGGTCCATCTAGTCAAGGCTATGATTTTTCCAGTGGTCGTGTATGGATGTGAGAGTTGGACTGTAAAGAAAGCTGATTGCCGAAGAATTGATGGTTTTGAACTGTGGTGCTGGAGAAGACTCTTGAGAGTCCCTTGGACTGCAAGGAGATCCAACCAGTCCATTCTAAAGGAGATCAATCCTGGGTGTTCATTGGAAGGACTGATGCTAAAGCTGAAACTTCAATACTTTGGCCACCTCATGCAACGAGTTGACTCACTGGAAAAGACTCTGATGCTGGGAAGGATTGGGGGCGGGAGGAGAAGGGGACGACAGAGAATGAGATGGCTGGATGGCATCACCGACTCGATGGACATGAGTTTGAGTGAACTCTGGGAGTTGGTGATGGACAGGGAGCCTGGCGTGCTGTGATTCATGGGGTCGCAAAGAGTCGGACACAACTGAGCGACTGAACTGAACTGAAAGGTGTGTCACTTGTGGTGCTGGGTCATAAATAGCATCAAGGCTTTCTCCTCTGTCTTTTTCAAGGATCAATTATTCTGAGGACAACCAACCACCATGTCATGATCAAGCCTACGAAGAGGCTCATGTGGCTGGGAACTGAGTTTTTCTGCTGCAGCCTATAGTGAACTCCCTGAGGCTGTCTTCCAATAGTCATGTGGGGTAAGCTTCGTTGGAAACATATCCTCCAACCCCAATCAAGCTTTCAGTTGACAGCAACCCCCAATGGATAGCTTAAGTGCAACCTAATCAGAGATTCAAATCTAGAACCATCCAGCTAAGCCACTTTCAGATGCTTGACCTTCAGTAATTATGTGAGATAATAAATATTTATCGTGTTAAACTGCTAAGCATTCAGGCAAATATTTGTTTATAGTAACAATGCACACCATCATGTTCTCAAAATGGCCCATGACTCAAAAAGGATTAAGAACCTCTGGCACACACGTTGTTCTAGCTACTATTATTTGTCATTGGGAATCATTTAGTTATTGTGTGCTTACCAGGTTCTTCTCACTGTAAGCTACCTGAAAACAACATAATTGCATTTATCATTGTATCTTCAGTACCTACCTCAGGGCTAGAAATATAGTAGACAGGTTTTTAAAGGATCTGTTTAATTAAAATAAAGTTTGCCTTTCATGTAGGGATTGAGGCAGATGCCAACTTTTAAGAAAAATGCAAGTCACTGGAAGACCATCTCAAGGACTTTTGATTCTATGGCATGATTTCTGGGAAGGGCCAGAGATTTTCAAGATATTTGAGACCTTTAAAGAAATTCTCTGAGTAAAAGAGATATTTTGTGTACATAGATATATATATGTGAAAAAAATTGACATATTAAAGGACTATACCACTTTTCCTTGTTTCCAAAAATAATTTGAACTTATGTCTTCTATGATGTTAGAGGAAAAACTCTCCCACTTATTTTGAGGTGATCAGGTCAACAGTGAATAAGAACAGTATAAATTAAGTATGTTTCCAGGCTAGTCGGTGTGTGTGTGTGTGTGTGTGTGTGTGTGTGTGTGTACTTGTGTACCTCAGATATTTGTGGCTAGAAGGCAATTAGAAAATGCTATGTTTCTATAAAATCTAACATCTGACTTGAAGGAATTCTTCTGGGATTCTATAAAAGGCACAAAAGGTTTTTGCATGGGATTAAAGCATATATGCACTAAAAGGGAAGGTACTTTATAATTCTCAATAAATACTGATTAAGATATTTCATATCAATTTATGATTATAAAAACCCATTCTTGTGCCTTATAATAAAGAAGATAACTTCTTTATCTTTCTTGTTTTTGCAAGAGAAAGAATTCTTCTATAAAAAAATGGCTGAGTAAACAGTCTAACAAGAGTAATTGTATACACTATACAATGCACAATCAAATAAAATTCTAGAAATTCCAGATAATTCAAAAATATAAAATAATAAGTAATTATAAGGAAGGAATGGACTTATCAAAACAGAGCTGCACTACAACCACTTTGTGTCCATCTGTATTTTTTTATTCAGCAGTTGAATGAAAGCTTGCAACTTTGTAGGGAAAAATTGATGCTCTCTGGTTGTTCTCTTGTTTTCTTATCACACTTCATGTGTAAGCAGGTTACTGACTCTTGTCACATACAATCATGAAGAGTGAGTCAGGGGTTTTCCACATTTTTATATCCATTGGGAGGGGGAAGCCAAGAAGAAAACAGCTTTCTTAAAATATAAATGTTGTATTCCCAGGACTGTACAACTCTAGCCAGAACTGAGATTTCTGAAAGTCTTTCAATTGATCAGAAAGGAATCTCCAAGACTTTACTTTGTCCTTGGGGAATTTTTAATGGCATTCTTGCACCAGATGTTTGCCCCAGTGGCCTAGCTTGCTTTTTGCTGTTGTTTGTTTGTACATTTTTAATGGAAAGAAAGTGATTCACTAAACCTTACTGAGATGGACTTAAATATTCAACAGGCCTGACACCCTTTTATCATCTTTAAGAAGTTCTAACCAACTTGTGGTCTGGCTTAGACTTAAACAGGTTAGGAGGCAGAAGTTTGCTGCCTTTGCAGCATTGACTCAGGAGGTTCTCCTTTATTTTAAATTAAACCATTTCCCTACAGCTTTCACCTGGTGGAACTGTAACAATTTAGTCCCTCTTCCAGGACAGGCTACCTGGAAAGCTCTCACTGGAAAAGACTCTGATGCTGGGAAAGGTTGGGGGCGGGAAGAGAAAGGGACGACCGAGAATGAGATGGCTGGATGGTATCACCGACTCTGTGGACATGAGTTTGAGTGAACTCCGGGAGTTGGTGATGGACAGGGAGGCCCGGCGTGCTGTGATTCATGGGGTTGTGGAGAGTCGGACACGACTGAGCTACTGAACTCCACCCAACTCCTATGCTACCACTGCCGTCTGCTACAGTAGACGAAATATGAAACTTAGTTGGCTCAGGTTGTTATCCAGTCTCTTAACGGGCTCCTCTTTCCTGATTCTAGAGCTTAGTGCATGCTCTTTGCCACTTCCTTTAGCCAGGCAACTGTTAGCTCACACTTCAGAGCTCAGCCCAACTGCCACTTCCTCAGAGAAGACTCTCCTGCTGCCCAGACTCCCAGGGATACTCTGTTAAAAGCACTCTTTACATGTCCTTCCTTGCTCTCATTACAGTCAGTGATTTTATATCTAACCACAAGATACATGTCTGTGTCTCCCAGCACACTCTGTGTTCTACAGGGCAGAGCACTCTGGATTCTCAACACTGCCACAGCTCCTTCAATAAGTAGTTACAGAATGAACGAATGAAAGAATTCCTCAAATGTCATGGGGTATGAACAACTCTTCTTTTTAAAAGAAGAGCTTCCCAGGATGATTTTGGCTAGCAGAGCATGGAATGGGTCTGTCACCTCTGTAAATATTAGGATTATTTTTAATGTAACCCACGATCTCTTTTGGCTTCCTTGGTGGCTCAGTGGTAAAGAATCTGCCTGCAACGCAGAAGACGCGAGTTCAATCCCTGGGTCAAGAAGATCCCTTGGAGGGGGAAACGGCACCCCACTGCAGTATTCTTGCCTGGGAATTCCTCATGGACAGAGGAGCCTGGTGGGCGACAGTTCACTGAGGCCAGAAAGAGTCTGACACGACTGAGCACATATACAGAGATGATCTCATGAGCATTGTGGTGGCCACCACATCCTGCATCATTCTGGTCACACATAGAAAATTGGTTCCCTCCAGCGGTCTTATTATATTTTCATCTTTACACCTCTCGCTGTTTTCTAAATCCAAGCAAAGGAACCACCTCAGACTGAAACCAAAAGCACCAAGGGTCTTGTCTTTTGCATATGAGCAAAATTCTCAGAGATCAAAAGGAAGCTAATTTTAGTCACCACTATCTCCTCCTACACACAGGGTTTGGTCAGGGTTCTAATTAGAACTACTAGAATTCTGACTACTGAAAGGCAGGTCCTTAGTTCTATAGAATGTTTGCATACTATATAGGCTGACTCTCAGAAGCAACCTAATTAAAACTTAGTTTTAAAAATTGGCTCAATCCAGTATTAGAAGAAAACACAATGTAGTGTTCATAGGAGCATCTAAGTTCTACGTAATTTTTCTACTAAATTTTCTGTTGCTTGGAAGCACTTAAAATTCAAAGTGGGAGGTAAATAAAAGGTACAAGGGCATGAGAACCCAAGAGAATTGCTGGGGCCACAGAAATTCATTTCAAACAAGGATGATGGTTATTATGACCATATAACTAATCTTTGAGAGCAAAGTGTGGGGGAGGATTCTTTATAATAACATCAAGCCAGTAATGTAGCCTGGGTAAACTAGGATGTATGAGCATTCTGCTGCTGCTGCTGCTAAGTCACTTCAGTCGTGTCCGACTCTGTGTGACCCCATAGACAGCAGCCCACCAGGCTCCCCCGTCCCTGGGATTCTCCAGGCAAGAACACTGGAGTGGGTTGCCATTTCCTAGAGATGGCTTAATTCTCAGTCCAGTCTCTTTTGACACTGTTTAACTGTTTCTTGCTTAATTTTTCTCATCTGTAAAAAGAGAGCTAATGATATTTACCTTATGAACAATGCCTAACGCACTGTTTGACACAGTGTGGATGCTCAGTTTTTATCGTTAGTCATTCTCCTTACCTTCCTCTGAATCTCTTCAGTACTGACTCAGAAATTAAGGGATTGCTCCCGGAAAGGGAGTAGAGGAGGGCCAGCAGACACTGCAGAGTGTTGGTAGAGACTGAGAAATCTAGGTCTGCCAGGTCAAAGAGATTTTTTTTTTAGCCTGGGTGTGCAGGGGCTGAGTATTGACTTTCTAATTTCCATCCAATTGTAGAACAGAATAAATTGTCATTGGTCTTCTCATATGCCCAAGACTAATCAGAGAGGCTGAGAGCGTTGCAGTAGTCCTTGGGGAAAGGTATTTTTAACAACTCACACTAGAGGTCTAAAATAACGAATGTTGCAGCTGTTTGATTTATAAGCCAAGTATTCAGGGAAAGCTGCATAGGAAAAGGAGGAAAGAAGAAGGAATGATTGGTCCATAGATTTGGAAGCCCGGGCCCCATCCCAGTGGAACGCTCCCAGGCCATAACACTCAATTCTCCCCATATCACACTTCATTTTCTTGGTTCAAGTATTTAGAATTTTCATTGTTTTTTATATTCTCCAAATACTTTTTCCAAACATTAGGGTTTTGAAGGCAAATTTCCAGGGAAGGGAGAGAAAACACAAAATGGACAGTGGCTGATTGTTTTTATTTTTTCATTGAGAGTTTCCAGATAGATTGCCAAATTTAAAAACACAATGACATGCAAAGGATGCAGAAATCAGATGATATATGGGCCAAGCGCAACAAAAAGTAGCTGTGAAAAATGGGATTGTTAGTATCTTCCCTGGGGGGAAATCAGAGATTAAGTGAAACTTTCAGGACTTGCTTCCAACTCTTCCTCACTCATTATTCATAAAATGAAGCTGATACTAAGGCCCTGTGAGGGTGGAGAGTGTCGGTGATCAAGCAACTGAATTCACAAGTTCACTGTTCCTCTAGAGGTAAGTGGAGGGATTTCTGCCTGACCTTTGGGGAACTGGGAGAGGAAAGAAAAGTGGAAAACTGTTTACCCGCTCTCTTCTGTCCCTTGTGGCGAGAAGTGGAATAACGTTATGATTAAGAGTGACCTACAAAATCACTGCAGATGCTGATTGCAGCCATGAAATTAAAAGACGCTTGCTCCTTGGAAGGAAAGTTATGACCAACCTTGATAGTATATTAAAAAGCAGAGACATTACTTTGCCAGCCAAGGTCCGTCTAGTCAAGGCTATGGTTTTTCCCGTGGTCATGTATGGATGTGAGAGTTGGACTGTGGTGTTGGAGAAGACTCTTGAGAGTCCCTTATACTGCAAGGAGATCCAACCAGTCCATTCTAAAGGAGATCAATCCTGGATGTTCATTGGAGGGACTGATGCTAAAGCTGAAACTGCAATACTTTGGCCACCTCATGCGACGAGTTGACTCACTGGAAAAGACTCTGATGCTGGGAAAGGTTGGGGGCGGGAGGAGAAGGGGACGACGGAGAATGAGATGGCTGGATGGCATCACTGACTCTGTGGACATGAGTTTGAGTGAACTCCGGGAGTTGGTGATGGACAGGGAGGCCTGGCGTGCTGTGATTCATGGGGTCGCGGAGAGTCGGACACGACTGAGCGACTGAACTGAACTGAACTGAGAGAAGCAGAGAAGGCAATGGCACCCCACTTCAGTACTCTTGCCTAGAAAATCCCATGGATGGAGGAGCCTGGTAGGCTGCAGTCCGTGGGGTCGCTAAGGGTCGGACACGACTGAGCAACTTCACTTTCACCTTTCACTTTCACACATTGGAGAAGGAAATGGCAACCCACTCTGGTGTTCTTGCCTGGAGAATCCCAGGGATGGGGGAGCCTGGTGGGCTGCCGTCTATGGTGTCGCACAGAGTCTGACAGGACTGAAGCGACTTAGCAGCAGCAGCAGAGAAGCGCAAGCTGGAATCAAGATTTCTGGGAGAAATATCAATAACCTCAGATAGGCAGATGACACCACCCTTATGGCAGAAAGTGAAGAGGAACTAAAAAGCCTCTTGAGGAAAGTGAAAGAGGAGAGGGAAAAGGTTGGCTTGAAGCTCAACATTCAGAAAACAAAGATCATGGCATCTGGTCCCATCACTTCATGGGAAATAGATGGGGAAACAGTGTCAGACTTTATTTTTTGGGGCTCCAAAATCACTGCAGATGCTGATTGCAGCCATGAAATTAAAAGACGCTTGCTCCTTGGAAGGAAAGTTATGACCAACCTTGATAGTATATTAAAAAGCAGAGACATTACTTTGCCAACAAAGGTCTGTCTAGTCAAGGCTATGATTTTTCCTGTGGTCATGTATTGATGTGAGAGTTGGACTGTGAAGAAGGCTGATTGCCGAAGAATTGATGCTTTTGAACTGTGGTGTTGGAGAAGACTCTTGAGAGTCCCTTGGACTGCAAGGAGATCCAACCAGTCCATTCTAAAGGAGATCAATCCTGGGTGTTCATTGGAAGGACTGATGCTAAAGCTGAAACTCCAATACTTTGGCCACCTCATGTGAAGAGTTGACTCACTGGAAAAGAGTCTGATGCTGGGAAAGGTTGGGGGAGGGAGGAGAAGGGGAAGAAAGAGAATGAGATGGCTGGATGGCATCACCAACTTGATGGACATGAGTTTGAGTGAACTCCAGGAGTTGGTGATGGACAGGGAGGCCTGGCGTGCTGTGATTTATGGGGTCACAAAGAGTCGGACACGACTGAGCGACTGAACTGAACTGAACTGAACTGAGGCTACTGGGTTCCAATCTCAGCTTTTCCCCTAATTGGCTGTGACATTAAACATGTTATTTCACCTCTTCACACCTCACTTTTCTATAAAATGGGAGTAACTCAATCTCAGAGGATTTTTGGGAGGAACATGCAAAGTTCTTAGGACAAAGTTTATCTCCAAGTAAGTATTCTATGAATGTGATTTGTTAATATTATTTATTTTGTGATTTCTCTCTCTCCTTATCCTCACTTTAGACTCATTAAAAGTCAATACCCTGGGGTTTAATGGGCCCTACCATTGATTAACCCATTCCACAAGCAAAACCGTGTCTTATCTCTTTGGGCCCACTGTTTAGCACAGTGTCTGGGATATGACATTTTATAAATGTTTGTGGAAATGAACAGTTGTACATCTGTATGTGCGATATAGAAAAATGCACCACTTGGGACCCCAGTTTGGCAGGATCTTGGGTTTACTTAAGATAAATAAATGAAAAAAATCTCAATACAGTGCTTACCTCTGACTGCATGAGATGCACTGTGATGTGTTTATTTTACCCTATTTATTTCTGTTATGTTCTGTTTTAGTCTAGTGGTGCTCATTTTATAACTATAATAGGCAATTATTAAGCACCCTCCCCAGTTGCTGGCATATTGATTTGCTTGTATTGGGTGTCATGGTTCTCATTTTTGGAAATGGAAAGCTTGATCTGTGTCCAAACGCTTATATGTGGAATCTGAAAAAAAAAAAAAAATAGGGTACAAATAAACTTACCTACAAAAGAGAAAATAGAGTCACAGGTGTAGAGGAAAAAGAACTAATGATTACCAAGGGGGAAATGAGGGAAGAGATAAATTGGGAGATTGGAATTGACATATGCATACTGCTGCTGCTGCTGCTAAGTCGCTTCAGTCATGTCCAACTCTGTGCGACAGCAGCCCACCTGGCTCCTCTGTCCGCAGGATTTTCTAGGCAAGAATACTGGGGGGCGTTGCCATTTCCTTCTGCACATATGCACATTACTATATATAAAATAGATGACTAATAAGGACCTACCATATTGCTCAGGGGACGCTACTCAATACTCTGTGGTGGCTTGTTTGGGAAAAGAATCTAAAAAGAGTGGATATATGTATACAAATAACTGATTCACTTTGCTGAACAACTGAAGCTAACACAACATTGTAAATCAACTAAACTCTAATAAAAATTAAAACAACAACAGCAATATTTTGGTTCAGGAAGATATTAACTTTTCTGATGAGATGGAGTACAAGATGTTCAATAGAAGCCAGGTTACAATGGAGATTTAGACCATCCCCCAAATAGTCTAGCATTGTGGAAGCATTTGGCTTAACCAGCTGTTACTTGGACTCCATCAACCTCCCCCCAAAAGAGATTAAAACCCATTGAGATTAATGGAAGAACCACAATGACTTCTATTTAAAAATTCTCAATCACTGGGAGATGGTATCAAAATTATGCAGGGGGCTGAAGTCATTATATTTCTGAAATCATAAATTTGCGTGTTAGTATGAGTTAGTACGAAAGTTTCATATAGACAGCTCCCTTACTGCCTTCTCCCTTCCAACCAAAGATTTTATCCATAAATTTGGTAAATGAACCATCTGGAACCTTGCATGGTGATATCATTGTGCCAGAGCCTTTCCTTAGGTTAGGCTTGGAGGGTGGGTTTTGAGGGATGAGTCGATAAAGGAGTAAGTGGTCAATTGCAGAAAAATAAAATTTTGAGTTTGGTGACCTAGCCTGGATTATATGAAGAAGGGGAAATTCATTAAAAGGTAGAACACATCAGAATGAACCATTCATCCATAAAATCCAAACATATGCTAAGAGCTTGCCTTTCCATCTGTGCCTCACGGATTTGGTTTTAATATGGTGTTCCATTTTGAAGGATTTGCTCAATTCAGCAGTTCAAAAATGATTCACAAAGGAAAAGCTTGCATAAAGAGTTCTTGTTTATGTTTTATTAATGGCATTTGCCAACACTCCCATAAAAATGAAAAAAGCCCCCTTGCAACACAACAATCTCTTGTTTTTCAGATTGCTTTTGTGATTGCTATTTCTGTCTTTATTTTAGGCTTCTTAAGAGTTTTTTTTTTTTTTTAATTTGAACACAGTCTTAATAGAATTAATCATTTTTGTCTGCTGACTAAACTCTACCGGGAAGCATCATCTGGCAATTGTCCCCTGTGCCTTTAATTGCTTAATTAACATTCAAATCCAAGGTTTTAGAAAGGGTTGGTATTATTATAAGTTATGAGGTAGTTAATTGCTGCCATGACACCTCTGAAGCTGTCATATAGTAGCTATAAAGAGATTCATGGGAGACAGGTTTGGGTTGAGGTAAAATGAAAAATCACAGATCTTCTAATAAAATTTTGTGAATAATAACTTATAGAACAGTATTCTTCTTCTAGAAAAATGATATTCAACTGTTAAATGTATAATTTGGTACTGTTTATTCAATCAAAAAAGTGAATAGTTCTTTAAAAATATCCATAGACTTATAAATGATTTTATTTTGTTTTAAGCGATATTTACACAAAATGATTAGGTACCACTGAATTTAATTTTATTTATGACTTTAAGAGAATTTAATAAACAAGTCAGCTTGAAAAAATATGGCACAAGAGAATTTAGTGATGCTTATTTAGCGTTAAATGCCCTACAAACAGGTACAACTTTGACCTAGTAAAATATTTTGGTGGATATATATCATCCCCTAAAAATGATTTCAGTTACTTCTAACTCCTGTAGAAACAATTTAATTTATAAATCTTTTAGATTTTGCAATTGAAAAGTAGAAACAATTGTTTAAAGCATTATTTACACAGACTCAAATCAGAAAGCAATTTTATTGGAAAAATACAAATCAATAAAGAAAGCTCTAGATTACAATGGATAAATGGATAAAGAGCACAGATACATAATTCACAAAGGTGGAAATATTAAGCTAGAATGTGCAATCTAATAAACAAAGCAGTGAAAATTTAAAAACAGAGCAATGTTCTTTACATCCATTAACTTAACAATTAAAAGTAGAAATATTTTAAAAAGTAGAAATATTTAATGCTATAAAATTGTGGCAATATGTGTATACTCATCATTGAGCACACAGTATATTGATATAACACACTTTAAAAAATAATTCATCAATATTTATCGCTACCTTTTATATCTCTCTCACTAGACAGATGCAGCCATCAAGCGTTTCATGTAATTTAGCTGACATCTTGTGTTTGATCATTTTTCCAATGAATTTTTTCAAAGGCACTAAAATATTAAATGCACAAACATGCTTTTTTGGGTATTATCCATTATTACAAAGAAATTAGAGACAATATTAAGATCAGAAAGTGAAAGTGCTAGTCAGTCATGAACTGTAGTCCATCAGGCTCCTCTCCCCATTTGATTCTCCAGACAAGAATACTGGAGTGGGTAGCCATTCCCTTCTCCAAGGGATCTTCCTGATCCAGGGATCAAACTTAGATCTCCTGCATTGCAGGTGAATGAATTCTTAACCATCTGAATCACCAGGGAAGCCAATTAACATCAGAAAATGGGGGAAATTAACTCAGTGGTACTATTGGTCAACTGAGAAAGATAATAATAACAACTATAACTTTAAATGATATTAGGTGAATAGTGAAAAATGAAATTACCTTGTGCCAACTATAAGAAAAATACGCATATTACAAAAGAGCATAGAGATATAAAAATGGTTGCTGTGTTTGGGTAGTGGAATTAGAGGTGCTTACTGAGGAGACCGCTTGCTACAGAGGAGAAGGAAACATCTAGGTTGGGCTTGTATTTGCAAGAGGTACTTTTTTATATATAACATAGCTTCTCTGAGTTTCAGTTTCCTCTTTTACAAAATGAGGTTATATCTGCTTCATAAAGTTGTCAGTGTTCGGTGACATAAACCAAATAGAGTGTTTAATGGTGTCTCCAAAACCAAAAAGTGTTATGCTATTCATGGCACTCCTGACATCGAAGAAGTTGTGAAAGAAGTTGAATAGCAGCACTCATAAATCATTAAAACTTTTTCTTTACTTTAGATGCTGTGGTTAGACACTGGCATGAGTGCAGTTAATAGTAAAAGCTCTGGATCATGGAAATAGACACTCAATTTTGTTCAATTCTAAGAGGTAGATGCTAGTTACTAGTATAGCCCTTTCTGTACCAAACTAAGAGAGGCTAAGAAACTTACTGAAAGTAACACAAATAGTAATAGTCATTAGATGAGCATTCAGTTCAGCTCAGTTCAGTTCAGTTCAGTCACTCAGTCTTGTCCAACTTTTTGCGACCCCATGAATCACAGAACACCTGGCCTCCCTGTCCAACACCAACTCCCGGAGTTCACTCAGACTCACGTCCATCGAGTCGGTGATGCCATCCAGCCATCTCATTCTCTGTAGTCCCCTTCTCCTCCTGCCCCCAATCCCTCCCAGCATCAGAGTCTTTTTCCAGTGAGTCAACTCTTTGCATGAGGTGGCCAAAGTATTGGAGTTTCAGCTTCAGCATCAGTCCTTCCAATGATCTCGCAGGACTGGTTGGATCTCCTTGCAGTCTAAGGGACACTCAAGAGTCTTCTCCAACACCACAGTTCAAAAGCATTAATTCTTCGGCAATCAGCTTTCTTCACGGTCCAACTCTCACATCCATATGTGACCACTGGAAAAACCATAGCCTTGACTAGACGGACCTTGGTTGGCAAAGTAATGTCTCTGCTTTTTAATATGCTATCTAGGTTGGTCATAACTTTCCTTCCAAGGAGTAAGCGTCTTTTAATTTCATGGCTGCAATCAGCATCTGCAGTGATTTTGGAGCCCGAAAAAATACTGACTAAATATTGTCTAAATACATCACAGATGCTGTTAAAAAGTGTTTGAAAGCTATGAAATTTCCCAAAGAAAGATAAATATTTGTGCCATGTTTGCAATGTTGTATACAGCTTCAAAGGATTGACAGTTCACTGTCAGAACCTTTCTGGAGGAGGGCCTATCTCCTATGATAACAACCAGAGGCAGAGTGATGACAAGTGCTGTGTGGTGACAATTTAAATAAAATGCCTGCTGCAGGGAAGGCCTCTGATGAAATAGTATTTTAGTGAAAACTAAAGGAGATAAAGACTCTGATGCTGGGAGGGATTGGGGGCAGGAGGAGACAGGGACGACAGAGAATGAGATGGATGGATGGCATCACCAACTCGATGGACATGAATTTGAGTGAACTCTGGGAGTTGGTGATGGACAGGGAGGCCTGGCGTACTGTGATTCATGGGGTTGCGAAGAGTCGGACACAACTGAGCGACTGAACTGAACTGAACTGAACTGAAAGGAGATAAAGGAAGAGGCTGTGTAGCTATTGAGAGAAAAGTTTACCAGAGAAAGGAAATAGCAAATGTGAATACTCTGGCATGGGAATTTCTATGGCTTTCGTTGACAATCCCATACATGAAAATAGTATCAATCATTATTTAATAGTTGTCTTGCTAGCAGCTCCTGAGTACTAAGAAATAGGTGAGCACAGATATAAAATAGTCCTTGCCCTTGATGGCTTTAAAATAAAGAATTAAAAATATACTTTTTAATTTATGCATTGTGCTGTGCTGTGCTGGGCTAAGTTGTTTCGGTTGTGTGCAACTATTTGCGACCCCATGGACCGAGCCCACCAGGTTCCTCTGTCCATGGGATTCTCCAGGCAAGAATACTGGCATGTGTTGCCATTTCCTACTTCAAATTTATGCATTATAGACAATGCAAATCTGAGTGACTAAAAACCACAATTCTGTATAGTTCTTGAGTCCGTGGGCCTGTTGGGAGTTGCATGAAAGTAGGCTGATCTTGACTGGCTTGCTCATGCTCTTGTTAGTTGGCTGGAGTCCTTACCTCAGGCTGAGCTTGACTTAGGCACCTATTGTGAAACAGCTCTGCTCCTGATACCCCTCATATTTCCTTTGGAACCAGTCAGTATGTTCTTTTCATTGTCTTGGGAGAAATGTAAGCAGGAAGCCCAGTAACTTTTTCAAGCTTTCAGGGACCAAGTTACTGGGAGCTGCTCCTGTACATCCCATTAGCCAAAGCTAGTCATATGGCCAAGCCTAAGGGAATTAACTCTATTCACATTTGGAAAACCATGCGAAGGTACAAAAGCAAAGGCTATGGATAGAGTGAGGGTAGAGAATTGGGACCATTTAAAGCAATCCATTAATTCACCATAATAAATACATAACCCAGCAGTTTTCAGAACATGGTATCCATTCCATTGGTGGTATGAGAAATGATTTTTCATTGTGTTTGAAATTAAAACCATTATTTTTATGTTAATAGTATATATTTTTCATGTGCTGAATAAAATAATAAGCCCCTGGAGATTTCGATCGGATTTTCCAAGTTACAGTAGTGAGTCAATATATGCAAATTATATAGCTAATAATGGCATGAGTGTAAGGTTTAATAGGAAAAAGAAACTCAAGAGAAAGATATGTGAATGAAGTTTGGAAAACTTTGCTAGTTGTTGCATATACTAACCAAATGCTTGGGAATGAAGAGTAGGGAAATCATTAGAGTAGCACCTTAAACAAGCTGGAATTTGTAAGGCAGAGAGGGGAAGGAAGTGTAGTTCAGATGGAGAAAGCAGCATATATAATGGTCCAAGGAGGTAAAAGTACATGACAAACAGTATAATAATGTATCCCATTGATTGGATATCCAATGGGCCAGACCCAAGGCTAGATTCCTTCTGCACAGTATCTGTAACCCCCTGGGTGATTAGAGAGCCTCCACTTTTTCCCTTATCCACAAGCAAGGTCAGCACACAACAGACTCATGAAAAATAACTGCCGGCTAAAAGATTGACTCATACACTCTTTCAGAAAATTTATATACTGTCTTAATCCAGAACCCAAGTCTCTCAAAGTCAAGCCTTGTTTCAACATTCTTATTTCTTGGAGGAGCAATTTCATCTCTTTTAGGGCTGCCTTGCTTTGTTTTTCAGGGAGAACTCTCTGATTCCCAAATGGCTAACTTTACCCATGGTTTTAAGAGTTGAATATACACAGGCAAAACAAGACCAGATTCACAATCTGAGAGAAATATTTATAAACTAAGAGACTGGAAACTAGATTCAGAAAAATAAATGGAAACTCTTCCTTTAAAATCTGAGCCTGAAGAATAGCTACCATCTGCCTCTTTTGGCCCAGGAGGCTGTGTTTGAATCATGCTGCTGACTTCCCCTGTAAAAATCAGTCAAAACAAGGTTTTCAAGGCAACTGCTCTTTTAAGTAAAGTTTTATTTAGTGTGACTGTGCTATATATTTTATGCATTAGAGTCCCCAAACTGTCCCCTTTCCTGTGTTCACCACAGGAGTAAATTATATCATCTGTTATCCACTGACTCAAAAATCTTAGAGTCCCTTAGAATCATCCTTGACACTTCTTTCTTTCATGCTCCACTCCAATCCATCAGGAAATACTGTAACTCAATCTAAAAATTATATCTCAAAGTCGTTCCCTTCTATCTGTACTGTTGAACATTTTTTTCCCTAAGGCACCATCATCCCTCACCCCCACTGGAATGAAAGCTATATTATATGCTCCTTCTATACATAGTCACAATAAATAAAACTGCAGCCTCCATCATTCTCTATCCTGCTTTATTTTTCTTCACAACATTAAATTTATGTTCATACATTACATATTATTAGTTTATTCATCATTGCTCTCTCTTACTAAAATACCAGTTCCTTGAAGGTGGAGATGTGTTTGCTTTGATCATGGTTGTATCTATTTCCTGGTTCTAGAAGAATGACAGGCACATAATAGATGTTCAATAAACTACTGGTTAACTGAGCAACTGGTTGAATTCAAATATTTCTCCCAAAGCTGTATCATGATACTTCTAAAATCCAGATGCTTTTAAATTTAAAAACAAAAAAGCTTTCAACCTTTAAAGCCTTATTATTTCTAACAAACATGTCATATCTATTGCCTCATTTAAATCTGTATATGATGGTTCTATTTGATAAATAAGATACCTGGGACCCACAGATGGTCTATTACTTGCTTCAAGCATGTGGTGAGTTGGTTACAGAGCTTTCATTTCAGTTCTCTAGAGTCTTAAACTTACGATCCTTCCACTGGACCACATCTAGATGGTTTTGCCTCTGTTTCAACCTCGGTTACACATGCATGTGTGCACTTTTAATGTGGTGAAATAATACGGACTTTGAGTTTCCTGAGTGAATTTTCCCTTGCCTCTTAGAATATCCCAAGAGAGATCATGCTGTTTCCTGGAAAGAAAAGATTGAAATCAGTTCTTCTTGATATGGCAACTGGTTCTCAAGGAGACAAGAGCTCTGAAGAGGTCCAAACCCCCAGTTATCTAACTTTTGAGACTTAGCTGGGGACTGCAGAGGGTACAGACCTATGAATATTATCCATTATGATAAATCTCTGGGACAGCAGATAAGAATCGTCATGAATTTGCTCATTCATCAGGTATTTCCAAATGCACCTTAAACACCAGGCACTGTGATGGGTGTTCTGGCAGTGTGAGGGATGATCAGGGAAGCTGAGTCTTCCAGAAATTTACAACTGATGGAGATACAGATTCTCAGAAAAAAAGATTAGCAGTGGGAAGGAAATACAAGAGACGCCCATGGAAGTTTTGAGAGCCAAGAAATGAATAATCAGAGACCCAAAAATTAGAACTTATTACAGGGAGGAAAAGCCAGAGGTATGATAAGAAGGTAGGAAGCAACTACATAAGCATCTAGAATGAAGATTTATCAATGTGTGTGCAAACACATCAGTTATGTTTATGTCCATTTTTGTTTTATTCTCATGCACCTACTCTCAATCCTAACAGTTTTTATTGAAAAATACTTAAAAAAAAACACTTCTTACTGCTTTTTGAGACGGTAACAATAAACTCCACTTCTGTTAAAAATAAAATGATCACAAGCCTTCTGAAACACACACGATATTTCTATTTAAATTGAGATGCTTTACTATTAAAGAAATGCAGTTATTTTTCTCCAGGTATTTTCTGGGTAGAAAGGGGCAAAATTCATACATGGATCCCACCTTTTACATGAACTATTCCCTTAGTCATGTTTTGAAATCCACAATGGATGGTACATTTTTCAAAATAACAATGACTTCTGCTAATCTTAGCGCACTTCCGGATCAAGTCTATCTCGTTCTACCACTAGAGTGCACCACAATATTTATTACCAGCATGGAGAGACCAGGGACTGTGGTTCAAATAGTCTCATTTTTCCTATTTGACAATTCAATCACATAAACATTTATATGTCTCTGAGAGCTCGTGCAGTCTAGGATCACCAGTTGATAGAAAAAAAACCAAAAACAAAAACCCAGTTGTTCGAATCAGATGAGGATTATGACTTCAGTGGCCAAAATTTCTAATGATTCACTCTTTTGGTGTGTGTATTTTGAATTGTAGGTTTGTACTGGGAGTGCAGAAGGGAGTCTGTTTGGCAAATGTAATAGAACAGCTTGAAATACGCAAAGTTGTGGTATGAAATTTGGCAAAAGATCCTTTTAACTTGTCAATGAGTCAGGGGTGCTGGGCAAATTTCTAAAATACTCTAGGAAAAGTACAATTTTTAAAAGTCAGACTATTATCAGTATGTGCATGAGTGCGAAGTCACTTCAGACTCTTTGTGACCCTATTGACTGTAGCCTTCCAGGCTCCTCTGTCCATGGGATTCTCCAGGCAAAAATATTGGAGTGGGTTGCCGTGCCCTCCTCCAGGGGATCTTCCCACCGCACCAGGGATCAAACCCGTATCTCTTTAGTCTAACCTGCCTTGGTAGGTAGGTTCTTTACCACTATCAACACTTGGGTATATTTTTATATTATTCAGTCTAGAAACATTGTCTTAGCACCTAGTACATGCTTGACACTGGATGGGCTAGATTCTAGGATTAATTTCATATAGAAGATTTCATAGGTTACTGATTTGGCATTCTGATTGAAGACTACAAAATACTCTGCTTCCAAATGTATTTCTCATGGAGTTACTTCCCTGTTAATGTCTTCACCTTAAATTTCATTATCAGGGTCATTGCCTTTGAGTAAAGCAATATTTCCATGATACTTTAAGAAGAAAAATTTACCCAAGAAGTTTAACCCTTTGAGCTATTGATGATAATAGCAGCTAACTTTTATTTCAAGTCAACATAAGTAGAACATTTTCTGTGTTCTTCAAGTGCAATAATCAGTTTATACAAGGTAGTTGCTAGCATCATTATCATAATTTTATAGAGGACAAATCTGAAATTCAAATAGGTTAAATAATTTGCCCTAGGTTGCACAGCTGATACATTGAAAAGCCAGATAAACTCAAGCAGTCTAGATTCAAAACCATGTTTTTAACTGTTACTTTTATATGATAGTAATTACCAAATTTGTATCTCTAGTCTATATATTTCCTCTAAGTTGCAGACATGTGTATATACCTGTCATTTTCACTTGGATGTCTCAAAGGCGTCTCAATGATAATGTGTCTAAAATTGATCTCTTTATTTCCACAACCATTCCCCACAAGTCACACATGGGTACACCTTAAAACAAATATTCCATCTCCTTACAACCCTGTAAATCGTTCAGTTCAATTAAACTTACCATTATAAGACATGACCATGAGAAGCATATCCACCTGTTTTTGGTCTCTCAACCTCTATACCCAAAATATCTGCAGGTTCTGTTAGTTTTACATCTAAAATGTATTCCAAATTTGTCCACTCTCCCCTTAATTAATCCAAGTCATCAGCATCACTGCAGTAGCATCTTATCTGGTATCTGTTTCCTCTCTCTATCTCTCCATCACAACTCTGTCCATTTTCTACATGGAAATCACTGTTAGCTTTTGTAAGCATAAGTTTAAACTGTCGCACCCCTCTGTAAAAGCTTTCAATGCTTTACCTTTGGATTTAAATATATATTCTTTATTATGACACAAATGCATTGTCTTCTCTATTTCTAATACCATCTTTGGACTCTCTCATCCTTTGCCTGCAGTGTTCAAGTTAGAGTCCTGTTCTAATGATCCCATGCAAAGTTCACAAGGACACAAGATGTCTGTGTGCATTTTCCGCTCTGATATGCTTGATTTCCTAGTTCCTTCCTTGGCTGGCTCTTTCTTATCCTTCAGGTCTCAGCTTAAGCATTGCCCACTTCTATCTATCCTCCTTACCCATACTACCAAAAGTAGTATCCACTTCCCTCTATTCTATCTGTTGGCCAAAAGTTCATTTGAGTTTTTCAATAAGAGGATATGGAAAAAGACAAATAAAGATTTTGGACAACCAAATATCACTTTGTTTCTGTATCTTATAGTACTAACCACAATATATAATCATTTTGTTACTATTTGTGCATGTATTTATTTCATTTCTCCCATGTCAATGTACATGTCATGAAGTCAAGGAACTTAGATCTCTTATTCTTCACTATCACCAGTACCTAATCAAGAACCTGGCTTCCAGGGAACATTCAATAAACTGCTGCTGAATATTCTATTTACAAGGGCTTCCCAGCTGACTCTATTGATCAAGAACTTGCCTGAAAATGAAGAAGAAGTAAGAGACATGGGTTCAATCCCTGGGGCAGGAAGATCTCCTGGAGGAGGGCATGTCAACCCACTCCACTATTCTTGCCTGGAGAACCCCATGGACAGAAGAACCTGGTGGGCTACAGTCCATAGGGTTGTGCAGAGTTGGACATGATGGAAAGGACTTAGCATGCATGTCAGTTCAGTTCAGTTCAGTCACTCAGTCGTGTCCGACTCTTTGCAACCCCATGAATCACAGCACACCAGGCTTCCCTGTCCATCACCAACTCCCAGAGTTCACTCAAACTCATGTCTATCGAGTCGGTGATGCCATCCAGCCATCTCATTCTCTATCATCCCCTTCTCCTCCCGCCCCCAATCCCTCCCAGGATCAGAGTCTTTTCCAGTGAGTCAACTAGTCGCATGAGGTGGCCAAAGTATTGGAGTTTCAGCTTTAGCATCAGTCCTTCCAATGAACACTCAGGATCAATCTCCTTTAGAAAGGACTGGTTGGATCTCCTTGCAGTCCAAGGGACTCTCAAGAGTCTTCTCCAGCACCACAGTTCAAAAGCATCAATTCTTCGGTGATCAGCTTTCTTAGTCCAACTCTCACATCTATACATGACCACGGGAAAAACCATAGCCTTGACTAGACGGACCTTGGTTGGCAAAGTAATGTCTCTGCTTTTTAATATACTATCTAGGTTGGTCATAACTTTCCTTCCAAGGAGTAAGCGTCTTTTAATTTCATGGCTGCAATCAGCATCCACAGTGATTTTGGAGTCCAAATAAATAAAGTCTGACACTTTTCCCATTGTTTTTCCATCTATTTCCCATGAAGTGATGGGACCAGATGCCATGATCTTAGTTTTCTGAATGTTGAGCTTTAAGCCAACCTTTTCACTCTCCTCTTTCACTTTCATCAAGAGGCTTTTTAGTTCCTCTTCACTTTCTGCCATAAGGGTGGTGTCATCTGCCTATCTGAGGTTATTGATATTTCTCCCGGCAATCTTGATTCCAGCTTTTGCTTCTTCCAGCCCAGCGTTCCTCATGATGTACTCTGCATATAAGTTAAATAAGCAGGGTGACAATATACAACCTTGACGTACTTCTTTTCCTATTTGGAACCAGTCTGTTGTTCCATGTACAGTTCTGACTGTTGCTTCCTGACCTGCATACAGGTTTCTCAAGAGGCAGGTCAGGTGGTATACAGTTAGCAAGAACGATACCAGGAGCTGACTGTGACTCAGATCATGAACTCCTTATTGCCAAATTCAGACTTAAATTGAAGAGAGTAGGGAAAACCACTAGACCATCAGATATGACCTAAATCAAATCCTTTATGATTATACAGTGGAAGTGAGAAATAGATTTAAGGGACTAGATCTGATAGATAGAGTGCCTGATATACTCTGGACGGAGGTTCGTGACATTGTACAGGAGACAGGGACCAAGACCATCCCCATGGAAAAGAAATGCAAGAAAGCAAAATGGCTGTCTGAGGAGGCCTTATAAATAGCTGTGAAAAGAAGAGAAGCGAAAAGCAAAGGAGAAAAGGAAAGATACACGCATCTGAATGCAGAGTTCTAAAGAATAGCAAGGAGAGATAAGAAAGCCTTCCTCAGTGATCAATGCAAAGAAATAGAGGAAAACAACAGAATAGGAAAAACAAGAGATCTCTTTAAGAAATTAGCATGCATGTAGGCATTCTATTCACAAGGAGCACACCTGAATATTCAAGGACAAAAAAGGCTAAAATTCAAAGGTTGTTAGAAGATATACTAAGCAAAGACAAACCAAAAGAGTTAAAGAAACTGTTAAGAACAGAAAACACACACACACACACACACACTAACTTCAATAGAAAAAAAATACAAATAAATAACCCACAACATGAATTGATTAAAGGAGATAACATGATCATACTTAATAAATGAAGGAAAAGCCTTTGATGAAATTGAATGCTTATTTATGATAAAGACTGTCCTAGCAAACTAGGACTAGAAGATAATTTCCTTAAACTGATAAAGGGCATCTTCAATGCATTTTCAGCAAGCATTTTTTTTTTAAATAACAAAAGGTTAGAAGTTTTCTTTTCACATTCACATGCAAAACAAGTCTGTCCACTATCACTGCTCTAGACAGTGTGGTAATAATTTTTTTAAAAATGGAAATACTAAAATTTGGAAAGAAAAATCTTGTCAATAGTCACAAGAAATGTGAATGTTTATTTCATAAGTAAGTCAAAAGATCCTGCCTTGAGCAATTAAAATTCAAGAGTTTAGGAAGCTGTCTAAGATTAATATGTCACGATCAATTGCATTTCTATACAAAGAAGGTAGACAGTTCCTTAGAGCTTGTTTTAATGTGATTTGACCTATTAAAATGCCATCTTTTTTTCCCTTTTTACACAACTGACTGAAAACCAAAAGGCTCTCTGAGTCCTCATGGTCTTCTCATCTAAGTCAAAGGAAAAGATTTTGTATTATAGAGTCATTAATTTTTGTAAAGAAAAGAACTAATACAAAGGAGAATAATTATATTTCCTAAAGATGAATGTCTTCTGCAGAAAGAAAACGAGAGCCTAATGCCATTATTTAATTTTGCTGCCTCTCCTTACTCTGCAAATAACCAAGATTTGAAATATTAATACTTCCCATGATTATAAAACTTGCATAAGAATTTATCAAGGCAGGAAGACTAAGTGAAGGAAATGCCCAGACTAAGTCTCTGAAAGGCCCAGGGACAATTTTCTGTTAAAATTTCTCAACACAAATCTTTTTCTCAGCTTTTTTGTCTGAAATTACTTGAGGGAATGTTACTGGATGACTTTGAAGATATAGTCATTTTTAGATACAACACCAATGGCACAATTCAAGAAAGAAATAACTGATGAGCAGGACTTCATTAAAATTAAAAACTTTTGCTCAATGAAAGACAATGTGAAGAGAATAAGATGAGCTACAACCTGGACGAAAATGTTAACAAAAGACACAGGTGATAAACAACTGTTATCTAAAATGTACCAAAAATTCTTTAAAAGCAGCAACAAAAAAGCAAACTGTTAGGGGAAGCACACTGATTGAAACCGCCCACTCTGGCCAGGCACCATAGTAACCATTTGCATGAGTTGTTTTATGACAGGAGATCCTGATAAGGAATACATAACTAATAAGCCACCACTAACCGGAAGAGTTTGAAAGAGACACCACATTTCCGTCCACTTCCCAGAATCCCTCTCACCAGCATCCATCTTGGCTGAGCAATGTGTGAGCCACCAGGAAAGACCCTGAATTAGAATGATTGGTCAAAGACCACCCGGAAACTAATCCCATCACCATAAAACCCGAGACTGTGAGCCATGCGGCAGAGCAGTTCTCCTGGGTTCCCTTACCCTACTGCTCTCCACCTGGGTGCCCTTCCCAATAAAATCTCTTGCTTCATCAGCACGTTTCTCCTCAGACAATTCTTTTCCGAGTGTTAGAAAAGAGCCCGCTCTTGGGGCCCTGTAGGGGGGCCTCCCCCTTCCTACAACAAAACCACCTGATTAAAAAGTGAACCAAAGATCTTAACTGACATTTTATGAAATGCTTTTTACAGATGAACAATAAATATATGAAAAGATATTCCACATTATATGTCATCCATGGAATGCAAATTACATGACAATGAGATACTACAACATATCTATTAAAATGGCCAAAATTCAGAACACTAACTACATCAGATGCTGGCAAGGATGTGGAACAGCAGGAACATTCACTCATTGCCAATGGCAATGCAGAATGGTATATTCACTTTTTAAGATAGTTTGGTATTAAAAAAAAACAACTAAGCATGCTTTTACCATATGACACAGTAATTGCACTCTTTGTTACTTACCCAAAGGAACTGAAAACTCATATTCACAAAAAATTCTGAATATATATATATATATGGGCTTCTCTGGTGGCACAGATGGTAAAGAAACACCTGAGATTCAGGTGACCTGGGTTCGATCCCTGGGTCGGGAAGCTCTCCTGAAGAAGGGAATGCTACCCACTCCAATATTCTTGCCTGGAGAATCCCATGTACAGAGGAGCCTGGTGGGCCATACAGTCCATGGGGTGGCAAAGAGACAGATACAACTGAACGACCAACATTGGGTTTCCGTGGTGGCTCAGATGGTAGATGAGGTTGCAGGAACCTGAGAGTTTCTTTTTTCACTGTGAAATAAGAGTACATGCCATATATCATAGGTGTTGGATACAGTGAGAGGGAGAATAGAGAAGCCGGAAGTTTGAGGAGAGCTCAGAAGGTTTAAATCGCTACCATAATGGAAGGGATGGAATGCTGTCTAGGAGAAGATAGAAAACCATCAGGACTGTGGGAGGGAGTGTTTCCAGCCCCCAGACTCCTCCACTGAGCAAATTTTTCTCTAGCAGTGCTCGTAAGTTGAGGACTAGATGTTGAGAAGGCAGTCTGTGCTGAGAATTTTATCAGTTTAAGCTTATCTTTCACATATTTATTAAGTACCTAGTTAGTGCTAGGGAAAGAGAGCGCGAAGGAGAGGTTCAGAAAAAGTGAGGCGTTGTCCCAGCCCTGAGTGCTCTGTGATCCCTGAACTATTTACTATCTGTCCAGAGGCTCAAGTGGGACACAGATAAAGCTTTATAAAATACAAGGATGTGATAAAGAAACAGATGGACAACCTGAAGGTTCAGAAATTACTTCAAAGAAGAGGTATAGAGAGTCCAGTATATGACAACCTCTCAGCCAGGAGTTCTGAATATTTAACTTAATCCTTAGCACAAGCCTATGTGTTGAATTAATATTCCCTTTTTCTGATGAGGAAACATGCTCAGAAAGGAACATAGTTTAGGGGATAAGGCAGTTCTTCATGGGCTTGCAGGTATTCAGAACACACTTTGGAAGCTCTGTGAGGTTTTGCCAGATGAAGAAGAGGGGTTGGCAATGTCAATTTCTGGGTTATTTAGGGAATGGCAAATTATTCTCTTTGATTGAACTATAGGAATGAGAGATGAGACTATTTGGGTCTTGGGTACTAACCTTAAGATTTCATCTTTTATTTTTCTGGCACTAAGAAAGGATGGAAGTCTTTTGAATAGAGATTGAAGTCTTTAAAATTTCAATGGCCGTAGAAAACACAAATTGAGAAAAGGAGAGATCAGGCATTGCAGACCAGTTGAGAAAATATACAGATGGGATTATGCCCCCATAAAGCCGTTATAAGCTGAAATTATTAAGTTGAAAATACATCTAATACACCTAACATACTGAACATCACAACTTTCAGTTCAGTTCAGTCGCTTAGTCGTGTCCGAATCTTTGCGACCCCATGAACCACAGCACGCCAGGTCTCCCTGTCCATCACCAACTCCCGGAGTTCACTCAAACTCATGTCCATCCAGTCGGCGATGCCATCCAGCCATCTCATTCTCTGTTGTCCCCTTCTCCTCCCACATCAGAGTCTTTTCCAGTGAGTCAACTCATCGCATGAGGTGGCCAAAGTATTGGAGCTTCAGCTTTAGCATCAGTCCTTCCAATGAACACCCAGGATCGATCTCCTTTAGAATGGACTGGTTGGATCTCCTTGCAGTCCAAGGGACTCTCAAGAGCCTTCTCCAGCACCACAGTTCAAAAGCATCAATTCTTCGGCGATCAGCTTTCTTCACAGTCCAACTCTCACATCCATACATGACCACAGGAAAAACCATAGCCTTGACTAGACGGACCTTTGTTGGCAAAGTAATGTCTCTGCTTTTTAATATGCTATCTAGGTTGGTCATAACTTTCCTTCCAAGGAGTAAGCATCTTTTAATTTCATGGCTGCAATCAGCATCTGCAGTGATTTTGGAGCCCCCAAAAATAAAGTCTGACACTGTTTCCACTGTTTCCCCATCTATTTCCCATGAAGTGATGGGACCAGATGCCATGATCTTAGTTTTCTGAATGTTGAGCTTCAAGCCAACATTTTCACTCTCCTCTTTCACTTTCCTCAAGAGGCCTTTGAGTTCCTCTTCACTTTCTGCCATAAGGGTGGTGTCATCTGCATATCTGAGGTTATTGATATTTCTCCCGGCAATCACAACTTAGCCTAGCCTATTTTAAAAGTGCTCAGAACACTTACAATAGCCTAGAGTCAGGCAAAATCATCTAACCCCAAATGTCCTGTTTTATAATAGAGTGTCGAATATCTCATGAAATTGATTGACTACTGTACTGAGAAGGAACAACAGAATGGTTGTATGGATACAGGATAGCTGTTAGTGTTACCAGTTGTTTGCCCTCATGATCCTGTGGCTGACCCAGAACTGTGACTGCTTCCACTGCCCAGCATCATAGGTGAGAATGACTGCATATTGCTAGCCTGGGAAAAGATAAAAATTCAAACTCTGAAGCATGATTTCTACTGAGTGCATATTACTTTCACATCATCGTGGGACAAATCATAAGTCAGGGACTATCTGTACAAATATCTGAGAGGGTGGCAGGGAGAAATGAGACCATGGGCTCTTCCTAGTCTCCCTATCTATCTAATCTTTTGCCTTGGACATGACACTTAGCCTCTTTTGGTCTCGATTTCTCATCATGAAATAGAAGTGATTGGAAGGGACGACCTCAAAGGATCCTTTTGAAGAATATAGTTTTGTGTTTCTAAGGTCCTGAGAAGGAGTGGTGGCAGTAGGAAAGGAAAGCATGGAGTAGAGGGAATAATTTGCTCAGGGCCTTCTGAAACTTTTATTGCTGCTGCTGCTAAGTTGCTTCAGTCGTGTCCGACTCTGTGCAACCCCTTAGACGGTAGCCCACCAGGCTCCTCTGTCCCTGGGATTCTCCAGGCAAGAATACTGGAGTGGGTTGCCATTTCCTTCTCCCTCTGAAACCTCTAGCACAACATAAACATAAATAATTTTACATTGTCAACTGCCAATTGGCACCTGCCTGTCAACTACAAACTGGCACTTGCCAAGAGCATTTGCCATCTGCCTGTACTGCTGCAGCTGCTGACCGACAACCCCTGAAGGAAGTTTAGGGTGGAGTGTGAAGCACTCTGTGGTCCAGGGAAACTGGTGGAATAGATCCTTAGACAGATATTTTCAGAAGATTTCATGATCTCAATCCTGGCATCTCCTCATATCTAGAAAAGCACTTGATCCATTCTTGGTGACATCCGCTCCTTGTGACTAGCAGAACACCTTTGTAAAACGAGTGTTTGATTGCATTGAACTTCCCTTCACCAAAATCATATACATTGACCTTCCCCCACTGCCTCTTTGGAGCAGTCTCTCAGAGCTATATGAGGTGATGTCTTCTGTCTGCAATCCTCATTTTGCCCCAAGTAAAACTTAACTCAAAACCCTCACGTTGTGTGTCTTTTTAGTCGGCAACACTACCTCCATGTATAACATTAGGTAAGTTGTTATCAAGTCTCCTCTTGCATCACGATCATGAAACTGGACAACAAGCAAGGACACACATATATCAATTGTCCCTCCTACTCAGGAGATAGGATGAAACAATTTCTGTTTATTCCTCCTCTAGTGTCATTTCTACTCATCCTTTCACATTCAGATGTATTCTCTTTGGTTTAGTAAGTGTACCTGTTCTTTTATTTTAATGTTTGTTTCCTGTTGCTTTTATTTGCTAGAAGGATAGGCCTGACTCAGGAAACCCTCCTTCTCTGCTGAATGCCAAACCAAGGTGCTTCTCTTCAGGGAAACATCCTGACCCTGTTCACTTGTGAATGGCTCCAAGAAGGAAGAAATTAACACATCTGCTCCCTGAGGCAGGCTATTCCAGGAGATATTTGCAAGATTAACGGCCTCTTAACTTTACTTCCTCACCTCGTACCGCTGCTGTGTTCTATAAAAGAAGCTAGCATCCATGCCCTGATAGGTTGGTTATTTTGAGATACGGGTCTGATATGCTCTTGGTCTGCCCGTTTCCCAAATAAAGTCATTGTCCTTTGCCTCAGAATCTGTTCTTACTTACTGGTCTATCATGTGGCAAGCAGAGCGAGCTTGGACTCAGGAACAAAATTATACAAAATCATACTCAAGATATTCGAAGATCAATTCATGACTTCAGCATTTTTGGCCCTTTCATTGATAAAATTTTTTTCTCTTCCAGTGTTCTACCTTGAAACTGACTGCCATTCACCCAGATGTTGAAGTCATCATGACTGTCTCCCTCTCCCTCTTGCTTTCAAGGCCAATCACCCATCCTAGAGATTCTGTCTCTGCAAATATTTCCCTTCAATCCTTCCCTCTTACTCCCCCTAGTGGATTTTGTCCTCATTTTCCATTGGGATCATTCCAATTGCAACCTAATTCATTTTCCATTGCAACTCACTCACTTTGAGTTGACAAACTTATTTCCGATCATTTTACTGTTACACTTAAAACAGTTCAAATATTTGACTTAGAAGTTCACCTCACACTTCACCATGTTATTTATATTTGCATGTGTATCACTATTTTCTTCATTGTTTCCAAAAATTACTTTAAAATAGGCTTTATATATATGTGTATATATATATATAAGCTTTCCAGGTGGCTTTAGTGGTAAAGAACTCACCTGCCAATGCAGGAGACTTAAGAGATGTGGGCTGGCTCCTCTCACATTTATATAAAGGCATATAGATGTATGTGTATATATAGGTGTGTGTACATACACACACACACACACACACACACATGTATATTGTATATATACACACCCAGAAACATGCTAAGAGATTGGAGGCAGTTATTTTGAGGTAATATTCTCTAGTAAGCCTGAAGAGCAGACAATTTAAATTAAGAACAATTCCATATATTTCTAATCACCCTTGATTGGGGTAAGGTTTACATACAGGGAGGAAAGATAAGGATCCTACCTAGCAAGTTTGGCTATTTGGCCAGGATGCCTCTTAACAGAGGTTGCTCAAAAGTGCCTAGGACTGAAGTCCAAATTTTCCTTAGGAAACAGACTTGGCTCCATATAAATAAATGAGTAACCAAGGCTTAATGTCCTACACTATTCATCATGACTGGAGATTTTTTTGAAACAAGTGTGACTAATCACTCACCATAGTCATAAAAAAATTCACAATAAAGCAACTTCCTGGTGATCCCTCTGAGGTAAATTAATTGTGAAATGTACTTCCTTGTGAGAGATTTCAACTGGTGTTCAGTTCAGTTCAGTTGCTCAGTCATGTCCAAATCTTTGCGATCACATAAATCGCAGCATGCCAGGCCTCTCTGTCCATCACCAACTACCAGAGTTTACTCAAACTCATGCCCATTGAGTTGATGATGCCATCCAATCATCTCATCCTCTGTTGTCCCCTTCTCCTCCCTCCTTCAATCTTTCCCAGCATCAGGGTCTTTTCAAGTGAATCAGCTCTTTGCATCAGGTGGCCAAAGTATTGCAGTTTCAGCTTTAGCATCAGTCCTTCCAATGAACACCCAGGACTGATCTCCTTTAGGATGGACTGTTTGGATCTCCTTATAGTCCAAGGGACTCTCAAGAGTCCTCTCTAACACCACAGTTCAAAAGCATCAATTCTTCGGCACTCACCTTTCTCTATGGTCCAACTCTCACATCCATACATGACAACTGGAAAAACCATAGCCTTGACTAGATGGACCTTTGTTGGCAATGTCTCTGCTTTTTAATATACTATCTAGGTTGGTCATAACTTTCCTTCCAAGGAGTAAACGTCTTTTAATTTCATGGTTGCAATCAACATCTGCAGTGATTTTGTAGTCCAAAAAAATAAAGTCTGCCACTGTTTCCACTGTTTCTCCATCTACTTGCCATGAAGTGATGGGACCAAATGCCATGATCTTAATTTTCTGAATGTTGAGCTTTAAGCCAACTTTTTCGCTATCCTCTTTCACTTTCATCAAGAGGCTTTTTAGTTCCTCTTCACTCTTTGCCATAAGGGTGGTGTCATCTTCATATCTGAGGTTACAGATATTTCTCCCAGCAATCTTGATTCCAGCTTGTGCTTCATCCAGCCCAGCGTTCCTCATGATGTACTCTGCATATAAGTTAAATAAGCAGGGTGACAATATGCAAACTTGATGTACTCCTTTTCCTATTTGGAACCAGTCTGTTGTTCCATGTCCAGTTCTAACTGTTGCTTCCTGATCTGCATACAGGTTTCTCAAGAGGCAAGTCAGGTGGTCTGCTATTCCCATCTCTTTAAGAATTTTCCACAGCTTGTGGTGATCCACACAGTCAAAGGCTTTGGCATAGTCAATAAAGCAGAAATAGATGTTTTTCTGGAATTCTCTTGCTTTTTCCATGATCCAGCGGATGTTGGGAATTTGATCTCTGGTTCTTCTGCCTTTTCTAAAACCAGCTTGAATATCTGGAAGTTCATGGTTCACGTATTGTTGAAGCCTGGCTTGGAGAATTTTGATCATGACTTTACTCGTGTGTGAGATGAGTGCAATTGTGCGGTAGTTTGAGCATTTTTTGGCATTCCCTTTCTTTGGGATTGGAATGAAGACTAACCTTTTCCAGTCCTGTGGCCACTGCTGAGTTCTCCAGATTTGCTGGCATATTGAGTGTAGCACTTTCACAGCATTATCTTTCAGGCTTTGAAATAGCTCAACTGGAATTCCATCACCGCTACTAACTTTGTTCATAGTGACCCTTCCTAAGGCCCACTTGACTTCACATTCCAGGATGTCTGGCTCTAGGTGAGTGATCACACCATGGTGATTATCTGGGTTGTGAAGATCTTTTTTGTACAGTTCTTCTGTATCAAATTGTTAAAAGTAAGTCAATTGAATATTGGGAGACTTCTATCATAAAAAATTTAGTTTTAAAAACTTAAATCATTCTTTCTGAAAATAATTAGAGTGTATAACCTATTGCTTTATAAGACAACCCTTAGTATGTTTCATAATCATATTATTGTCATAGAGAAAAATATTTATCTTTCCTATTCTCAGTGGCAGAATGGTATGCATCTATTTAATACAGAAATGCCAAGTCCTTCATATACACATTCAAAAGGAGAATAGATAAGAAAGCACAACCCTGGTTTTTACATTGCTTGAAACTTTCATCTAAGAACTTTACTCTGTGGTATTAAGGTTAATGAGCATCTCTGGTGGGGCAGTGGTAAAGAATCCACCTACCAATGCAGGAGACACAGGTTTGATCCCTAGGTCAGGAAGATTTCCTGGAGAAGAAAATGGCAATCCACGTCAGTATTCTTGCCTGGAGAATCCTACGGACAGAGGAGCCTGGCGGGCTATAGTCTATGGGGTCACAAAAGAGTCAGATACGACTTATGACTAAACAACATTAGATTAATAGTGAGCTTATAAAAGCTAATTCCATGTACAACTCTCCGTAGACTTTTATCTGTATTAATATGAATAGATAAAATACCTAGGAAAAGCAACTTTTTAAAAAAATTTTACTCAGGTACTTAGTATAAATATAGTTTGAGTGTAAATGCAGTAGTTGCCTTGATTGTATCTTGAGAAACATACCAAATTAATAATTTCTCTTGAATGATGTAAATTCAGTTCAGTAACTCATAATTTCCAGGTTAACCAGAGTCAAAATTTTGAATATTTAACTCTGTCACACCATATTCATGTGGCTTCTGCAGATTCTATTTACTCTTTTGCTAAAATGTGCCTTGTGATGGCCTACCTTGATGATTAAAAGTATGCTTTCTGAAGGCATAGGCTCTTAGTTTTAGTTTGGGGTCATCCAATTCCCTACTGTGGTCTTAAGCAGGTTGCTTAAACTCACGAAATGTCAGTTTCATATTTGGTAAAAATTAAACTAACCACAATATCTATTTCATGAACTTATTAGGAGGATTCCATAAGACAATCCATATCGAAAATTGAGTGTAGAGCCTGGCAAACTAATAAGTGTTTGGTACATGTGAGCTGAATAAATTAAATAACCAATTAAGAAAATTCAAACAGATTCCATTTTCTCCCCTAGCTTTGACATCTGTGATCTGCACCAACCCTTACTAAAATAGCAAAAAGGGAAAATCATAAAAGTTATAATGAATAATGTATCCAGTGCACTACTGTGTAAAGTTACTAAGGACAAATTATGCATGAAGAATTCAACAGTTCTCTTTTCACTAAGTGACACGTTTAATGAATAAAATGTCTTCAGTTAAAATCATTTCTGTGTTCTTCAAAGAAATATTGGCTGTAGTGCTTAATAAATGTTATTTTAAATAAAGCTATAAAGACATGCTTAATAGTCTCCAAGTCAAAGCAAAGTCCACAAAAGACAGATAAGCTTTAAATATTTGGAACTTGGAACATCGATTTTACAAATTTAATGATTGTTTTCAAATGGCAATGATGATAGAATTCATTCAATATATACTGCCTACCATTAATGATAAATGTTTTTCAGTATTGCATATCCTACATGATTTATTTCATTCAGTTTGGTTCAGTTCAGTCACTCAGTCATGTCCGACTCTTTGCGACCCTGTGAACCACAGGACGCCAGGCCAACTCCCGGAGTTCAATCAAACTCATGTCCATCGAGTCAGTGATGCCATCCAGCCATCTCATTCTCTGTCATCCCCTTCTCCTCCCGCCCCCAGTCCCTCCCAGCATGAGTCTTTTCCAGTGAGTCAGCTCATCGCATGAGGTGGCCAAAGTATTGAAGTTTCAGCTTTAGCATCAGTCCTTCCAATGAACACCCAGGATTGATCTCCTTTAGAATGGACTGGTTGGATCTCCTTGCAGTCCAAGGGACTCTCAAGAGTCTTCTCCAGCACCACAGTTCAAAAGCATCAATTCTTCGGCGATCAGCTTTCTTCACAGTCCAACTCTCACATCCATACATGACCACTGGAAAAACCATAGCCTTGACTAGATGGACCTTGGTTGGCAAAGTAATGTCTCTGCTTTTTAATATTCTAGCCTCACAATTGTCCTGCAGAATTGTCATTATAATCTTTTAACAAATGGATACATTATGACTGATACACAGACTAGACTATTCTTTTCTTTTTTAAAAAAACTGAAATATAATTGACTTGCAATTATATTACTTTCAGGTGCACAAAATAGTGATTCAACATTTTTATGCACCTCAAAACTATCACCATTATCACCTGTCACCATACTAAGTTTTACAATATTATTGACTGTATTCCCTATGTTGTACATTATATCCCTGTGGCTTATTACTTTGTGACTGGAAGTTCGTACTTCTTAATCCCTTTTCCTTTGACTGTGTGGATCACAAAAACTGGAAAATTCTTCAAGAGATGGGAATACCAGACCTTACTTGTTTCCTGAGAAACCTGTAGGCAGGTCAAGAAGCAACAGTTAGAACCAGACATGGAACAACAGACTGGTTCCAAATTGGGAAAGGAGCATGTCAAGGCTGTATATTGTCACCCTACTTATTTAACTTATATGCAGAGTACATCATGAGAAATAATGGACTGGGTGAATCACAAGCTGGAATCAGGATTTCAGGGAGAAATATCAACAATCTCAGATAATCAGATGATACCACTGTAATGGTAGAAAGCTAAGAGGAACTAAAGAGCCTCTTGATGGAAAGTGAAAGAGCAGAGTGAAAAAGCTGGTTTAAAACTCAACATTCAAAGAAACGACAATCATGGCCCCAGTCCCATCACTTTATGGCAAATAGATGGGGAAAAAATGGAAACAGTGACATTTTCTTTTCTTGGGCTCCAAAATCATTGCAGACAGTGACTGCAGCCATGAAAATAAAATATGCTTCCTTCTTGGAAGAAAAATTATGACAAACCTAGACAGCATATTAAAAACCAGAGACCACTTTGACAATAAAAGTCTGCCTAGTCAAAGCTATGGTTTTTCCAGTAGTAATGTCTGAATGTGGGAGTTGGACCATAAAAAGGACTGAGCACCAAAGAATGGATGCTTTTGAACTGTGGTTCTGGAGAAGACTCTTTAGAGTCCCCTGGACTGCAAGGGGATCAAACCAGTCAATCTTAAAGGAAATCAATCCTGAACAGTCATTGAAAGAAAGAATCGATGCTGAAGCTGAAACTCCAATACTTTGGCCACCTGATGTGAAGAGCCGACTCACTGGAAAAGATCTTGATACTGAGAAATATTGAGGGCAGGAGGAGCAGAGGGTGATAGAGGATGAGATGGTTGGATGGCATCACTGACTCAATGGACATGAGTTTGAGCAAACTCCAGGAGATAGTGAAAAACAAGGAAGGCTGGTGTGCTGCAGTCCATGGGGTCACAAATAGTCGGACACGACTTAGCAACTGAGAAACATCAATCCCTTTTTCCACATCCCCTTACTCTACTTCTATCTGACAACCACCTGTTTGTTCTCTGTACCTATGAGTCTGTTTCAGTTTTGTTATGTTTGTTCATGCGTTTTGTTTTGTTTTGACTCCACATATAAGTGAAAGCATACAGTATTTATTGCTCTCTATCTAACTTATTTAGGTTAGCACTATAACCTCTATGGGACCAGAATTTTCTTGACTGCAATGCTCTGATTATTATTCTATACTTTAGTCTTCAGTGTATAATGTTGTTGTGGAACCTATTTTTTTTTACTATTATACTGGATTAAACATCTGATAGTCTATAGATGATTATGAAATAGATTCCCCTTTAAAAACAAAGTTAAATGGAAATCACCACTTGCGTATCTTATGGTGGAAATGTAAATTCTTAAAATTATTCTGAAGGACCATTTCACAATGTATTTCTGTCCATGGGATGATTGTAGTTTTCTGCCTCCTTGAAGTTAGACTTGGCCATGTCAGCTGATTTGGCCAAAGGACTTTAGTGATATAAAAAGAAACTTAAAAAGTCCTCATGTGCTTTGCTACTCTCTCCTTACTGCCTCAACAACCAGCAGTGCCCAAGATAGTGACTGCTCTGATAGCCTGGTCCCAGAGTGAAGATGACATGGAGAAGAACTCAAGCCACTACTGATGATCCACTGTTGTGAACCACTATCATAAGCCTCTATTTGAGTTTCTGCTAACTCAATACAAACTATCAGAAAATTTTCACTGAGAATTTATCCTAATAAAATCATTATATATGTTCACAAAATTTTAGTTAACTTTATCTTCATGTCAGTGAACTTGGAGACAAGCTGAATGCCTATTTAAATGTTCCATAAAATTATAGTATATCTAAGTACATCTAGAAATTCAAGACGAAATTAAGTTTAAAATTTAAAATCTTAATTATTATATTACTTATATATTATGAAATTATTATATAATTGTAATCTTCCCTGGTGGCTTAGATGGTAAAGAATCTGCCTGCAATGCAGGAGATACCCGTTCAATCCCTAGGTTGGCTCTAGAGAAGAAAATGTCCACCCACTCCAGTATTCTTGCCTGGGAAATCTCATGGACAGAGGAGCCTGGGGGGCTACAGTCCATGGGGTGGCAAAGAGTCAGACACAATTGAGTGACTAATACTTTCAATTATAATTTTAATTATTATAAATCAACTATTTCTTTCAGAAACAATATACAACACAGTGTTCATAGGTTTTTTTCTAGATGGTTTGCATTTGGTTTTAAATCCTTTTTTTTTGTTTTATTTTCCAGTAAGCTTTTTCAGAATAATCATGAGAATATCAGCAACAGTAACAGGAAAAAAAAATCTTATACTTTCTGATCCCTTATACTCTCTGGCTGTTCTCTTTGCATTATTTCATGCTATGACATTAACGGTTAGCATGTGTATTTCTATAATGAATGGAGGAGAGTCCAAGAAGTCTTCCTTTTGGCCACTAGGACTCTATTCTGTTCTAGAACCAACAAATGGACACTGCTTTGAGGGCCCAATCATAATGATAGCAGTCCTAGTTTGCAAAACTAGAATCTAATGCTCTGGCAAGCCAAGCAAAGATTTTGTCTCTCTGTCTTTGTTTATTGGCTGTAAAAAGAAACGTGATGTATTCAAGAGTATGAGCAAACTATCAAAAATCTGTCTTCTCTGGTACTCCTTAAATTGTGAAGGCCAAGAAAAGCAAAGAAAGACTCAGAGATTGTCACAGACTAGAGGAAACTGGGGAGACATGATAACCAGATACAGTGTGGTATACTAAACTGAATCTTGAGAGGGGAAAAGGATAGTAATAAAAAAAGAGTAAAAATCCAAATCAATTCAAAGTTTAGTTAACAATAATGTACCAGGGTCAGTTTCTTGGTTTTGGCACATGTACCAGACAGGGTAATGTAAGATGTTAACAATGGAGGAAGTAGATAAGGGATGTGGTAGGCAGAATAATGACTTACCAAAAAGCCCGTGTTCCAGGTTCTGGAACCTGTGATTATGGCAAATTGAGTTCGGGTTGCTAATAAGTTGATCTTATAATAGGGAATCACTGCAGATGGTGAAATTAATTTCAGCCATGAAATTAAAAAACGCTTACTCCTTGGAAGGAAAGTTATGACCAACCTAGACAGCATATTAAAAAGCAGAGACATTACTTTGCCAACAAAGGTCCGTCTAGTCAAGGCTATGATTTTTCCAGTGGTCATGTATGGATGCGAGAGTTGGACTGTGAAGAAAGCTGATCGCCAAAGAATTGATGCTTTTGAACTGTGGTGCTGGAGAAGACTCTTGAGAGTCCCTTGGACTGCAAGGAGATCCAACCAGTCCATTCTAAAGGAGATCAATCCTGGGTGTTCATTGGAAGGACTGATGCTAAAGCTGAAACTTCAATACTTTGGCCACCTCATGCGATGAGCTGACTCACTGGAAAAGACTCTGATGCTGGGAGGGATTGGGGGCAGGAGGAGAAGGGAACGACAGAGAATGAGATGGCTGGATGACATCACCGACCCTATGGACATGAGTTTGTGTAAACTCTGGCAGTTAGTGATGGACAGGGAGGCCTGGTGTACTGCGATTCATGGGGTCGCAAAGAGTCGGACATGAGTGACTGAACTAAACTGAATTGATAATAGGGAAAAAACCCGGGTTATCCAGCTGGACATGGTGTAATCGCAAAGTTCCTTAAAAGAGGAAAATGCAGGTAGAAAAATCAGTCAACTATGCAGTAAAAGAAAGACAAAATTCGGCATTGCTGGCTTTGAAGATGCAAAGCGACCACACATTGAGGATGTATGGAGAAAGGCAAGGAACTGAATTCTTTAGGGTTCCCAGAAGGAAGACAGACTACTCGGCACCTTAATTTTACCCAATTAGCTACATTTCTGACCTCTAAAATTATATATTTAGTTTCAAGCCACACAGTTTGTGACAATTTACTATAATATATGTGGAAAAGTAGTATAAGAGGTACACAGGAATTCTCTGGGTTATTTTTGCAACTGCTCTATAATTATAGTCCTTTTAAAATAAAAAGCTTATTTATTTTTTAAATAGGCAGTGTGCCTTTAGGAAAAGTCAGGTTTCGTTTACAGACCTGCAATCATTCAAAGGATTCCTCAAAAGAATACTGAACTCTCACATACGTTTGAATTTTCTGCCCATGAGTCCTGGTTTCTTGGTCTCAACTCCTGTTGAGTCTCCTAAGCTCTGACACCTCAGTCGGATGCAACTACCCGTAGCTAGGATTCGACACCCCTCCCACCTCTCATGGATCTCTGATCCCCTCCTCTTCCCTCGTTTTGGCTTTGTCACATCTGCTTAGGTGCTAGCATCTCAAATAGTTGCCACCACCTCCCCCCGAAGCTGGTTTAAAGTAACACATTTACTAAAGGGTAGAAATTCAGAAAAGAGCTGAGCTGTATTACCATAGCAACCAGACAGAAATGAACACATGCAGGCAACTCATTTGTTGGGGCTACAGAGTATCAGAAAACTGGGGGATCATCAAACTGTTTTGAACAGGCCTCCTTCCTCACCAGACTTCAGCCAGTGCTCTGGTTTTGTCCTATGCTTGATGTTTTTAGGTGGAAGACAGTATCATCTTTAAAGATACAAAGAATAAATGTACTTTAAGAATAAAAGAAAATCACCTTCCAGAAAGAAGGCATTCTCAGCCAAAGGCTTTCCTCAGTTTTAGCTGTTGCATGTTTGTTTTTCTTTTTGTTCTTTATGTCTCCAACCTGGTTATTTTCTATGTACAGGGTCAGCCTTGGCCTGATCCAGCCATTATGGAGAACAGTATGAAGGTTCCTTAAAAAACTAAAAGTAGAGCTACTGTATGACTCAGCAATCCCACATCTGGGCATTTACCCTGAGAAGACCATAATGCAAAAAGATACATGTACCCCAATATTCATTGCAGCTCTGTTACCAGCACCAGGATGTAGAAGCAATGTAGATGTCCATCAACAGATGGATGAATAAAGATGTGGGACATGTATATAATGCAATGCTATTCATCCATAAAAAAAGGAAAGGATTGAGTTATTTACAGAGATGTGGATGGACCTAGAGTCTATCAGACAGTAAAATAAGTCAGAAAGAGAAAAGCAAGTATTGCTTATTAATGCATATATATGGGATTTAGAAAAGTGGTACAGATGAACCTAGTTCCAGAGCAGGAATAGAGATGCAGATGTAGAGAGTGGACATTTGGACACAGCAAGGGAAGGGGAGAGTTGGATGAATTGAGAGAGTACCACTGACATATATACACTAGCGCATGTAAAATGGATAACTAATGGGAAATAGATGGGGAAACAGTGGAAACAGTGTCAGACTTTATTTTTTTGGGCTCCAAAATCACTGTGGATGCTGATTGCAGCCATGAAATTAACAGACGCTTACTCCTTGGAAGGAAAGTTATGACCAACCTAGATAGTATATTAAAAAGCAGAGACATTACTTTGCCAACAAAGGCCCGTCTAGTCAAGGCTATGATTTTTCCCATGGTCATGTATGGATGTGAGTTGGACTGTGAAGAAAGCTGATCACTGAAGAATTGATGCTTTTGAACTGTGGTGTTGGAGAAGACTCTTGAGAGTCCCTTGGACTGCAAGGAGATCCAACCAGTTCATTCTAAAGGAGATCAGTCCTGGGTGTTCATTGGAGGGACTGATGCTAAAGCTGAAACTCCAATACTTTGGCCACCTCATGCGATGAGTTGACTCACTGGAAAAGACTCTGATGCTGGGAAAGATTGGGGGCAGGAGGAGAAGGGGACGACAGAGAATGAGATGGCTGGATGGCATCACCAACTCTGTGGACATGAGTCTGAGTGAACTCTGGGAGTTGGTGATGGACAGGGAGGACTGGAATGCTGTGATTCATGGGGTCGCAAAGAGTCAGACACAACTTAGCGGCTGAACTGAACTGAACTGAACTGAATGGGAACCTGTGCTGTGTAGCACAGGGAGCTCGACCTGGCACCTGATGACCTAGAGGGGCAGAATGCGGGGTAGGGAGATCAGAGGGAGATCCAAGAGGAAGGGTATATGTGTTACACATATAGCTGATTGACTTCATTGTGCAGCAGAAATGAGCACAACCTCATAAAGCAGTTATACTCTAATAAAAATAAATAAAAACTTTAAAAGTGCCTGACCACAGATTGCAGGAAGTCTTCTCTATCCCACATTATTATTCCCAGTCTTATTCTAGGTACCTGAAATGCCATCAGTGCTGTTTTAGGCTTGTGTTAGAATTTCATCTCTACCATATGTATGGACTACGTGCAGGTTAGTATACCCAGCAGAGTACTCCTGGGTATAGTCTAGGTTTCTGCGAAGCATCAATGCCAGATATAAGGTCCTCAAGTTACTGTTGATTCTCTTCTCCTCTTCCTTTATCTTGATGGTTTTCAACTATACCCTATGAAATACAGGGGAGATAATCAGGAAAGACAACTAAGTTCATGAACTCTCATAACTTCAAACATCCCTAGGGCTACATGAATTCAAATCTTCATCATATAGATATGGAAACTGAAGCCTGTGGATATTATGAGCTCTCCTAGAGATCAAAGCATCAATTACTGGCTGACTCAGGATCAAAAGCTAGGGTTTTCAAAGCTTTGTATTTCCTCCTCTAGCAGAGAAGATACTAACTAACACTATGAGTATAGGCCATATGGTGGTAATTAGTTGACAAATCCCTGGGAATACACAGAAAGGACACAACCCAAGGGAAAGGCTGGATCCCTGAAAGGAGAATTGCATGTGTGCATGCTCTGCTGTGTCCGACTCTTTTTCTTAATTTGTTTTTGGCTACACTGGATCCTTGATGCTGCATGTGGGCTTTGTCTAGCTGTGGTGAGCGGAGGTTACTCTTTAGTTGCATGTGTAATCTTCCTGGATTGAAATCGTGTGCCCTGCGTTGGTAGGCGAACTCCCAACCACTGGACCACCAGGGAAGTCTGTGTCCAACTCTTTGCTACCCTATGGACTGCAGCCCACCAGGTTCCTCTGTCCATGGAATTTTCCAGGCAAGAATTCTGGAGTGGATTACCATTTCTACCTCCAGGGGATCTTCCCGACCCAGGGATCATACCCACGTCTCCTGCATTAACAGGTGAATTTTTTTTTGTTTTTTTTTAACCACTGAGCCAACTGGGAAACCCCTCAAAAGGGGATTAGTTCAGTTCAGTTTAGTTCAGTCGCTCAGTCGTGTCCAACTCTCTGCGACCCCATGAATCACAGCACGCCAGGCCTCCCTGTCCATCACCAACTCCCGGAGTTCACTCAAACTCATGTCCATCGAGTCGGTGATGCCATCCAGCCATCTCATTCTCTGTTGTCCCCGTCTCCTCCCACCCCCAACCCCTCCCAGCATCAGACTCTTTTCCAGTGAGTCAGGAACACATCAAATATCATGACTCCTTCAAAGGTAATTCAGTTTACTTCACTCATGGTAAATAATTACCATGCATCTAATTTTCTGGCTCCCCTACTACTTTTTATGTGCCCCAGGAAAAGAAAGCATGGTGATCTTGATTATTTTTGTAATACCAATGCCTTGTCCCATATTACAGTCAAATATTTTGTTTGCATTTGTCCTGATAATTTATGCTTCTGTAGTGAAATACCTCCCTGTAAAAGGAATGCAATTAATTATTGTGACTCTATATACTTATATTTATTCATTCAAGATTTAATCATACATTTTAAATTCTTAAATATGGAAATTAAAGTATGAAATTATGTATGGTGTGTATTAGCATGCATGTAATAAAAAATATTGAGTGCAATTAATAAATCTAAAAACAAAATAGTTTTTTGATATTTTCCATTATAATTTGTGTTATTTTACATGATACCATGAGATATTTTTTGTCAATTAAAATAACCAGGCTATAGCAGATTAACTCTGTGGAAGAACAAAAGAATACCTGGCTGACATGGTCTAGAATTTGCAGATCTTAAGACACTATAGTGGTTTGAGGGAAGAAATTATTCATCATTCTCTAACTTCATCTTCACTGGGTCAACATGAACAGAAAAAAATGCCAAGAACATTTGTTTAATCTTATTAATAGTGGAGAAAAATAAAATATGCTGGACAAAATATCCACTGAGAATAGATAACATTTTTTCTTGGATACAATTTATAAGGAAAGACTGCATGTGGTCATCAGTTATTTTTTATTCTCTTTTCTAAATAATCCGCTGCATCTTTCAGTATGGTTTTGTTTGTATTATTATAAAAATTATCAAGGTATGGATCTATGATTTGTTTTTCACCATAAAATCTTTGTTGGCCTATGGGGAAAGGAAAAGTAGAAGGAATGGATTTCCACAGCCCCACTCACATCAGACTAAATCTTAAAATAATATGTCCTTTGGCAATCACTAAATCTTGCTATTGGTTTGAAGCAATAAATCTTCCAAGGCGCTGGAAAAAAAATAGAAGGAACGCCATTGTAGTAATGAGATTACTCTGAAAATAAAGCGGTGGATTAGTAAAATCTAATTTGGAAGTGATGAAGTACATGTGATGTCCAAGTAATTATTCCTGCACAGTCTCCGTCCGTGGGGAGCTCAGAGTTATTGGACACTGCACTGTGTTAATGATGCCACTGCCTGACATTTGGGTGAATGTGCTGACCGTCTGCTGTGTCTTCTCTCCTATTAATGCTCACCATTGGGTCCTGCATTCACGATGCTGCCACAGACACAGCCAGAGCTGAGCCTCTGTGTGTGTGTTTCAAGTGTCTCCTCTCTTTTAAGCCAATGTTTTTTTTTTTTTTTCCATTTTAAAATCTGGGCTGAGACAAAAGTGCTACCCTGAACACTGTTACATGTGCATCAAAGATCCAATTACATTTCTCTGAGTTTTATTCAATTACCAAGACCAAGGAGATTATTTGAGTTCTGTTTGTACTCCCTTGTCTTTCAAAAGCATAAACCTAGACCCACACTTGGCCAAAAGCAGGTTTTCAGGTATGATTACCTCTTGAGATCAGTAGAAATATTTCTAATAAGTTGTTCTACTTTATATTTTGATAATGGGAATCTCTATTATAAGACATAGAAAAGTGCTTTTTCTGATACAGAATTCTATAGCTTTAACACACAACTGGTCGCAAAAGAGTCAGACACAACTTAGCAACTAAAACAACAACACAATACATAGCTAACATGTCTCCAGTGTCAGGATTGCTTAGGGAAGTTGAAGGATTGAACAAACCCGAAGTAAAGAAAAGACAAATTACGAAAAGCTATTTTCCTTTCAATCCATAAGAGTTTAATCAAGCTTCCCATATAAAAGACGTCCCAAGAGATTGACATCAGCTAGGTCCAGGAAGGACTTCTCAGAGAAGGAGACACTTGATGGGGTGGGTTACCAGAGGCAAAGGGAAAGTTGGAGAGGAGAGAAGGAAGTCCCAGTCAGGAGAATGACTTCAGCAAAGGCTCAGTGATCACATTCAGCTTGATATGTTGAGAGTTAAACAATTTTTTTAAAATTTCAGCTACCAAATTTAACTAGAACAACCTAAAATAATTATAAAATATACGGGGTGTCTCAAGATTACAGTTACCACGTTTCTCTCTCTCCTTATTTGCACGTCCATTCTCCTCATTCTCAAAAGACTGGCTTCTTTCTCCTTGTACATAACAAGAAACATATCCAAGATAGACCCTGCACATTTTTTTCTTATACTTTGGACCCTAAATCCAAATGCACTGGAGAAGAGATGGTTTGGCACAGTTTGGGTTAGATTATTTTCCCTGGGATGAATAATAGAGGCTGAGGGAAGGAGAAAAATTAAAAATTACGACATAGTTTCTGCCACTGCAAATGTAAATTTGGGTGGAGGAACGAGTCCTAGAAATGGAGTATTAATCAAAAAACCCATGATGTCTACTATACATATTTTTATTTAATTGCTTCATTCCTGACAATTTGAAGGCCACAGGAATTCTATTAAAAAATATATCACTGCTTTCTTTGGAAAGAAATAGCTCTAGTTTGTACCTCCCACTCTTTGTAGCAAATGTCTACCCTCTATTCTTAATTGGTCTTCACACATACTGTGATGCTTAGCTTCATGCCCTGATTCTCTCTGTGCCCATCCTCTTTGGGATGCTGAGTGATTTAGAAAGTCCCGCTTGACTAAAAAACAGTCATTTACTAGAGAACAGCTTCTCTGACTGCTCCAACTTTAGGCTTGACGCAAATCTCAAGTTTGGCAACTTTATTCCATCTATCTTGAGTGTTAATCCACCAATACATGACTACATCAAGTCTGAATAGAAAGATGCTATTTAATCAGAAGCATATTCAGGATTGACAACTCAGAGAGACGGTAACATATTTGGAACCAAAAGAAGGGATAAAAACCAAAAGAAGGGAAATTGGTGACCCGAGAATTCAAGAAAATGAAGTGAGCAGTACAGCATGGGTCAGTCATAGAGCAACTTAGAGATCCAGGATATCAAATATCCAAATATAACCCATATAGTAGAACTGCGATTTTACACTAGGTATGTCTGATCACTAAATCTATAAGCTGTCAACTATGTAACACTGAAAAGAAAGTGAAAGTGAAAGTCACTCAGTCGTGTCTGACTCTTTGTGACCCCATGGACTATACAGTCCTTGGAATTCTCCAGGCCAGAATACTGGAGTGGGTAGCCTTTCCCTTCTCCAGGGGATCTTCCCAGCCCAGGTCTCCCGCTTTGTGGGCAGATTCTTAACCAGCTGAGCCACAAGGGAAGCTCAAGTACACTGGAGTGAGTAGCCTATCCCTTCTCCAGGGGATCTTCCTGACCCAGGAATCGAACTGGGGTCTCCTGAATTACAGGCAGATTCTTTACCAACTGAGCCATCAGGAAAGCCTGTAACACTGAAGGCTGAAGGCTAATTAAATTATTACCTCTGAGACATAGTGTGGAATTTGAATCCTAATTATTCTGTAGAAATTCTCTATGTGTGTATGTGTGTGTGCGTGTGTGTGATTGTGTGTGTGTGTGTGTGAGAGAGAGAGAATGAGAGAGACTAAACCACCATTAAGGGAGAATTTTTGAAACACCTCTGCCTAAATAGTAGAAGTATTTTGTCTTTGCTACCTTAGCTGTCTTTCCAAACAAGTTTTCCCAGTTTGCCCTTGGGTATTCATGAAGTAGAAGCAAAATAAACAAATCTTTTATTCTAGTCCAGGTCTTTTTTCCCATTTCCCATTTTTCCCTGGTGTAAATCCAGGCAATGATTTCATAGTAGAAACAGTAGAATGCTGTTTCTGCTTTCTTTATAGGCTTCTTAAAAGGCACAAACAGTGGGTATAAGCTACCTCATCATATTGCCATCCTGACTGTGTGTCCCACTCACGCAGCTTAGAGTCTGACTGATTTGCACACTCGCTGGTTTTGGAGCCCTGCACTGAGGTCATGTAAACCAAGTCACGTAAACCAAGGCTGCCTGCCAGCTACCAGTCAGCTTCCCTTGGCCCCTCCATGTGAGCAGGTAAAAAATAGCTCACTTAGACTGACACAAGAAAACATACACACACAAACACACACACAGACACACCTTACTTTGAGATCAGTTTCTTTATTTTTAACAAGGTTTTGTGGTTATTGTGAAATATGTTTCATACTTTATCTCATTTAAATCTCTCAGCAAGACAGAGAGGAGAAATCATGACCTCTGTTTTGTTGATAAGGGGTGTAAAGCTCAACAAATTTAAGAGGCAGTGCGGTGACATAGTTTATGTCAGAAGCAACCTGGATTTGCATCCAGGTGCCACTTAGAAGCTGTCTTACCTCAACACATTAGTTAACTTTTCTAAGTCTCAGTCTATTCACCTGTGCAATGGAAATAATACAAAAACTTACAAAACAATTTCTTTGCTTGGTCTATGGGGTTGGTCTAAGGATTCATAAAACTATACACATACTCTGTGTATCTGTCTGTCTGTCTGTTCCGTCGCTCAGTCGTGTCGGACTCTTTGCAACCCCGTGGACTGTAGCCTACCAGGCTTCTCCGTCCATGGGATTCTCCAGGCAAGAATACTGGAGTGGGTTACCATTTCCTTCTCCAGGGGATCTTCCCGACCCAGGGATCGAACCCGGGTCTCCCGAATTGGAGGCAGACACTTTAACCTCTGAGCCACCATGTTAATTTGTGGATGAGTCAAGAATTGAATTCAAAACAATGTTCTAATCACTCTACTTGATTGAGTCCCTATAATTGCTTAACTATTCCAGAAGATTTGAAAGCAATGAAGTAATTTTGCAAAAAGAAGTAGAGACTGCTCTGCCTTAATTGGCTAGCATCATATTTCATCCTTCTCAGGGGCCACTGTCTCGATCTTGTCCTTTAGCTTCATGCTTTTAGCATAAGCAACTCTAAAGAATGTCTCTCAACCAGTCCTGCTAAATATCCCCTTCTTCTCTTCACCCTTTATCTCACTGAATCCTCGCCATGTAACTTAGCCCACTTCATAATTGTTTTTTAAAAAGAGGTTAAAAACACTTAGTGGGTGACTTGCTGAAATTAAGCCCTTCTTTTTTCTGCTTGTTACGTCACACAGCAAGATGAGACATTGTCAGCAAAGATTCTCTTTCGTCCAGTCTGGAATATTATCAAGTTATCAATCCATGACCCATTTGTAAAATATTTCAAATAATTTGACTGATGATTGTACATTTTCAAAATGAGGGGGAAAATAAGTCACTCTACAAAATCTTAGTGTTAGACATTCCTGTAACACGTCCAAGCTAGTAATTACAGTGTCTGGCAGCTAATCATGGGGAATGTACCTTAATTAAATCAGATTCCTTATAAATATTCCTCTTTAACACACTGAAATATCTGGCCAAACCAATTTTCTGCACAGGAACATGCTCCAAAATATCATAAATCTTAGCCTTGGAATCTCTAAGAGCATTTGACTCCATGAATGACTCTCAGAGCCTCTGCTTTAATCAACAGCAGGAAGACTGCAAGACTCTGAACAGTTGCTAAGAAGCTAAAAAGACTTTTAAACAACAACTGCATTTTAGGAAATAAACTATATTCTAGGAATACAGAGAAGACTAAGAAATCACTGTGTGTGTGTTACTCAGTCGTGTCCAACTCTTTGCGACCCTGTGGACTATGGCCCACAAGGCTTCTCTGTCCACGGGATTCTCCAGGCAAGAATACTGGAGTAGGATGCCATTCTCTTCTCCAGGGGATCTTCCCAACCCGGGGATTGAACCCAGATCTCCCACAATGCCAGCAGACTCTTTACCATCTGAGCCACCAGGGAAGCCAAGAAATCATTGGTACTCTTAAATCTAATATCAGAGACACACATGTCAATAAATATTATAACAGAGAGTGGTCAGTGTTCAGTAGAAGTGTGTAGGCAAAGAGGTAAGTGAGCATTGTGAGCGGAATGAGGAGAGGCAGCTATGGTGAAGTTACCCCCAGAGCTGGCTCTGTAAGGCGCTGTGAGAGCTCACCAGGACAATGGAATAGGAAAGTGCGTAATCAACTACGCCAAGACCTGACTCAACGTGGTATGTTTTAAGAAACTAAAATTACGTAGGGTCTTGGGGTCAGAGAAAGAAGAGTGGAGATGAGCCTAAAAAGAGAGAGGCACAGCCTATCTGGGGGAAAGTGTAAGCCATTTAAAGGTCATCTTCACTTTCCTGTAAATTGCAAGGTCTTTAAAACCAGGGTTCTTCATCTGGTTATCATGGGTTACGTAAATCCTCCAAAACTGCCCAAAATACTGCACAGGGTACTACGTAGCGGTGTTTGGAGTTCCAAGTAGGGTGGTGACAGAAGGCAAGAGGGCTCATAGCTTCCTCAGGGTCTCAAAGTCTCCATGCCTTAGAAAGGGACTGATATAATAAGATTCATTTATGATCCTAGAGTTTCTTGGGGATAGTGGATTCAAAACGGATTTGGAATTGAGGGAATTGCTTTAGCCTCTTTCACCATCCTAGACTGTCCCGAATTTATCATAGAAAGTAGAGGTAGATGCCACTCTCAACCCTGATTGGCCCAGGAGAGATGTGGGCGGGACAGCACTAGCATCATCTGGGGCCTCAGGACTATTCTCACTCCAGCAGCCCCTGTGTTTACCTCCCCATATATCCTCAACCTCTTCTGGAGCTTAGCTTTCCACAGCTTGAGCAACAGGCAGGTTCACTCCTGCTCCACTCAGCCCACTGTAGCTTCAAGCCTGGAGGCAATAAACACAAACCAAAACAAACAACCTATTTCTTCCCTTCCGTCACTCAGTTGTGTCCGACTCTATGCGACCTGTGGACTGTAGCCTACCAGGCTTCTCCATCCATGGGATTCTCCAGGCAAGAGTACTGGAATGGGTTACCGTTTCCTTCTCCATGGGATCTTCCCGACCCAGGGATCGAACCTGGGTCTCCCGCATTGGAGGCAGACGCTTTAACCTCTGAGATGACAGCCTTTTAAAACATCAGCTCTACTTTCTAGTCAGTTGATAATCATAACATATCTGCACTCTGAGCTCCTGCTAGAGAATATAACCTATAACTCAGTTATAAGCAAAAGTTTGTTTATAAGAAATAACATGCATAGAGGACTACCTTAGTAATCTTCCAACCATTTTTCTCCTATGAATTGTTGACATTTTGAACAAAGAGAGTACCTGGACTATGTTGTTTTAACCCTCCTCAGTAAAAATACTTTTATTAAATTGCAAGTGATATGAAAGTGATTAACCTTCCTTCAAGTGTCTTTAAAGAATTTATTGTAATATTGATTACAGGCATGAGATTGAAGATATTGATCTCTATTATAACACTGAAAATCCTCTTACTGAGAACCCTTAATGTGTAGCTCCAGAAAAACTTATCTTAGATCTCAATGCTGGATAAAATATAATGCTGATAAATTATACAGCTTATATCTTATGTCTATAGCAAATGTTAAATCTTGCCTTGTTTAAGTTTGTGCTTCAGCTGCTAGGAAACTTAGAGTCAAATATATGACTTTTTTCTAGCAATAATGTAGAATTCTATAGCCTATATTTTGGGAACAACTCTTCTTTATTTCTTACTTTAATTTTTCTGTCACCTCTCTTTGTCTCATATTTATGTCACCCAGTGACATCATATGTACTTGTGTAAACTGACAATTTGGAACAGATTGGATGTCACTGATGTACACCACAAGTGGATAATTTTTAAAAGTATGTTTTGCTTTAAATTCATGAACTGAATATGAGCTAAACAAAACCGTAGGTGTCAGACCTGAGTATTATGTTTCATCTTTAAATTCCAAATACCTTTCATCTGTAATCACTCCTCAGAGGTGTCTTTCACAGTTCAGTGAAGCACCCAGGGGTCACGGCAAGTGACCTGTGAATTTACATCCCCATAAATAATAATTCACAAACAGGCTATGTCTCCAGTTCTCACCCTAAGCACAGGGGAGCCTTGCATGGGTTAAATTAACCAGCCGGGAGAACATGTGAGCTGAACATATGGTGAAGTGTTTTGAGGTTTAGAAAAACAAGTTTCTGGTACAAACAGAGTCTGGCCTCTGAGACCCCACTGTCAGCAGGAAAAAAGATCTCCTTTTCTACCAGAATAAAAAGAGAGAGAGAGCTTTCAATTATTTCACCTCTGTAGCTGTGCACAATGAAATGGGAGGAGAAATTGCACATTCATAGAGAGGAAAACAACTTCCCTAAGTTCCTCAGGGAAGTTAGAGAAGGCTGCAGAAAGCGTGTAAAAAAGTAGTTTACAGCGCTGATTGGAAGTGAAAAGGGAAGAAATCGGAAGTGAAGCACCACAAATTAAAATTAAATTTGCGGTTCCCACCAGCTCTCTGGTCTCCACGCTGGCAGACCATCCCCCACACTGCTCTAACTGTGCCACTTCAGACCTAATGAGTTGGGTTTGGGATGTACAGAGGCCTGTAAATGAAACCGTTTATCATTGTAACACTCTTATTAGATATTTGATTGAGTACTTGTTTTGAAAGCTTAGGAATAAAACAGAGAAATTGGTGTTGAAGTAGCATCTTTTGTATTTAGGGAAAAAAATGAGAAAATAAGCTTGCCCTAGGAAATAGTGAATTGTTAGTGACCCTGTTTGGCTGACTCTTTAATTTGTCTTTAGGAAGATTTGAAGCTGGGAATTAATTTTTATTTTGTTAGACAGGATTGGCATTTTAGTTTGGTTCTTGGTTGCTTCCAACATATGAGAAATATGGGCAGTTTCCTCTAGGATCTGGGCAATTAGGCAAATATCTTATTTTCTCTATATATTACCAACGCTATAGAGTCGTGGTGATAAATGAATGATAGAATATGAGAAAAGTACTTAGGGCAGTGTCTGGAGCATGGCAAACGCTTCTCATGTGGTAAGCTGGTACTATTCTTGTGCTGACAGCACTCACGCTCAACCTTCTGGAAGTGGAATAGCAAATCAGCACGTGTTTGATATCATGACATCATTCTACATCCTTCCAAATGAATAATTCAAGAAAAGCAAATTAAAACAGAAAGTACAATGCTTGTAACACTGACAAAGAATTAATCATTTGCTGGTACTTAGTATTACTGAAAGTAAAGATACTTTTTTTTAATATTTATAAGTAAGATGCTTACTGAAACATTTTTGGAGGGCAACTTGACAATATCTGTCAAAACAGTAAATGCACATACACCTAAACCTAGAAATTCCATTTCTAGAAATATTGTTTAAGAAATAATTTGTGCAAAAATAATTCGCACAATGCCAAAAACAAGTTATAGAACAATACATATAAAATGTATGAATCATATTAATTTTTCTATAGTATGCACATATATAAATCATTATAATCATCATATTAACAAGTTAAAAAGTAAAAACTATATGATAATCTTAATAGATTCAGAAAAAGCACTTGACAAAATTCAATATCCATCAGTGATAAATAAAAAAATCTCAGCATATCATAAATAAAAACAAGCTCAACCTGATAAAATATATCTATGGAAACCCATGACTAAGATCACAACTATGGTGAATATTTTCTAAGTTTAGAAAAAAAGACAAGAATGTCATCTTGTCATACTTTTATTCAGTATCAAATTAGAAGACTTACAGAAGACATAAAATTGTATTATATCCAGTTGACACTAATGTTTACATAGAAAACCCTATGAAAGCCACCAAAAATGTTACCAGAATTGCTAAGTGAGTTTATAAATATCATGAGTACAAGAAATATAGAAATACATACATATGTACTTGTATTTTAACAGGTAAATCAATTGTATTTCTCTCTACTGGCAAAAAACAGAAATTTTACTGAAAAACGAGAGCAATACAATTATGAAACACTTCTAAATATATTTAACAAAGTAAGTGTTTTTATCTGTGAACTGAAAACTATGAAAAATAGCTGAGAGAAATGAAACAAAATTTTAAAAATATTATCAGACCTGTAGACTCAAGATCATTAAGATATGTGTTCTGTCCAAATTGACATAAACAATTCAAATTGAAATCTCTGTTGACTTTTTGGGTAGAAATTCATAAGCTAACTAACATGTATATGAAAATGTAAAGGACATAAAGGAACAAAAATAAGTTTGAAAAAGAATAAAGTTGGAAGACTTGCACTACCTGATTTTAAGACTTGATAGAAAGCTACTGTAATCAAGGTAGTGTAGTATTAATGTAAACATAGAATCCACATTGTGGGCCAGAATAAACCAGAATTCAGTTCAGTTCAGTTCAGTCGCTCAGTCGTGTCCAACTCTTTGCGACCCCATGAATCACAGCACGCCAGGCCTCCCTGTCCATCACCAACTCCCGGAGTTCACTCAAACTCATGTCCATCGAGTCGGTGATGCCATCCAGCCATCTCATTCTCTGTCGTCCCCATCTCCTCCTGCCCCCAATCCCTCCTAGCATCAGACTCTTTTCCAGTGAGTCAACTCGTCGCATGAGGTGGCCAAAGCATTGGAGTTTCAGCTTTAGCATCAGTCCTTTCAATGAACACCCAGGATTGATCTCCTTTAGAATGGACTGGAGAAGGAAATGGCAACCCACTTCAGTGTTCTTGCCTGGAGAATCCCAGGGACAGGGCAGCCTGGTGGGCTTCCATCTATGGGGTCACACAGAGTCGGACACAACTGAAGTGACTTAGCAGCTAGCAGCAGCAGCAGAATGGACTGGTTGGATCTCCTTGCAGTCCAAGGGACTCTCAAGAGTCTTCTCCAACACCACAGTTCAAAAGCATCAATTCTTCGGCGATCAGCTTTCTTCACAGTCCAACTCTCACATCCATACATGACCACGGGAAAAACCATAGCCTTGACTAGATGGACCTTGGTTAGGCCCCCTCAAACATCCTCTATTGATTTTCAACAGTCTCACCAAAATAATTCAAAACATAGTCTTTTCTAATTGTGCTGGAAAAATTGGATATCCATGCACACAAAAAATGAACCTTCATTCTTACTCTACAAGACATACAAAGATCAGCTTGGATAATAAAGCTAAGTGTAACCCTCACACTTGTAAGGACTTCCCTGGTGCTCTAGCGGTTGATACTTCACCTTCCAACGTGAAAGATGTGGGTTCGACCCCTCATTGGGGAGCTGAGATCACACAAGTTTCATGCCCAGAAAACCAAGAAATGAGCAGCAGAGGCAATGTTGCGACAAATTCAATAAAGACTTTAAAGAGAGGAGATGGTCCACATCAAAATGATCTTATAATTAAAAAATCACACATATGAAACTAAGAGGAGAAAACCTGTGTGATTCCGGATTAAGCAAAGACATCTTATCTAGGATACAAAAAAGCAGTAGATAATAAATAAAACAGCTGTAAATTAGATGCAATTAAAATTTAAAAATTATTCTTCAAAAGACATTGTGAGGAAAATCAAAAGGCAAGCACAGATTGTAATATTTGGAAAACGTATACCAATCTGATAAAGGATTTGTATTCAAAATACATAAATAATTCTTACCAATCAATAACAATAAAAAAATAATCTGATTAAAATTGAGCAACAGTTTTGAAGAAACACTTCACAAAGGAAATACTGGAATAGCACATAAGCATATAAAAGATGAACTGTTATTAGTCATTAGAAAAGTGCAAAATAAAGCAAACATGATGAGACATCACTATATACCCACAAGAAAAGCAAAAAATTAAAGAGACTGACAACTCCAGCTTTGGCAAAGATATAAACCAACTGGACCTTTCATACATTGGTGCTGATGGAAAACGTTTTGTAAGTTCCTCACTGACACACCCTTACCAAATAAACCAGCAATTACATCTCTAGTTATTTGCCCAAAAGAAGTGAAAACATACAGGCCCTAATATTTATGCTTGAATGTTCACAGTAGTTTTATTTATAATAGCCAAAAACTGGACAGCATCCAAATGTCCATAAGATAACAGGTGGATAAACAAATTGTGGTATATCCATACAATGGAATAATATTTGATAAAAAGAAATGAACTATTAATATCAATACATGTAAAACCTTGAATGAACCTCAAGGATATTTTGCTGAGTGAAAAAAAAGCCAGTTACAATAGATTACAAGTTGTATGATTTAATTCATTGAATTTCTAGAAAAGGTAAAACCTATAGAAATAGAAAGCAGATACATGGTTTATAGAGACCAGCAGTATGAGACAGAAATTGATTGAAAAAGAATATAAGGAGATCTTTTACAACAATGTAAATATGATTGTGCCAATGACTATATTAACTATACATATTTATCAATATTCATAAAATGTTCACTTAACACTGGTGAATATTATTATATGTAAGTTAAATCTCAATAAAGTTGATTCATATTTTGTAAGATTTTTTTTATATGGACCATTGTTAAGTCTTTATTCAATTTGTTACAATATTACTTCTGTTTTATGTATTTATTTTTTGGCCACCAGGCATGTGGGATCTTAGCTTCCAGACCAAGGATTGAATCTGCATCCCTTGCATTGGAAGCCAAAGTCTTAACCTCTGGACCACAAGGGAAGTCCCCTTGATAAAGTTGATTTAAAATAAGGTAATTTAAAATGTTTTGATTGTGGAAAGATAATCAGGATTTAGAATTAAGTGTCAAAATCATTATGGAACAATGTGCACAAAATGATCTTTTTATTTTAAAAAATCTATATGCATATATACATACACCTTTCTAGAAGTATAAGCAGCTGAGCTATTTCAAATCTTAAAAGATGATTCTGTTAAAGTGTTGCACTCAATACACCAGCATATTTGGAAAACTCAGCAATGGCCACAGGATTGAAAAAGGTCAGTTTTCATTTCGATCTCAAAGAAAGGCAATGCCAAAGAATGTTCAAACTACCACATAATTGCCCTCATTACACATGCTAGTAAAGTAATGCTCAAAATTCTCCAAGCAAGGCTTCAAAAGTATGCCAACCGAGAACTTCCAGATGTTCAAGCTGGATTTAGAAAAGGCAGAGGAACCAGAGATCAAATTGCCAACATCCATCGGATCACAGAAAAAGCAAGAGAAAAACATCTACTTCTGCTTCATTGATTGTGCTTAAAGCCTTTGACTGTGTGGATGACAACAAACTGTGAAAAATCCTTAAAGAAATGGGGAAACCAGACCACTTTAACTGCCTCCTGAGAAATCTGTATGTAGGTCAACAAGCAATAGTTAGAAGTGGACTTGAACAACAGACAGGTTCAAACTTGGGAAAGGAGCACAACAAGGCTGTATATTGTCACCTTGCTTATTTAACTTATATGCTGAATATATCATGTGAAATGCCAGAGTGGATGAAGCACAAGCTGGAATCAAGATTGCCAGGAGAAATATCAATAACTTCAGATATGCAGATGACACCACCCTTATGGCAGAAAACGAAGAGGAACTAAAGAGCCTCTTGATGAAAGTGAAAGAGGAGAGTAAAAAAGTTAGCTTAAAACTCAACATTAAAAAAACTAAGATTATGGCACCGGTCCCAACTCTTCACGGCAAATAGATGGGGAAACAGTGACAGACTTTATTTTCTTGGGCTACAAAATCACTGCAAATGGTGACTGCAGCCATGAAATGAGAAGACACTTGCCTTTTGGAAGAAAAGCTATGACAAATCTAGTCAGCATGTTAAAAAGTAGAGACATTACTTTACCGACAAAGCCTCGTATAGTCGAAGCTATTGTTTTTCCAGTAGTCATGTACAGATGTGAGAGTTGGACCTTAGAGAAAGCAGAGCACTGAAGAATTGATGCTTTTGAACTGTGGTGTTGGAGAAAACTCTTTAGAGTCCCTTGGGCTGCAAGGAGATCATACCAGTCAATCCTAAAGAAAGTTAGTCCCGAATATTCATTGGAATGACTGATGTTGAATACTTTGGCCACCTGATGCAAAGAGCTGACTCATTTGAAAAAACCCTGATGGTGGGGAAGATTGAAGCCAGGAGGAGAAGTGGGTGACAGAGGATGAGATGGTTGGATGGTATCACTGACTTGATGGACATGAGTTCGAGCAAGCTCTGGGAGTTGGTTATGAACAGGAAGTCTGGCATGCTGCAGTCCATGGGGTTGCAAAGAGTTGGACACAGCTGAGTTGAACTGAACTAAAGCAAGAAGGTATTTACTTATGGTACAAATAGCTTTTGAGTGTAGAGAAGGGAATCTTTAATTTTTTTTCTCATCCTCTTCTGTACTCATTGAATTTCTTGTTGCCATGAACATGCTTTACTTTAATGACAAAAAGTACAAATTAATGGAAAAATCAATAATGAGTGACTGGTTTGAATATTAATGCCATATTTTTTCATTAAAAATTAGGAGATAGGGACTAAGTACGTGGTGTGAAGTAGAGATTTCCCCAATAGTAATATTTGGTAATCATGAATTTTAGTTGTAGTTGTATGTATAAATATAAATATAATTGCTTATTTTCATGGCATTATATTAATGATAGTGAATTATGGTTTGTACAGTTTAGAAACCCTCTTGACATATACTTGGATGCTGCAAAAATAAGAATGGTGATCCCTGATTTGTAACAAGTCAAGCAAGTACTCACCATTAACAATACCCATTAACTTTGGCTTAATGTACTAGTAACCTATCATTTTAGTATAAAGATTAATTCAGGAAAAAAGAAAAAGAAACACTTATACAATAATTCTGATCATGACTGGTAACACTCTATTGTGAGATGCACTAAATATCTAATTTAAAACGTGGCCTCTAAATCAGCATTTCCAAGAGAATATTTCATGACCTAGTAAATCTCAGAAACACAATAAACAAAATTCAATGATAGACCTTAGAGATTTTAATAGACTTATGACCCTGATAATTTTCAAAAGAAGTATAAGAATTGCAGCATTTTCCATACTTTCTTGGCTTTTGAACACTCATTGGCCAATAATTTGAGTTAGCATTTTGCAATTATCTTTTTAGTAAATACTGCACTAAAATCAGCTCTTGAACACTGGAGAAATTAAGAAGTTGAAAACAATGGGCATTGACTTTTTTCAGGTAGGGTAACATTCTCTCCAGAAACATTTTGCTCATAGGTCAAATATATTAGTACCTTGTAAACAAGATATAGTGGAAAAAGCATGGTTTTTGCCATCAAATAAATCTGGGTTTTAACCTGGCTTCCATCAACAGATTTATTTGATGGCTTTTTGAGCCTCAGTTTCTTCATTTATAAATGGGGAATGTAGTGTTGACAGGCTTCACATGTGGCGCTAGTGGTAAGGGCCCACCTGGCAATGTAGAAGACATAAGAGACACAGGTTTGATCCCTGGGTGGGGAAGATCCTCTGGAGGAGGGCATGGCAACCCACTCCAGTATTCTTGCCTGGAGAAGCCCATAGACAGAGGAGCCTGGCCGGCTACAGTCCACAGGGTAGCAAAGAGTAGGGCACAACAGAAATGACAGCACTCATTCAGTGCTGACAATGCAAGGACATAATGACATTTTGCAAGCACCTATCATTGTGCCTAGACGTGGTTATTTTTTACAAATAAAGATTCTCCTTAATTTACAGCCCATTCCTTCAGTAGATGGTAAACTCCACAAAGCAGGTACCAGTTCTCTAGTGTATTCGTCTAGGTGTCTATTTTAGACATTGGCACATAGCTGGAGCCCAACATACATTATTGCTGTTGTTCAGTCGCTCAGTCATGTCTCTTTGTGACCCCGTGGACGGCAGCACACTAGGCTTCCTTGTCTTCCACTATCTTCCAGAGCTTGCTCAAATTTATGTCCTTTGAGTCAGTGATGCCATACAAGCATGTCATCCTCTGATACCCCTTGCTCCTCCTGCCCTCAATACTTCCCAGCATCAGCGTCTTTTCCAATGAGTTGGCTGTTCACATCAAGTGGCCAAACTATTGGTTACATTAATTGGCTTGATGTAAATCGACTTTAAGCAGGGTAACAATATACAACCTTGACGTACTCCTTTTCCTATTTGGAACCAGTCTGTTGTTCCATGTCCAGTTCTAACTGTTGCTTCCTGACCTGCATACAGGTTTCTCAAGAGGCAGGTCAGGTGGTCCGGTACTCCCATCTCTTTCAGAATGTTCCACAGTTTATTGTGATCCACACAGTCAAAGGCTTTGGCATAGTCAATGAGGCAGAAATAGATGCTTTTCTGGAACTCTCTTGCTTTCTCCATGATCCAGAGGATGTTGGCAATTTGATCTCTGGTTCCTCTGCCTTTTCTAAAACCTGCTTGAACATCTGGAAGTTCACGGTTCACATATTGCTGAAGCCTGGCTTGGAGAATTTTGAGCATGACTTTACTAGCGTGTGAGATGAGTGCAATTGTGCGGTAGTTTGAGCAGTCTTTGGCATTCCCTTTCTTTGGGCTGGGCTGGAGGAAGCACAAGCTGGAATCAAGATTGCCGGGAGAAATATCAATAACCTCAGATATGCAGATGATACCACCCTTATGGCAGAAAGTGAAGAGGAACTCAAAGGCCTCTTGACGAAAGTGAAAGAGGAGAGTGGAAAGTTTGGCTTGAAGCTCAACATTCAGAAAACGAAGATCATGGCACCTGGTCCCATCACTTCATGGGAAATAGATGGGGAAACAGTGTCAGACTTTATTTTTTTGGGCTCCAAAATCACTGCAGATGCTGACTGCAGCCATGAAATTGAAAGACCCTTACTCCTTGGAAGGAAACTTATGACCAACCTAGATAGCATATTAAAAAGCAGAGACATTACTTTGCCAACCAAGGTCCATCTAGTCAGGGCTACGGTTTTTCCCGTGGTCATGTATGGATGTGAGAGTTGGACTGTGAAGAAAGCTTATCGCTGAAGAATTGACGCTTTTGAACTGTGGTGCTGGAGAAGACTCTTGAGAGTCCCTTGGACTGCAAGAAGATCCAACCAGCCCATTCTAAAGAAGATCAATCCTGGGTGTTCATTGGAAGGACTGATGCTAAAGCTGAAACTGCAATACTTTGGCCACCTCATGCGATGAGTTGACTCACTGGAAAAGAGTCTGATGCTGGGAGGTATTGGGGGTGGGAGGAGACAGGGACGACAGAGGATGAGATGGCTGGATGGCATCACCGACTGGATGCACATGAGTTTGAGTGAACTCCAGGAGTTGGTGATGGACAGGGAGGCCTGGCGTGCTGTGATTCATGGGGTCGCAAAGAGTCGGACACGACTGAGCAACTGAACTGAGCTGAACTGAAATAAAATTTTTCAGCTCATTTATTTATTCTCACTTATTTATTTATTTATTCTTGTGTGACCCTTTAAAAACCTGAAATTTTCTGGAAAAAACTGGCTCAAATAAAACAACGGAGCCTCATCCTGGTTGTACAACGTGAAAATTAAACTATTATGCGGATTTTTTCTTAATGTTGACTGGCAATTTTGGCAAGGGGTCAACAAAAGCATCATGCCTAAAAGATACAAATATAGTTCTAAAAGAAGATCTGAATTCTCTTCTTTTTGAAACTCTATTTGTCTCGTCTTTACCAGAAGAATAGATTCTGCAGACCTCAAAGTGCGGAGAAGTCCAAATAATTCTAATGGGGATTATTATCTCCCTGGTCTCTTGTCTGATGGTTGTGGCTTTAAATGATTAGTAACTCAATGGGAAATTCATTAGTTTTGGATCACAGCCCAATTCCCAGAAACATTTTATTTTCACCTTCGCACCTTTTGAGAAAATTCTGCTCTCAGGTGCCTGGGGTTTGAATCTGAGTGAAACTGTCATATCTTAATTATATTCAAAGCTACCCTCTTGACTTTTATTTCAGCTGTGACATTAGCCTTCACACTTGGATTGGCTTGAATTCTTCTGGCTTGAGAGTGAGAATTTCATGTGTTTTCTTTTCATCTGCAGACATCTGTATTCTGTTTAACTCAGGATTGTAAAACTCATGGAGCAGGAAAGGCTGGAGAACATTGTGATCACTGTGGGGCTTGTTCCTTGTAGGCCAAAAGCTACAAAAATCCTCTTATGAGTGCTTTTAAAAAATATCCTCATAATAAAGACCAAGGACAGAGAACATCAAATTATTACAATTATAGTTTTTAAGACCCCTTCTCTTTAAAAACAAATATTTTACTCATTCCTCACTGTGTCCATACCTGCTATATAAACTGAATTATTTAGAAAAAAATATGTGTATAATTTTCAATAATATATAACCTCCTTTGGTGCTGAAAAGACATACATACTACTTCATAACAAATTGTACGTATTTACTGAATGTTTGCTTGTGAATGTGGAAGAATCGGTCACATAACCTGTACAGAGTTTTCTAATCCATAACCTACATTTTTATATGCTACCTCACATGATTCTCATTGCAATTTTATAGAGGGGGCAATGGGTATTATAAATAAAATATATGACGCTAAAAGATTAAATGACTTGTTAAGGCTACATATTAGTGATGAGCCAGTCTGAGAATAGATTTTTTTGTGCTTTCTTAACAATTATGTCTGCAACTTCATGCTGCCTGTTAAAAATATGGTCACTAACTTGAGGAAATAAAAACAACTGAAAAGATAAAATAATAAAAAATGAAAATCTAAGCAAAACCATGACACTCCACTTTAGCTCATTTAATGAGGTATTGTCAGTCCATTAAACTTGATTTGTGCTTCCAATTTTTGCCCAAGATTTTTGGCATTAAGTTGGGTGTTTGACATCTTCACTAGTCTTTACCCTGTAGAAACAGCCATAAAAACCATCTTATACAACATTAATAAATAGTAATAATGTGTTTTAACATTAGCAGGAGTTTCTGCTGTTCTCCAAGCTAACAACATTCCAACTGGAATGAGCTGTCTAGTGAATCCAGTTGATAAACTAACGGAGGACCAGGGTATTGGCCGTACTGGAATATCATGGTTTTTAATAAACAACTGAAGAATCTAGGGACATAGTTGTATGTCTATGTAGTATGTCATAGAAGTATGTCTTCTTTGAAAAAAAAAGAAGACTCTAAAGGACCTGAGTATCACCTTACATTTTTAAGTGAACATCCCATGGAAAAGAATATAGATTTAGTCACATACGCTCTATGTTTGAAAAACAGTGATAAACATTTTGAGTATAGTCAGAAAAGATAAGAAATATAAGATTTGTACATATGAATATCCATATTATTTTTCAAAATTATCCTTTACATTAAGTATCTTACATTTTGTAATGTTCTTGATTTGTTTGGTAGTCATTGAACTTTCGAGCTTTTCAAGCATCATTCAAAATTTTGTACCTTTAAATTTCATTTTCATGGAAGGATAATACCAGAAATGCAAAATGTTTTTTTTTTTTTCTGTATATAACTTTTAGCCCAAGAGAAGATATGCATAAACTGTAGTTTGGATTGAATAAAGAATTAGGATTTCTTGGAAACTGGCCAATTCACAAAGAAATACTAAATACTCTGGGTTGCTTTGATATTCTTTGATAAATCAACAGTGCCCCTCACCAAGGATTCTGATAGCTGGCTCTTGCAATCTTAAGAATGAATTCTTTTCCATGATAGATTTCTTTGTTAAATGAATCTGCCACGTAAATCTCAGCCTTGAGAACCTCACCTGAGCAATTGTGGATTTCCAGTGATGAGAAACAACCCAGGCAACAGTATGCAAGGGGAATTCTGGTTTTTTATTCCTATATAGGAAACACCAAAATGATTGGATGAGAGTTATCTGGGAAAGAATAAGGCAGATGTGATGGACATGTGATGATGTCTAGGGATTATCAGTCCTTTACAGTCCTTCACAGGCGTTTGATAAACACTTATTGAATTAAGAATATATATAACTGAGTGATTGAATGAGCCAGGTCTTTCAAATTAGAGGAGGAAACTTACAAAAGGAAACTTGAAAGAAAAGTGTGAAGGAAAATTTGAAGAAAAGGGATCGATGAGAGATTTTATGACCAGGGAAATGTAAATTTTTGAGAGTTTAGCTAAGCTACTCTATGGTATTTTTGCTTCAATATGTATTTGTTTGGCCAAGAGATCTACAGTGGCCTGAAACTGACACTTGCCACCTCATGTAAGTTCATTTTCTAAGTAACAGTCCCCAGAGTCACATGAAAATCAGAACATGAGTTACTGATATGACTCTCCGAACAGCCCTATGATTAACAGTCTCTTCCTCCTGCCAGGGCCTTCGTCGTGTGTGTCCTTCCATAAGATCCCATGGAGCTTACCAAAACCCTTCTTGTTTTCATTTAAATTGACCAATTTGGCCTTGGTCCAAGAACCCAAAAGCGCTATATTCATGAACTCGAAAAAAACCTGAGCCCAGGTCCAGCCTCTGTTCCCACCTGCACTCTGACTTGACTTCTATATGTGGCCCCTCAAGAAGAGTCTTGTACTTCATCCAGGGCCTAAAGTAATGAACTCCTTTATATCAATTTCTCTTGTGGTCATTTGTTGAACAGAGGCTGTCCATTTGTCATTCTGTGCTCCACTTATAACTGTAACATTATTTGGCTACTCCAAGTGTTTCACAGCTTTGGAAAGAAATTAAAGATCCCTGACTAGGACAGCACTTTTCCAGGCCAGGCCAAGTAGTTTAAGATATTGTATATAGGCAAAGTGACCGGTGGATATGGTGAGCAAAGGATGAACTTGGGTAGAAATTGAACAAAACCTAGAAGGCATGGACAAATGTCAGATTTATCCAAGGTGAATCGTTCTTTTTTCAATATAGAATCCATTCAAGTCTTATTTCAACTTTCAAGGTTTGCATCCTACATATTTCTCTTGACGAACTCTTGTTTACCCTAGATTATTTGCTCTTTCTTCAAACTACTTGTAAATGTAACTGCTATTCCTTCCAATTTGGATGTACTTCTTACTCTTCTTTTCCTATCTGGAAAACTCCTACTCACTCATTAGGGTCAAATTCAAATGTCATATTCGATGTTATTTTATTCTTCCTCCTGATCCTCCAGCAGAAACATTTTTTTCTTCCAATATAGTTCCCACTGTGTGTGTGTGTGTATGTATGAGTCACTTAGTTGTGTCCGACTCTCTGCGATCCTCTGAACAGTAGCCTGCCAAGCTCCTCCATCTGTGGAATTCTCCAGGCAAAAATACTGGAGTGGGTAGCTTTTCCATTCTCCCGGGAATCTTCCCAACCCAGGGATCAAACCCGAGTCTTCCGCATTGCAGACAGTTTGTTTACCATCTGAGCCACCAGGGTAACATATAGTTCCCACTATGACCTTAGTAATCTAACCATGTCATTTTGTGATCACATGTTCACATCGTTTCATACTAAATTAAGATGTATTTGAGTCTTTGTATCATCAGGTCAGTTCAGTCACTCAGTCGTGTCTGACTCTGTGACACCATGGACTGCAGTATGCCAGGCCTCCCTGTCCATTGCCAACTCCGAGTTTACTCAAACTCATGTCTATTGAGTTGGTGAGCCATCCAACCATCTCATCCTCTGTTGTCCCCTTCTCCTCCTGCCTTCAATCTTTCCTAGCATCAGGGTCTTTTCAAATGAGTCAGCATCAAGTGGCCAGAGTATTGGAGTTTCAGCTTCAACATCAGTCCTTCCAATGAACATTCAGGACTGATCTCCTTTAGGCTGGACTGGTTGGATCTCCTTACAGTCCAAGGGACTCTCAAGAGTCTTCTCCAACACCACAGTTCAAAAGCATCAATTGTTCGGCGCTCAGCTTTCTGTTTTTTTTTTTCTTTTTTAATTTATTTATTTCAATTGGAGGCTAATTATGGTCCAACTCTCACATCCATACATGACTACAGGAAAAACCGTAGGCTTGACTAGACGGACCTTTGTTGGCAAAGTAATGTCTCTGCTATTAAAAAGCTGAGACATTACTTTGTGTCATACTTCTATCTGAATCTTTGGCATCTATCATAATGCTTGACATGGAATAGGTCTGATAAATACATGAATAGATGGTTTGAATTAGAGATGGTGAATATACACCTTTGAATCACTCTCATGTACTCTTAAGTCACGCATTCATTCACTCAATCAAACATGCATTTAGTCAGCCAAAAAAAATTGTGTATGAACACCTCTCATGTTATTGCCTAGCAGTATTATTTACATCACCAGATTGATAGGATTGATTTTTTTCCCCACATTCAATACTCACCATTCTCCTCTAGACCATCCTCAACATTATGAGCCATGCTGTCTCCCAGTCCACAGTAGCTAATAGCTTTCTCCCACACTCCACCCTGGCGGCTATTGCTGCTGCACAGCTTAGTAGCTGAGTTCTCCAGGGAATCTGTTTCCAGATTTGATTTATGCCTGAGTGCAACTGTGTAGCCATTTTGAGGTAAGGTCAATAGTTCTGTGAGGGTTTCTGCTCTTTGATGCTGTGGAGGGCCAGCTATGAGCAATGTGGCAAACCGGATCTAATAGAAGCTAATGAAGCTGGCATACATTTCCCTGGTAGACACCTCAGCTACAATTCTTCGTTTATTTGAGCTAAGACGCTTCCTGCTTAGCCTATCATGGATCAGAGGATATGGCACTGACTGCTAGGAGTGAAAAATAGGGCCGAGCGAATGACTACAAAGCACTCTGTACATGTACTTCATAACCATGTAAACAGTTCTCAACCATACAGCATGATAACCCTCTGCCATAGGCAAGATGATCCCATTAACAGAAAAGGAAAATGAGGTACAGAGATACTGATGAGTTAGCTCCGCAGCCAGTAAGTGATAATCAGATCTAATTGATTTCAAAGTCCAAGGGTGCACCATTTTTTTCCCCTTGTGAACCACTTACCATTCTAGAAATGCAGATTTCCACCAAATATAAAGCAAGATTTTCCAAAAGTTAGTTATCCAAAGAATATATGTCTTTTAAAACTTAGGAAACTTATTAAGAAAAATTCAACTAGAGGTCAGAGGAACATGAGAGAATAAAACTGTCAAGGAAGTTGGAAAATAAGTTAGTCAGTATGTTATTTTATAGATTCCTCTCTTTGTCTAAAATTCTATGACCATTTATCAATTATGAGAAGACTGACACACATATGCATGCATACATAGGAGATCTTCATGGTCATGCGGCAAATAGTAACAAGCTTAAAACTATATGTGCTTCAAATGCAAGTGTACACAATAATTTCAATGTTACAGCTATTAACACTACTGCTAACCGTGGAACTTCTAAACTATACCAGGAGATGTGCTTAGCATATTTCATACACTAACTCATTTAATAGGCAAAATAATTGTAGCTACTTACAGGGATGTTATATGAAGTAAATTAATACATATAAACGTAGGATATAATGTTTATTCAAGACTTATGCATAGTAATTGTTGAACAAACAATTGTTCTTACTATTACCAGTATGCCTGTACCAAGGAATATAATAGAATACCAATAAGCTATAAAGATAATGATACTCATTGTTCTAAAATAAACTTTCATGATTCTACTAAAAAAGTAATTTAATAAGAATTTATTGAGTACTTATTATGCTATAGCAGTAGTTGTGAAGGACATAAGGGTATGTCCTTCATACTCTTATGAAGCACAGCCTAGGAAAGTCAGACTATAATGTAGTAGAAAGGACCTGGCTTGGAATCCCCAGTATATGACGTATTATTTATGTGATTTTAGACAGGCGTTTTAACCACTTTGGGCCACAGATTTCCCATTCATAAAAATGGGAAAATGAAAATAAAAATGGGGACAACAGTGTCCATCACATAAGATAGCTGTGAAGATTAGATAAAATATTCCATGTTGATGCATATTAATCCTATTTATGTTAACCTTTTGCTTCATTTATATAAATGACAAAAATGACAAAATATATATTAGATTACACTGTCTGACAATTCTTATGTGCATTTATGCACACATTAAAATATGTGAGATCCCAGTTCTAACAAAGGTAAGCTCAGTGTGCAGTTTACTCTCACCGGATGTAGCCCACACTCACAGCTTTCTGGGCTTTCACATCTCTCCCATTCCACATTTTACTTTCAATGCAAAGTCCTTGTTCAATGCATTGATTGAATTAATGAAAAAATATTAAAATGATGGTTATAAAGTCTACTGTGGCAGCGTGAGACATCTATGTTACTCTATTCAAGAGAAAATTACCCAAGGAGGGAAGGTGGAGGTGGGATGAAATGGGAGATTAGAATTGACAGACATACATTATTGATACTGTGTATAAAATAGATAACTAATGAGAACCTACTGCATACCACAGGGAACTCAACTCAGTGCTCTGTGGTGACCTAAATGGGAAGGAAATCTGAAAATGGGCTATATATATGTGTATAGTTGATTCACCTTGCATACAGCAGAAACTAACACGATCTTTTAAGCAGCTATACTCCAATAAAAATTTTGAAGAAAATCTTGTGCAGGTGATGTAAAACAAGAAACCACGACTGGATTTTAACACCAGCCCATATACTTCTACACCGAAAGAGATGCTTGAATAAAACACAAAATTCACTGTCTAATTGAAGAAGTTGCCCAACTGTATTGCCTACAGATTTCGGCTATGGATTTTGCGTAAAAATCCCATGTCAATCTCTAAGACAAAACAAAACACTGCTGCTTGAGGGACCTGAATCTCAGAGATAGAGAAGTTGGAACTCTTGCCAGAATGCTAGTGGTGTGGGTAACATGTAAATGTAGCATTGTAAATGCAGATTCCCCGGACACACTCTCTAAAGATTGACAGTTGATCTGGCATAAAGCCCCAAATGTTTCTTCTTACTATGTACCCTGAGTGAATCAAGATATTAGAACTAAATTGTGAATTTTATGTTTCATGCTTGACGGTGAGTAGAATCTGGGGCAAGTTTGTAATCACAGATAAAATATCATGTGTACATTTTATGTAATTTATATTGCTGGAATATGACATATACTTATTTTTTAAAAAACAATGTATAATAAAGAACTTCCTTAATATTAAAAAAAAAAAGAACGTTGCAAGATAGCATTCTAACTACAGATTACTAAATACTTACACGAGACAACAAAAGAGACACAGGTGTATAGAACAGTCTTTGGGACTCTGTGGGAGAAGGTGAGGGTGGGATGATTTGGGAGAATGGTATTGAAACATGTGTATTATCATATGTGAAATGAATCACCAGTCCAGGCTCGACGCATGATACAGGATGCTCAGGGCTGGTGCACTGGGATGAACCAGAGGGATGGGATGGGGAGGGAGGTGGGAGGGGGGTTCAAGATGGGGAACGCACGTACACCCGGGGCAGATTCATGTCAATGTATGGCAAAACCAACCAACATAATATTGTAAAGTAATTTGCCTCCAATAAAAAATAAAAATAAAAAAATAATGCATTTAAAAAATAAATAAAATGCTTGGTACAAAAAGAAAAAAAAAGAAAGTTGATGTGCTAACACTGTCACATAAACATGTGACATTGCTTTAACCCAGAGTCTTATTTCATCTTAAATACATAGTGGTCCAATGGGCTTATATTCCAGACAAGGATTGAAGCCTAAAGAGGAGAAGTTTCTTATTTCTTAATATCTTAGGTTTTTTCCCTACTAGACCACACTGCCTCATTCTAGTTCTTCTTTACATGCATCCTTCACTCTGCACTTGCCCTCTTTCTCTCTCTCTCTGTCATATATACACACACATATACATACATACACACACAAGTACTTGCTTTGAGTGAGTTTTATTTTTCTCTCTTTACCCAAAATTTCTTTATGAAGTTAAGGAAAATAATCTCTCCGCATTGCCCATCCTAAATGACTTCTTTTGATGAAAAAAAAGAGGTCTCAAAAGAAAAGATTTTTAAGATTTAAAAGGAGAGAGAGAGTAGAGGCCATTTCAACTGAAAATTCAGCAACATTCTCATAATAAATATTTACACTACACTTACCATATCAGTCCCTAGGAACAGAGCAGTAAACAGAAACTCAAACTGTCCCTGATTTCACAGACTTCTGCATAGTAGGAAAGGTGGGCATTAATTAATTAGTTTGTACAAGCAACCTACACAGTCAAAGGATTTGGCATAGTCAATAAAGCAGAAATAGATGTTTTTCTGGAACTGTCTTGCTTTTTCGATGATCCAGTGGATGTTGGCAATTTGATCTCTGGTTCCTCTGCTTTTCTAACTCCAGCTTGAACATCTGAAATTTCATGGTTCACATACTATTGAAGCCTAGCTTGGAGAATTTTGAGCATTTCTTTGCTAGCATATGATATGAATGCAATTGTGCAGTAGTTTGAGCATTCTTTGGCATTGCCTTTCTTTGGGATTGGAATGAAAACTGACCTTTTCCAGTCCTGTGGCCACTGCTGATTTTTCCAAATTTGCTGGCATATTGAGTGCAGCACTTTCACAGCATCATTTTTTAGATCTGAAATAGTTCAACTGGAATTTCATCATCTCCATTAGCTTTGTTTGTAGTGTTGCTTCTTAAGGCCCACTTAAATTTGCATTCCAGGATGTCTGGCTCTAGGTGAGTGATCACACCATCTTGATTATCTGAGTTATGAAGATCTTTTGTGTACAGTTCTTCTGCATATTCTTGCCTCCTCTTATTAATATCTTCTTCTGTAAGGTTCATACCATTTCTGTCCTTTTTTGTGCCCACATTTGCATGAAATGTTTCCCTGGTATCTCTAATTTTCTTGGTGAGATCTCTAATCTTTCCCATTCTATTATTCTCTATTTCTTTGCATTGATCTCTGAGGAAGCCTTTCTTACCTCTCCTTGCTCTTATTTGGAACTCTGCATTCAGAGCTTCCCTTTTCTCCTTTGCCTTTCAATTCTCTTCTTTTCACAGCTATTTGTAAGGCCTCCTCACGCAACCATTTTGCCTTTTTGCACTTCTTTTTCTTGGGGATGGTCTTGATCACTGCCTCCTATACAATGTCATGAACCTCCATCCATAGTTCTTCAGGAACTCCGTCTATCAGATATAACCCTTGAACCTATGTGTCACTTCCACTGTATAATTGTAAAGGATTTGATTTAGATCATACCTGAGTGTACTAGTGGTTTTCCCTACTTTCTCCAATTTAAGTCTGAACTTGGAAATAAGGAGTTCTTGATCTGAGCCATAGTCATCTCCCAGTTTTGTTTTTGCTGACTGTATAGCACTTACCATTATTGGCTGAAAAGAATATAATCAATGTGACTTCGGTTTTGACCATCTAGTGATGTCCATGTGTAGAGTCTTCTCTTGTGTTGTTGGAAGAGGGTGTTTGCTATGACCAGTATGTTCTCTTGGCAAAACTCTTTTAGCCTTTGCCTTGCTTTGGTTTGTACTCCAAGGCTACATTTGCCTGTTACTCCAGGTATTTCTTGATTTCCTACTTTTGCATTCCAGTCCCCTATAATGAAAAGGACATCTGTTTTGAATGTTAGTTCTAGAAGACCTTGTAGGTCTTCAAAGTACCATTCAACTTCAGCTTCTTCAGCGTTACTGATCATGGCATAGACTTGGATTACTGTGATATTTAGTAGTTTGCCTTGGAAACGAACAGAGATCATTCTGTCGTTTTTGAGATTGCTTCCAAGTGCTGCATTTCAGACTCTTTTGCTGACTTTTCACTCCATTTCTTCTAAGGGATTCCTGCCCACAGTAGTAGATATGTCATCTGAGTTAAATTCATCCATTCCAGTCCATTTTCGTTACTGATTCCTAAAATGTTGATGTTCACTCTTGCCATCACCTGTTTGACCACTTCCAATTTGCCTTGATTCATGGACTTAACATTCCAGGTTCCTATGCAATATTGCTCTTTACAGCATTAGACTTTACTTCCATCACTAGTCATATCCACAACTGGGTGTTGTTTTTGCTTTGGCTCTGTCTCTTCATTCTTTCTGGAGTTAATTCTCCATTGATCTCCAGTGGCATATTGGGCACCTACTGACCTGGGGAGTTCATCTTTCAGTGTCCCATCTTTTTGCCTTTTCATACTGTTCAAGGGGTTTTCAAGTCAAGAATACTGAAGCGGTTTGCCATTCCCTTCTCCAGTGGACCACATTTTGTCAGAACTCTCCACCATGGTCTGTCGGTCTTGGGTGGCCCTACATGGCATGGCTCATAGTTTAATTTAGTTAGACAAGGCTGTGGTCCATGTGATCAGATTGGTTAGATTTCTGTGATTGTGGTTTTCAGTCTGTCTGCCCTCTCATGGAGAAAGATAAGAGGCTTATGGAAGCTTCTTGATGGAAGAGACTGACCTAGGGGGAAACTGGGCCTTGTTCTGACATCTACTTCTGCTTTATTTACTATGCCAAAGCCTTTGACTGTGTAGATCACAACAAACTGTGTAACATTCTTCAAGAGATGGGAATACCAGACCACCTGACCTGCCTCCTGAGATATATGTTTGCAGATCAAGAATCAACAGTTAGAACTGGACATGGAACAGCAGACTGGTAAATCAGGAAAGGAGTATGTCAAGGCTGTACATTGTTACCCTGCTTATTTAATTTATATACAGAGTACATCATGAGAAACGCTTAACTGGATGAAGCACAAGCTGGCATCAAGATTGCCGGGGGAGAAACCAGTAACCTCAGATATGCAGATGACACCACCCTTATGGCACAAAGTGAAGAGGAACTAAAAAGCCTCTTGATGAAAGTGAAAGAGGAGAGTGAAAAAGTTGCCTTAAAACTCAACATTCAGAAAACTAAAATCATGGCATCCGGTCCCATCGTTCATGGCAAATAGATGGGAAAGCAGTGGAAATGGGGACAAACTTTTTATTTTGGGGGGCTCCAAAATCACTGCAGATGGTGATTTCAGCTATGAAATTAAAAGATGTTTGCTCCTTGGAAGAAAAGTTATGAACGACCTAGACAGCAGATTAAAAAGCAGAGACATAACTTTGCAAACAAAGGTCCATCTAGTCATGTATGGACTTCTCCAGTAGTCATGTATGGATGTGAGAGCTGGACTACAAAGAAGCTGATCGCCAAAGAATTGATGCTTTTGAACTGTGGTGTTGGAGAAGACTCTTGAGAGTCCCTTGAACTGCAAGGAGACCCAACCAGTCCATCCTCAAGGAAATCAGTCCTGAATGTTCATTGGAAGGACTGATGTTGAAGCTGAAACTCCAATACTCTGGCCACCGGATGCAAAGAGCTGACTCATTTGAAAAGACCCTGTTGCTGAGAAAGATTGAAGGCAGGAGGAGAAGGGGATGATAGAGGATGAGGTGGTTGTATGGCATCACCAACTCAATGGACATGAGTTTGAGTAAACTCTGGGAGTTGGTGATGGACAGGGAGGCCTGGCGTGCTGCAACCCACGGGATTGCAAAGAGTCAGGCACAACTGAGCGACTGAACCGAACTGAACTGAAGCAACCTACAGGTCCACACAGAGAACAGTTGTCTAAAATGGTTCTTTGAAAGCATATAATAAATGAACTTTTCACTAAGATGTGGTGCTTGAATTTAAGGTCTGAAGGACAATACGAGGTAAGGAAAGAGTGTAAGATAATGAATGAAAGCTCAGTGAGGAGACACTCTGATAGAGTGATTGGTACATGGTGGTGAGGAAAGGAGTGTGGGATGAATGATAGGGGTGAGAAGAAGGCCAGATTATGAAGGGCTGTGAGGATACAAGGAAAATGTTAACAAAAACAGGAGCCATTAAATAATAGTGAAAACAAAAGAACAGAAGATATATGTGTAATACATTTACCCAATAAATTATACTTATATAATATGAATCAGAGAAAGTATGGACATTATCTCCCTTAACTGAATGATCTGTATGTTTACAGATGTGAAAAACAGGCTCAGAGATGTAAGACATCTTCCTGGAATACACCAATGGATAAGTGCTGACTTCAACGCATGCCAGCCTGCATTTCAGGAAAGGTTTTCCAGAAGAGGATTAAAGTGATGACAGCTGCTGATGGCTTGTAGAATGCACTGGAGGAACCAGAGCCAAGGGCTGATTCTGAATCCAAATGTGAAGAAATCTGGGCCTTAGACCAGAGTATTGGTCATGGGAATGGAGAAAAAGGGTCAAAGCCAGAGGGAAAACCAAAACCAACAACAACAACAAAAAAAAAAACAGACGACTGGGTAGATTAGGGAATGAAAGCCAAAAGTTACCTGTGGCTTTACTACAAAGAATTTGGATGATTTAGAAGCAGAAGTTACCATTGTCTCTAAAAGAAAATTTTGATAAGCTATTTTTCAAAGCGGGAAGTGTTAAATTAGGTTAAATTAGTCTGTTGAAATTAGATTGGGTTAGCAAGACTGTAAAGCTTATTTTAAAAATTAGGTTAGTAGCTTATGGTTCAAATTTGTCTGAAATGGGCTTTCAAATATTCACCAATATTTATGAATGAATGCCAAATGCATTCAACTAATACATATGTTAAAAAGCACACTGCACATCTTACTTTTGACTAATGAGATTTCAAATCCACCCTGATTCACTCCCGTTTACAGAAGGAAATTAAAAAATTGATTGGTTACTTCCTCCACTGCCTGTGGACACCTTGATTGGCCAGCTGCCGGTGGCTAGGCAACCGGGCGGAGAATCTTTGGAACAAGTAGCAGACTTCATCACAGCAGGAGCCGTGAGGCAAGAAGCTCTGGGATCAATTAAAATGCCAGGCTTTTCCAGGCTGGTTTCCAGCGCATCTGTGCATGATTCCACATAAATTTAGGGAATTAGAGATCAGACAAAGGTAAACATTTCTGTGCTTTGCTTAGCATTGATTTAGAATGAGAGGGTGAAATATGCCACAGTCATTCAGCCTGGAGGGGGTTTACACCTTCAGCTGATTTTTTTCCCCCTCAATTGCTTTATTATTTTAGGTATGTTGTAATCGAAGGCTGCTTAAATCATCTGTGTGTTCCTTTGAGGAGGGGAAGAGAAAAAGAAACAAAGGGAAAACCAGTTCTTACTTTCATAGACTAAACAGTAGAATATGACTCACTCTTTAAATTCATAGTCACACTTCTCAAAGAGAAAATTATTAATGCTCTTTATTTTCCAGCTGTTTGGTCTTCTGAGCTTGGTTTAGATAAAAAGCTCATTCATGTCCCCACAGAGAAGGAAAGACATTTTCTCCTTAAGAGTCCGTTAAAGTCTGACCTTTGCAGAACCTTTTCCACTTTTATTTTTTGTTTTCTTATTTTATCTATCCTTTGGAGTACATAGTTATGGCTGTTTTCCTAGGCAGAAGGTCTTGCCTTTCCTATGTGTTGGGGAAGGATTGACCTTCCACAGATTCTTTCATACCTGGACTGAGGTAAGGGGTTGGAGGTGAAACTCTAAGGTGGCAAGCATAGAATGAAAATAGTTCACAGAGATGGGGAAAATGCAGACAAGAAATTGGAAGTTAGAGACTAGGCAAATATAATGAAGTGCAATTGATAATATTTTAAATTATATAGAAAAAGACAATCACAGACATGGCATAGAATTACATTTTATTAAATAACAGAAAAAACCAGATAGTCATTCTCTTTGCTTCACTAAGCGTAATACTCTGGAGGTCCCTCCAAAGTGTTGCAAAAGACAGCATTTTATGTTTTTTTATGGCTTAGTAATATTCCATTATGTATGTATGCATATATGTGTGTGTATATATATATATATACACCATATGTTCTTTATCCATTCATCTGTTGAAAGATACTTAAGTTGCTTCTGTATCTTGCTAAGTTGCTTCAATTGTGTCTGATTCTTTATGACCCCACAGACTGTCGCCTGCCAAGCTCCTCAGTCCGTGGAATTCTCCAGGCAAGAATACTGAAGCAGGTTGCCTGTTCCCTTCTCCAGGGAATCTTGCTGACCCAAGGATCGCGCACTTGTCTCTCATGTCTCCTGCCTTGGCTGCTGCTGCTGCTGCTAAGTCGCTTCAGCCGTGTCTGACTCTGTCGACCCCATAGACGGCAGCCCACCAGGCTCCCCCGTCCCTGGGATTCTCCAGGCAAGAACACTGGAGTGGGTTGACATTTCCTTCCCCAGGGAATCTTGCTGACCCAAGGATTGAGCACTTGTCTCTTATGTCTCCGGCACTGGCAGGTGGGTTCTTTGCCACTAGCACCACCTGAAGAAAGACAGATACTCTACATTTTCACTTATATTTGTGTTCTAAAAAATAAAACACGTGCATGTAACAAAACAGGCACAGGCTCAAAGATACTGAGAGCAAACTAGTGGTCACCAGTGGGGAGAGGGCAGTGGGGAAGGTGAGATAAGGGTATGGGGCTAGGAGGCACAAACTGCTGGGTATAAAATGAATAAGCAACAAGGAAAAATTATACATAGCGGTATATAGCCATTATTTTGTAATAATTTTTAACGGAGTATAATATAAAGTTAGTTGCTCAGTCATGTCCAACTCTTTGTGACCCCCAGGCTCCTTTGTCCATGGGATTTTCCAGGCAAGAATACTGGAGTGGGTTGCCATTTCCTTCTCCAGGGTATCTTCCTGACCCAGAAACTGATTCCAGGTTTCCAGAACTGCAGGCAGACACTTTACCTATACCACCAGGGAAGTGCAGGAGTATAATGTAAGCTATAAAAATATTGAATCATTATGTTGTACACCTGAATTAATATATAATATTATAAACTAACTATACGCCAAAGGGGAAAAAAGAAAAGAAAAGAAGGCCATCAGCTTTAGCTACATATTTAATGTGGAATTAGACGTGGGGGCTTTGAGGTAACTTCATGAACTTGACCAACTCATTATCTCCTAGCCCCCAATCCAGTAAAAAGTGTTGGAAAAGAAAATCTTCAACATTATTTTCAGATATATAGTTGTTAAATTTAATGAATTAATTTTTAAAAATTTTAGTAAAAAGTAAGTTTTTTTAGTATGAGAAAAGAAATCACACAAATTGCAAGTCTGTAACCACTTACAGGCACTACAGTTTTAGAAATATTAAATCATTCTAGTGATTTGAACCATTTATCTTATGAACTGACCCACTCTAATATAATGTGTTCTGTCTGAAACTTTACTTTTCTGATAATAGCTACACCTGTTTTCTTTTTCCATGGTATGTCTTTTCTCATTCTTTTACTTTCAACCTTTTTGAAAATCTTTCATTATCAATCATTTTCTTATAAACAGCCTATAAGGCATAATGGAAAATCTGTGTCTTTTAACTGGAACAGTTAACATTTTAGAAAAACAAGGAAAAAAATAATATTTATTGAGCACATAGGTCTGAGTTCAGTGATGTACACCTATTTTATTTTTTTAATTCCCACAACAACCCTGAGAAGAAGACACCATATCTATTCTGCAAGTGAGGAGCCTGTCCTGTAACATGCCAAAAATTCCACGGTGATGAATGACAAAGCTCCTGCCTTTCTAACTGTCAAGCCCATATTCTTTCTGCCTCATCACATATAATTTTCTCACTCTCAAGAAATCTTATACAATGAGGATTATCTACCTAAAGTTAGACTTAAGTTAAATCAATCATTCATTCTGTATGTATTTTAAGCATAATATAATATAAATTTATAATGATCACTTCCAGGAAAACACAAAAGTTTAAGAAAATTTCAGTTTAACTCTCTCCTGCCCTTGGGTCTTAATAGAGACATAAAAGAAAGGGCAATCTTACAACAGAAAACAATATGTGAAAAAGTTAAAACTTGGACTCCTGAGTCTAATGTTCCAACTCTAGGTACCTTCAGAGTAATGTCATACAACTGTTGCCAAAGTACACAGTGAAATTTATTAGAAAGAGAGCTAGTGAAGGTTTAAAACTCAAGAAACTTTTAAAAGGGTATTTTAATTTTCTGTCATCCACAAGTGCCTGTAATTAAAGCTGTTATATGCAGTTGGCATATTTATGACTTGAGTTCTCTTCTTATATCCAGTCTTCATTTTTTCCCTACCTATTAGCAGCACTCAGACACATGGGAGCAGCTTACTGAAATTCAGTGGGAGCTGAAAAATTGTCTAAAAAGGCATCAATACAATAATTTCTAAAAGGCAGTGATTACTTCTGCCACATTCTTTGAGGTGATATAAATCAAATTTAGGAAATTTGTAATTAGTTTAGAAAAAATCTGCTTCTTTTTTGAATAAATTATATTGTTTTTTCTTAAAAAGAGAGTTTATCAATAATAAGACTCTGGTAAATGATTATAGACTGTGAATTTAGTAGGATATAAATGAACTGTATATAACAGCATTAACTATTGAGTTTTCAATGATTATCTTGGGTATGCTCATTGCAATTGTAGTTAATTATGCACAAATGAATACGTAAGAGGAGATGTCTGATTTTGGCAGCATAAATAACTGATCTAACACAGATTCTTCTCTTCCATAATATTTAGTAATGCCAGATAAAAATTTAACAAAAATAAGTACATAAATAAAATAAGTAATTGAACTCAGAAGAAATAATAGAAGTCCAGTTTCCAGAAAACAAAACTCATAGTGAAAAAGAAAGGCGATTTCATTAATTCTGCAATATCCTGGGGAGGAGAAAAATCTTGATATAGGTCCTATAATTTAGGAGTCTAGGGTGTATTCCTTCCCTAAGAGCTAAAGAGTAGTGACTTAAAGCTGGAATGAGGGCTCTTTATAAATCTAAATAAACTAAATAAACACAGTTACAGCAGCCTCCTTCATGCAAGTGGAACTAAAAAAAAAATATCAGTACAGAAAAAAGACAAGGAAGTTTGTTTCTGAGTCAGGGGAAAAAAGGAGTTCCACTAGAAACCAAAATTTTGGTTAAAAGAAATTTAGGAGAGTCCAAAAAACTGTTCTATCCATCTGTGTCTCTTTTTCTGTCTTGCATATAGGGTTATCGTTACCATCTTTCTAAATTCCATATATATGTGCTAGTATATTGTATTGGTGTTTTTCTTTCTGGCTTACCTCACTCTGTATAATTGGGAGAAGGTGAGGGTGGGATGATTTGAGAGAATAGCATTGAAACATGTATATTATCATATATGAAATGGATCGCCAGTCCAGGTGCGATGCATGAGACAGGGTGCTCGGGGCTGGTGCACTGGGACAACCCTGAGGGATGGGATGGGGAGGGAGGTGGGAGGGGGGTTCAAGATGGGGAACACATGTACACCCATGGCTGATTCATGTCACTGTATGGCAAAAACCACTACAATATTGTAAAGTAATTAGCCTCCAACTAAAATAAATAAATTAAAAAAATAAATAAATTTAGGAGAAAGTGTAATGGTTCAATATTCATGGCATACAAGTTCTTATTAGTGAATGAAAAGAACTGAGAAGAATTAATATTTGAACAAATAATGATTGAGAATACTTCATATTTTTTTTCATATGCTGTGTGGCATATGGATCTTAGTTCCCCAACCAGGGATCAAAGCTATGCTCCCTGTATTGGGAACGTAGAGTCTTAACCACTGGACCACCAGGAAAGTCCCAGAAAAAGGAAAGATATTAAAGCCATCCATATTGGGGGAGAAAAAGAGGTATAACCTATTTAATGCAGTTAAGATTATTCTACATATAGAAAATAGTAGAGACATTTTTTAGTATATGAACTCATAAGTGAGATCAGCAAAGTTGCAGGATACAAGTCCAATATACACATATTGTTTGTATTTCTATATGCTAACAATTAACAATCTTAAAATGAAATTAGAAAATAATTCCACACACAATAACATCAAAAAGCGCAAAATACTTGGGAAAAAATTCAACAAAGTGAAAGACTTGTACACTGAAAACTATAAAACTATTCAGAAAAATTAAAGATCTAAATAAATAAAAAGTATTTCATGTTCTTGGATCAGAAGACTCAATATTACTAAGAAGAAAATTATCTAAATTGATATGTAGATCCAACATAACCACAAATAAAATCCCAGAGAGAATTTTGTAGGAATCAATTAACTGACCCTATAATTTATGTAATAATGCAATCTCCCTGAACAGCCATAACAATTTCAAAAACTATGAACAAAGATAGAAGACTCATTCTACCCAATTTGAAAACTTACTAAAAGCTACAGGAATTAAGACAGTGTGGTTTTACATAAAAATAGACATCTAGATCGATGAAACTGAGAATATAAAAATTAACCCTCACATTTATAATTGATTGGTGTTTAACAGAAGCAGCAAGGCAATTCTATGAGAGAAATTCCATTGGGATAATTGTATATATATATGCAATAAAATGAATTTAGAGTAATATCTTACATTGTACACAAATCTTACCTCAAAATAGATCATATATCTACACATAAGAGCTAAAACTATAAAACTTCTAGTAGAAAACACAGGACATCATAGGTTAGGCAAAGACTTCTTAGGAAAGTGACAAAAAAATTCATAAAAAGAAAAATGTATAGTGGATTTAATCAATTTTAATTTTTTTATGCTTCAAAATAAACCATTAAAAAGGAAAAGTGTTCTAAAAAAGAAAAGATAACCCATCCACAGCACACAGATATTTGTAAGTCATACATTGATAAAGGGTTTTTGTAGGATTATATAGAAAACTCAACAATATGAAAACACATAGCAATTTAAAATGGTTAAAGGCATAAGTAGATATTTTGCTAAAGAAGATAAATGGCTAATAAACACGTGAATATATGGTCAATATCATAAGTCATTAGGTAACTGAAAATTAAAGCTAAAATATGATAATACTTCACACCCACTAGAATGTCCGTAATAAAAAAGACAGGTAGCATCAAGTTGGTGAGAATGTGGGGAAAATGTAGCTTATATATGACTAATAGGAATATAAAATGGTACAACCAGCATGGGAAATTATTTCAGTTCAGTTCATTCCAGTCACTTGGTCGTATCTGACTCTTTGCGAACCCATGGACCACAGCACACCAGGCCTCCCTGTCCATCACCAACTCCCAGAATTTACCCAAAACTCATGTCCATAGAGTCAGTGATGCCATCCAACCATCTCATCCTCTGTCATCCCCTTCTCCTCCTGCCCTCAATCTTTGCTAGCATCTGGGTCTTTTCAAATGAGTCAGCTCCTCGCATCAGGTGGCCAAAGTATTGGAGTTTTAGCTTCAGCATCAGTCCTTCCAATGAACACCCAGGATTGATCTCCTTTAGGATGGACTGTTGGATCTCCTTGCAGTCCAAGGGACTCTCAAGAGTCTTCTCCAACACCACAATTCTAAAGTATCAGTTCTTCGGCACTCAGCTTTCTTTATAGTCCAACTCTCACATCCATACATGACCACTGGAAAAACCATAGCCTTGTCTAGACAGACCTTTGTTGAGAGAGTAATGTCTTTGCTTTTTAATATGCTGTCTATGTTGGTCGTAACTTTCCTTCCAAGGAGTAAGCATCTTTTATTTTCATGGCTGCAATCACCATCTGCAGTGATTTTGGAGCCCCCAAATATAAAGTCAGCCACTGTTTCCACTTATTTGCCATGAAGTGATGGGACCAGATGCTGTGATCTTAGTTTTCTGAATGTTGAGTTTTAAGCCGACTTTTTCACGCTCCTCTTTCACTTTCATCAAGAGACTCTTTAGTTCTTCTTCTCTCTCTGCCATAAGGGTGGTGTCATCTGCCTATCTGAGGTTATCGATATTTCTCCCGGCAATCTTGATTCCAGGTTGTGCTTCTTCCAGTCCAGTGTTTCTCATGATGTACTCTGCATGTAAGTTAAATAAGCAGGGTGACAATATACAGCCTTGACATACTCCTTTTCCTATTTGGAACCAGTCTGTTGTTCCATGTCCAGTTCTAACTGTTGCTTCCTGACCTGCATACAGGTTTCTCAAGAGGCAGGTCAGGTGGTCTGGTATTCCCATCTCTTTAAGAATTTTCCTCAGCTTGTGGTGATCCACACAGTCAAAGTCTTTGGCATAGTCAATAAAGCAGAAATTGATGTTTTTCTGGAACTCTCTTGCTTTTTCGATGAACCAGCGGATGTTGGCAAATTGATCTCTGGTTCCTCTGCCTTTTCTTTTCTTTTTTTAAAATTTTTTATTAGAAAACTGAAATTTACAATGTGTTTATATCACTCACTGAGTACATGGAATTTACTGAGTAGATGCCATGTCCTCTGCCTTTTTAAAAACCAGCTTGAACATCTGGAAGTTCACGGTTCACGTATTGCTGAAGCCTGGCTTGGAGAATTTTGGGAAGTTATTTGGCAATACCTTAAAAAGACAAACACATACTTGCTGAATTATTTCAGTAGGGCTGCCATAAAAATGATTGTTGATGGGAAGTTTAAGCAACAGAAATGCAGTTTCTCATAGTTCTGAAGCCTGGAAGACCAAGATCAAGGTATGGGCAGGTTTGATTTCTTCCAATAGCTCTCTTCTTGACTTGCTGCTTGCTGCATTCTCTCTGTGTCCTCACATGGCCTCTCCCCTATGCACAGGGATGCTCAGTGTTTCTTCCTCGTCTAAAAAGGACACCAATGTAAGATTAGAACCCCATTCTTATCACCTCATTTAATCATATTTACTTCTTTCAAAGCCCTGTATCCACATACAGTCATTTAAAAACTTGGAGGAACATAATTCAGTTCACAATACCTGCTATTGGATACAACTTGGTGCCTGAACAAGTAACTAGTTCCACTCCTTCTTATCTACCAAAAAGAAATGTAAATATATGTTTAGGCAAAGACTTGTATGTGAATATTTCTAGAAGTGTCACTCATAACAGCCATAAACATGAAACAATTCTAATGTCCATAAATTGGTGAATGGATAAACAACATGTAGTCTATCCATTCAATGGAATAATGCTTAGCAATAAAACAGGAAAAAAGTTCTGATTCTTCCCCAACATAGATGGACTTCAAAAACATTATACTGAGTTAAAGCAACCACTATTATATAATAACTTAAAATGAATTATAATTTATAAAAATCTTGAATCCTGTTTCAAGTATATCACTATATGTTGTACATCAAAACTAATAAAATACTGCAAATCAACTATACTTCACTTTTTTTTAAAGCAGCCAGATACAGAAGACTACATTTTGAAGGATCATATTTGTATGAAGTATCCAGAAAAGACAGATCTAAAGAGGAAAAAGTCAAAGTAAGGGTTATCTGAGGCTGGGTGTGGAACTGGGGGTTATACTGCATAGGCGCACAAAGGAACTTTTGGGAATGATAAAAACTTCCAAAACTGGATTGTGCTGATGGTTGCAGAATGCTAGAAATGTACTGTTAGTTAGTTAGTTAGTTCAGTCGCTCAGTCATGTCCGACTCTTTGCGACCCCATGAATCACAGCACGCCAGGCCTCCCTGTCCATCACCAACTCCTGCAGTTCACTCAAACTCACGTTGGTGATGCCATCCAGCCATCTCATTCTCTGTCGTCCCCTTCTCCTCCTGCCCCCAATCCCTCCCAGCATCAGAGTCTTTTCCAGTGCGTCAACTCTTCACATGAGGTGGCCAAAGTATTGTAGTTTCAGCTTTAGCATCAGTCCTTCCAATGAACACCCAGGACTGATCTCCTTTAGGATGGACTAGTTGGATCTCCTTGCAGTCCAAGGGACTCTCAAGAACCTTCTCCAACACCACAGTTCAAAAGCATCAATTCTTTGGTGATCAGCTTTCTTCACAGTCCAACTCTCACATCCATACATGACCACTGGAATTGCATACTTACAATGAGTAAATTTTACATTATGTAAATTATATCTCAATAAAGCTATGGGGGAGAAACTTCAGGAAAGAAATAGTGTAGGAATTCATGGTAGAGTTGGTTCATGAACCCTAACACTTTCTCCTTCCTCATATGTCACATTCCTTTTTGGAAATGACATGTTTATTTTACAATGGTTTAGAGTCATTAAAAAATACTTTGAAATGAGCTATTGATCCTGAGACCTTGGTTTTCAGGACAGGTCAAACATAGTCAGAGGTGACACTCTATTATGGAAACATTTGTTATTTGGTATCATTTTTCAGCACTGGTTTTGATTCAAGATCACAAAACTAATTTCTTTCAAACTTTAAAAGGATGTTGTCATGCATTAGATCCTCTCCCCACCCCCAAGAGCCAATTAGAAGCAAAATATACCACACAGTTCTCATTCTCATTAAAGATCAAGGCTACAATAGAAATCATACTACAGGTAAGATGTCAATTAGTTTTAAACTGCATGTTGATGATTGCATTCATTTATGAGTTTTCCTTCCAGATTTTTTCCATTATGGGAAAAACAATAAACAATGGACTGTTCTTTGTTCTTTGACTGATATTCTCACTTCAATTAGAATTTTTCAAGCAACCGTAGAAATGTTAATGTTACTATGATGCTTTCTCAAAGTCCAAAGTCTTCAAAATCCTTTTGGATCTGGTCCCACTTCCCAAGCCAAAAGTCACTTCCAGCTTTATGCTAAGAACACTTAACTGTAGTTTTTGATTTGTACTGTGCCACATTAATTTCATATAATTTGGATATATCCTTGCATCTAAAGTCAGTTGGTGTCTTGGTCCAAACCCTGAGCTGAATTAACTTCCTGTGAACTTTGTGACCCCAAAATTATATCAAACCATAATATCAGTGCCCAGTTTGTAAAATCAAAGTAAGGCATGCAGCAAGAATGCATTTCTGTGTCAGCTAATGAGGCATTACTTTCTAAAGTAAAAATCTCCTAACAGACAGACATTTTTAATCATTTCATTGTTACATTGTAGGTTCCAAAGTTCAAATTATAATTGCCACAGGACAACCAAAGGAATCAGAACTTTTTTTTTTAATGTCTCTAAAGTGCATGGAAAAAACTTAGATGCCAAGAAATAGAAACATCGAAAAAAAAAGCTAGATATCAAGTTGTTTATTATAACTGAATTAGGAGCTAATTCTAGGTTTAGTTTCAGAATTACTTTTCATCAACTGTCACCTTAAATAAATCATTTCAATCTCTAATCTCAGTTTCTTCATGGGGACAAGGATGTAAGAATACTTACTTTTCAGGATTATTTTGAGGACTGAGAAAGATATAATAGGGAGTTCTTAAACTGAGATGTTTGAACCACCCTCTGACTGATTGTGAAATCCTTAAAACTACAACAGAACTTTCATATACACAGTCTCCATAGGTTTTATCAGTTCTCAGAGGAATTTGTATGCTCAAAATTCCCTAAGATGGGATACATAGGTACTTGGTAAATACAAGTTTGATGATAACTTTTGAAAATATGTTTACATATCAATAATCTCATTCTTTCTCCTTTCTGGAACACATGATTAGATTAAAATTGAACACAGGATAGGAGTCCATTCTGAAGCCTCTTTTATGCCACTTGTGTAGATGTACTTAACAGACGATGAGAGACAGTACAACTTGGAGATCAGAAATGTGACCTGAGGGCCTTGACATGGCTCCCAGCTTACTGTGTTTGACCTTGAGCAAGTCGGCTCCAATTCCTCAGGTGATCTAGTTTCCTCAGGCGCTCAAATTGCCTCATCTGTAAAGTAAGGACAATAATAATAACCATCTCGTAGTTTATTCTGAGCAAGAATAAACTGAGAAGTGTTCAAGTCAGTGACTATCTCATGGTAAACTAAGAGAATTGAGAAATACGTGATCTGAGCCTTCCCATCATGGAACTCAGTGGAATGGAGACTATTTAAATGTTTTAGCCCACAGGGTCTCCAACCCCATTGTGATTTGCTTTGTTAGCCACTGGTCTTTTGTTACAATTGATGCTGACTAGATGTGGAAATATAAGATAGTTTAACCTAAAATACGGAGAAGGCAATGGCAAGCCACTCCAGTACTGTTGCCTAGAAAATCCCATGGATAAGGAGCCTAGTAGGCTGCAGTCCGTGGGGTCGCTAAGGGTCGGACATGACTGAGTGACTTCACTTTCACTTTTCACTTTCACACATTGGAGAAGGAAATGGCAACCCACTCCCGTGTTCTTGCCTGGAGAATCCCAGGGACGGGGGAGCCTGGTGGGCTTCCGTCAAGGGGTCACACAGAGTTGGACACGACTGAAGTGACTTAGCAGCAGGAACCTAAAATATCTTTTTATTTGCATAAAAGATAATGTGCTATCTTCTATATAAGAAGTCTCTACTCCTATAACCTTTTACTAGCCACAAACTTTTGTCAGTTCAGTTCAATTGCTCAGTTGTGTCCAACTCTTTGCGACCCCATGGACTACAGCATGCCAATCCTCCCTGTCCATCACCAATTCTTGGAGTTTGCTCAAACTCATGTCCATCAAGTCGGTGATGGCATCCAAACATCTCATCCTCCATCATCCCCTTCTCCTCCTGCCTTCAATCTTTCCCAGGATCAGGGGCTCTTCAAGTGAGTCAGTTCTTCGCATCAGGTGTATTGGAGTTTCAGCTTCAGCATCAGTCCTTTCAATGAATATTCAGGACTGATTTCCTTTAGGATTGACTGGTTTGATCTTCTTGCAGCCTTTTGTATAATCTTATTAATCTTCGAGCATGTTAAGAGCTATTAGAATAGTTTTATACACAATCAACTTTTTAGGTGAGAATAATAATAGTAATAATTATTATGAACATTTATTTAATGATTACCATGTGTCAGACTTATGCTAGAAAATTTATATCCATGAATTTGCTTAATCCTTTGGATAGTTCTTTAAGATAGACACTGTTTTCCCCATTTTACCGATGAGGAAACCAAGGTAAATTAGGTTAAATTACTCTCTCATGGAGCAGACATTATTTACTAGTTCTGAGGTTCATATTCAAGTTGATCTCTTAATTAGTAATTTTGTATTGTTGTTCAATCAATCAATTGTGTCTGACTCTTTGCCACCCCATGGACTACAACACAACAGGTTTTCCTGTCCTTCACCATCTCCTGGAGTTTGCTCAAACTCATGTCCATTGAGTCAGTGATGCCATCCAACCATCTCATCCTCTGTTGTCCCCTTCTCCTTCTTTCTATTTTAGGTTTTATAATTTAAGGTATATTTTACAAAGATTATTCATAGAATACTGCCTTTGAAAATTCCATCATTTTTTAAATGCCACAAAACAGTTAAAAGTACAATGGTAAATTAGTTAAATGTAACTTAGTAAATTCTAGCAAGATGTATTGGGTTCTCCAGAGAAGCAGAATTAATATGTATGTATACAGTAGTCCCCTGCCTATTGGTGAAGGATACGTTCCAAGACCCATAGTGGATACCAGAAACCTCAGATAGTACCAAACCCTGTGTATCCTATGCATTGTGTGTGTTAGTCGTTCAGTTGTATCCAACTCTTTGCAACCCCATGCGTGGACATAGCCTACCAGGCTCCTCTGTCCATGGGATTCTCCAGGCAAGAATACTGGAGTGGGTTGCCAGGCCCTCCTCCAGGGGATCTTCCTGACCCAGAGATTGCAGCAGGTAGATTCTTTAGTGTTTGAGCCACAATTTACACTTTATTGAAGAGCTTAAAAAATAGTGATGGAGTCCAGGTGGGTGAACCCATGAGGGTGGAAATACAAGAGGGAAACACCTGAAAACAGGGCACTTGTGCTGTGACCAGAGCCATTTCCACTCTGATCACCCTGTTCTGCATGGTCAGGAGATAAACACAGGCATTGCTTGTATTCGTACCATGACCTTTCAAATGTAATTTTATCCTAAAGGTAAGATCCATGGATGTAAAAAAACAGCAATAAGCCGAAATTGCATTTAAACTATATTCATTCAGGGAAATCATGAAAGTTCAGAATTAAAAAGCTTACCATGTTTGTGCAGCAACAAAGGACCTTCAGAAGCACTGGGCTTTACTCTTAAAGATGGGAACAGGGGTTCACTCCTGACTGGTTTGGGACAATGCTCACTGGGGCTAGAGGGGAGTCTGAAACACTAAGTGAAAGTCACTCAGTTGTGTCCAACTCTTTGCTATCCCCTGAACTTTATAAGACCCCACGGAATTCTCCAGGCAAGAATACTGGCGTGGATAGTCGTTCCCTTCTCCAGGGGATCTTCCCAACCCAGGGATCAAACCCAGGTCTCCCGCATTGCAGGTGGATTTTTTACCAGATGAGCCACAAGGGAAGCCCAAGAATACTGGAGTGGGTAGCCTATCCCTTCTCCAGCAGATCTTCCTGACCGAGAGGGCGAACCCGCATCTCCTGCATTGCAGGCAGATTCTTTACCAGCTGAGCCAGCATGTGTTTTTTTCTATGTACATACGTCTGATCAATTTTAGTTTATTAACTAGACATAGTAAGAGAGTAACAACAAAAAATATAACTAATAATAAAATAGAACAATTATAAAAATATACTGTTGTACAAACTCTCCATCTTAACTAACCACTTATCACACATTGTAGCCATAACTTTGCAGTTTGAGATACGACAGCACAACTAGCATGAATTTCTTTTCCCTCTATGATCTCACAAATAGATTTATTCCATCCTCAGCATACATCCTTTTTTCTTTTCCTTACTAAGTCAAGAACTTTCACCTTTCCACTTTAAGGAACCACTTCTCTTTGGTATATCTGAATTGCCAACATCACTGCTCTTGTGCTTTGAGACCATTATGAAGTGAATAAGGGTTTCTTAAACACAAGCATTTATGTTTAACTTATATGCAGTGTACATCATGAGAAATGCTGGGCTGGAGGAAGTACAAGCTGGAATCAAGATTGCTAGGAGAAATATCAATAACCTCAGATATGCAGATGATACCATCCTTATGGCAGAAAGCGAAGAAGAACTAAAGAGCCTATTGATGAAAGTGAAAGAGGAGAGTGAAAAAGTTGGCTTAAACTTTAAACTTAACTCAACATTCAGAAAACTAAAATCATGGCATCTGGTCCCATCACTTCATGGCAAATAGAGGTGGAGACAGTGGAAACCGTGACAAACTTTATTTTGGGGGCTCCAGAATCACTGCAGATGGTGACTGCAGCCATGAAATTAAAGACACTTGCTCCTTGGAAGGAAAGTTATGACCAACCTAGACAGCTTATTAAAAAGCAGAGACATTACTTTGTCAACAAAGTTCCATCTAGTCAAAGCCATGGTTTCTCCAGTAGTCATGTATGGATGTGAGAGTTGGACTGCAAAGAAAGCTGAGTGTTAAAGAATTGATGCTTTTGAACTGTGGTGTTAAAGAAGACTCTTGAGTGTCCCTTGGACAGCAAGGCGATCCAACCAGTCCATCCTAAAGGAAATCAGTCCTGAATATTCATTGGAAAGACTGATGTTGAAGCTGAAATTCCAATTCTCTGGCCACCTGGTGTGAAGAACTGACTCATTTGAAGACACCCTGATGATGGAAAGATTGAAGGCAGGAGGAGAAGGGGACGATGGAGGGTGAGAAGGTTGCATGGCATCACTGACTCAATGGACATGAGTTTGAGTAAACTCTGGGAGTTGGTGATGGACAGGGAGGCCTGGCGTGCTGCAGGCCATGTGGTAGCAAAGAGTTGGACACGAATGAGCAACTGAACTGAACTGAAACACAGCACTGAGATCCTCTGGCAGATGATTGATAACTGAGACCACTACTCAGTGACTAATGAGGGGAAGGTGTTGGAAAAAAGGGTGCTTCAAGTCCAGGGCAGGATGGAGTCGGGCCTCCTGAAATTTCATCTCACTACTCAGAACGATGTGCAATTTAGAATTTGTGAGTTGTTTATTACTTGAGTTTACGATTTATCATTTTCACAGCAAGGTTGACCATGAGTGAAACCCTTTCCTTCTTCTTTGCCTTCCATTTTGCATTCCACAAGCTGTCTTTGAAAAATCAAGCTGTCTTGAAAGAACTCAATCCATTTCCGGTTGTAAAGAAACTGGTATTCATGGAACTCATAAGAATATAATTAGCCTAAAAATTTCTGGACACAAAAACAAACAATCATGAGCACAAAATAAAGATTATAGAAGCCAGAACAATTGTAATCAAACTCCTCTATCACAAGGTTTGTCCCCCAATACCTTCTCTGCCTTATCAACTATACACAGAGCACTCACTCATTGAGCTTATTGAAAGAGAAGAGGGGATGTGTCAGGGTGAAATGCGTTCAGTGTAAATAGAAAACCCAACAAACCATAGCTTTAAATAGGAAAGGATTTATTTGGCTCATGAAAAGGGATGCCCAAGGCCAGTTAGTTTCAATGTAGTGATGGCATCAAAGATCTTTTCAATCTGCTATCATTAACATGAAAGCTTTCAGCCTCAAGCTTGTCTCTCCTCTCTAACATCAGATGAACTATGTGAGCCATGCTCATTCAACTCTGGTAATTTGATTTCTCACTTTAAACTTCTTTCAGATTTCCTTAACGGCACTCTTGGACCAAATATCTCATGTTCAGTCTCAGAACCCTCACCTGCTTATCATTATCATAAATGATGCCATAGTCTTGTGCCGATTTTTCTCTATCAGAAGGGTCTCCGTATCTCATGGGTGATGTTTCCCACACTCACGGGGCAAAAATCAGGCACGCAGCTCCTTCCTGTTCATTTGCCCTTCTTGATGGAATGTATATTACATTATGTCACTCTACTGACTATTATGCTTATTATGTTGAAATTCAATAAAGCTTTGCCAACTCCTTTTCTTTCTCATAGGATATGAAGAATAGTTTCCTCTATTCAAGAATAACAAATATTTAATGAAAGGAATGACAAGCAATCCCATCCCCCTTGGGCACAGACTTTACTATGTGGGAACATGTCAGCCCCAGATTTGGGTCCACCTAAGATATACAGATGAAACCACCCTTATGGCAGAAAGTGAAGAGGAACTCAAAGGCCTCTTGATGAAAGTGAAAGAGGAGAGTAAAAAGGTTGGCTTGAAGCTCAACATTCAGAAAACGAAGATCATGGCATCTGGTCCCATCACTTCATGGGAAATAGATGGGGAAACAGTGGAAACCGTGTCAGACTTTATTTTTTGGGGCTCCAAAATCACTGCAGATGCTGATTGCAGCCATGAAATTAAAAGACGCTTGTTCCTTGGAAGGAAAGTTATGACCGGCCTAGATAGCATATTAAAGAGCAGAGACATTACTTTGCCAACCAAGGTCCGTCTAGTCAAGGCTATGGCTTTTCCCATGGTCGTGTATGGATGTGAGAGTTGGACTGTGAAGAAAGCTGATTGCCGAAGAATTGATGCTTTTGAACTGTGGTGCTGGAGAAGACTCTTGAGAGTCCCTTGTACTGCAAGGAGATCCAACCAGTCCATTCTAGAGGAGATCAATCCTGGGTGTTCATTGGAAGGACTTATGCTAAAGCTGAAACTGCAATACTTTGGCCACCTCATGCGACGAGTTGACTCACTGGAAAAGACTGATGCTGGGAGCGATTGGGGGTGGGAGGAGACGGGGACGACAGAGAATGAGGTGGCTGGATGGCATCACCGACTCGATGGACATGAGTCTGAGTGAACTCCGGGAGTTGGTGATGGACAGGGAGGCCTGGCATGCTGTGGTTCATGGGGTCACTAAGAGTCGGACACGACTGAGCGACTGAACTGAACTGAAGAGAACAGAGTAACAGGCAACTGCTTGCAAGTCAAAAGACACAATTCTTCTTTCAGAAAACAAGAATGTTCTGCCTGTGCACTCAGGGTAGTTGTATCAGCTTCAGAAGGAATCAGGAATCTGTCTGTCTGTGCCACCATCATAACTCATTTCTCTTTCTTCATAGTTCCAAGATGGCTGCTGAATCTCTTGGCCACCATTTAGGGGGATTGAGTAGGAGCTTTCTTCCCAGAAATCCCCAGCTGATTCCCTCTTACATCTCTTTGGTAAGAACATTTTCATATGGTTACCACTAGTTACAGGATAATCTGGGGAATAGAATATTTAGTAGAAAGTTCATCTTCTATTAATACGAAAAGAAAGGGTAGATGTTGGGTTGTTAACTAGCAATGTCTGCCATGTGATAAACTTGGAATTGGAGACTATGCTAGCTTTTATAAACTGTTAGCTATTATCATATATCAATTTTTTTTTTTGCTAAATCCAATTAATAGACTTCAAGTACCACTTACGTTTTAAAACTGAGATGAAAATCCCATATTTCTTCCATTACTCTCTGATCAGTTCCTTCATACCCCGAACTCCTCCATTCCCCACCACTGGGTGCCTTGTCATCATATCCGTATCTTCAGCTAAAATCCACTGAAATCCATAGTAGTCAAAGGGTTAAAGCCAGAGTTCCTAGAAAATTCACCTGTAGGTGATTAGCTAAAGTAATCTGCACAAGTAAGATATTTCACTGCCTGCCACATAATGTTTCTCCAGTCCCAGCCCCTGTTAAAATAAAATATCTTTAGTGGAAGCCAACTCATTACCCCATAAAATTACTACAGCACATGTGCTTGAAAATGCAAGACAGTTATTCTTAACTTGGCATTCCACAGTGAACCACAGAAATGTTCTCCAAGAAATGATCTCATTTTGCTGGTTTTATATTTAAAGTCACATTTTTGGCAGGCAATCCCAAAGACAAAATTTTGAGAGCAGATTGGCCTATGGAATAGAACTCAGGCTTTTGATTGTTCTCCTCATTTGTTTGAATAGCTTACCTGTTCTGGGTACCTGATACAATGTTCTCAGACCCTGGTACCATGCTTTCTAGCTGCAGATCTCTTCTTCCTAGCTTTCCTCTGACCCTCCATAGTCAGAATAGTTGATTAGTTTAGCACACATATGTGGGGTTATAAAATAGTCTGGATCTGAATTGCTACTCTGGCGCTTAATAGTAGTATGACTTTGGACAAATTACATAGCCTCATTTTGCCTCAGTTCTACTCATAAGTATCACAATAACATCTACCTCATAGAGCTGATAGGAGGACTGAATGAGTTAATATACTAAACTTCTTAGAATAGCACCTAGAATGTAGTATTAAAGTAAGAGTGTGCTCAGTAGCTCAGCCATGTCTGACTCAGTGTGACCCCATGGACTGTAGCCTGCCAGGAGCCTCTCTCCATGGAATTTTCCAGGCAAGGATACTGGAGTGGGTTGCCATTTCCTTCTCCAGGGGATCTTCCCAATCCAGGGATCAAACTCTCATCTCCTGTGTCTTTTGCATTGCAGGCAGATTCTTTACTGCTGAACCACAGGGGAGAAGCCTAGTAATAGCTCTTATTATCATCCTACTGGATAACAGGACATGACCCAACTTAGTCAACAAAATGACCCCCAAAGTAAGCCTTTCAAAACCAAAATAAAAGTATTTCATAGAATATGTGTGAAGGGGACACATATTGGTAGAATGAGGCTGAGTGACCATGGAAAGTTGCCTGGAATTCAAATTCACTATTTTTTCCTCTGGATGCTTGCCTGCCAAGTTGCTTCCATTCTGTCCAACTCTTTACGACCCCATGGACTGTAGCCCACCAGGTTCCTCTGTTCATGAGATACTCCAGGCAAGAATACTGGAGTGGACTACCATGTCCTCCTTTAGGGGATCTTCCTGACCCAGGGATTGAATCTGTGTCTCTTACGTCTTCTGCATCATCAGGCTGGTTCTTTACCACTAGAGCCACCTGGGATGCTTAGCAATTATAAAATTTTAGAGAATAGAAGAACCTCAGAATTTATCTCATACAGTTATTTAATTTTACAAAGGAAAAACAGATACATGAGTTAATCCAAGTTATCGTCAGGAATTAGTGAAGAGCTGGAATTATAAGCCAAGTGTCCCAAGCTCTGGTGCTGTAATCTTTTTTACTACATCAAGTCAAGAAAATACCTTTATTCCCTTTCAGGTGACAGTGGGAAGAAGAAGAGAAGAGTAACCTGACATAGGTTATGAATCCCAGAGATATCCGCTTACAAAGAGGCCCATTCCAACTCGGCAATACGACCACAACATCTTGAAGTCTTAGAAGTCTTGGGGCTTGGATCTCTGTTGGTGTTTATTCAGCTGATTCTCCATTCTTACTGTGAAATATGAAACTTTTGAAAAAAAAAAAAAGTGTTTGGGCAGCTTGAAATCTTCAATGTAGGCCAAAAAATGTCAGGGTTAGGTTTTCCCTTTTGGAGACCAAATTGACAATCTTATCTTGTTCCTGTTCCCATCTTTGCTCCAGATGTACAAATAATGTCCAGCTCCATAACATACATTTGTAAAGCATTTTCATTTCCCAAATTGTCTGTATCAGCTCACTTAAGCTTCCCAGCAATGCTTCAGTCTCAGCAGCAGCACCCCTGCTGTCAACTGATGAGGAAATCAAGGCCTAAAAGGAATTCAGTGACTCTCTCCTAAGATCACATAATGAGCAAAGGGGAAGCCCGATTAAAAAAACAACTGAACAGCAACAACAAAAGAGCAGATTTTCTGAGTCATTCCCTCTTTCAATTATTTTTTACCAAATATTAATGGGTGCTTTCCAGCTGTACCAAATGAAAAAGCCATTCAAAGCTCTCGCTTTTGAAAATTTTTTATTAAAGTTTTTGTTCTTTTAGAATAATTTTATATAATTTTTACATGTTGCATTCCATGTATAGCTGTTGCAAAATCTTGGCTCTATTCTCCGTGTTGTACAGTCGATCCTCGAGTCTCTCTTACACCCAGTGGTTTGCATCTCTCACTCTTTCACCGTTTTATCATCATCCCGCTCCCTCTCTGCACTGGTAAACCAGGTGGTTCTCCATATGTGGGAGTCTGCTTCATTTTTGTTATATTCCCCAGTTTGTTGTATCTTTTATATTTCACATATAAGTGCTATCTTTCAGAATTTTTCTTCCTTTATCTGATTTATTTCACTTAATATAATGTCCTCCAAGTCATCTATCTTGCTACAGATGGTAAAATTCTGTTCCTTTTTAAGGCTGAGTGGTAGTCCATTGTGTGTGTGTGTGTGTGTGTGCCACATCTGCTATATCCATTCATCTGTTAATGGATAAGGTCCTTGTTTTAGGAAGTTTGTCTTACACCCAGTTCATTTAAGTTCCATTCTAACACATAGTAAAACTGTTATTCATTGCCACCAAAGAACTTACAAACTAGTCAAAAAACCAAAATATACTAAGTATGAAGAAATCGGAATATACATAATATAAATTAATATAAAATAACTTGTAAATATGCTAAGCTGGATAAACTTATGACCAAATCATCAGAATGGTAGAAATAACTGAAAAAGACTCCTTGGAGAAGGTCAACATCTCTATTTCCCTTCCAGCCTCTCTGGCCTGGTCACCACACAAACTAGCCCTGCCACACCAGACCACTTTTATATCTTAGTACTGCTGCTGCTACTGCTAAGTCACTTCAGTCATGTCCAGCTCTTTGCGACCCTGTGGACTGTAACCCCCAGGCTCCTCTGTCCATAGGAGTCTCCAAGCAAGAATGCTGGAGTGGGTTGCCATTTCCTTCTCCAGGGGATCTCCCCTACCCAGGGATCAAACCCATGTCTGCACTGCAGGCAGATTCTTTACCACTGAGCCACTGGGGAGCCCCTTCTTAGTATACCCCACGCAATATTATCCTGCCAGGCTACTAGTCCTGTTCCTTATACTCCTTTCCCACAATTTCTTTATAAATAATTGATTCACTTCTCATTATATTCATTCTTCAAGGGCTATTTCAAAAGTTCTCAAGACTGATAAAAATTGCTATTGTTTAGGAACTTTCTTCTAGTAATTAGGGCCTTCTGACCATGTAAGAGAAAATAGGGAATAAAACAAAAATCTCAGCTTATAATCACTCAGAAAAATTTTCATCCCCATGAAGTAAAGAGATTTTGTAAGAGAGAATGATACGTCTTAGGTTCTGTCACTAATTCATCAAAATTTTATAGGATCACCAATTATTCTCTTTTTCTGAATAAAGATAGATCATTCAATAATACAAGAGCCATCCTCTTGTGAAACTTTAATTATGGCAGAAATGCAGACAATAAGTATTATTATATTTATATGTATTTATGCCCAGTTGGCTTAGCCATGTCCAACTCTTTGTGGCCCCATGTACTGTAGCCAGTTAAGTTTCTCTGTCAATGGAATTTCCTAGGCAAGAATACTAGAGCAGTTTGCCATTTCCTACTCCAGGGATCTTCCTGACCCAAGGATCAAATCCACATATCCTGCATCTCTTGCATTGGCATGTGGATTCTTTACTACTCTGCCACATGGGAAGTCATATAGATACATACGTATGTTATATACAACAACAAAAATGATGGGGATCTGGGGAATATGCATCCTTGTTAGTGTTATAAATGCCCATAGGTCGGGATATAGGCAGAGAAGCTGTGGTTTTAAAGAATTAACTAAAAACAAGTGAAAAAGGGAAAGAGAAAAATCAATATCCAAAAGTCCAAATTTCTGAGGATACAAACAATTCTGGAAGGTAATTTTAAAATGCCTAGACCTGAGTGGAGAAAGAGCTTATCTTCATAGTTTGTTTAATAAGCATGACGCTGCCTCTAAATCCTTAGCACACTATATAAATAGTTGTTTCCTATCTTATATCATCATTGTAACATTTATTTTTACTTATTCTTTTTCACACCTAATATTTCAAACCTATCTTTCCCAAGAGTGTGAGTTCCTGGTGGAGTAAGACAACTTCTAAATCTCTTTTGTATTCCCTCATCACCTGACACCTCTATCAATATAAAGAAGCTCAGTACATATTTGATAATTCAATGGTTCCTTAATGCAGAGCAGATAGAAATGCTGAGATTTCATTTTTAAGTAATTATGCCTTATAGAAGGCATCTATGTAAGCTCATTCCAGCAACCTGTGACAAAATTTTACATAAAGGAAGGAGTCTCTTCTGGTTTTTGAATAATTGAAATTTGCTACTTATCTTAGACGTTTAACTGCTGTCTGAGTTTCTGAACCAATCTTCATTCATTACATTAAAGCAACTGCTATAAATTGCAAACATTTTTTTAATACCCTCTTTCACATTATTTTTCAAATATTAACTTTAAAAAATCAGTTCCTGGTACCCAAAATTTGATTTTACTGTCCTTCCTGTTTGTTCCCTGAGCACCCTGGTTTAGATGACTCAGTTTAAATGGCTCAGTCTTATTCTGGTAAATAGGCGATATATGTTAGGTTAAATAGCAAAATAATTGGTTTTGTCCAACACTCTCCCTAACTGCAAGCTCTTACCAGGAAGTTGATCAATAAAATAATGTTTGCTATATATCTTTAATATAATAAAGAGATATGTATGTTGTAGACATTTCTAAAGTAGCATACATTTTGCTGAGAGCATTTGTACATATTATTTCATTTCATCCTCAAGAACATTCCTTCCAAATCCAGTGATCCTTTCTATATTCTTCACGATGCCTATTTCAAGCTCAAGACAACGAAAATTGAAACCCAAAATGATGTTTGTGAAGGGTTCTGGAAATAAATATATTTTAAACTACTAACTTATGTTTGTATACTCTACTCATTGAGTCTAAGTATTCCTTGAGAACAAGGGTTGGGGGGTGGGCAATTTATTTAGGGTAGTCTCTTTAGCCTCCTACCTTCATGGTCAGAACATGCTGTGTCCCCAGTAAAAGACAAGTTTGAATTTAAGGAAGGAGGATCATTCCTTTAGGAAGATTTTCAACAGCAAGGCTACATATATAAGAAAAGGTAATTTATTTTCCAGCTAAATAAAAACTTTGCTTGCTCTAGTATTTCTCTCCTTCAACTCTTTGTTTAACCAAGGTTTATCAAAAATATAGCCCATTAATTAAAATCAAGTTCTCTTGCAGACTCTTATATTTTACTTTCTCTTTTTCCTTCAGTAGCTTTAAAGTCAGCTGTATTTTTATATTCAAAGTGGAATATATTACCATGTTTATCTTACTATTTGTTGGACATTTTAACAAGCAAACTTGATTCATTATCAAGCTTTTAACAGAAAATGTTCTTGCAGCTGCTGGGTGATCTTGGGAGAATCAGGACTAGCTCGCACAATTAATTTCTGAAGCTTTATACCTGTCAAAGAGAAATAGCAAATGACTTAATGTCTGGAAGAATGTCAGTGTCCAGACTATCATTATCTGCCAGTAAGCAACCTTAGTCTCTCTTTTGTTCCAAATGAGGTAAAAATAAAAGATTCTGGATCTGTTTCTACATGTTCCACTTTTCAGTGATAAAAATTACTAAATTATTGAAGTCTCAGTTGGCTCTATAATGGATATATTTTAAATTGTGTATTCACTTTTATTTAAAATATCATTGTACCCTTACAAATTTCATGCCCTTTTGAAAGTCCTTGGAAGTGCAGGTTTAGATTTTTTGTCATTATTGAGTTATTTGATATTTAATAAGGTGGAATGAAAAGATTTTTATCTGTTTTAAGCAAATGAAGATATAAAAGCTGTTGCCATTTTCCCTGATTCATTATGTAGTTGCCATTATACAATGAGAAACAAATTCATCATCAAATAGCTCTATTTAAACATCCATGGTCAGTTCACAAGCAAACAGAAATGAATTCATGGGTCATATGGAACTGCAGATTTGGATCTCATGTTGAATCCATCTCCAGAATTCCTTCTGAAATTTGTGAAATCATTCTGGGAAAATCATTTGTGATCTAAACAATGAAAATAGTATGTTGTTGTTAGTTTGGTTTTTCCCTTGGAAAGATATCCTTAGCTTCCTGAGGAGTATAAAGGCATCTAAAGTAACATCAATCCAGGTTGAGTTCTTTACCCCTAAAGCCATCCCAAAGGCCAGGACTGCATTGTTGAATTATTCCCTTACAAAGAGTTCTCTAATTAAAGTGGCCATTTGTGTATTTCCTTCAAATTTTTATTTATTTTTTTAAAATAAAGCTGCCCAGAATTGTTTTCATTGTTGCTGTCAGACTTTATATCTGGCAAGCTATATTCTCTGCCTCCCTTAAAACATCTCTCTGTCTCACTACAGTAAGCTACTTGGCTACCTTTCAGTCCCTCAAGGTGGACACACACATGTCCCTTGAGAGCCTGAATAAGAATCAGCAGACAAGGAAATCAAGGCTGTATCAACCCCTCCACCACAGAATCATGAATTTAAGGGCCTTTAAAAGTGTGAATCACTCAATTATGTCTGCTTTTTTTGCAATCCCAAGGGCTGTAGCCCGTCAGTTCATGGAATTCTCCAGGCAAGAATACTGGAGTGGGTTGCTATGCCCTTCTCCAGGGGATCTTTCTGACCCAGGGATCGAACCCGAGTCTCCTGCAGAGCAGGCAGATTCTTTACCATCTGAGCCACCAGAGAAGCCCTGAAGGACCTTTAAGGACCACCCAGCCCAAGTTTTTATTGTACAGACAGAAAAGTCTGAGGACCAGGTTGATTCAAGCACTTCTGTAAGATCGCAGAGTCAATTAGGCAGAAACCATGTTTTCTAAGCCCTGAGATTTGTTTCTAAATCGGTTTGCCCTCAGACCTTCTCCTTGCCATTCTCCTGTTCTATGAAGGGCTGGCCTCTCCCAGGTTCCGTTATCAGCTGACTTCAATGAGTATAAGCCACTGGGAGGCAGACTGGCGGAAGACTGGAGGACTGGAGAAAGGCAGAAGCAAAGAGGGTCTTAACAATCTCCATGAATGGCAAGACCATAATATGTTATCTTCCATCCATGAACACGATGATGAAAATCAAGATCTGATCTTTACATCAGGGATGCAAAACTTCATGTAATAAATTCATCTAAATGAGTAAAGCAGGCCCAGTAGGCACCGCAGAAAGTACTCAGCCCACCTAGGGGAGACAGGCTACTGCACAGCTCTAACTACAGTTATGTGACAAAGTTGCCTGATGCTGCCAACAACTCTGTGTTCCCTTTTTCTTAACTCAGATAAGATATCCAGAACTGTAAGTGAGATTTTTTTACATCTGAATGATAGAGAACATTTCATTACGTCTTGTTTATACTCTGTAGGCCAAACACACCTAGCTGTGGGAGGAACATGGCAAATAGTTTGTAGTCCTCACCTTAAGCACAACGGCTCACCTGAGGAGGAACTGTGCATTTCAAGTTTTCACACGGACTTCCCTGGCAGTCCAGTGGTTAAGACTTTGCCTTCGAATGCAGGGCAGGATGTATGTTGAATCCCTGACAGGGAGTTAAGATTCCACATGCTTTGTGGCCAAAAAACCAGAACATAAACAGCTAGAGTATTGTAAGAAATTCAATAAAGATTTTTTAAATGGTCCACATCAAAATAAAATAAAAAAGATGAAATCTTCACAATGAAACGCAAGTTAAAGCAACTCTGGGTAACTCCCTTCCTCCCCTGCCCTCCTCTTCGAAAGCTTGTTATTTCCTATCATCAATGTATCTTGCTAAATCATCTCAGCACAGGTCCTTAAATAATTCTACTTCACCAGGTATGTTTAATCAAGGACCAAGCATGAACCTGCAGAGCTTGTGGGAGTTAAAGGGGCAGCATTTGATAAAGAACAGGAAACTGAGTGGCTAAAGAGTAAACAAATCCTGTTGTAACTACATGGTATACCTTTGGTTATTATCTACAAATAAACCTGGTAATGAGGTTTGGGCTGCCTCTTGGTTGCATGTTGATGATAAATTCTCCGAGGAACTGACTCCAACCCATTAAGCAAGCTTGCTCCTGCCACCGTGGCTGTTAATTTGACAGACACTGTCACATTAAGTAGAACAAACATGTTTTCGCCCAGTCGGCCATCCAGAACCGACATGGCTGTTACTCTAACAACTGGATACTGATTGGAATCACTCACCCCTCCCGACCCCTCCACCAGGAGGAGGAGACTAAGCTCAGACTGATTGAGGATTTGCTTCTTGGGCACATATGGGTAACATGGTAAGGACAGCCACACATTTTAAGCCCTTTAGTTCCCTGTCATGTTCATCCTTCAGACATTGTCTGTTTCTCATTTTCATCAGTGGGGCAGTAGATTCCGAATAAATCACTGTGTTTATTAATTTTATGGATCCACACACCCATCTTGGAGTGCTGTTCCTTTTAGCATTTACAGCTTTATAAATGCAAAACAGCAGAAGGCACAAAAAAGGATGATATATATATATATACACCCTAAAACAGACTCAGAAATGTAAAGTTCCTTGAATTTTAAAAAGGAGGAAGGAGGAGGGACTCTTTTTATAATCTGTGTACTGGGAGACATCGCCTTAGTTTTCAAATGACCAACCCATTTGCCAGATACACTCCTTTCTCTTATTGAAATATAGTTGATTTACAATATTGTGCTAATTTCAGGTGTACAGCATGATGATCTGCGTTGGGTTTTTTTATCATATTAAATCCCATTACAACTTCTTACAAGATATTGGATAGAATTACCAATGCTATATAGTAACTCCTTGTTGCTTACCTATTTTATGCAGTTTATGGGATTAACTTTATCATATATGCTCTTAAAGTCTTCCGTAAATCAGACTCAAAGAAGCCAGATCTGATATTTAATTCATTTCTGACTTTTGGTTATATTAAACCTGCTAATTACTACGTGTACCTAAGATTTAGCAGAGCTGGCTTGTCACCCAGTAATTGATTTATCATAGATGAAATTTAACCTGTGCAATCACTAGGCTCTCACTTAACTGTGCCTCTGTGACAACCTGAGCTTATTTTGTGCCCTGTTCTGGAATCTGCTGGTTGAAAGGACCTTCAGTTCAGTTCAGTTCAGTTCAGTCACTCAGTCGTGTCCAACTCTCTGCGACCCCATGAATCACAGCACGCCAGGCCTCCCTGTCCATCACCAACTCCCGGCGTTCACTCAAACTCATGTCCACAGAGTCGGTGATGCCATCCAGCCATCTCATTCTCCATCGTCCCCTTCTCCTCCCGCCCCCAACCTTTCCCAGCATCAGAGTCTTTTCCAGTGAGTCAACTTGTCGCATGAGGTGGCCAAAGTATTGCAGTTTCAGCTTTAGCATCAGTCCTTCCAATGAACACCCAGGATTGATCTCCTTTAGAATGGACTGGTTGGATCTCCTTGCAGTCCAAGGGACTCTCAAGAGTCTTCTCCAACACCACAGTTCAAAAGCATCAATTCTTCGTCAATCAGCTTTCTTCACAGTCCAATTCTCACATCCATACATGACTACGGGAAAAACCATAGCCTTGACTAGACGGACCTTTGTTGGCAAAGTAATGTCTCTGCTCTTCAATATACTGCCAAGGTTGGTCATAACTTTCCTTCCAAGGAGTAAGCGTCTTTTAATTTCATGGCTGCAATCAGCATCTGCAGTGATTTTGGAGCCCCCAAAAATAAAGTCTAACACCGTTTCCACTGTTTTTCCATCTATTTCCCATGAAGTAATGGGACCAGATGCCATGATCTTTGTTTTCTGAATGTTGAGCTTCAAGCCAGCCTTTTCACTCTCCTCTTTCACTTTCATCAAGAGGCTTTTTAGTTCCTCTTCACTTTCTGCCTGAGGGTGGTGTCATCTGCATATCTGAGGTTATTGATATTTCTCCCGGCAATCTTGATTCCAGCTTGTGCTTCTTCCAGCCCAGCGTTCCTCAAGATGTACTCTGCATATAAGTTAAATAAGCAAGGTGACAATATACAGCCTTGATGTACTCCTTTTCCTATTTGGAACCAGTCTGTTGTTCCATGTACAGTTCTGACTGTTGCTTCCTGACCTGCATACAGGTTTCTCAAGAGGCAGGTCAGGTGGTCTGGGATTCACATCTCTTTCAAAATGTTCCACAGTTTATTGTGATCGACACAGTCAAAGGCTTTGGCATAGTCAATGAAGCAGAAATAGATGTTTTTCTGGAACTCTCTTGCTTTCTCCATGATCCAGCGGATGTTGGCAATTCGATCTCTGGTTCCTCTGCCTTTTCTAAAACCTGCTTGAACATCTGGGAGTTCACGGTTCACATACTGCTGAAGCCTGGCTTGGAGGATTTTGAGCATGACTTTACTAGCGTGTGAGATGAGTGCAATTGTGCGGTAATTTGAGCATTCTTTGGCATTGCCTTTCTTTGGGATTGGAATGAAGACTGACCTTTTCCAGTCCTGTGGCCACTGCTGAGTTTTCCAAATTTGCTGGCATATTGAGTGCAACACTTTCACAGCATCATCTTTCAAGACTTGAAATAGCTCAACTGGAATTCCATCACCTCCACTAGCTTTGTTCGTAGTGATGCTTTCTAAGGCCCACTTGACCTCACATTCCAAGATGTCTGGCTCTAGGTCAGTGATCACGTTATCGTGACTATCGGTCATGAAAATCTTTTTTGTACAGTTCTTCTGTGTATTCTTGCCACCTCTTCTTAATATCTTCTGCTTCTGTTAGGTCCATACCATTTCTGTCCCATATCAAGCCCATCTTTGCATGAAATGTTCCCTTGGAATCTCTAATTTTCTTGAAGAGATCTCTTGTTTTTCCTATTCTGTTGTTTTCCTCTATTTCTTTGCATTGATCACTGAGGAAGGCTTTCTTATCTCTCCTTGAAAGGACCTTAAAGGACATTTATTCAAATTGTTCACCAGTGTCTCTTGTCTGCTCTGGAACATTCCTAAGTGGGAATCTGATATTTTCTTGAACACCTCCAGCAATGGAAAACTCATTATATAAGTTACTATCATAGACAATTCTATTAAAAAGTTATTCTTTTATTTAAAAAATTGTAATTAATATTTTTGGAGTATAATTGCTTTACAATGGTGTATTCGTTTTCTCTGTACAGCAAAATGAGAAAAATGAATCTGCGATACATATACATATATCCCCTCCCATTAGATTTCCTTCTCATTTAGGACACCACAGAGCAGGCAATGGCAAGCCACTCCAGTACTCTTGCCTAGAAAATCCCATGGATGGAGGAGCCTGGTAGGCTGCAGTCCATGGGGTTGCTAAGGGTCGGACATGACTGAGCGACTTCACTTTCACTTTTCACTTTCACACATTGGAGAAGGAAATGGCAACCCACTCCAGTGTTCTTGCCTGGAGAATCCCAGGGACGGGGGAGCCTGGTGGGCTGCCATCTATGGGGTCACACAGAGTCAGACACTACTGAAGTGACTTAGCAGCAGCAGAGCATTAAGTAGAGCTCCCTGTGAGATACAGCATGTTCTCATTATTTCTCTATTTTATGTGTGTGTGTGCTCAGTCCTTTCAGTCATGTCCAACTCTTTGCAACCCTATGGACTGTAGCCTGTTACACCCCTCTTATCCATGGGATTCTCCAGACAAGTATACTGGAGTGAGTTCCTTTGCCCTCCTGCAGAGGATCTTCCTGATCAGAGAATCAAACCCGTGTCTCCTGTGTCTACTGCATTGCAGGCAGATTCTTTACCCACTGAGTCACCTGGGAAGCCCCATTTTATACAAAACATCAGTAGTATAATAGCCAGGACAGGGAAGCCTGGTGTGCTGCAGTCCTTGGGGTTGCAAAATGTTGGACACGACTGAGCAACTGAACAATGAACAAAATCAATAATATAGGGGTGTCAATCCCAATCTCCCAATTCCTCCCATCCCATCTTTTCTGCCTTTGTATTCTTTTACCTGGAAATATATGTTGGCACAAAGCTTCCACTTCTTGGTTTTAGATCCTCTGGTCACATGGTATAGGTCAAATCCCTCTTCTGTATGAAATTCATTACAATTTTTGAAAATAGATGTGGCGTCCTCTTCTGGCTTCTCTAAACTAAACATACATGATCTTTCAGCTGTTTCTCCTAAATGAGGAGCCAGCAAATTGTGGTCTGAGGGCGATATCTAGTCTATCACTTATTTATATAAGAAATTGTCTTAGAACATGTTCATTCATTTGTATGTTGCCTGCAGTGTCATTCAAGCTACCATGGCATAACTAAGTAGTTGTGATAGAGACCTCGTGACCCCAAAAAACTGAAAATATTTAATTATCTGATCTTTTATGTATATAAAAGATTTTGCTGGCCGCTGTCCTACACCATGGCATGTCCTGTCCCCTCATCATCTTTATTTCTCCCAAATGCCTTCCAAAGGTATTTGAGACCTTCCAAACCCTGAGAAGTTTGTATCACTTTTCCTGGATACACTTTCTATTAAAGCCAACAAAAATCCACTGCCTTACAAATATTATCCATATAAAGCACAAAAAATCCTCAGTTAAACCAGTGAGATTAGCTCTATTTGCAGTAGAAAAATATGTTTTTATCGTTTTCCTTCAAATCTATTCCTATTTTAATGTGTCACTGAGTCTTTAAAATATATTTTTGAGTACTTAGTTTTGCATAGCATTATTCTAGACATTGTATGAGTTGCTAAATAAGCCAGAGCCATTCCTCACAAGAGCTCATGTGATGCTGTATAGAGGAAACATTTATAAAATAACTTTGTTTCCTTTTCTCCCTTCATCAGAGAGCTGCGGCTATGACAGGGTGCTTTGTTCTACTATCTCTCCCTAGTGCCAAGAACAGCGCCTGGCACATAGTAGATGCTCAGAAAATATTGGTTTGAAGAGGGAATTAATTAGAAGAGGAAGACAAAATATCAACATCTAACTATCAAATTATGTGTTAAAGACTATATGAAAAATAGGAACTTGGATAGAGATAGATCAACAAGGTCTGGCCACAGAGCTGGAGGGTAACCATGACTATGTACTCTAACTTCTCTAAAAGTAGAAACCCTGTTTGTAGTTTTCAGATTAATATTTCTCACCTGCATCAGAATCTTCTAGTTTACTTATCAAAAACAAGAGATTCCTGGTACCAGCCACTGACCTACTGAATCAGAATCTCTGGATGCCAAGCCCAGCTATGAACATTTTCAGCAAGCAGTACAAGAGAGTCTCTTGAACCTTCAAATTTGAAAGCTTCTGATACTACTCTCAACAAAAAGTGACACAATATCTACGTAAATGACTCTAGCAGTAAAGACATCCCACTTTGCTAACTTAAGTTGCTGGGAAAAGTCAGCTATCAAGCTGCAGTCACCTTCTATAATTTCCCATCATTGGTTCCAGTTGCATTCTTTAGAGATGTATGGAGCAAACTGTCTTTTTTTTTTTTTTTTCTCTTCCTCATGACAAACTTTAAAATGTGTGAAGGGTCCTATGAGGGTTGTTTTTTGTTTTTTTTCATAAAACTAACCAGTCATTAGACGCTTTCACTTTTGCTTTTGTTGTTCATTGGCAGGCCATGAACAATAGCAATGTTTATTGGTTACTCCAAGATTTTCAATTTGCTGTCAGAGGAAACTAGCATTCAGAACAGAGAGCAAGTGGTTCAAGAATCCACGGACAAAGCGTTCTTCCTTCCACTCCAAGCAAAACAGCCCTCACTGCTCCTCTTCTCTTCCATTCCTGAAAACACACTATGTGCCTCCCACTCGAGCCCTGAAGTTGAATCTCAGCAGACTCATTGGAAAGGGACAAGAGTAACTTGGCTCATAACTCATGGATTCCAGCCTCCACACTGTTCTTGGCACTCTGCTGATAAGTTCCACATATCCCAATTTTTTTTTTTTAATGTGTCTCCCAGAACAAACTAGTGCAATGGTCAAGCTGTAAATCAGAAGCAAACTTAACCACTAATTAGCTTTGCAGCCTTAGGTGATTGTTGGTTAACCTTTCTTAGCCTCTATTTCTTTGTTCTGTAAAAACAGAGCAGTAAAATCAGGAGTTGACATATATAAAGTATCAAAAATAGTACTTGGTATATGGTGAGTTTTCAGTAAATGCTGGCTACTATTACTACCCTCCTGGTAGAATGAGAATATTACTTTTCAGCAATCCTGTGAGTATTTCAGTTTTTATTTATATTCCTGTCTTCACTTGCCAGTGAGGAACCTCTCATGGCAGGGACCACATTTGACTAATTCTAGCTTCAACTCTTCAATGTCCATGAGGGAGAGCTCAAATAATCCAATACTGTCTAAATAAATTTTCAGTTTTTTCAATACTTGACACCTTGTCAACCCTCTATAATTCTTTAAAAAAAAAAGCCACCATTGTGCCAGCCCAGTTCTTGGGAACTGTCTTCTTAAATGCAGCTTCCCCACCCTTCCCCTTGCTCTTCTGCTGAGACTGTGTCCCCGTATTACACCTCAGCCTCTAGTTTGGTCACAAGATTTTAGTTCTGCCCTTGTCTGTGGACATAAGGGTGTTCTTTGAGCTTGCTCTCTGAGTCTCTTTGCTTCTGATCACCGAGAATATCTAGGCTGCCTGCCTTGCAGTCGCTAGAGTCTAGAGTTGCACTTCCTATCAGACAGCTGGCCAGCACTCCAGCCATGCCCGCCTTATCACCCCAGAGACGAACAAAGCAGGAGACTGAGAAAGGTGCCATGATACAGGGTTGGCTATCAGTCTGATCTGACCTCATCGTGTCATCTTGGTTTCAATTGTAGAGCTATGCAGATAGACGGTGAGAGTAACACACCACGGATATTTCATTGCATCGTTAGTGATGAAGTGTCGACATGACTGATTCAACAAAGAACCGGGTTTGTGTAGGTAAATTCCAGAAAACGTCGCTATTGTCAGCTCTGGAGGTCAGAGGAGATGACGATGCTATTGGGTCTTAGCGCTGGTGCTGACTTTGACCTCCTTCGTCTTTGCGATGGTGGCCCAACACCTAATCAATCTTAGAACGGGAGTGTGATGCTTTACACAGAAGAGGCTGGCGCAATCCAGCTGAGTGGGTGGGTTGATGGAAAGTGACTCTGGCATTGCTGAGTTCAAATGGAATTAAGGATTCATGAGAGTGCTGCGCCGGCAGGCAGGCAGAGAGCTCGGGTGAATATAGAATAAGTCACAGGGGAGACCCAGCTGGGCTCCACGTCCCAAATAAGCAAGGAATTGCTTTTTGATGATGCCAAACTATAAATATCCTCACCTCAGAAAACCAGGTTCTCTTTTTACAACATCAGGAATGCGCAAAGAAAACTACGTACATTATAGAGAGCCATAACGCTTTCCATAAATAATGTTGCCACTTCCAAGCCATTCTTGAAAAAAATTTGAACTTATTTTTCCTAAGCTGCTATTTTAATGGTATTTTAATCATACTAAAAGTCACGGATAGAATTCAGACAAATCCCATTTCTGTGGGCCACTTAACCAGGTGGTGAAATTGAACGAATTTTCTCTGGTCCTACTCTGAGTCTGGCTGTGGGATTTCTGACACTTTAGTCAGAAATGACAGTTCGATTTAGGACTTCCCGTAGTGCTTCTCGCTCTAGCCCCTTACATTCTTGCATTTCATTCTTTACTCAACTGAGGACAGAAAACAGGGAGAAAGCAATTGTATTTTTTGCCAGAATTTTCTTTTTTTTTTTTTTCCGGGATTTTCTTGAAAGCACTGAAAAGAATGTGCTCAGAATCCTAGGGTTTTGAATCTTTGACACTGCTGAGCTGGTCAAGAGTAGCTCTCATAGAATCCTCACTGCAGGACTTCACAAATTCATGCAGATCTTGCTCACAACCTAAGAAGGTGTTAAGCGCGGGATCTTCAAGATCCATCCAATTCTACTAAGGGCAGGTAAGCCCCATTTTCAGCAACACAGTGCCCAAATTACTTGCCAAAATAGAGGAACCTGAAGTCCTCTTATAAGCCAATCCTATTCTTCATCCATCATGTGCCAGGGGGAAATGGCATGCTTTAAGATGAGCTGTGTGTGTAAATGCTCTAATTACATACAGAGACACATACATCCATAAATCTGTTGCAACACTGTAGTCTCACCATTGCAGCTTTCAATATAATGTGTCAAACAAAGGGAAATAAACAAGATCTAATTTAGGGGGAATAAATTATGCATGGAGGGGCCTGGATCAACATGGCTGTACTCAATATTTGGAAGCTGATTAAACCAAAGCAGGTCTGAGCTTTGGACTACGTGACCAGAATTTTATTAAAGTCGACTGTGCATTCTCAGGGCCGAACTCATTTGCTTTCTCTGATCTCTTCCAGTTTCTGACTGTTTTCTCTGTGGTTTGTGGACTCAAGGAAAGGAGGCAGTGCTGCTGGCTACTTCACGTTCCTATCTGTACAAACATCTACAATAAAAAATTCCGGTACCCTACCAGACAAATGCAAATAAAGTATTATCTATTTGATTAATCACAGCAATATCATGGAACATTCATCTTCTATGAAAAAGAATCATTGGTTTTCTAGAATTTTCTATTCGTTGTCATTGTTTTCCTCATTTTCATGGTAATGCAAAGGAAAACTATGTTATATGAATCTAACACTTCTCTTTTCCTTAGATGTAATTTACACCATGTAAACTTAACTCCCCTTCAACACTTTAAAATTGCACTGTAGCCTCCTTACCTGGGATTTTTATTACATAAATAAAACACTCTCAAATTGTAAATGTAAGTATGTATATTTTCTCTTCTCTGAAAAGAATTACAACTTGGAATGTGTAATAATGATATATTTTTATTTTTTTCAATCTTTTCTCACAATGTGTCTGTACATTAGAATTAGGTTTTGGCCTTACTGAAGTCTATCTGTGAATATCACATGTATTAACAAAAAAAAATGTTAACTTTATGCCTTAGAATAAAACCACCTGAAAATGGCTTGGATCTAAGCATGAAAATAACAGAAATGTTAATATCTAAGAAAATTAACCTGGCAGAAAGTGAAGAAGAACTGAAGAGCCTCTTGATAAAAGTGAAAGAGGAGAGTGAAAAAGTTGGCTTGAAGCTCAACATTCAGAAACTAAGATCATGGCATCTGGCCCCATCACTTCATGGGAAATAGATGGGGAAACAGTGGAAACAGTGGCTGATTTATTTTGGGGGGCTTCAAAATCACTGTAGATAGTGATTGCAGCCATGAAATTAAAAGACGTTTCCACCTTGGAAAGAAAGTTATCATCAACCTAGACAGCATATTAAAAAGCACAGACATTACTTTGTCAAAAGAAGTCTGTCTAGTCAAGGCTATGGTTTCTCCATAAGTCATGTATGGATGTGAGAGTTGGACTATAGGGAAAGCTGAGCACTGAAGAATTGATGCTTTTGAACTGTAGTGTTGGAGAAGACTCTTGAGAGTCCCTTGGACTGCAAGGAGATCCAAACAGTCCATCCTAAAGAAGATCAATCCTGGGTGTTCATTGGAAGGACTGATGTTGAAGCTGAAACTCCAATACTTTGGCCACCTGATGCAAAGAGCTGACTGATTTGAAAAAACCCTGATGCTGGGAAAGATTGAGGGCAGGAGGAGAAGGGGACAGCAGAGGATGAGATGGTTGGATGGCATCACCGACTCAGTGGACATGGGTTTGGGTGGACTGCGGGAGTTGGTGATGGACAGGGAGGCCTGGTGTGCTGTGGTTCAAGGGGTTGCAAAGAATTGGACATGATTGAGCACGTGAACTGAATTGAACTGAAGAAAGTGAATGGAATACCAAAATAGTACCAAAAGCCCTGAGATTTAGCAAAAGGGGGAAAAAAAAAGCCTGTCCTTCTGTATGGCATTTATAGATTCAAGCTTATTTGACCACCATGTGGCCTCAGTCTATCTTCTCAGCTCTCCCTCCCCTCTCTATTCCTTGCACCAACCTACTATTCTAGACCTATCTGGCAAGTCTCAATGTTTTGGAAGTTCTAGACATGGCAACGAGAGAAGAAAAAGAAGCAAAAGGAATCCAAACTGGAAAAGAAGTGTCATTGTTTGCAAATGACATGATACTCAGCATAAAAATCCTAAAGATGTTATCAGAAAACTACTAGAGCTCATCAATGATTTCAGAACAATTGCAGGATACAAAATTATTACACAGAAACCTATTGCATTTCTATTAATAGACAGTAGCAATTCAGTTCAGTTGCTCAGTCGTGTCCGACTATTTGTGACCTCATGAATCACAGCATGCCAGGCCTCCCTGTCCATCACCAACTCCCGGAGTCCATCCAAACCCATGTCCATCTAGTCGGTGACACCATCCAACCATCTCATCCTCTGTCGTCCCCTTCTCCTACTGCCCTCAATCTTTCCAAGCATCAGGGTCTTTTCAAATGAGTCAGTTCTTCACATCAGGTGGCCAAAGTATTGGAGTTTCAGCTTTAGCATCAGTCCTTCCAATGAACACTCAGGACTGGTCTCCTTTAGGATGGACTGGTTGGATCTCCTTGCAGTCCAAGGGTCTCTGAAGAGTCTTCTCCAACACCACAGTTCAAAAGCATCAATTCTTCGGCGATCAGCTTTCTTCACAGTCCAACTCATATATTCATACATGACCACTGGAAAAACCATAGCCTTGACTAAATGGATCTTTGTTGGCAAAGTAATGTCTCTGCTTTTTAATATGCTGTCTAGGTTGGTCATAACTTTCCTTCCAAGGAATAAGCATTTAATTTCATTGCTGCAATCACCATCTGCAGTGATTTTGGAGCCCAGAAAAATAAAGTCTGTCACTGTTTCCACTGTTTCTCCATCTACTTGCCATGAAGTGATGGGACCAGATGCCATGATCTTAGTTTTCTGAATGTTGAGCTTTAAGCCAACTTTTTCACTCTCCTCTTTCACTTTCATCAAGAGGCTCTTCAGTTCTTCTTCACTTTCTGCCATAAGGGTGGTGTCATCTGCATATCTGAAGTTATTTATATTTCTCCGGGTAATCTTGATTTCAGCTTGTGCTTCCTCCAGCCCAGCATGTCTCATGATGTACTCTGCATATAAGTTAAATAAGCAGGGTGACAATATATAGCCTTCACTCCTTTTCCTATTTGGAACCAGCCTGTTGTTCCATGTCCAGCTCTGACTGTTGCTTCCTGACCTGCATACAGGTTTCTCAAGAGGCAGGTCAGGTGGTCTGGGATTCCCATCTCTTTCAGAATTTTCCACAGTTTATTGTGATCCACACAGTCAAAGGCTTTGGCATAGTCAATAAAGCAGAAATAGATTTTTTTTCTGGATCTCTCTTGCTTTTTCCATGATCCGGCGGATGTTGGCAATTTGATCTCTGGTGCCTCTGACTTTTCTAAAACCAGCTTGAACATCTGGAAGTTCACGGTTCACATATTGCTGAAGCCGGGTTTGGAGAATTTTAAGCATTATTTTACTAGCATGTGAGATGAATGCAATTGTGCGGTAGTTTGAGCATCCTTTGGCATTGCCTTTCTTTGGGATTGGAATAAAAACTGACCTTTTCCAGTCCTGTGGCCACTGCTGAGCAATGGAGGATCAGAAAGAGAAAATTAAGAAACAATCTCATTTACCATTGCATCAAAAAGAATAAAATACCTAGGAATAAACCTACCTAAGAAGACAAAGGACATATACTCTTAAAACTATAGGACACTGATGAAAGAAAAAAAAAATGACACAAATGGAAAGATATACCATTTTCTAGGGTTGGAAGAATTCATATTGTCAAAATGACTATACTACCCAAGGCAAACTACAGAGTCAGTGCAATCTCTACCAAATTACCAAAGGCATTTTTCACATAACTAGGATAAATTTTTTAATTTGTATGGAAACACAAGAAGCCCCAAATAGCCAAAGCAATCAAAGAAAGAAAAACTACAGTTAATGGGGTCTCAAAATGTTGGATACAACTTAGCAACTGAACAACAACAAATATTAATATATATGTATAAGGATATGTATATGTGTATCTCTATCAAATCAGGCACTGATAAGAATTTAAAGCAGATTAATGTGTTCCTCTGTTGATGGAGAAGGCAGTGGCACCCCACTCCAGTACTCTTGCCTGGAAAATCCCATGGATGGAGGAGCCTGGTGGGCTGCAGTCCGTGGGGTCGCTAAGGGTCGGACACGACTGAGCGACTTCCCTTTCACTTTCTGTTGATGGACATTTAGTTTGCTTCCGGGCTATGATAGATAGTGCTGCAATGAAGTTGAAAAGGTTGGAGTAGAAGAAACAAATTACTAGGGCCTTGCTGATTACTGTAAGTGCTTGACTTTGAGTGTGATGAGGAAGTGATGGAGGAACTAAAAAGAAAGAGTGACAAGATCTGATTCAACATTTTGGAATGAGCACTGAAACAGCTGGGTTGAGAACACACAGGAGATGGTCAGTGAAATCTATAGGTCGAAGGCTATTACAATAATCCACAAATAAACTGTAGATGAGTTGGACTTGGGCAGAAGCAGTGGAGGTGGTGAGAAGTTGTTTGATTCATTTTTATCTTGAAGGTAGAACTGATAGCCTTTCTCCATAGATTAGTCATGGGCAGACTCGCACAAAAGGGAGTTATAGACTTGTTGTAGTCTATAGTTATAGCGTCAGAAAGAAGAAAGAGTTGGCACTCAGAGAAAATTGTAGCAGGAACAGAAGAAGCAGGTTCAGGATGGCAAGAATATTCAGAAGTTTAGATTTGGGCTTCCTAGGTGGCGCTAGTGGTGAGGAACCCACCTGCCAATTCAGGAGACATAAGAGATGTGGGTTAGAACCCTGGGTCAGGGAGGTCGCCTGTAGGAGGGCATGTCAACACACTCCAGTATTCATGCCTGGAGAATCCCTAGTGGGCTACAGTCCATCTGGTCACACAGAGTCAGACACAACTAAACGACTTGTCATGCTAGCAATTTTGCAATGCCTTTTAAACATCCAAGTGGATATATGAAGTGGGCACGTGAGTAAGAACTTGGAATTCAGGAATGAGTTCTGGGTTAGATATGCATTTTGGAATGATCAGGATAGAGAATGGATTTAATTATATGGGAATGGATGAGAACATCAAAGAAATGAATGTAAATAGAAAAGTGACGCAAAAACTGAGCCTTGGGGAAGTGTGAGAATATGACATTAAAATAACCAAAGGGAACCAGGTAGAGATGAAGGAGTGATTAGTGAGAGGGAAAGAAAACCAAGAGATAACATAGTACGTCAAGGCTGTATATTGTCACCTTGCTAATTTAACTTATATGCAGAGTACATCATGAGGAACGCTGGGCTGGAAGAAGCACAAGCTGGAATCAAGATTGCCGGGAGAAATATCAATAACCTCAGTATGCAGATGACAACACCCTTATGGCAGAAAGTGAAGAGGAACTAAAAAGCCTCTTCATGAAAGTAAAAGAGGAGAGTGAAAAGGTTTGCTTGAAGCTCAGCATTCAGAAAACAAAGATCATGGCATGTGGTCCCATCCGTTCTGTCGCTTAGACGTGTCCGACTCTTTGCGACCCCGTGGACTGTAGCCTAACCAGGCTTCTCCGTCCATGGGATTCTCCAGGCAAGAATACTGGAGTGGGTTATCGTTTTCTTCTGCAGGGGATCTTCCCGACCCAGGGATCGAACCCGGGTCTCCCGCATTGGAGGCAGACGCACTAACCTCTGAGCCACCAGGGAAGCCCGTGTGAAATAGATGGAAAAACAGTGGAAATAGTGTCAGACTTTATTTTTGGGGGCTCCAAAATCACTGCAGATGCTGATTGCAGCCATGAAATTAAAAGACGCTTACTCCTTGGAAGGAAAGTTATGACCAACCTTGATAGTGTATTAAAAAGCAGAGACATTACTTTGCCAACCAAGGTCCGTCTAGTCAAGGCTATGGTTTTTCCTGTGGTCATGTATGGATGTGAGAGTTGGACTGTGAAGAAAGCTGATTGCCGAAGAATTGATGCTTTTGAACTGTGGTGTTGGAGAAGACTCTTGAGAGTCCCTTATACTGCAAGGAGATCCAACCAGTCCATTCTAAAGGAGATCAATCCTGGGTGTTCATTGGAAGGACTGATGCTAAAGCTGAAACTCCAATACTTTGGCCACTTCATGTGACGAGTTGACTCACTGGAAAAGACTCTGATGCTAGGAAAGGTTGGGGGCGGGAGGAGAAGGGGACAACAGAGAATGAGATGGCTGGATGGCATCACCGACTCTGTGGACATGAGTTTGAGTGTACTCCGGGAGTTGGTGATGGACAGGGAGGCCTGGCGTGCTGTGATTCATGGGGATGCAGAGAGTCGGACACGACTGAGCGACTGAACTGAACTGAACTGAACATGTCCCAGAAGTCAAAGTGAAACAGTGTTTCAAGAAGCAGAGACATTACTTTGCCAACCAAGGTCCGTCTAGTCAAGGCTATGGTTTTTCCCGTGGTCATGTATGGATGTGAGAGTTGGACTGTGAAGAAAGCTGATCACTGAAGAATTGATGTTTTTGAACTGTGGTGCTGGAGAAGTGCATGATAGACTATGCCAAATGTAGCTGAGAAACTAAATGTAGTAGAACTTACTCAATTCTCATTGAATGACTGTGAGTCTGTTTCTAACTGTGGTCATTCTAGAATATCAACCAGGGACACCTGGTTATATTCTTCTCGTGGTCTGTGTGAACTCATGGACCCTGGAGTCATGCAATGAACATGCAGATACATGTGGCAGCCTGAGCCAGTTATAAGGGGCCAGCAGAGCCTTTCCGCAAAGCCTCTTCATTCAGCATGGGCAGGTGACTGGATGGTAGTCAGAAAATGTGTTTAAAATGTCTACAAGCACTTCCCCTCTCCTTCACCACACACACACACACACACACACACGTTTGTCATTCTAAATACAAAGAACGGCGTATTCACCTTGCCCATCTTCTGAAAAGCCTGAAATGGGCTTTTTATGGAAAATGGCACTATTTGTTGATACAACAGTTGTGCCATCATTTATTAACCGCGCACGCATATTGAGTGATGAACAAGTACTAGGTTTTATTTTAATCATTTTATATATACTTTTGTTAAATCCTCATGACATCCTCTGAGATTGGTATTAGTATCACCATGATTCTCGGAAGAGATATTAAGCCTTAGAGAGAGAGTGACTTATCTCAGGTCATACAGCAAGTAATGACAGGCTCTGTTTCCACACCCCCAAATTGAGGGCTTCCCCAATGGCTCTGTGAGTAAAGAATTCACCTGCAATGCAGGATACACAGGAGATGTGGGTTCGATCCCCGGGTTGAGATCTCCTGGAGGAGGAAATGTCAACCCACTCCAGTATTCTTCCTTGAAAATTCCCGTGGACAGAGGAGCCTGGCTGACTACAATCCAAAGGGTCACAAAAAGTTGGACATGATGGAGCGACTAAGCATGCACATGGGCCTCTCAGCCAAGACATAAGACTGGAAATGCTCAGTTCTCCTAAATTCCCTGTTCCTTGGATAATACATGTACACTGAACTATCTATTACCAACTATTCCTTTTCATGATTCCCCAAAACCTTGAGTTATCTGGAACCAACCCCAGTATTTTACTGATGCTTGAGATCCAGGCAACAGCTTGACTTTGACATCTCCTTAGACTGTTACTTATTGCTCAAAGAAGCTATCTCATGGTCAGATTGACCCAGGAGTAGCTAAGAGTCACTTGAGTAATAGTCCTCTATTCCTTCAGGACTGAAAAATTGACCCAAACAAGATTCTTAGCTTGCATTTCTGGAATCAAATCACCATATGATCCCCAGCCTCTGAGTTCTCTTTTTTGTCACATGCTAAAGGTTAGACACCAGATTTCCAATAACTGGACAGCAGGTGGAACTTAATTATCATCTTTATTATAACAACTATCAATTTGCCAAGAAATAATATAATTAGTTTTGTGTAAGTGACTGGTGGCTGAGATGGCTGCTTCATTTAGAAAAAAAATCCATAAATTTGAGATCTCAAGTTATTGGCTAGAGAGGGAAAAGAATCATTCGAAGTCCTGAGTAAACAGAAAGAAATTAAAAATGTCTGTGATGCTGAAAACAACTGGTTTAGAGCCCCCTTCCTCCCCACAAAACAGACATGCATATAAGTTTAGCTTACATGTTTGCCTCCTTATTCACTGAAGTGATATTTTTTGGAAAATCTTCCTTCATGGAGGATATGGTGAAATGACATTAAATCCCCACATTTAATGGATACCAGGATACTTTTCTTGGATGCTTTCCGTTATTTTTTATGCTTTTTTATTCCCTGTGACAACCTCTATTACTTCAGGTAAATCTGTGAAGTGTTAGTGAAGAGAAGGAAAAACTGACTCATTCTCAGCAAGGCAGGTTGTAGAATTAGATTTCTGACCTGCCTAACCATCGTGATAGTTTGTGCTGAGTCACCCATAACCTCATCTGGCCTCTCCTATTCCTCACCCAGAACCTTCCATATCTTTGGAAGGAATTTCACTGGGATCAAGCATGTTGTTTCTAGCTGTGATTTAATACTTGTGTGCATGAGTGCATGTGTGTGTGTGTTCTCCATGGGGAACAAGCCTAGACTCCCCACTTCATCAGCAAAATAGTCTCCATCAAAGAGAACTGCGTGATGCAGTTTGAACCTGGTCTCTGATCCCATCTTTGCTTGGTTAAGGACATCAGGTAACAAAATCACTGGGTCTGAAGTCAGGTACAATCAGGGTAAAGTTCACATTCTACCATCTCATTCCTCAGCCATTTTAGGAAACAATCTACACCCTGAGCTTTGGTTTTCTCACCTGATCTAGGGAAATAAATAGGCCTACAACATGTGAGATGCATTATATATAACAAGTACACACATGGTCACAAGCTTTAATTCAGACATCAGTGAGCTTGAACAGTGGTATCATCAGTCACTTTCTTTAAAATTATCATCCTGTTCTAGAAAATAAAGCTACCAAGCTGCTTTTTTTTATAAAGTGAGAGAATTTAACTCATAGCTGGTTCTGAATTTAGAAACCACCTCAAAACCAGGTTAAAGCAGTAACATGAAATGTTTTTTCCTGCTGTTGCCAACTGGAGAGCCTTATGTACTCCAATTATGAAATGGAAATGCTCAGGTACCTCAAAGGGACTGACTGCCACAACCATTGAAGGTAAATCAATATAACAACAGCTAACATTTCTTGAGTGCTCATTGTATTAATCTACTGCTGTATAACAAACTATCTCAACAAATATGCAAGTATTTATTATCTCACACATTAAAAACATTTATTAGAATAGAGTTGATTTACAATGTTCTGTTAGTTTTCTGCTGTACAACAAAATGGATTCGTTATACATATATCCACTCCTTTTTAGATTGTTTTCCCATATAGGTCATCACAGGTATTGAGGAGAGTTCCCTGTGCTATACAGTAGGTCCATATTAGTTATGTCTGTATTTGTTTGAAGGTCAAAAATCCAGAAGCAGTGATCTGGGTAGTTCTGGCCCAAGGTCTCAGTCAAGAGATGGCCAGTTCAGTCACCTGAAGACTGGAAGATATGCCTATCAGGTCCTTCCCTTGGTTGTTGACAGAAGAATTCGGTGTCTTGTTTGCTTTTTGCTGAAAGCCTTGGTTACTCACAACATGCACTTCACCATTTGGCAGCTCACATATCCTAGCAACATGGCAGTTGGCTTCTGCCAGAGACAGGGATCCAGGCGAGCAACTGACACAGTGCCAGGTATCAGGGAAATGGCCCATCACTTCCTCTGCAATCTACTCACTGAAAGCAAATCACGAAGTCCAGTCTGCTATTCAAAGGATGCGAATTGAGCTCTATCTGTTGAAAAGAGAAAATCAAAAGATGTGTGGATGTATTTTAACTCCATCTTCCTTAATATGCTGAAAATTATTCTGAGTATGCAATGTAAATTATTCCTATGTAGTTTGTACCATAATCTGCTTCGATTAGGAATTATTATATCTTCCATTTCACAGAGGCTTGGAAAATTTAAGATACTCACTTAGGGATGGGGTAATTCTGGGATTTTAAGCCAGTCAGTGTGAATTGAGAGCCAAAATATTTTGAATTATGTAAATTAAAAAAAAAAGATGAATTCCCTTTGGTGAAAGTCTTAATAATTTTATTTTTAATTAATACTCTATATACAGAGTATTTGACAGTGCCTTAGTAAAAAAAATCTTAGATTAAGCAGAATATATCAACCTCTGACCATGTCAAAAAAGTTAGTCATGTCCGACTCATTGCGACCACATGGACTGTAGCCCTCCAGGCTCCTCTGTCCGTGGAAATCTCCAGGCAAGAAAACTAGATGGGTAGCCACTCCCTCCTCCAGGGGATCTTCCTTACAAGGGATTGAACCTTGGTCTCCTGCTTGGCAGGCAGACTCTTTACCGTCTGAGCCACCAGGGCAGCCCTAATTAAAAATTTACTGCTCATGAATTAGAATCCATTGTGACAGGAAAATATAAGTCTACAATATTTTGCTGTATGGGATGTTGTTCCTTCTCAAACAACATCAATCCCAGAGGAATAATTTTTAAAATATAAAGATATTTAGGTACTTTGACTGTTCAGTTTATTCAGCCAGGACCATTAAAAGTTCTGACTCGAAGAGTCTACAGAGTCTGGTGGGAAATGTGTTTCACCCTCTCTGTTTTTCATAGTCTCAGATTTATTTCCAATTATCTCATAAATGTGAGCAGTGGGGTTGGGGGGGGGCAGCCGCATCAAGAAATGACTTACACTGTCATTTAAGAGCTGTTTTTCTGCCAACTACAGTTTAAGTTTAATTTACTAGGGGATAAAATTGCAGTTGGTGAGCAAGTCAAAGCAGAAAGGGCAAGAGGCAGTGATCCGGATCACAGCTCCAGTAACAGGCGAGGAAAAAAATGTCAGCAAGATATTAATCAAATAAATAATAGATGAGAAGGGGAGGGGGAAGGGAGGGAGGGAGAGAGGGAAGGAGGAGGGAGGGAGGAGGGGAAAAGGAAGACGAAGGAAGGGAAGAATGACTAAATGAATGAGGAAATGTGGGTTTGAACATTAAAGAGGGCAAAGAATGGTGTGGGAAAAGGTCTCTGCTGAGGCAGAGAGAATAATGGTCTCACAGTTCCATGCAAAGCCTTTCAGGGCTCTGCACTGTTTAGAGCAAGGATGGGAAAAGGACTGTGTCGTGCCCAGCTCCTGCTGCCTGACCCCCAGACAGCACATAGCTGAGGGCTGACAGCCAGAGCCTCCCAAGCTCAGCAAGTTCCCCATTTCTAAAGAAAGATCTTGGACACAGGGCACAGAATCCTTTCCCCTCTCCAATCATCCTTTGCTGCTTTGGACAGTACAGATTTTATGCTGCTACGTCAATAAAGGGAGATGTTCTTACTCAAGGATACTGAATCCAGAGCTCATCTGATAGCTAAAAATATGTAGGTTCATCAAAACTATTATGATGAGGATTAAACGAGGTAAAGCAAGTAAAGCATTTAGCATAGTATCAGAGTGTGACAGCTGCAAGCATTGTTATTAATATTTTTATTGTTAATCATGGCTTTAGGCATTCATATTTCCAGCAAATGTTCCCAAGTTAAAAATGAATGTGTAGTTTAAAAGATATAGGGACTTCTCTGATGGTTCAGTGGTTAAGTATCTGCCGTCCCAGTGCAGGGGACATGGCTTCAATCCCTAGTCGGGAAACTAAGATCCCACGTGCTGCGGGGCAACTACTGAGCCCGCACGCCACAACCAGACAAGCCTGTGCACTGCAATGAAGATCCAGCACAGCCAAATAAATAAATAAATAATTTTTTAAAGATATAAAAATTCAGGCTACTGAGATTATTAACTATGCTCAGTAAAATGGCACATCTGTAATCAACCCAGAAGCTGAACAAGCAAACAAAAAAATTAATAAATGAGGCCAAGGAGTGAAAGAGGGATGACCAATTATCATATTATGACAGACAAAAGTTACGCCAAGTCAGTTAACGTGTGTACCAGAGAATTAGGCAGACGCCCCCCACCCCCAGTCACAGCCACACTGAACTGGGGTGAGCCTCCCACTGTGCGCTTCAAGGGGCAGAACCCACACCTCAACGAGCAGAGCAGAAAGACTGTCCAAAAATCAGAAATCAGTGACTGAGCAGAGTACGCCTACGTCCCATCCACGCCTCTCAAGTATATGGAAAATTTAAGTCACTCTTTCTCCTCTGGGTCAGGGTAAGAAAGAGGTAGACCAGAGGAGCTTGTCACCCGGAAAGAAACAGTTAGACCTGGAGAGAAGTATTTCCTCATTAGAGTGACTTCATAGAGAAATTCTGTTCAAACTCCAGGTCAGGCCCCATCTGGCCAGAATGTAAGGTCTGGAAATAGAGACACAAAAGATCAATTTGAAAGTTCTTAAACTCCCTAGGTTATAATTTGGTATAGACTCTATAACATGTTCTGTTTGTTTTGGTGATATGCTTCATTTTTTTATATTATATTTTTATTGGGGAGTTTATCACCTTCTGAAAGCCTAAGAATTACTGTATGAACAAACAATATCTATATATTTACCAACCAGGGAAATAATTGTGTAAGCAATGATCACAATCAGAGAAAGCCCTAGTTTTATACCTGAAGATCTGATTTTCAGTCCAAACTCAAGCATTTTCTAGCTAAATATTCTTGACCAGTCATTTAAACCAAACCTGAGTTATCACATCTTTAGAAGGCAGAAGTTGCCAGGTTGCTTAAGGTGTTTCATATGATGCTGGCCAGATCACTAAAGGATATATGTAAACGTACTTTGAAGGTACTGTATATGTGAGTAAGACATCTCTAAGGGCTTCAAATATATTTTAACAGAAAAAAATGAAAGGATCTTGTACCTTGGAAACAGGCAAAGGGAAAGAAAGCATCATTGTTTTAGCAGTATGTGACAGAAAAGCAAAGCAAGAAGGAGAGATTTGTTTTCCTCCCACTCATAAATCCATTAATTTTTCATGATGGGCTCAGCCTTGAAGAGATTTCACATATGAGAGGCATTTTTGGGACTCAATAAGTCACCAAGAAAAGCCACAATGTTTATTCTGTTTTTAAAGTCAGGCTGAAATCTACCACACGTATCATATTGTAAATGGTTTTCATTAAAAAATGAAACAAAAGATAAACTACTGCTAAGAGCTTCAAGGTCTAGAATGCCTATGTGCTCCTTATTATAATTCCTTTCTTCAAAATAGGCACTGTGTGTCCCCGAAGGACAAGCCTTGTATGCTCTCAGCTCTAGGAACTGATTAATGTCTCAGGATGTGATGTATATTTAAGCCAGACTTGTGGCCTATTAGTAATTCACAAACCATGACGATGCATAGTTCTGTGCTTAACTCCATTTTGCATTACAAAATGTTTATAAATCTGCCTTCATTCCCAGAATGGTATATAAACACATCAACAAATCTCATGTGTATTGAGGGGAGAGAGGCAGAGGTTATGAATTTAGCACAGCCTCAGGCTGTTCGGCGACAAATTAAATATATCACCCTGGCCGCCGAGGTTCCTACCAGCAGTTGGTCAGAATGAACTGTAGATAGACTGAACCTCTCTTATTGGAGACAAGTCAGCAGCTCACCCAAATATTATAAACTGAATCCACCACACTAGAAAAAAAATTACACTATTTGAAAGTCTTATTTCTGTATGACTGCAGTCTTATGATTTCATTAGAAGACAAAGAGGCTTTATGACAAAAAGAAAATCAGGAGACAGGTAGATGAGAGCTGGGGGAACACTGCCTAATTCCTAGCCTTATCATCTTGGAGGTGAGTTTAGATTAATTACATATATATTAATAGATTAATTTTAAAATAGATATACATATTCTGCTCTGGGGGCTTCCATGATGGCTCAGCAAATAGAGAATCTGCCTGCAATGCAGGAGACACAGGAGACATGAGTTCGATCCCAGGGTTGGGAAGATCCCCTGGAGAAGGAAATGGCAACCCACTCCAGCGTTCTTGCCTGAAAAATCCCACGGACAGAGGAGCCTGGTGGGCTACCATCCAAGAGTCAGACATAACTGAGCTACTAAGCACGCACACAGCACATTCTATTCTGGAAGGTGAATTCTTTCCCTTCTCATCTTTGGTATCTTAATTGGCAGCAAGAAGGAAATAGAAAAGGGTTCCCCAAGCAAAAGGGCTCATAAACTTGCTCTGAACTGGCCCCCTGTCCGAGAAATTAACTGTCTAGATTCTAGTTTTCAACAGGATTTGGTCACAGGCAAACCTCATTTTCTCTTTTAATTCAAGGTTATACAGTTGGGCTTCCCTGGTGGTTCAGAGGTTAAAGTGTCTGCCTGCAATGTGGGAGACCCAGGTTCGATCCCTGAGTTGGGAAGATCCCCTGGAGAAGGAAGTGGCAACCCACTCCAGTACTCTTGCCTGGAGAATCCCATGGACGGAGGAGTCTGGTGGGCTACAGTCCCCCGGGGTTGCAAAAAGTTGGCACAAGAGCCTTTACACTTCCAAGAAAATTGAGCGACTTCGCTTTCTTTCTTTCTTATACAGTTGAACTAAAAAATACAAGTGGTCTCTTTATATTCAAGGATTGGTGTGAAGATAAACTTTAATATGAACCAGCTACCCTAACAAGAAATCCTACAGCTAATTAGAAGGTTCATCCCTTAAAGTTTTAGTTTATAAAATAAGGTGTTTTCTGTACCAAAGAAAAAAACAAAGAAAAAAATTAAAAGGCATTTTCTTTCGGAGAGTCACACATACTAATCAGAGACAGGGGAAGTTTTCTGAAACCAGATCATAGAATTACAGACCTTCAGAACTGTAAGGGCTCTTAGAAAATCCACCCAGAACAGAGTTTCCTGGAATGTAATTCTGCTGGGTGTAGCTTTTGCAGTAAGTAAGGGCTCCATAGCGGTCATTAGTTCTGCTCAACACCCCATCCAGTTCTGCTCTTCTCTACGCAGTTTCCCTTGTACTTGACTAAGGTCATATGACAAGTTCTGGCCAATGAATTGTGTGTGGAAATTGTATGCATTATATTTGGGCTGTAACATTCAAATGGCTGGTTTGAGATCCTCCTAAATTTCCTCATTTGTTTCTGGCAAAACGACCTGCAGTTTTCACGATGATGTCTATTCCATCAGCTGCATCCCTGAGTGATTATAAGAAAAAGCCCCTCTCCACTGCCATTAAACTATATTGGAAATGTAATGAGAGGAAGTCAGAAGAGAAGAGGGGGAATTCGAGAGAAACAGATGCACAGAGAGATAGTGAACCTTCCTTATTTTAAGCCTAAGAGATTTGGATGTGTTTTTTTCTCTCAACACAACCTACTCTATCCTACCCAACACAATGATCAGTTAAGTTTGAAGAATACAGGTCTTTTTACTACTGAAATGTTAAAGGCTTAAATGCTAATATAAACTATGAATCTTCACAAAAAGACTATATTGGGAGCATTTATCACACTCATTCTACCATAGTTTTGTTTCTGTGTGTTGTGCAGAAGACTGGTTACCATGTCAAAGATCATGGTATTCCATAGGGCAATTAGGGAGAACACCTCTGGTCCATACTCTGCAGTTTATAAAACAGTCAAACAAAGCTCTAAGGAATGAAGCATTCTCCAAGGTCATCCTCAGGGATGTGGTCAGTTAAGTGGCAGACGTAGGAACTGATGCCTGAAGTCCACCTCCGGGACCTGGCAAATTGGGGTGGCTTCACAGGTGAATCTAATTTTCTCACCTTTTACATGAGTTTTTAAAGAGCTAGTCCACTGGAAGCACCCACACCACCACACCATATAAATTAAAATCAACATCAGGTCACCATTGGTCCACAGAGAGGTAAAACAAAGAAACACTCATCAGAAAAGCTAAAAAAAAAAAAATTCTCAACCAAGATGAAAGCCAAGACACAATATCTTGTGGGAATATAAGGACAAACCCTCTCTGCTTTTTTTCTGAACCAGGATCCTACAGTCCTCTGTGAAAACTAAGTTCTCTGACTGAAAACCTGGCAGTGATGACCTCATGACACCCTGCTTTTCCTTAGGAAAGAATTTGGCCAGAAGTGATATTTCAACCTGAAATGAGGGGGAAGATATCCGACTACCTGAGTTTGTTGTTAAGCCACTGATGGCACCTCTCTGCTTTGAAACAGTTTATTTTGACTGGTGCTGGCGGTCCTAACAAAGCCCTAGTAGTCAGAGTGATAGCTATGAAATTGTAGGAGCACAGGTCTACTGCAGCACCCTTTGGATTTAATCAGAGCTGGAGGAAAGGAGTAAACGCTGCTTGAAAGAAATTTGGAAAAACAAATGAAAAAATGTAAGCTACTATATGAATGTTGCCAGAAACTGATTTTAAAAAGCTCAGAGAGCAAAGTCAGAGAGAGGAGAAATAGTGTATGACATCCCTAAAAAGAAATAGTACAAATGAACTTACAAAACAGAAAGAGACTCACAGACTTGGAGAACAAACTTATGGCTACTTGGTGGCGGGGGAGAGGGATAGTTAGGGAGTTTGGGCTGGTCATCACACATCACTATATTTAAAATGGGTAACCAACAAGGACCAACTTAACGTTATGTGCCAGCCTGGATGGGAGGGGCTGTTGGGGGAGAGTAGATACATGTATGTGTATGGCTGATTCCCTCCAGTTCAGTTCAGTTCAGTCTCTCAGTCATGTCCAACTCTTTGCAACCCCATGAACCATAGCACACCAGGCCTCCCTGTCCATCACCAACTCCTGCAGTTCACTCAAACTCATGTCCATCAAGTCGGTGATGCCATCCAGTCATCTCATGTTCTGTTGTCCCCTTCTCCTCCTGCCCCCAATCCCTCTCAGCATCGGAGTCTTTTCCAGTGAGTCAACTTGTCGCATGAGGTGGCCAAAGTATTGCAGTTTCAGCTTTAGCATCAGTCCTTCCAATGAATACCCAGGACTGATCTCCTCTAGAATGGACTGGTTGGATCTCCTTGCGTTCAAGGGACTCTCAAGAGTCTTCTCCAACACCACAGTTCAAAAGCATCAATTCTTCAGTGATCAGCTTTCTTCACAGTCCAACTCTCATGTCCATACATGACCACTGGAAAAACCATAGCCTTGACCAGACGGACCTGAGTTGGCAAAGTAATGTCTCTGCTTTTTAATATGCTATCTAGGTTGGTCATAACTTTTCTTCCAAGGAGTAAGTGTCTTTTAAGTTCATGGCTGCAATCACCATCTGCAGTTATTTTGGAGCCCCCCAAAAATAAAGTCTGACACTGAGTCCCTCCACTGTTCACCTAAAACTACGACGACATTGTTAATCGACTATACCCGATACAAAATGAAAAGTTTGAACTTTGGAAAAAAACAAATAAAATGTAACCAATTTTGTACAGTTTTAAAAATGCTCACCAATAAAAGCAACTTTGAATTCTTTAAAAAAAAAAAGAAAGAAAAGCTCAGTAAATTTCTTAAATATAAATAAATAGTTATTATTTATTATTTACTCTCAACTCCAGATTTATCTCTGAACTTCACTGCAGAACTTTATCCCACAAACTGGGGAAGGTCCCAATGGTATGGCCTGTATATTTCTTGAAATATGGCCCCCAAATGCAGATTCTCTGTGGCTGCTTTGAAATAAGCCAAATCATATTAGGTTTGTCACCGGAGTAAAATGAGATCTTTAGTTTAAAAAGTAATGAAGGGTAATTGGAACATAAATAACTTTCAAACATTTTGGCCTAGGCCTGAATACCTCTAGCATGTGAACAATTTTGAGTTATGCCCCAGGGACTGTACTGGTAGACACAGTGGGGAGCACGCATTCCAAAGGTTGCCTTGAGGGTTCCAAGCCTAATGATGAGGGCAGACAAACCTCTGCTTTTTCAGTCAAAGAGCCTCTCCAGAAAGCCTTATGCTCTCTTGCTTACCCCCCTGGAGAACAGAACTCCCACAGGCTCTCTCAGCCACAGAACAGGAGCAGCTCAGCTCATCGAAGCTCTCTCTGCCTCAGCAAACATAAATAATCATAGAACTTAGCCTGAAAGCTGCTTCCCCACCAAACAGGAGGTGAAACTAGGATAAACAGGACTTGGAAAAATAATGAGTTGGAAGCTACTGTATCAGCTTCCTTGGAGGAGTGAAATACACAGGGAGCCACCAACTCGTACACAGAAGGAAACAGTAAACTAAGCCTGGATACCACAGGACTTTCCTTCACTGGTGCTTTTTGGTATCACCTCGCCCCTCCAGAAATAGGACATCCATACTCACAAAGGTACTATTTCTCAAATAGAAGTGACTACACAATGTCTGGGTTTCCCTGGTGGCTCAGTGGTAAAGAATCCACCTGCCAATGCAGGAGACCTGAGTTTGATCCCAGGCTCAGGAAGATCTTTCAGGAGAAGGAAATGACTGCCCACTCCAGAATTCTTGCCTGGGAAACCCTATGGACAGGGGAACCTGGTGGGCTACAGTCGAAAGTGTTGAAAAAGAGTCAGACATGACTTAGTGACTAAACAACAACAACAATGGCTCAACAACTACAGTCGAAAGTGTTGAAAAAGAGTCAGACATGACTTAGTGACTAAACAACAACAACAATGGCTCAACAACTAAGTCTGCCCACCATAGCAAAAATGTGATTTAAGGAAAAATGTGGTTGGAGCCTCTTTCCTGCCTCCTCAGTTGTCTTGTTGTTCAGTAGCTAAGTTGTGTCAAATTCTCTGCAACCCCATGGATAGCAGCACTCCGGGGTTCCTTATCTTTCACTGTCTCCCAGAGTTTGCTCAAACTCATGTCCATTGAGTCAGTAATGCCAGTTGATGGATGATGTCAGTTGTCGAAATCTTACAAAGAAGTTCAACCCTAAGTAAAAAACTATCATCCTCCCAGCTCCTTTTCTTCCTAGTAGTCCAATTCTTTCATTTCCTCTTTGCCTTTGCTTTGATAAATACATTCTCAGGAAAATGTTTTGGATTTAAAGGCTTGAATTTTCCCATGTTGCAGCTTCTAAAGAGATCATGAGAATCCTGATAATCCAAAATGATGAATCTGGGCTTTCGAGACTCACAGTCCTTGATTGATAGAAGGAGTAGGGAGGTCCGCCTGCAAACTATAAACTGAAAGTACCATGTGTTCCCCAGTTTCATTCATTCACATAACAAACATGTTATGAACTCCAATAAACAGGCCACTGTGTTCATTATTGACCCCATCTATCCACGTCCATATAACATGGGAGACCAAGAAGGCACAGACCCTGATTTAAAGAAACTTGGAGTCTGGTAAAACAGATAAGCATGTAAACAAAGCACAAAGATATAAAATATATGATAGTGGTAAAAGCAACATACTATGTTTAGAAACCAGAGAGCAGGTAATTCTGATAGGAAGATATGGGATTTATTCAAGTCTTGAAGAAAGAGTATCAGTGGGGCAGTGTCGGGGGACAGATCTACCGGGGTGAATAAACAGCATGAGGGATGCACAAATTGTTTGAACATGGAAGCAGAATCTGGCCAGAGCACAACAGGTCAGATCCCTGGATGCCATGCTAAAGAGTTTGGAGAAGTCCATTAGTAACTGTGTTCAATAAGGCTGCTATAGCAAATTAACACAAATTTATTGGCTATAAACAATAGGAATTTGTTCTGAAGTCCAAAATTAAGGTGTCAGGATCTCAATCTCTCTGAAGCTTCAGGAAAGAATTCTTCGTTGCCTCTCCCTAGCCAGCAAGTCTGAACATTCCTTTGCTTATAGCTAAAATGCTCCAAATTCTGCCTTTCTTTTCATGGCTGTCTGCTCTGAGTCTATCTCTGTTTTTCTGATTTCTCTTCTTATAAGGACACCAGTCACTGGATTAGGGCCCACTCTGATCCAGGAGGACTTCATCTTGACTAGTTATATCTGGAAAACAGTATTTCCACATAAAGTCACATTTCGAGGTTCCAGGTTTACATGAATTTGAGGGGAACACTGTTCAACTCAGTACACAGATTGATGTCATGTACCATTATGGTTTTTCCAGTGGTCATGTATGGATGTGAGGGTTGGACTGTGAAGAAAGCTGAGCGCCGAAGAATTGATGCTTTTGAACTGTGGTGCTGGAGAAGACTCTTGAGAGTCCCTTGGACTGCAAGGAGATCCAACCAGTCCATTCTAGGGGAGATCAATCCTTGGTGTTCATTGGAAGGACTGATGCTGAAACTGAAACTCCAATACTTTGGCCACCTCATGTGACGAGTTGACTCACTGGAAAAGACTCTGATGCTGAGAGGGATTGGGGGCAGGAGGAGAAGGGGACGACAGAGGATGAGATGGCTGGATGGCATCACTGACTTGATGGACATGAGTTTGAGTGAACTCCTGGAGTTGGTGATAGACAGGGAGGCCTGGCGTGCTATGATTCATGGGGTCGCAAAGAGTTGGACACAACTGAGAGACTGAACTGAACTGAACTGATCCACAGTAATCTGTGTCCCGCCCACAATATTGTACTGCATTTGCCCCTCCTTGATGATCAATGCTAAATCAGAGGGTGGCTTCTAGTGTTGTGTTTGATGATGACCTTCTTGACACTCAGTGCCTTGGTGGTTTGGGGAACATCACCCCTTTTTGGTTTCCTTCTCGCCTCCATAGTTTCTTATGTTCCAGCTTCTTTTCTGAGTACTGATTTCTCTGTTTATAACTTAAATCAATGACTATCAAATGTGACACTATGAATCCCTAATGAGAGGATGCCACGGGGATAAGGGTTTTGATAGGCAGCCTTAAAAATGGCCCTCAGGGATCTCTGCCTGAGAGTTATCATATTGCTTGTGATTTTCCATATACACATTTTACTTGAACGACTATTTCTACAACGTTTGAAAGCCACCAAATGCTCTACATGCTGCTGTTACTCAAGGTTCCATCTTTGGCCAGTTTCTCTCTCACTGTGCCCATTCTCCTTGGGAAATCATACCTACGTCCATATTGGTAATCACCTTCCCCTACTCTAATAGTTTTGAAATGCACATGCTAGCCATCTATGGGGTTGCACAGAGTCGGACACGACTGAAGCGACTTAGCAGCAGCAGCAGCAGACTTACCACAAAATGTAAACGTCCCATGGTATTCATCTTCCTCATATGATCCCTTTCTCTTGCGCCTAGACTGGTGGACTGGACTTACTGACGGATTTCTAAGAAACAGAAGACTGCAGACCTCAGGCCTGAGATTAGGCTATAGTCTCAGGGGACTGCAGCTTCCATCTTGAAATGGTTCTCTCTTGCCCTCTCTTGGAAGGTTCAACAGAGATAAGCCAGTTGCTATAAGGATAAGCCTGTGTGAAGAGGGATAGAGGCCTCAAAACCCAGATGAGTGAACTTGAAAGAAGATACTCGGCCAGACAGACTTTCAGATGAGACCAGGCATGGCCAACAAAACTGAAAAACTCTGAGCTAGAGGCACCCAGCCAACACCTCACCCAGATTCCTGACCTACTAACAACTGTGAGATAAGAAATGCTTGAAACTGGTGTTTGTCAAGGTTCCTTCCTTGGCTTGTTTCTCTTTCACCGTCCTCTTTCTCCCTGGGGAATATGCTTATGTCCATATTGATAATTACCTCCACCTATTCTTATAGTTCCAAGGGCACATTCCTAGACTTATCTCAATATTTACCTGACCATCGGCCATCCCACTTAAACGTCACAAGCGCTTCAAAGTGACAATGACCCAAGACTAACCTTATAAACATTCTTACAAAATATATTTTCTGCTTTATTTCCCATTTTAATAAATGGTGCTACCATGACCCAGTTCATCCTTAATTTCTCTCTCTCGCTCCTCACTGTTCTTTCAATAATCTCTTAAAATCCCATAAAATCCACTTCTTTGCTACGCCTTGATCTATTTCCTACATCTTCTCTATCACTCTTAGTTCAGGACACTGCAATTTCTGCCTTGAGTATTTCAATATCCTCATAAACAATCCACATAACACAGAGGTGGAGAGGCCAAATTCTTCTTTCTGACTTAATTCTAAACCTCAGAGCATTTGAATCCCACCTCTGTTACGTACTTGCTGGGTTATATTTGACAAAATATTTAATCTGTCTCCTTATAATTATATCATCTTTAAAACAAGGGTAATAGTAAGCAGAGTGGTAAGTGCATGAATTCTTACTTTGCCATTCAATATCTGAGTGCAACTGGGCAAGTTACTTTGTTGATCTCTTCCTCCATTTCTTTTTGTGTCATACGAGAATAATAATAGGAATCAATACATAAAACTATTGTAATAATGGAACATACTGACTGCTGGCCAAATATTTTCTGTTGTTATTCATTGTGCCGCTTTTAAATCCATTCATTATCTTGCAAAGTGATATCTCTAAATCTTATGACATTCCCCTGCTTAAAGCTCTTCGATGGTCCACTTATTACCCCTTAGCATAGCATCCTGCAACCTTCACAATCGGGCAAATCTCTTATATTTTATCTCTCTCCATTCTTCCCCCCTGAGCCTTAAACACCAATCTGACTAAGCTTCTTGACCTTCTTCAAGGGCCAAGTACTTACATGCCCCTCTGTCATTGCCAGTGTCACCCCTTCTGCCTTAAATACTCTTCCTATCCTACCGACCTGACTCACCCATCCTTTCTGTATTTAGCTGATGCCATCAAAATTTCCAGGCAATTTCCCCAACCATCATACACATACACACACATATACACTAACACACCCATGTACACAAGCAGATCCTCCCATAAGCATCCATGGGCCTCTTTGCACACCTCTATACCTATATCTACCATCTAAGGAATTGTAACTAACTGTGTACATCACTGTCTTTCCCCACTAGACATGAGCAATGTACTCCAGCAATGGGCAGGAACATCTGGAACATTGTAGGTGCTCAGTAAATGTTTAATCAAGAAGTAAATGGAGCTCTAATCTGACATTTCTTTTTTTCTTTGAGAGAGTGTATGCACTTTCTGTATTTTGTTGCTACAGTTGACTTTTATAGTACTGGCTTGTTATGGTATGCCAACAACTAGAGACATTCTTGGTAAAGATCAAACAAGGGCATGGTTTCTGGACAATGAAGAACCCTGGGAAGTTCCAGAAACTTGGGCCCACCTGTCCAACCCAAACCAGGTGAATGAAATCACAATGATCTCTGCAAGCCTGCCTATTCCATAGCTTCAGAGAGGTGCATTATCTGGTTAGAGTCTCCTCTGTTTAACTCTCCACTCCCACAAAATTCTACAATTATGATGAAATAAGCTTCAGATCAACAATGCCAGGGAGGTAGGCTTTTTGTCTCATCTTTCAGTGACTCTCTAAGTAGCCAGGTGCCTTAGATTGGGGCACCACTAGTCAGTGTATTGATTTCCAATTGGTGGGAGGAGCAAGGTCTGTATCAAGGTCTGTAAGTGTCAAAGATGAGAGACCAAAGAGTTTCCTGCCTTTTTAGAGACAATCAACCAGCTGTTAAGTCCTGGTTCTTAAAAATATGTAAGAATGGTGGAAGCTATGCTTTTTTCCTTCCTATATAATTTTCAGTTTTAATATAACCTGAAGAAGTAAAATGACTGTTGAGAAATGCCATGTATTTCTGGTAGAAATGGGAGAGACTTCTCAAGATCTCAACAACAACAAAATGAGCATGTCTGTATCACTAATGAGAACTCTTACTGAACCCACATGTTTCATAAAGGTTCTCAATCTGTGAGACCAGCAAAGACAGTTTGTCAAAATAGAACCTTTTTCTGTACCTAGGAAAGAGAAATTAAGGGAAAGGTATACCGGTAAAGCAGATCAATAAAGAAAGGTAAAAAAGAATTCCCTTTATATTTCTAGCATAGAGAAATGGAATTACTTTTCAAGAATATATTTTCATCACTAGAGTAAGGCAACAATAATCAGAGTAAGACTGAATGAGATCAGAGTAAGTCTGTAGTGCTTACATATTAGGATCTTTGTTATTTTCTTTGGCACAGATAATTTTTCCAGAGATGCTGGCTGGAAGTTTCTATGCTGCTGCAGAAATAGGAAATAGAAGCAATAAATAGGTGACTGGAATATTTCAAGTAAGAAAATACAACTCAGAAAAAGGACAAAAAACAGGCTGAAGTGTTGACCCCACTGAGAAAAAGGATGTAAATTTCATTTACTAACTGTGAAACTATGTGTCCTCTGATTGTGGGCCCTATAAAGTGTATACAGGGTTACACATTGTAATTCAACTCACCTTACACTATAAAACCACTCTAGAATTCAGAGAGAGAGGACATAACGTTTTCAAAAAATGCTTTGCAATCTTATCTTCAAATCTATGATCTATCCTTCTTAGAAAGCTCCTTGTAGAAGAGAGTGACTTTATCAGCACCCAAATGATATACTAATGGAAGTTTGTCTTGCCTGAGAGAGGATATTCTCAAGGTACAGGTATGGCAAGGGACTGATATCAAAGAAGATAGAAAGAACCATGGAGGAATGGACAGGCTTTGAAGAGACACATCACAAGGTACAGGTATGGCAAGGGGCTAATATCAAAGAAGATAGAAAGAACCATGGAGGAATGGACAGGCTTTGAACAGACACATCACAAGGACAAATATATGAATGGACAATAGGCACAAGAAGCAAGTGTTCGTTGGGGAATGCAATCTAACCCACAACGTGATACCATTCCTCTCACCCTCAAGAATGGCCAAAATCTACAGGACTGACTACATTAAGTGTTGGTGAGAATGTGAAGCAACTAGAACCCTCATACATTGTGATGGGAACATAAAATGATTTCATAACTTTGGGAAAAATTCTGATCACTTCTTATAAAATTTAACACACACTTATTCTGCTGCTGCTGCTAAGTCGCTTCAGTCGTGTCCGACTCTGTGCGACCCCAGAGACGGCAGCCCACCAGGCTCCCCCATCCCTGGGATTCTGCAGGCAAGAACACTGGAGTGGGTTGCCAGTTCCTTCTCCAATGCATGAAAGGGAAAAGTGAAAGTGAAGTCACTCAATCGTGTCCGACTGTTCGCGACCCCATGGACTGCAGCCTACCAGGCTCCTCTGTCCATGGGATTTTCCAGGCAAGAGTACTGGAGTGGGTCGCCATTGCCTTCTCCACACACTTATTCTATGACCCCTCAATTCTACCCCAAGAATTACCCAAGATAAATAGAAACATATGTTCAAAAAGTACCTTGCCATAGATCAATTACCTCAGCTTTATTCATAATTGGCTGAATCCCAGAAGCAGTTCAGGAGTCCATCAACAGGAAAAAGAATAAGCCATGATATATTCATACAATAGAATACTACTCAACACTATACATACAACAACAAAAATGAGTCTCAAAAATATTATGGTGAACGAAAAAAATCTATATCAGGCAAGTATCTCCAGAGAAACAGAACAGGATCAACATGTCCACACACACATAAAGAGGTTATAAAAACTGGCTTGTGTATTTGTTGAGGTAGGCAAGAGCCAACTGGCAAGCTGGAAGCATAGATTGCAGCCTTTACGCAGAATTTCTTCCTCTTCAATAAACCTCAATTTTTGCTCCTAAGGCTTACAACTGATTAGACAAGGCCTACTGACATTATTAAGGGAAATTGGCTTTACTGAAAGAAAATTGTGGATGTTAACCACATTTCCAAAATGCCTTCACAGCAACACACAGATTTGTGTTTCATTACATAAATGAATGAAGTCGCTCAGTCGTGTCTGACTCTTTGCGACCCCATGGACTGTAGCCTACCAGGTTCCTCTTTCCATGGGATTTTCCAGGCAGAATACTGGAGTGGGTTGCCATTGCCTATAGCCTAGCCAATTTGACACAAAAAATTATCCATCACAGAAGCCTTACCAAACAAGACTGCACTCTCTGATTTTCAGTTCAGTTCAGTTCAGTCGCTCAGTCGTGTATTTATGTGCAATTCCAGAATAGGGAAAACTAATATAAAGAGGTGTAAAATCAGAAAGGAGTTTGTCTTGGGGTTGGTAGTGGAGAGGCACGAGAGAAATTTCCAGGGTGATGATAACATTCTATGTGCTGACAGGGGTTTGAATTACACAGGTGGGTACATTTGCCAACAGTCGGGTAATATATATTTGGGATTTGTGCATTTTATATATGGAAACTGTATTTGAAAGGAAAAAAATCTGTAAGCAAATAGTGATCTCTATTTAATAATATGTATGTTGAATATTGAAGAAAGTACATTGATGTACCTTTAAATGCTTTTGAAAAGCAACTGATAGATGGCCAGAAGGATGGATAGTGACAGGTGAGTTGGGGAGTGTTCGTGGCAGAGTGAAGATGTTTTTGTTGCTTAGTGGCAAAGTCACATCCGACTTAGTCACTGTTGACCACAAGGCTCCTCAGTCCATGGGATTTCCCAGGCAAGAATATTCAAGTAGGTTGCATTTCCTCCTCCAGGGGATCTTCCAGACCCAGGAATCAAACCCAGATCTCCTGCATTGGCAGGCGGATTCTTTACCACTAGATGAGGTATACACAAAAGTTCACTGTATAATGCTTTTTACTTTGCTGTAATTTTGAAAATTGTCATATCAGAATGTTGGGGGAAAAAATCAGCCTCTCAAAATAAATTAACATGTTTGTATCTTTCTTCCATCAACCAGCTGGAGTCAAGTGTCAACTCCAGTGCTATACCAAAGTACTCTCCCTAAGACCATCAGCCTCTATATTGCTAAATCCCATGGCACTGTTCTAGACCTAGCATACGTTAAATTTCAGAGAAAGTGGCCCTGAGCTGAAGAGTTCATTAAATATGCTTGAAAAAGGAGTGTTGTCTCAACTTTAAATACTGGCTCGCTTTTCTTCACAGCCACTGATTCTTCTGCCTTTTCCTAAGCAGAAAATTATCAACATCAATCTTTTTTAATTTTCTGTGTCCTAGAACCTTGCTACTCAAAGTGTGAGTCAGCAGCACTGGTATTAGCTAGGAACTTGTTAGAAATGCAGTTCCCAGCTCTGAGCTACTGAATGAGAATCTGCATTTAAACCAGAAGGTGACTCAGAAACATATTAAAGGACGGGAAGCACTGGCTTCTAGCTTAACTGCCCAAGTTCTTTGTCGGTCTAAGATATCACTGCTTCCTGATCATCCATCTGCTGCTCTGGATCCTCCTTCGCCAGCTCCTTTCCTTCTCTCCACCCAGTGTAAATTAAATTAGAGTTCCATCCAGATGTTCTGATGCTCTTCTTCCTTTATCCCAGTTTTGGCCATCTGCCCACCTAAATGCTGAAGACTCCCAAACATTTTTCTTTATCCACTTCCTTGAGGTCCGGGCATGCATATCCAACCTGCCTATTGACAATTTCCCTTTGAATGTCCCACAGAAACTTGAGACTCATTGTATCAGCAACCGAGTTCAACTTTTACTTCTACTATACACCCTTCTCCCCCTCCCCAAACTGCAAGGCTCAGTTAATGGCGCCACTACCTAAGAGGGAAGTCATGATCACGCCAGATGCCTTTCTTCTCTACTTTGTACCGTAACCAGGTGCCATTCACTCAACTTTCTAAATATTTGAGTTCGTCCCCGTCTCTCTCTGTTCCTAGGCTTTTTTTCCCTCCATACCTTGGCTACTAAAAACCTTCATAATAGATTCCCTGCCTCTGGTGAAGCATTCCTCCATTCAACTGCTTCCAGAATGGTTTACCTAAAACTAAACTTTCATCATTTCTTTATCTTGCTTTTACAGTCTTTCAACAATGAGCCTCACTTTCAGTATACATTTCAAACATCTTGGGCTACATTTACATCTCATATAGTAAGCAAATCCCTTTCCACTAGCTCACCCTGGAACTTAAAAACTCTGCTGCTTTTTATTTCAGTGAGGTTGAGTTCAGACTGAATTCTTGCCTCTCTTTAATTGTAAAAGCTTTGAATAAAGTCATCCATACCTGTTTAACTTTGGTACAGTTTTTGCTTCATCATTTGGTAATTGTCATTTATACTTTGAAGAGGGCTTAAACACCACCTTTTTTAGGAAGACTTCCTTAATGATCTCCAGGCTTCCTTCCTCCAGTCTACAACAAAGATTTGGTTGTCTTTCTTCTAAACTTCCACAGCTGGTACATACTTAATAAAAACCATGTTTCTTTTTATTTATCTGTCTCATCTGCCAGAATGGGAGTTCCTTAATATACAAGTATGTCTTGCATCTCTATATCTCCCACTTACAGAATAACTTTGAGTATATGATGAACTTCAATTAACGGTGGTTGAATGAATTGATAATCAAATGAACAAAGACATCAGGTCTCCTCATAACATGATACTGAGCAAAGCATGACCAGCAGGCTGCATTCTGCTTATTTAATGTCAGAAAAATCTGAGGCAATCATGAAAAACAAGTTATCTGATAAATGTAACACACACGAAATCTGGGCTGAGCAAGAAAGAGAATGAATATCCCTCTTCCTTTGGGAATATATCTCATTTTATGTCCTCTACTAGTTTCTAGCATCTGAGGTTCTCAAATGTCTTTATACTTACTAAGCTAAACACTTAGTTTAAGAAACATATATATGTTAAAATTTTTTAAAACTTTGGATAAGAAAAATAGTATTCCATAGCTCAATTGTTTAGGCTATAAATTTGGTAGCTGAATGTTAGAATCTTGTGAGTTTCATGTGTGTCTTGACAATGTTTTCCTTAAAAGGAAGACAGTAACCTCAAGTTTATGACTCAAGACTTGTACAGGTTAGAGAAAACAGACTTACAGAGCACATCAACTTTACCACTTTCATGAGGAACACATCCTACCATATAATGGGTGCTAGTTAGAGGAAAGATATTGAGCAAAGCACTTTATAAGGAGTATTTCATTTAAATACCAATTCTGTGATTTAGATACCTTAATTATTTTAACCCATCAAGCTCATCCTATTGAAATCTTCCTTTGCTTACTTTGACCCAGTCATACGCCCGTTCCAGTCCTTGAATTTCACATCTCAGAGCTTCTGGCATGAGCTGTTTCCTCCGTGTGCACTCTGCTCCTTAAGAGTTTTTGTCTGGTTGATTGCTTCTCATCCTTCAGGCCTCAGCTCAATTTCACCTTCTCAAAGATGCTTCTCCTGATGATCCAAGTTAAAGTTGCTGCCTACTCTTCCCAAGCTACTCTCTACCACTTCCTCCTGATGTAACTTCCTTATAGCAGAGGTTCTCAAAATGTCCTCTGCAGTCCAATGGGGACCTCTGAGACCCCTTTAGGGAGTCCATGAGGAGAACAATATTTGCATAATAACACTAAGATGTTATTTGCCTTTCTCACTGTATTGACATTTGTACTAACAGTGCAAAAGCAGCGGCAGATACAATCCTAGTGCCTTAGTATGAATCAAGTCATTGGCACCAACTAAACCAGTGGTCATTGTATTCCTTAGTGCAGGACACAAAGACAAAAAATAAATACAAAAAAACAAGCTTAAGGATATCCTTGATAAAGTGATAAAATGTATTAATTTTATGAAGCCTCTACTCTTGAGTATAAACTTTCTCAATATTTCATGTGATGAAATGGGTAGTAGGCATAAAACACTTTTGTTGCATACAAAGTATGGTTTTTCTCAAAGAAAAGCACTAGGATGACTGAACTGAGAATGGAATTAGCCTTTATTTTCATGGAACAGCATTTCTATTCAAAAGCACAACCTAGAAACTTGGGTACTTGGCAGACATTTTCTAAAATGTAAACCAAATGAATCTGTCACTGCGATGAAAACACTGACAATATTTGTTGCCAGTAATAAAATTTGAGTTTTCCAGAAAAACTCAGAATTTTTAAAATTTATATGTGCCACCATGAGCTTGAAAGCTTCCAGATACTTGAAGACTTTTCTCACAATAACTGTGGTGATATTAACAAATGTGATTTTTTATGTTGTCTGTACACATAACTCAGTGAACCAATGTTTTCCAAATGACCAATGCATAATGTTATAAAATCATGTGTAGATAAAAAAATCCATTGGAAGTAAAAGACAGACCAAGGTTATTGTTGTAACAGAATATGAAAAGTTTATTGATATGACTTTGGATTCTACATTGCAATTAACATTTAAGAAGCTGCCACTTGACAATTTGTATTCCTTCTTTACAATCTACTCCATATTTGTAATTATTGCTATTGTCTGTCTCCAACCATCGATTATCAACCATGAGAACAGGGTCTGCATCCATCTTATTCATTGGCATCACCTGTGCCTAAGAGAGTGCCTGGCACATACTAGGTGGGTGATAAGTATTTAGTTGCATGAATAAATTCCCATTTTAAAGTTGAAGGAATTTAGTCTTAAAGACATAATGTTATTTACCCAAAGTCACAGATCTACTAAGTGACTGAGGAGGAATTCATTTCTGTTCAACTGCAAAGCTCATGTCCTTAATTAATTTCCTCCACCAAACTGCCTCTCCAGTGAAGATGCAGAGAGGTCTTGTCACATACATACCCAGCTTTAATATCATCAGACTTTGAGCTTTTGTGAACTTTTATAGCCTCTTATGTTTGATATGAACTTATTTTAGAACTACAGGAAAACAGTATTTGAATCCAACTTCTCATAGACTGACCCAGAGTTACTTATTCTGAAAAACAGCCCTGGGCTTCCATCCAATCCCATGGGTAGGTGTGGAACCGAGGCCATGGAAGTTGCATGAAACAGTTTTCACTTCTCCAGCTTCATCCCTGGCTCTTTCTTTTCTAGAATCCCAGATGATGGGGAAAGGAACAAAAGAAAGAGGGCCTGGAATACTAAATTGAGGACTTTAACTTTCCAACCATAGTAGACATTTTTCCATAGCTGACAACTAACTCACACATCTTTCAGAGATATGCTTGATAAATGGTGGTTGGTGACCAGCTACACCAACAGGGCCACTGCTGAGAGATCGAAGCCACTAAAATGGAAGCACATTCTGGCAATTCCAGTGCTTGGCAGAAGCACAGAGCCCAAGTTTTTAGAGAACAAGGACCTTTGGAAAGGTTCTTGCCAGGTATCTTTTGCAATTTACTTTCCATTTCTAGATGACATTTAAACCAACAACAAAACATTTTATTGCTAAATTATTTCATATGCTGCATGGCAGCAACCAAATCAAATGCAACTCAAATTGTCCCTAAAAATGATGTGTATGTGCGTCTTCCCAGGTAACGTAGCTGGGAAGCTGGAGAATAGAATGAAAAACAGCCCCATGCACCCCTACTCTCTGCCCTCATGGTGGTCAGGGCAGTATTATCGGACACCAATTCCAGTGCTCAGGGAATGCTTGAGTGCTTCATCAATGTTGACCTTAAGCTATGAATGGCTACTTATCATGGTAAGATCACCAGCTCCTAGCCCAGAGCAGATGATCAATAAATGATCATTAAATGACTAATTTTCTACAATGCCAGTATATATTTCACATGAGTAGGCATCCTTTAAGCTGGAAACACTGTGGTTGTACTGAAGACCAAACAATTCCTACTGTCTGCTGCAAAGAAGGTTAAATTCATAAATCATGGCAGTTTATATACTTCTGCCAGTAAAGATGATAATATTTTACCTTTAGAGAGATCTGATATCCAGATCACAGCTGTCAGATCAAAATATTGACTTAGCCTACAGCCCTACTACAAAATATAAAATAGTACCATCTACCTCTTCTAGAGGAAATTCAAACATAGTATCATTTGGGGTAGGAGTAGGGGAGAATAATAAAGAAACCAAATACATGGCTCAGATTAACTGAGGCTTAAAATTATTCCAATTAATACGTTTTCTAATTATTTTCTCTAACTTTGATATTATTTGTTTTATTTCTAGATTTCAATCTATGTTACATCCAGACACAAGCACAAAATAAATGCTTCATAAATGTTTGTTGAATTAATTTGATACAATGGTTCTATGAGTATGGTCTGAGGACCCCTTGAGATCATGGTGTGCTGGAGAAACTTCTGTCATCTCACAAGCAACAACTATCACATTTGTGAGAATTTTATGACCCAGCTGTTAAATATGAGTTATTAAAAATTAAATTATGAAAATCTGCAATTAAGTTATATAAAAATAAAGGTAATAAGTACTCAAAAACCATCATTTTCTAAATATCTTCCTGCATTGCACTGTTTCTAAGTTCTTGATGTTGTTAAATCTATTTTATTTCTATGTAGAAACATCTAACAGTGTGCTACTTTGCATTTCTTCCCAACTTTTCATTATCATTCATTTTGGGAAGATTTACAGCAGAAATATTGGCAAATGCTTCCAATGGGGCTTTTCTTTCCTCCTTGATGAGCTGATTATCATAATATTTACTATCATCACACTACTTCCTGAGAGTTCACAATACTCTTTCAGGTGGTCTACCAAGTCCTCCTCCTTAACGTGAAAGAACAGATTTTCTCCATAAATATTAACCAAAACAAAGATTTAAACAGATTGAATGCAGAAACAGATATGAGATTCCAACTATAAGCTAGATATTAAAGCAATTTTTGAAAAATGTAAAATTATGCCCTTCTTCTCACTACTTATTTTTTTCTTGAAAAAGTGTTGTGTTATGCTAAAGACAAGATAATAGGCCCAAAATGGAATTGCTTATGCTAAACTCCATTTCCACAAGTGAAGACTTAATCACAGTTTCAGCTCCCACAAAAATGAAATCTTAAACCAGTCAATCAGGAACCTCCTCAGTCAGTTCAGTTCAGTTCAGTCGCTCAGTTGTGTCCGACTCTCCGCGACCCCATGAATCACAGCACGCCAGGCCTCCCTGTCCATCACCAACTCCCGGAGTACACTCAAACTCATGTCCACAGAGTCAGTGATGCCATCCAGCCATCTCATTCTCTGTCGGCCCCTTCTCCTCCCGCCCCCAACCTTTCCCAGCATCAGAGTCTTTTCCAGTGAGTCAACTCGTCGCATGAGGTGGCCAACGTATTGCAGTTTCAGCTTTAGCATCAGTCCTTCCAATGAACATCCAGGATTGATCTCCTTTAGAATGGACTGGTTGGATCTCCTTGCAGTATAAGGGACTCTCAAGAGTCTTCTCCAACACCACAGTTCAAAAGCATCGATTCTTCGGCGATCAGCTTTCTTCACAGTCCAACTCTCACATCCATACATGACCACGGGAAAAACCATTACCTTGACTAGATGGACCTTGGTTGGCAAAGTAATGTCTCTGCTTTTTAATATACTATCAAGGTTGGTCATAACTTTCCTTCCAAGGAGCAAGCATCTTTTAATTTCATGGCTGCAATCAGCATCTGCAGTGATTATGGAGCCCCCAAAAATAAAGTCTGACACTGTTTCCACTGTTTTCCATCTATTTCCTGATTAGCATTAATTAAGCAATTTGCCTGATAAACCCCTACAATAATAAAATAACTTTGCAATAATCAACCTGCTTTTTTGCCTAGTGTAATCACCTTATTCTTGCCCACTTCAACCTAAAAAAATCTCTACCTTGTATACCTGGGCAGAATGCCTTTCTATCTGTTAGATTGAATGTTGGCTGATTCACAAATCGATCACTGAATAAAGCCAGTAAAGATCTTTATAATTTGCTCAGTTAACTTTTTTGTTTTTAATAGTTAATGTAATAATGTATTTTTTCATTTATATAGTAAATGGATTTATTTATACTTATTCTAATATGATACACGGAGAAGGAAATGGCAACCCACTCCAGTATTCTAGCCTGGTGGGCTACTGTACGTAAGGTTGCAAGAGTCGGACACGACTGAACAACTAAACCACCAATACGATAAACATTGACAGATATGTCAGAAAAGTAAAAGCTCTTTGGGGTCTTCAAGAATATTTTAAGAGTGTGAAGGGGCCTGAGATCGAAACTTTGAGAATCACTGACTTAATGCAGTAAATCCCATATAGTGCTATTTGACCTAGTGTAGTCAAACTAGAAAAGCAGGTCCATATTCTCAGGCCTTTGTGACCTTGGGAAATTAATGACTGACCTTTTCAAATCTGTATTTCTCCATTTGCAAAACGACAGGGCCAGACAGGATGACCTCAGTGAACCTTTTTTTAGCTCTTAGATACTGTAACTAGGAGAATTATAAAACGAGCTTTGACTCTAGTTTGAAGGCAGTGGAAATCTTTTTGCTTTGTCATCTTTTTTATACCTCCAACCCACATCATCACTGTCTTTAACAATCTTTATCCGCCTAAGCTTCTGCCTCCCAAAGGATTTAACATTAGATTACATCACCATAATTACAGAAGTCATTGCTTCCAGTGTCAAAAACTCAGACCACTCTTGGACTAAACTATGTCATATAGCAGTTATAAAAAACGCTGTGCAGACCAACAAAATGCCACGGTTTAGTGTCACTCCATCCATCAGGTGGAAAATGAAATTCCTAAAGCAGGCACTGTGACCGAATTTAATAAAGCAAACTTTCACCCAGGACCTGCTTTGCATCTCCCACAGCAGCAGAATGACATGAGTGTTTTCTCCTTTCTGTGCAAGTACCACAAATTAGTATCTGCTTGCCATCCTTTAAAGTGTGTGAATTATCCCTCTTAATTCTAGGCAAGTCCGCGGAGACTTGCCTTCCGAACTCACTGCAGCAAAATGCAAATGATGTATGTAATAAAAAAGCCCTTGCCAAGTGAAACTGCAGCCTTCACTTTCATATCACATCTGCGTCTCCTTTCCTCCAGCGTACCCACAGCCAGAGCGAGACGGGAAATCGCAGCCCAGTGTGCCGGGAATTCAATTTCCAGATCCCCTCCCGACACCAAACAAACGAGCAGAAAAAGCCAGCGCGCGGGGGGCGAAGCTGCGCGGGAGATGCGAAGGGTCAAGGGCGCGCGGGCTGAGCCGGCTCTGCGCGGCGCCCGCCTCCCGTCGCGGGGCTTGGACGGATCTGGGCGCCATGAGCCCTGGCCCGTTAGGGGCGCGGGAAGCAGAGCTGCGCTGAAATGGCTGCCGGCGTCGCGGCTGCGGGAGGAGGGACGCTCCGAGCCAAGGACAGGCTGCCCTGCCGCCGGGGAGCGTCCGCCTCCCAGCAGCAGGCGAGACGCGGCCAAGGTGCCCCGCATTTGGGGCACCTCCCAAGGCCAAGGCGCGGCGACCCCCGCCTTCACTTAACTCTGCAGAAGGTCACCCCAGCACCGCCCTCCTCTGCGCGGCACGTGCAGCTAGGCGTTGCCATGGCAACCTCCCCCCCACCCCCTTCTCATTATTGAACAGCTGAGACACAGAGCGTCTCTGAACTTGTTACAGCGCAAGGTAAAGCAGCCCTCCGAGGGCTTAGTTTCCTAACTATTGTTCTTTGCGCAACTGATTGCTTCTTGCAGTTAGAAAAACCTACCCGTGCTTTTCAAACGTTCTCACCATCACTCCTGGGCCAAACGTGTCAGTGCATCTGATCATTCTCCTCCAAGGAAGTGCAACAGAATTACTTGGGGCAGGAGTCAACTTCAACCCCAATTTCCTGACACTAATCTTGGAACCATGTTACCGTTTGGAGGACTCAGTTTCAAAAGATATAGATCATTAATAATTTAGATATAGTTATTATAAATTATATTATATATTGATAATTATAGGAAAAACCTCTCCCTTTTGCACCTATAAATGTTTGAAGATGCAATATTCTGTCTTTCTTGAGCCTATCGGAATGCCCAGTGAAATAGCACTCTGGAAAGTAAATTGATAAGCAAGTATTTCTTTTAATTGTGAGTAATTGAAAATAATGACCCTTTAGGATAAAACTGTATGCTCAATGATGAAAGAAATGCAAATTATAATAACTATTTAGTAAAATATACTATTTAGTAAGGATTCTTTTTTGTTTGTTTTTAATAATAGCCAGTGTTGACAAGGGGTGGCAAAACTCATATACAGGCTTAGTGATGGTGTAAACTGATACAGTCTTCCTGGGGGCAGTTTTTCCCAAGAAATAATTAGAGCTGTGAACAAAATATAGCTACAAGTTGCTCATAGCAAAAATGTTTATGATGTATTTTTTTAATCCAGCTAAACCTACACCGAGGATTGGATAAAGAAATCAATACAATGAGATATTGTGTATGTTTTAAAAATGAAATAAAAGAATACCTAATTCCTTGAAAGGTTTTTAATGATTTATTGCTAAATGAAAAGTAGATATTAAACAGTAATTAATTTGGTCTAATTTTATTTTATTTAAATGTATTTAATAAGGAAAATGTTAACAATGGTTATCTCTGGGTGGTGAAATTACAGATGACTTTATCTGGTTTCTTACTCTCTGACAATGGCAGGCATTTTTAAAACTTTTTTATATTTCATATATTTTTGTATTATTTTATATATTTATATATAACAATTAAAAAAAACCAAACATGTTTTGTCTGATGTTTTATAAGTAAATAAATATAAATATTTATAATAATATAATTATAACCTATTTACACCTAAGCTAAACACATTTTCCTCAAAGGAAAGTAGATTTTAATACAGAGAAGAGATCTGGATTGCTCTAGTCATTTTTCCCTTGTCCCCGCCCCCTCAGATATCTGAGCACTTGCATCTGATTTGGAAAGGAAATATTTCTTCAATTCTTTAGGTTCTACCAAAGGAAACAAAAATGAGTTTCCACTGAGAGCATAATGACATTAAGGAATACTCAGAAACATTTTAGTGTCATACATCTTCATTAAGGATTAAGACTTTCATTTTGTTCTTGTTCTCTGGCTATAGAATTGCAAATTGAAGAGCATTTGTGGGTTTAAAGTGGAAATTCATGAGTGATGATGTGAGGGCTGTCTCCAGTGCCAGATTGTACACAAAGTAGAATCTTTCAAAAGAGCCTTCTCTGTGGTCGCTGCACCCAGGCTGCAGAACAGCAGGGAACCGCCCGTCATCCCATTCACACACGACTACATGATCTTCCAGGGAAACTGCTCTCTTCTCACCCTGGGGAGAGTACATCTGATGTGAGATGCCCTGCAGAAGTACACTCAAGGCACCTCATTTCTAAGGAAGAACCCAGGCCTGACCAATGGTTGCAATGCAACCAGTGAAAGCTTGAGAACTGTTGCTTGTGAATAATCCTGAGGAAAATAAATCATAGACATGGGCAAAGATATAGCCACAAGAATGTTTGTTGTTATACTATTTTATAACAGTAAAATCTTACCAGTAAATGTCCAAGAGTTAAAGAAATCACATTACAGCTGAATGATAAAGCTGTATGTTGCCATTAAGACTGAAGACCAGAAAGAATATTCAGTGAAGCAGGAACAGCTCAGTTCAGTGTTAAGTGGAAAGAGGCATGTTAAAATAGAATGTACAATGTGACTTCATTTTTATAAAATATTCCATATTATACACTATATTTAATGTTATATACATAATTGGAAGTAGAAGCTCAAATCCAAAATTATGTGTTAGCAGTTATTTTTATTTTAATATCTTTAATAAGTCCATTAAAAATATGCTTTTTATGGTTAAGGAATTATTAATAAGGTATTAATGGGAAAAAAATGTGATTTTATTAGAGGGAAGGGAAAGGTACTATGGGCTCTGATGACTTTTCAAACATGCATTTGCAGGCACCTGGAAACACTTTCAAAGCATACATTTTATTAGTTCAGCAATTAGAGGATGATACACTGCCTTAGTCACATTACCCACTTCATGTATCCATTCCTCTGGACTAAAGTACTTGGACCATGTCTTTCTCTAACCTAATTGTTAGAGCAGATAAGACACCAGTCAACTGAGCACATCTGTTTACAACATTGAAAAGATGAACTCAAGTTAAAGGTTGCCTAATAAGCACATTCTATGCATTCTCAGAGTGCACACATACTCTGGATTCTGGTCTGATTTTCCTTAAACCTCTCATTTATAGACAGAGAAATGGTCAACTGTATGACTCTCTAATTGGCAGTCCATAAATGTTAACCCATCAGTGTGCAGGGCCAAGCTTTTCAGACTTGAAAAATCTTCATTGCCTGGTCCCTGCCAACCAGCGGAGCAGCCGGGCCCAGCTCTGCCTTTTCCACCTCCTGAGCTCGGGTGTACTGAGACAACTGCAGCTAACACAAAACTGAATCTTATTACATTCTTGACTTTGTTCTAGTTCTCTAAGCAAACCTATGGAGTAAGTATGACCCTAAGAGTATTCTTCCCATTTTACAAAAGAATAAACTAAGGCATCGAGAAGGTAGCCAATCTCACCATTCAGAGTTAATAAGCATTAGGATATAAATCCAGGAAGCTTGGCCCTGGCTCTTAACTGTTATACCATCACCCAAATAATGCATACTGTTTGTCAAATAAGTGACTAGCTTCACTGACTCTCCGCCTTAGTTTCAGTCCATCTCTATAGGAGTCCCTTCCACTTAGCCAAACTCAAACTCTTTTTTCAAAATACAGATGTAATGTATTGCCTCTGAAAACTCTTTTTCAATCAGACTTAAGGAATTTCCTCTCTGTTCCTATATGTACCTTAGCTATGGTAGTAATCACGTTGCTATAAGTCATATTTATTTACCTACTTTCACCATTAATGTGAGTCATTCAAAGCCAAGATTCAAATATCTGTTACTCTTTATATTGCCAATGCCTCCCATAGTATCTGACATACAGAAAGTTCTTAATAATTGATCTATGAATGAATGATTACAAAGAATACCATAGAGTTCTGCTTGCCAAATATGTGGTCTTCAGTTTCCCATCATGACAGCCACTCTTGCTCCATTAGAGTAGGTGCTGTATAGATGAACACTGGACTAACAGCCAAAAGACCAGTGTCATGTCAACTTTGCTCCCAAAGTACAATCTTTCCTTGCTGGGTTCTTAAGTGTTCAATGTTGGGACTTCCCTGGTGGTCCAGTGGCTAAGACTCCATGCTCCCAGTGCAGAGGGCCCAGGTTCAATCCCTGGTTAGGGAACTGGATCCCACTTGCTGGTCTAAGAGTTCGCGTGCTGCAACTAAAGATCCCGCTGCTGCAATGAAGATGGATGATCCCACATACTGTGACTAAGACCCAGAGCAGCCAAATAAATAAATATATTTTTTTAATGTCCAATGTGGACCTATCCTTAGGGATGGAAGGGAAAATATTAGGCCAATCTATTAAGATATTATTGGATATTTATTTTGACAATTTTGGGCTATTCCTTTTGTATAAAGGGCCCCAAAAAGGTGCGACAAGAGGATAACTAAGTCATAAAGGGTTTAGGGCTCAGTATGTAACCAAAAAGGAGTTTCACTTTGACGAGGCTCTGCAGCCAGCAGTCTGAAAACATCACCAGATCTTTCTGCTCCCGGTACTTCACTCTTTTCCTCACAATCTGCAACAAGAAAAGCATGAAACTCATGGTCTGTTGGTATCAGTGTTCTTCAACAGGCAAAGATTATTTGTGCTGGTTTCAGTGAGGTCACAAGTAGGACTGTGAAGCAATAGAAGGTAACTAATACTTATACATTAAAATCAAAACATGATGCATGTTTAACACAATGTTTCTGTTTGATCATTACCATCTGCATCATCTTATGGTCCTCCTGCAATGTGGGAGACCTGGGTTCAATCCCTGGGTTGGGAAGATCCCCTGGAGGAGGGCATGTCCACCCACTCCAGTATTCTTGCCTTGAGAATACCCCATGGACAGAGGAGCCTGGTGGACTACAGTCCATTGGATCGCAGAGTCGGCCACGACTGAACGACTAAGCACAGCACACTACAGATGTTCCTGCATTTTTATTAAGCTATCCCAGTTTGGGGATGAACCTAGGAATAGATAAATACATGAGATGAAAATAAATATACCTTTGATTCACTTTGAGGGTCTGGTTTTGAACTTTGTTTTGGACTTCTAGGTTTATTTGTGACCATGTTTCTCAGAGAATGTAGGGTATCCTCATGGAACGCCAAAAAAATGCCTTGAAAGAAACAAAAACCCAGGAGTGAAATAAAATTAATGTCACCTCCAAATATTTCCTACCTTCTGATTATACACATTGAGGCTTGGCTATTTCTAGGCTTATTTGATCACCAAGGAAAAACTCTAACTTTTGTTATAGTGCTATTGCATTTTTAACTAAAGGTTCTTTTCTGAAGTTTCGCAAAGTCTCATAGCTGTCTAGTGACTCCTTGTGGAGTTTTCTTTCTATGTGTAAAAATTCACTAAAAAGTTGGGAAATTTTAAAAAAAAGTTGAAAAATCATAGGATCTCAGAATTGAAGGGGTCATAAAGTATGTAATGTAACTTTCACCCAATTGGGAATTTTGCAATAACTGTGAAAGGAGGTTGAAATATCTGGTGACAAATAAACATCTTGTGGATTATTACCCCTTCTCTTCTTCTCTCATGGTGAAATGGACTCATAAATAAAGAAGTAACAATTTCAGCAGGATCCAGATAAAAGGAAAAAAAAGGAAAGGAAGGGAATTTCACATTTTCAAAATCTATCACGGCCATTGTGATTCTATCGGGGAACTAGATCCTCAAGATATTTTGATCTTAGTTGGTAGCCAAATATTCAATAATCAATGTTCCCAGTACAATGAGCTATCTCTAAAATCCACTATCCCCAAATCCCCCCTAAATTGTCCTTCTACTCTGAAACATCATCTTTAAGATATGCCTTCAGTTTTTTATTAATATCTAGCAATCTTTATCATTTGGGTCCTAGCACCTAGGCCTCTTCCTAGCACTCTGTTTGTCTATTGTGGAATAACTTCCTCCCACACTGGGTACAGGTGATGTTGGTGGTAAAATTAGTTGCCACTTCCTACTCTGGTATTCTTGCCTAGAGAATCCCATTGGCAGCAGAGCCTTGTGGGCTACAGTCCATGGGTTGCAGAGCGGACACAACTGAGCAACTAATGCACACACAAACACACACGCATTCTTGAAGACTCAGTACAATCAGATGGTTATCATAGCCAGTTAGATAGTTTCTTGAGGACACTGAACTTTAGGTGGGTATTTAAGACTTCAAGAAGCCCATTTGAGATTGTCATTACTGCATTGGGACCCTACTAGACTCTTCTAGTTATGAAACCATGTTCATACCACACAATGCTATCTTGAATCTAGACTAGTTCCAAGCCTGATCCATCATTTTGTGGCATTCTCAATATTTTTCTAGTATGGTTTCCTTTTTTTTTTTAAGTAAGCCAAATTCTAAAATTGATTGTGGTGATGGTTTCAACCATTTGGTTGAACAAATCTGTGAATATACCAAAAACATTTAACCATGCACTGTGAATGGGTAGGTTATTTTGTACATGACTTGCATTCCAATAAAGCTCTTTGTGTAAAAAAAAAAAAAAAAAAGAAGAAGGAAAGAAAAGTCAGCCAGAGTTGGTTTCTACTGCTTGATACATAACAAGATCTAATTGATATTTTCCTGTCAGGATGAAAATATTTAAACTGTAAAGGACTGCACATTCTCAAGTTCCTTTAACAGTGAGTTCACCAAGAAAAATTAATGGGACATTAGATTTTAATGAAGGTTGAATAAGTCTTGCAAATAGAGTCTTATTCTGAGGGGGCAGGAAACCAGGGGCTACCACATACGAGAGATTTTAGATGTCCAGATTTGCCCAAGGATATTGAATGATGGGGATGATGAAGTCAGAGGGTATGGATATATATTGTGGTAGTCTGTAAGGGGAGGTAAGTTTTATTGTCATTGGTCCTAAATCCATATTTATTTGAAGTTATATCCTTAGTGTCAATTTGATTACTCCTCTCCTATTAATATCCATGCTATTATTTCTAATAACAAATGTAGTAATGTAAGATAAAGAACACACCTGTGAAAAACACATAATTAACTATTGTTGCACATTGCAAACCCTAGGAGAAAATTTTTCTGTGTTTTATTTTATTTAAAACTCACAACAACCTTGCACCTCTACTGAAAACACCTTAGTGGCTTTTCTCAAGGTTACAGAGCCAAGAAGTAAAAGAGTCCAAATTCAAACTCAGATCCATCTGATTCTGAACATCAAGGTTTTTCTTTTTTTTTTCCACCCTATAATGCTCTGTCAGCTTTCTGAAATTAAATCTTTCAGTCTTAACTGGGGGCAAGAGGTGGGTAATTACCAGTTCAGTTCAGTTGCTCAGTCACGTCCGACTCTTTGCGAACCCACAAATCGCAGCACGCCAGGCCGTCCTGTCCATCACTAACTCCTGGAGTTTACCCAAACTCATGTCCATTGAGTTGGTGATGCCATCCAGCCATCTCATTCTCTGTCGTCCCCTTCTCCTCCTTCCCCCAATCCCTCCCAGCATCAGGGTCTTTTCCAATGAGTCAACACTTCGCATGAGGTGGCCAAAGTATTGGAGTTTCAGCTTCAGCATAAGTCCTTCCAATGAACACCCAGGATCAGACTCCTCTAGGATGGACTGGTTGGATCTCCTTGCAGTACAAGGGACTCTCAAGAGTCTTCTCCAGCACCACAATTCTAAAGCATCAATTCTTCGGCGATCAACTTTCTTCACAGTCCAACTCTCACATCCATACATGACCACGGGAAAAACCATAGCCTTGACTAGAAGGACCTTTGTTGGCAAAGTGATGTCTCTGCTTTTTAATATGCTGTCTAGGTTGGTCATAACTTTTCTTCCAAGGAGTAAGCGTCTTCTAATTTCATGGCTGCAATCACCATCTACAGTGATTTTGGAGCCCCCAAAAGTAAAGTCTGACACTGTTTCCACTGTTTCCCCATCTATTTCCCATGAAGTGATGGGACCAGATGCCATGATCTTAATTTTCTGAATGTTGAGCTTTAAGCCAACTTTTCCACTCTCCTCTTTCACTTTCATCAAGAGGCTTTTTAGTTCCTCTTCACTTTCTGTCATAAGGGTGGTGTCATCCGCAGATCTGAGGTTATTGATATTTCTCCCAGCAATCTTGATCCCAGCTTGTGCTTCTTCCAGCCCAGCGTACCTCATGATGTACTCTGCATATAAGTTAAATAAGCAGGGTGACACTATATAGCCTTGACGTACTCCTTTTCCCAGGTAATTATATATAGACATAAATCCTGACCAATAAAATGTTACTTTTCAATTAAATGAACATGGTGATGGGTATTCTGAACTTTTTCACAAACATAAACACATACACACACAAACACATACACACACACACATATGGACACACATACACATATGGACACACACACACACAAACACACCCTAAAATTCCCATATTTTCTAAGGATATAAGATTCATTCAGTCTACCCCGGCTTACCTCTTAGCCTCATTTTTTCTTCCCTGCATCTTGTTCCTTCAATACACCATAAATTATTTATATGCTATGTTTACGGAAGTTTACAAAGATTTTTTTCTCTCTGCTCAAAATACTCTTCCTCCACTGCTTCTATTTCTGCTTAATCATTTCAAGTAAAATGACTAGTTAAATCTTTCCTTAACTAGTCCTTCACCATGGATCAACTAAACACTCCCTACCTTCTGCAGATTTCCAAAGTATCCTGTGTCTGCCTCTAACACAGGACATTTCAGTCTGTATTATGTTGGTAGCTCAGTTCTTCCTGCCACTAAAGGGCAGATTCTTGAGTCTAGACACTGAATTTATTTGTCTTTAAACTTCAGTCCCTGGCCAGTGCCTGGAATACATTAAGTACCCAATAAATGCCTGTTGATGAATTAAACAATCAATCACTTAGTAGTCTGGAAAACTAAAACTTATTTTCTTAAGTACAATAAAAGTTTACTGTACGATAGAATGTTCTGCTTAAGCAATCTGTTTAAGAGATTATCTATACCATAAATGTTAGCAAAGAACTATCATATCACAAATGCATGAAAACTCACTAAACATAGCATAATTTTTTTTGATGAAATAGTTTTGGATATTATGATGGTTACAGATATAGTGGGTCCCCATTGGTTGTCATCAGTATGATGCTTCAACATCTTTTAATAAAGAGATCTGGTTAGCTGTGTTTCAAATACTAGGGAATTATTACATAGTGTTGTCACTGTTGTGATCCCAAGTACTGATCCAACCTAGGGGAGGGCAATGCTTATTTTAGAAGAAATTATAGAGATTATACTCGATTTTCTGGTTATCTTAATCTTTGATATTGTCACCCTGATGCATTGAATTTAACAAGTATGTGAGCAATAGGTTTCCCTTGTGGCTCAGCTGGTAAAGAATCTGCCTACAATGTGGGAGACCTGGGTTGGATCTCTGGGTTGGGAAGATCCCTGGGAGAGGGAAAGGCTACCCACTCCAGTATTCTGGTCTGGAGAATTCCACCGACTGTATAGTCCGTGGGGTCACAAAGAGTCAGACACGGCTGAGCGACTTTCACTTTCAGCAATATTTAGATTGACCTAGGCCAAAGATAATGTTTGAAGGCTAAGCCAATGACCTCGTGCTTATATTTTCCCAATTCACTTATACTATTTTTATCAATGAAACCCTAGCTCTTGTTTTGAGATCCTGACTTGATATCATATTTTGTCCCCTCCCATTTTATAAACTTTCAGACCCTGTCCCTGGCATTGAGGACTTCAGTAATCAGGAAGGGCTTTGGCTGAAGTCCCTCCTTAACTTTAGCATCCCCTGTTGCCTATGGAGGAGACTCTACTTCAATTGGGAGAGTCTTTCTTTGCCTGGAACAACCCCTCCCCCCCACACACAAAAACACACACCAGCTTCTTCCAAGGAGAATGGAAGCACAGAGAGATTAGACAGGCAAAATTTTGACAAGTTTGTTATTCCTTTTTGCCTTCATAAATATGGGATCTGTCTTTTATCATAGGATCCCAGTTGACTCTTAGCCAGCATTGAATGACAGGCAATTAACAGTGAACTTTTCATGGGGAAAATTTGTGTTCTCAGCATTTCCTGAAGTCTAATCCTTACTTTGAATACTTGTGTGTGTGCAAAAGCAAGACAGTTATCTTTTGTGTCTTCATGTCACTAGCTGTAAAAGTGATTATAAGAACAGCTACCTCCTAAAAGAGAAAAAGAAGAAAGATCCCTAGATTAACTTGTTCACAGAGCATTAAAACAAAATTTAAAAGGACTCTATATACTAAAATGATGGCTGACTTCTATTTCATTTGGGGGAATACCAAGAAGTCTTGCTGGGACTTTAGTGAGTCATGCACGTATGTGTGTGATGCTATGAAATATTTCTATAGTAAGTTATGTCATACGAGCTAGACGTAACTTTAGCAAAAATTTATTATGTGTGTGCCATATAGTCACAACCATGGTTGTCCTAGGGTGGGGAGGGGGGAAGACAAGAAGTCATAGAAATGAATTTCCATTTCTCAGTTTCCCCTCATGCTTGTTCCTCCATCATTCCTGTTTTTAAAGACAAACTGTAGAAAATATAAAATATTTAGAAATATATATGGGAGAATTTTAACAACTTGAGCCAATCCTTGTCTCAGAAAATCATTGCTCATTTTGGAAGCAGAATGGTCCAGTTTAGTTCACTGAGCTCCCAAGGGCCACACCAGCGTAATTTCAGAACCAACTGTGCTCACAGCCCAAAACCAGCCTCTAAAGGCAACCGTTCTTCCTACTTTTTTCCTTTAAATGATATGCAAGTTAAAATAAGATGGTTTTACCCAGGTGGGGGTTGAGATGCTAATGTTTCCAAAGAGAATAAATACAGAGTTTAACATAAAAACATAAAATGTACATTGCTCATTTTTGATAGTCTTTTAAATGTTGACATAGAACATTCAAACTGCACTCATTCACGGAATCGGTGCCTAATTTGAGCCATATTTTCCATTAGGGAGATGATTTTATATGGAAAAGGAAATAACTCTCTGGGTCTCTCTGTGTATATTGAAAGAGAAATCTGGGGCCTTTATACAGTCTATGCTCAGGTTTTGATTAAAAGATACCATGGAAATCCCACGAGAGCTCAGCTCAAGGTAGAGGATTTGATTTGAGCATATTGAAAAAAGATTGGGTGCCCAAATACCAGTCTTAAATATCTTTTCTTACCAAACTATATAATAAACAATCCACATAAATGTAAAAACCAGCAACTTCCTGAATAATAGTCACATCTGTTTTCCAGTCAAACTTAAATCCCCTATCTGTAAATTTAGTGAATAATTCATTTTAGAGCTAGAAAAGAATTCAGTCCAATTCCTTCATATTACAGATGAGGAAACTGAGGCACAGAGAGACTTCTTAATAACATTACTAATCCCTTCAGTCTCAACTAAGAGTAGTAACTCCTTGGGGAAACCTCTGATTTCTGTCACGACCAAAAACTTTGGTCCCCCTATTTTAGTTATACTCACAAATTGCTCTGCATTTTTCTTCATAGCTCTTAATATAACTTGTAATTATGTAATTTATTTTTGCCATAATATTTTGGTTTAGGGTCACAATTTTCACTTGCCACAAGTGAAAATTCCATGAGGCTCCATGACTGTTCTCTTACTGACACATGCCAGGACCATAGAGGGTGCCTACTAAATGTTTAATAAATCAGTGTTCAAGGAACATGCAATGACAGAAATATATATACTACTTCATCTGTAAATGAAAGAGTAGACTCAGTTCAGTTCAGTCACTCAGTCGTGTCCGACCCTTTGAAACCCCATGAGTCACAGCACACCAGGCCTCCCTGTCCATCACCAACTCCCGGAGTTTGCTCAAACTCATGTCCATCTAGTAGGTGATGCCATCCAGTCATCTCATCCTCTGTCACCCCTTCTCCTCCTGCCCCCAATCCCTCCCAGCATCAGGGTCTTTTCCAGTGAGTCAACTCGTCGCATGAGGTGGCCAAAGTATTGCAGTTTCAGCTTTAGCATCAGTCCTTCAAATGAACACCCAGGATTGATCTCCTTTAGAATGGACTGGTTGGATCTCCTTGCAGTTCAAGGGACTCTCAAGAGTCTTCTCCAACACCACAGTTCAAAAGCATCAATTCTTCAGCGATCAGCTTTCTTCACAGTCCAATACACGACCACTGGAAAAACCATAGCCTTGACTAGACGGACCTTGGTTGGCAAAGTAATGTCTCTGCTTTTTAATATGCTATCTAGGTTGGTCATAACTTTCTTTCCAAAGAGTAAGCTTCTTTTAATTTCATGGCTGCAATCACCATCTGCAGTGATTTTGGAGCCCACAACAATCATCTTTAAAATTTGTACCAACTAAGAAAACTTTATGAATGCTCAATTAAGTCAACTATTCTCAGAAAAAATGGAGAAATGAAGGAATGGGCAAATTCATCTACCTCTCAAGATCCATAAGTTCAATGTATAATAAACATATCTCATTCAAAGAGTGGAAAGTACATTGAGAGGTTGAGGGGGCAAGTTTACCTTAGTTTCAGAAGCTAGTGAGACTTCACACGCCAGAGCCCTTAGGGTGAGCCAGTGTCTGATCTGTGTAAATTACAAGTTCCATACACAAAGCACTCACAAAATAGGGGCAGATGTAATTGGCATCTTGTCTGATAACACGGAGGGAACAAATGTAATTGACATTTTGATAAAAATACACATGTTCTCAGGAAGAACCATTTTGAAGCATGCTACTGAGTAGAGATTTAAACTGAGATGCAAATAAACACCTTTTTCATCTTTGACCTCCAGGGAAGCTTGATTTATTAAGAGTGTAGGGAAATGGAATGATTTGATTCCTGCTGTTAGCATGGGCGTTGAAGTAGAGTCACAGAAGGACAGGAAAGTGGATTGGTTTTAATCCATTAGCCTCATCTCTCTACAGCAAGCCTACAGGCTTCCCCAGCACAAGAGAGAAGTGTTTATTGAATTTTAGAACATAATTCTTCTGCTTGCTGCCTCCCATTTTGTGACTCTCTTGTGAAGAAAGAACACCTTTTGAATTAAGAGTGAGAAAGAGGTGAAAATTGGACTGACATTTTCAACATGGAAAAAAGAAAGAAAAAGATAAGGCTGCCTTGTATTATAGATAGTTCAGATTAGAAAGAAAATATTTATGATTTTAAATCCAGCCGTAATCCAGGGAATAGTAATTAAGAAGGCATAGATGTTGGATTTGTCAAGTCTATTTCAGGCCTGAGCAAGTAAAATATTTATACAAAAATTATAATATTTAGTCACTCATTCCTCAGACTTTAAACTTTACTTCATAACCATGAGTTAGGACCCAAGCTTGTGAACTAGGACAAAAATACAGGATATATACCAGCCCCCATTTGTCATTAATTGTTGTGCCATCCAGTCAAATTCACTGGACTTGACTATGCTGGCCATTTTGAAGGGTCTGTATATCAGCTATTTGCTAGCAATGGCCTCTTTATTCCTTCATTCCTTCTTGCCTTTCTTGACATACTCATCTCCTCAAAAAGTTTTTTGAGAACCTTTCAAATTCCAGGTACTATTCTAGAAACCTAGGATATAAGAAGCAAAGAAGAGGGGGGAGAAAAAAGAAGAAAGACAAGAAAAAGGAGGAGAAGCAGAAAAGAGGAAGAAGAAGGGAAAGAGAAGGAAGAGAGGAAGAGGAAAACTTAATTAGAAGCTTGCAGAGTACTTCGTTTTGTTGAACAACACTCACTCGGTTTAATAGTTAAATTTATGTGTCAACTTGATGAGTGTATGGTGCCTGGTTGCTTGGCCAAACACTAGTCTGAATGTTGCTAGGAAGGTATGCTGTAGGTATAATTTAATACTTCAGATTAGTTGGCTTTAAGAAGATTACCCTTGATTATGCAAATGAGCCTCATCCAATTAGCTGAAGGCCTTAAAAGCAAAAACTGAGGTTCACCAGGAGAGAAGGAATTCCGCATCCATACCATAACACGGAAGTCCTGCCTGAATTTCCTGAGTACCAGTCAAATTTCAGAGTGAAGATTACCACATCAATTTTTCCCTGACATTCTAGTTTGCTGTTCTACCCTGCAAATCTTGATTTTGCCAGCCTCCAGACATGTAAGCTAGTTCCTTAAAGCCTCTGTCTCTCTTCTTCATAGAAGATACATTCCTATAATGTTTTCTATTTACTTAAATATCTCATTTAATCTTTGTTAACAGAGGGGATCCAAATATTATGCAGGTTGCAGGTAGGAGGGCTTTCATAAGAAAAGCAATACAAAATTACAAATACAAAATCAGGTACTCAATTCGGACAAAATCTGCACAAATGATGACGAAACTCATCCTTTACTTGTATCATGGTAAATCCAGTTCTTCTTATAACAACCTATGAGAATAGTACTATTTTTTTTTTTCCAACTAATATACAAGGGAAATGAGATTTAGGAAAATGACTTGCCTCACGTCTTGGAGCTTAGGATGGGGCAGTGTAAAAATTACACCTCATGTTTAATGCTGTTTATGATAAGTGTACCAGGTAACATTTCAAATAGGAAGTTTCTATTTTGGGTTGAAGAAAGGCAGTTCTGAGAGATCTGCACCATCCTCACCATCCTCATAAAAAGTTTGATGTTCCTTTTTAATTTGTAATGCCGAAGTGTACCATCACAACTCCTGACCACAGAACACAAAGAAGCAACGTACTGTGTGATGTACCCGAAAGCTTGAAAGTCACATGGTGCTGGCACATTAGGATTTATGGGCATGAAGTGATAATTGAACATTAAAAAAAATTGAAGCAAAGTGGAGTGATTTTAGTACTTATGGGAATGAAAACACATTTCTTTTTCTCTTAGTCCTCATTCCCAAACAAATGTTATATATTAAAATTAAGATCAGTTCAGTTCAGTTCAGTTGCTCAGTCGTGTCCGACTCTTTGCGACCCCATGAATCACAGCACGCCAGGCCTCCCTGTCCATCACCAACTCCCGGAGTTCACTCAAACTCATGTCCATCGAGTCTACTTGGCTTTAAAACAAATGCGTATGTACCTACAATAAGCTTTGAAAGAATTTTAATATTTTGCAAATTGGTTTCAATTTTTAAAATAAAATATTACAGATAAAAGTTAAACCACCATGGTATACTCTTCTCAAACACATTTCTCTTCACCTCAATAAATGTTTATTGAATAAATGAACAGATACAATTGCAATATCTTTCCCACTTTTCCTTCTCAGTCGTGTCCGACTCTTTGTGACCCCATGGACTGTAGCTCTCCAGGCTCCTCTGTTCATGGGATTCTCCCGGCAAGAATACCAGAGTGGGTTTCTATTCCCTTTTCTAGGGAATCTTCCCGACCCAGGGATCAAACCTGGGTCTCCTGAATTGCAGGTGGATTCTTTACCATTTGAGCCACCAGGGAAGCTGTGTAATACAAAAAATTATAGCCCAAAGGTCAAGAAATGCAGAATTTAAGGAACATTGAAAAGAATCAAACAGTTAATAATAGAAAATTCTAGGCAGCATTTACTTTTGTGTAAGTATAAGATTATCATGCAGAAAACTTGTTCTATTAAAAGTATCTTCTAGAAAGAGAAGAAAATATAAAGAAACAGATTATGTTAGAGATCTAGTTAAGGGCCCTCCTTTTACAAATTAGAGACTGAGACTCAGGCTTAATAAGAAATGTGTCCAAGAAACATCTTAACAGTAGAATCAGGACTGATTCCTAAACCTGACTTCTATTCTGGGCTCTTGTTTACCTTATCTGTGTTCTCGCATTTTATGACCTAATCATATTATTACTTTAAATTTGGAAAATTAACAAGTAATGAAATGTCATCTACCCAACAACTCTCTAGTTTCCATCCTCTGCTTTACTAAAACACCAATAAATGAACACACCCTGCAGATTTAAGTGAAGAAACTTAAGGTGGATGTTCGGATCTATCAAGAATGTCAAAGAACTTTATTGGGGCATACATTCAGTTGTTGTAAAACCCTATTGGGAAACCTTGAATCAACTCAAACTTGGTCCATTCCTTAATCTATGACCAGCTTGCAGGTGCTGAATGCCTCTGTCTTTTTAAAATTGTCATCAGTTGAATCTCCCCACATCCATTTTTAGAATCATAGAATCACATCTCTTTAATTTCTAGTGAGATCTATAGGTTTAGCTGATGACTAAACCACCAAAGTTTATGAAAAGTCAGCATCCATGTGTGAAAGTTACTTTTAGCATGAAAGGTGTGATATTTTATACTCTGTTGGAAAGAAGAAGATGATATAGACCTTGGTAACAAAATCACATCAAAGCTGTGTGACCTACAACATCTAACAAACTCTGGTCTTTGAGTTCTGCTCTGGTTTTCATGTTCATGGAAAAATTGCTTGCAACCTCTGGCTGGCCTTGAACACTGAAGAGACAGAGAAATGAGCTGTTTCCCACCCAACCAGGGTTCAGAATTCTTCAGTAAAGGGAAGTAGAAGTCTGGGCTGTAACTGAAAAGATACTTTTATTAAATTAAATCTCCATAATAGGCAATGGCTCAAACCCTGAGCCAGGAATGCTTGGTTTGGAATCCTTTCATATACCTTGCTAACTGTTTGGAGCCTGGGCAAGCTGCCCCTTCACTGTAGCTTAGTTCTTCCCTCTATGAAGATAATAATACTAACTACCTCATTAGGTTAAGAGTTAATTAGACATTTCATCTAAAGTTTGTTGCATTGTGCATGTCTCCTAGCCAATGTGCACCAAAGGTGGTTTATTATTGAGTACTCTATGTTAGTATTTTTAAGAATCAGTAACTTAATGGCCTCTCTAACTCCCTTTTTCCTTTCTGGAAACTTTTCCACCATCAAAGTCACTTCAGAAGTCATCATGTGAATACGTTATGACCTTACTCCCTGGTCACTGTTGACAGCATAAAGGTGGGTATCTGACCAGTCCTTTTCTGAGAATTTTGGAACTAGAACTGAGAGATGCTAACTCTCTTTGAGTCACATCTGCCAAAGATAAAAAAAACAACTCAGAAGCTGGCTTCTTAGAAAGTCATGATCAGGCAGACGCGGGAGACGCCCGGCTCCGGCGGCGCAGACGCGGGAGACGCCCGGCTCCGGCGCAACCGACCACGTGCAGAATCGTGGCTGAGATGAGCTACCCCGCGCCCAGGGTTAGGGCGGTGGCCGAGAGGAGCTGTACCACGTCCAGGAGGCGGTGGCTGCTTGGGCACCGGAGGGCCGAGAGGAGCTGATCCACATTCAAAGCAGGAGGGGCGGCCTTGAGGAGATACCCCTCGTCCAAGGTAAGGTACAGCGGCTGCGCCTTGCTGGAGCAGCTGGGAAGAGATACTCCACGACCAAGTGGAATATAAGAATCCAGTGTTCTGGGGAGGAAGGAACAAGATGGCGGAGGGATAAGATGGCAAGACCACTTTCTCCCCCACAAATTCATCAAAAGAACATTTGAACGCGGAGTAAAGTCCACAAAACAACTTCTGAATACTGGCAGAGGACATCAGGCTCCCAGAAAAGCAGCCCATTGTCTTCTAAAGGAGAGAGAAGAAATCCAGCTGCACCCACCAGAACACCGACACATGCTTCCCTAACCAGGGAACCCGGACAAGTCACCCGTCCAACCCCACACACAGCGAAGAAACTACATAATAAAGAGAACTCCACAAACTGCAAGAAGAGGGAAAGGCCACCCCAAGCAAAGCAATATAAGCAAGATGAAGAGGCAGAGAAATATCCAGCAAGTAAAGGAACAAGATAATTGCCCACCAACACAAACAAAAGAAGAAGATATAGGGAATTTACCTGATAAAGAATTTCAAATTTTGATGGTGAAAATGATTCAAAATCTTGAAAGCAAAATGGAGTTACAGATAAATAACCTGGAGAAAAGGATTGAGAAGATGGAAGAAAGATTTAATAAGGACTTAGAAGAAATAAAAAAGAGTCAATATACAATGAATAATGCAATAGATGATATCAGAAACACTCTGGAGGGAACAAACAGTAGAATAACAGAGGCAGAAGACAGGATAAGCGAACTAGAAGATAGAATTGTAGAAATAAATGAAACAGAGAGGAAAAAAGAAAAACGAATTAAAAGAAATGAGGACAATATTAGAGACCTCTGGGACAATGTTAAACGCTCCAACATTCGAATCATAGGAGTCCCAGAAGAAGAAGACAAAAAGAAAGACCATGAGAGAATATTTGAGGAGATAATAGTTGAAAACTTCCCTAAAATGGAGAAAGAAATAATCACCCAAGTCCAAGAAACCCAGAGAGTCCCCAACAGGATAAACCCAAGGCGAAATACTCCAAGACACATATTAATCAAATTAACAAAGATCAAACACAAAGAACAAATATTAAAAGCAGCAAGGGAAAAGCAGCAAATAACACATAAGGGGATTCCAATAAGGATAACAGCTGATCTTTCAACAGAAACTCTTCAGGCCAGAAGGGAGTGGCAAGACATACTTAACGTGATGAAAGAAAATACCCTACAGCCCAGATTACTATACCCAGCAAGGATCTCATTCAAATATGAAGGAGAAATCAAAAGCTTTACAGACAAGCAAAAGCTGAGGGAATTCAGCATCACCAAACCAGCTCTCCAACAAATGCTAAAGGATCTTCTATAGATAGGAAACACAGAAAAAGTGTATAAACTTGAACCCAAAGCAATAAAGAAAATGGCTACGGGATCGTACTTATCAATAATTACCTTAAACGTAAATGGGTTGAAATTTTCAAAAAGGCTAGGAAACAATTCTCATAGCCATCAATAGTTCAGTGTTGAGTTCATGAATAGTTTTTAAAGTTTGGGACAAACTGTAGTATTTGCTATTTGAAGTACTATTTGTAATTGGCATATTACGATGTAACATTGGTCTTCATTTCCAACTTAAAACGCCTAAAAATGCCTAACAGGTTTTTAGATTTGTGAATTTTAATTGAAATGTATTTTACAATGTTACTAAACCTGCAGAAATATTGAAATATTTCAGAGAACTTATTCACTGTACATTTAATTTATTTTATTTATTAAAGTTATGAACTGTAGGAAGTTTTACTTGTTGGGTCAAATGCTTGTTGCTTCAAATGCTTGTTGCATTTGAAGTGCTAGTTACAAGAAAATCAAATACCTTCAATGTATAAATGCTATTAAGTTTTTAAAGGACTCTGGAGTATAAGTAAGTTTGTTTAAAGAAATTTAGTCTGTTCAACTTGAAAAAAAAATAAATAAAATTGGATTATTTGATTTAAAAAAAATAAAAAATAAACAGCACAGTCTTTTATATATTGTTAAAAGTTAAAAAAAAAATTCATTACAGCAAGGTTAGTTAGACACATGATGGATGCAGCTTTAATCCTGCCATATATTATTACAGTTAAAATGTAAATGATGAAAAATATTTTGTGCTTATCAGCATTTATGTGGAAATGTGTTTTACAGTGATATATGGTGTTATATTTCTATTATTGTGATGAAAAAGAAAACAATACAAAAGACGAAGTGTTTATTAAAACATGAAAAAAGAAAAAGAAATAAATGGTTTTGCAGCACTGAAGAGATTATAGAAAGTAAATAAGCTAGATCAGACCTGTTTTATGTAGTAATTTTATAGTTTATTTTAATTATTTCAGTTGTAAAATATTGTTATACTGTTAATTAGTTCTGATTGTTCATATTAAACTATTATAATGCAAATAAATAAATAAATAAGGAAAAAAAAAAAGAAAGTCATGATCATTCATGCTGAAAAAAAAGCTGATGTTCAGCTGTAGGGGGATATAACATCCACTTGCAAATGGAAATAGATATGAGAAGCAATAATGTCCTAATGGCATTTGAATTTCTGACTGTGGTTGGTTCTGAAATGCATCATATCCATGTACTTCATAAGGTCTTCATGGTCAATGGCTTATCCCAATAATGTGCCCTTTCTACTTAAACTGGCTGAAGCTGAGTTTCTATCTTTGCTAATAATGGCAGCACTTTATATGCGTATTATCTTATTTGTTTTTCAGTAACGCTGAGATAAGTACTATCTATCTACCTATTTTCTTATCTACCGATAAGAAAACTGAGGCTCAGAAAAGATAAGTGGTTGTCCAAGGTCAAACCACTAATAAATGGTGGAACCAGAATGGGATGTGCCTCCAAACTTTTTATTCCTGCTTCTCCCTTCCATCCATCACGTTCCTGCCTATTCGTTTTGTTTTCTTTCATCTAACTTCTCTTGGTCCTTCAGATGCCAGTCGTTTTTTCAGGAAAGTCTCTGATTCTAAGGACTGGGTAAATGTTTCCATTTGATGCTCCAGACCCTCTGTTCTTCCTATTATCATAATATGTATCTCCTTGTACTCTGAATGTCTATCTTCCTCTCTGTATGTTCCACTATATTATAAACTATCTAAAAGTAGGAGAGGTTTCTTTTCCATCTTTGTATCTCATACCAGGAACAGCCCCTGGCAAAAAGCATATATGCATTTTTTATGAATTAATTAAGTAATTGATGGAGGAGAGCGTGGCAACCAACTCCAGTATTCTTGCATGGAGAATCCCATGGACAGAGAAGCCTGGTGGGCTACAGTCCAGGGTGTTTCAAAGAGTCGGACACGACTGAAGTGACTGAGCACACATGCAAGCAATTCATGTATTGATTTTTTTATGGTTAAGCTAGGTCTTCATTGCTGTGCACAGGTTTCTCATTGCAGCAGCTTCTCTTGTTGTAGAGCAGGGGCTCTCAGTTCAGTTCAGTTCAGTCGCTCAGTCGTGTCTGACTCCTTGCGACCCCGTGAATCACAGCACTCCAGACCTCCTTGTCCATCACCAACTCCCGGAGTTCACTCACACTCATGTCCATCGAGTCGGTGATGCCATCCAGCCATCTCATCCTCTGTTGTCCCTGTCTTCTCCCGCCCCTTAGGTGAGTGAGTTTCAGTAGTTGTGGCACACTGGCTTAGTCACTGTGTAGCACATGGGATTTTCCTGAACTGGGAATCAAACCTGTGTCCCCTGCATTGGCAGATGAATTCTTAACCACTAGACCACCAGGGAAGCTTGTATTTTTAATTGAATGAATAAAAATACATACACAGAGGAGGAAGAAGGGGAGGCTTCCATGTCGCCAAAGTGACGCAACTGGGGGAGCCACTCACTTTCTCGTACAGAAGATCAATCCAATAGTCAGAACCTTGTTTTCTTGGTCTGGATGCTCCTAGCTAATGAGTTAAGTGTTACGTGCTCAATCGTGTCCCACTCTTTCTGACTCCAGGGACTGTAGCCTACCAAGCTCCCCTGTCCATGTAATTTTCCAGGCCCATACTGGATTGGGTTGCCATTTCCTATTCCAGGGGATCTTCCCAACCCAGGAATCGAATCTGAATCTCTTGTGTCTCCTGCAGTGGCAGGTGGATGCTTTACTGCTGCACCATCTGGGAAGACTTCCTAGCTAATAAAATAATACAGATCATTTTGCTTACATCCCCCTCTCCCACTCCCTGCCCAATTCTCTGAAGCTTTGCAGTTCTGCTCTAATTGGAAGGTGAGCGAGAAAGGGACAAATAAAGATAATTTTCAACATTCTGAGCCACCTCACAGCAGTTCTGCAGCATGGAAAAATGTATTTGGGGCTAATGATTGTCACAAAATTTCTGGCTTTAAATTCAGTCCTGCTGTCCTTGTAATTTTCAAGGACAGAGCTATTGTTTTTCATTTTTTATTTTAGAATATAAAAAATACCTGGTTCAAATATTTTTTCTTAACATCCAAGGAAATTATGCATAAATATAGCATGAACATACACACATCCACACACACACTGAAAGAGAATATATATTTTAAATAAAATAACCAAAACCTAAAATAATTACAGTATTATCAAAGGTTTCTCAAAATTAAATCAATCACTACATGAAAAGGTTAAAGAATAATATTCAAGAAGATACATTTTTAATGAGCATGGTCTGCACCTAATTAAACTTTCCTCCTCAGAAATGTTCTCAAGCAAAAAAAAAGAAAAAAGAAAAAAACAATGAAATGGATGCTAAAATGAGTTTTCAGATATGAAGCTTTTTAATTTTTTTGGTATTTGACTTGGCAAGTCTCACGTCTCAGCTTGATGAGAAGACAGAGTGCCTTTTTGTAAGAGACCATACTGAAAATGGTTTTTGAATCATTAGAACTTCTGGTAAAATTGCCTATTTTGGACAGGTGAACCATTCTGAAGCTCTGAGTCTGTCAGGATCCTCATTAAATAAAATCCTGAAAGATCAAACCCTCATGCAAGTTGGGACCAGAAGCTTTCAAACAGCTGCTGAGCAGTGAGGAGCGGACTTTGTGGCCAATCGCCATCCAAGTTGTTCTTTGAAAGCATTGTCTCCCCAGCAAAATAGAAGGAAGGGGACAAGAGCTCTTGAGCACTGCAGAGGCCACATCAAACAAAGAGACAAGTGGTGTGAGTGCTTTCAGAGTGGGGTAGCTTAGTGCCACACCACATGGGATGCTGTCTTTCTTCCTGCAGAATTGGGGGATGGGGGAAAGAAAGAAGTCAAAGACACACAGAGGGTTTACTTAATTAGACCAAAGCTCTTACAACATGGAGACTCGAGTTTTAGTCAAGAAACATATTCACCAATCACTGTCAAAACTCTTTTCCACAGGAAGCTTTCTGGTTCTCAAGTCCAGTAGACTTACTGTGTTTAAAAACTTCCACCAGCTGTTTACCCTCCATTCATCTTTCTTTTCACTAAAAGGTGCCATTTCTAAATTTTGGTGTGAAGGACGAATCTGTTCAAATGTAGCTCTTCATTTGCTGACTATAATAAGGAAAGGGTGAGTTGGTTTACAAATACAATTTATCATGAAAGGTGCTAACTCAAAGAGATAAATGGAATGGATGTTTGTATTTATCGCCATGAAGATGAAAAGAGTTACTTGGAAATGAGCGGCAGAACTGCTCCAATCAGAATGCAAGTGAAAATCAATAATTCATTCCCATACATCTTCCTGCACTTTGCTGGCAATTGCAGACAAAATTAACAGCAACCCTGACAGCCAGAAGGAATGACTCTACCATGTTTCCCCAGGAGGGCTGCGCCATTTCAGTCTCAGTGACATAGTCTCTACATTTTTCACACTCTTGGCTCCAGGAACTTATGAAGCAGATATTTCCTGTGACTTAGCTTTATCTATAGTCTGGGCAATTATTATTTTTACCTAGCCAAAAATAATACGTTTCTGTCTGAAGAAAAAAAAAACAAACAACCCAGTCATTCCTTGAGTTTACCAGAAGCAAAATTCAGCAAAAATTGAATCAGTCAAGACCACTTAGGAGCTGTAAGAAGCGGCATCAATATTTTACAAGGTTTGTGGGCTATGGTGAATGAGGGGTCATTAGGTGTCATAAGCAGAGATCACTTGCTAGGCAAGAACAGAAACCCATTAAAGCAACGCTAGGTGGAACAGAGTTCAGAGCAAGGAAAGAAGAAACAGTCTCATGAGCACCTAACGACAACAAAAATGACCTAGAGTAACTAAAATGTTGTCAGAAACTGCTTTTTCTTTTGGAGTCATTTCATGGAAGGAGAGTGGACCCCCATCTACAATTTAGTTTTAACGCTGAGAATGATCATACACACACACACATCAAGAGACTATGAAAAAAATTTGTTTTTCACATAATAATGCTATCTGGGGAGAGCAGGGCAGAGTTGCAGGAAGTTCCAAAAATGACTTGAGAAAGCAGGGTGAGCAAAGGACTTTGGAGTTTATTATAGCAGGGGGTGGGACTGCAGTCAGGGTTCTCAAACTGGGCACTGCATGTTTTGCACTTCCTACCAGTGCCAATGGAGGGGGTACCTGGTCTTCCTTACCAGCTTGCTTAGGTGTAGAGCAGAAGAAAAAGGAGGGGGATGCTTAAAAACATTAAAAATGATGCATATATGTGGATATAGAAGAATGGTACAGATGATCTTATTTGCAAAGGAGAAACAGAGACACGGATGTAGAAATCCAATATATAGATACCAAGGGGGAAAGGAAGGAGGTGGGATGAATTGGGCAATCGGAGTTGACATAAATACACTATTGATACTGTGTGTAAAATAGATAGGGCTTCCCAGGTGGCTCTAGTGGTAAAGAACCCACCTGCCAATGCAGATGACGTAAGAGACACGGGTTCAATTCCTGGGTCAAGAAGATCCCCTGGAGGAGAACGTGAAAACCCACTCCAGTACTCTGGCCTGGAGAACCCCACAGTCAGAGGAGCCTGGTGGGCTACAGTCCATGGGGTCACAGAGTCGGACACAACTTAAGCGACTTAGCACGCACATACGCATCAAATAGACAATGAGAACCTGCGTATAGGTCAAGGAACTCTGCTCAGTTCTCTGGGTGACCCAAATGGGAAGAAAACCCAAAAAGAGAGGAGCTATGTGTGTACATAAAGCTGATTCATTTTGCTGAACAGTGGAAACCAACATAATGTAAAGCAACTATACTCCAATAAAAATTAATTTTATAAAATTAAAAGCAAAATTGTGGGCCCAGTCTTTATTTTGTTGTCCCTTTCCCATTGAGAGGCTGGGACCTCAGCTTCTCTCTGCATACCTGTTCCTTTATCTTCTTTGAGAATCTGCTCCTCCCGTAAGTCTCTTGTTTTCACTGTGTCTCTGGAGGCTGTTGTTGGCGATGGAAAAACTAGTCAGAAAAACTAGTCATAACTCTCAATGACCTGTTAATGTTAGTGCCTATCACACAATAAGTGGCTAAACCTCTGTATCTAAATTCAGGGATGACAGAAAGAATGGGAGATAGGAAAATAAAAGAGGCAGAGGTTCAGAGAATGAATCCCATGTTTGGATTTCCCCTGGACAAGGTTTCCACCCTGACACATTCAATTCTGTCCAATGAGGTCAAGTCATGTAGCCCAGCTACGGTCACTCAAATGCCCTCTTTCCAAAGGCCTTATCAGTTCAGTTCAGTTCAGTTCAGTCGCTCAGTCGTGTCCGACTCTCCGCAACCCCATGAATCACAGCACGCCAGGCCTCCCTGTCCATCACCAACTCCCGGAGTACACTCAAACTCATGTCCACAGAGTCGGTGATGCCATCCAGCCATCTCATTCTCCGTCGTCCCCTTCTCCTCCCGCCCCCAACCTTTCCCAGCATCAGAGTCTTTTCCAGTGAGTCAACTCGTCGCATGAGGTGGCCAAAGTATTGGAGTTTCAGCTTTAGCATCAGTCCCTCCAATGAACACCCAGGATTGATCTCCTTTAGAATGGACTGGTTGGATCTCCTTGCAGTCCAAGGGACTCTCAAGAGTCTTCTCCAACACCACAGTTCAAAAGCATCGATTCTTCGGCGATCAGCCTTCTTCACAGTCCAACTCTCACATCCATACATGACCACGGGAAAAACCATAGCCTTGACTAGACGGACCTTGGTTGGCAAAGTAATGTCTCTGCTTTTTAATATACTATCAAGGTTGGTCATAACTTTCCTTCCAAGGAGCAAGCGTCTTTTAATTTCATGGCTGCAATCAGCATCTGCAGTGATTTTGGAGCCCAAAAAAACAAAGTCTGACACTGTTTCCACTGTTTTTCCATCTATTTCCCATGAAGTGATGGGACCAGATGCCATGATCTTTGTTTTCTGAATGTTGAGCTTCAAACCAACCTTTTCACTCTCCTCTTTCACTTTCATCAAGAGGCTTTTGAGTTCCTCTTCACTTTCTGCCATAAGGGCCTTATAGTTCAGGTCAATTTTAATAAAAGGATTGCTGACAAGGAAAATAATATGGCATCTTGGATTCATTAAGTCAACACCACGAATTGCATTGCAAGATAAAATTGGGAGACCATTGTCTTAACATTGATCACAAAAGATAAGAGGACAAAAGAGATATAGTTGACTAGGGGTGTTATAATTCAGTACACAGCTTGGTATGCTATACAAATTAGGCATGAAATAACCAACTGATTACTGACTGAATGAGGTCAGAAATAAAGAAAAGGTCAGTCATATTAGTAAAGAGAGACAGGTAGATCCATCATTCAATAAATGCTTATTGAGAACCAAATCTAAGTATTTTTCTAAACACTAGGGATGTATCGGTAAACTAAACAGAACATGAAGCTTTGGTCAGGAAAGGGAGATAGTTAATAAATAAATAATTCATAATAAAATGTGATATATATATATAGTGAAAAGAATATTTTTATGAGATCTAAACAGTAGAGTTTACATCTCATCTCTTGAGAGTCCCTTGGACTGCAAGGAGATCCAACCAGTCCATCCTAAAGGAGATCAGTCCTGGGTGTTCATTGGAAGGACTGATGTTGAAGCTGAAACTCCAATACTTTGGCCAACTGATGTGAAGAGCTGACTCATTTGAAAAGACCCTGTTGCTGGGAAAGATTGAGGGTAGGAGGAGAAGGGGAAGACAGAGGATGAGATGGTTGGATGGCATCACCGACTTGATGGACATGGGTTTGAGTGGACTCTGGGAGTTGGTGATGGACAGGGAGGCCTGGCATGATGCAGTTCATGGGGTCGCAGAGAGTCAGATATGACTGAGCGACTGAACTGAACTGAAACAATAGAGTTCTATGTAAGTGAATTGGTTGGCTTAAGTCAGTAACCTTCAAAGCCAAATGGTATAATCCCAACTGGGAACCAAACTCTACATCTCTCAGGCGCTCCTTTTTTTTTTTTTTTTTTTAATTCTTTCTTGAGGGAGACTCTTGAAATTATTCAACTGTGTAAATGAATTGTGGTTAAATTGGGGAAAGATGAACTCTTTAGAGTTACCCAGATTTATTTGGGATTTGGGAGAACTGATTTATAACCATATGGCTTCTTATATAGGACTCTAAACAAATTTGTAGGGTTGACCATCATCATATGGATGCCCTCAACAAACACACACACACTAACATTCAGAACTTCATTGTCTGCTCCATAGAAATTTTCCTGTCCCATAATTTATCTTTACAGAATAACTCCTCTCCTTATGAGCTGGCAATGTTTAGAGGAAAAGACAGACAGTATTTCCATTTCTGTCTTTTTTTTTTTTCTACACAGACCAATTAAATAAAATACAAAAACACCTTTGACTGAAGGCAAGAGTGAGCTGTTGGGGCAGCTAGAACTTGAAGTACTAAAGTCTTGCAAAGATTTGAACTTCACTGAGGTGCGTCTAATATCATCCTCCTGTTAAAATATGATCTGCAGTTCTTTCTAAATTCAGGCCTGTGGCTCACATTAAGGACAATGAAGTATTATTAAGATTAAATGCTAGTGGATATTGACCTGTATCCTTGGGTGTCTCAGCATCTGATGACATTGTTTTCCTTCCTGAGCCTTCCATAAGCTGTGATATCCAGGCCCGAGAAAGTCATTTGAGATCCTAATTTAGACTTGAAATTCTGGGATGCTTCAGCTCCAGGGATACAGCTGCGTTTTGGGTATACTCCATAATATCTACCTAAAATACATGAAGTTTCAAAGAGCAAGTGTCAAAGAGATTTTTTAAATATCTCTGCTGTGTATTTATGGCAATCTAATTAAACAGGAGACTAAAGCAAGGGACACAAGATATCAGAGGACAGCACTTATCTTCCCATCAAATCAGCTATTCTGCAGGGTTCCCATCTCAGCTAATGAACCCTCTATCCGACTTACGCCAGAAACTTGAAAGTAATCTTTGATATCCCAACACTTAGCTCTATTGTTATTAACCTTTGGTAACTCTACAAGAAAAGCATCCAATTTTAATAAAATCCAGTTAACAATGTTTTATTTTATAATGGAGCTTCCCTGGTGACTCAGATGACAAAGAATCCACCTGCAATGCAGGAGACCTGGGTTTGATCCCTGGCTTGGGAAAATCTCCTGGAGAAGGGAATGGCTACCCAGTCCAGTATTCTAACCTGGAGAATTCCGTGAACAGAGGAGCCTTGTGGTCTACAGTCCATAGGGTCCCAAAGAGTCAGACACAACTGAGTGACTTTCACTTTCACTTTATTTTATAATGAATGTGTTTCTTTTGGGTATCCCTTTAAGAAACATTTGCTTAATTCTCCTGTACTTTTTCTAGAAACTTTATTATTTAAACTTTGGCATTTTCCATTTCTATTTTGCTTATTGAAAAAAAAAATCCTTTCTCTATTAAATTGAAAGTGGCAAATTTTTGGTCAACCAGATGACTATATATGTGTGACTAGGTTTCTTGGCAATATACTCTATTTCACTCATTGGTTTGCCTATTTGCATCTGCTTATTTAAGTGACATTCATCCACACTAGTGAATATAGTAATATTTATCCTTTTGTCGCTTTACATTATCCAATTGTATGGATATACTGTATTTAACTTATCCAGGCAATGGCACCCCACTCCAGTACTCTTGCCTGGAAAATCCTGTGGATGGAGGAGCCTGGTGGGTTGCAGTCCATGGGGTCTCTAAGAGTCGGACACGACTGAGAGGCTTCACTTTCCCTTTTCCCTTTCATGCATTGGAGAAGGAAATAGCAACCCACTCCAGTGTTCTTGCCTGGAGAATCCCAGGGACGGGGGAGCCTGGTGGACTGCCGTCTCTGTGGTCGCAGAGAGTCAGACACGACTGAAGCGATTTAGCAGCAGCAGTCTACTATTTGCACTCTTTTGTTGCTTCCACTTTTAGCTATTATGACTAATACTGCTATGCATGTTCCTGTACATATCTTTAGGTACACATTGACACTCTTTTCTGTTGGATATATACTCTGGAGCATAATGGATAGGTCTTACAATATCTTTGTTTAACCTTAGCAGGTATTATTAAGGGTTTTCTAAAGTGATTATACAGATTTATATTCAAATCATCAAAGAAATAGGCCCAGTTCCTTCACATACTCACCAGTACTTGGCATTACTAGGTATTTTGCTTTCAGCTGTCCTGGTCTGAAGCAGTGATATCTCATTGGAGTTTCAATTTGCATTTCCCTGATGACTAATGATGACCATAAGCTGATGTCCTCTCAGGGATACACCAAAATCATGACTGTCTCCAGAAAAGCTAGCAATGAAAATGGATGAAACCTTGCAGGAAAGATCTACAACTAAAGACATAAAGATGTAACCACAATGAGATAGATAGGAGGCAAACAGACTCACAACATATTCAAATTCCATACCCCTGGGTAGGTGACCCACCGACTGGAGAATAATTATATCACAGAGACTCTCCCATGGGAGTGGGAGTTCTGAGCCTGACATCAAGCTCCCCAGGTCCGGTCCAATACCAGAACTTCCAGAGCATTTGGCTTTGAAGGCCAGTGGGGCTTAATTGCAGGAGCCCCACAGAACTGGGAGAAATACAGCCTTCATTCTTAAAGGGCACACACAAAAACTCACACAAACCCAGACTTACAGCAAAAGGAGTTATTTGATAGAAGCCTAGGCCAGACCTACCTGCTGGACTTGCAGAATCTCATGGAGAGGCAAAAGGGTAGCTGTGGCTCACCCTGGGGACATAGTCGTGGGTGCTAGATACATTGGAGAATATTCAGCCATGTGAAGACAGCGATTGCCATCTTGGCTCATTAGTACCAAAACTTGGCCCCACCCAACAGCCCGTAGACTTCAGCACTGGGACACACACAAGTGAAGTCACTCAGTCGTGTAGATTTTCAAGGCCAGAGTACTGGAGTGGGTTGCCATTTCCTTCTTCAGAGGATCTTCCCAACCCAGGGATTGAACCCAGGTCTCCCGCATTGTAGGCAGACACTTTTACCATCTGAGCCACCAGGGAAGTCCCCAGAACTGGGACACCTCAGGATAAACAACTAACTGGGTGGGGACACAGCCTTACCTATCAGCAGAGCTGCCTAAAGACTAAAGAGCCCACAATTGCCTCTAGATACAACTCCGGACATGGCCCAGCCCACCAGAAGGCCAAGACATGGCTCCACCCATGAGTAGAGAGGTACCAACCTCTCCCACCAGGAAGCCTGCACAAGCCTCTAGACCAGCCTCACCCACCAGGGGTCAGACACCAGTAGTAAGAAAACTTCAATCTCTCAACATAGCCCAGACCTGACCCTGGAACCAGGTGGGCCCTGGCTCTACCCTCCAGCAAGCCAACAGAACCTTCAGGGTATCCTGGACTCCATACCTAATACCCAACTATGTCAAGAATGGGTGTCCACCCACCAACAACCTGAAATAAGTTCTGGGATCCCTGGGCCCAGAAACCAGATTCCAAGAACCAGCTCTGCCTGACAATAGTCCAGCAGTAACACCAAGGCCTGGCTTCACCTGCTAGGGAGTAAGCAACAGCCTGAGTCTCTTAGATCCTGACTCAGTCCTCTAGTGAGCAAGCACTAGCCTTGGGGTCCCCTAGGATTCTGCAACCACCTCATGACCAGGCACTGCTAAACAGCCAGCAGCATCCACACAAGTCAGGGCCTGGCAACCAATCCAACTAGGAGCCAACCAAGCCTACTAGACCACACACATAGTTAGCCCACCACAACAGAAAGACCCAAGCAACCCTCTTGGGGGAACCCTAGAGCAGGTAGCTTAGGAGACAAAAAGGGAGTGCACTGCAGGGACATATACAATACCTCTTAGGTAGGGCCACTTCTCCAAGGCCCAGAAATGTAACTAACTTACAAAAATACAAATAGCAAAGTGATTCAGTTATACATCTACATGTATCTATTCTTTTCCAACACTTTGCTGTCCACCTGAAACTAACACAACATTGTTAATCAACTATATTGCAATATAAAATAAAAAGTTTAAAAAATGAGAATAGCAGCTTAGACCAAATAAGACAATGGAGGAAGATGTTCCAGATGAAGGAAGAAGATAAAACCCCAAAAGAAGAACTAAGTGAAGTGGAAATGGGAAGTCTACCTGAGAAAGAGTTCAGAGTACTGTTTGTAAAGATGATCAAAGAATTTTCAGGAGAAAAATGGATGCACAGAGGGAGAAGTTAGATGTTTCTAACAAAAAGTTAGAAAATATAAAGGATGATGAAACAGAGAAGAACACAATCACTGAAATGAAAAGCACATTAGAAGAAACCAATAGTGGACTAAATGATTCAGAAAAAGATACTCAAACAATTGTAACCTCCACTATGGTCCATCCACAAAGGCATTTCAACACTGCTGCTGCTCTAAAATAATCCATTCCTGTCCCTCCCTACCTCCAGTGTAGTTCAGTTCAGTTCAGTTCAGCTCAGTCATGTCCGACTCTTTGCGACCCCATGGACTGTAGCACACCAGGCCTCCCTGTCCATCACCAACTCCTGGAGCTTACTCAAACTCATTCCATTAAGTCGGTGATACCATACAACCATCTCATCCTCTGTCATCCCCTTCTCCTCCTGCCTTCAATCTTTCCCAGCATCAGAGTCTCTCCCAATGAATCAGTTCTTCACATCAGGTGGCCAAAGTATTGGAGTTTCAGCTTCAGCATCAGTCCTTCCAATGAACATTCAGGACTGATTTCCTTTAGGATGGACTGATTGGATCTCCTTGCAGTCCAAGGGACTCTCAAGAGTCTTCTCCAAAACCACAGTTGAAAAGCATCAATTCTTCCACTCTCAGCTTTCTTCATCCACACATGACTACTGGAAAAACCATAGCTTTGACTAGATGGACCTTTGTTGGCAATGTCTCTGCTTTTTAATATGCTGTCTAGGTTGGTCATAACTTTTCTTCCAAAGAGCAAGTGTCTTTTAATTTCATGGCTGCAGTCACCATCTGCAGTGATTTTGGAGCCCAAGACAATAAAGTCAGTCACTGTTTCCATTGTTTCCCCATCTATTTGCCATGAAGTGATGGGACCAGATGCCATGATCTTAGTTTTCTGAATATTGAGTTTTAAGCCAACTTATTCACTCTCCTCTTTCACTTTTATCAAGAGGCTCTTTATTTCTTCTTTGTTTTCTGCCATAAGGGCGGTGTCATCTGCATATCTGAGGTTATTGACATTTCTCCTGGCAATCTTGATTCCAGGTTGTGCTTCCTCCAGCCCAGCGTTTCTCATGATGTACTGTGCATATAAGCTAAATAAGCAGGGTGAAAGTGTACAGCCTTGACATACTCCTTTTCCTATTTGGAACCAGTGTGTTGTTCCATGTCCAGTTCTAACTGTTTCTTCCTGACCTGCATACAGGTTTCTCAAGAGGCAGGTCAGGTGGTCTGGTATTCCCATCTCTTTCAGAATTTTCCACAGTTTATTGTGATCCACACAGTCAAAGGCTTTGGCATAGTCAATAAAGTATAAATAGATGTTTTTCTGGAACTCTCTTGCGTTTTTGATGATCCAGCAGATGTTGGCAATTTGATCTCTGATTTCTCTGCCTTTTTTAAATCCAGCTTGAGTATCTGGAAGTTCATGGTTCACATATTGTTGAAGCCTGGCTTGGAGAATTTTGAGCATTACTTTGCTACTGTGTGAGATGACTGCAATTGTGTGGTAGTTTGAGCATTCTTTGGCATTGCCTTTCTTTGGGATTAGAATGAAAATTGACCTATTCCAGTCCTGTGGCCACTGCTGAGTTTTCCAAATTGGCTGGCATTTTGAGTGCAGCACTTTCACAGCATCATCTTTTAGGATTTGAAGTAGCTCAACTGAAATTCCATCACCTCCACTAGCTTTGTTTGTAGTGATGCTTCCTAAGGCCCACTTGACTTTGCATTCCAGGATGTCTGACTCTAAGTGAGTGATCATACCGTTGTGATTATATGGGTCATAAAGATATTTTTTGTATAGTTCTTCTGTGTATCTTGCCACCTCTTCTTAATATCTTGTGCTTCTATTAGGTCCATGCCATTTCTGTCCTTTATTGTGTCCATCTTTGCCTGAAAATTTTCCTTGGTATCTAATTTTCTTGGAGAGATCTCTAGTATTTATTGCTTTCCTCTATTTCTTTGCATTGATCACTGAGGAACGCTTTCTTATCTCTCCTTGCTATTCTTTGGAACTCTGCTTTCAAACGGGGATATCTTTCCTTTTCTCCTTTGCATTTCAATTCTCTTCCTTTCACAGCTATTTGTAAGGCCTCCTCAGACAGCCATTTTGCACTTTTGCATTTCTTTTTCTTGGGGATGGTCTTGATCACTGCCTCCTGTACAATGTCATGAACCTCCATCCATAGTTCTTCAGGCACTCTGTCTATCAGACCTAATCCCTTGGATCTATTTGTCACTTCTACTGTATAATCATAGGAGATTTGATTTAGGTCATACTTGAATGGTTTAGTGGTTTCCTCAACTTTCTTCAATTTAAGTCTGAATTTGGCAATAAGGAGTTCATGATCTGATCCACTTTCAGCTCCTGGTCTTGTTTTTGCTAACTGTATAGAGCTTCGCCATCTTTCTGAAAAGAATATAATCTATCTGATTTCAGTATTGACCATCTGGTGATGTCCATGTGTAGAGTCTTCTCTTGTGTTTTTGGAAGAGGGTGTTAGTTATAACCAGTGCATTCTCTTGGCAAAACTCTTGTAGCATTTGCCCTGCTTCATTTTGTACTCCAAGGCCAAATTTACCTGTTACTCCAGGTATTTCTTGACTTCCTACTTTTGCATTCTAGTCCCCTATAATAAAAATGACATCTTTTTTGGATGTTAGTTTTTTTCAGCTCCAGAAAGAATGAAGAGACAGAGGCAAAGCAAAAACAACACCCAGTTGTGGATGTGACTGGTGATGGAAGAAAAGTCCGATGTTGTAAAGAGCAGTATTGTATAAGAACCTGGAATGTTAGGTCCATGAATCAAGGCAAATTGGAAGTGGTCAAACAGGAGATGGCAAGAGTGAACATTAATATTTTAGGAATCAGTGAACTAAAATGGACTAGAATGGGTGAATTTAACTCAGATGACCATTATATTTACTACTGTGGGCAGGAATCCCTTGGAAGAAATGGAGTAGCCATTATAGTCAACAAGAGTCTGAAATGCAGTACTTGGGTGCAATCTCAAAAACGACAGAATGATCTCTGTTTGTTTCTGAGGCAAACCATTCAATATCACAGTAATCCAAGTCTAGGCCTGACCAGTAATGCTTAAGGGGCTGAAGTTGAACGGTTCTACAAAGATCTACAAGACTTTCTAGAACTAACATCCAAACAAATGTCAAATGTAGTAGCCACATTGATAATTTTAAAACATAAATCTTACTTAAAATCCTTCAATGGTTCCCATTGAATTCAGGATAAAATCCAACATTTTAACTTGAACCATAGACTACCTAATTTTTCACCTGGCCCTTAGTAACTCAAAATTCTATATAAAATAGGCTTTCATGTAAGGTTCACAATTTGTTTTGATCTGCTTATATAAGATTTACATAGATTTGGTAAAATGTCAAGAAACAAATACTGGTGATGAAGATTATAAAATGTAGTAGATTTATTTATTGGCTGTCATTCTTCCCCTTGTCCTGTATTCATGTCCTTTGCTGTGTAAATTTGGAGTTCCTCCCACAAATGCTGAAGTAACCATCCTCCTTATCTTTGGCAACAGCTAAAGACTTAGTTTAGCCAATGAATGTTAGCAGATCTGATAGGGTTTCAATGGGCAGCCTGGCTTGCCCTCTGGCACTTTTTACCAGCACTATGAGCTTGCTGTTTCCAGAGGAAGCGTAAAAGACACCAGGAGAAGGTCAACCTCAGTTCATTTACAGACTTGTGAAAGTGAAGTTGTGACTGACTCTTTGCGACCGCATGTACTGCAGCCTACCAGGCTCTCCCATCCATGGGATTTTTCCAGGCAAGAGTACAGGAGTGGGTTGCCGTTTCCTTCTCCAGGGGATCTTCAGCAAGCCAGAAATAAGTGTCTATTGTTGTATCCCACTGAGAATATATAGTTGTTTGTTAAGCAGAATTACTGTTGTGAAATTGGCATGGCTTTGCTTTATTTTTCTTGGCAGATAATTTTTTTCTTTTTTACAAATTGAAGGTCCGTTGTAACCCTACATCAAGCAAGCATATCAGCACCATTTTCCCAACAGCATTTGCTCAATGTGTGTCTCTGTGCCGAGTTCCTGTAATGTTTCACAACCCCCATCAGCAAAAAGATAACGACTCACTGAAGGCTCAGGTGATGGCTAGCAATTTTTAGCAATGAAGTATTCTTAATTAAGACATGAACTTTGTTTTTTAGACAATGCTACCTGGCGTGCTGTGATTCATGGGGTCGCGAGGAGTCAGACACGACTGAGAGACTGAACTGAACTGAACTGAACTGATTGCACACTTAATAGACTACAGAATATTGTAAACACAACTTTCATTTGCACTGGGAAACCAAAAAAATTGTGTTACTCTATTGTAGTAGTCACTTCATTGCTGTGGTGTGGAACCAAACTGAAAATATATCTGAGGTGCAAGGTGAGAGAGAGGGGGACTTCCCAGGTGGCTCAGTGGTAACGACTCTGCCTGCCAAGCAGGAGATTCAGGTTCCTTGGGCCGGGAAGATCTCCTGTAGAAGGAAATGGCATCCCATTCCAATATTCTTGCCTGGGAAATCCCATGAACGGTGGAGCCTGCTGGGCTACAGTCCATGGGGTTGCAGAGTCGGGCATGACTTAGGGATAAAACTATAGCAACATGCATGCATACATATATTTAAAGCAATAAATAGAATCATCTAGAAATTATTGCTTAAATAAATGCAGATATTAGTTTGACTTTCCACATTGTAAGGGATAAACTCAAAATTTTAAACTGATTATTCAACTATCAAGAAATATTTTCCATTAGTAATAAAGTCAAATAGTAAGCCAATCTGTAGTTAGTCCTGACATTTTAAGAGATTAAGCACTAGATTACAGTGTATACATCATCTTGTTAATCAGAAGGACTGTTAATCAGTAAAAATGCTCACATGCTTAAATATTTCATCTCACTTTTTTGCCATGTGTAGAATATCTGATTTATAAACCTGCTGTTTTTGTAAATTAAGTACTTCCCCCATAAATTATATTAAAAAAACCATGTAGTTGAATTCCATTATTTCTGCCACTGCACACCTAGAATTTTACAGAACAGGGAAAGGAAAAGACAAGAAAATCTCTGTTGTATTCAAGATAGGTATGTCCCTCAGAAAGACTGTTTGACAAGGTCTTCTCAACTCAGACATAACCACCCTTCCATCACATGCCTAACATCCTGCTTTCTTCTCAAAATCTTCTCTCAGTTCTTTGCTTCTCATTCACATTTCATTAACTGATAAAACTTGAAATTCCATCTCGAACAGTTTATTTCAATGCATGCTAAGTCACTTCAGTCGTGTCCGAATCTTTGTGACCCTATGGACTGTAACCCACCAGGCTTCTCTGTGTATGGGATTCTCCAAGCAGGAATACTGGAGTGGGTTGCCATGCCCTCCTCCAGGGCACCTTCCCTTACCCAGGGATCCATGAGTCTCACATCTTCTGCATTGGCAGCAGGTTCTTTACCACTAGCTCCACCTGGGAAGCCCCGTTTATTTCAATATTCTTCCCTATGTCTTTGAATCCTCTTAACAGTGGCCCATCAAAGACTCCTGAAGCCAAGAATCTTGACACTTATCACTAAATCTCCAATCTTAACACCATTTTATAGCAATAACCTTCATTTATTGAGTACTTACTGTATGTCAGGATCTGCCCTAAATCTTTCATGCATTCTCTCACATTTAACCTTCACAACTGCTGTCATGTAGATACTATCGTGTAGTATGTAGATACTATCTCTACTTCTCTACCTCTGCTTCATCGATAAGGTTTGGAAGTGGGTTGGTCACTCAGTCATGTCCATCTCTTTGCAACCTCAGGGACTGTGTAACCTGCCAGGCTCCTCTCTGTCCATGGGGTTCTCCAGGCAAGAATACTGGAGTGGGCAGCCATTCCCTTCTCCAGTGGATCTTCCTGACCCAGGGATTGAACCTAGGTATCCTCTATTGCAGGTGGATTCTTTACCATCTGAGCCACCAGGGAAGCCCGAGATAAAGTTTAAGAGGCACCAAACAGGTTTTCTTCTCAAGCTCACAACTTTTAAGCCACTGCCTCTAGAAAATATTAGTCACAACCCGTACATAGTTATTTTATTTGGTGGAAATGCTGAGGACTACAAGCCCGGGAGGCAGTATCTCAGCAGCTCTGAGAAAATTGCTCCAAGTAGGCAAGAGATGGGCTCAGGCTACACACAAGTTTGTATCAAAGGGGACAGACAGTCTGAACATCAAAAATTATTTTTAAGTAGTAAAGAAAAACCAGATATCAAGCTAAGGAATGTAGTGTTCCTCTGTGTATGGGAAGATGCAAGCCTCTGGGCTCACTGAATTTGTTCCTTTCATAAGCACCTCAGCTACCTGGGGCTGAATCCTGTTTCTTGATTGCTCACATCCTGATTTCCTTGTTCATTGTAAGGGATGACAGGTGTAGTGGATGACTGCTTCTTGCATCCCCCTTCCCAGCTCCTCAGCAATCACCATTGGGGATGGGGTGGCATTTGCTGGAACGCAGGCATTGTGTTCCCTTTTGGGAGCCCTCATTCACATTTGGAGGCCAGAAATCACTGATAGCTGTGACATTTCTTGCCAACCAATATGGCAGGAAATATTTCATTTCACACCACTGAGCTAGTAAAAGAGATCCGTTTACTATGAGAGATAATGCACTCAAATTCTGTGTTGTTTTGTGGTCTCAAAAAGGTGTCCAACACATGTCTGTTTAATACATCGATTCTAATATCAATTCAGTTCATCCTAATGAGAAATCTGCGGAAACTTTTCGCTTGATAAGAGTCTCTGTTCCATCAGGATCTGTATTTATCTTATTTACTCCAGTTGTTTTTGCAAAGAAGAGACAATGTACCTTGTAAGCCAAAGGACTAATTGTGAAATTTCTCTTGATCATGATTTTATAGGCAGTGCCATTCTTATCAAATGGGTTTGAAATATGGCTGTACTTTAAACTGTCTGTCTTAATCAAATCTTTCTTTTAAATATATGCTCTTCTCTAGTATTTAAAGAGCACATATTGCTGTGGTTCTTAGGCTTATTGAAAGGTCACACTGAGATAAATTCAAGTAGAAGGGAGAAATGGCAAGGGGAAGGAAACAGCAGACCCAGTGGGAAGACATCTGACTCAATGGGGGAGAGTCAGGGTTGATGAATGTAAGGAAGAAAGGAATCTAATTCCCATCAATGTCCATATTTGAAGGACAGAAAAGGGCAGGTCCAAAGCACAGGCCCTCCAAAGAAGGTTTCCTTAGGGTCCAGGAAAATATCCTGCCTGAAAAGGGTCTGAATTCTTCTTTGAGTACTATCTGTCACCTACTAGATGAAATCTTGCCTTGGAGGAAAGTATACTTCCAATAAATCACCCAAGAATCCCCATCGCAGGCTTTACTTAAAAAAAAAAAAAAAAAAAAAACCCTATTTAAGATTCCTCCTCAGAAACTTTGGGCTTCCCTGGTGGTTCAGATGGTAAAGAATCTGCCTACAATACAGGGGACCTGGGTTCAATCCCTGGATCGGGAAGATTCTCTGGAGAAGGAAATGGCTATCCACTTCAGTATTCTTGTCTAGAGAATCCTATGGACAGAAGAGCCTGATGGACTAAAGTCCAGAGGGTCGCAAAGAGTCGGGCATGACTAAGCGACTTTCACTCACACACTCAGAGGTTTTCTTGACAGCCAGACACCTTCCCACCATTCTCCATCTGTTACCCTCCTTAATTTTTACCCTAATACATACCATTCTTAAAGTGTCTATTTTTATTCATTTACTTGGAAAAATCTGGTCACCTAGACATGTAACAAACTCCATGACATACCTATCTATGTTTGGAACAATATCTGCTGGTGTGTGGCCACATAGTCAATATTTGTTGGATAAATGGAATTCAGGTTTTTAGACTTAGATGGGGAGGGAAATGCTTTCTCTTTCTGGACTTTGATCTCTTGAACCTGGCTTCTGAGATGGGTAGATGATTTTAAGAAGTTGAAGGAAAAAGGTGATCTTTGCACAGGGACATCAGCTAAGAGGAAGCCAGGGAGTTATTCTTAGCTATTGCCAGCAAATCGGGCTTATAATGAGCGTGGGGCACCCTAGAAGATGCCTGAGGAATTTCTGAGCCATGTAGCCTCTAATAAAACTATGAGCCCAGAAATTTCCCGCTGGGAGCCTGAGGGCCAAATTGATCTGGGGATATTTTGCTGAGCTAACATTGATTGTTAAGCTGCCATTATGATTGCCAACATTAGAAAAAATTATGAGATTTCTGAGAAATGGAACATTTCCAGCCTCAGCAGTAAACAAAGAATGGTCACAGTCATCAGCAATTATAGCCACCACGGAAGGTGATCTGATGAGCCCCGAGGGAACTCAGGAAGGAAAAGAATACCTGTCCTCTAGCAGCTATCAGACTGCAACTACTCCCCAAGGTGGAACCCTGAGGAAACTCAGAATGTGAAAATACAGGATACTGGCCCCAGAGAGCTGAGGTACATATAAAAGGAATGAATTCAGTGATCCCATACTCTTGCATCTTCTCATAGAGAAAAAAACCCCTAAATTCCTTTACTTGATATTTGGTTTTCTTTAATTTACAGTAATCTTTTAACATTCAGACCACCTGTTCTTTCTTGCAAAACTTCTGTATAAACTGGCTCCTTCCCTTGCCTTCTAGGAGCAGTTCTCTAGGGTTTATTTGAGGTACCTGCCTTCTGGACTTAAGTCCTCCAAGTTTCTGCCAAATAAAATAAAACTCTCAACTTTTAGGCTGCACTTTTTTTTTTCCAATTGACACGTCACATAAATATCTGGATTTTCAGCCTCTTGAAGAAAAATGGCATCACTCCCACGTGACCACCGTCTACTGCAACTAAGGATCTGCTGCCCCTTCTCGGCTGGGCATGAATTTTCCCTGTCACCATATCCACACTAGGCTTCTTCTTTCTTTTGCATAATAAGCTTGGTCCCTATTTAGTTTCTAATCCCAGTAGTGAGCAGTTGAAAATCTCTGTACTGAAAACTTCATCTGTAATCTTGGATCCTTTCTTGGATGAATCTTTGTATAACAAAACCTTTAGGTTGTCTTGTGCTGTGCTGTGAATGACTGTATAGAGGATTAGAGTGGTAAATAGGAGCTTGTAAAACCATCTCATAACTTCACGCGAGGTTAGTCTGCACAAAGGCCAGACTCCTGTGTGCAAAGCAATCTACTGTGACATCAATCTGGTAGGAACAATGTCCCTTTCAATCTCATCAGCCCTTTTGTAATCCATTCACCATAACAAGCCATAGATAGAAGCTATGTGTGACAGAGAGCCATACCCCGTCAGTCCAGCATGGGATAGCATGCTGAAACTTCTGCTGAAACTTCCGTAAGCACTGGCAGTGACCCATGGGTAGATCAACTCCCTGGTACCAAAATCAGTAGAGGTCCTTTCTGTGATTCAGATACATATAGGAGCCAAAGAAGTTGGATGTTGAGTCAGAAGGGAACTTCAGGTTTAACTGTTATGTGACCTCATTCGACCCCAGAAAGAGAACAATCTATAGGTATTCTGGTTTTATTTGATTTTCAGGTAGCTTTTCAGTTTCATATATCCTGGATGTCTTACACTGAGATATACACAGATGTTGATTCTTAAATAAATACGTTCACCAAAGAATTACTCTACTCCTGCATTTACTGCTGTTGCTACTGAGTAGCTTTACTGAATTTTCTAAGCGAGGTTAAGCATAGAGTAAGACACATCCTGCCAAATGGAAGAAACCAGTGTCTCGAGTGATTTGAAACACCAGTCACATAGCCAAGTACACTTGTTTCATGCCCTTGTCTTCGTGCTCATTTTATATCTTGCCCTTTCATCTAGGACGTCTGCCATCTGATCCTTGAGGGGATCAACAGCATGTCTTGTCAGACGGATTCCTTGTCAGCAGAATGGCCATGCAGTGTTTCTGTGATGTTTTCCTCACTGTCCAGGATGTGTGTTCACTCTCCCATTTCTGGTCATTTTAGCGGTGGGATCAGATGGTCATAGTCCTGCATGTCTTGGAGAAAATGCTGGGAAATGAATGACCACAAGAAGCCAATGGTAACAACATTTTGCAAGAGACATGTTACCCATAGGAAAGAGAGTATCAAAAATAACTGCTTTGTGATCACTAATTGAACAAGTTCTGAAAAACAGAGAGCCTGTTAAACTCTCTTAAGACCAGAGGGAGCTTGTTATAGATTGAATTCATAGGCAAAAGTCCTAACTTCTGGTACTTCAGAATGTGAGTTTATTGGGAAATAAGACCATTGCTGATATAACTAGTTGAATAAAGATGAGATCATGCTGAACTAGGGTGGGTCTCCAATCCGATGTGACTGGTATCTTTAGAAAAGGAATTCCCATGAAGAGAAAAACACACAGGGAAAAGAATGCCATGTGAAGATTGGAGTTATGCTGCCAATAAGCATAGAAATACCCCAGACTAGGAGAAAAGCCTGGAACAGATCATCCCCTAGTGCCTTCAGGAAGCACATGGTCCTGTTGACTTCAAAAACACCTTGATTTCAGATTTCTGACCTCCAGAACTGTGAGCCAATAAACTTCTGCCGTTCTGAGCCACCCAGCTTGTGGTACTTCATTACAAGAGCCCAAAGAAACTAGTACAGAGGTGTTCTGAGCTCCCTGCATCTCAATTCTGTATTTATTAGGTGGGAGGCATAGTTTTGCATAATACGGGAATGTATGAAAACAAATAAAACATGATTCCTACCTTCAGTGAGTTCACCGAGGAACACTAATTTAGGCACAAACAATGAGACAATGATAAATAAGGGCTACATGGAAATAAAAGTAACTTGCCATCAGTGGGCAGAGGAGAGCGTGATGGACCAGCCCAATTCCCTTCATTCTCAGGCAGTCACGTGGCTGCTTCTGCCCACCCCAACTCAAGGGTCTCCCTGCTGAATCTACCTTTTCTGGAGAGCAGCTCTTTCCAATTACCACCCTTCCTGGAAGTTATTTCACTTGAATCTGTCCCGTCAAAGAATGAGTACTGCGGTGTATCTGAATTAGTACTAGTCCAGGGTTCTAATCCAAGATGGATAAATCAAATACTCTCTGAGTCTTAATTTCTTTTTTAAATTTGGAAAGACAGTGGTGAAGGGGGATAACGCTCCTTCATTCTACCTGACATCACTGGAGTGAGGATCAATAAGAGAGAATGTCTGGAGACACTTGGAACACCTGTAATATACCATAAAATGTTCACAGTTACTAGTGGTCTGCTATATTTGCATCCAGTTAATACTTCCCTTTTACTGGGAGCCTCTGGGTGTTACCATCATTCAAATGGAGAAACCTGAAATTCCTGCCTTTGCTTGACACGTTATAAAAATTTATGAAACATGCAAATCAAACCACCTCTCATAATGTTTATTAGAGTTCAGTGAAATATGCATTGTGATCCCCATTTTGCAAATGAGGATACTGAGCTCAGAGAAATGAAGTGGTTTGCTTATATGTGATTAGAGGTGTGATATGGAGGCAAGTCCAATACTTGCCTTGTTGTACTTGGCAACCCCTAGTAAGGGGGATATTTTGGATCACCCAGCCTTTTCTATGATTTTTTTTTTTAAACTAAATCCCAGTACAGGCAACAATAATGTCCACCGTTACTGATGAAGAAATGTGATTTTGACCTTGAAAGCTCTCTAGTGATACATCAAGTTTTCATTTATGTTTCTAGACACATCATAAATAACTGTGCTTTATCAAGAGAAAAAGGAAGAAATATGATGGGGAAAAAAGCATAACAAAATAATGGGGATACAGCCAAAGCTTAAGGTGAATCTACCCTTAAAGTGAGTGACTCTATCGTTCCCTTGGTTAAATGCATCAATTTCCTTGAGGAAAGAGGCTAACTTGAGAAACTTCTGGAATAAATATGCCCCTTGACATGAGAGAGACTGTATATAAACCTTTAGTTTCATACAGAATTCTGAAAAAGAAGAACAAGAGAGCACTTTCTCGTAAATATTGTACATGCTTCTTTCTATCTAAAGTTGTGGAATCCAGGGACAAGTGGATCACCCTGGCCTGGAAACATCATTCAGGGTGCAGAAAACGTGAATTGCATATTTGTTAATATATTTTCATTATCCACCTCTTGCTCTGTGGTTTGAGTTGTGAGTGGATAGATACGAAAATGAATATACCAAGCTTTTGTCTTGATATCCGTAACTCCGTCACAGTCCCCAGGTCATGCCATCTCGCCACACCACCTCCCTCCCATATCTTCCTTGGCACTCTTGTACGGAACCTACTTCCAGTCTCTCCCCTCTCCTCTGCAACATCTTCCCCGATGAAGTAATCACTAATCACTCAGGCCCCACTTAAAATTCCCTCAACTATAAGATAGCCTCTGAATACCATGCCCCAGCATCTATGGCACTGCAGAGCCAGCTAGTTTAATGCCCTATCTATCTTCATGTCTCCCATGCACACTTGATAGTCCAATCATGCTCACTCCTCCAGACACATGCCATGGTAGATACACCCCCAGCATCTGCTAAGGTTGGGGCCTCTGCCTCTATGCCTGTTCTCCATTTATAAGGTTGTGTGTATTTGTTCAGTCACTCAGTCACATCTAACTCTTTGTGATGCCATAAACTGTAGCTTGCTAGGCTCCTCTGTCCAAATTACTTACTTGGAGTTTCCCAGGCAAGAATACTGGAGTGGGTAGCCATTTCCTACTCCAGGGCATTTTCCCAAATCAAGGATCAAGCCCACGTCTCTTGCATCTCCTGCATTGGCAGGCAAATTCTTTACCACTGAACCACCTGGGAAGCCCCTTATAAAGATGGGCAAATAACTATTCCACTTTCAAAGTCCAGTTCTATGTCTTCTCTCTCCAACTTCCTTTCTGGAAAGGAGAATTAATTTAATGAGCCCAATAATCTGCCTACTTATATAATTTTCTGTGCATATCAAATATGATCATTCATTTTTCCACTCATTATTAGTTGAGTTCTTTATTTATGTTAGACCTTGGATATGGTATAGAGAACAAAAGATATACTTCATAGCATTAATGGCTTAGTAGACATACATACTAAAGTTATAAACAAACACATGTCTAAGAGCAAATTGTGATAAATCATATGTAAAAGTGTTCTGAAAACTTTAAATGGTATAAGGAATAATTGTGAATATCTTTTGATATGCAGGATTTGCTGCCCAAATGAAAGATTATTTATATACAAGTTCTCTTTCATTTGCTCTGAAGATATTCTATACCTATTTCTATGTGTATCATTCTTCACCTCTAAACCAGGAATTTCTCAAGAGCAGAGACCATGTTTAATTTATTCTTGTGTCCTCACAGTGTAATATAGGCCTGTACATAGCTTAATAGATGTTGGATGAGGTAATGAATAGGCAAACACTGTAGCTCTTGGAAAAACATGTTTTAGCATGCTAGATTTAACCTTTAGTTGATTAGCATTTCTACATATTAGGTAAATTCCAGGTATACTCATTAACATTTGAGGAGTGATAACACTAGATATTAAAATACTTACCAAGATCTTTCCTTCTTGGAGTCTTTGCACATCCCATTTCCTCTTTTTCAATCTCTCTTCCAGTCCTGCTCTGCCAGGCTAACTTCATCTCACCTCTGATGTCTCACATTGTAGGTCACATCGCTGAAGAAATGTTCCTCAACGCATTGACTAGATAGATCAAGTCCCTCATTTGAAACCCTCAGAGCACTTATGCTTCTATTTCATAACATATATCACAATTGTAATAGGTTTTCCTCTTCATTATTTTTACCATCTGTTATCCACTGTATTGGGTTCTACGAAGGCAGGATTCATTTAGTCATCCCCCGCCCCCATATTCCTAGGACCAGTCATGTAATACATTATCAATAAATATTTATTGCTTGAAATACTAACTTAATGAAAGAGTGGTTTTTTAATTTCAAGAGCCCAGTTAATGAGTCCAAGATATGAGTCCATGTTACCCTTTGACCACTAACTAGTTAGATAGACTTGAACCTTTCTTTTTACTTTTCTACTCCCAACTTCCCTAACTATAGAAAGAAGGGGTTTGAACATGCATTTCCATCTTTTCCCATGCCAGGACTCTATAACATATTCCATTAAACCAGTAAAAGCTGAGTATGATCTGTTATGGGAACTTCAACTCATGTTTTTCAAACAAATATTTCAGCCCACTGCAGGGCTTTTAGTTAATAAGCGGTTTCATGAAATTCTCAAATCTCAGGTCAGGATGAAAGAAGAACCACAGAATCAAGGCCAAAATAGTGTCCCTCCTTTTGGTTATTGACATGGGTGGCTAATTTTTTTTAAAGTCACTAGAAAAGTAAGCAGAAAATAAACATTTAGTCTTCTATTTAGTAGAATTTTGAGAACAATTATAATATTTCATCAAGTTAATTTGAGGAACTCAGCTGTTTACCAGTGAGAATGAAGTCAGAAAATTTCAGAGCTGGGAGGATCTTCAAAAACCATTCAAGATAACCAATCCCTTTATCCTCCAGATGAGAAAGCCCAAGCTCATTGAACCAATATGACTTGCCTCGGGTTATATAAAGGGGGCAGTGGTAAAGAGTTTGAATCCTAACAACTGTTTTTTTGTTTGTTTGTTTTGTTTTTTTGTTTTTTTGCTGTGATCCCATTGCAACTGGAATTGAAAGGGTTAATGAACCTTTGAATGGAGATATACTAATTTCTACCCTGAATTCATGAAGAGAGACGTGGTCCTCCACCCACCACACTCCTTTTGAAAAGCAGTCCAGTAGAATATGATGAGATCTGTCAGAATGATGGCTTTCATCTGTGACATTTATTCCCATGCACATTTTTGTTGGCTTTGTGCAGAAGAACTTCATTTGGATTCATAAATCTGTTCATAAATGTGTATAATTCTACCTTTATCTTGACTTTATAAGATAAAAACATTCTCCCAAAGCTATTGTATTAAATTCTGTGGCTTCAGAAAATTGTCAAATGCTCTTGAAGATCATGACAATATCTTCATTGGCAGCTCAGATATGGAAAAAAAAAAACCTGGAGAGAAATAAGACTAGTGTTCTCTGGGAATTATATCTTATCTGGTTTTCTTGCTTTAGTACTTCAAAATAAAGAAAATTACCATGAAAAATATAACAAAAAGCCACACGTGAATTCTGAAAATAAACAGATATTGATATTTTTTCATATATGCTTCAGATCTTCTTTGAAATTAAAAGATGACAATTACATGCTTTTATGCTTTTCCCAGATCCATTTTCTGTCTTGCTCTCCAGATACAACTTTAATGAATACTTTTGTATCTTTCCAATCTAGGTATTTAACCTTTTGCTAAACACAGTATATAGTTTCTTAAATTTGTATAAGTATACATTATATTTTACATAAATAGCAATGGTGATTAGTTTTCTGCACTTGTTTTGTGTCACATAATTGATACAAATATAAAAAAATAATTTAGGGAACAAATCTGAGTAGTTTAGTTATGGTCAAAAAAATTTCTCTATAGATAGTTTCCAAAATAGTCATGAAGCTGGCATTGAAGTTACACTTGAAGAGTTATATCTAGTATTAGTATAATGAGGAAGGGGAAAGGACACTTGTTAAACTCTTTACATGTGCGGCTTGCTGTACTAATAAGCTCTGTTTGATTAGATTGCAAAAAGAGCTTCTAATAAGGTATTGAATTGTCATTTTACAAATGAAAAATTGAGCCTCAGACGAGTCAAGTAACTTCCCAAAGTCATACAACTCTTCAGAGGCGATGGACAGTAGTGATGAAGAGCACAAATCTACAGCCACCTGGCTTGAGTTCACTTTCCAACTTCACCCCATTAGTTGTATGACTACAGATAAGTTACTTAACTTCTCTATGCCAAAGTTCCCCCATTTATATATGGGGTTGATAGTAGTATCTACCACAAAAGGGTACTGTGAACATTATGTAATAATGTTCGCAGGGTTTTAATACATAAACCCCTGAGATTAGTGTCTGGCATTTCATGAACTATAAATAATTCCTAGTACAATTATTGGGCTTCCCAGGTGGCACAGGGATTAAAAATCCACCTGCCAATACAGGAGATGCAAGAGACAGAGTTCAATCCCTGAGTTGGGAAGATCCCCTGGAGTAGGAAATGGCAACCTGCTCCAGTAATCTTGCCTGAAAAATTTCATGGACAGAAGAGTCTGGCGAGCTACAGTCCACGGGGTTGCGAAGAGTCAGACATAGCTGAGCACACAGGCATGCATATCATAATTGTATTTGATCACTCATTCACCTACTCCTTCAAAATAAAATCAAAGGTAATAACACCAAAACCAACCAACAAACAGTAAAAGATGAAAACCAAATGAAAATAAAGAAAGGAGATACAAGCAGCAATTGAGCCAAAAAATATATCTTTAAGTTTCTTGAGAAGCAGACAAAGGCACCATGGGTGTGGGAAGAGGGGTCCCAGGTTCTTTCCTATCTAAGTGTTAACAGTGCTCTAATGCATCAGGAAAGGAATCCCTCAAACTCTTAGAAATGCAAGGATCTTTATCTAAAGCACGTTAAGCAGGGTAACAAAATGTGCTCGAGAAAGTGATTTAAGAAAACTGGAGAGGTTTCTTCACTTTGTTTGCTCTTGGTGAAAGTCTAGGATTTCATTCTATAAAAGCTGCTGAATTTGGACAAGGGTCAGAGTGACAGTCCAGGTGATACGGCTTTCAGGTGCCTGCTGCATTCAGGGGAAAGCTTGGAGAAGATGGAGCATTTTAAGGGACTGTATAACGTAGACCAACCTTCACAAATAGAGTGCTTTTGACACCTGCTGAATGAAAATTGAGGTTTGAGGTCTTGCATGAGGATGGAGAGAAAAACACAGAAAAACCTGCTAATTATAACACTACAGCAGAATTAAATGTCAATAGTCACTGTGTGCAGTTAAAAATTAGAGAAGCACTATGTTAATGAAGAGAAAAAAAAATGAAAAGATAAAATACATAGGTCCTTAGAAACCCAGGGGAGATGCACAAACCAAAAGAAATTTGGAGAAGAACAAAAGGATGAGAAAAATCTTTCTTACCGGAAACTTTAAAAAAAAAAAATTGACATGGGGAGCACATTGAAAGCAGCTCAATTTAGGTCTTTGGGAGTTCAAGAAAAAACCTTTCTGAGGGAGGTTAGTGAGTTTCTGGTATCTAGGAGCTTCTGTGTGGTCAGACTGGGCAACTGGGGTACCACCAATACCTCCAGAAGGGAAAATGGATTTTAGGGTCCAAGAGAGAGGTCCAGTTTTCTCCCCATGGTATCTTACCCTGGCTGCACAGTGTAGTTGCTTAATAGATATTTACTGAGTAAATAAGTGAACTGGTAAATGAACCCCAGAAAAGCTAATTGCCAGTAGCTCTAGGAACAATATCTTTATTGTTATTTCTATATCTATATCTAGACACAGAAACAATATCACACTTACAGAAGTTAAAGGTATTAATATAGGTGTATAGTATTTCATGTTTCCCCAAAACACCACTAGCGCAGGGAGACAAAGGTAAAAAGGTGCAAAAATGAAATATTCATAATAACGAAGGTGTTGCATAGATAGAGTAAGTATAGCCCATGTTATGTAATAGAATATTAACTATCGAACTCTAGTATTCAAATAGGAAAATATGCATGCCATACAAGTAAATGATCAAGTATGACTTCAAATTTGCAAATCACAAAGTATATGGGTGTTTCCTATGCATTTTTCACAGAAAATAGCCTAAAATGTTAACAGTGCTTTGATTACTCTTATTTTCATTGTTTTTAACACTGTTCTTTCTTTAATGAAGATCCCCTCCCCTTATCCTATATTCATAATCAGAAGAGTAATAAGACTTAAGAGCAAAAAGTAAATTCCTCTTCTGCTATAGTCAGATAGTATGTATTCTTGTTCTAATTCTGCCTGGGGACTCTTTAGGAAGTTAATTATACTGCTTAGACCCAGTTACCTTACTTGGAGAATAGAAAGCAGATGTGTGGATGGAATGAGAGAATGCATGGGAAACCATTTTGCTAATTGCAAGATACTAGATGCATAGAACAGTATAGATGGGGAAGGGCATTGGGATGAGGAAGAAAATGAAAGGGAAGTTGACTTCACATGTTTGAGATCAAAGTAAATGAGTGTAGCCTGTGGTAACATTTAGAGGCATCATTAGAACAATTTTCTTATGGGAACTGAAAAAATTATATAGAGTGTTAGATTATGACATTTTCATTCCTGCCATCAAGTTGTATAAAGATGGCATGTGGGCCTCCTTAAAAATTAAACTAGGTCTCTGCCTGTTGTTTCATCATGCACAAGATTACAGGAAGAGAAAATACACTCCCTCACCTCCCACTCAGAGGTTATGTGAGTAGTGAATACGAGGTAGTGGTTGAACCAATAAATATTCTTATTTAATTCCTTAAATAAAAACCTGCCTAAAAAATAAAGGCAAAAGCACAACTAGTCATAACAACTTCTTTCCAAATCCATAATATCCTCTGTGTCCTCTTAATCAAGTCCATTTCCCTTGTTGACTTTCAGGGTCCTCATTTATTAAATAAGAGGTATCAGCTAAGTCATCCCATCAGTCCCTTTAGTCAGTTCTATGAGTCTCAGTTACCAATCTTATGTAATGATGATCATCCCTTCCTACATATCTGTAAAATAGGGAATCAGAGCAAATGATCATCTTTCCAGTGACACAGACATTCCTCTGGCTTCACTGAGAAATCTTGCTCAATGTTTGCTGATTTGGCTGACACATTATACTAACATGTCATGACTCAATTTAACTTTGGGAAAGTTATTTAAACTTTCTGAGCTTTGGTTCCCTCATTTGTAATCTGGGAATAAAAAGAATACCCAGTTTGGAGGGTCCTTGTGGCGTTACATAAAATACTTGACACAAAATGATTAAAGCACTTCCAGCACAAGGTACGTGTACAATGAAAATTCAGCAGTATCATTGACCTGACAAGCTTTGAGGTTTTTTCCCTAATGTTTTAAAGCTTAGCACTAGTTATGAAAAACCAGGCACTGAAAAATAGAATTTGACTTAGAGACCTATTTCTTGATATAAAACTCTCTTTGCAGAATCACATCCCACACAATCTAAAGAATACCATATTCTTCCATTAAATCTCAAGTGGCTGAAAAGGCTAATTTTCTTGAGCCTACATTTGACTTCATTGGGGTGTACGCAAGCTAAACTATACAAAGTTAAGCTACAATAACAAAAAAAATGACCCCAAACTAATGTACTATTTTTGTGCAAAAGGATAAATAGAGCATTTTATTAACACTTTTTTTTGCAGCAACAAAATGATAGTCCATATCTTTTCATTCAACACAGTAAAAGCGATGATCACATTACATCACTTTGAGACACAAAGCAAAAGATATTTTTATTATCTTAAGGTCAAGAATGGTTTGCGTTTTTAAAACAAACTTTATGTTTTATATTTGCAGTAGCAGGGCCTCCAGTCACTAGTACAATACAATGAACAGATCAAATATCCAGAATAGACAATTAAACACACCAATAATATTTTAAGTTGAATTGGGAAATGTATCATTGTCATTTTCAAACATTATAAAGAGGTCTGATGTTAACTTTTTAAAGGAAGAAAATCATTCCAACCACCCGAACAGCAACCGCAAGCAAAATGAAGATAATATACAGACAGGAAATTTTATGCATTGCACTTATTGCTCGGTACACAAATGTTGCAATTTCTGTTGAGTTATATTAAGAAATGACAAGCAAAATGCCTCTGCCCCATCTAAAATTCTATGACTCTATGAAAGTAGAAATTGCAGCCCCCTAACCCAACATTAGGTGTATGCTATTTTTGGTTTTTTGTGAAGATTGTTTATTATGTATATGTGTATGGATATGTGTAAGATATACAGATATATATATAGATATAGTTTCAGTATAATTTATTGTCCTATATATTTAAGACAAATATTTTAGTGGGAATTTAAATAATAAAATCATCTACTTACAATATCTCTATTAAGTTTACCTTTTCATATTATATATAGCTCTGTGGCACAAGTTTCATATACATTTAATCAGTAAGGAAGAAAGATACCTCTATCATGTCTATTTCTTTTGCTGTTAATATTGCATTTTAAGGGCTATATCTCCATAGTAAATTTCTTATTAGATTCTTTATGGTGTATGCATCTTTTTTTTTTTTCCTAAAGCAAGTTACAACCAGTACAAAGTTGTAATAAAAAATACATTGAAGTCTATTTATTTTTAATATTTTTTCAAAAAAGTTATGTGATATGCTACATGAAAAGTCAGATTTTATTGAAGTGTGAAGTGTTTTATACTGTTAGGTAAATGAATGGAAGAACATGAAGCATACCCCTCACTCTACAACTTCTTTTTCACAGATAAAAGTGTTTGTGCCCAAGCGTTTCATATAAAACACTGCAAGATATTCCTCTTGAGAATCAACAAAATAGTCTACATTGTGTAATAACAATAATTATTTAGTACACCTTGCTAGTTGCTAGCCCACAACATTCTTCTCTACATGAGAGATATCTCAACTCTATGATTTATATTCAATAAAATGTTGCCAACACCTGATGCAGCCAACATGACAACTTCACCTTTTTTTAACAGGACTTCTGCATGATATCTTGCAATAGAGTGTAACAAATATGTAATTGCATTTTGCATGATCAAGTAGCTTTGGCTTCCTAACCTTTGTAGGATGGGATGTACCAACTGTTTTAGTTGTGCTTTATTAAGTGGTGATGAGTTTTAACTCATATGAATCTAATGAGTAACTACTTGCTTCTACAATTTTGACCAGTCAACCTTTAAATCACAAATGCAAGGATGGATGACTTGAATGGAAATGATGGAATTTCACAACTTCTATAGATTGCACTTGATGGTAACTTCATGAGTTTGTTTTGATTTCATTTTTACAGCAAGACTTTCCTGGTTGATATGTGTACATGTTTATACCACATCTTTTAAAATTTTTGTGCAATCACAATTAATGTAATCACAAACACTAAAAATAAATCCAGCAATTAGCTTTGTTATGAATAATCATCTCGGTCCTTATAGTTGTACGAGTCTTGTATTTCTTCTTGTACAAATTCTTCTTTCTTTTCCCAACCATTAGGCCAACCTCCATTGGCCTGTGTTGTGGCACCGTAAGACTTAGTGGTACCATAATTTATATAATTTTGAGTAATGTCCCCCGTTTCTTCATCGAGCTCATCTTCATGGATAAATCCACATTTTTCTTCACTTGTTTCCTCAGGGTCTGCCCAGGGTTGCTTCTCTCCTGAGGCGAATATTGCATAAAATATAACTCCACCGTAGTGGACTAGGGCAGCGATCAGGAATACATACTGCCACTCTTCACGTGACTGCAGTGACAAGAAGTGGCACTGTGAGAACACACTCCCTGGGTTTGAAAAGCCTAACATCTTCTCTGAATGTTCCACCATTAAGCATTTCCTGAAATGCTATCTTCAGGGGAAACCCTTGTTCTGATTATATTAAACAAACACAGTGAGAGAAAGGTTCTATACTACTGTGACTCTCATTATTCAACACTTTTAAAGTCTAAAGTTCTGAAATAGCACTCCAAAGATATCTATGGTCTGCTAATTTTTTAAATTTCATAATCTCTCTTTAAATTCCATTGAGTTACTTAGTTTTTTCTCCCACTTCTTTTATTTCCTTTTGGTAAACCATAATTTAAAAGATCTACCTATAAAGATAAATACTGGTAACAATATTTTCGTCATCAGAGAAGCCCTAATTTAGAAACTCTACCTATAAAGACAAATGCTGACAGCAATATTCGCCCATCAATTACTACAGAGAAGTTTAAATTGATGTTTACAAATAAAACTGAGAAGGTTTCCATGTGTCTGTTCAAATGAGCTCGGATGTTGTTATTTTGCCACACCAGGGATACCAGAAGTATTAGAAGGTGTTGAAAGTATAACCTTTATTGGTTGGAGAAGCAGGCTCCCTCAGAGTTCTGAAAGAGATTTACTTCTGAGCCTTGGTTATCTCCCCTACTCAGAGATGTGGTGACTGGACAATGAGCAGAATGCCACAGAGAACATACAGATGCTCTTCCTAATCAAGAGAGAGAATATTCTACAAATGAACATCTCTTGCTCTGTCTTACCTTATTCTTTGTCATTGCACCAACAATAATAGGGCAAACCATTCCTGACAATGTGCCAACACCGTTCGAAATGCCCATTAAGATACTGGCATATCTTGGAGCAATATCCAAGTGGTTGACATTGAAACCTGAAATACACACAGAAGGTGTGACTCAGAGAATCCCAAACCTTGCAGAAGTAGGTGACTACAGAATATCCTCCACCACCCCCACCAACCTCCTTAAAAGACACCAGGCTCATAGCATGTGCTTAATAACTATTTTTGATAATTTAGCTCAGGGATATAATGAGAATAGAAAGAGGTATCATTTGTTATCCAATACTTAACGCCCGATATTTACTCCACAGAGAAGAGGAGATGCTCATTAAAAAAAAAAAAAAAATGGGGGGGATAAGCAGGGGATAAGTAAGTAGTGAATAGTAACAAATCCCAATGTGTTAGTCACTCAGTCATGTCCGACTCTGCGACCCCATAGACGATAGCCCACCAGGCTCCTCTGTCCATGAAATTCTCCAGGCAAGAATACTGGAGTGGGTTGCCATTTCCTTCTCCAGGGGATCTTCCCGACCCAGGGATCAAACCCAGGTCTCCTGAATTGCAGGCAGATGCTTTACTGTCTGAGCTACTTTCATCATTGTTATTTTCTAGTGGAAATATGTTGAGTAAACACTTTCTCAACAGTCAAAGTGTTAGAGGAAAGTAGAATATAAATTTCTTTTTATCACTAGCAAAAATAAGAATGTTACAAGTACATTTTTTTTTAAAAAGTATCTTACCAGAAATAGCAAATCCACTGAATCCCACTGCAAGTACCAAAAATGAGATTGCTACCCCTCTAGTGTGAGAATAACCAACAACCAGAAGCAGCGTTGCCTCCATGCCGAAACCTTCGGAAACAGACATGAAAATGCTTCAGAAATTTATGCAAATGTTTCCAGTGAGTCAAAACTATCAAAAATGATCACACTTATCTGACCTAGCAAAACACTTCAGGGATTCTAGCTTCAAAATAATAACAATAGTAATCTATTCACAGAAGTTACTGAAGCCTTTTTTGTGTTTTAAGAAAAACAGCAAAAACAACCTTAAGTTTCAATAGTGGGAAGGGTCAAGTTAGTTATGCAATCATCTAAAACTAGAAGTTATGAATATTTGAAGATGGGAGGATGATTCTGAATGAACATTAAAGGTACAAATTTAATAGCATATGTGATATGCACAGAAACAGCTGATTCATGTTGATTGGAACTTTGAGAAGTAAAAGCATGTTCTTAGCATACTTACCACCACAATTCATGATCTTCCTTACTGTAGTAGTTGAAAGAATTTGCTTGCTTCTTAGAAAATCTGCAATCTGCCCTCCAATAGGTACAATAATTGTCATTACTAAGTGTGGCACAGCAGATAGCATGCCAACCTGATGAAAAACAAAAAGGAGAAAAAAACAAAAGGACAGAAATAAGTAATGTGGGCAATATAATGGTCTTGTATTGCCAACCAAGGTCCGTCTAGTCAAGGCTATGGTTTTTCCCGTGGTCATGTATGGATGTGAGAGTTGGGCTGTGAAGAAAGCTGATCGCCGAAGAATTGATGCTTTTGAACTGTGGTGCTGGAGAAGACTCTTGAGAGTCCCTTGGACTGCAAGGAGATCCAACCAGTCCATTCTAAAGGAGATCAATCCTGGGTGTTCATTGGAAGGACTGATGCTAAAGCTGAAACTGCAATACTTTGGCCACCTCATGCGACGAGTTGACTCACTGGAAAAGACTCTGATGCTGGGAAGGATTGGGGGTGGGAGAAGGGGACGACAGAGAATGAGATGACTGGATGGCATCACTGACTCCATGGACATGAGTTTGAGTGAACTCCGGGAGTTGGTGATGGACAGGGAGGCCTGGCGTGCTGTGATTCATGGGGTCGCGGAGAGTTGGACACGACTGAGCGACTGAACTGAACTGAACTGAAAGCTCTTTATGGACAAAGAAAGGAAAAACTACTGTCTGTAAATGACCACTTACTCATTCTCAGAGTAAAAAATAACTTCCGCAGAATAAATGAGAAAAGCTAAGTAAATTTACTTTGATTCTTTTTTCTCTTCTAGAAGATAACACTTCTTTTCTGCTATGAGTCAGTAAATCTTGAATTTCTGAGTGAACTATCCTGAATTTTATCACAGAATGATTCACATTTATGTGCCTATTTTATAGTCTTAAATATGTTTGTAAAAATTCATCATTAGTAACAGGGGAAAAGAGAAAGACGGAATCAGAGAGTAGAGAAATACGTTTGACAAACCTTGAAGAGACTATTTTAAAATTTGTTTTAATTCATAATAAAGATAAAACCTTAATTGCATGTTAAATATATATCTCTTACGAGTTTTATATTTAGTTTCTATAGATTAAGAGCTCAAAAAATACAGATCAATTCTCAGTTTTAGGCATTTTCCATGTCAAATACCAATATTTGGTTACACTGTCACATAGCATACTTAGTTTCTGAACTAATTTCGTACTAAACGGCCCAATCTAAAACCTAACCTGCCAGCATCAATTCAACATACAGTTTTTTGATCAACAATTATGTGTAAAACACTGTCATCTGGGCATCATGGAGGCAGAAATTGTGAATAAAATGTATTTTAATTGTGTATTACCAGACATATGGACTTAGTAAATTTCATATACATCAATACATTAGGAAGAGTTTTACTAAGCATACTTTGAGGAACAATTCCTAGAAAATAGTAAATACTAGATAAGTGTTCATTATTTGTATAAATGTGTCCTTCCAAACTAGATTACTGAAGGATTAAGAAAAGATTCTGTTTTATTTTACAATGCTGTATACTGTGGTGTCATGACCATGGACTTGGGATGAGTAATGATTAATTGAGATATTAAATGACTCTAAATAGCTTAAATATCCAAGCAATTTTATTCTTTCTTTCACTCCATACAGAAACTTTGAATATTATTAAATTCATTGCAATGATGAAGAAACTATGACTTAAAAAGATTATGCCATTCTCAAGAGGTTGAGAAGTTTCATATATGAGTATAGGCTGAGACTCTGTATGTGTGTGTCTGTGTGTGTATGTATACACACATATGAAAAAGTCATTGCCTTTGTGGTTTTATCTGTAGGATACTCAGTTTAACTAAGGTTGATTAAAACAATCCTCTGTATAAATACTTTAGTTCACTTAAATTTTCCTGCACTTCTGAAGCATGGTCTTTTTTTAAAATTAATTTTTATTGGGGTACAGTTGCTTTACAATATTGTGCTACTGAATCGCACAGGGAACTCTACTTAATGCCCTGTGCTGAAAGACAATCTCAATACTGTTACTTACAGGTCAGAAAACTAAGGAGACAATTATTCAAGAACAGGACCAAGGTTATGTGTCAGTACTCTCTTGTGGAGCTTGGATTTAGGACCATGTCAGCCTGGATCCAAACCTCATGTTTTATTGCCTCCATCATCTCCTTTTCACATACTTTAGATAAGTCAGTAATTTTTTTAAACCAGTATAATCAAAATCTTCTACACATTTGTATGTGTAGAATTTATCAAAATTGTAATTAAATATAATAAGTGAATTAGATCAAAATATCGTTTACTCAGGCATTTTCTGTTAATTGGAGCTAAGGGCCAGAATGACCACACAGTTTCATTAACATCAGTTGGCTCCCTCACTCTCCCCGATGAGACCTGACTTTATTAATAGCCTCTCAGTGTCATACTTGTCCTAGATTGTGAAAATGGACTCACACCTCCAGCAGCCTTTGTTGAGACGTATAACACCTCTCAGAGCTCCCGAAGGCTACCCTGCAATGTTTGATCAGCTCGAGAGAGAAGAGCCCTGTCTAAAGCAGTCATTCTTCTCAGGAATGGAGGAAGCAGTTTCCTTAGAAACAGGGATCACAAAAGAGCTCTTAGAATAGCTACTCCTAAACTCGGGTTTTCTTCAGTTTCAGGCCTCAGATAGTCATTCAAAGAGGCATAATATGAATAGCGAGCCCAGCTGGACTTAAGTAATGACATGAAGAGAAATGGCAAGTCCATGGCCAATGCAGACAAATGTATTCCGCAAAACACTTGTCACAGAGATGGCATTGAGCAAATACTTGCTTCATGTTTAAATGAATTATGGTTTACCTGAATTTGAATGGCATAGTAAAGGGAATTGAGACATAAATCGAAGGATAAGGGCTTAAACTTAATTCTGTCGCTTATTGTTAGCTTGGCCTTTGATAATTTAAATACTTTCCCTAGCTTCTGTTTCTCCATCATTTCAATAGAAATTATGATGGTTATTCAGTTGTTTGAGAATACAGGTTATTCATGAATATGAGAAGACCTTGTAAATTTCAATATATTGTAGCATTTTATGTTCATTTAATCCTTACAGGAATCTTAAAATGATTATATTTTCATACCTACAAATAAATGTCTGTAGCACTGAGCATGCTGTGCTGTAGTTGGAAATGTTTTATTTTTGTCTACACTATCAAGCTGTGAACACTTGAGGAACCACATTTTTATTTCTCAATATAACACATAAATCTTCACATATCATGTTCAACAAATGCTTGCCAAATGATTAAACTGGGTAAATAAGATACAAGAATGTTTTCAGATATTTTTGCTATCCTCAAATCTTTTAGCCCGACAGATTTCTGAGGGTGTCGAAGCAGAGTTAGATTGATAATTATATAAATACAATTCCATTTAAAGGAAATATTTTTTTGTTTACTGATGTATTGTCTTTGACCTGAAACTTAAAGGGAATTATGCTTGTTTACAAGAAAAAGGCTATGTTGTTGCCTGTCCCAACCAAGAGGTAAACTCTGTGAGGGCAAAGACTAGGTCTGTTTTGTTTATATCCCAGCAACAGTTTTTAACAGGCATTTAAATGTTGTAGGCACCCAGATGCCTAACTTACTCTTTGTTTACTAGAATTCATTTGTAATTCTAATTTCCAAGATAAAATTTAGGAGATAAAATATTGGCAAAGGAGCTTAATAGTCACTAAAGTACAAAAGTAATGCTCTATTTAAAGAAGGATAATTTTTACATACCTTGCTGATTTCAAATCCAAAGACTTCCTCAAAATATGCTGGCTGACTAATAAGCAGTAAATAGAAAGTCCAGCTTCTGCAGAAGTTTGCAACAATTATTGCATAGACTGGCATAGATGTAAAAAACTTTCTCCATGGAGTCTTGAATTTCTGAAATTCCAAAAAAAGAGGCATTCTGATCATTTTAAATATTTCCTAACTTAAATGAGAATCATAGATACTTTTGCATTTTTAGGATGTGTATGCTGAAGCATGAGTAGGATATAGGCAGGAGGTAGTGAGTCGTTATTTGCAACAGTCCAGTTAACCTTAGCTGCATAAATAATTGTTGGAAGAAGAAAAGAAGATACAGCTCTCCTTCTGATTAAACTGTTTCCATTTTAGAAATATTTAAGACTCTATTTTTCTCAAAAAGTAATTCCAAATGCATAGACCCTAGTTTCCAAGATTTTGGTTTTATTTTGTTTTGGCAGTGATCGATCAGGCCTCAGCTAAAACTCGCTACCAAATCAATGACCTTGTTGGTATCTGACATATTTTATATAAAATGTTGAAAATTCAATGCAGTTAGGAGAAGAAAAATAAGAAAAATGTGCAGTATTCTAGACCCCATCAAAAGTTAATGACAACATTACCTAACTACAAAGTCTCTTGGTAGCCAGTGAATATCAGGATAAATTCTGTGACACTGGAGTGCAAGAGTCTTTAAATTCACATGGTATACATCTGGGTTAAGCATTTGGCCACCCAGCACACCATAACTAGCTATTTAAGATATGCAAGACATTCAAAATTAACTTAAATATGATTGGCTTTGCTTATGACACTCATTAAAAAATTACACCTGGTATATTTAAAGATGCTGTGTATGCCCAAATACAAAGCAATTATCTTCCCTCAAGATTAATATTTTTAGACCTTAAAAAATCTCTCATAGTTCCAAATACTTTCTCAATTCTTTATTTTGAACATAGAAATACTCTTTGGTGAAGGAAGAATAGCCTAATATAAATGTTTATCACTAGTTTTGGATTTTTTTTTAGTATTATCTATTTATTTTGGCTTTATTTATTTTAATATTATTTATTTAGGCTGTGCTGGGTCTTTCTTGTTGCTCAGGCTTTTTTCTAGTTATGACGAGTAGGGGCTAATCTCTAGTTGTTGTGCAGGGGCTTCTCATTAAGACTGCATTTCTTGGTGAGGAGTAGGAGCCCAGCTGCTCCCCAGCAAGCAGGATCTTCCCGGATCAGGGATCGAATCTGTGTCTCCTGCATTAGCAGGTGAATTCTTTCCCTCTGAGCCACTAGGGAAGCCCTGTCTTGGATTCTCAACCTGATAAGTTAGTAAAAGAGGTGGCAAACAGTTTTTACAAGATTTAGTCATTATTGCTGCCTGTAGAGCCTCATAATTACTAACAGTGGTTGTGAATCTAATGAAACATTTTACAGATCACTTTCAAGTGATATTGTAGGAAGATACATTGTGGTGAATCACAGGGAACAAATCAAAAAACAAAAGCCTGTCCTAATAATAAATAGTGAATATTTTGGCTTTAGCTAAAAGTTTCTAGTGACACCATCATAGATGGATTCAAAAAGTGCAAGTTTAAAAGAAATTTTCCTGATAAATTCTAGAAAAATGCTGCCAGATGAATACACTTATTTCAAAGATAATGAAAATGACCAAATACAGAAATGTCTGTTATAACACTGTATTTTAATAAGTAATAACTTCAGAAGATTTTAAGAAGAAAATAACTTTTTCTTGCTGAGAAGATGTTTTTAATTTATACCAGGATCATCTTCATTAAGTACTTTTTCTTCAGGCTACAAAGCACTTCTTCAAATGTAAAAGAAAGTGTCTGGTCATCTCTCTTAAAAAATTGTTGATGGCTGTAGGGGGGCTTATAGTATTTTGATAACATTCTATTTACTGAAATGGTTGTTTGCTTCATAGGTGTGTTTAGCTTGTAAAAATTCAGCAAGCTATTTGCTTATGATTTGTGCATTTTTCTGTTTGCATGTTTAATTATTTTGTAGAGAAAAATAACATGTTTAAAAGACATAAGAATCACCTACAATATGTGATCCTTAATTTGATCCAAACTCCACAAACAATGGCTATAAAAGATGTGAATATTGATTAGATATTAGGATTGAACTGGGCATCTGAAATTTCAATATGATCTAGTATTAGATAATGTTAGAGAATTACTTTTAGTTGTGTTACATATAATGATAGTACTTAGATTATGAAGGAGAATATTATTTTTCTAGAGAAGCATGTATTTGTGGGTAAAGTATTATGACATCTCATTTACTTTAAAATTGCTCAACAAAAAGAAAAGTGAAATAAATAAGGCAAGATGTTAAAAACTTTTGTTTCTATGCAGTGGATATATGGATATTCCTGTTACTTATTCCTTCTGTTATATGTTGAACTTGATCACAATAAAAAGTTCAAAATAACTAAAATACAAGTCCTATTCCCACTTGATCTCAGTTTTAAATTTACTTCAGAAAAGTAAAAAAAGAAAAAATCACTAAGAAGTAAAATACTGTGTTTAGAAAAACAGTAAGGTCTAAGAAATGAGGAGTTTGAGCTTGCCTATACTGTTTTATCAATCTACTGATTCTTCTCTTTTGAGTCATTTCCAGAATTTGGTTTTCACTTAGACTAAGTTTCTTGTTGTTCTAAAAAATATATACCTCACCTCAACACCACACAATCTCTCAAGAACTGGCAAATAAAAGAAGCATATTTTATCAATGATGATATGGGCTAATCAGAATATTTTGGACTAGAACTTGAAGCTAAGTATGAACCTACCCCTACATCATCACTTGTTTCTTGAGTAGCTACCATCAGAAAAAAAATTATCAGCCTATTTACAGAAGAAAACAGGAAGGGGTACATTCTAATGCCAGCCTATTTAGCTAATGGAACAACTACAATGTAAGATATTTTTTAAAGTACTGGCTTAATTTCTAATGTTACCCAATATGACATTTTCTTATTCATTAAAGGCCAAGATGCCCTCAGCAGCAATGGGTGACAGACCTTTTTTCCTAGAATGAGATGCCACGGACAGGCCTTCCCTAACAAATGAAGTAGAGAATCAGAGCTGAAATCAAATACAACTGAAGTTTGGGGGAAGCATAATGCATAAGAGACATTGCTTAAATGCACAGTAACTTTCAACTCTTAGCATAAAGAAACTGAGTTGATTAGGTCCTGAATTACTGAGACGGTCTACAATATTTTTGCTTAAAGGTTTTATCTTATTTTTATAGCATCGGATGGGTATTCATTAGTTGCTGTTCATGATGTATTAATATGTGTACTAAAATATTTGTATTACTGATATAGAACTGCATCTCTTTCTCTGTCAGCAAATCCTGCCCAAGAAAATAGCTTATAATCAGAAAAAGGCTTTACAACATTATAACACTTGATCTTCATATGATAATCCTAAAAATGGTAACATTTTATCAATAAAAGGGTTACATTATATTAAGAATATTTTTCAGATTAGCTACCTATGGTTGGCATGCTAATGTTTTAGTATTTACTAAGTTATGTAGAAATACACATGTATAAAACTTAGAATATTCAGTGAATAAAAATATCTCCTTTCATGACTGTGTTAGGTGATTTGACATTTCCTGTAATCTAACAAACATTGGTTGAATTTTGTTTCAGTTAGCTATGTTGAAATATTTTTTAAAATTTACTGAGGTTTACAGCTACAGTATTATAGCTATAATCGAGTTAAAATTTGAAGGTGCTTAAGAAAAGTTAGAGTAAAAAAGAAATCATAGATGGAAGAAGGAGTGATCATTTCTAAGTCAGGGAATATGCATGGAGTTAAAAAAAAAAGCAATCATGACTGATACCAAATTAGTTTTGCTGAATAGGGACACATAAAACAATCTGCTTGGTCGAAGAGAGGTGAGATGGAAAAGAATAGGAATATACACCATAATAAAGTTCTTACTTCCATTGCACCTAAAAGATTTGCACTCTCTCCAATGCTTTCTTCTATGTACCTACGTTCTTCATCTGTAATAGTAGGATGCTTTGCAGGACTCTCGTAGGACACCAAAAGCCAAAACATGTACCAGATCATTCCAAAGCTTCCTGAAAGCAAGAGTCCAAAAGGAGGAAGTCAAAGAAAAGCATACTCCCCTAACTACTTCCATGTAACAGTCAGCAGCTGGGATAAAACTATAGTAATCATGTGACAGGATTATAAAATATGAATTTGAGCTTATGCTTCTCCAAATGAATCTAGCCATCTCTACTTGTCTTTTGTCACTAGACTTCATACAATCTGAAGACTGGTGCTGTAATTTAATCTTTGTCCCTGTTAAACGATGGCAAAACACAGGAAAGTCACAATAAATAATTATTGAATGGTATAGTTTGGAACATGTTCGTACATTCAACAAATATTTACTGAACACTTACTTTTCCGGGTACTCTGCTGAATGAGAGAAATATGATAAACAAGAGAAAATTCCTGTCCTCAAAAAATTTTGCTGGTAGTAAATCCTTTTATTTGTGTCTGTCTTTAATATGGGTAGTGGTCTGCCTTTCCAGGGAAAAGGAATGCTTTTTCCCCCTCTCCTGTTAGCACTTGCAGATCTAGTAATGTTTGTGAGTGTTAAGTCGCTCAGTCGTGTCTGACTCTTTGCAACCCACAGATGATAGCCCACTAGGCTCCTCTGTCCATGGAATTCCCAGATCTAGTAAGCAGACTATTAAATAAAATCTAAAGGAATATTCTTGGGCTTCTCTCATAGCTCAGTTGGTAAAGAATTGGCCGGCAATGCAGGAGATCTGAGTTCAGTTCCTGGGTTGGGAAGATTCCCTGGAGAAGGGATAGGCTACCCACTCCAGTATTCTGGCCTGGAGAAGTCCATGGACTAGTCCATGGGGTCGCAAAGAATCGGACACAACTGAGCGACTTTCACTTTCAATTTTCAGAAGAATAGTTTAGCCTGAAAAGATACTGTACATGAAAAATAGGCTTCTGTAATTAATGTGGTAATATTTAACAGTTTATGTGACTGTATACCACAGCATATACTATTGCCTATTGATCACTGTTTGGACAGGTGAAAGTTATAAATTCCAATACAATAAACATGCTACTACAAGTTCTATTTCATCCCTTTGTTTAGCACTTTCACCATTAAAATGTGCCCTTATTGTGCAATATAAACCTGAAGCATCAATAACAGAAAAAATTCACATAATGTATCCTGATTCTCATCAACTGGCCATTTCATTTTTTCCTCTTACTGTTCTATTTCTCACCTGGGTAACAATCTAATTCCTGATCCCTATAATACTATATATATTTTTTTGGTGGGGGCTAGTCAGTCTCTAAGTGCTTCTTAATATCATAACTTCTGATGTACTGTGCCCTTTTAATTACTGAATGTGATAGCAAACACAATTTGGAATCAGATGGTGTGTGACAATTTGGTAGAGTGTAGTGGTTGTGGAATATGGTTCTCCCGTATTCAAATTGTGGCTGTGTCACTCATTAGCTACATCTTCTAATCAGTAACCAAATCTCTGAAAAATCTCTGCTACCAAAGGAGATAATTCATTTTTTTAATAAGATTTTTGCAAACAGAAGTTAAAGAAGGCAATACATAAATTAGCATAGTGGATGGCACAAGATAAGCATTCAATAAATGAGAACTCTTATAATTGAGTAATAATTATAATTTCCACTAACTGAATATGTCTGAAGTGCTAGACGCTCAGCTAATTGCTGTATATGCATTATCTTTTTAAAACTCAAGCTGCCATATGGATCTTATCTCATTAATTTTTTAAAAATGAATATTGAATATGTGGCTCACAGACCAATCTTTTGTCATATACAGCAAGTATCAAGTACTATTATTTTGATATTTTCAGATTCTGCATGCGTGTTAAGTCACTTCAGTCACTGTGTATGACTCTGCGACCCTATGGACTGTAGCCCACCAGGCTCCACCGTCCATGGGATTCTCCAGTCAAGAATGCTGGAGTGGGTTGCCATGCCCTCCTACAGAGGATCTTACTGACTCAGGGATTGAACTGGCAACTCTTATGTCTCCTGCATTAACAGGCAGGTTCTTTACCATGGTGCCACCTGTGAAGCCATTCAATGATAAGTATTAAATGAGATATAACTTAAAATAATGAAGTAGGTTTTCTTGGGTCCTTTGTGGAAAATTCATATTCTTAAAGTCACATCACATCTTCAATTAAATAATGGACTAAGGCACAAATCAGAGAATTTAATGGATGGCCATACCAACTTTATACCTTGTAAAGAAGTGCTTTAAATATCTTTGAATTATGGGCTTTAAAATAAAATCAAACAAAAGCTATGGATTAAAATCCGTTAAAAAAATTTCCCTAGAAAACAAAAATATGTTCAACTGCATATATAGCTCACCATTTAGGGTATTCATGAATACAAAACTCAACCACGGCTTTTAAACCAGGATAAGATCCTCCACTATTTATATTCTACAAATATAAGAATTTGCTTTGATTAGAACATTTCAAAATGAAAATGGATCATAGCACATTTGGAAGCAGCCAAATTCTGTTCTGTTCTCCCATTTGACTTCATTAATCTTTCAGATTCTCCTGCCTGTGTCCAAAACTGGTATTAATCAGTGACAACATCAGTTGGAATCCAGATCTCTTATCTTTCTTCTTTCCTCTTTATTAAAAAAGTGTATCTTAGCGAGAGACTATGGAATACTTTCAAGAAGTAAGATTCTATATTCTGGTTAGAAAGTGAATAGAAAAGGAGTTTGGACTTTGGGCTTCCTGTCATTTTTATTTCCACTTGGGGGCTTAATCTTCTTTAATTCTGGGGAAATGTGGGCTAAAATGCACTGCCCCTGCAGCGACTGCTAATATTTCATCACAAGATTGAATGTTTACATTAACACTAATATGGCCTTTCAGCTTCCTATCCCATTGAGTCTCAAGGAAATAGAATCAGGGAAATGACCAAGAAAGCAAGAATCAAAAAGAGAAGTTGGTGCTGCCTAGCTTCTTCCTTTTAATCAGCTTTGAATCAAGAGCTAATTTAAATTTTCCATAATCAAGGGCAACACATACTGCGCATTACAAAGTTTCCATCAGCAATGTGATTTCTTTTAAAAATAATAAATAATTTTGCAGAGAAAATCACAGAGATAGAATATTACCCTTGATCTTAGATTATAAAGAAAAGAATCAATGAAAAATCAATAATGAGTAAACACAGAAGCATATTCATTGATCTATCACACTGCTTTAGTTTGTGCACATTTCTTTTGACTCTATTGTATAGAAATGCAACATACCATAGACATAGAATACGGAAGACCAGCCAGTATACTGCACAAGAATGCCAGCTAAAGGCATTGCAATCACAGCTCCAGCATAGGAACCTAAAGTAGAAGAGAAAATGAGAGAAAGGTAAGTGAAATCAATAGAAATTCTTGACTTCATCTCATTTTCCTTGGCTGGATCTTACAAACACATCCTTGCACAGTTGGATGTATATGCACTCTCATCCATATACTTCAAACACATATCCAGGAGTACAAGACAACACAGGTGAATATAACCTACACACCCAAGTCAGAGATATAAAAATAGTGCAACACTATAGTAAAAATCACATTCAAAAAACTATAATAAAAATAATTAATGAATATATTTGAAACCCCAGAAGAAATGAATAAACTCCCAGAAAAATACAAAATGCAAGAAGGAGTAGAAGATTTAAGTAGACCAATAATAATTAAAGAAATTGAAATGGTGGGTCAAAAACCTTTCCTCACGCACACATACAGACACACCTCAAATGGTTTTACAGGTGAGTTTTTTTTACCAACTTCCAATTCTTACATAAGTTGTTCCTAAGCTTTTATGCACATAACTGTATCTGCACATAATACTCACCACAAAAGGAGGTGGTTGCCAATCGACTCCTCTCTAAAGGGGGAGCCCATTTGCTCCATATCCCATGGCATGCTGGGTAGGTGACACCCTGTGATGGAAAGAGATATATCAGCACTGTTTAGAATCTTGGATCATAGGAAAATAAGTACATTCACTTCTCTGATGTGATGCTGTTTTCTCAGAATGAGCACAGGGTCCCCAGATGCCATGTGAGGGCCTTTCTTTGCTGATTCCATAAAATTCCATTTTAAAAACCTTTCAGCCCAGACCAGATAAGACATGACCTCTTTTTAGTCACTTGTTCAACTTATTCCCATCCTTTAAGACTTCCTTCTACCTCAGTTTTCTTCTGATTAAGGCCAAAGAAAAGATCCTCTATTATTCAGTTCATCTGCAATTCTGAGCAATTTGAGAGACATTTTTGAAAGGGGTTAAACTTAGTGATTCCCAAATAAAAGGATTCCCTACAGAAGAAGGTGCAGCTTACATCCTTGAAGGCTGTTATACATCCTGAAATTAGTGCCTAAAACTTAAAAAATTTTAAATATTCTTTTTTGTATTGTTTTGATCCTGTCATTTTTTCTTTTCTTTTAGAAAGACAAGAAACTGTTTTCAGTGCCTTAATACTTTATCTGACTTATCTACTCCCACCGTATTTCATGGAAAGAGAAAGGGCAATAAGTATGCCATTCTCAAGTTTTTAAATGATATTCCTTCAAAGACTACAGGTTGATGGAGCAAAAGTCAATCATTAGAGTTGATGCCCAAAGAATACATCCAATGAAATGGTTTTTTTAGTGAAAATTCAAATCATGATGTAAAGCCATCAGGGACTTGTTATAAAACTCTCCAAACATATTAATTCAGAGGATGGACTCAAAATTTTTATCACAGCACATTAACAAAAACGTCTGTTTTGTTTTTTTATGTCATTCACTAAACACTTCATCATCACTCAGTTCCAGAGAAGTGGGGGTAAACAGTCACAGTGGTAGTTTGTCATCATTTAAAGATACCTGGTTTCTAACCTTTTCCAATTTTTTTAGCACTATGTAGACACAACCTCAGAGAAGGCAATGGCAAGGCACTCCAGTACTATTGCCTAGAAAAGCCCATGGATGGAGGAGCCTGGTAGGCTGCAGTCCGTGGGGTCGCTAAGGGTCGGACACGACTGAGCGACTTCACTTTCACTTTTCACTTTCACACATTGGAGAAGGAAATGGCAACCCACTCCAGTGTTCTTGCCTTGAGAATCCAAGGGACAGGGGAGCCTGGTGGGCTTCCGTCTATGGGGTCACACAGAGTCGGACACGACTGAAGTGACTTAGCAGCAGCAGTAGCAGACACAACCTAATACAATATATTTATTTGTAGATCAAAACAAAGATAATCTTCTGATTCTTATCAGCATGCCAACCTTAAAATGATGTCATACTGTAGTTCCATACCTCAACAAGTCCCTGCAGTATCCTAACAAAGATGACACACCCATAATGCACTCTGGCTGCTGATGGGATTAGCATATTCAGGGTAGAGGTAAGAAGTATGGCAGCTCCGAAAACCCTGAAAAATAAAAGGAGTTAACAGATATACATTTCTCAGATCAAGTTAGTTACAAGCAATTTCAAGATAGACTGTATTCTTTTTTCCTTAAAAAATAAGAATGCTCTGAACTGAATTGGCTAGCCATTGCAAATAGATATTGGACTATCTTGAATTGCTACATCATTTGAAGCACAAAACTCAACATTCATAAAACAAAGATCATAGCATCTGGTCCCATTAGTCAGTCAGTCAGTCAGTTCAGTCGCTCAGTCATGTCTGACTCTTTGAGAACCCATGAATCACAACACGCCAGGCCTCCCTGTCCATCACCAACTCCCGGAGTTCACTCAAACTCATGTCCATCGAGTCGGTGATGCCATCCAGCCATCTCATTCTCTGTCGTCCCCGTCTCCTCCCACCCCCAATCCTTCCCAGCATCAAACTCTTTTCCAGTGAGTCAACTCGTCGCATGAGGTGGCCAAAGTATTGCAGTTTCAGCTTTAGCATCAGTCCTTCCAATGAACACCCAGGATTGATCTCCTTTAGAATGGACTGGTTGGATCTCCTTGCAGTCCAAGGGACTCTCAAGAGTCTTCTCCAACACCACAATTCAAAAGCATCAATTCTTCAGCGATCAGCTTTCTTCACAGTCCAACTCTCACATCCATACATGACAGTGGGAAAAACCATAGCGTTGACTTCATGGAAAATAGATGGGAAAACAATGGAAACAGTGAGAGACCTTATTTTAGGGGGACTCCAAAATCACTGCAGATGGTCACTGCAGCCATGAAATTAAAAGACATTTGCTCCTTGGAAGAAAAGCTATGACCAACTTCAACAGCATATTAAAAAGCAGAGATATTATTTTGTCAACAAAGGTCCGTCCAGTCAAAGCTATGATTTTTCCTGTAGTCATGTATGGATATGAGAGTTGGACTATAAAGAAAGCTGATTACCGAAGAATTGATGTTTTTGAACTGTGGTGTTGGAGAAGACTCTTGAGAGTCCCTTGGACTGCAAGGAGATCCAACCAGTCCATCCTAAAGGAGATCAGTCCTGGGTGTTCATTGGAAGGACTGATGTTGAAGCTGAAACTCCAATACTTTGACCACCTGAGGCGAAGCACTGACTTCTTGGAAAAGACCCTGATGCTGGGAAAGACTGAAGGCAGGAGGAGAAGGGGACGACAGAAGATGAGGTGGTTGGATGGCATCACCGACTCGATGGACATGAGTTTTAGCAAGCTCTGGGAGTTGGTGATGGACAGGGAAGCATGGTGTGCTGCAGTCCATGGCGTTGCAAAGAGTTGGACACAACTGAGCGACTGAACTAAACTGAATAAATCTTTTTATACTTAATTTTAGTCACTTTCTTCATAGATATAATTACAAATTATAAATATTTAATTAAGCACTGTATATGGTTTGAGTCTATATATCTTCTACAGTGTAAGCTGCTGAAGGGCAAGAGCTTGCTTTTCAGATATACTGTTGTATCCCTAATGCCTAGCACAGTGACTGATACATAGGAGATACTCACTGAAGAGCTGCTGAAGAAATAGTAAGTGCCTAAATAGAGTTGTGTCTAGTGTGATACCTTGAAGTATGGAAATTATAACACCATTCATAAAACTTTATGAAGGGAATCATATGTAATTGCTGCCCAGATCTCATGATCAGCTCCCATAGGACATATTTTTAAAATAAAAATAATTAATACTTCATATATCTACCTCAGGTTTTTTTTTCTGTGTAGGTGGTTGAATGGAGGGATACTCCTCTCTTTGCATACATATAAACAATTCAAAGTAGAATTGCTAACACATTTATCCATCTGCAAGTAAAAATTATATTCCATTATTAACCAAAAAATCTTTCATAAAGACCCTGATGCTGAGAAAGATTGAAGGCAGGAGGAGAAGGGGATGACAGAGGATGAGATGGTTGGATGGCATCACCGACGCAATGGACATGGGTTTGGGTGGACTCCGGGAGTTGGTGATGGACAGGGAGGTCTGGCGTGCTGTGGTTCATGGGGTCGCAAAGAGTCAGACACAACTGAGCGACTGAACTGAACTGAAGCAAGAAAAATATCCAGTTAACCAGGTAACTTTAGAAATTTCTCTTGCAGAGAAATTTGAGGACACATTATCTCTAGTGAGCTAAGCTGTGTGTTCCCAGTAAATTTTTTCAAGGCAAACATTGAACCTTGAGTTCAGTCAAAATTGACTGCCTCATAGAAGTTCTCATTTTTCCAGGAGCACATTTAAATGTAACTGTTAAAGATGTGAGTTTCTGAAAGAGCCTTGATCATTATTAATCTGCTACTGAAATTTGAGAAATGACTTTACGGAGGGCTGAAGTGGATAAGCTTTTTTCTATGAATCATAGACTGGGCCACAAACTTTTGTTTACTTGCTATAGCCTAATGCTGGGAGGGATTGGGGGCAGGAGGAGAAGGGGACGACAGAGAATGAGATGGCTGGATGGCATCACCTACTCGATGGACATGAGTCTGAGTGAACTCCGGGAGTTGGTGATGGACAGGGAGGCCTGGCGTACTGTGATTCATGGGGTCTCAAAGAGTCAGACACGACTGAGCGACTGAACTGAACTGAACTGAATAGTCCACCTGTCCTCTGTGGCTTCTCTTTGCAGAGGTACACAGTCACTCAAGAGGTGAATGTTCTCTTCTGTTGTTCCTGTGCACTGTTTCCTGAATAGGTATCTTTGGCTCTGAGTCAGAGTAACTTATTTCCTAAATGTTTGGCACAAAATAGAAGCTTTTTATTTCTAGAAATGATTATCCCCTAAAATGCCCAGCAATATTAAACTTCTGCCAACTATGGATTTATTTTCCAGAAATTAAATGCAAAAATCCCATATCCTGTCTTTAAAATATAAAAACTCAAAATTGTTATTAAAATTGATTAAAAATGTACTTTCATGCCTGATTGTTTTCAGTTGACTTTTCACCTGTCTCAAGACTGAAATCCACATGCTCTTATGTGCAAACTCCAGAACATTTTGGAGGTTTCCTTTAGGGCTGAGAAGAACTAGATACAAGGGAATATATGAAGCAAGCTTCCTGGACCTAGTGGTAAATGGTACCTGATCCCAAAGGCCAGTGTCTTTCCCCTGTTCTGGGAGTTTGAAAGTTGAAAGGGTGAAAGCAGAGAGAGAAAATGACACAGGAGTTTTGGGCTTATGGGTAGGTTTCTGTATACTGGAAAACTACTGTTGTTTCTGTAGATCTATCTTGCTTTATTTATTATGCTCAATAAAAATGAGACTGAGGCTACTTAAGACATCAAGGATAAAGAGAACCAGAGCTACATAATGCTGAAGGAGTTTCAAAAGTGTTTATATGAGTTATACATCCAACTACTCCATTCAGCTCTTTGGAAGAATTCCTTCAAATTGTTGTCCATGAACCAGATGCATTAGAATTCCCTGGAGTGCTTATTAAAAATGCAGACTTCTTACTCCAGACTTTCCAAAACAGAATGTGCTAAGATTGAAGCCTGGAAATCTGTTGTAATAAGCAGTCCAGGTGATAATTTTGCATGTGCATGCTAAGGTTTGCAAATTATATATATATATATATGTTTTTTAAACAGGTTTATCTAATATGTGTCTTCTTTTCTAACACTTATTTTGAAAGAATGATGCATGACATTTATTTTATAGCTTTCAATCATCAGTTTCTGCCTATTTGAAACAGTTTAAAACACTGCTATCTCTAGATAAACTGGCAAGAGATTAATTTTATCTTTTTTTAGTTTAGGGTTTCTCAACTTCCACACTGTTGATATTTTGAGTTGAACAAAATTATTGTGGGATGTAGTCCTGTGCATTGTATGATGATGTAAACAGCACCCTGACCTTTATGCTCTAGGTGCTAGTAGCACATGCCTGCAAATGGTGACAACAAAAATGTCCCCAGAAATCACAAAATATCCCTTGGGGGACAAAATCATCTGCCAGTAAAGCTGGATCAATCATGAACTATTTGTTACTCAACTCATTGTGGTCAGAACTAAATTTAATGAGTGATTATTCAGTTGGTAGGACATCATGCTTATACTTCACATACCAAAACTCTAACAACCCAGTGACATGACATTATTAATACACCCATTTTCTAGATGAAGAAACTAAGCCTGAAGTAAGTGATACCACTTGCCCAAGTTGTCAAGCAGCTCTAAGTAGAGGAATATTATTTCAAATCCAGTCTATATAATTCCAAGGTCAGTGGGTTTTGCTCTGGGATTTACATCTAATTGTGCACATAATATGTAGTCAGTAATGTGTTTCAGAATTAAAACTGAAAATTTAAATACTCATTTTCACAAAGTTACTTGAAATCACACTATTCCTGAGATTTAAAATGTCAGTAGATTACTTTCAATGTTTACTTTCCATTCTTACCCTGAATAGTGTTTCTAATTATATAATCTGTGACATCTCTAAATGCTTCCTAGTTTTAACTTTCTTAATTTGTTTAGTCATCCTTTTTATTATTAGTGGCCATTGCATTATAAAAATGAATTGACTTTTTCTAACTATTTAAGAATATAATTCATAAAACTTTTCAGAATCTAGTTTTTTTCTAATTTTATGAAAATGATCATCTAAATCAATATCCAAGTAATTAAAATTATGATTATCAAAATCCTTGGCCAATATGGAAAGTCTTTACATTTTTCTTAATGTACTACAGATAGTCAAAATTGAGGCAGCCACTTCATTCAGCATTGATTTATGCTTTCACACTCCAAACCTCTATGAGACTATGTTTAGGGTACTATGTTGAGGAGGAAAAGGGAGCCAAAATTTACAGAGCACTTATTATACTTTCTCCACCTACATTAATTCATTTAAACCTCACAACAACTCTGAGTTAGGCTTTCCTTTCATTTTAAATCAGAGACTAGAGAGACTGCATAAGAGAAAACAGCAAGCAATAGAGCTGATATTTGAATTCCAAACTCTATGACATGGAAATCTGTAAATCTCTGCTCTTTTATCTACAAGATGCACCTTGCTGTTACTGCTGTTTAGTGGCTAAATCATGTCTGACTCTTTGTGACCCCATGGCCTGCAGCCCACCTGGCTCCTCTGTCCTTGAGATTTCCCAGGAAGAATACTGGAGTGGGTTACCATTTCCTTCTCCAGGGGATCTTCCCAACCCAAGGATCAAATCTGCGTCTCCTGCATTGGCAGGTGGAATCTTTACTGCTGACCCACCAGGGGAGCCCACATGATGCAACTCGGTACCTAGAAAAAGACAAGGATGCTCTGTGTGTAGTAGAAGAGTAAAAGAAAGACAACTAGCCAAAAAACGACATACGCTAAAGACCACAACCAGAGTACAAATGGAAAGCAGGGAAAAGTTCATTCCAGCTGGCGTGACGAGGAAACAAGTCCTTCAGGAGGAATCTTTAAAGCTGGGCTTTGGAAGGTTAATAAGAAAAAGGATGAATTTCAAAGAGGAAATGAATCAGCAAAGTTTCAAAACATGGAAGAGATTACATTACATATCCAAAACAAAGGCAGAATTGAAAATGGCTGAATACAGTGATAGACATGAGTAGAAGAACATCAGGAGTGAGATGATGAACAGGGAAATTGTAAGGAGGGTTTAAGTAGATGTAGATACAATAGGGGGAGAAGGCAATGGCAAGCCACTCCAGTACTCTTGCCTAGAAAATCCCATGGATGGAGGAGCCTGGTAGGCTGCAGTCCGTGGGGTCGCTAAGGGTCGGACACGACTGAGCGACTTCACTTTCACTTTTCGCTTTCACACATTGGAGAAGGAAGTGGCAACCCACTCCAGTGTTCTTGCCTGGAGAATCCCAGGGACGGGGAGCCTGGAGGGCTTCCGTCTATGGGGTCACACAGAGTCGGACACGACTGAAGTGACTTAGCAGCAGCAGCAGCAGCAGATACAATAGGGAAGGCAAGAGAAGAAATCATAAGTCCATGGCATCTTGGAGATGATAGAGTTCAGGGTGACCACAGAGGGAATGCAACTATGCTCCCAAAGTTAGGTAAACATGAAAAGCTTGCTGAAATTGAGGGGGTAGGAAATGATGAAGTCAGGGAGTCAGAAGGTGAGAAGCATACATGTAAGTTCAGATAAGAGTAAAGCGGTCAAAGTCACTAAAGTGGGAGAGGAAAAAAGATGACATCAATATTGTACAGAAATTTTTATAAGATTCTGGCTTTGTTGGTTAATAACTTTGTGACTGGAAAGCTACTTAACATCATTAGGCTTCTGATTTCTTGTCTATAAAAAGGAACGTAATGGTCTAGATCATGTTTACTAGGGCCAGACATCTGAGATTCAAAGTCCATTTCTGTCACTCACTACTTGAGTGATCTTGAACAGTATACTTTACTCTCTATGCTTCATTCCTCATCTACAAAACAGGAATATTTATAGAACCTATGATTTATTACCAGTTAAGGACCCAGAAGAATGTCTGACATATCCTAAGCATTTAAAAGGTGTTAGGAGTTGGTCAATGATTGTATTAGTCTATCACTGTTCTCTCGGGGCCTTGCCTTTTATTATAGAGGGGAGCAGCAAGGGTGAAGTGGAAACACCTGCTGAAAAGGACAATCTACTTTATAAAATACAGATTATAAGTAGATCATTCAATCAAGGCCAAAAGAGAAGTCCTCTGACCTGGTTTTGACTGTCCTCATTAACCAAATTGAGGGCTTCCCTGAAAGCTCAGTTGGTAAAGAATCCACCTGCAATGCAGGAGTTCCCGGTTCAATTCCTGGGTCAGGAAGATCCTCTGGAGAAAGGCTAGACTACCACTCCAGTATTCCTGGGCTTCCCTTTTGGCTCAGCTGGTAAAGAATCCACCTGCAATGCAGGTTTGATCCCTGGGTTGAGAAGATACCCTGGAGAAGGGAACAGCTACCCACTCCAGTATTCTGGCCTAGAGAATTCCATGGTCTGTATAGTCCATGGGGTCACAAAGAGTCGGACATGACAGCGATTTTCACTTCACTTCAGTTCATTAACCAAACTGATTGAGTGGCTGCCATATTTTTCTTTGGGACATATAAACAGTAAAATATAACTGCTGCTGCTGCTACTGCTAAGTCACTTCAGTCGTGTCCGACTCTGTGTGACCCCATAGACGGAAGCCCACCAGGCTCCCCCGTCCCTGGGATTCTCCAGGCAAGAACACTGGAGTGGGTTGCCATTTCCTTCTCCAATGTGTGAAAGTGAAAAGTGAAAGTGAAGTTGCTCAGTCATGTCCGACCCATAGCGACCCCACGGACTGCAGCCTACTAGGCTCCTCCATCCATGGGATTTTCCAGGCAAGAGTACTGGAGTGGCTTGCCATTGCCTTCACCGGTAGAACATAACATTAGTTAAGAATACACATTCTATGGTTACACTGTATGAATTCAACTTCCAACTCCAATTTCTTACTAGATCTGATCTTGTGCAGTTGTTACTACTTGAATTCTCTAAGCCTTACCTTCTCCATTTGTTAAATGGAGATAATGTATCTTCATACTTTAAGGAATTATCATGAAGATTAAATGAATCAATTATGAAAGGAGACAGTATCTGGTTAACAGTAAGTGGTTTATAATATCAGCTATCATGATATAGAAACTCCCTAACATTCAACAGAGTTCTCCAGAGAACTGTTATTGTCTGTCTTTTTCATCCAGAATGTTTTTGGCCTAATTAATAATGCTATTTCTGTGACCATGGATTCCAAGTTGTCCTGTATCATCCTGAAATTCTAGAAGCTTAAAGTGCCTGAATCTTAACTCCCATTCTGAGGGCACATAGTATGGACTGAAATACATCAGTCCGTCAATCTGTGCCTCAACAGTCTATTTAAAAATATCTGACAGGAAGCAAGCAAACAAAAATTGACAGTCTTCTTCAGATCAGTTTTACTTGTCATGGTATCCCCTAAACATTTGCCTTCAATACCTACCCACCATACACACACACACACACACACACACACACACACTTTACTTTTCCAACTGTCTCTCTCAGATATTTCTAAAGCACTGTAGATCCCTTTCAAAAGACTTAACCCAAGATCCTACATATTATTTGTGTCTTGGAGAGCACAGCCTAGGTCTTTTATTTCTTCAAATTCCTTGATGGTAGCAGAACACTTTGCATGTGACATGTGCTTAAGAAACCACCACCAGCTCCTTTTGTATAAAGATTTTAAATCCAGGGAAGTGATATCTTCCCTTCCCCATATGTAGGTGATAACAGGTCTTTCTTCCTTGAGCCTTCTTTATCCCAATAGCCTTTAAGATCAACTGACCATTTATTTGTTCTTGAGTCTTTAATGGGAACAAACTACTGTTCTGGGTATTCTAATGATCCTAGAAAGCTAAGTTACTCCCTAGAATAACTGGAGGACAGTAGTTCTAGACTAATAGAATTGAGAATGTTCCTGTGGCTAAATCTGAACTTGAAATAGCAGGTGCATGGCCCAGTCTGGCCTCATCCTTAAGTCTTCCAAATGGCACTGTGGGATATACTAAACACTTTCTATTCAGCACGTCTTCCTCAGCTTCTGAAATGACCGTCTTTAAGCTCTGCTTTCAAAACCAAATTCTCCTAAAGAATTTCTCCATTTATCAGTAAGTATTGAATGTAGTTGTGCTTGTTGTATTATGCTTGACAGTCATCATTTTTGTTTGGCTTGATGTTACAGAAGCAAATATAAGCATTGAACATAAAGAAGTTAAAGAAATAGCAAATAGATTATGTACTAAGAGGGGACGACAGAGAATGAGATGGCTGGATGGCATCACCGACTCGATGGAGGTGAGTTTGAGTGAACTCCGGGAGTTGGTGATGGACAGGGAGGCCTGGCGTGCTGTGATTCATGGGGTCGCAGAGTCGGACACGACTGAGCGAATGAACTAAACTGAACTGAACTGAAGAAACATTTAGTACTCATGTGTGTCTTATTTCCCTAGCACTAGTCTCTACTTTGACACACAACTGCATTTGAAAACAATACCCACCATCATCTGTTTTTCAAGTTTATCCTCTGATCAAAAGACTTCTCTTCCTTTTACCAGGTAGTGATCTTTGGGAAAGTTACTCTGCTATTCTGTTCAGTTCTCTGATCAGTAACACAGTGTCTTTGAATATATAAGAATGTCTGCCTTATAGAGTTGCTGTAAGGAAGAATGATGATATATAAAAGTTTAGTGATGTGTATATTTATTAATTTAATTCTAATTGCAATTGCATCTGCCTCCTGAAATGGAGCACTCAGAAACTTATGAAAACAATTTATATTTCATATCCCCTCTCTTCCCACCCCCAATTCAAATGTACTGTTTGTACTGTTTGGGAGAAGAAGAAATTTTTTACCTGAATGATCTACCTCACATTGATTGAAAAGCTCTTCTGATATTCACTCACCCCCTCTCCACCTTACATGATTAGAGTGTCTCTTCTGTGTTGCTATGCAATCGAGCTGGCTTTCTATTTTCCCCCATTTTAATATAAGAGCTAGATTTCTGGATTCATTTTAACTATGGGTTAGGAAAAGGTTGTCCTCTACAGTATCATATGAGTTAAACAGCCATGCTACTGCTTTCCAGGAGCTCAAAGGAAATATTTATTTTTCAAGTTCATTTTTATAACACTTTTATCTTTTGAAATTCCACTGTAGCTTTTTTGCAGGTGGGTTTTCAATGTCTCACCGTAGGTTAAATGTTAAACTGTAAACTGTAAATAGTAATGTGTTTTATCTGAGAATATTTTAATGAATTGATGATTATAGAACATACGTTTAAGATATTATTCAATATAATTAACCAATTACACATTTGCTAAATTAATCCAATTTCTGACCCATAGCCTGAGTTTTCCATTTGTTTTGTTTTTTGCTTTATAATCCATTTCAATTAAGAAACTCATGTAAGGTCTGATCACAGCTTCTTCCAAATAAATGTGAAAAATGTGAAGAAAAGTAAATATTATATTTTACATAAACATTTTGTAGAAATAAATTTCTCCAAATAAATATATTTTCATTTTAAAATAACTTGCTTAATTTTCTGACTTGTAAATGTATATTATCAATAACATCAGACAATATTTATATCACTATAAGTAATATCAGGCAGTATATTTATATTAGTGTTATATATAAAAACAAGCAATCAATGCAAATTCTAGCAAATTATACTAATTTTTTAGCAATGAACTAAACTAAAACATTGCTTTATCTGAACAACAGTCAATATATATAATCATTAATTAGATAAATACTGATGAACTTGAAGTTCCAAGTAATAAGAGGAACCTCAACTAAAATTATATTTTATTCTGTTTAAAGCCTTTCTCCTTATAATTGGCAACTAAGGTGCTACCTAAAAATATCCACTCCTGGTGTAAATTTTGGTTGAGGGAAAAAAGCAAAGAATTATGCAAAAGTAAATATAAAAAATATTAACTTTTCTATGCCTGAAGAACAGGATTAGAAACTAATTCATGCGCTAAGTGTATCAAAGAGAATCATTACACTATCTGTGAAATGAAATAACAGCCATTTGCTTATTAAGATTGCTTTTCAAAATGATGAACTACTTGAAAGCTACTTAAAATTGGTTTCCTCATGATTTCCTTTGCAGTAAATGACATACTAAGATGAATTTGATTTGCTTATTTTCAAGTTAAAACCTCATTTTACTTGTTTCTCCTGTTATACACACACTACACACACACACACACACCCTCCAGTGTTCTTAAAGTGATTATACGTAGGAGAATATAATCACTTCATACTGTAAGACAAAAAGAGAGAAAAGGTGTGTCTGTGTGAGTGAGAGAGAGGATGTTCTATACTATAAACAGATTACCAGAACTGAGAAACATACAGTATCCCTGATACAGAAACATCTGAAAAAGCAAATGCAGCTGCTGGAAACCAGCATCACAACCTGCCTGATGATTAACATTCAGTGTGACCCACAGTGAGTTCGCTGTGAAATTCCCAGTCATCTTCTTTTTTCTATGACCCATAGCCACAAACAACCTCACATATCAAACCCACCCGACAAGTATTTGCCTGGAAGAGGTGACAGGAACACTGGTGACTTGTCATTTCTACAGATGATATCTATTTTCCTGGAATCAATCAATCAGTTTCCATTTGGGCAGGGGCTTGTCACTTAACAAGGATCTAGTGTTTCTCACCCCAGGTGGGGCACTAATCCTCTTGGAGAGGATCTGTAGGAATAGACTGAGCCAGGCTGTTTAATGGATTTAATCTAATCAAATCAGGGCTCGGGTGCCTCCCTTTGTCACATCTGATGCTCCCATTCCCAAATTAAAAAAGGAATACACAAGCGCAAGCCAGCCCTCTGGGTCCCTTGGTACCTCATTATGTTGTAAAAATGACTTCATCACTCATGACAGAGAAATTAGACAGCCCCAACAGTGGCATATGGCAGCGGGAGAATCATTCTACCAGCTGCCCACCTGACTCTCCTCCCTCAAAATCATGTCCCTCCCCCCAGAGGCTGCTTCTGCACTGCAGTAGTAGGATGTGGCGGCTGCAGGAGAAGCCAGGCCTAGTAAGGGCGGGAGGAGAGGAGACTGGAAGGCGATAGAAGCCCGTGTCAGCAAAGCACGTGCAAACCCTTAGGGACCCCTCCTCCCCGATACATCTATTCATCTCCTGGAAAGGGTATTTCTTTTGTCAGAAGAAAAGAAGGCCTTTTCTGCATTGCCCCAGATACCAAACCTATAGAGGCCACAATGGGGAAATGGCTAGATGTTTGATAGGCAGCCAGATGACTGAAATAGAGATAGTCACCTCTGGCCCTGAAGGACTGGATCACTATGAGCCAGTTCCCTCATAGCAAGATGGTGGTATTTTGCAGCAGGCTTTATAGTTACAGTCTGAATTATTTTCTCACCAAAAGGAATTTGTAAATGCTTCTCGTTGGAAGAGTTAAGAAACTCCTGCATGCAATCAGTGTTGCAATGGCTAAGTAAGTGTAGAAGACAAAAGATGATAGACAGGTAAGAGAGAGAGAGAGTTTGGTGATGAGACTTAAGAATCTATTTCCAATGCTTATTATAATAAATATCTTCATTATTTTATTTTTGTGAAAGAAAATGACAGAATAGTACCAGTAACATTATTTCTTTCTGGGCTTAAAATATGAAGGCATTGTGTTTAAAGTATCTCTGTTCCTCTTTCTGAACATCATTCTCACAAGAGGAGTTTTCATAATCAGGCAAGCCAGAATATTTACCTAAAGTATATCAAATTCCACTTTTATAAATGCAAATGCACATTAGTAAACAGCTCTATAATCTGAACATTAGAATTTGTTAATTTTTAAGTATAAATCCTCTCTTCTTTATAGCGGTAGTATAAATTGAGCTGTATCAATTAAAGTTGCAAGCAAGAACCTCTTCCTTCTAGACAAAGGGTCTAAACCATCCCAGTCATGCTCAAATCTCTACAATCTTCTAGAAGTTCAAACTGCCAAAAGGCTGGGTCAGTAGAAAAACTTCCAAATACCATGTTTTTTTCCTCCAGAAATATCACACTATTTGTCTAAGTCATTAACAAGTTTGCATTTTGCCTTTTACAGGGAAAAGAACAGAATCACTTGTGTTATGGCTAAATCATTTGGGAGCCAGTACACACACACACAAATATAGTATGTTTCTCCTGCCACAAAAATCTAAGAATCCCTGGGGCCCGCTAAAGGCTTCTCTCTCTAATTCATGGATTTCTGTCCTGGATTTAGGGTATGATAGATTGTAGGCACTCATTCGGAGAGTAGAGGGCTCAACTTGCTACTGAAAGTGAATACTGAGATAAACCATATAATATCAGGCAGAGATGTCAACTTTCAACGCAGAGAGAGGTTGTAGTCATGTATTACTGGACACCCGAGTTTTAGTCACAATCTCTTTGTGACTTTGAACAAGTCACCACCTCCCTGATTTTCTATTTCCTTTCCCAATGGGTAAAATGAGAGGATCAAATGAGTTGAACCCTCAGTTCAGTTCAGTTCAGTCACTCAGTTGTGTCTGATTCTCTGCGGCCCCATGGACTACAGCACGCCAGGCCTCCCTGTCCATCACCAACTCCCAGAGCTTACTCAAACTCATGTCCATCATGTCATTGAGGGCATCCAACCATCTCATCCTCTGTCGTCCCCTTCTCCTCCCGCCTGTAATCTTTCCCAGCATCTGGGTCTTTTCAAATGAGTCAGTTCTTTGCATCAGGAGGCCAAAGTATTGGAGCTTCAGCTTCAGCATCAGTCCTTCCAATGAATATTCAGGACTGATTTCCTTTAGGATGGACTGGTTAGATCTCTTTGCAGTCCAAAGGACTTTCAAGAGTCTTATCCAACACCATAATTCAAAAGCATCAATTCTTTGGCGTTCAGCTTTCTTTATAGTCCAACTCACATCCATACATGACTACTGTTAAAACCATAGCTTTGACTAGATGGACCTTTGTCAGTAAAGTAACGTCTCTGCTTTTTAATATACTGTCTAGGTCTGTCATAGCTTTTTTTCCAAGGAGCAAGCATCTTTTAATTTCATTGCTGAAGTCACCATCTGCTGTGATTTTGGAGCCCAAAAAAATAAAGTCTATCACTGTTTCCATTGTTTCCCTATCTAGTTGCCATGAAGTGATGGGACCAGATGCCATGACCTTAGTTTTCTGAATGTTGAGTTTAAAGCCAACTTTTTCACTCTCCTCTTTCACTTTCATTGAGGCTCTTTAGTTCTTCTTCACTTTCTGTTCTTTCTGTTATCAGGAGTTCACTATAAGTTACAGATACATGTGATGGTCAGTTTGTTATCTGAATAAAGAACTGTTTTCTCTTTAGCAAAAGTCAAGTTAGAAACCCAAGAATACCTGAAAAGATAAAATGTTCCACTAGGAACTGAACTCTCTTTGAATAAAGGATAGGGATGTGGGAAATAATCTTTGATTTTTATCAGAGAAGTCTAACCTCAAATTTATATGGATTTCTCTAAGCACATTTGTAATGCCTGGCTAGAATTCAAAGATTCCATATACTGAAATTCTATAATCCCTATGCTGTTGGCTAAAATTATTTTTTAAGACAGCTGTTTATAAGCCTTTACATGAGACTTATGACACTTTCAGCAAACAATAATTTTAACTATAATATGTATGGGAAAATAATTTTAAAGGCAGAAATCTGATATGAGAAAAGAGCTATTTTTATCACAAGAGAAATAATCTTTTTGCATTACTAATTCTTAAGGCAAATTTAAACACAAGTGATACTGAATGATCAGGGCTTTTTTCTTTCATTTTTTTCTGAATATAAAATGCTATTGGAAATAAGTAACAGTCAACAATTATTGAGTACCAGGCATGCTTAAGAATTTTATACATATTCTCTTATTTAGCCGTCATGATACTCCCAGCAGGTAAATAGTTTAACTACCTCCTTTTACAGAAATACAAACCGAGACTCAGAGAGGTTAAATAATATTTCATGCCATTCGGCCATTAAGTAGTACATTCAGGAGTCTGAACACAACCCTACTGGCTTTAGAATCTATGGTTAAAGTGCAAAACACTTTGTTGAGATGTTATTTCATTTACTCAACTAGTATCTATCATAAGCCAGGCACTCTTTGAGATGCTAGTGATACAGTGGTGTTAATACATGACAAAGCTACTTGCACTCGTGGAGCTTACATTTTATTGTAGAAAAGCAGTTATTTCTTAGTTATAGATCACTAAGAAAAATACTGGTATGAAAGCTGGCAGTAAAGCTACATAAAAAATTAAAGCAGAGTTGGGAAATCAGGAAGACAGGAGCAGAGTAGGGAATGTTTTTAAATAGAGCTTAGGTAATATTTCCACCTAGACAGAGGCAAGAATAGTCTCTGTGAACACAACATCATCCACTAAAAACATAATGTTGACCAAACTTTCTTTGATAAATCTGACCTTCTTTGGTTATGCCTTTGCAAAAATTTTGTTGTTTCTTCCATTAAGTCATTGACCAGGCTCCTCATCACTCTCTAAATGCAAGATAAAGATAGTTTTTAGTAATTTCACAGTTGTAAGTATATGATTTACCATAAGCCCTATGGTCTTATTGTTTAAAGATAAAATTAATTTGCCCCCAATACTTTTTAATCACTGTATTAAATATGTTCTCATCTAAAAACATTACAGATTTTATAAGAAATCTTCCTTTGATTCCCCACTTTAAAACCCTCTATAGAGGGAGTTGACTAAATTCTCCTGTCCAGGGTATGCAATAGCCCTTTAAGGCAAGGTGAAGAAAATAATGATTCAGGAGCTTTCCTGGAGACCCAGTTTCCTTCCCTCCACAACTCCCCTACTTCCTCTTCTCAATGAGTAGCAAAGCAAGAATACTGAGAAATGGACCAGAAAAAGAACCAATAAATCTGTATTCTGACCAAGAGGGGGGCTGTTTTTGCTTAATTCATAAAATGGAGAGGCCAAATCATTGCTGTTTGTTTTTCATTGAGAAATCTGCCACGAGGTGTAACCAGAAGCCCTTCTCTCTAGGGGAGCTGTCTCCACACACGTCAGTTCCTCTACTCCAGTTCCACCCACAACAGTGATGGCAAACACTTCCAAAGAGAGCTTTTTTTACACCAAGAGGGAAAGGACTCTGTCCCCAGCATCCCACTCAAGGGAAAGCTTGTTCTATTATTAAATCATCTGGAGGAAAGGCAGAATGGGTGCACAATGCTTGTAGGTGGAAAACTGGTCTTGCTATGTTGCTTTTGCTGTTTTGAAAATGGAAACATACATCTTTCAAGCCAATTCTAAAATTTCTAAAATTTTATGTTAAAAATGTCTTCTAAGATAAAATTCTATGTAGCATGCACAGGACTAATTGGACATTTATCAACTAGTCAATGAAAGTGTCTCTGCGTGATTAAGTTATATGATTTTATTGTCCTTTCTTTTTAGTATACTTTCCCTATTTGATATGTAACACTTTTATAATCAGAAAAGAAAATGTTATACATTTTTAAACCTGTTTTCACAAGGGGTTTCCAGTGTGTATTTCTCATTGTATGCTTTTCATAATATTTTTAAAAATATTAAAAATAAAGCAGATAATAAAAATCTTAAAAAGTGAACAGGTTCACTTTCTTATCTGTTCACAGTATTTTACAATAAATATTGATTTTGTTTTCTCAGCCTTGGAGAACACAAAACATTGTATATAAAGATATTGTTTCTCTCTCCTAAATATCTACTTAAAGATAATGTGGTTTTGGATCCAAATAAAAATTCTAAACTTCAGGACATTTTCTCTTGAGGAAAATCTTCAAATAAATTAGAACCTGAATCAGCATCAGTCTTCTCTTTACTAGACATGACACAGTGATAGCAATGAGCTTGCATTTTTTTTTAACCTAGAAAAACCTGTTTACTGACCTCCCAGTGTTAGAAAGAGTGAAAGCTAAAGCATCCCTGATGTTTTTTCCTGGCAGGAAAATGTTAGCATTTTAACATTTGGCAAGCTGAAGGTTTTGACTCTGAGAAAAACTTAAAGGCATAGCCATTATATTTTTATTTCACCTTTTATTGAGTTTCTTTTTTATTTTTTTGGGGTGAATTTATGCACGGTTTTCCACTGAAGTGAAAAATATTTTACATATGTATGTTTGGGGTATCTTTCTGGGAAGTTTATTTTGTTTTGAAAAATATTTTTAGGAAAAAATTCTTGGCACTGAATTAGGGATAAAAAAAGTCAAAATGTAACATATTTATTGCCAGTAATATTTAAGAAAATTATCCTTTACATTTTTCTGCCTTTACGTCAATTTTTAAAATTTATCCCATCCATAAAATAGGGTTCTCCACACAGTTAATAATTTTCAATTTAAACTGATATTGTTTTTAAAAGTACGTATTTTTTATCCTGTTCAGCCTGAGTGTTAGCCATCACAATGTTAGGGTAAAGACAGTATTCAAGAGGCATTATTTCTAGTCTATTGCACTCTCCTCTTAACATTTTGAGGACAAAAATCCTAACCCTAGGGGCATTAAGCCGAAAATAAATTCCCAAGACTCTTTCCCTAGGTCTTGGAGATGACTGAGAAATTTGGGGCAGGAAAACACCTCTCCTAAATGGGACTGTAGGTGACAAAAGCCAGGGAAGGGGCTTGGGAGATGTCACTGAGGGATGAAAGGCCAGTTTAGGGAAGCAGAGAGGAAATCAAGACTAGAGAGATGCCCAGTTCTAGATTACTTCCCAGGAAAACTTAACCTTTGGTGGGGAGGGAGGGGGTGAAGTCCTAGGTATAGGCTCTGAAAGAAGACCCCAAATCTTTATTGGGGTCTCTATGCAGCAAATGGGCTTCCCTGTTTGCTCAGAGGGTAAAGAATCTGCCTGCAATATGAGAGACCCGGATTCGATCCCTGGGTTGGGAAGATCCCCTGGAGAAGGGCATGGCAACCCACTCCAGTATTCTTGCCTGGGAAATGCCATGGATGGAGAAGCCTAGCAGGCTATCCCCCACGGAGCTGCAGGAGTCCGACGAGACTTGGCGACTAAACTACCAACCACTATGCAGCAATACCAGGAAAGGCGAGACATCTGTTATTTCTCAGCTGAACACTTAGATGTAAGGCGTACTTAGTTTTATTTATCATAATGCACACAAAGAAGCAAATGAAGCTGATTCTCACCGTCGGAGGGCCTGGCTATGCTCCTTGACACCCCCACCCCATCGGTCGTTTGGCCTCGCATTTCGGGGTGCCTCTGCAGGTGCCGGCGGGGGCACTCTTGAGGGCTGGCGCTAGGACCCCGGCCGCCGTCACCACCGCAGCCAGGCCGGAGGCCTCTGGACGCAGCTGAGCGCCTTCCCCACCCCGCCCCTACTCCGCGGAGCTCATTAACAGGTGGAATCGCACCCGGGGCGCCTGAAATCCCGCCTGGCTCCATAGAAACAAATCCGGCAGACCCAGAGCACCATCTGGGCGGGCTTTCGATGCGCCCTGCCAGGAGGTCAGCATCACACGGAGCCGTGGTACCCGAGGGATGCGCGGAGCGGCGCGCAGTGACGCCTGCACCCTTTGTGCACCGGGGGCACTGTCTCCGCTGCCCGGCTCCCCGGCAGGCCTCAGCACCTCCCAGGCCTCGGAGAACGTCTAGCATTTCACCAGAAGCCGGTTACGCCCGCGCTGGGAGGGGTCGGCGGGAACCTGCACCCACATCCTTGAGGTCGCCTTATTCTGGAAGGAGGCACCATGTTCTAGCCCCGAGAGTGGATTCCAGGGGACTAGGAGACCTCGTCCAGGAGTTCCCCAGTCCCGCGGGGCTGGCGCCCCGGTCCCCAGCTTCCGCTACCCCTCAGGGGATGTAAATCCCACCTCTCTGAGCCCCATCGGGCCCCGGAGCTTTACCTGTTGGCTGCCAGCCGAGAAGCGATGTAGCCGCCTGGAATCTGGGTGATGATATAGCCCCAAAAGAAAGAACCGTGGATCATCCCTACGGTTTCCGGGTCCCAGTTGAATTTGGCTTTCTATGGGAGTAGGGAAAAAACAAACAGGTGGAGGGAGATCGTTTAGTCAGGGCTTTGGGCTGGAAATTCAGTAGTTCTCGACCGAACGGCCCTCACCGCCCGAGGTACTCCCTGACTTCTGGTCGTGGGGATGGCTTAATGTTCGTTTTCTAACAAAATTAAATCTATACCTTCTTACAGAGAAGAAACACCTCTTTTTACTGAAAAACTGTGCTCGTTTGAAATGGGTTCATAGCGAAGCTGGGCGCCTTGACTTTGCTCCCCGACGACTGCCTGGCAGGTCGGATCGCCTCTATGAACGACGACCCTGCAGGGCTTGAGTTTGGGAAATGAGGACTCTCCGCGAGGAGATTCTGTTCCCTGGCGGGGGACAGAGCCACCTGACGGGGGTCCATGTAGCGGAGGCCGACCTGTTCGGCTGCAGCGGTGGAATCGCTGGGAGAATGGAACCCAACTGGGGAAAAGCTGGGGAAAAGTGGTGGGGAGCTTGGGATGGAACGCGAGGAAGTCGGAGGAGCTAGTGGGAAGGATGGGGGTCCCTGCAAAGTGGGGATGGGTCTGGGCCAGAAAGATTTGGAAAAGCCCAGGGAAACCGGGGGAGTCAGTGGAGACGGAGGTGGCGCTCAGGGGTAGTCTGAAGAGCAGGAGAGGGGTGTGTCTGAAGGTCCCGGCCTAACTCCGCCCTCGCCAGCGTGACTTGCCATCCAAGGTGAAGCTTACAGTAAACTGGGGCTAACTATCCGCACAGGAAAGATGAAAGAGACCTTATTCGGCGTGGGAAACTGGAGACCCTTTTTCTTCCCCTTTGAATAAAATTCTGAAACCAAACGTCCTTCGCAGGATCTCCAAGAACAACCCAGGGCCCATCAACGCTCACGGTATCCCATCCGCAGCCCATCCCGAATTTATCATCCCAACCCCCAATCCTTGCTCTGCCAGACTTCAATTCTCTCAGGTCTCTATACAGGAAGTCTCCGGACCCGCGGGTTTCTGTGACCTTGACTTTGACCTCCCCCCACCCTCTCTCTAGGCACCACTCAACGCACATTGTAAGATTACGGGCGGGCGGGACTGGATTCCCGGTGACCCTGAGCCTGTCTAGCTCCTCTTTGTCCGCCAGTCAGGGCGGCTCCTAAAGACCTGTCGGCTAAAACTGTCCATATGTGTGCACAGTTGCTTTGATTTGTTTTTCGGTTTTGTTTCATTGTGATGATTAAGAATGTTGGGCGAGAATTGTAGGGAGTTGGGGGAAATAATAACTGATCTGCTGCTCTATTCTTCCGGGTAAAAGAAAAATAGTTCGATTTAGATTTTGCGGACGGTATTGAGGATCAACTCTTTGTATGATCCTCAAAAAGCTATTGAGCTTTTTCCACTTTACTATTTTCCACTTTGCTGGGGAGAAAAAGAAGCCCCAGAGAACAGAAGCGGCGTGCTCCAACGTGAACAGGGATCGGTAACATTGCCGCGGCCCCATCTAGAAGGGCAGGGCTAGAGAGGGCCTTGAAGGGGCAACCACGCCCTCCGCATTCGGCGGGGAGAGCGAGGCTCAAACAGGTGAAGTGGGTCTGCGACACCGCGGGGCCAGCCGTCGCGTACCTCCTTGATCACCTTGCCCCCGCGGTGGATGGTGCTGTTGTTGACCATGTCCACGATGGCCACGCCCAGGTTGCAGCGGATGCCGAAGGAGATGCAGAAGCCCAGGCCGCTCATGATGGCGATGATGTAGCGACGCGGCAGGCCAAAGCACGTGCAGTCGCACAGCGGCGCCTTCTTCTCAGGCACCTCCAGGGGCTTCCCATCCTCCGTCAGCTCGATGGTCTCCCCGGCGTCCTGCTTCTTCTCTAGCACCCTGCGCGGCACAGCGTGGGGAGGCAAGCACGCGGGGGGTTAGGCACGTCCTTACGCCGGGACCATTCCCCGTTCCCGGAACCCGTCAGATCTGGGGGAGGGGGCCCTGACCGCCTTCCCCACCCTCAGGAGTTAGGGAGCTGGGGCCACACCAGACTTCAGGGACTCCCAGGCTCCCTCCCCGCGGCCGCATCTCCTCAACTTTCAATATTTTATCTTATCTGGCAGCCAATGCCCCTTCCCTTGGGGATTCACCCCGCAGTGCTTTGATTCACATCCATCGCCTGGGCCTGACTTTCCTGTGGGGTCTGCAGTTTGGAAAAGAAGGGTGACCCGAACGGCGCCTTCCCAGCACCTGTGTAGACGCCTCCCAACCGCAGCGCTTTCATACAACCTCCAGTCTCCCGAGGGCTGGTCCGCGGCGGCGGGCCCAGGCACATTCCTGCACCCGCTTACCCCTTCCTTTCCGGCTAAGTTAAACGCCCCCCGGGCGGAGGACGCCGGGATACAGTCCCCGACTGAATCCGGGAGCCCCCGGGGACCAAGGCCTGTCCCGTCCAGTGCCCACGCGGAGGTCTGCGAACGCTCCCTGAGTGTCACGCCCTCTCCCTTCCCATTCCTCTAACCCCAGGATGCCAGTTCAACGTTCACTCTCCTGTGACACAGCTTACTCTTTTCCCTCTTTTTACTCGAGTTTGAAACAAAGGCCTCCGCCGCATATGGCCGACACCAAAGCTTCCTACTGCCAGAACATGAATAATTAATTATTCACAATCTTGCGTCATTACTATCTCAGTTACAAACACCGAAAAATGTCCTGGGCCCATTTCCAAAGACAATGCGACTCCCAGATACACGAACGCGCCCCCAAAGCAACTCCGGGAAGATGTCCCACATCAAGGTAGAAGATCTCAGATTTATGTTTGTTTGTTTTTTTAAACTTGTGTAGTGTTTCACAAGATTTCACCCCTCTGATTCAATCGCTCTGGGCTTTGTCCTTGGGGGAAGGGGAAAGTAGAGTGATGGAATGGTTTAACTAGAAGCTGATAGTGCTGTTCTGGTCCACAGTATATCCGTGAAATTTCTATTAAAAAGAAGAGGAATGTGAAGGGTAACACATCGTGAACCTTTGAGATGGATATTTAAACAAAGAACCTCTCCATTTACAATTTGCAGATGTTTTCCAATCCACCATGTATCTTGCCACACAGAATCATTTTCATACACATGGAGAAAGCAAAATAGATCAATTTCAAGAATACCTAGCTTGGGAGACAATTGCTTGTTAAGCAATTTGAGGCTACTAGGACAAAAAGTCAGACTTGCAAATTCTGCAAAATATAAACTGGGGAATAGATCATAAAGCTAACGGTAGCTATGTTAGTACTTATTCCTAAAGTCTAATTCCAGCATTAGTGCATATGACAATGTATTTATTCTAGGAGAGTAAAATTCCATTAATGAGATTTTTTTCACATTGGCTTCATATGCTCATATATGCAAAGTTAAACTCTGCACCTGAACTCCTCACTGATGGCAGTTGGGCTGAGAAAGAATAGCTCTTTCCAGGGCATCTGTATAACTGCAGGGCCCTTGCAGTATTTACTGCCGCATAGGTGCATGATGGTGCCTACAAGAAGCCCACCAGAGCTGGAGAGATTGGGAAAATTGGGACGTGCATTGGTCATTTTCTTTACATTTCCTATACATTTCCAAAGGCTTCAATTTATCACATTTGAAGATTAGCACTCTCTTAGAATCGTTTCTCCTTTTGTTTCTGCCCTTTCTTCTTGATTTTGCTCCTATTATTAAGAAAAGGTGCATTTGTGTCATATTCTTGAACAGATTTAAAGTCGTAAAATTTACAGAATAGTACAGTGACTGCAATGAGGATTTAAATTTTTAAATCGTTTCTAATACTGCCAAAGTCATTTGGCTGATTATTATTATGATTCTTCCTAAAAGCACTGTGATATTTCCCACACAAGAAATAGACATCTAAGAGAGATCAAATAATTAAAAATACATATACATTGTTTCAGATTTAAAAAAAGGAACTGCTTCCGCTATCAATTATTGATATATTTTGATTATTGCTTCAGTACAGAAGGAAGATTCCACTGGGGGATTCTCTACTCAAGTGGTTTTGAAACTAAGACCCAGCTTTCTTTCTGCCACTACTCTTCAGAATTTTATTAATTTTTTAGGTGGTTGTATTCTTTATTCCTTTTTCTGCATTAAAGGAATTTAATTTGGTGTCACTGTAAGCAACAAAAGAAAGGCTCTTTGAACAGGTGCAGGTCATTTCTCAGCTGGAAAAAGGATAAATCTTCAGCAGAAAAGGATAAGAATGTGCAGGTACCAAAGCAAAAATCACACACACACACACACACACACACACACACACACAAACAGCAGACAGGTTAATTTAGTGCAACATTCCTGAATTAATAAGTAGGTTTCCAGAGCAGCCTCACTTCAGCAATGAGCAAAAAGAAAGATTTTCCGATCATATTACAATCTCTAAGCAACCAGGGTTTAAGGAAATAGCTCTGCAGATTTTTTTTCATGCTGAGTCCCAGGCAAACATAGGTTTGCTTTCCCTTACCTGTAGATCTGGCCGAGGGATTTTCCAGCAAAATTCTTTAGCCCCTCTTTTCCTGGGGTCAAAATCCTTTGTTTTACCGACTCCATTCTTGCAAAGCTTGGTGTCGGCTCTTGCCAGATTTAAATAGAGATCGCTATGAAAGGCGAGAGTTGCGCATATTGTCTTAATCGCTTAAGGTAGTTGTAGGTTTTTTTTTTTTTCCTCCTCAGCAGAATGGTATCGGTGTGCCTCTTGCTAGAGTGCGTGTGAGAGAGGGGAGGGAGAGTGAGAACGAGAATACAACAGAATAGCTGCATGCAACCCACGGGTTTTCTAATAGGAGAGTTGGTAGACACAATCAGAAAGTCTCATTGGAAGGGGAGGATCCGGTGGCAAAGGGCGCACGCAGTGCCATGGTATTTGAGCGGGTGCAGATGAGTCCTTGTCCTGGAAGTCAGTCCACTCGAAAACAATGTAAATCCTCGGTTTTAAAAGCCTTGTTGCTGACAAACCCTCTGCCTTTCTAACGCGGGTGGAAATATCACAGAACCCTTGTGTAAGGACGAAGTCAAAAGAATAGTACTTTTTAAAATGGTGCCTTTGCTGTAAGGAGCAGAGCACTTCCGAAACTCATGGGAGCATCTTAGGTCTCAGGTGAGCGATGCTGCTGTTAGTTTTTCCTTCTTGCCCATGATCTCCTCCCATCACGCCAGCGCAAACTCTGCTCTGCGGTAGAGTCGAATTAAGATGGAGAAAGCTTGCTGCTCTTTGAGGACGTGAGTAAATAACAGATACACTGTTCTGATTTGGGCAGAGTCAGGGAAGATTTTTTTCAGCACCGCTGACAGCGCCCGTCTGGGCGCTTCTTGAGAAAGTGGTTCAGCACCACGGACAGAGTAAGTCTCGGGAAAGGGGGCGGTTTCTTTTGGCTGGTCAGGTTGCCAACTTTCTAGGGGAACTGAAAGGATGGCCCTGACCAAGGACCATACTGGGGATTCAGGAGTGGATGCTATGGAAACCAAGTGAAAAGATGTCATCATCGCCAGGGTTTGCAGTGAGAATGGTGCATTTAGCTCTGCAAGGGAGAAAGATTTTATTAAAAATTGACAAGTTACTTCTAGTTTGCTACATTTTGCCCAGCATGCTGATACCAACTCTGACTGTTTCAGGGAAGGAAGATTACAACATATTTTACTTATGTTTGTGGAATTTAAGGCACCTGAGCTCCCTTGAATATAAATTATATGTACACGAACTGCATAATTATATTGTTCATGTGTTTTGTTTTAACCCCTGGTAGGTAAGAGGGAAAAAAAAAAAAAGGTAGAAAGGAAGAAAGAGAAGGAGGAAGCAAGAAAGGGGAATAATAGAAACAGAAGCGGGCAGAGAGAGGGATAGAGTAGAGAAATTTTTTTTTTTTTTCAAAAAATGAATAGTTATTCCTCAGTGATCTTGGTTAAATAAAAGACAAGCAGTTTAATATAAATTCCTTGGAATTGTATGCTTCTTTATTTTTAACTACTTTTCAGCACACACACTACTAAACTATTAATATATTGAGGACATTTGTGGCTACACCTTGTGCTTTTTAACAAATTATTGCTGATGATGATTTATTTAAAATTATTTACAATATTTTCAAATATAATTTTTTAATTTTGTAACATCTTCTTCTAAAGCAGAATTAGAGACATTCACGAAAGACATTTGCTCTTAGGTATGTAAGTATGGCACCAGGGAACCTATTTCATTAAGCAAAATGAGGAAACTATGCAAGATTAATGTTAATTATTAATACATTTGACATGAATCACAAATCTCTTAGATGTAATTCAGGCAAATAGTTACAAATCAGATTGTCCTTGAACTACATTCTCAAAGTCAAAATCCTTGAATTTCCTTTAAACCAACAGGGGGAGTAGATTTTTCTTAGGGATTCTGGTACCAAATCTCAGAAATATGGATCTAAATACAGAATCATGTAAGAATATCCCCCAAATAGGCCAAATAATACAATGAATATGCAGGTACTGAATGGATAGTGGAAAAATTTCAAAAGTAGCTGAAGCCATCTGCTATTATTAAATTTAACATTTATCAAAGTATATTTTATTAAGAATTATAATAAAGAAAAGGATACTGGGGGCATCTTTCTCTTATTTTGATGTGCATTTGTATATATTTTATATATATATATATATTCTATTAGTATACTAAACAAGATTTTCCTAAAACTCTGGAATGCCTCAAAACCGTGTCCATCCCCAAAGGTGATCAATTATAAAAAAGAAGGAGTGAAACATTAAACTACATTCTTCCAAAAAAACTACGTTCTTCCAGTTCATCAGGACTTGACTCATCTAGTGCTTTTCAAAGTATCTGTTTTTCAAATCTTTCATGACCAAATTCATTAAATTTAATTCATTTAGGGATTTCAGTGATCTTGAAATTCCAGAAAATTATATACAAAATAGAAGTCAGATAAATATTTGTGAAGTTAAGATGAGGATATAAAAAATGATTTTTTTAAGAATTCCTGCCTAAATTTCAGCCCAAATGACTAGAGATCTAAATCACTGGCAAACCTGATTGCTGTGTGTCATATATATGAGACAGACACAAATCCAACACAAAAGCATTGTTTGTAGTGTAAAATAATTACATTCATCCCTTTGAAATCTTTGTCATTTGGCTCTCTTCTCCATTCTCTTGATGAAAGGATAAGTGTTTGAATCAGAATTACTGTTAATATTCATTTATTTATTTTAAAGATAATTATTTAGTGCTCAAATTTTCACTAGGTTCTGGGACTGTTCCCTGAAAGATCTCACAAACTGCATGGGAAATAGACACATAAATACAATTACAACTACTTATGGGTGAAATTGGACGAGTTAAGTAACCCAGCCTGGAAGTGAAAGTGTACAGAAAATATTTCAGGAAGTGATGTTTCCTTGTCTGTTTTAATACTTGAAGAGAAATTTAGTCCTATTAAAATGATGACAGTCCAGGAAATTGGGTGGGGAAAGATGGTGGCTCTTAGAGAGATCCCAACTGAGGGGATATCTTGAGCAAATTCATAAACAAGGGGAAAATGTTGTATGTGAAAAATTACAAGAATTGTTACAAGACTACCATTTAGTCTATTCTTAGGTTAATAGCTACACCCAATATAAGAGACATATATTCAGATATGACTTACTAATCTGACATATTTTCTTCATCATGCTCCCCAAATCCAAACATTAAATATGTACCTTTGTGACTTTAATATCACCAGCTTTCATTTTATGCAAGGAAATGTTCATAGTTATACAAATAGTATTAATTTAGGAATACTGAAAAAGTCTTCCATTCTCTGGACACCTTCCCTTACCCTTAATATCTTCCATCCAATTTTAGCCTTGAATTGCATTATTAGACAATTCTTCTAAGAGAATTGTCCCCTTTTTCCAAGCACTGTTATCAATAAAAGGAGGTTTCATTGAATATAACTAATGTGTGTAGTGTTATAATTTATGAATGACTTTCATTTACATGATCTCATTTATTCTTTACAATGATTCTTCAAACTAATTTCATTCCCAGGTGTTTTTTTTTTTAATTTATTTCCAGTTTACTGAAGGGGGAAATGAGAGTTAATGATTTGCCTGAAGTCATGAATCCAGTGATGAAGAAGCAGCATGGATTAGAGTAATTTTTCACCATTTAAGATCTTGTTAAAATACAGATTCTGACTCGATAGTTCTGCAGTAGAGACCAAGGTGCATCAATTCTAACAAGTTTCCAGGGCTGCACCCCTGGATCACAATTTGAATATCAATGGTGTATAGTAAAAAATGTGAAATCAGCTGACTGTGTTTGGATCCTGGTTCTGCTGATTATCATCACTGCAACTTTGAATCAGTTACTTAGTTTTAATAAACTGATTTTCTTATTTGTAAAAAATGAAGGCTTGCACGTAATCTCTATTATCTCTTCCACATGTAAAATTCTATGACTTTTTCATTAATTTATTCATTGATGTAGAACAGTATTTTTTCATTTCTTCTACCCTAAAATTTTTTATTATTATATTTGAGTTAAATGGCTAATAATGAACTGAAAAAAACGTCCAATGACATAGAGCAATATATTCCTTTCTGAAAGTTTTATCTTCTTATATTTTAAAGAAGTCAATTTATTGCTTGTGTTTTACTAAGTATTATTGTTTTATAAGCAACTGTTTAAATAATTATCATCATCATCAAATTTTGTATTCTTCAAAATTACATAAGATATTACCCAATAGCAGTATTATAAGTTTGCATTTGTTTATATTTTTGTGTTAGGAAATGCTTTTGAGAGACCATTTAAATGTCTTGCAAATGTTGCCCTCTGGTGGAAGGATATGTTATCATTTTAGAAGGAATTATCTTTATGTATTAATAATTAAAACTGTTTTCTTTCTTTCCTTCCTTCCTTTTTTCTCTCTTCCTTCTTTCTTTTTTTTTTTTTTAAATTATTTATTTGGTTGCACCAGATCTTAGTTGCAGCATGTGGGATCTAATTCCCTGAATGAAAAGTGAAAGTGAAGTCACTCAGTCCTATGGGACTCTTTGCAACCCCATGGATTATAGCCTACCGGGCTCCTCCGTCCATGGGATTTTCCAGGCAAGAGTAGTGGAGTGAGTTTCTATTTCTTTCTCCAGGGGATCTTCCCTACCCAGGGATCAAACCCAAGTCTCCTGCATTGCAGGTAGATGCTTTACTCTCTGAGCCACCAGGGAAACCCTGACCAGGGATCAAACCCCAGCTCCCTGCATTGGGAGCACAAAGTCTTAATCACCAAGGAAGTCCCTTCTTTTCTTCTCTACTCTTCCTTCCCCATGGCCTCCTCCTTCTTTTTTGGTACTTGTTAAGATCTACACCTAAAAATAGGAAGTATCCTTTGTGGGCAATATGTTTACAATTGTCTGACCAAGTACTTAATGTCCTTAGAAATAATTTGGTTGTCTGGGAATCCCTCAGTTAATGGAAGAGTCATTATACGTCACTCTGTTAAGATTTAGAAATGACATGTCCATCACGGGGGTAAAAAGTGGCTAATGTTTTTATTCACAATAGAATAAGTTGTAATAACTATAAGTTTTTTGAAATAGTAATGTTTGATAAGTTTCCTTTTTATCATAATTAATGCTATTTATCAATCACTGGTAAAGTGTTTTTAAAGTAAATTTATTTGAAAAATATTTCAAGGAGACTAATTCTGAGGCTGTTTTGAATGCAGTATTTTCTATTTACTATCAACAAATATTGCACCCACTGTGGACTAGGTGCCTTCCTGGGGTATGGTAAACTAGTGGACTTGATACAGATTATAGCTTCCTATACAGGTTGTACAGCTTGCATATTCTTAAAGAGAAAACTGCTTTGAGAAGCTTTTTTATAGTATGACTTTATTTGACTTTGCATTCTTTAATCAGTGTTCATTCTAATTACATACTTCTTTCAGGCTGAAGCGATGCAAATAAGCCCTAGGATTCATCTGTGACTTTTTTTTCTTACTAAGGGTTTTTAAGTGGACAGTTTTTAGTTTAGCTTTATTTGACTTTACTTTGCAGTGTTAGCTTTAGAGAAATTACCAATAAATTATGGTACAATTTCTTGAGAACCAGAGATAGAAGAAATAATTTAGTTTGTCTTACTCACATCTGTATACATAAGTCAGTACTCTGCACTTCTATATTTAATGACCTAATATGAATTATTTTTTGATTTACCTGTGGTCTGTCTGATTAAAAATTTGGAAGTAGGAAGTTTTAAATAAATGTAAACTGTAATCAAGTGTATATATGTATATTAACTACCAAATATATATTATTCTTTTCTATGTGCATCTTAACTTACCATTAGAAAGATATATACATTTTATGCCATTTCTTTCTTTGTGTACCCAAGGGGAAAAAATCCTTATTCACTTTCACAGCATTGTGCCTTGGAAAAATCCAAGTGTTAAAGTGAATGAAATCCAACTATTGCTCTTCTAATTTCAGAAACGTATTCCTTGTTTTGAATCCCATACTATATACATAGAGCAATGGGATATATTACAAAAGGATTTTGAAAGCACTAGCTTCTTTAAACTTTCAATTCTTTTTCTTAAACTAAAAGGTATGATTGAATAAGAAAATATTGGGAAAAAATTAATAAGAGGTGCCACTTGTAAAGAGAATATAAGAAATACTTCAATATGAAGAAGCCTAAAACAGAGAACACCCTGCTTTAATGTATTTTACAGACACATAGACTAACTGATAAGTATTATAGTATGGAATATGTTTCTGGTCTGATGAAATATTACCTAATTGAAATCTCTCTCTCCTATAGGGACGCTATTTTGCTTTCATCATCATTCCAGATTATGGGATATTATATTCCTTGAAAGAAAGCATATAACATTATTGAAATCCCCCACTTGGCTGCACTCACCCAGAGATTGTCAGTTTGACTTCTCCACACTGCTAAGTTACTTAAGTTATGAGAGGCAGAAGGTGAAAAGCTTTCACTTTTAGAATATTTAAAGTGACACTTTCCAAAGTAAATATATGAATACATAGCTTGGTAATGGTATGGAATATTTAAAATATACAATATTTAACTGCTGTAAACATACTTGTTATAATTTTGGAGAACAAACAGCAAAAATGTAGTGAAATGCAGTGGCGGCTATTAATGTTTTCTAACTGCTGCCCTCTAGTGGTCAATAGATAATTTTCTTTGCACTAAAAGCACTGTCATAACAGCAGGTCGGAGAAGGAAATGGCAACATACTCTGTTGTAGCCACGCGTTCTGGGAAACAAACTCACTCAGAAGCGCAATGCAGATAGTGGAGTGCGGTTTATTACACTTGCAGGCCCAAACCAGAGTCTCCTCTTAGTCAAGGACCTCAACCAGTTTTTGTGAAAACCTTACATACCCTAAGTGTACGTTCTCAAACCCACCTCCCCAAATTCTCTGACACTAGTCTGAACAAAGGAAAAGAAAGATACAATCAAAGTTAACCCGTGATTCATATGCCTTAAGCCTAAGTAGTTCAGTTCAGTTCAGTTCAGTCGCTCTGTCTTGTCCGACTCTCCGCGACCCCATGAGTCACAGCATGCCAGGCCTCTCTGTCCATCACCATCTCCCGGAGTTCACTCAAACTCATGTCCACAGAGTCGGTGATGCCATCCAGCCATCTCATTCTCTGTCGTCCCCTTCTCCCGCCCCCAACCTTTCCTAGCATCAGAGTCTTTTCCAGTGAGTCAACACGTCGCATGACGTGGCCAAAGTATTGCAGTTTCAGCTTTAGCATCAGTTAACAGTGGACAATTATCAATAGGCCTGTGGTCCTACCCCAATAAGCATAATAGAATGCACGATTCTATTGGTTACACAGATAATTAGGGTATCCTTTTAGGCAACTGGGAGTCTAGGTAGGAGCTCCTTCCCGGAGCCTGGTTTTCCAGTTGGTATGTCATTTCCATAGATACTGGGCATATAGCTCAAGTCTTCAGTCCGGCCCAAGATGGAGTCCTGCTTTCAAGACAGAGCCTGTTTCCTCCTTCAACTCTGGTATTCTTGCCTGGAAAATCCCGTGGGCAAAAGAGCTTGGCAGGCTGCAGTCATGGGGTCGCAGAGAGTCGGACACGACTGAGCAACTAACATACACCAGGTTAATTGTAATTCTTTGAAAGTCAACAAGAAAACGTGTTTCAAATAATATTTATATGTGTGGTTTTTCTCTTAGTACAAAGAATAGCAGGGCACTGATAAATCATAATTGAAAAATCCTGTTCCATCTACACAATTTTTTGTGCCTGCTAGGGGGATTATAATAATAGTAAAAATACCGTTGGTGGCTAAGTGGTAAAGAATCTGCCTGGCAATGAAGGAGACATAAGAGATCCAGGTTCAATCCCTGGGTCAGGAAGATCCCTGGATAAGGAAATGACAACCACTCCAGTCTTCTTGCCTGGGAAATCCCATGGACAGAAGAGCCTAGCAGGCTGCAGTCCATGGGGTTGCAAGGAGTTGAACACGACTTAGAAACTGGACATGACTTAACTACTGAGTGTGAGCAGGAGATTCACCATTACAGCGTGGTGAGAACCATAAGGGGTAGGTTTTACTGTGTAAACGGGAGAGACTGTGATCATTCACTGAGACCCTGAGTGTCAATACCTTCAGTCATTCATTGTGCTCTGACTGACCACAGAGTGATTTTCCCAATTTTTGAGTCAGTGAATCCTGTAACCGGGAACGGTTAATTTTGAGTTTATGCTAGATCTGCTTCTGTGACTCCCCTCATCCTGCTGTTCTTGTTGTTGTTACTGTAGGCGTACATAATGGCCTGCCTCAGGGAGATAACCTGAGCCTCCCACCAGTGAAGGACCCTAAGGAAATGAAACTAACATCTTCCGCTGCCTGAGGCTTGCCCTTGAATAGTCTTTTGTTTCCTCAACCTCTCCCTATTTCTGACCCATAAAATAGCAAGGCAACCCCGCCCTTACAAGATGGTTATTTTGAGGTGCTAGCCTGCCATCTTCTGGGTCAGCCAGCTCCCTTAATGACCCCAACACTTCATCTGAGATTCATTGACTTATCTTGAAGTGAGTGGAGGGAGCTTGGACTTGGTAACAATGCCATTTAATTAATACTCAAGCCAATTGGAGTTAGATTTTCCATTACTTGCAACTGAGAGTATTTTGATTTATCATCTTTGAAAATATCTATGATAAACAGATGAATGAAAAAAGGATGGATAGACAAATCTGAAGTTTAGAATACAAATTAAAAACACTAGAATGAGGGAAGCGTCATATAAGAGTAATTATAGAACAAAATATTAGAAAAGCAGAATGGGGTAAGACAAAATAAAGCCTTAAATTTCAAGTTAATTCAATGAAATCTTTATTAATATTGCTGTCTTAATTACATGCTCCATCTTTTGCTGGATACTACAGAAGAAGAAATAAATAAGACATACTCTCTTACCCTCAGAGACCTCAGATTTTAATTAAGAAATTTAGATTTTTTTCCTTATGAATAATTGGAAAAAAGTTATGATTTTATCAAGCACAGTAATGTTCTTAGAAGTTTATTAGGCAACAGTATGATGAATTGTATATGGAGAGAAGATAAAGCAAAAGTGTCAGAAAGCAACTGCTGTAATAGTTGTGTGTGAGCCAATAAAATATATAAAAAAAAATCTAATCTCCTTTCCCCTTTTATCATTAGACTCTTAACTCATTCAGGGATTGAGGAAAAATTACCCATAGATACATAGATATAGTACATAACAGCCATCATTAGAACACTTGCTTCGACCAGTCTGAAAATTGTGGATTCAAATGGCATTGGGAGATTGCTTCTGTAAGATAACTTAATTTCTAAAAAGTATATTTTATTTCTCCCTAGCCCACTCTCCTGTTTCAACCCTGGCATGATCCCAGACTTAAAAAAAAAACAGCACTTTCATTTAGTGAGTGGAGAAAAGGAAAATATCAAAGGAAAACATCATCCATTAACAACCCTTACTTTTCTGTCCTTGCCAGTTCAGTTCAGTTGCTTAGTTGTGTCCGACTCATTGTGACCCCATGGACTGCAACATGCCAGGCTTCCCTGTCCATCACCAACTCCCGGAACTTGCTCAAACTCATGCCCATCGAGTCAGTGACGCCATCCAACAATCACATCCTCTGTCGCCCACTTCTCCTTCCGCCTTCAACATTTCTCAGCATCAGGGTCTTTTCAAAGGAGTCAGTTCTTCACATCAGGTGGCCAAAGTATTGGAGTTTCAGCTTCAGCATCAGTCCTTCCAATTAATATTCAGGACTGATTTCCTTTTGGATAGACTGGTTGGATCTCTTTACAGTCCAAAGGACTCTCAAGAGTCTTATCAAACACCATAGTTCAAAAGCATCAATTCTTAGGCACTCAGCTTTCTTTGTAGTCCAACTCTCACATCCTTACATGACTACTGGAAAAACCATAGCTTTGACTAGACAGAAATTTGTTGGCAAAGTAATGTCTTTGCTTTTTAATATACTGTAGAGGTTGGTCATAGCTTTTCTTCCAAGAAGAAAACGTCTTTGAATTTTATGGCTGCAGTCACCATCTGCAGTAATTTTGGAGCCCCCAAAAATAAAGTCAGTCACTGTTTCCATTGTTTCCCCATCTATTTGCCATGAAGTGATGGGACTGGATGCCATGATCTTAGCTTTTTGAATGTTGAATTTTAAGCCAACTTCTTCACTTTCCTCTTTCACTTTCATCAAGAGGTTCTTTAGTTCTTATTCAGTTTCTGCCATAAGGGTGGTGTCATCTGCGTATCTGAGGTTATTGATATTTCTCCTGGCAATCTTGGTTCCAGCTTGGGCTTCATCCAGCCTGACAGTTCTCATGATATACTCTGCATATAATTTAAATAAGCAGGGTGACCATATACAGAATTCATCCTCAGAACAGAAGTAGTCAACAGTGGATCTGAAGTGGCTGATTCCTTTCAGACTGAGATGACTTGGGAGCAAATGAACCCCCATTCATTGACCGCTTGTTCTTTTTCCTTTCAGGAAGGTCCTCAGGGTTGAAATGAGTCTTGAAACGATATCGGAACATGCAAGTTGTGTGTAAAAGAAGTTTCCCCCATTTGAGTGGAACTCAGCTTTCTTACAGCACTTCCTACCTCAGAGTCTATAGGTCAGAAGAGGGTAGGTAGTGAGAGGAGAGCAATTTTCAACAGCTCATGATTTCCTATCCTTGTTGTTGTTCAGTTGCTCAGCAGTGTCGGACTCTGCAACCCCATGGGAAGCAAATTTTTGGTAATAACAGAAATTAAAGCAGTTTTCTATTATAGGAAGTAAGACAATACAAAAATATCTCTATTGCATTAAAGATTTTATATTTAGTCTAGCTTTCATTAGAGAATCCACCTATAATGCAGGAGACCTGGGTTTGATCCCTGGAATGGGAAGATGCCCAGGAGAAGGTTATGGCAACCCAATCCAGTATTCTTGCTTGGGAAATCCCATGGACATAGAGTTCATGGGGTCACAATAAGTCGACAAGATTGCATAATGGAGTTCAGTTCAATTCCATCGATCAGTCGTGTCCGACTCTTTGCAACCCCATGAATCGCAGCATGCCAGGCCTCCCTGTCCATCATGAACTCCTGGAGTTTACCCAACCTCATGACCATCAAGTTGGTGAGGCCATCCAGCCATCTCATCCTCCATTGTCCCCTTCTGCACCTGCCCCCAATCCCTCCCAGCAGAGGGTCTTTTCCAATGAGTCAACTCGTCACATGAGATGGCAAAAGTACTGGAGTTTCAGCTTCAGCATCAGTCCTTCCAATGAACATCCAGGACTGATCTCCTTTAGGATGGACTGGTTGGATCTTCTTTCAGTCCAAGGGACTCTCAAGAGTCTTCTCCAACACCACACTTCAAAAGCATCAATTCTTCAGTGCTCAGCTTTCTTCACAGTCCAACTCTCACATCCATACATGGCCACGGGAAAAACCATAGCCTTGACTAGATGGACCTTTGTTGGCAAAGTAATGTCTCTGCTTTTTAATATGCTGTCTAGGTTGGTCATAATTTTCCTTCCAAGGAGTAAGAATCTTTTAAATTCATGGCTGCAATCAGCATCTGCAGTGATAAATAAAGTCTGACCCTGTTTCCACTGTTTCCCCATCTATTTCCCATGAAGTGATGGGACCAGATGCCATGATCTTTGTTTTCTGAATGTTGAGCTTCAAGCCAACCTTTTCACTCTCCTCTTTCACTTTCATCAAGAGGCTTTTGAGTTCCTCTTCACTTTCTGCAATAACAGTGGTGTCATCTGCATATCTGAGGTTAATGATATTTCTCCCAGCAATCTTGATTCCAGCTTGTGCTTCTTCCAGCCCAGCGTTCCTCATGATGTACTCTGCATAGAAGTTAAATAAGCAGGGTGACAATATACAACCTTGACGTAATCCTTTTCCTATTTGGAACCAGTCTGTTGTTCCATGTCCAGTTCTAATTGTTGCTTCCTGACCTGCATACAGGTTTTTCAAGAGGCAGGTCAGGTGGTCTGGGATTCCCATCTCTTTCAGAATGTTCCACAGTTTATTGTGATCGACACAGTCAAAGGCTTTGGCATAGTCAATGAAGCAAAAATAGATGTTTTTCTGGAACTCTCTTGCTTTCTCCATGATCCAGCAGATGTTGGCAATTTGATCTCTGGTGCCTCTGCCTTTTCTGAAACCAGCTTTAACATCTGGAAGTTCACGGTTCACGTATTGCTGAAGCCTGGCTTAGAAAATTTTGAGCATGACTTTACTAGCGTGTGAGATGAGTGCAATTGTGCGGTAGTTTGAGCATTCTTTGCCATTGCCTTTCTTTGCAGTTGGAATGAAAACTGACTTTTCCAGTCCCATGGCCACTGGTGAGTTTTCCAAATTTGCTGGCATATTGAGTGCAGCACTTTCACAGAATCATCTTTCAGGATTTGAAATAGCTCAACTGGAATTCCATCACCTCCACTAGCTTTGTTCGTAGTGATGTTTTCTAAGGCTCACTTGACTTCACATTCCAAGATGTCTGGCTCTAGGTGAATGATCACACTATCGTGATTATCTGGGTCATGAGGATATTTTTTGTACAGTTCTTCTTTGTATCCTTGCCACCTCTTCTTAATATCTTCTGCTTCTGTTAGGTTCATACCATTTCTGTCCTTTATCGAGCCCATCTTTGCATGAAATGTTCCCTTGGTATCTCTAGTTTTCTTGAAGAGATCTCCATCTTTCCCATTCTGTTGTTTTCCTCTATTTCTTTGCATTGATCGCTAAGGAAGGCTTTCTCATCTCTTCTTGCTCTTCTTTGGAACACTACATTCAGATGCTTATATCTTTCCTTTTCTCCTTTGGTTTTCACTTCTCTTCTTTTCACAGCTATCTGTAAGGCCTCCTCAGACAGCCATTTTGCTTTCTTGCATTTCTTTTCCATGGGGATGGTCTTGATCCCTGTCTCCTGTACAGTGTCATGAACCTCCGTCCATAGTTCATCAGGCACTCTATCTATCAGATCTAGTCCCTTAAATCTATGTCTCACTTCCACTGTATAATCATAAAGGATTTGATTAAAGTCTTACCTGAATGGTCTAGTGGTTTTCCCTACTTTCTTCAGTTTAAGTCTGAATTTGGCAATAAGGAATTCATGATCTGAGCCACAGTCCGCTCCACGTCTTGTTTTTACTGACTGTGTAGAGCTTCTCCATCTTTGGCTGCAAAGAATATAATCAATCTGATTTCGGTGTTGACCATCTGGTGATGTCCATGTGTAGAGTCTTCTCTTGTGTTGTTGGAAGAGGGTGTTTGCTATGACCAGTGCGTTCTCTTGGCAAAACTCTATTAGCCTTTGCCCTGCTTCATTCCGTGCTCCAAGACCAAATTTGATTGCTACTCCAGGTGTTTCTTGACTTTCTACTTTTGCATTCCAGTCCCCTATAATGAAAAAGACATCTTTTTTGATTGTTAGTTCTAAAAGGTCTTGTAGGTCTTCGTAGAACAGTTCAACTTCAGCTTCTTCAGCGTTACTGGTTGGGGTATATACTTGGATTACCGTGATATTGAATGGTTTGCCTTGGAAATGAACAGAGATCATTCTGTCATTTTTGAGATTCCATCCAAGTACTGCATTTTGGACTCTTTTGTTGACCATGATGGCTACTTCATTTCTTCTAAGGGATTCCTGCCCACAGTAGTAGATATAATGGTCATCTGAGTTAAATTCACTCATTCCAGTCCATTTTAGTGTAATGGAGTATTTCCTGCCAAAATCAGGAAACAAAGACATTACAGTTTTTAGGGATTGCAGACCTCTGATGTGAGCTGGTAAGCCCTAAAGGAATTCAGGAAGGAAAATACCTGCTATCTAATAGCCATCACACTACAGCTATTCCCTAATGGTGGGGGATGTGAAAAAGCAGGATGTTGGCTCCAGGGAGCTGAGATGCCTATGAAGGAAATTATTTCAGTGAGCCCAGAAGCTTGGAATATTTCCATACACCAAAGAATGCTGTATTCCTTGAGATATCTGATTTTCCTTAATTAACAATAATCTTTGATATTCTTTGATACTGCTTCCCTGGTAGCTCAGATGGTAAAGAATCTGCCTGCAATGTAGGAGACCTCGATTCAACCCCTGAGTCAGGAAGATACCCTAGAGAAGGCAATGGCAACCCACTCCAGTATTCTTGCCAAGAGAATTCCATGGACAGACCAGGGGGTCGCAAAGAGCAGGACACGACTTAGCGACTAACACTTTCTACTTTTGATATTGACTATTGGCCCCTTCGTTGCAAACTTCTACATAACCTGACTCCTTCCCCTATCTTCTCAGAGAAATTTCTCAGGGCCTCTTGAGAAGCTATCTCCCAGGCTTGAAGTCCTAAACATTCCTACTGAATAAAACAACTCTCTAACTTTCAGGTTGTGACTATATTTTTTAAGTTGGCACAACTTAGCGACTAAACCACCACCACCACCTTTGACTCATTTCACCTACCGACAATTCTTGCTACTAGCCGACACCACTTTTACGGAGAAGATTAAATGAGTGATTGTTTGTGTGTGTGTGTGTGTGTGTGTTAAGGCCTAATCCTCATACAGAATAAGTAAGCACCGTATGTGTCAGCTATTAAAATCATTATACTGCTGTTGGCTGATTTTCAACTTTGACTTGTCCTTTGACATCCTCCTTTCGAAGATGAGGAATTAAATTTAATTCTGCTTCACATCTCTCCCTCTCTTTCTCCCTCTTACTTGCACACACTTGCTATCCCCAATCCTCTCATTGATATTATTTAAATCAAAATGTAATGTTAACATAACAATCAAAATAATAATAACAAGCAACACTCATATGATCGCACAGTTCAATGGCAAAGTTAGAATTTCACCTGAAGCCTTCCACCTCACCCCGCTCACAGCCAAGCCACAGGGCTACTTTGCTTTCATTTCCTTTCTCTTATACACTAGTTTCTTTTCCCTAGTGTTCAAAACTGTACCCTTCTATGTGTTGACATTGTTTTATTATGTTTCTATATTCCTGTCATTAATCTATCTCAAAACATGCCAAAAGAACTAATTTCTCCTGATATAATCAAGCTCATGAGGTAATCTATCAATTCTGCTTTTCCATGGATACATTTCTCCTGGAGCTTTCTGTCCTTCTACTTCAATCTACACTAGATGCTTTCCAGTTTTGTTATATAGATGACAACCTGGAGTCCTCAGTCACCATCATTCTGAAAGGTCTTTCCAACTCTTTTCTGTGTCACCTTCTTGCTTTCTGGATCCTGCATCCTTCCTGGATTACATGCTCCCATGGTTTCCTGAAATAGGAGTCTGTTTATGTATAAATAGGAGCCTGCTATTCATTTAATACAAGGCTTGTTATTTGAAACCTGGCAAATATGAAAGTTGACTTTTTCTACCTTCACACTTGATTGATAGTTTTGTTTCTATGAGTTTTAAGTATAACATTTTTTTCCTGATAATTTTTATCATATTGTTTCATTTGATCATATTGTCTCATTGATTTCCATCTTATAGTGTTCCCATTGGGAAGATTAATTCCATTATGATTCCTGAAGAAGTGTGTGTGCGTGTGTGCGTGTTTAATCTTTCTATGGAAACATTATGGTACTCTATTCTTTGGAAAATTTAATAAGGGACATTTTGTATCCTTTGTGCTTGTCACTAAGAGACAGAGTCTTTCATGTACTCAAATCAGGAAACACTCTTATTTAATCTTCCTGATGATTTCCCCTCCTTCTCATCTACATTGGAGTCCTCTAAGATTTTTCCTGGAGAAGATCACACATCTGGTAACCAGCCTTCTGGAAGCTGAATAGAGAAAGGAGCTGGGGGGGTAGAGTCTTACTATTCAGTATGAAAACTTAAATTTTTCCTTTTGATTTCATCTCATCTCACCCCAGGCCTCAATTATACCTCTCTCCTTGAGGTCTGGAACTATATGATCACCCTTGAGAGATACATTTCCATATCCTTTCATGATAGGTGAGTTCATGTGCCTGTCTGGGTAGGTCTAACTCCTCTTTATATACAATTGCAGCAGAGCACCTGTTTTTAACCCTGAGCCAACCACCCTGCTTTCAGAGTTATCTGTTCATTTCAACTCACAAGCTTTTCCTCACTTTGTGCATGAATCAGATGACTTCTGGTTGGCTTCCACTGGAAGGCATTTGGAGATCACCCTTCCTCACTCTCTAGATACTTTCCAATTGTCTATCAGCTTTCCATCTTCTGAAAGCTTAGTAACATCTTCTAACTATTGTTGCCTGGTGTCCCATTCTCTTTTTCCTTGGGGCTTTATTGCTTTTTAAAAAACTTTTTCATTATCATTTTAGTGAACCACTAGGAGAAAATGAATACAAATGGTATGTTCAATTATCCCAATTTAATTGGAAGCTTGTGTCCCTTTTATATTTAAAACAAAACTCAGTTGAAAACTTATGTCCACAAAAAAAACCTGCACTTGAACATTTTTAGCAGCTTTATTGATAATTAACAGTTAGAACTGGACATGGAACAACAGACTGGTTCCAAATAGGAAAAGGAGTATCTCAAGGCTGTACACTGTCACCCTGCTTATTTAACTTATATGCAGAGTACATCATGAGAAACGCTGGGCTGGATAAAGTACAAGCTGGAATCAAGATTGCCGGGAGAAATATCAATAACCTCAGATATGCAGATGACACCACCCTTAGGGAAGAAAGTGAAGAAGAACTAAAGAGCCTCTTGATGAAAGTGAAAGAGGAGAGTGAAAAAGTTGGCTTAAAGCTCAACATTTAAAAAACAAAGATCATGGCATCTGGTCCCATCACTTCTTGGGAAATAGAAGGGGAAACAGTGGCAGACTTTATTTTTTTGGTCTCCAAAATCACTGCAGATGGTGACTACAGCCATGAAATAAAAATATGCTTACCTCCTTGGAAGGAAAGTTATGACCAAGCCAAGACATTACTTTGCCAACAAAGGTCTGTCTAGTCAAGGCTATGGTTTTTCAGGTAGTCATGTATAGATGTGAGAGCTGGACTATAAAGAAAGCTGAGCACCAAAGAATTGATGCTTTTGAACTGTGGTGTTGGAGAAGACTCTTGAGAGTCCCTTGGCCTGAAAGGAGATCAAACCAGTCCATCCTAAAGAAAATCAGTCCTGAATGTTCATTGGAAGGACTGATGTTGAAGTTGAAATTCCAATACTTTGGCCACATGATGCAAAGAACTGACTCATTTGAAAAGACCCTGATGCTGGGAAATATTGAAGGCGGGAGGAGAAGAGGATGACAGCAGATGAGATGGTTGGATGGCATCACCAACCCAATGGACATGAGTTTGAGTCAACTCCGGCCCTTGGTGATGGACAGGGAGTCCTAGCTTGCTGCAGTCCATGGGGTCACAAAGAGTCGGACACGGCTAAGCAAATGAACTGAACTGAACTGATTCATAATTACCAAAACTTGGAAGTTATCAAGATGTCCTTCAGTAGTTGAATGGATAAGTAAACTGTGGAATATTATCTACATCAATGGAATATTATTTAGCACTAAAACTACATGAGCTATCAAGCCATTAAGAGACATATACATGTGCGTGCATGTTCAGTGGCTCAGTTGTGTCCAACTCTTTGTGACCCGATTAACTGTAGCCCTTTGGGCTCCTCTGTCCATGGAATTTTCCAAAGAAGAATACTGGAGTGGGTTGCTACTGACTACTCCAAGGGATCTTTCTGATGCAGGGATCAAACCCACATCTCTTGTGTCTCTTGCATTGGCAGGTGGATTCTTTACCACTTGGGAGGCAGAGTAAATGACTATAACTAAGTGAAAGAAGTTGGTCTGAAAAGGCTACAGACTGTGTGATTCAAATTGTACTAAACTACACGACATTCTGAAAGAGGCAAAATTATGACAACAGTAAAAACATCAATGGTTGCCATTGGTTATGAGAGTAAGGGTGGGTTTGTGGGGGAGGGGTGAATAGTTGAAGCACAGAGGATTTTTAGGACAGTGAAAATATGACATCATATTGATGGGTACATGTCATTATACATTTGCCCCAACCTATAGAATACAGGAGACTGAGAACAAACCTAAAGAAACTACACAGACTGAGTGATTATAATGTGCCAATGTTGGTTCATCAACTCTAACAAATGTACCACTCTGGTGGGGGATGTGCATATGGGGGAGGCTATGCATATTGGGGGACAGGAGTATATGGGAAATCTCTACATAATTCTCCTCAATTTTGCCATGAACCTTAAACTTCTCTTACAAAAAGTCTTAATTAAAAAAAATAAATCCCTTCCTTTACTGTGTAAAACTTTAAGCAGGCCCACGTTTCTCTTTTCCAGGCATAGAAAAAACACAATATTCATCACAGAAAAAATCGGTGTCTAAGCTTAACAAGACCAGGAGCTGACTGTGGCTCAGATCATGAACTCCTTATTGCCAAATTCAGACTTAAATTGAAGAAAGTAGGGAAAACCACTAGACCATTCAGATATGACCTCAATCAAATCCCTTATGATTATACAGTGGAAGTGAGACATAGATTTAAGGGACTAGATCTGATTGATAGAGTGCCTGATGAACTCTGGACGGAGGTTCGTGACATTGTACAGGAGACAGGGACCAAGACCATCCCCATGGAAAAGAAATGCAGAAGAGCAAAATGGCTGTCTGAGGAGGCCTTACAAATAGCTGTGAAAAGAAGAGAGGTGAAAAGCAAAGGAGAAAAGGAAAGATATAAGCATCTGAATGCAGAGTTCCAAAGAATAGCAAGGAGAGATAAGAAAGTCTTCCTTAGTGATCAATGCAAAGAAATAGAGGAAAACAACAGAATAGGAAAAACAAGAGATCTCTTCAAGAAAATTAGAGATTCCAAGGGAACATTTCATGCAAAGATGGGCTCGATAAAGGACAGAAATGGTATGGACCTAACAGAAGCAGAAGATATTAAGAAGAGGTGGCAGGAATACACAGAAGAACTGTACAAAAAAGATCTTCACAACCAAGATAGTCACGATAACGTGATCACTGACCTAGAGCCAGACATCTTGGAATGTGAAGTCAAGTGGGCCTTAGAAAGCATCACTACTAGCAAAGCTAGTGGAGGTGATGGAATTCCAGTTGAGCTATTTCAAGTCTTGAAAGATGATGCTGTGAAAGTGCTGCACTCAATATGCCAGCAGATTTGGAAAACTCAGCGCTGGCCACAGGACTGGAAGAGGTCAGTCTTCATTCCAATCCCAAAGAAAGGCAATGCCAAAGAATGCTCAAACTACCGCACAATTGCACTCATCTCACACGCTAGTAAAGTCATGCTCAAAATTCTCCAAGCCAGGCTTCAGCAGTATGTAAACCGTGAACTCCCAGATGTTCAAGCAGGTTTTAGAAAAGGCAGAGGCACCAGAGATCAAATTGCCAACATCCGCTGGATCATGGAGAAAGCAAGAGAGTTCCAGAAAAACATCTATTTCTGCTTCATTGACTATGCCAAAGCCTTTGACTGTGTCGATCACAATAAACTATGGAACATTCTGAAAGAGATGGGAATCCCAGACCACCTGACCTACCTCTTGAGAAACCTGTATGCAGGTCAGGAAGCAACAGTTAGAACTGGACATGGAACAACAGACTGGTTCCAAGTAGGAAAAGGTGTACGTCAAGGTTGTATATTGTCACCTTGCTTATTTAACTTCTATGCAGAGTACATCATGAGGAACGCTGGGCTGGAAGAAGCACAAGCTGGAATCAAGATTGCTGGGAGAAATATCAATAACCTCAGATATGCAGATGACACTACCCTTTTGGCAGAAAGTGAAGAGGAACTCAAAAGCCTCTTGATGAAAGTGAAAGAGGAGAGTGAAAAGGTTGGCTTGAAGCTCAACATTCAGAAAACAAAGATCATGGCATCTGGTCCCATCACTTCATGGGAAATAGATGGAAAAACAGTGGAAACAGTGTCAGACTTTATTTTTTTGGGCTCCAAAATCACTGCAGATGCTGATTGCAGCCATGAAATTAAAAGATGCTTGCTCCTTGGAAGGAAAGTTATGACCAACCTTGATAGTATATTAAAAAGCAGAGACATTACTTTGCCAACCAAGGTCCATCTAGTCAAGGCAATGGTTTTTCCCGTGGTCATGTATGGATGTGAGAGTTGGACTGTGAAGAAAGCTGATTGCCGAAGAATCGATGCTTTTGAACTGTGGTGTTGGAGAAGACTCTTGAGAGTCCCTTATACTGCAAGGAGATCCAACCAGTCCATTCTAAAGGAGATCAATCCTGGGTGTTCATTGGAGGGACTGATGCTAAAGCTGAAACTGCAATACTTTGGCCACCTCATGCGACGAGTTGACTCACTGGAAAAGACTGTGATGCTGGGAAAGGTTGGGGGCGGGAGGAGAAGGGGACAACGGAGAATGAGATGGCTGGATGGCATCACCGACTCTGTGGACATGAGTTTGAGTGTACTCCGGGAGTTGGTGATGGACAGGGAGGCCTGGCGTGCTGTGATTCATGGGGTCGCAAAGAGTCGGACACGACTGAGAGACTGAACTGAACTGAGCTTATACCAGTTCCAAATTTCCTCATTCGGATCAGGGTTAGATGGGCTCACGAAGCATGTTAGTGTCTCCTCTCTAATGAAGCCCACCTCTTCATCTCCATCTTCACTGTGAATCATTCTTTCACTAACACACCAAGAACACAGGTCGGGTGTAATAACCTTTTCAGTGGTTCACTGTCATATTATCCTTCCAAACTTTTTCTTCACTCTAGATCATAATACTACCCAAAAATATCTTGGCTTTTTTGTTTTTTTTTTTTTTCAGTTTACTATCTGTTTTAATATTTCTGTTGCTGTGGTAATAAGTGAACACAGTTTAGTGGCTTAAAACAACAGAAATATGTTACCTTAGAGTTCTGTAGAAGTCGGACACAGTCCTTCAGTTCAGTTCAGTCACTCAGTCATGACCGACTCTTTGTGACCCCATGAATCACAGCACGCCAGGCATCCCTGTCCATCCCAACTCACGGAGTTCTCTCAAACTCATGTCCATCGAGTCGGTGATGCCATCCAGCCATCTCATCCAGCCATCTCATTCTCTGTCGTGCCCTTCTCCTCCCGCCCCCAATCCTTCCCAGCACCAGAGCTTTTTCCAGTGAGTCAACTCTTCGCATGAAGTGGCCAAAGTATTGAAGTTTCAGCATCAGTCCTTCCAATGAACACCCAGGACCTTTAGAATGGACTGGTTGGGTCTCCTTGCAGTCCAAGGGACTCTCAAGAGTCTTCTCCAACACCACAGTTCTAAAGCATCGATTCTTCAGCGCTCAGCTTTCTTTATAGTCCAACTCTCACATCCATACATGACCACTGGAAAAACCATAGCCTTGACTAGACGGACCTTGGTTGGCAAAGTAATCTCTCTGCTTTTTAATATACTATCTAGGTTGGTCATAACTTTCCTTCCAAGGAGTAAGTGTCTTGTAATTTCCTGGCTGCAATCAGCATCTGCAGTGATTTTGGAGCCAAAAAAAAAACAAAATCAGACACTGTTTCCACTGTTTTTCCACCTATTTCCCATGAAGTGATGGGACCAGATGCCATGATCTTTGTTTTCTGAATGTTGAGCTTCAAGCCAACCTTTTCACTCTCCTCTTTCACTTTCATCAAGAGGCTTTTGAGTTCCTCTTCACTTTCTGCCATAACAGTGGTGTCATCTGCATATCTGGGGTTATTGATATTTCTCCCAGCAATTTTGATTCCAGCTTTTGCTTCTTCCAGCCCAGCGTGCCTCATGATGTACTCTGCATATAAGTTAAATAAGCAGGGTGACAATATACAGCCTTGACGTACTCCTTTTCCTATTTGGAACCAGTCTGTTGTTCCATGTCCAGTTCTAACTGTTGCTTCCTGACCTGCATACAGGTTTCTCAAGAGGTAGGTCAGGTGGTCTGTTATTCCCATCTCTTTCACAATGTTCCACAGTTTATTGTGATCCACACAGTCAAAGGCTTTGGCGTAGTCAATGAAGCAGAAATAGATGTTTTTCTGGAACTCTAGTGCTTTCTCCATGATCCAGCGGATGTTGGCAATTTGATCTCTGGTGCCTCTGCCTTTTCTAAGACCTGCTTGAACATCTGGAAGTTCACGGTTCACATATTGCTGAAGCCTGACTTGGAGAATTTTGAACATGACTCTACTAGCGTGTGAGATGAGTGCAATTGTGCGGTAGTTTGAGCATTCTTTGGCATTGCCTTTCTTTGGGACTGGGATGAAGACTGATCTTTTCCAGTCCTGTGGCCACTGCTGAGTTTTCCAACTTTGCTGGCATATTGAGTGCAGCACTTTCACAGCATCATCTTCCAAGATTTGAAATAGCTCAACTGGAATTCCATCACCTCCACTAGCTTTGTTCATAGTGATGCTCTCTAAGGCCCGCTTGACTTCACATTCCAAGATGTCTGGCTCTAGGTGAGTGATCACGCCATCATGATTATCTTGGTCATGAAGATCTTTTCTGAACAGTTCTTCTGTGTATTCTTGCCACCTCTTCTTAATATCTTCTGCTTCTTTTAGGTCCATACCATTTCTGTCCTTTATCGAGCTCATCTTTGCATGAAATTTTCCCTTGGTATCTCTAATTTTCTTGAAGAGATCTTTTGTTTTTCCTGTTCTGTTGTTTTCCTCCATTTCTTTGCATTGATCACTGAGGAAGGCTTTCTTATCTCTCCTTGCTATTCTTTGAAACTCTGCATTCAGATGTTTATATCTTTCCTTTTATCCTTTGCTTTTCGCTTCTCTTCTCTTCACAGCTATTTATAAGGCCTTCTCAGACAGCCATTTCACTTTTTTGCATTTCTTTTCCATGGGGATGGTCTTGGTCCCTGTCTCCTGTACAATGTCACGAAGCTCCATCCAGAGTTCATCAGGCACTCTATCTATCAGATCTAGTCCCTTAAATCTATTTCTCACTTCCACTGTATAATCATAAGGGATTTGATTTAGGTCATATCTGAATGGTCTAGTGGTTTTCCCTACTTTCTTCAATTTAAGTCTGAATTTGGCAATGAGGAGTTCATGATCTGAGCCACAGTTCGCTCCTGGTCTTCTTTTTGCTAACTATATAGAGCTTCTCCATCTTTGGCTGCAAAGAATATAATCAATCTGATTTCGGTGTTGACCATCTGGTGATGTCCATGTGTAGAGTCTTCTCTTGTGTTGTTGGAAGAGGGTGTTTGCTATGACCAGTGTGTTCTCTTGGCAAAACTCTATTAGCCTTTGCCCTGCTTCCTTCCGTGCTCCAAGGCCAAATTTGCCTGTCACTCCAGGTATTTCTTGATTTCCTACTTTTGCATTCCAGTCCCCTATAATGACAAATACATCTTTTTTTTTTTTTGGTGTTAGTTCTAAAAGGTCTTGTAGGTCCTTAGGAAGCTAAATTCAAGCTGCCAGCTGGGCTGCACTCTTCTAAATGCTCTAGGAGGGAATCTAGTCCTTTTTTTTTTTTTTTATCATTGAATGTGTGTTTTAAATAAGCTGCTGTTTATTTTCAGTCCACCGTATTCCATTTTTCTGTGTGGAGCCCGTGGAAGAAGAGCTTAAGACCACACCCATTCAGTGGCCTGAGCAGTGAGAGTTCCAGACCAGTCCCTGAGGGCGGCTCAGCCCTGCTGTCTGGCCTGGAGAACTGGTGACTAGGCACAAGAGTGCCCACAGTTTCAGAGTGGTCTGAAACCTCAGGTTGTGCACGCATGCATGCTAAGTTGCTTCAGTTGTGTGCAACTCTTTGCGACCCCACCGACTGTACCCCACCAGGTTCTTCTGTCTATGGAACTTCCCAGTCAAGAATCCTGGAGTGGGTTGCCATTTCCTCCTCAAGGGGATCTTCCCAACCCTGGGATCCAGATCGCATTCCTTGTGTCTCCTGCATTGGCAGGCGGATTCTTTACCACTAGTGCCAATTGGGGAGCCTAACCTCGGGTTGAGCTGTAAATGCAGTAAACCCAGGAGCTGAAGCAGTACACTTACCCTGAAATTCCTCCTGGGTCACAGCCTTTCCAGCAGCAGCTTGTGCTTCCTTTTCAATGTCTTCAGGATTCAGTAGACGCAGAGATAAGTGATGCTCTCTCATGGGTGCTCACATGGTACCACACATGCGCAGAACTTCCTGGGCCAGGAAGTTCAGACCCGTCACATCAGTGGCATCACATCAGACCCACTGCTGTTGCAGAGGATGGCATGTTTGCCAAGTGCAGAGTCTGACATATAAGACAGTTCTGTAAGAGGCTGTCTTAACCTCTAGAAGGCATGGCTTCTGGAAGGCTCCCTGGATCTGACTAGTGAAGTTTCCAGAAGCCAAGTGGCCAGCGATAAAAGTGGCTCTGGCAGCAGCAGCAAACTTCAGCTGAGCCCCACAGCCAGTTTTCATAGAGGATATGATGCTGACATCAGCCAGATTTTCAGTGACAATAATCATACAAGCCCTCAGCAGAAGCTTTTCCCAGGTCTTCAGATTTATGCTGTAAACACCATCACTTATTTCCTTTTGTAGAGGTACAGTTATTTGAAAGGCAACTAAGTATATTCCTGCTGCAAGAAATTTGAGAAGGAGACTCCTCCTTCCTTTGCAGGATATCAAGTGCTTCAGACAAGTTTCCCTTTAAGTTATGATGTGAATCTTAGACATTTTCATATGGATCCCTACTTGGGTAGCACAGAAATGCTCAACAGGCAGTTGGGGTTTGGCCTAAGAGTTGCTTTCTGCGGAATGTGAATGCATTTTGTCCCTCTCTTAGAACATTTGGCTCCTAAATGGGTCTTTGATCACCAGTCTGCCAGTCGCCAATCTGCTTTTCACACTCCTGGGGCGTTCGTCTCCCTGAAGCAGCAATCGGATCATTCTGCTTGGTTTGGCACACTCCTTCTGAACTTCAATCTCTTCAAAGAATAATTTCCCAGCTTCTCCTGACATTGGCTCGTAGGTCAGCAACTGGTCTGAATCTACCGTTCCAAATAAAGTCCCATGCTTCTTTTTCAGCGCACCGCGCACCCCAACAAATCCGGGCGCTCTGTTACTAACAAAAGGCCCGTTCTCTGTTTTCCTGCCTCTGTGCTCACTGTCATGCCCACAGCGCCCTTTTCCTTGCCTTTCACTCATCAGTGCCCAACATTACTCCTCATTCATGACCCAGGAAACGAGTGGTGGCATCTGCAGCATAAATCTGAAGACCTGGGAGGAGCTTCTGCTGATGGCTTGTATTCTCTTTAAGTTCCTTCCTTTATCCTCTCACTGGAGATCCCACCCTGGCATTGCCAAAAATACACAACCTCGAAGAAGGTAATTAAACTTCATCACGCTTCAGTTTCTTTTTCTGCTAAATGCAATAAGTTATATATACCTTTTGCACATTAAATTAAATAATGTATGTAAGTAATGACTCACAGTGCCTGGTACATATACGTAATACATGAGAGTGATTATCACTATTATTATTACCATTAATCTATACTTTTATATGACACCTATCAGCTCCTGCTTTGCAGTCTTTGAAAGTGGATCCCATATTTGCATCCAGTGCACCTTTCATAATTCATGTCAAAATATCTGACAAACAGTATTAACAGTCAATAAGGCTGAATAAACAAACAAATCCTCCTAAACTTTATTATTAGGCTCCCCTGTGGCAAAGAGTACTGCATTATTTCTCTTGGGCTGCCGTAATCGATCACCACATATTGAGTGGACTAAAGTAACAGAAATCAACTCTTTCACTGTTTAGGAGGCTAGAAGTCCAAACTCAAGGTGTCAGCACCGATTGCCTGTGAAGAGAAAATGGCCTCATTTCTTGGCTAGTTTCTAGTGTTTAAGGGGGTGGCAGAGGATAAGATGGTTGGATAGCATCACTGACTCAATAGACATGAGTTGAGAAAACTCTGGGAGGTAATGAAGGACAGGGAAGCCACGAGTCCTGCAGTCCATGGGGTCACAGAGAGCTGGATATGACTTACGACTAAACAAAACGAAGAGGATAGATGTGTTCCTCAAATCTGTGCTCGCTCTTTCCATTCCCTTCTTTGTGTCTCTGTGTCTTCTCTTCTTACAGAAACATCAGCCATTGGATTTAGGGCTCAGCCTGAATCCAGAATGATTTCATCTTAAGATCCAAATAAGGTCACCTGCCAAAGTTTGAGGAAGCGAGTTTTGTGGAAACACTATTCAACCCGTGACAAGTTTCAGCTTCTGCATGAAGTAAGGATAAGTCATAACATCTACCTGAAAGTGTTTCTATGTGGATTAAAACAGATAAGTCTTATAAAGGACTTAGTATAGTCTAGTTGTTTTGAATCAGTCAATAAATGTTGGCCTCTTCCTTTATTTATTTTTATTTTTACGGGGTGTGTCCCTTCATCTGGAAACCTCCCCACCCCTCATGCTTTTTACTTGACTAACTCCTTCTAAATAGTTGAGCCTCAACTTAAGTGTCACTTCTTCAGGGGTGTTCTCTGACATTTCCATAGAATCTAATAGTCCTCAATCCCCTTTCTCATTCTTGATCACAATTGTGTAATGACTGGCTAATTATGATGATCAAATAGTAATTGAATGTACTTCAGCTAATTAAACTTCAGTATCTGGCTCTCCCTGGAGGTACATGCTGTGTGGGAATGAGAACCCTTTTAGTCTGGTATGCACTCAGATTACCTGGGATGAATCCTACCTCTTCTTCCTTGAGTAAGTCCCTTAATCTGCTTAAGCCTCAGTTTCCGCATATGAAATGGCTCTAATACCATTACTTGCATGAAGCAATTGTATGGATCAAATGAAATCTGGTATGCAAAACACAGCTCGTTGTATACATTCAAGTGCCTAAAAACTGCTGCTTAGTATTAATATTATTTTCAGTTCCTGGCATCTAGTTGAGAAAGTGAATGAATTAATACTGAATGAATGAGACAGGTTATTGGCCAAACCTAGGAATTCAACCTGTGCCACAGAACAGTGTGGCAGTTTAATATGTTCCAGTGACCTTGTCCTTATTAGAGAATTTCTCTAACCAAACGAGCTAGAAAGCCCAAGGGAAGAGGTGCCTAACACCACTGCCCCAAATAATTTCCTCCATTATAACCTTTACAATCCCATTAAAACAAGAACTCAAAAAAAAAAAAAAAATGGTTCATAGAATCCAATCTGTTTCTAGCCCCAGGATGGTCTTTTGGAGATGGACAAGGACAGGAGGGCAGTGAAAAAAGATCAGCTAAGTCCAGGTCCTTAACAGGTGAAGTGTGTCTGGAGGCAACAGTACTGTGGTGTGAGAAGGGATAGAAAGTCATTAGGACTTTGCAGCTTTTACTGTGCTTCTCTACAGTTTAAGGGAGGAAAACCAATGTTGTATGGACATAAAAAGCAGCTTCAGTATTAAAAAGAAAACTATTCACTATCGTAAGAATATATCTTCATAGAACAACCACGCCCACTGAAGAGCAAGCAGTATTTATTTCTGCTTTGCCTATACAGCAGAAAAGATAATTTCTTGGTACACCTTTGCCATCAGACTGACCTGGTTTGAAACTTGGTGGAAATGGCACTTTCTTTTTAAAATGAATCAGGAATCATACAGGGTTTTAAGTTTTCTTTGAAGGGTAGACGGCTGACAGTTTGATTCCTAAAGTCATTTTATATTTCCTTAAATAGAAGAAACTGAAACAGTGACTTTTTTTTTTTTGGTTGAGACACATACTTTTAGAAATTAAAGATTATTTAGCTCAAATATGACAAGTAGGAAATGCCACTGCTCATAGCTTTGGAGGATGGTAAGAAGAAAGATAAAGTCAGAAGGAGATAGGCATATTAATCAGATGTAGATCGTATTTACATCTTCCTAGACTTCAGTGGGAGAGGAATACATGTCCTAATAACGTAAGTAGATGTAAGCAGATTCTATCAGTACCCCACCAAAGCTGTCACTCACCTAGAGTTTGCCTGTAGATTCCTTGGACAATTTCCATAAAGATTGTTGCATTCTATCCCAAGTACTTATAACTCTTCACCTGGATTTTTTTTTTTTTTTTCCTGCTACAGGAATGTCCTTGTCCTAGTAGGGCAAGTAGAATTGCATAAGAGTTACTCCTAGAAGCCACCCTCAATCAATGAGTGATTGGAATCAGTGGATAAAGATCCCACCTTGTCCATCCCTCAGTGTAATGATTCTGCTTTACGCAGTCTCTGAAGACCCTCAGTGAGATTGAACTCTAATTTCCCATAAAGGTAACCCCCTGATAAACATTTGCTTTACCCTCTGTCTCACTTTCTCACTCCCTGGAATTGCATCCTAAATATAGTACTTTCAGTTCATTCGTTCAGTCGTATCTGACTCTTTGCGACCCCATGAATCACAGCACGCCAGGCCTCCCTGTCCATCACCAACTCCCGGAGTTCACTCAAACTCATGTCCATCGAGTCGGTGATGCCATCCAGCCATCTCATTCTCTGTCGTCCCCGTCTCCTCCCACCCCCAATCCCTCCTAGCATCAGACTCTTTTCCAGTGAGTCAACTCTTTGCATGAGGTGGCCAAAGTATTGGAGTTTCAGCTTTAGCATCAGTCCTTCCAATGAACACCCAGGACTGATCTCCTTTAGAATGGACTGGTTGGATCACCTTGCAATCGAAGGGACTCTCAGAGTTACCCAATCTTTATTCCAAACTCTGCAAGAAGCAGGGGGGACACTGAATTCAGGGAGCGATTGCCCCCATTTCCAGGTGGGGTCCCAGGAGGAAACTAGGAAGTTATACAGAGAACTTCACATTGACTTGGATCAATCCAACATAACAACCAAGGAGTAGACAGGTATGATCAGAAAGAACATCTAGTTCTCTTCCACAAGTCTTCCTCAATTTTTGTTACAGAGGGTCCTAAGTAGAGAATCTGTGACACTGCCAGTTAGTGCCCTACCTAGCAGAGGCTGAGAACAGCAGGCCACTGAGCCGCGGGCATGGTGGGGACATGAAATAAACCTAGGGGCTTTAGTTAGCAAAACCCGGGGGAGAATGGAGTTGGCAAGTGGAGGATGTTGCTCCTCCCAAGGAGTGTTATACAAGCCTCTACTGCAGATTTACTTGCCATACGATGTCAGTAGAAAAGACTACAGTTTCAATGGCCATAGGATGCTAGGAGGGCTCCGAGTGATCAGACCTACAAGGGTTATCTTGCCAAAGAACAGCAGAAAGCAGCTCACACACTAAAATCAGCATGAAACCAGATACCCTTCTCCCATGCCACATTTCCTTCCACAAATAAATTGTAACACCATCTTCGCAGTGGAAACAAGATGGGAGACAGGCTCTCTGAGAAACTGAGCATTTTTATCCAGGAATTACTGAGACCCAACTAAAAGCACTGTTTATGTCTTTGAAACCAACAAAGTTGAACAGCCGGTAACTGTTAGAAATTATATTTCTCCCTGTCTACCAGCAGGTGGCGATCAAGATAAGAGTAAATAACGAAAAAAAAAAAAAGATAAATATTTTGTGGCTTACCTCAGATTCTAGTGTGAGTTAAACTGTGAATTTAACTATACACAGATGAGATGACTGTTTTGTAAAATCTCCGTATCAATTTCAGTAAATGATTGTGTTGTATCCCTTTCAGTCAGTTCAGTTCAGTTCAGTCGCTCAGTTTTTCGCGACCGCATGAATCACAGCACGCCAGGCCTCCCTGTCCATCACCAACTCCCGGAGTTCACTCAAACTCATGTCCACAGAGTCGGTGATGCCATCCAGCCATCTCATTCTCTGTCGTCCCCGTCTCCTCCCACCCCCAATCCTTCCCAGCATCAGAGTCTTCAACTCGTCGCATGAGGTGGCCAAAGTATTGGAGTTTCAGCTTTAGCATCAGTCCTTCCAATGAACACCCAGGATTGATCTCCTTTAGAATGGACTGGCTGGATCTCCTTGCAGTCCAAGGGACTCTCAAGAGTCTTCTCCAACACCACAGTTCAAAAGCATCAATTCTTCGGCGATCAGCTTTCTTCACAGTCCAACTCTCACATCCCATTAGGTTAGCTTATTTAATAATTTCTTCCTAATTACTTTTAGGTTATTTCCAGTATTTGTTACAGATAATGCCATAATAAATTGAATGCATTTGAGTTATCAACATTCTACACATATTTTTCCAATATACAGTTCACTGAATCTATGTAACATCAATTTCTAGAGTGAAATTGCTGGTCAGACAGTGTAGTTTGCTATTTTTAACTTTATTGTGGAAAATGTCAATATATGAAAGTAAAAGAATAGATCTTAAAAACACATATGTCCCCACTACTGAATTTCAACAAATGTGAGCATCTGCAAATCTTGTTTTATTTATATCTCTTTCCATTTAACTTCTCCTCTCTAATCTATTTCCAGGGATATAATCACATCATTTCAAGTACAAATAGCAATAACACCATTATCACACCTAAAAATTGAAAATGATAGCATCATTCATTTTGAGATGAAACTATTGTTCAAATACATGCTTCCCTCATACTCTGCTGCTGCTACTGTTGCTATTCCCTAAAAGTAATCATTGTTCTCGGAGAAGGCAATGGCAAGCCACTCCAGTACTCTTGCCTAGAAAATCCCATGGATGGAGGAGCCTGGTGGGCTGAAGTCTGTGGGGTCGCTAAGGGTCGGACACGACTGAGCGACTTCACTTTCACTTTTCACTTTCACACATTGGAGAAGGAAGTGGCAACCCACTCCAGTGTTCTTGCCTGAAGAATCCCAGGGACGGGGGAGCCTGGTGGGCTTCCGTCTATGGGGTCACACAGAGTCAGACACGACTGAAGTGACTTAGCAGCAGCAGCAGCAGCAATCATTGTTCTGACTTTTACTATCATAGGTTAGTTTAACTTTATATACATCAAAAACATAAAGACATGAACTAGTACTCCTTTTATTGACCTTTTATTTTCTGTGAAATTTATCCATAAATAGTCCATTTTTCATTACTATTAGCATTGTTTAATTAATATAATACAACTTTATTATATCGTAGCTGATTTTTAGATTGTGTCTAGTTTAGAGCATTATTAATAAACCTGCTACAAACATTCTTTACATGTCTTTTGGTGGGCGTAAATATTTAAAAATTGCTCCATCATAAGGTAAACTAATTAGATTTTTGTAGCTCATACCAAACAATTTTCGGTTATAGTAAAAATTTCAGTCTCACTAGCAATGTATGAGAATTCCATATGTTCGTCTCCTTTTCAACACTTGGTACTATCAGTCTTTTCATATTCTAGTGAGAGTGTACTGGTCTAATCAGAATTGGTAATAAATAATGATGCTGTTTACTTTTTCATGTTTTTATTGGCAACTTGGATAACCCCTTTTGTGAGACATTTGGTTAGTCTTTTGCCCACCTGTAAAATTGAGCTGTAAGTAATATTCACTTTGCAGGACTTCTTTGTACATTCTTAATATGTCTTTATTGTGGAAATATCTTATCTGTGGCGTGTATTTTTACGCTCAATGTACTTCTGTTGAATAGAATTTCCTAATTTTAAATAAGTTAAATTTATCTGTATGTATTTATTGGTTCCTATTTTGCCTATCCCAAGTCATGAAGATATTCTCCTGATTTTGTATTTTCTTCTTAATCATTTTCTAGGTGTTTGTTAATTTTACTATTTTTTCAAAGAATCAACTTTTGCCTCTGTTAATTTTCTCTATTGTATGCTTACTTTTTATTCCATTAATTTCCAATAATATTTCTATTACTTGCTCTTTTCTCTGTTTTTTGGACTTATTTTGCTAATTTTCTGTCTATATATTTGAAACAGAGGCTTAACTGATTTTCATAATTTATTCTAAAATATATAGTGTTAAGATCTCTATATATTACTCCTAAAACAGCAATTTAACTGTTTCTCACAAATTTTGAAATGTCGACATTCATTTTCATTTTAAAATGTTATCCAATACCCATTGAGATTTCTTCTTTGATCCATATGGCATAAACAACTATGTTGCTTCATTCTGAACTTTTGGGAGATTTTTGAATTATCTTTCCATTGAGTCTGTAGTTTAATCCACTATAGTCAGAGAACATATTCTAAATTATTTCAGCCCTTTGGAATTGTGTATGGTTTATGGTCCAGGATATGTTCCGTTTTGACTGATGTGCACTTGTAAAGAAGGTGTATTTTGCCGTTGTTGGATGTGTTATAATTTTTCTGTCAGTTGTCACATTGACTGAATACATCAGTTAATTTTTCTATATCTTTACTGCTGTCTATCAGTTATTGAGAGCATAGTAACATTTCCAAAAGGGCTTCCCTGGTGGCTCAGAGGTTAAAGCGTCTGCCTCCAATGCGGGAAACCCGGGTTCGATCCTTGGGTCGGGAAGATCCCCTGGAGAAGGAAACGGTAACCCACTCCAGTATTCTTGCCTGGAGAATCCCATGGACGGAGAAGCCTGGTAGGCTACAGTCCTCAGGGTTGCAAAGAGTCGGACACGACTGAGCGACGGAACGGAACATTTCCAAACACAGTTGAGGATTTACTATTCTTTTTAATTTTATCAACATTTTAAAATATCTTTTCCTCAATGTTATTAGATAATACATATTTAGAAGTTACGTCCCCAGGTGGAGCTAGTCATAAAAAATCCACCTGCCAATGCAGGAGACTAGATGTAAGAGACATGAGTTTGGTCCTGGGTTGGGAAGAGTCCCTTGAGGAGAAAATGGCGGCCCACTCCAGCAGTCTTGCCTGAAAAATTCCATGGACGGAGGAGCCTAGGTGGCTACAGTCCATGGGGTCACAAAGAGTTGGACATGACTGAGCGTCTGAGCATGTGTTCTTTTTAAATTACCATTATTCATTATCAGTTCAGTTGCTCAGTTGTGTCCGACTCTTTGTGACTCTATGGACTGCAGGACCCGAGGCTTTCCTGTCCATCACCAACTCCCGGAGCTTATTCAAACTCATGTCCATCGAGTTGGTGATGGCATCCAACCATCTCATTCTCTGGCGTCCCCTTCTCCTCTCACCTTCAATCCTTCCCAGCATCAGGGTCTTTTCCAATGAGTCAGTTCTTCATATCAGGTGGCCTGTTGCACTAACTGTCTGGGAGCAAGTGTTGAGAATGAAGACAGAACATGAAATCTGGTGCTATGGGTCAGGGGACCTGCAGCCTCTATGGGACTGAAGTGCAGAGTCCACTCTGAGTCCTGATTTAATTCCTAATTGCAGACTACAAGATTTTCTCAGATCTTATCTTTCTCAAGACACATGCTGTGTTAATCACCTAATCCTAAATGTCATGGACTACACTGACATAGTCCAGATCTCCTTGTGTTTACCCCAGGCTGTTTCCTTCTGGGCTAGTCTCTGGAACAATTAGCAAGTGCGTAGGCAGCATTCATGCCTGGCACCCACTGGTGTTCCAAAGTCCATGCTTTCATGATCCCAGTCTTACTCCCTTCTGGGTCTGGCCTTGGGGTTTGTAACAAGGCAATTATTTTTAAGAAAAACATGAAAGATAATCATTAACATAGTTTCTTAATATATGCTGTTTTTCCAGGTGCTATTTCTGTGAAATTTCTCAAGGCTATGAAAGTACATTATTAGGAATTCCCACTACAGTGGCCAAAGTTTTGAATTTCAGTTTCAACATCAGTCCTTCCAATGAACACTCAGGACATCCTTTAGGATGGACTGATTGGATCTCCTTGCAGTCCAAGAGACTCTCAAGAGTCTTCTCCAACACCACAGTTCAAAAGCATTAATTCTTGGGTGCTCAGCTTTCTTTATAGTCCAACTCTCACATCCATACATGACTACTGGAAAAACCATAGCTTTGACTAGATGGACTTTTGTTGCCAAAGTAACGTCTTTGCTTTTTAGCATGCTATCTAGGTTGGTCATAACTTTCCTTCCAAGGAGTAAGCGTCTTTTAATTTCATGACTGCAGTCACCATCTGCAGTGATTTTGGAGTAATTTTTCATTATAAAATATCTCAATTTCTAGTATTACATCTTGCTTCCCAATCTTCGTCTAATATATGCATAAATCTGTTTTGTTTAGTGTTTTCTTGGCATATTTTTGGTCCATTCTGTTAACTTTCAACCTGTGTTCTTATATGTAATGTTTCAAAAGGAAGCTCTGGAATTTTATCAGGGGTACTTATTCTTGGAAGGACCTCAAGATAACTTTTTCCTAGGCCCTGAGTCTGTTGAATGCTCAGTTGAACTTTTATTTTCAGCTATTACTTTTGCTTTGGAAATCTTCTATTTCCTTAAGATCAAATAATAACCATAAGCACAGGTTTAACTCCTGCACATTGTTTTTTTTTTCCTCTCCTAGACACTGGTTCTGTAAGGCCACAAGCCCCTTTTGCCTTGAAATTTCCTGATGTTTTCAACCAATTTTTTAAACCCTTTACCCAGTTTCTCTAGTTGTTCTCTGGATTCAGTAATCTGAACAAGAACCAGGATTTTATTATGGGAAGTGTAATATCTTACTGCTGATTAAAAACAGGATGAGTCTAACATGTTCCCATTAAGAATGCTTTCTGTACGCTTTGCATCAATTTTTCCTCTTAAATTGATTTTTCCTTCCTTTTCCTTTTCTTAAAAAAAATTATATTACTATCTTCTTTTGATGCTATTTTTCTTTGTTCTTTCAAAGTAGCCTAGTTAAAAACTACGCATTGTCCCTAAAAACCCATGAGAAGTATTTACTGCACCCATAATATTTGAGCTGCACAGTATTTTCAGTACCGTGTACCAGAAATTATTTAGTAAATTCCATTATATGATCTGTGAGTTATTTCAAAATTTGTTACATTATTTTCCTAGTTATTTATTATTGTTTTATAGTTTGATTTTTATTGTGAATGAAGAATTATATGATTGATTTTAGCCCACTGAAATTGCTGGGGGTTTTGGTTTGCTTTTAATGGACTGTTATTTGGTGTGGTTTGTAAATGTTAAGGGTGTGCATGAAAAGAAATTTCTATTCCTCAGATACTGAGTACAATATTTCATGAAGGGAAGTCTACTTTTTAATCACATTGTTCAAATGACCAATAGTTTTTCGGTATTTTTTTAACATTTTTGTCTCCATGGTAGTTTGTACTTTGCCAACTTGGTGAAGCTGCATTTACCAGAAGTCTTTTCTTTTATATGGTGTCATGTTAGATTACAAAAGAGGCAGATAGAAGGGAAGATGCAGCTTTCTTTCTGAATGTCTTTGAAGCCACTTATGGGGAAGGACGAGGTCTCCCTGCTGGCTCAGGGGTAAAGAATCTGCCTGCAATTCAGGATACGCAGGATCAATCCATGAGTCAGGAAGATCGCCTGGAGGAGGGCTTGTAAACTCATTCCAATATTCTTACCTGGAGAATCCCATGGCCAGAGGAGCCTGGTGAGCTTCCGCCTACAGGGTCACAGAATTGGACGCACGTGAAGCAATAGAGCACAGCACAGCGCATGGGGAAGGACGCCCAGAAACGGATCCAGTGGGTTCTACTTATCCAAGATATTTTCTACTCCACATTCACATCTTTCCAGTCAGCAAGTGGCCCCAAGCCCCTGAGTGAAGCTTGACTGAGAGCTCAGGGCAGTAACACAGCATGCAGTTTTACACAGACTCTTTCCTGAGCGTCCCGCGTTCACGCATGCTCCAATGTGTCCGCACATGGCGGTGTATCAGCAGCGCTGAGACTTCCCTCCCAGAAAATTACTATTTCCTCCCACAATACAAAAGTCCTATCTTTATAGCGAATCTTCTGTTCTACAGTATTATTTTCTAAATTCCATCATATGATCTGTGAGTTATTTCAAGATTTGTTACATCATTTTCCTAGTTATTTTTTATTATTGTTTCCTAGCTTGATTTTTCGGAGAAGGCAATGGCAAGCCGCTCCAGTACTCTTGCCTGGAAAATCCCATGGACAGAGAAGCCTGTGGGCTGCAGTCCATGGGGTCGCTACGAGTTAGACACGACTGAGCGACTTCACTTTCACTTTCCACTTTCACACATTGGAGAAGGAAATGGCAACCCACTCCAGTGTTCTTGCCTGGAGAATCCCAGGGACGGGGGAGCCTGGTGGGCTGCCGTCTATGGGGTCACATAGAGTCGGACACGACTGAAGTGACTTAGCAGCAGCAGCTTGATTTTTATTGTGAACAAAGAATTCACAAAGAATGATTGATTTTAGCCCAAGGAAATTACTGGGGTCCTGCTTATATCCTGAGAATCAACTTGTATTGTTTAAATTTAGAATGTGATGTATATAATTTCTCACCAATATGCAGTTCTATTTTCTTGAATATATTGGTAAAAGCACATATTTAATCTTATCTCTTTTAAGATTTTCCATAGTTATTTTATGTAATTATTTTCTGAACTACACAGGCCTAGGGTTCTGCTGCTGCTGCTGCTGCTGCTAAGTCACTTCAGTCGTATCCGACTCTGTGTGACCCCCATAGACGGAAGCCCACCAGGCTCCCCCATCCCTGGGATTCTCCAGGCAAGAACACTGGAGTGGGCTGCCATTTCCAATGTGTGAAAGTGAAAAGTGAAAGTGAAGTCGCTCAGTCGTGTCCGACCCTTAGCCACCCCACGGACTGCAGCCCACCAGGCTCCTCCATCCATGGGATTTTCCAGGCAAGAGTACTGGAGTGGCTTGCCATTGCCTTCTCCTGTAAGAATTCAGCCACTTCATGTGCTCGCTTCGGCAGCACATATACTAAAATTGGAAGAATTCAGTCACTTCTTCACACTGCAGGATTAGAACAGTTTGACAAATTGGGAAGCCCTGAGTCTACATGCCTTTGCATATTTTTCTCTGATAGGTTGGAATGATAGATGTTTGGGAGTCATTACATAAAATTCTCTTGGCTAGTGAATTTGTTACTTTTATGAAATTCCTACCAGTTTTATATCCCACCCCACAAAGTAACCCTGAAGATTTTAAAAGCACATCTCCATGTGACTTAGCAGCAACATGGACTATATTCCTAGGGATATGGGATAGAAACAAGGGAAATGCATTATCTCACAAGTAGCCCAGACAATTCCAGTGAAGCTTGTTGTGGATTTCTTTTGGGGAAAGATGGACTTAGAAAAAATTCTGTAAAATATCTCTACACACTATTTTTCTTTTTGGGCTTTTCTGTTCATTTTAATCACCTTTCAAAGTAGGAAAGATTAAAAAGGCAAAACAACAAAAAATTACCACCTTCTCCATTTTTTTCTGGACCATTCAGACTCTTTCTTCAAGAAATGTGCATAGCTAAATGTGACAAATTTGTAATTTTATGAATTAAACATGTCCCATATAATGCATTTTAATGTTTCTAGACAACCAAAAATGATTTAAAATCCTCTTAGAACACTCAAATTCAGAAAAAAATTATCAACATTTTACTATAAGAATAAACTGAGTTCATCAAAATGGAGCTTAAAATTAAGTATTACTTTATTCATTATGCGTATTTGAATCTCTTGTTGCTGCTGCTGCTAAGTCACTTCAGTCATGTCTGACTCTGCAGCCTCACAGACGGCAACCCACCAGGCTCCTCTGTCCCTGGGATTCTCCAGGCAAGAATACTGGAGGTTGCCATTTCCTTCTCTAATGCATGCATACACGCAAAGTCGCTTTAGTCGTGTCCGACTCTGTGTGACCCTATGGACAGCAGCCCACCAGGCTCCTCTGTCCACAGGATTCTCTAGGCAAGAATACTGGGGTGGGTTGCCATTTCCTTCTGAATCTCTTGAGATGAATGAAATTTATGTATATGGGCTTCCCAGGTAGCACTAGTGATAATGAACCTGCCTATGAATGCAGGTGACATGAGACATGAGTTCAATCCCTGGTTTGGGGAGACCTCCTGGAGTAGGAAATAGCAACCCACTCCAGTATTCTTGCCTGGAGAATCCCATGGACAGAGGAACCTAGCAGTCCACAGTCCAGGTCATTGCGAAGAGTCAGACGTGACCAAGCAACTGAGCAAACAACATAAGAGCAAATTTTCCTGTGTACCTCATACCACCCTCTTTGCAAAAAAAAAAAAGAGAGAGCGAGAGAAGAAAAGAAAGCCCTTGTTTTCTTGGTTAACACCATGAATCATTCATAGGAAAGTCATAGCTAGTCAGTTTTGGGGGAATGGAAGCAGGTATCTCATACACATTGAAACACACTATCCTTTTTAATATTCTTCTGAATTTTCACATAATCCTGGAATAACTGACGTGATTGAAGTATCACACACAAATAAGGGAAGTTAAATATCGTCTAGAAAAAAAATAACATAATAGTTACAGTGATTCATGGGAGCAGGCTGCTCTAACCCTGGCCAATGGTACACCTCACAATGCTATTTTTCTTAATGCTACTCTTTGATTACATAATAATTTTGGTGGTTTATTCACTCAGTTGTGTTGGTCTCTTTTGAGACCCCATTGACTAGCTCACCAGGTTTCTCTATCCATGGGCTTCCTTAGGCAAGAATACTGGAGTGGGTTGTCATTTCCTTCTCCAAGGGATCTTCCCGACCCAGGGATTGAACCTGGGTCTCCTGTATTGCAGATTCTTTACTGACTGAGCTACCAGGGAAACATAATAACTAACTAAAATCAACTATTGCTGCTGCTGCTGCTACTGCTGCTACTGCTACTGCTAAGTCACTTCAGTCGTGTCCGACTCTGTGTGACCCCATAGACGGAAGCCCACCAGGCTCCCCCATCCCTGGGATTCTCCAGGCAAGAACACTGGAGTGGGTTGCCATATCCTTCTCCAAAATCAACTATTAGAGAGGTTCTTTCACAGCAACAGATTCACCTTCTGAATCAGTAGTACAAATTCCTTACCCACAACTGCAGTAAATCAACAGAGATCCCAGGGTTACACAGGGCACCTGACACTACAAAGTCACTTTGGAATCAAAAGTTTTATTTTGACACATAAGAACTTTTAACTTGAAATTTCTTTGACTTTTCTCTCACCCTCATTAGATGGCTTAGGAAAGACACACAGCTGCACCACGCACCTCCCAACACTTCTATCCCCACAGAGGTACACAAAGTTTCATAAGGAAAGAACTCTTCATAAGGAAAGAACTCCTTAGCTCCTTCCTCTTAGCCTCCTGTTTATCTTCTTTCCTTGATAACTTGCTTGATGGTTTAGTTAAAAGAAAACTGTTAAAGTCAAGGGATCATAAAATATAGCAAAAATACAGCATTCCATTTCTTAAGCCCCCACCTGTTTTTTGATGGGTTCCTGTAAAAGTAATGTCTTGAAGTGGATTCTGCTTCTTTTGTGCAAAGAAAATCTGATGAAGGCAAGAATTTGAGATGACATTTGAAGAGTTTTTTTTTTTTTCCAATTTTTAAAATTTTGTACTTAATGTTATTTTGAATAAAATCTCAAATGATTTCTGGAACATTTATGAAAAAAAAAAACAGCTATGGGTTTCAGTGAATGATAAAAACATCTGCCATGCTGATAAATATCAACTTGCTTTTGGTAATCAGATGCTCAATTCAGCCCTCTCACAATAACTAATGGGTCCCCTGTGGCAAACTGAGAGGAAACCCGAGTTCCTCACCTCAACTCTAGATGAGGACTGACTACCATTTTGCACCTTAAGAGGAACCCCTATAGTTCCGTGGCAACTCGAGAGGAATGCAGAGTTTCCCGCCGCAACTGGAGAAGAACCCCGAGTTCCCCGCCTCCACTCTAGATGAGGTCCAATTCCCCTTCAGTGACATGAGTTGAATCCTGAGTTCCCCGTTGCAACTCGAGAGGAATCCAGAGTTCCCTGTCACAACTCGAGAGGAACCCCTAATTTCCTGCCACATCTTGAGAGGAACCCCGACTTCCCTGCTGCAACTCAAGAGGAACCCTGATGTCCCCCTCGCAACTCGAGAGGAGGACAGACTCCCCTGTTGCAACTCGAGATGATAAGACAAATCTATCTGAACCGATTTGGCATCAGATTTTGTTTATTTTTTCACTTCGGGTTTTGTTTATTGTTTAGGAAAGTGACCGATACTTGTATGTCCTTTTAAAATGTGAGAAATTTCTTGGTAGAAAACTGAAAGGTGAGTACAAAGCATTTTAAAAGGAAACTATCTACCTCATAGGAACTATTTACTTAACTTAAAAACTACTTCCTTCCTTGCTAGTTTCTCTGTACAACCTAGAAACTCAACACTTGAGTTGGTTTCAGATTGCAGTGTTACAGATAACCTTGTGAATTAAATTTGTTTTATTTATCTTACAACCTAGCTCTGCAAACATTCTTCAGCCATAATAATTAAAGCTTATATACAAGAAACCAATTTCCATGCTCTTCCTTATTTTTTATTAGCACCCAGGAAGGAAGCAATATGAGCTGTACAAAATGTACAACACTGCAATAACAGAGTTTGATTTGACAGAGATACTGCACCTGTGGCTACTTTCATAGTAGAACTAACTGGTTCTCTCAAGCATGAAAATACATCTCTTCCACAAGTGAAATCATTCTTCAATAATGAGAACATTTAAAATTATGCAACAATACTCATAAAATCTACCTACTGGATGACCAGTTACTGCTAATATTGGGGTAACCATCTCATGGTTTTATAAAATTCATAATCCTCAGTTCTAAATGCTTAATATTGATCATTAGTTAATATTACCTTCCATATACTTAATACTGGAAATTTTATAAAAACTATTAGAATCAAATAATGAAATGCTACTTTGAAAAAAAATCTTAAATTTTTTTTTGTTTTGTGTGCAATTACAGAACACTATTCTTTTGAAACTGAAGTGTAATTTAAAACTAGAGATTCAAATGTTGTATAATTAAACATCGTTCTATAGTGTTTAAAATACGTAGTAAGTATTTTTAAGAGAAAGAAGAACAAGAACTAGAGTACCTGTGCCATAGGCTAAAGCATCAGAGAAGTAATTCAACAAACATACTTTTTTTTTGAACCACACTTTGTGGCTCAAAGGCATAGGAACCCAAGGCACTCAGCACTGTACAGCAGTGCATCAATAGAAAAAGTTGTAAACTCATTAAAAGACTTGAGACTGCTTTAAACAATGAGATAAAATTTCATAAATGACTTGTACCCAACTTACATGAATAGTTAATGCTCAGACTCGCTTCATGATGCAAAATAGGCATTGTGGAAGAAAAACAGTTTTTAAAAATATCTTAGCGATTTTTTAGACTGAATTCAGTAAGTTAATCAATATACATTGTCTTGCATTCTTAAACCACTAAGACATAATCACTTCACTATATCTTAAATTTACTTAAGGACCTGAAACAATCTAACACCTTCTTAATGCTGTTTCTCAGATAAGACCATTCAGTCTTAAAACCACTGCTACCAAAGTGTTATATTTAAAGAACTGAGTTATTAGTCCTTGGCTGAAATCCAAATGCTCAGTCTCTTGAAAAATCAATTTTGTGTTCACCTGGAAGGTCTATCTGGAATTCTGATGGAAGTTTACCTTATTCAGGATGATTTCAGAACAAAGCTCTGCCATATCTATCCAGTATTTTTAACATGTAAGTTTTCCTAACTTATCTGATTTTGGCTTTTCACCTGCATAGTCTAAAATGGCAGGATATGCATATATATAAATATATGGCTCAGTAGACCTCTTCACTTCTATTCTTTCTGTCCCAATACTTTCTCTGATAGGGTAGAGATACAACACAACCCAAAAGAAAGACCATGAAAATGTGCACCTTCACCAGAAGGTGATAGGAGAGCCCACATCCAGTGTTTAATTCCAAACTGCGACATCCCATGATTTTCCAATATTCTGATTTCACACATACATTTAACAATCATTTATAGAATCCCAGAAACAATATCTAGGGAGGGTCCAGCCAGTGAAGCAGATAGGTGTTCTTCCAACCTCCATGAAGCTGTACAAAGGCCTCCATAAAAGTGTACAAAAATTCTGAGTTTAAAAAAAAAAAGAAGAAGAAGAAAGGGTAAAAGACACATGGCTTCTGGCTCCAAATCCAGATAAACTGTGAAGCCAGACAGGCAACCAACTGCCTGCTCATTGTGTTAAATAGGTTGTTGATTCAGCCAGATTTTCTTTGTTTTCCTTGATAGCGAAATGCCTGGTAAAATCAGTAGAAGAAGCAGAATTCAACCTCAAGTTCTCTTTTAGTTTGTTAAGTTCAAAGTCATGGAGAATCTTGACAGTCATTAACTTTTCTCGCTTGACTCTTTCCAGAACATCTTTTGGAACATCAGGGATCATCCAGGCCAAGAGAAATTTAATTAAAAACACAACATGCTAGAGGAAACATAAAAGAAAATCAGAGACACTGTTCAGCTATCAAATGTTCGGCAAAATGTTCTTACAAATAGTTTCATTCATTCAATAAACTGTGCTTGACACAGCAGATAGAAGGAAAAGCAAGAAGATTTAGTCCTTGGTCTTGGAACTTTCCTATAAATCCAACATTAAGCAAATAAATAAATAAATATATACTAAAATATGTAATTACAGAGATTCCACTTGAACTTGGTTATTGAATATACTCTTTATTTATGCTTCCTCCTGAAACCTCATCAAATATTTGTAAAGAAATTAATAAATTGTATTGTTCACAAAGAAACAAAAAAAAGGGAGGAAACAGTGAAAACAGACTCGAGAGTGAAGAAAGCTGGCACTTAAATTTGCAATTGATGATACCGTGATGGTAGAAACCAAGACAAAAGCCAGTTTTGTCTTGAATCATCAAAAAAGTTCAGGAAAGATGGTGCTGAGGATTGTGAAGTCATAGTGTGGGTGGAGTTAAAAATAAGAGGATCATTTAAAAATCTGTATAAGGGGCAGATGAATTTTCAGAACCTCTCTCTCATCCACATTCGGGTATTACTTCTCTCCAACCCCTGCCCGGCAGCAATTGAGTGCTTTATTTTCTGCAGAAATTAAAACAGGAAGCTGTGCACTCAGAGGCAGCAGAGATGGCAGAAGATGATGTGGCATCATACTGAAAAGAGGACAACTCAGTGAAGTTAAGCATTCTGAATCACAAGGTCTCTAATCCCTCCTTCCCTTCTTGGCTCTCAACACAGCCATGAAATAGCTCAACAAGCAGGAGGTTGAATGATTTTTTTTCCTCTAGAAAATATACCTAATCAGAGAAATTAGAATTATAGATATCAAAATTTTGTAGGTCTCAAATGAAAAGGCCCCTTTTTCAGCCTATTGTGAAACCCACCCAAAATGATCTTCTTCCGGTATGTACACAAAGCTCATGATCAGGTATCATTGTTTCGCTCTTAAATATGAGCAGATTGCTAAGACCAACCAAATATGTAAGGAAGACTCTAACATGGAAGAGTGAGATGGAAATGGACAAATAGGATCTACTGTCCATTTAGGATATCTAAGAGGATATAGAGAGAATCATGGGAACGAGAGAACAGTAGCATAACAAGACAAAAACACAAACTGGACTATTTATAAAAGAGGAAATAAATGATAATTAGAATTTCAAAACAGTTGTTAACATCTGAATAAGAAAAGTCTCAGAAAGTAGGACAGAGAAAAGAAGGAAATTACCAAAGAAATAATACAAGCAAATTGTCTCAACTTAAAGGGTAATAACATTTGCAGATCCAAGGAGTTTAGTGAGTGTCCAAAACAATGAATATTGGACAATATCACATGACTTTCTGGTGAAGTTTCATGAGAGAAGGTCTAGTGAGAGAATCCTCAAAGTTTATTGACATATAAATGGATCATAAACAAACACTGGAAAATTATAATGGTATTGTAACTTTATAGCACACTGGAAGCTGACAGAAAATAGAGCAATGTCTTAAAATTTCAGGAATACTTAAATAAATTTGATTCAAAATTTTTCAGGGAAAATGACTTCTACTCTTGAATACTATACCAATTAAACATCTATGAGAAAAATAAGCAATTTTAATATTCAAGTTCTTAAAAATTGCCCATTTTCCTCAGAAAATTAATAAAAGATGTGCTTCATCTTAATAAACCAGTAATCCGAGAATGGGAAAAACACAGATTGAAGAAAATACTGTATTTAATACAAGAGAAGTTAAACTCCCAGAATGATGGTGAGTCAGAACCTGTAATGAAAATCATAAATAAACAAAAACAAAAATTCAAAAGAATTCTTTTTGTAATTTACCAGGCTAAAAGGTGATCTAAAACACTGATGGAAAATGTGGGAATGAAAGTGACAAATTCGTAAAGAACTGAGAGGGGTAGAGATTTAAATTATATACACAACCTCAGTAAGAATAAAATTAAACAAAAACTGATTGGAATTTGCATTTTTTTGCCTTAGACTTATCTAGCCTATTATTGGCCGTTACTAATGCTCAAAATCCTACAAGCTAGGCTTCAGCAGTATGTGAACTGAGAACACCTGCAGCCAGACATCCTGGAGTGTGAAATCAAGCAGGACTTAGGAAGCATTACTATGAACAAAGATAGGGGAGGTGATGGAATTCTAGCTAAGCTATTTCAAAGCCGAAAAGATGATGCTGTTAATGTGCTGCACTCATTACGCCAGCAAATTTGGCAAACTTAGCAGTGGCCACAAGACTGGAAAAGGTCAGTTTTCACTCCAATCCCAAAGAAAGGCAATGCCAAAGAATGCTCAAACTACTGCACAATTGCACTCATCTCACACACTAGTAAAGTCATGCTCAAAATTCTCCAAGCCAGGCTTCAGCAATACGTGAACCGTGAACTTCCAGATGTTCAAGCAGGTTTTAGAAAAGGCAGAAGAACCAGAGATCAAATTGCCAACATTCATTGGATCATGGAAAAAGCAAGAGAGTTCCAGAAAAACATCTATTTCTGCTTCATTGACTATGCCAAAGCCTTTGAACGGGTGGATCACAACAAACTGTGGAAAACTCTGAAAGAGATGGGAATCCCAGACCACCTGACCTGCCTCTTGAGAAACCTGTATGCAGGTCAGGAAGCAACAGTTAGAGCTGGACATGGAACAGACTGGTTCCAAATAGGAAAAGGAGTACGTCAAGGTCGTATATTGTCACCCTGCTTTTTTAACTTATATCCAGAGTACATCATGAGGAACACTGAGCTGGAAAAAGCACAAGCTGGAATCAAGATTGCTGGGAGAAATGTCAATAACCTCAGATATGCAGATGACACCACCCTTATGGCAGAAAGTGAAGAGGAACTGTAAAGCCTCTTGATGAAAGTGAAAGAGGAGAGTGAAAAAGTTGGCTTGAAGCTCAACATTCAGAAAACTAAGATCATGGCATCTGGTCCCATCACTACATGGGAAATAGATGGGGAAACAGTGGAAACAGTGTCAGACTTTATTTTGGGGTGTTCCAAATTCACTGCAGATGGTGGTTGCAGCCATGAAATTAAAAGACGCTTAGTCCTTGGATGAAAAGTTATGACCAACCTAGATAGCATATTAAAAAGCAGAGATATCACTTTGCCAACAAAGGTCCGTATAGTCAAATATATGGTTTTTCCAGTGGTCATGTATTAATGTGAGAGTTGGACTGTGAAGAAAGCTGATCGCCGAAGAATTGATGCTTTTGAACTGTGGTGTTGGAGAAGACTCTTGAGAGTCCCTTGTACTGCAAGGAGATCCAATCAGTCCATCCTAAAGGAGATCAGTCCTGGGTGCTCATTGGAAGGACTGATGCTAAAGCTGAAACTCCAATACTTTGGCAACCTCATGCGATGAGTTGACTCACTGGAAAAGACTCTGATGCTGGGAGGGATTGGGGGCAGGAGGAGAAGGGGACGACAGAGAATGAGACGGCTGGATGACATCACCGACTCGAAGGACATGAGTTTGAGTGAACTCCAGAAGTTGGTGATGGACAGGGAGGCCTGGCGTGCTGTGATTCATGGGGTCGCAAAGAGTTGGACATGACTGAGCAACTGAACTGAACTGACGGTATTACACAAAATCCTTTAAGCTAGGCTTCAACAGGATGTTAACCAAGAACTTCCAGATGTTCAAGTTGGATTTAGAAAAGGCAACCAAGATCAAATTGTCAATATCCATATGCAAGAGAATTCCAGAGAAACATCTACTTCTGTTTCATTGACTATGTTAAAGCCTTTGACTGTGTGGATCATAACAAACTGTGAACAATTCTTAAAGAGATAGGAATAGCAGACCACCTCACCTGCCTCCTGAGAAACCTGTATGCAGGTCAAATAGCAACCTTTGGAACCAGACATGGGACAATGGACTGGTTCAAAATTGGAAAAGGAATACATCAAGGCTGTATATATATTGTCACCCTGCTTATTTAATTTCTATGCAGAATATATCATGGAAAATGCTAGGCTGGGTGACTCACAAGCTGGAATCAAGATCCAGGAGATATATCAATAACCTTAGATATGTAGATGACACCACCTTAATGACAGAAAGCAAAGAAGAACTAAAGAACCTCTTGATTAAGGTGCAAGTGGAGAGTGAAAAAGCTGGCTTAATACTCAACATTCAAAAAACACTAAGAAAATGGCATCCAGTTCTATCACTTCATGGCAAATAGATGTGGGGGGGGGCAACAGTGGAAACAGTGATAGACTGGGCTTCAAAAACTGCAGATGGTGATTCCAGCCAGGAAATTTAAAGACACTTGCTCCTTGGAAGAAAAGCTGTGACAAACCTAGACAGCATATTAAAAAGCAGAGACATCACTTTGCCAACAAAAGTCCCATTAGTCAAAGCTATGATACTTCCAGTAGTCATGTACTGATATGGGAGTTGGACCATTAAGAAGGCTGAGCATCGCAGAATGATGCCTTTGAATTGTGGTGTTGGGAGAAGACTCTTGAGAGTCCATTGGAGTGCAAGGAGATCAAACCAGTCAATCCAAAAGGAAATCAATCCTGAATATTAATTGGAAGGACTGATACCGAAACTGAAGCTCCAGTACTTTCACCACCTGATGCAAAGAGCTGACTCATTTGAAAAGACCCTGATGCTGGGAAAGATGGAAGGCAGGAGGAGAAGGGGCAACAGAAGATGAAGTGGTTGCCTGGCCTCACCGATTTGATGGACATGTGCTTGAGCAAACTCCAGAAGATAGTGAAAGACAGGGAAGCCTGTTGTGCTGCCATCCATGGGGATGGCAAAGAGTCACAAAGAGTCAGACACAACTTAGCAACTGAACACCACCACCAACATTCAAGTGAATAAGTGCCTTATATTTCTTAGTTGTTTAGTCGCTAAGTCGTGTCCAACTCTTTTGTGACCTCGTGGGCTGCAGCCTGCCAGACTCCCCACTCCATGGGTTGCCACTACTTCTACTCGATGGGTTGTTACTTACTTCTCCCGAGGATCTTCCCAACCCATGGATTGAACCTTCATCTCCTGAATTTGCAGGCAGGTTCTTTACCACTGAGCCACCATGGAAGCCCTACATTTATTTATCTCTCCCTTAATGTCTCATGATTTGTGGCCCTCGGTTTAAACCTTGGTCAAACACCCTCTCTCAATTGGTTCTCTTGTCTTATATCCATAATTATACTAGCTATTCTACAAGGAAGGAAATGTGATATAGTGGGAAGAGTGAGTGGAGGTTTGGCAGTGAGATATCTGGCATTGAAACTCAGTTTTAATATTAGCTGATTATCTTTAAACCAACTACTTAATTTTGCTGACTGTCAGATTTATTTGTCAAGGGTGAATAATAAGGCTGAACGTAGAAAGTTATTATTATAACTTCTGGAACTGGTACATAACAGGTGTTCAGTAAAATTGGTGGATCCTCTGACCTCAAGGGAAGAGGTCTTAATTTTTCTTTTCTGTGACCTTGGTATCTTCAACAATAGCAAGGAATAACAGGCAATCCACTGTACTTAAACTATTCCTAACTTACTTCTTATGACAACAAATACTTCCTTCAAAACACTCCACTGAGATAACGCTAATTTTCTGCTCAACAGATACTCTTAGAAATATATGCCTGAAGGGTGAAAAGAGACTTACTGCCATGAAAGTTAAGAAAGGCTTACCTCCATGGTTATAATGAAGGTCATCTTGGCAGCAAGGACATGCCAGTACTGAATATTAGGAACATATTTGTCCTCACTGTCAGGAGGATTTCTGTAATCTCTGTACCTGAAAAAATGGAAGTCAACGCAAAAAATAAGCTATAACTTCAAACAAAGAGACCTAGCATAAATTCATATTGTTTCTTGTAAGAGACCCTTTTAGTTGACCACAAAAGTCAAGTCAAAGGAAAATAACTGCTTATTACCAAACATTTATCTTTCCTATACAGATAATCATAACCATATGCTACTAATGTATAGTATAGATGTAGCAGGAGAAACAAGTGAAACTTCTCTCTTGCCACGAAGACAAGTTTCTCAGGAGTTAGCTAAACTTGCTCTTTTCTTTCCATTCCCTTTCTTCCTATTCCTTAACAACTCAGTTCTACCATCACTCCACAGACACCAACTGTCTCTGGTCATTAAATTGAAGGAACATTTTAATTCACATCTTATTTTTATGTCTGTGAAGAACAGAACTTGACACTGTTGACCATTCTCATTTTCTTGAAACTCTGTTTTCTTTTGGTTTACATGACGCAGCATTGTTTTCGTGTTACTTATTATCCTTTGGGGGTTTCCCTGGTGTTCAATTTGTGAGTGCACTTTTTTTTTCTATAATGTGTCTAGATATTGATGTTCTTCCAAGATTCAGTCCAGCTAGGAAGTGATGGCATCAAGAAATCTGACACTTGTTATTATTCTTCTCTATATAAATATGGACTAGGACTTCCCTAATGGTCCAGTGGTTGGGAGTCTGCCTCGTCAATGGGGTCACAGGTTCTATTCCTGGTGTGGGAGGATACCACGTGCCCCATGGAGGCTGAGACTGTGTGCCAAAACTACTGAGTTAGCGCGCCTAGAGCCCATGCTCTGCAACAAGAGAAGCCACTGCAATGAGAAGCCCACCATAACTAGAGACTAAGCCCCACTTGTTGCAACTGGAGAAAGCCCGCGGGCAGCCAAAAATAAAAATATGGAATATAAAAATGTTTTTGTCTACTTGTGTTGCAGGTAGACAAAAACAGATATTGCTGTTTTTACTGGAATCCCAGATGAAGCAGTTGATTTAAGGTTTAAGTTTAAAAGCTTTGATATACCATATATACGTGTGTGTGTGTATACACACACATATATATACACATATATAAACACACACACACATATATACATATATACACACATATACATACACACACATAAATGATCTTTAAATCCTAAAGTAAAAAGATCCGCACAGTTCATGAGACACAAAGTGTGAAAAGAGCAGGTTTACAAATCCAATTTCACACTCCCTGCATTGAAGAAACCTTTCAAACGGGATGGCTAATGAACAAACTATATTGTTCTTTCTCTCTTCCTCTCTCTCTGTTTGAGGACACATAGTTAAATTCAAGTAGGTTGAATGCAAATATAATATGACCATGCTGTGTGATCTAGAGACATTACAGCTTGAATCAAGGGAACATTTGCTGGAGAAAATTTTTCCAATAAATTTAGAAATTAAGAAACAATTCAAAAGTGACATTATCTTTACCGATAGTATTCTCTTACTTTTGAGTATTCTCTGTCTGTTCCGTGAGTATTCTCCGTCTGTTCCGTTCCGTTCAGTCGCTCAGTCGTGTCCGACTCTTTGCGACCCCGTGGACGGTAGCCTACCAGGCTTCTCCGTCCATGGGATTCTCCAGGCAAGAATACTGGAGTGGGTTACCATTTCCTTCTCCAGGGGATCTTCCCGACCCAGGGATCGAACCCAGGTCTCCCACATTGGAGGCAGACGCTTTAACCTCTGAGCCACCAGGGAAGCCCTTTGAGTATTCTACTTTTTACAAATCAGAACCATACAATGTGTGAATTTTAGAACTGATGTACTTTATCCAAGATCTTTACTGCCTCAAGTAAATTTTTGTTAAGACATGAAGAAAACAGAGAACTTAAGAAATACATTTAAAAAGCAAAATGAAAACAAGAGAAAACCTGCAAGTGTTGTAGTCTCGTTTTTCCGAAGGTACGGTGTTGTTTGGAAAATCGGCTATGAGGAATACGGATAGGCTGTTATTGACATACCCTCTCATAGGACAAGTTTCGTTTACTGAGTAGGCATACCGGTAAACTAAACGGGGAACCATGTCCGATGTAAATGCAACAATAACAGCCTAAAGGACAAAGCAAGAGGAAAATCATGAGCTGATAATGCCGGTTTATGAAAGTCTGATTTGTATATCATGCAGATCTTTGTGCCTTAAGGATGCAAAATTACTAGTATGCTATTACTAGTCATGTTAACATATGAGTCTTTGCCCTAAAATGTGAAATAGTTCATTTATGGTGTATGATTAGTATTACAAGATTTCATAGCTAGAAAGAGTTACATTGAAAATTTAACCTATTTGTTTCCAAAAACACCATACCTGTATCTGTCTCTTCCATCTTGCCTTGCTATTTCTTACATTTCTTACTATTTCATAATACAGTTCTACTCTTTAACCAAATTTTACTTGCCTGTATCAGTTTCATAGGATAGGACTGACTCTGTGTGTATGTGTGTGTGTGTGTGTGTGTGTGTGTGTGAGGGGGTGTATAAGGGAATGCAGAAACAGAAGACCATGTACTGGTAAATTTCCCATAGTTCAGTGCAATTAATTTCAGTATTTGATTCGTAGGAATGGTAGTTTCCCATCTTTTCCTAAGCTCTGGAATAGTGTAAATGTCATGTTTCCTTTGGGTAAGATGAGTCAATTCAAAATCATTTTGCTCTGCCATCTACATTTTTAGTGATAGATTTTAAAAATATTTTAATATTGCTCCTATAGTATAGCTACTGGTACATTTCATGTTTTATATCACTCACTGAGCACATTTTGGCAGTTTTATTTTCTAAAAAAGTGACAATTTCAAACAGATTTTAAAATGTATTAGAATATATATATATGTAGTATTTTTATAATTTTCTCACCTGTGCATTGTAATTCTTTTTTGAGGTTGTCAGAATTTTATCTTTTCAATGAGCCAACTCTTGATTTATTTAACAATTATATTACCTTTTATTTGTTTTCTAATGTGATTATTTCTGCATATACCTTTATTCTTTCTTTCTTACTACTTTCTATTGATTACTTTTACATTTTTTTCTTAGTTTCATATAACAGGCTCAGTTCAGACTTTCCTTCTTTTCAATAATAAAATCATTTATTGGTATACACTTTTTATAAATATGGTTTTAGCTGATTTGTTTGGAGAAGGAAATGGCACCCCACTCCAGCACTCTTGCCTGGAGAATCCCATGGATGGAGGAGTCTGGTAGGCTACAGTCCATGGGGTCGCAAAGAGTCAGACACAACTGAGTGACTTCACTTTCATTTTAATTAAGTTCTCCTTGTAATTTCAATTTTATTTCTTCTTTGTGCAATAAGCTTTCCTGGAAGCATGAATATTAAGTGGCTAAAGTTTCTTTTTTGGCTATCTTATTATCAAATTCATTTTTTATACCATTATTGTACGTGAATATGCATTGTAAAATTTCAGCTTTTGGGAATTCAATTTTATTACCTTTTAAATAAATGCTCCATAAAAATAACAGGTAAATGTTTTATATTCTATTTGTACTACACAACTTTATATATAATCAAGCTTTAATTGTATTACTTAAATTCTTTATACCGCTACTTATTTTCTGTCTACTTTGTCACGTGGTATGGGTATCATGATATTTTAATGTTTTACAATTTTCCTTGTATTTCCAAGAGTTTGCATGTCACAAATTTGTGTTGTTTAGCACATAAAAGTTTGCTGCTGTTGCTGCTGCTGCAAAGTCACTTCAGTCGTGTCCAACTCTGTGTGACCCCATAGACGGAAGCCCACCAGGCTCTCCCATCCCTGGGATTCTCCAGGCAAGAACACTGGAGTGGGTTGCCATTTCCTTCTCCAATGTGTGAAAGTGAAAAGTGAAAGTGAAGTCGCTCAGTCGTGTCCGACCCTTAGCGACCCCATGGACTGCAGCCTACCAGGCTCCTCCATCCATGGGATTTTCCAGGCAAGAGTACTGGAGTGGCTTGTCATTGCCTTCTCCGACATAAAAGTTTACGTTTTGTCTCTTTGAAGGTCACCATGATGAAATCAATGTAAATATTGAGTTAAACATTATTCACAACCTCTCTATCCCCAAGAAAATAAATCAATTACAGTTTCCGCTGAAATAGGTCTACTTACATTAGTTGCAACAGAAAGGACAGCCATTCCATAAAGAATGTCTTGCCAAACACCTATGCTATGAGCCTTAGCAGCTACAGGTCTTCTGTACTGCGTCGTAAGCTTCCAGGCATCCACTCGAATCTCTATGATGTTATTTAAGAGCGCGAGAAGAGGGGCCAAAGGAAAAGAGGCCACGAATAATGTCACAAATCCAAACTGTATGACTGCGGGGAGAAAAGAGAGAGTCACAAACGCATCATTGTGCAGGGGAAAAGGGGAACAGTCGGCCTCACTCCTGTCACTTCCTTCATTGTGAAGGGATCTACACCAGCAAAACACTCCAGGCCTCCTTCCAGCTGCTTTCTTCCCCTTTCCTAGAGGAAGCACAGTGACTTATTGCTTGCTAGAATAGGAAGGAAAAATTAGTCATGCACAGCTCAGTTCTATCCCTGCCGCTTCTTTTAAGATCTGCTTGTCTGAAGAAAGCATCTATTCTTATAAGATAAGATAGTCTTCTTATTCATAAAACACAGTCTTTTATTAATAGGGCCTATGTTTAGGTCTGCTAGTCTAGTATTTATCTGTGGGGTAATCAAGCTTTCTATTTTGCTAACTTATGCACTTTTTAAGATCAGAAATAATTACTGACTCATTTGTATATTCTGAGTATATAAATGTACTCAACTATAAGCCTTATGAATGAATGCATTATTTAAGATTTGAAGATGCTAACAGAGGAGAAGGTAGTATCAACAAGATATTTGAGAATAAATCAGAAAATGAACCATATAAACATCAGAAATATATATAAGTTGCATGTGGGCAAAGGAAATGCAGATATCCTAGAATGAGGTGTTTGGAAGGTCCCGATCCTCTGTACTAACTTGACATCTTTCTACGTATGTTTTACTCTCTTTCCTAAGGCCTAACACCTGTATAAGCTGGCTTATTTCTCCATGTTCTTTTGTTTCCACCAGTGCTTGGGACAAAAGAATCCACGCAGCTGGCTGACTGTGCTTCCCACAGGAGAGTACCAAAAATCAATAGACAAAGAGGACTCTCCATCGTAGGAAAAAAGAAAAAGGAATCTTCCACTAGTTTTAGATAGATAGTGAGTGTTTCTGGATTTCAGCATTTCTCATGATACTTTCTCATTAGCATCAGTCTTTTCATCTACTAATCCAAGAGAACAAACTGCCTCCTTCCTAACTTCTCTACTGAACCAAGAAACAGGAAATTAAGGTGAAGTGTTACGCAGAAACAGCTTGAAGTTCTAGGTTCAAATCTCAGATCTTCACCTATAATCTCTGTGGCCCATGGCAAATAACTTCTCTAAGCTTCAGCATTCTTTCAAATAAAATGCAATGAATAATGACTGTTCTGTAGAATGTTTTAAGATTAGAGATACAGTATGTAAAACAACCAGAATAAATTAACTCTCAGTTGTGTCTCGATAATTAATCTTGTTATGAAACACAGATTTCATCTTTTACTTTCAGTTATAACCTCTGACACATTTATGCAAAAATTCACTTGAAACATACACAATTATTTAAATATTACAGCCTTATGACTCCACAAATCAAGGACCTCCTAGTTTTATAACTGCAGACATTTTCTTATTTGCCCAAATACACCTATTTTAATTCAGGTATCACTTCAGTTCAGTTCAGTTGCTCAGTCGTGTCTGACTCTGCGACCCCATGAACTGTAGCACGCCAGGCCTCCCTGTCCATCACCAACTCCCGGAGTCTACCCAAACCCATGTCCATTGAGTCGGTGATGCCATCCAACCATCTCATCCTCTGTCGTCCCCTTCTCCTCCTGCCCTCAATCTTTCCCAGCATCAGGGTCTTTTCAAATGAGTCACCTCTTCCCATCAGGTGGCCAAAGTATTGTAGTTTCAGCTTCAACATCAGTCCTTCCAATGAACACCCAGGACTGATCTCCTTTAAGATTGATTGGTTGGATCTTCTTGCAGTCCAAGGGATTCTCAAGAGTCTTCTCCACCACCACAGTTCAAAAGCATCAATTCTTCAGTGCTCAGCTTTCTTTATAGTCCAACTCTCACATCCATACATGACCACTGGAAAAACAACAGCCTTGACTAGACAGATCTTTGTCGGCAAAATAATATCTCTGCTTTTTAATATTCTGTCTAGGTTGGTCATAACTTTCCTTCCAAGGAGTCAGCGTCTTTTAATTTCATGGCTACAATCACCATCTGCAGTGATTTTGGAGCCCAGAAAAATAAAGTCAGCCACTGTTTCCACTGTTTCCTCATCTATTTGCCATGAAGTGATGGGACCAGATGCCATGATCTTAGTTTTCTGAATGTTGAGCTTCAATCCAACTTTTTCACTCTCCTCTTTTACTTTCATCAAGAGGCTCTTTAGTTCTTCTTCGCTTTCTGCCATAAGGGTGGTGTCATCTGCATATGTGAGGTTATTGATATTTTTTCCGGCAATCTTGATTCCAGTTTGTGCTTCCTCCAGCCCAGCATTTCTCATGATGTACTTTGCATATAAGTTAAATAAGCAGGGTGATGATATACAGCCTGACATACTCCTTTTCCTATTTGGAACCAGTCTGTTGTTCCATGTCCAGTTGCTTCCTGACCTGCATACAGGTTTCTCAAGAGGCAAGTCATATGTACATATTTCACTGGAGAATCAGTAACAAATTCAGGTCATCTCATTTATTCTACCATGACTTTTATAGGCTACAAAAATAAGCTGGGAAAACTGTCCTCTTTGAAAGTGAAGTCGCTCAGTCGTGTCCGACTCTGTGACCCTGTGGACTGTAGCCTACCAGGCTTCTCTGTCCATGGGATTCTCCAGGCAAGAATACTGGAGTGGGTTACCATTTCCTTCTCCAGGGGATCTTCCCGACCCAGGGATCGAACCTGGGTCTCCCTCATTATAGGCAGATGCTTCAACCTCTGAGCCACCAGGGAAGACCTCTGCCCTCTTTAATTTCACCAAAACAGCAGAGAAGGTCATTTGAGAGGAAACACCCTGAGTAGATTTCACAATCAGTCCTGGGGTTCTCTCTCTCTTAAAATTTCACCCCGACCTCTCTTTAATCCTTAGAATATTTTATGCGTTTCTTATGTCCAGTTTGGGTTTCCCTTGCATATCTACTTTTAGCTTTCTTCTTTTCAGCCTGAAAAAAGGATATACACTAAATGTATGTGAGACCCTAGTAATGTTTTTCATTGTATTCACTCTATGAGCAATCACCAAGGCAAAAAAAAAAAGCAGAAGGCTATTTTGAGACAAATATTAAAAAGTGATCTGATGGACAGGGAGGCCTGGCGTGCTGTGATTCATGGGGTCGCGGAGAGTCGGACACGACTGAGCGACTGAACTGAACTGAACTGAACTTTATTTTGCTCAACAATATTAACATTAAATTGATAGGAAAAATATCTCTGAGATTGCTGTTTTGAAACTAAATTTCATTCCGCATTATATTTGGGGAAAATAGAAATACTGAGCCAATTTCTTTCCATATTTAGCCACCAATCTTTTCATCTACTATCCAATGATTTATTGAACACCTACTCTGTGCAAGGTAGGAAGAAATATTAAGACATGAAAAACACTTTTTTACTCGGGTGCTTTCATGTTTCAAGGCAGAGGTTGAAAATTACCTGTTTCCAAATACTCATAGAATAATTCAAGAGAACCAAAAGTTTCAAGGTCATTATCCTGCTCCCATCGACTGTACAGCTTTTCAGAGTTGGTTCGGGCTTTTCGGCGTCTCCACCAATTCAGAACCAAGCTGTTGGAAGTGATAAAAGTAAACATGAAATAGGATTTAAGAGAAAGGGGTCAGAGAATCAGAGTATTCTGATTATTATTATTATTATTATTATGAGTATTATTCATTAGAGGTGAGGGAGGTGAGGGAGGACAAGTAAGTTTAGATCACAGAACAAGTAGAGAGAGACATGACTGCAACTAAAGTCCAAGTCAAAATCTAGTGTTCTGTTCATATCTGCTTGCTAAGGACGAAAGATCTTTATTTGGATGATTAAGAAAGTAAGACAGCCCTGCCTCTACAGGGTAATGTATTTACTCAGAGACAGTTCTTTAAAGAGCACATGGAGGAGAGGTCACCACAGGACTGATTTTATATATTTAATTCACTAACCTTAATGATGTTGTGATACTAAGGCCACTTGGGGGAATGAGAAATGGGTTACAATAGAAAATATATGACAAGGGAATATAGAAGTTTATCTAACACATGACAATAGATATAATAATCCTAAACAAGATATTCCCTAACTCAATTCTATGTATAAATATATACAGAATATATACATTATATATATATATAACTTAATATATCATGATATATTGGATTATTTAAGAAAAAACTTTTTCAAAATTAAAAACTCAATCCATGTAAGAGATCATATTAACACATTTAAGGAGAAAATCATAAAATCATGGTGACTAATGCAGAAAAATGCATTTGATGTATTTTGACAACCTATTAAAACCTATTTATGATAGAAAAGAAGGAAAAGAAGAAAATTGCCTCAGTCTGACCAAAAGCATCTACCAAAATCCTGGGCTAAACATAATTCTTAATAGGGAAAAATTAGCAGAATTCCCTTTAGAAGTAAGATCAAAATAAGAGTGTATACGATCACATTCAAGACTTTAATGGAGATCTTAGCCAAACAATAAAATGAAAAAGAAAAAGTCAAAAGAACTGGAAATGAAAGAGAAATCTATGATTACAAACAGTAATGTGAATGGACTGCTTGCCTAGAAAACTCAAATGAAGATAGACAAAATTATTACAAATAATAAGATTTTATCAATATATTGCATCCCTCAGTTCAGTTGCTCAGTCGTGTCCGACTCTGCGATCCCATGAATCACAGCATGCCAGGCCTCCCTGTCCATCACCAACTCCCGGAGTTCACTCAAACTCACCTCCATCGAGTCGGTGATGCCATCCAGCCATCTCATTCTCTGTCGTACCCGTCTCCTCCCGCCCCCAATCCTTCCCAGCATCAGAGTCTTTTCCAGTGAGTCAACTCATCATATGAGGTGGCCAAACATCCACAAACATAGTAGAAAATATAATTTTTAAAAGGTTCCATTTACAATAGCAATTAAAAGTATCTAGAAATGGATTTGATCAGAGATTTATAAGACCTGTATGCCGGTTTAAATATTTAAAGTGATTAATGTTCAAAATAAATGTTCATGAATAAAAAGACCTGGCATAATAAAATGTCAGGTGTTTTTACTGAAACAATTGAAATGCAATTCCAATCAAAAAACCAAAATACTTTTCCATGTGAATTCTGCCAAGATGTTTCTAAAATTTACACGGAAAGATGAAAGACAAAGGATAGTGAAGATGTTTCCATAGATAAATATAAGAAACTGGCCCCATCATATATGAAAAGTTAATTATAAAGCTGTCTTAACTAAGGGAGTGTAGTACTGGTATGCCTGGTGCTAAGTCACTCAGTGGTGTCTGACTTTTTGCAACCCTATGGACTCTAGCTCGCCAGGCTCCTCTGTCTGTGGGATTCTCCAGGCAAGAATACTGGAGTGGGTTGCATGCTCTCCTCCAGTTGATTTTCCCAACCAAGGGATTGAACCCGTGTCTCCTGCGGCTCCTGCACTGTATCTGGATTCTTTATCACTGAGCCACAAAGGAAGCCCTGCGGTATTGGCGGAGGGACAGACAAATTCTAGAACAGAATGGAGGCCAATTATAACCTTGCATTTGCTGTTTGGCATAAACAGTGTTGCAGATCATAGAGAGTGGGGAAAGGGGACTTTCAATAAACAGCAACATGAAATTATGTGTGTAAGAAATGAAATTGGACCTTTATAGCAAACATGAAAATCCCTTCCATAGTATATTAAGAATTTAAAAGAGAAAGGCAATAGTAATATTATAACATTAGAAGTATTTAAATATAAGTACATGAGAATTGGTTTTTGATCTTGAGGTATGAAAGGATGTATTGAACAAGACTTTAAAAATGCTAAACCATTAAAGAGTTGATAAAAACTCTACCACATTAAAAGTATGGACTTTTGTCCATCTACAGAAGTGGTTCCATTCTGGAAGTGATTTAGCCCACACGGGACATTATTTGAAGTATCTGGTTGTCATAACTGGGGAGAAGGTGGGCTACTGGAATCTAGTAGGTAGAGTTCAATGATGCTGCTAAACATCTTACAATGCAAAGGGAGCTTCCAATACCAAACGATTATCTGGTCCAAAATGTCTATAGTACTGAAGATAAGAAACTGATTAAAGACACAATTAGAAAAACTTGTGCTGGGATAAGGTACTTGCAGCACATATAACCAAAAAGAAGCTAACAAAAACACAGCAACCAAAGTTATAGAGTATTCCTACAAATCAATTAGAAAAAAATATAAACAGACAAGGAGAAAAATGATTAAACAACATGAACAGCATCTCATTTGTATGGTCAAAAGACTCACTCATGTTATTAATCAAGGAAATGCAAAATAAGAGCAAAATGAGATACTATTTATACTCTCCAAACTGGAAAAGATTAACAAATAAGCAATATAAAAGCATCGTGTCAAATGTGTTAATTAAAAGAAACACTTATATGCTGCTTATATCAAAACTGAAATACAAAGAAAAAAAGGAATGATAAAAAGGGAAGAGAACCCCTGAGATTTTTGAGACAATACCAACAAGATGGGCATACACGTACCTGGAGTCACAAAGGAAAGGAGACCACCCAATTCAAGAAAGAATTTTTCCAGGAATCACAGAAGCACATCTACGTGCTCCATTCTAATGACAAACCTCTTAAATCCCTATTTAGTAACCATTAACTTGAATTCTATAATCACTTCCCTGCTTTTTCCAAAAAAGAAAAATGGTTATATCTATGATCCTTTTGTGGAGAAGGCAATGGCAACCCACTCCAGTGTTCTTGCCTGGAGAATCCCATGGACGGAAGAGCCTGGTAGGCTGCAGTCCATGGGGTCGCTAAGAGTCAGACACGACTGAGCGACTTCACTTTCATTTTTCACTTTTATGCATTGGGGAAGGAAATGGCAACCCACTCCAGTGTTCTTGCCTGGAGAATCCCAGGGATGGGGGAGCCTTGTGGGCTGCCGTCTAGGGGGTCGCACAGAGTCGGACACGACTGAAGTGATTTAGCAGCAGCAGCAGCAGCATGATCCTTTTGAGCTAATTTTTGAATGAAGAGTCAGAGTACATGGAGTTTTGTTATTTTGCATATGGATGCCCAGTTGTTCTAGCATTAGCTATTGAAAAAATGAGTTTTCTTTAATGAATTGTTTCTGCACCTTTGTCAAAAGTAAAATAGCTATATTTGTGTGGATTTATTTCTTCAGTCTCTGTTCAATTTGGTTTATATGTCTATCCCTTCACCAGTCCTGAGTTGATTAATATGGTTTTATAGTTTTAAGTCTTAAAACCGTGGACAGTGAAGCCTGGGGTGCTACAGTCCATGGGTTGCAAAGAGTTGGACATGACTGAGAGATACTGAATAATGTTAATTTCTCCAACTTTATTCTTCTTTATCAAATTTGTTTTGACCATTCTAGTTCATTGGCCTTCAATATAAATTTGAGCATATGCTTCTCTATATCTACTAAAATCCTGCTGATATTTGGATTGGAATAACAGATATATTTATTAATTTGGGGGATAATTGGCATCTTTACTAAGCTGAATCTTCCAATCCATCAACACAATACTCCTCTCCACTCACATAGATGTAATTATTTTCAACAGGATTTGTGGTTGTTCAGCATACAAATCTTCCACATTTTTAAGATTTGTATCAAAGTGCTTCATTCTTCTCAACTATCAATCGCTGTACTGACAATGTTTCTTCCATTCCATACTTTCTTTTCTTCTTTCAGCAGTTTTTCCAATGAGGGTCTATGAATGTGAACTCTTATTTTTTTTTCATGTCTAAAAATGCCTTTATTTCACCTGTACTTTATGTAATAATTAAAATGCTTCTAGAAATCTAAGGTGAACTTATTTTTCACTAAGAATCTTGAGAATACTTTTGCATGTAATGTTATTAGTAAGAAACCTGTTGAATATAGGTGGCATTCCTTTTTCTTCTGAAAGATTTTAAGATACTTTTATCTCTGATGTTCTATAGATTGACCATAACATATCCAATTATGAATTTAATTTAACTTGCTTCATATGTTGGATTCGTTTTCATTTCTGGAACTCACGCTTTTATTCATTTCAGAAAATTTTCAGCAATTACCTATTCAAAGAATCTTTTCCTCCAGTATTCATTCATTTTTCCCCCTCAAACTACTAGCATATTAATGTGAAAGCCACTATATAGCCCCCCTGCCACTTTAATTTTTTTCACCTCGTTGCCTCTCTGTTCCACTGTACAATGTGGGAATTTCTCAGTACTGTTTTCCAACTCACTAATTTACTCTTCAATTGTGTCAAGTCTGTAATGGATCCCATCTATTGTATTCTTTATTTAAAGTATGATTTTTCACTTATATATTAATAATTGATTCTTTTTGATATTCATTTGTTCTTATTTCATTTATATCTATATTTATTTAAAGTATTTCCTGATCCTTTTTATTGACAATATCACCTCCTTCTATATTTTTTGACTTTGTCAGAATCTTCCACCTGGAGTAAGTTCACTTTCTAAGAACCGATTTTGTTAGCGACCTTTGTAGTATTAAATCTCATTTAAGTTTTCAAATTTTGGTTTGTAGGCTTAAATTTACTTGTCTCTCTTTCCTTCTACTGCCCTTTCTGTCTCCTTGCCTCTCTGCAAATATTAATTTTCCTCTTGTTTGGTTTAGGGGTTTAACTCCATTCTGCCCTCCAGGTTCTTGATCTAGAGCTAGGATTTAAAATAACAGGTTGGCATTCCTGTGCCATTATTTCTTTGTGGCAATATTAGGGATGTGGTATATCAAATACTGTTTCAAAGGATAACATCTATGTTCTTCCTTTGTTGGCATGTTAAGTTAGCACCCCAGGAGTACTGTGAAACTGTTGGGGTGGGTGAGAGCAGAGTGGGAGGGTACTTTCGATCATCTTTCATGAGTAAGAATAAACCCAGTCCCTGGATGTAAGTACTGTTAAACTGACTAGTCCCCTGTCTTAAATGCTCCATTTTTAGTCCAGTTCATCCTATAGGCGTTAATACCCCAAAAGTGTCATTTCCTAACTCGGAGCCTGGCAATATTACAGGCTTATAATTCTATCTCTTTGTATCCATGGGAATTTTCATCTTACAATTGTCATTTTGGTTTGCTTTCTTTCTTCTATTCTTTTTTTTTTTTTTAACAATGCATTTATTATTGCTATGCTTTGGGGACAGAGAATGATCCCTTCATGTGCCAGCATTTAATTCATAACTGATCTTCGTGCCTAGATGGATAACTGAGGAGGACCCTGTGGAGCCTTCCTGGGACAGACTCCTCCCCATATCATCTGCTTTAGCTCCTCTTTGAAGGAATTAGATAATATTATCTGAGGCACATTTCCTGAGTTGTTTTACAGATATGAAAACCTCCACCAAATGGAAGATGTTAACTACGTGATGACCATAGCATATACCCCCAGGATTCCTGGAGCCTTAGGATTTATAATGTTTACCCCGTGACATCGTCCTGTTACCTCACCATGAACCAATCAGAAAACTATGCATGAGTTGATCACATATCCTATGACCACCCCTGAGGTCACCCGGACTTTGAAAATGCTTTCCTGAAACCCATCAAGGAGTCCAAGCACTAGCTGTCTCAGACTATTTTATGGCACATTACAATAAATTTCAGATAAGCAGATGACACCACCTTTATGGCTGAAAGTGAAGAAGAACTAAAGAGCCTCTTGATGAAAGTGAAAGAGGAGAGTGAAAAAGTTGGCTTAAAGCTCAGCATTCAGAAAACTAAGATCATGGCATCTGGTCCCATCACTTCATGGCAAATAGATGGGGAAACAGTGGAAATAGTGGCTGAATTCATTTTTTTGGGCTTCAAAATCACTGCAGATAGTGATTGCAGCCATGAAATTAAAAGACGCTTACTCTTTGGAAGGAAAGTTATGACCAACCTAGACAGAATATTAAAAAGCAGAGATATTATTTTGCCAACAAAGGTCCGTCTAGTCAAGCCTATGGTTTTTCCATTTGTCATGTATGGATGTGAGAGTTGGACTATAAAGAAAGCTGAGCGCTGCAGAATCGATGCTTTAGAACTGTGGTGTTGGAGAAGACTCTTGAGAGTCCCTTGGACTGCAAGGAGACCCAACCAGGACATCCTAAAGGAGGTCAGTCCTGAGTGTTCATTGGAAGGACTGAGGTTGAAGCTGAAACACCAATACTTTGGCCACCTGATGAGAAGAGCTGACTCATTTGAAATAACCCAGATGCTGGGAAAGATTGAGGGCAGGAGGAGAAGGGGACGACAGAGGATGAGATGGTTGGATGGCATCACCGACTCAATGGACATGGGTCTGGGTGGTCTCCGGGAGTTGGTGATGGACAGGGAGGCCTGGCGTGCTGCGGTTCATGGGGTCGCAGAGTCGGATACGACTGAGTGACTGAACTGAACTGAACAATAAACACTACACTTTCCTTTACCACAATCCGGTGTCGGTAGATTGACTTTACTGTGGGCAGGCAAGTGGACCAGAGTTTGGTTCAGTAACAGATGTTTCCACGACACACAGATATCTTCAAAGAGTTTGACTTCCAGTAATTTCGAGAAATAGAATGCAACTATAGAATAATTTACAGGGCATATAACTTTTAGATTTCCCAGTGAAATATTCACAGGAGATAGGGATAATTATCTTTCCCTAAACTTCACTCAAGCAAACAGAGGTGCATATTTAAAAGTCTGTATTACCTTTATATACATTTGACTGTTGATTAAAAGTGGAATAGCATTGAACATGTATATTACCCCATGTAAAATAGATGACCAGTGCAAATTCAATGCATGAAGCAGGGCACTCAAAGCCAATGCTCTGGGACAATCCAGAGGGATGGGGTGGTGAGGGAGCTGGGAAGGGATTCCAGAATGGGGAGAAACATGTGCATCCATGGCTGATTCATGTCGATGTATGGCAAAAACCACCACAATGTTATAATTATCCTTCAATTAAATAAATATTTTTAAGGTGAATTTTTTGTTGTTGTTGCTGTTGACTTAGACATTAGCTAACAAAGGCACCATAATAATCAAAGAATTCCACCTTCTTTCAGAGGAAATCTCTCATGGTTACTTAAATCAAGCAAAAACTTGTAAGTCATACATACGGATAAATGGCCTCTTTAATATTTCCGAAGATCTGTTTTCCAGTCATTATGATGGTCAACTGGGTTGTCAGTTCTACTAGACAGCCTGCAGGATCACACTATCAGAAAGAAAAAGGAGAAAAATTAAGTGAATGATGAAAGATGGACTTCTGCGACAAAAGAAATCTCAAACCAGAAGGTGAGAATCTGAAGATTTGCATTGGAACAGATATTAAATGATACAAAGGGATATTTGGTTCCACGTTTCAAGCATGATCACAGTGGTGGTGGTGGTGGTGGTGGTTTAGTTGCTAAGTCGTGTCTGACTCTTGAGACCCCATGGACTGTGCCTGCCAGGCTCCTCTGTCGATGGGGATTCTCCAGGCAAGAATACTGAAGTGGGTTGCCATTTCCTTCTCCAGGGGATCTTCCCCACACAGGAATCAAGCCCAGGTCTGCCGCATTGCAGGCAGATTCTTTACCGACATAGCTACTAAGGGAAGCTACTAGATTCAGCTGTGAAATATGTTTTTTTTTAAAAAAACAAACACGTTTCTGGGCCTTATTCTTAGAAAATTCCGAATCTTTCTATCTGTGTTAGGGCTGGAAGTTGGTATTTTCTTCATGTGATCTGGTTGCAAGCCAGATTTGGAAAGCACTGAGCTGGTCTCATTCTACACCCATGTGGGCAGCCCTTTCTGCTGTACCTCTAGGAAGTTATCATTCATCCTTTGCTGGAAGCCTTCAGGAATATAGAATTTACTTATTCCAGTTCATAGCTCATGTTTTGTGTCAAACAATAGGTACAAAATGACTTTCTTTCCCCGAACAAACTGGAGAGTCTATCAGTAGGATTCTAAGACCAATATGATCCATGGACAGAGTCAGTATCTTAGACTTTTCTTGAAACTTGATAAAATTTGAGTAAGTGTGGGGCATACCAAAAGGTACTGAATTAACAGTGAGTTTCTGAAGCCATAAATATCACCTCCAGAGGATTCTTACCTCTTCACTTCTCCACACACCAAACAAATATGTGTATTTTTCAGGATATCCCACAAACTTCCCTTTAAAGAAAGCTACGTAGAAGCAGGATGAATAATAATTTACAAACTGAAACAGGAACATTTTCAAGGTAAGACTGCTCTCATACTCCTGGTGAGTCCGAGGAATTTCTGATAAAACAAACAACAACAAGGTTTAGTAACGCACCTTCCTGTTTCTTCTTAAAATGTTTTACTCCCTGGGACGAGTGGATAGCTAGTCATATTTACTCAGAGTCTATTGAAATGCTCCCCACTCAGTTCCTAACTGACCAATATTAAGTAGCTATGGATGTGTACCAAGCTTTCTAGGACCGGCACTGCATTAATCTCATCACCAGAGAAGCCATCATTAGTATGTTTAGAGGGGTGAAATACTTGCCTAGGGCCACACAGTCAGAATATGGAATTCAAACCTTTATCAAACTCAAGAGACTTCTGCTCACCTCCATGATTCTCAGGATATGTGTGTGTGTGTGTGTGTGAGTCGCTCAGTCATGTCTGACTCTGCAACCCCATGGACTGTAGCCCACCAGGCTCCTTTGTCCAAGGGATTCTCCAGGCAAGAGTACTGGAGTGGGTTGCCATTTCCGTCTCCATATCACTACATGATATCCTGTAAACATTTCAGATCTCTCTTGTCTGTTTCCAATCCGGTTTAAACAAAGTAAATCATATAAAGGGCAGAGGGTGATTTTACAATGAACTGTGCTTCCCTCTCATGAATTAAATGGGTTCATCAATTTTTAAAACAATGTCATGCAAACAGTGGCAGCAATAGTACACATTTCCCCTCTCCTTCATTTAAAGTGGATGATCATGATCTATCAATGAACTCCAAAGATAAGAAAATGTTAAGAGTCTCTTCACACCACAGGAGAATGGCATGAGCCGTGAGAGTAAGGGATCATATTTTTCTGAGATGATGATCTTCCAAGGGTACGAGCTGATCCAGCCAAAACCATGACATGTTCAGCAACATGGAAATGGTAACACATATTCTAAAGACACAGATACTCCTCCACTTTACTAAAATTTAGCTGCATTCCTACAAAATCTCTAATGTGAGTACAGGTGATTTTTCTCAGTGATGAAAGCTAAGGTATTTTTAGGTGTTTGGGTTTTAGGTGCTTATATATATGTACACACACATATATGTGTACACACACACTGTTGGGAACTCCAAATTTGAAAAGAATGGCAGTGACTTCCCAGTGTTTACCCTGCTGCTGCTGCTGCTGCTGCTAAGTTGCTTCGGTCGCGTCCAACTCTGTGCGACCCCATAGACGGCAGCCCACCAGGCTCCTCTGTCCCTGGGATTCTCCAGGCAAGAACACTGGAGTGGGTTGCCATTGCCTTCTCCAGCGCAAGAAAGTGAAAAGTGAAAGTGAAGTCGCTCAGTCGTGTCTGACTCTTAGCGACCCCATGGACTGCAGCCTACCGGGCTCCCCCGTCCCTGGGATTCTTCAGGCAAGAGCACTGGAGTGGGGTGACATCGCCTTCTCCAGTGTTTACCCTGGTGCTGAGTAAACACTGTGCTGCCTTTTCGGTTACCATTGGTCCAGTGACAGTGCACAGATTTGGAGAAGAGGCAGCAGCTCTTGGAGACTGCAGTCACAGAAGAAGCTGAGGCAGGAGCTAAGTCTCTGATCTCATCTCCAGCTTGCAGGGGGCAAGGGCAGGAAACAACTGCGCTACTCTCCCCAACTGAACCTTCCACTCCACCTGGGACCTCTTCACCTTCCCTCATGGCTTTAGGAGAAATTTTCACAAGAACATAATCCAGGTCTTAAGATATGGCAACTGAAAAGAAAAGCACTAACTTTTAGATTTATTCAGGAGGACCTGATTGTTTGACAGAGGCTTTCAAAATTCAACACCTTCCAAAAGCCATATACAAGAAATAAAAATTATCTGTGTCTTGAGAAATGTGTGAGGATTTTATTTAGGCTTCAATTAATCCCATCAAGGAAGGATTAAAGCAAGAATACTCAAAGAAGATCTACAGAGGCCTAATTCCTTTTAGTTCTTCTTCCTGCTTCCATTATAATAGGCCTGAACGTAGCTGTTAGGGAATTCTGAAGTACCAGGCTATGCGTCTACCTGTAGGGCAAAACTGTCTTGAAATGTGCTTTGAAAAGTGAACTCCCTGGGGGCTGATCTAGAATGAAGGTGTAACATTGGTAGGAATTCTTTTTCAGAGTCATACTAATGATTTGACCAGCTTACCCATTTTTGTAATCCAGGCAGATATCTTTTCGTAAAAGAAATTCAAGATCAAGATGACAATAAAGTTCAAGCACGATCCAGTGAGAGATGTGGCTATCTGGGGAGTGAGGAAACTTTTGACATGCTTTAAGGATGCTTCACTTTCCATGAAGCTAGCAAATGTAGCAAAGACTGACAGGCGGTATACAATCACAGCTACCATACACGCGACAACCAGAGCCATCTGGGGGAGGGAAACAAAAACTGGTCACTCTGGTCTCTGTATCTGTGCGACGCATACATAGCTGAAACATACTCTTCTCTTCAGCTCATATATTAAGTTTAGCAGGTCTGACGTGGAGAGCAAGCCAAGCCAGTTCCTCTCACTATTGTTGTGGTTTAGTGGCTCAGTCACGTTCAACTCTTGCAATCTCATAGATTGTAGCCCACCAGGCTCCTCTGTCCATGGGATTTCCCAGGCAAGAACACTGGGTTGCCATTTCCTTCTCCAGGGGATCTTCCTGACCCAGGGATCAAACCCACATCTCCTGCTTGGCAGGCGAATTCTTTACTGCTGAGCCACCAGGGAAGCCCCCTCTCACTGTAGATGGTATAAATGGCAGGAAATGAAAACTAGGAAAGTAAAAAGGTTAGAGATAAGGCATATGGTAGCAGCTGAATAAGTAGAAAATAGGAAAGTACTCATTGCTCATCCTCTAAGTCCACCCTCTTGAACAAGTTGGAAAATTAGCCAGCAAGCCAGCATCTGACTGTGGCCTTACCTGTTCCTGGGTAGCCCTCTAAGATTTTTCCTTTTTCGGATTTTTAAAAGATTATAAAGAAGAAGACAATTATATGTAAGAGATTATTTGTGGCCCACAAAACCTATAATATATCCCTTACAGCAAATGTTTGGTAACCTCTGTTTTAGTTTAATATGTATTGTGAAGATTACATACTTTCTTAAGAAAAATGTGTTTAAAAATTCAATTTTATTTCCCCTTACAGTATTGCCATTAGCAGTGTGCTATGCCTGGTAGTTTAGATATTTGTATAGATCTAGTATAAATTTTATACCTTTCCATACTGCAAAATCACAAAGATCTTTATAACAATGATTGGAGAATTTTATTGTGAAAGTTGAGGAACTGAATAAAATTAAATGAGTACTAGCAATAAATGACAGTGATCTTACCACACTCTAGAATATTTTTCATTTAGTGTTCCCAATTGATTATAACCCCTTTTAATTCTATCATTTCTCCTAAAATGATTGTTATATCATCTAGGAAAATACACATTTAAATAGAAAAAGGCTTTAATAAAAAAGGTTAAAGATAAAAAAAATTATGGGACAACATGGAGTAGTGAGGTTAATCAATAGTCTACAATTGCCAATTATTTATACTTCAACAGGCTAATATCTTAGAGGGTAAGCTTGTCTGTTTCCTAAAATTAAAGGTCAACTGTAAGAGGGCATACATAGATTTGGAAAGGGAAGGCAGGAAATAGATTATGAAGATGGAGGAAGCTATTAGGTAAAAGGCATGGAGAAAATCTGACTCCCTAACAATGGGATATACTAATTAAATTCTTTAAGTAGAAGATGTAACATTTTCTTCCTTTATTTTGGCAAGAGAATGAAGCTTAATGGTATTGTATAGATACTCTAGATGGGTATAAAGAAAAATTAATATTTTTAACAAAAACTAACCAAATAGCCTGCAATCGAACTGTTTTTTATACTGTTCTGATTTCAAGTTATCACCAAATTAATGAAGAGCTGGAGGAGGAGGAGGAATAGGCTTTAATATAAAGCACCTCTCTCCCCCCACCACTCTTTTTCCAAGGTTTAATTATGACACATCCATGTAAATTACATTTTATGTAAACGCTCCATTCAAGATAAAAACAAAATACCGTGGAGGGGGAGGGAAGAGAGGCACATGGGCCATTGAAGATGAAACTGCTGAAGTAACCCCAGTATGATCTGAAATCAAACAGATGACAACAGTTTTAAAGAATGCTCACCCATAATGTCACTGTGACTCCTGATAAAATGTACCACGGAAGACGGCTACATAGAGGCAAGTAAGGTTCCATCTCCTGTAATTTTGAAGAAATCACAGCAAAATTAAAAATCTACCCTCAAAGTCGGGATTCCAAGCAGTAGTCTAAATTACAAAGCCCAGTTCAAGTAGCTCTGAATCAGTGGATTCATCATAGCTCATGGAAAGCTATATTCTAGTAGAGTGGTTCCTTACATTAGGTAGTAACCTTTAAAGCTCCTAGATGGAATATTCCACAAATGATAAGACTTATAAGATACACATTATTTCCTGAGTGTTGAATTCTAGTGGTATTCAGGGCAACATAGACAGGAAAAACAAAGCCAAAAACCTGAAGGCTGCTGCTCAAGTGGATATGCTTTAACGACGTTAAAATGTTCTAATTGAGTTAAACTGAATTGGGCAGGCTGCCCAAGAGCTCTACTGAACTTCAGGATGTGTGTGCATACATCTGATGACGTACCTGTGTGTATCCAATGCCTGTGTGTTTGTATGTGTGTCCATATTTGTGTGTTTGTGTGGGTTTTCATGCATGCATATGCATGTCCCTGAAAGACTCTGATGCTGGGAGGGATTGGGGGCGGGAGGAGAAGGGGACGACAGAGAATGAGATGGCTGGATGGCATCAGACTCGATGGACATGAGTTTGAGTGAACTCCAGGAGTTGGTGATAGACAGGGAGGCCTGGCGCGCTGTGATTCATGGGGTCGCAAAGAGTCGGACACGACTGAGCAACTGAACTGAACTGAACTGAACAGACTCAAATGTAAGAGGTTAGGTTGTGCTTAACAACTGAAGAAGCACTGCAATGAAGTTAAAAATAAAAACAAAAACCTCATTTCCAAAACCATTAAAGCTAAGTGAAGTAGATGATTCACAGTGAACTAATACATATGTTTTTTTCAACTGGTTTCAAATGTAAACATTCAATACATCTTGGTTTTAGGTCAATAGTTTTTGGCAAAGCCAACTGAACTGTTTTTATATTCTTTTTCTATCCCATGAAGTATGAACAGATATGCATCAAATCATTATTAGGATAATATTTCTTTTAATATATTTCAATTAATTCCAAATTATCACTCAAATTGTTAATATATTTTCTGAGGTGACTTTTATTTTCATTTATTTACTGAATTTTTTGTATGGTTTCAATGCAATTTAATAAATCTTCAGTGAATGCCTGAACCGTGAGAATTTTGAGCGTTATACCTAAGAATAGTGTCCTGAACAGAGTGGAGAATTGTACTGAAGAGATTTTAGAGGCTTTCTACTCTCCGTTTAATAGCATCGGGTAACATAGTGATTATAGAGTATGGCAAGGTAAGAACTCTAAGAATATGCAGCCAAGAGTTACAAAGCACCTTTCATTTTCACGTGAAACAAAAATGAGATACCAAGAAGTCAAAAAACTCAATTAACAACATACAGCCAGTTTGCCAGTTATCCCCAAATCTAGACTTTCCTTTCTTGACACCAGTGCAATTATATTCCCATTACAGTCAATTAGTATGGTCTAGATGGATAAACTTTGGTTTAATAAAGCAATCAATCATAAGCTCATTACCTTAATACAATACCATTTTAATTTTCACACATTAACTTAGTATCATTTCCATATATATGTGTGCTTCATATATATATATATATATACATTTATATATAAAGTCCACAACATACACACTATTTTCCATTTCATTTTATTTCACTTAGCATTAAAACTAGGTATTTTATGTATGATGGCTTGGATCTGTTTCAAAATAATTGCAGGTGGCAACAGTGGTAAAGAACCTGCCTGCCAGCGCAGGAGACACAGGAGATGCAGGTTCAATCCCCGGGTCGGGAAGGTCCCCGGCAGAGGGCATGGCAACCCACTCCAGTATTCTTGCCTGGAGAATCTCATGGACAGAGGAGCCTGGTAGGCTACAGTCCACAGGATCACACAGAGTTAGACATGACTGAAGTGACTTAGCACACACGCATGCATGCTCAATCTAGTTGCGGGGAGTGGGTGTGTAAAAGAAAAAAGATTGCCCAAGAATTAATAATCACTGAAGCTGGGTGATGACTCCATCCTGGGACTCATTACTCTTTTCTACCTACTTTTTTATGTGTTCAAAATGCATATTAGAATCAAGTAAATAAGTTTATGTGATTTATATGTTGGAGAATATTCATATTTAATGGCAGATTAAAATACACATCATTATTTGAGAGACCACCCACAGGCAGTGTGTCCACTGAAATACACTGCCTATTTCAGTTTCCTAATATACCTGAGTCACTGCATTCATTTTCCTTTTTGTACACATAGCTTCAAATTCAGGTCTTAGCTGGAGCTGCTGCTGCTCCTCTTCAAAGTCTACCAGGTCCCACTCATATTCCAGTCTGGCTTGTCGCTGCTTCCAAAACTCCAAAAACAATGTGACTATGGGCAAAGAAATATATAAAAACAAATATAATAAGGAGATGGCACAATAAATGAATAAGAAGTCAATAATTGGGTTTTCTTTCCTTTAGAAAAATCATTTTGGTTGTATGATGGTTATTCTGTTACTATTATGTTTGATGATAAAACTATAATACTATGAATTTTAGTATAATACTACAAAATAGTACTGAAATAACTCTATATATAAATAAAAATTAGTTTCGTAGACAAACATAGAAAACTTTTTTTTAGGCACACTATTCTCTCTTTCTTCATTCAGATAACTGAAATAATATTTGAATGTGACATTTTACTATCACCTTGATTTTGTTTACATGTTTCACTGAAATCATTCAAGCAACAGTACCACTTTCTCAGGCTTAGGGAAATTTAAGGAAAATATAAGAGCCATTTCACAGCTCAATATCTTTCTTTGTGCCTCTGTGTTTCTCTCCTCTGTCTACATCTGTTGGTCTGTCCCTCTCTGTATATGAAAGTGAAGTCGCTCAGTTGTTGTTTAGTTGCTAAGTTGTGTCTGACTCTTTTGCGACCCCATGGACTGTAGCCCACCAGGCTCCTCTGTCCATGGAATTTTCCAGGCAAGAGTACTGGAGTGGATTGCCATTTCCTTCTCCAGGGGATCTTCCTGACCCAGGGATCGAACCCGGGTCTCCTGCATTGCAGGCAGACACTTTACCATCTGAGCCACCAGGGAAGCACCTGGTGTATAATGTATATATTATACATATATATATAGTATATTATATATAATAATAATTGTATATTATAATTATACATTATATATATACAATATATATATAGTTTTTTAAATAAACTATCACTTAAATAATAATATATTTAGAGAAAAGCACACAAACATGATCAGTACCCCCAGAAACTCTCCCTTAGAACCTTAAAGCATAGATGTAACTGGTTTTTAAATATATATATATGAATATATAAAACACACACACACAGCAATTTCTTTAACAATTTGTCTATCAATGGACATTTAGGCTGTTTCCACTCCACACCTTGGTTAATGCATTAATAAAGAGTGTTGCAGTGAATATAGGAATGCTAATATCTCTTTGAGATCCTGATTTCAATTATTTTGGGTAAATATCCAGAAGTGGGATTGCTGCATCATATGGAAGTTCTACTTTTAATTTTTGAGGAACTTCCACACTGTTTTCCAGTTGTGCCGTTTAGCACTCCCATCCATAGTATACAGGAGTTCATTATAATTCTCAACATCCTCATTAACATGTCTTTTTTTTTTTTTGGTAACAGTCATCCTGACAGGTATGGGATACCATCTCATTGTGGTTTGATTTGCATTTCCCTGAGAACTGGCAAAGGTCAGTTTTCATTCCAATCCCAAAGAAAGGCAATGCCAAAGAATGCTCAAACTACCGCACAATTGCACTCATCTCACACACTAGTAAAGTCATGCTCAAAATTCTCCAAGCCAGGCTTCAGCAATATGTGAACCGTGAACTCCCAGATGTTCAAGCTGGTTTTAGAAAAGGCAGAGGCACCAGAGATCAAATTGCCAACATCCGCTGGATCATGGAAAAAGCAAGAGAGTTCCAGAAAAACATCTATTTCTGCTTCATTGACTATGCCAAAGCCTTTGACTGTGTGGATCACAATAAACTGTGGGAAATTCTGAAAGAGATGGGAATACCAGACCACCTGACCTGCCTCTTGAGAAACCTGTATGCAGGTCAGGAAGCAACCATTAGAACTGGACATGGAACAACAGACTGGTTCCAAATAGGAAAAGGAGTACGTCAAGGCTGTATACTGTCACCCTGCTTATTTAACTTATATGCAGAGTACATCATGAGGAACGCTGGGCTGGAAGAAGCACAAGCTGGAATCAAGATTGCTGGGAGAAATATCAATAACCTCAGATATGCAGATGACACCATCCTTGTGGCAGAAAGTGAAGAAGAATTAAAGAACCTCTTGATGAAAGTGAAAGAGGAGAGTGAAAAAGTTGGATTAAAGCTCAACATTCAGAGAACTAAGATCATGGCATCTGGCCCCATCACTTCATGGGAAAGATATGGGGAAACAGTGGAAACAGTGTCAGACATTATTTTGGGGGAGCTTCAAAATCACTGCAGATGCTGATTGCAGCCATGAAATTAAGAGACGCTTACTCCTTAGAAGGAAAGTTATGACCAACCTAGATAGCATATTAAAAAGCAGAGACATTACTTTGCCAACCAAGGTCCATCTAGTCAAGGCTATGGTTTTTCCAGTGAGTCATGTATGGATCTGAGAGTTGGACTGTGAAGAAAGCTGATCGCCAAAGAATTGATGTTTTTGAACTGTGGTGTTGGAGAAGACTCTTGAAGTAAAGAAAATTATACTTGATGAATGTAGATAGAAAGAACCTTAACAAAACAGCAGCAAATCAAATTCAGCAATATAGTAAAGAATCATACACCATGATCAAATGAGATTTATTCCAGGGATATAAGGATAGTTCAATACCCATAAATTGATCAACATGGTATATCATATTAACAAAATAAATGATTTAAAAAAAACCATCTCAACAAATGCAGAAACAGCATTTAACAGAATTCAACATCCATTTTGATAAAAACTCTCAAAACTATGGGTATAAATACAATGTATTTCAATATAAGGCTATACATGACAGGTCCACAGTTATCATCATAGTCAATGGTGAAAAGCTGAAAACTTTTCCTTTATGATCAAGGATAAAACAAAAATTCCCATTCGTGCCACTTCTATTCAACTGAGCACTGGAAGTGTAGCCAGAGCAATTACTCAAGAAAAAAAAATACATAAATTAGAAAGAAAAAGGGAAAGAAGTAAAACTGTCTCTGTTTTCATATAACATTAAATTACAAAAAAATCCTAGAGTCTCCACCAAAAAACTGTTAGAGTAAAAAATTTAGCCAAGTTCCAGGATAAAAATAAATACATTAAAACAGTTGTGTTTCTATATACTACTCATGTACTATCAGAAAGAGGAATTAAGAAAACAATCCCATTTATAATAACATCAAAAAGAACAAGATACCCAGGGAAAAATGTAACCAAGGAAGTGAAAGATATATATATACTATATAAGACACTGATGAAAGAAACTGAAGATAGAAACAAATGGAAAGATAGTCCATGCTCATAGACTGGAGGAATATAAAAATGTCCATACTGCCCAAGTGATCTCCAGATTTAATACAATTCCTACCAAAATCCCAATGCTATTTTTCACAGAAATAGAGAAAACAATGCTAAAATTTGTATAGGGCCAGAAAAGACTTCAAATGAACAGAATAATCTTGAGAAAGAAGAACAAAGCACTAGGCATCATATTCCTGATCTCAATATAACAAAGCTATGGTAATCAAAGTAGTATGGTACAATTGGCATGGCAATACAAAGAAACACACAGACCTAGAGAACACAATCAAGGGCTCAAAAATAATCCCATGTATTATGGTCAATTAATATCTGACATAGGGTCCGAGAATATTCAATGAGGAAAGAATAGTTCCTTCTATAAATGGTTTTGGGAAAATTGGATACTTGTTTGCAGGACAAACCGAAGAAAAGGGAACCATTGTGTAGGAACATAAATTGGCATAGAGTCATTATGGAAAACAGTATGAAGGTGACTTAAAAATTAAAAATGTAACTATAACATGGAAGCAATTCCACTTTTATTCATATCTCCAAAGAAAAGAAAATCACTATCGTGAAGATATCTTCACCTCCACATTCACTGCAGCTGCTGGGTGTTCCACGTACGGTTGCTCTTCTGTTTGTTATGACGTGTAAGGTTAGTGTTGGTGTACAAGCTCTCTCAGTGGAAAGAACTGAAAAGTATTACATCTGTTGTAATTTGTATATATACCTGTCATCCATTTCTGATTCCAAAAAAAATGACAGAGGCAGGACCTGTCTGGCCCATGATGAAGAGATGTCCATACACTAACTTAACCAGAGGAGGTTGGGGAATTGCGGGTGAGACCTCACTGTCCCGTTTTCTCTTTGAATTGGGGCTTTTCTCTTCAGACAAGCAGTCAAGCAGAAGTGACAGAAACCCATAAACCCCTCTGAGACACACACACCCTCACACGTTTAGGTGTCCTTTTGACTGAATCAAGTTACCCTGCTCCTTTGGCCAGTTTTTAAATGCACACACTTGTGCTTTGTTAAAGACTGTTTGTTAAACTGGGGAGAAAAAAATGTCTACCTTTTCCCAGGGTCCCCCAGATTTTGAGACATGTCTTAGACGTCTTTAGGCCTCTTGACAACTTACTCTTACAGAAAATACTCTCCTCACTGATAACAGGAGAAACTTCATGACACTTACTTCCCATGGGATACAAAAGAGAAGAGGTACTGGGGCATTTCCAAACTTAAGGGGAATTCCACTTTATACGGGAACTTCTAACCAAATAGAATTTGACACAGGGAACTTAAATTCAAATGTTGATGTATGAGCCCTCAGAAATTTTTGAGTCTTGTTCAAGTTTGTGTCCATGACTCAATATCCTCTAGCCACCAAATACTTAACATTTATTCTCCTGAATTAAGCAATAATTGAGCCTATTTTTACACAGCAACAAGAGGGAATGTGATCTGAATACGTATGAAGTTTCAAAAATGAAAGTGTTCTGGACCAAGGACTAACAACCACGGATGTAGACTCCATTAAGGTAGTGATGCTAGCAGAGACATAAAGACGTAAAATCACTTTTGGTTTATAAGGTATGCCAACTGTGTATGTTATATGAATAGCCATATAACATAAAACACAGAGAAAGCTGTTTTCACGTAACTATTTACTTACCCCAAATTCCCATGAAAATGGCAAAGAACACTGTTGACTCATTGTCAAATAAATGGGAGACCTGCAAAACAATATCAGAAAGACTGCTTAGTATCAAATGCAATACAAAAGGAGACAAACTGCAAGCCTTCAAGCATACCACAATACATACGTACCTTTGAAGCCAAACAGGTTGAATTTAGTCTCCAATAGTCACACAGTTCATCACAGAGTGGGCACATGATAATTTGACCCCCAATCTCAGGATCACAGATCTCAGCGCTGCAGAGGGAAGAGCAAAGTTGCTTGGTTTTGTTTTGGCCACGCCTTGTGGCATTTGTTGCTTAGTTGCTAAGTGTCCAACTCATTTGTGACCTCATGGTCTGCAGCCTGCCAGGTGCCTCTGTCCATGGGATTTCCCAGGGAAGAATACTGGAGTAGGTTGCCATTTCCTTCTCTGTGCCTCATGGCATAAAGAATCTCAGTTCCTCAACCAGGGACAGACACCATGTCTTATATAGTGGTAGTGCACGGTGCTAACTGCTGGACTACCAGGGAATTCCCAAGAGTAATACTATTTTAAAAGATGTGTTTGGTATGCGCATGTTTGTTCTCAAGGGGGAAGGGGTATGCACATGTGCTGAGTTGCCTGAAAGTGAAAGTGAAGTCCTCAGTCGTCTCCGACTCTTTGTGACCCCATGGGCTGTAGCCTACCACCCTCCTCTGTCCATGGGATTTTCCAGGCAAGAATACTGGAGTGGATTGTCATTTCCTTCTCCAGGGGATCTTCCTGACCCAGGGATCAAACCTGGGTCTCCCGCGTTAAAGGCAGATGCTTTACCGTCTGAGCCACCAGGGAAGTCCTAAGTTGCCTGAGTTGCATCTAACTCTATGCGACCCTATGGACTTTAGCCTGACAGGCTCCTCTGTCCATGGGGATTCTCCAGACAAGAATACTGGAGTGGGTTGCCATGCCTGTCTCCAGGGCATCTTCCCAACCCAGGAATCAAATCCACATCTCCTACGGCTCCTGCATTGCAGGCAGATTCTTTACTGCTGTGCTACTGGGGAAGCCCTGAAAAGGGGTGGGGTGGGAGGAATTGAGAGGTTGGAATGACTCATATACACTATCGATACTATGTATAAAATAGACAACAGATAGGAACATACTATATAGCACATTAACACACTGTGGTATCCTAAATAGAAGGGAAATCCAAAAGGGAGGGGATATATGTAAATATACATATGGCTGATTCATTTTGTGATGCAGTAGAAGCTAGCACAATATTGCAAAGTAACTACACTGCAATAAAGATTAAATGATAATAATAAATAGCTAAATAAAACATTCCAAGAAAAAAAAAAAGTGATGTGTTTGGGTGAAAGTCCAAAGCTATTCTTATTGAAACACCTTTATACAATTTTTCACATATGGGACAGGGTAATATAGCAGCAACTTTTGTAGGTCAAATCATGCTTAAGGAACAGAATCTTTAGAGCCCATTCTTAAACAGACTTTCCATAAAGTACCAAGTGAGAGGTAGCTGTTGTGTTTGGGTCTTTTTCAGAAATATCAATTATCTGCTGTAATAAAAAACATTCTGACACAAATTCCAGAAAAATACAATTTTGGTTAGCACAAGATTCTGTTTGGGCAGCTCAGCTGCACTTACCTGCTTGAGGTATTAGGAATTGTTAATACACCATAAATAAAACAAGCTAAGCCAACCACAGCTGCAAAAAACAGCATTTCTGTGTAAAATCCAAGAAAGACGAAATAGATGCCAATTTTTTCTCCATAATAATCCCTGTGAAAGAAGGTAAAAATAAAATCAGAGGCTGCAAGAATAATGCACTTCAGAGAGTCTTGGTTTTCCATTCAGACACACTTGTATTCTAACTTTGGCCCCATTGCCTCCTAGCCCTGTAATTTTGATAAAGTTACTCAAAGTTCTAAACTTTAGTTTCCACATCATAAAATGCAGCATGCTGCTTATTTATAGACTTGGTGTAAGGATTGAAAGAGACAACACATATAAATAAGAAGCCAACTGAGTGGAAGTTAAGATTTAATTTTAAATAATCAGGTAATTTGAAAAACTTTGAAATTTTAAAGAGAGTTTAAATGTTTTGAAATAAAGTACACAACGTGTTTCTAGCAATTAACAAATTAAAATCACATTCACAATGTGTCCCAAGACTTCTGCTTTATCTCTAAGATTGAAGAAAGTACTTGGACCACAATGGATGAGGGTAGTTTTACGTATGAATTTTTATCTTCCTCTAACTCTGGACCTCTGATGGATCATACAGAACAGTAAGATAGGGTACAAGCCAAGGAATAAAAAATGAGTGTGCAATAATATTCCAAACAATATATGGGCTCAGCTCTTGCTTTATAAGTTAAAAAATGACAGCATTCAGTTCAGTTCAGTTCAGTTCAGTTGCTCAGTCGTGTCCGACTCTCCGCGACCCCATGAATCACAGCACGCCAGGCCTCCCTGTCCATCATCAACTCCCGGAGTTCACTCAAACTCATGTCCACAGAGTCGGTGATGCCATCCAGCCATCTCATTCTCCGTCGTCCCCTTCTCCTCCTGCCCCCAACCTTTCCCAGCATCAGAGTCTTTTCCAGTGAGTCAACTCGTCGCATGAGGCATTAGTTAGCACAAATGTTCAAATTTTATAATCAAGTTGTTATCTTTTTTCTGCTGTTGTTTTTTAAACTAACTCTTCCCTTAAGGAATCTCTCAAAGACCCAGAGAATGTTTTTTCTGTCTCAAAAAACTAGACTTCAATAAAAAAATTAAAAAAAAACACACAAAACAGGTTAATCTTCCCCCTTATTCATATAGAGTTCAGCTCACCAAACATATGAAGTCTTTCCACAGCTTCCTAATCAGAGAGATGTGATTATTCTTGGACACTAATAGCATGGTATATATAAATCTATTATACCATTTATGATTAAATTGTAATTTCCACACTCAAAAAAACACAAATATAAACATAAAGGGTTTAAATTTTACATAATACAAACTTAACATAAACTTAATTTCCCAATGAGAAGGTTTTAAAATATTTTTCTCACTCAATATTATTGACCTCCCATCCTTCAGTTTTCAAAATTTCTAATATTTTCTAACAAAAGAGGGATCTTTCTGCTTGTACCATCTTCTATTCTTCTCAGTGGTAATAAACATTTTTACATGGTTGTTTTTTCCTTGTTCTGCTTTTCAAATTACTATAAACCTGAAATTAAACTATGATTCCATTGTATTCCCTTGTTAATTTACTTACAACTTCCTTAGTTCACTCACAAAAGATGAGTAAACTTGCTTTTTCTCCCTTCTTTTTTGCTGAAGAATACAGCAATTATTATGATACTGCATATCATCAAAATAAAAAGAATAAAAATATCTGAATATCAGTTTATGAGTTCCCTAGTAATTTTCTGGTTAGGTGCATAGCAGTAATATTGATGTTTTACCTTAAAATGACTGATTCTATAGTTTGAATATGTATAATATATAATTTATAACAGCAACAAAAATACAAACTACTGAGGATTAAACTTAAGAAGATTTTATAACTCTACAATACCGTTGAAAAAACCCAAAGTAGACTTAAACAAAGACACAGCTTTCCCTTGACATAACTTTTCCTTGATTAGAATGTCCCTACCAGCCTACCTAATTTATAAACTTAATGCAATTTCTTAAAAATACCAACCATCTTTTTTAGTAACAAGATAGACAAGTTGAGATTCAAGCTTATATGGAAGGATAAATTTGCAGAATGTACAAAGAAACACTGACTATGATGAGTTATTAGCCCAACTAGATATTAAAATACACTAGAGCTAAACCTCTACAATTAAAACAGCCTTCAAATCACTTTACTATACACTTGAAACTAACACAACATATCGCAAATCAACCATAATATAAAATAAAAATTAAATTTATAAAAACACCTTGCTACTGGTGCATGGATAGTTAGCAAGATCAACCAAATAGAACATCCAGCAATCAGCTAGAGTACATACAGAAATCTAGCACATGATAAAGGGTTTCCCAGGTGGCACAGTGATAAAGAACCTGTCTGCCAGTGCAGGAGATGCAGGAGACACAGGTTCAATCCCTGGGTTGGGAAGATCCCCTGGAGAAGTAAATGACAACCTACTCCAGTGTTTTTGTCTGAAGAATGCCATGGACAGAGGAGCCTGGCAGGCTACAGTCCATGGGGCTGCAAGGAGTCAGACACAACTGACTGAGCACATGTGATACAGGTGGTACCTCAAATCACTGAGGCAATGATAAACGTTTTAATAATATTAATATTTTGGGGACAAGCAGACAAAAGTAGATCTATTCTTTGAATAGAAAGAGCATGTTTAACTCTATAAGAAACTATCAAAAATGTTGTTTCAAAGTTGCTATACCATTTTGTATCCCCATCACCAACCTTTGAGATTTCAAGTTTCCCCACATCCCTAACAGCCCTTATTGATGCCAATCTTTTCAATGTTAGCTATTTTAGTGGGTGTGCAGTGGTATTTCAATGGCATTTTAATTTTTATACCCTAAGTGAATAAAGATAGTGTACATCTCTGGAGAGTCCCTTGGACTGCAAGGAGATCAAACCAGTCAGTCTAAAGGAAATCAACCCTAAGTATTCACTGGAAGGATGGTTGCTGAAGCTGAAGCACCAATACTTTGGCCACCTGATGCAAAGAGCCGACTCACTGGAAAAGACCCTGACACTGGGGAAAACGGAAGGCAAAAGGAGAAGGGGGCAGCAGAGGATGAGATGGTGAGATAGCGTGACAGACTCAATGCACACGAACTGGAGCAAACTGCAGGAGATCGTGGAGGAAAGCAAAGCCTGGAGTGCTGCAGTCATGGGGCTGCAGAGAGACACGACTTAGTGACTGATCAGCAACAACATCTTTTGACATACTTACTGGCAACCCATAAATATATTTCTTTGCTGAAAAATCTTTTATAATCTTTTTCCATTTTATTTTTATCATTGAGTCGTAAAAGTTCTGTAAGTATTCTGGGTAAAAGTCCTTTACTGATACGTGTGTTGTGCAAGCATTTTCTGCAGCCTATAGTTTGCTCTTTATTTCTGTAACAGTGTTTTTTAAAGAGCATACATTCTAACTTTTGAAATTAATGTTTTTAAAATTGTGCTTTTTGCATTTTTTCTGACAAGTCCATGCCTAACTCCAGACCGCAGTTTTCTCCTATATGTTCTAGAAGTTTTGTAGCTGTAGTCCTTATAATTAGTTCTCTTATTTATTTCAAGTTAGTTTAAATTTTTATACAGGAAAGAGTCAAGATTCATGCTTTTCATGTAGATAGCCACTTGTTTTAGTATCATATTTTGGAAGGACTATGCTTCCCCCAATGAACAACAAGCACTTTCATTGAGAATCTATCTATCTATTTCAGGACTCTCCTTTTATTAAATATTTTTCTTTGGAAATAATTTCAAATATAGAAGTAAAGTTGCAAGAATAATTCAAATAATACCTAAGTACCCTTTAATTCTTTTATTATAAATAAAACATTGTTCCATTGCATTTTGTCTCACTTCATATATTACCCCATATATATGTGTGTATGAACTTCCCTATAGCTCAGATGGTAAAGAATCTGCCTGCAAGGCATGAGACCAGGGTTTGATCCCTGGGTCAGTAAGATCCCCTGGAGAAGAAAATGGCAATTCACTCCAGTATTCTTGCCTGGAGAATTTCATGGACAGAGGAGCCTGGCAGGCTACAGTCCATGGGGTCACAAAGAGTCAGACACGACTAAGTAACTAACACACACGTGTATGCGTGTGTGTACACACTGTCCATGGGGATTCTCCAGGAAAGAATACTGGAGTGGGTTTCCCTGCCCTACTCCAGGGAATCTTCCTGACCCAGGGATCAAACCCAGGTTTTCCGCATTGCAGGTGGATTCTTTACCGTCTGAGTCACCAGGGAAGCCTAAGAATACTAGAGTGGGTAGCTGTATATATATATATTTGAATTACTTACAAATAAGTTGTTTGAATATGTACTTCATGGTCCTTCACCTTAAATACTTCATTGTCTATTAGTAAGAATAAGGATACTGTCCTACACAATCACTGAGAAGCAAGCTGAAGGATAATAACTGCTTTGTGCAGTTCCTTTCTCTGTGATAACATGGTGTTTTCTTTCCTGTCTTTTCGGTTTACCTGGTTAAAAACTTCACACCTACTCATTAATTCTTTACATAAATTTTGTTAAAATTTTAACTTTATTTTAAAGATTATCTCATTACTGAAATGGAAAAGCAGTACAGTTTGATATAAATGAAAAGCTATAATATGATTAAAAACTTTAAAAAGTTATTAAATTTAAGTTAGATACTGCTATCTGATGAAATATCTGAGCTTCCACTTTGTTCTTAAAGAAAATCAGAAAGTGCTAACAAGGTTCTGATCTGAGATGTAATGTGTTTGTCTATATCAAAGGTTATAAGTATAAACCTTTGGGGAATATTTATAGCAGAAATATCTGTAGACAGCTAAGTACTCTCAATATATTTTCAACAATGTAAAATATGTAAGCCTCATTCTGACAACCTTGCTTATTTGAAAGTATACTATGAAAACATTCTCTGAGGGCACAGTGTCTGCAAATGTTCTTAACAGCACTGACAGTAATAGTGAACATTTTGAAACAGCCTAATCTTTTTCAACAGAAAAATAGATAAAAGAGTTATGCAGAATTTATAATATGGTACTCTGTGTTCTGTTAAAAAGCAGAAGATAGATCTGGGTGCATTCACAGGGAAGTATACGAATAATATATTATTTAGTGATAAAATCTTTGCAAAAAAGTAAGTAAAGATTCCCTTGCTCCAGGAAAAAAACGTTTGTGTATGTATTTTGTTATGCATGCCCATAAAAATAAAGCTGAATGGCTATCACCAAATCAAGCATAGTTACTTTGGTTGACTTTAAGGGAGGTGTAATTTCACTTAAAACTTTGCACCCATCTTTATTGCTTAGAATTTTTTCAGATACATGTCCTACTTTTATAACTTAAAAAATTAAATGACCACTAATCAGAACAACTAAATATCCATCCAATGAAGAGTTCATATAACGATTTATAGAAACCGTTGTTTATATGCTAGCTGTCTTTTATTTATTCTTAAAAATTTCCCTTCTTATTTGTCTTTAATGAAACTGCTGGAATAACATTTCAGTTGACTTGCATATACACATCCAAATTGGTCTTATAAAAAAGAAGCTGTGATGCTGTGCAAGCAGAGCAGTTAAAACATAAATCATTGAGTAAAAATACCGAACCATGGGTTCTGTCATCTGATTGTTTCTTTACTGAAACCATGGCAGGAGTCTCCTAACATCCTGTATGTATGTAGCATTGTTATGGTTCAAAGCAAGAACCTGCAACCAGAGTCTTCTTGCACAGAGAATGAAACTAAGAATTGAAATAATAGAAAGACTGCCTTCACAGCTGAGATTGATATATACAAACCATATACAACCTTTCTGTTATCTTCTAAGTTCCTGGACCCAGAGAAAAAAAAAAAACAAAAAATAAATATATTAAACACTAAGTGCTAACCCCATTCTAAAAAATATACATATATCATTTAATTATCAAATAACCCCAAAGGAAAAATTCTATTGTTATTTCTATTTTACAGATGAGTCTCCTAGAGGTTAAATAACTTGAACATGTTTATATGTTTCTAGGAGAAAGAACTTGGATCTGAACCTAATCTACCTAAATACTAAGGCCTAACCTCTGAAACATCGAGCTGTCTCTGCATAGTGGTTAAGACCATTCTCACAACAGCATTTTTCTCACAAATGAATGACTAAATGATAGTTTAGATACAAAACTGGGCAGATGGGAAATACAGTGGGTGAAAATAGTAAAAAGAATGGAAAGTGATGCCATTGTGAATAAAAAGGACATAATCAAGTTTTAATCAGTTTAATTTTGTGTAAGAAACTTACCTAATCAAATTAAAAGGCTGCTCCTTGTAAAAGTAAGAAAACCGAGCCCAGTTCTGGTGGAGTATGTTCCTTTGATTGACAGGATTAGGAGGTTCTGATGCCTTCCAATATTGACCCTACAGCAGGCAAGAAGAAATTACTGAACAGCAAAACAAAAGACAAAGGATAATGAAGGAGCACTACTTTCATAAGGTGAGTGAATGAGGCAAATGTTCTTTTTAATTTTTCAATTTGGATTTTGATATTCCATCGATGTAAATTACAGTATCATGTAGTATATTATGGGCTCCCCTGATAGTTCAGTTGGGAAAGAATCTGCCTACAATGTGGGAGACCTGGGTTCAATCCCTGGGTTGGGAAGATCCCCTGGAGAAGGGAATGGCTACCCACTCCAGTATTCTGGCCTGGAGAATTCCATGGAGTGTATAGTGCATGGGATCGCAAAGAATCGGACACGACTGAGCGACTTTCACTTTCATGTATTATAGAGTATAGTATATTTGCTACACTCTGTAACAAATGAGAATAACAGTGCTTTATTTATTGAATTCTCACACCCAGTTATCTAAAACCACAAGTGGAAGCCTGAGACTGGTTTAACTCAAGCTGCTCCTTTGATGTGAAATGCTCCTTTCATTCCTACTCAAGTTCCAATAGTCACAGCTCAGGGATTCCTACAACTATAACTGGCTGGGACTCTGAAAATAGGCTGACTTTTTAATTTTATTGATGAAAAAAACAACCTCAAGCAAAGTTAAGTGAATGATCCAAAGTCACTGGCTATCACTGACACCCATTTCCCAAAAAACTTAATTAAAATATATAAAACAGACTTTTAGACTTCAGTTCAGTTCAGTTTAGTCACTCAGTCATACCAGACTCTTTGGGAACCCATGGACTGCAGCACGCCAGGCTTCGCTGTCCATCACCATCTCCCAGAGCTTGCTCAAACTCATGTAAATTGAGTTGCTGATGCCATCCAACCATCTCATCTTCTGCCATCCCCTTCTCTTCCTGCCTTCAATCTTTCCAGGCATCAGGGTCTTTTCCAATGAGTCAGTTCTTTGCATAAGAACATACTGAAGCATATTGGAGAACATAAGCATACTGGAGCTTCAGCTTCCCATCAGTCCTTCAATGAGTATTCAGGACTGATTTAGTTTAGGATTGACTGGTTTGATCTCTGTGCAGTCCAAGGGACTCTGAAGAGTCTTTTCCAGCACCATAGTCCAAAAGCATCAATTCTTCAGCTCTCAGCATTCTTTATGGTTCAACTCCCACATCCATACATGACTATTGGAAAAACCATAGCTTTGACTAGATGGACATTTGTTGGCAAAGTTATGTCTGTACTTTTTAATATGCTGTCTAGGTTGGTCATAGCTTTTCTTCCAAGGAGCATGTATCTTTAAATTTCATGGCTGCAATCACCATCTTCAGTGATTTTGGAGCCCAAGGAAATAGTCTGTCACTGTTTCCACTGTTTCGCCATCTATTTGCCATGAAGTGATGGGACCGGATGCCATTATCTTATTTTTTTGAATGTTTAGTTTTAGTCAGCTTTTTCACTCTCCTCTTTCCCTTTCATCATGAGGCTCTTTAGTTTCTCTCCTCTTTCTGCCATAACAGTGGTGTCATCTGAATATCTGAAGTTATTGATATTTCTCCCAGCAGTCTTGCTTCCAACTTGGGCTTCATCCAGCCCGGCCTTGCCTGTACTCTGCATATAAGTTAAATAATCATGGTGACAATATACAGCCTTGATGTACTCCTTTCCCAATTTGGAACCAGTCCATTGCTGCATGTCTGGTTCTGTTGCTTCTTGACCTGCATATAAATTTCTAAGGAGGCAGGCAAGGTGGTCTGGTATTCCCATCTCTTTAAGAATTTTCCACAGTTTGTTGCAATCCACATAGTCAAAGGCACTTCAGAGCCTCAATATTATTTCATGCATAAGTTCCTCCCCCATTTTTAGGTACCAATGGCGCTCCACTCCAGTACTCTTGCCTGGAAAATCCCATGGATGGAGGAGCCTGGTGGGCTGCAGTCCATGGGGTCGCTAAGAGTCGGACATGACTGAGCGACTTCACTTTCACTCTTCACTTTCATGCACTGGAGAAGGAAATGGCAACCCACTCCAGTATTCTTGCCTGGAGAATCCCAGGGACGGGGGAGCCTGGTTGGCTGCCATCTATGGGGTCACACAGATTCAGACACGGCTGAAGTGACACAGCAGCAGCAGCCTTATTATTGTTGTTTAGTTGCTAAGTTGTGCAACCCCATGGATTGTAGCCTGCCCGGCTCTTCTCCCCTTGGCATTTCTGAGGCAAGGATACTGGAGTGGGTTACCATTTCCTTCTCCAGGGGAACTTCCCGACCGAGGGATTGAACCCATGTCTCCTGCACTGGCAGGTGGGTTATTTACCACTGAAACAGGGAAGCTCTGAGTAGTCTTATTTATATAAAATTAATTAGGTTTTAGCAGAGCTCTGTCTAGGGCTTCTCAGATGGTACAGTGGTAAAGAATCTGCCATCCAGTACAGAAGATGCAGGAGACACAAGCTTGCTCCCTGGGTTGGAAGATTTCCTGGAGTAGGAAAAGGCAACCCACTCTAGAATTCTTGCCTGAAAAATTCCAAGGACAGAGGAGCCTGGCGGGCTACAGTCCATGGGGTTGCAGAGAGCAGGACCTGACTGAGTGACTCAGTATACATGCAGAGCACTATCTATATATATATTTGTTCAATATTGTTTCTTTAACTGTTTGCCTAGAAAAGCAAACTGCTAAAGACAACATGGAGCAAACACCTAATTTAAAATTAAACACATACGAAAATCTCTGTATGACAAGGTATAAAATTTTATATCATCCAGATTCCAACTTTCGTCTCCTATAGCTAATCGTACTGAATTTTGAGAAACGACAAAGAAAAAAGTAGCCTATCTGGATATCTTAAAAAAAAAAAAAGTTTCTTTAAAGCATGTAAGGGAAAAATCTAGTACCTAAACCTGTATTGAGGAGAGAATAAAGAAAAAGATAAAAATTAACAGTAAATGATAGCTCTCTCTAGCAACAGCCTAATAAAACTGATTTTCTAGTGAGCATGGAGGACTCTACAAGAAGGCTAGATATATGGATTAAAATTGCTGGTTACTGAAGACAGTTTGATAGAAAAGAATCAATGCCCTGAAAACAAACAATCCTCAAAATTTTTAAGAAAAAAAAGCGACTTCCTGGTGGCACAGTGGATGAGGATCTTCCTGCCAAAGAAGGGGACAGCCTTTGATCCGTGGTCCCGGAGGATTCCACATGTCATGGAGCAACTAGGCCCACGTGGCACAACTCCTGAGCCCATGTGCCGCAACTACTAAAGCCCGTGTGCTATAGCGCCCACATCACAACTACTGAGCCTGCGTGCAGCAACTACTGAAGCCTGCGTGCCCAAGAGCCCACACTCTGCAGCTACTAACCCCACATGTTGCAACTGCTACAGCCTGGGCACCTCAAGCCTATGCTCTGAAACAAGAGGAGCTACCGCAATGAGAAGCCTACACACCGCAACCAAGGGTAGCAAAGGGTGGCCCCCACTTGCCACGACTAGAGAAAGCCTGTTTGCAGCAAGAATGACCCAGCGCAACCATAAATAAATATAGATAACATTTTTAAAAAAGATGAAAGTCAATGAAACTGATTTTTCTGCTTGCTAGGAACTGAAAATATTTTTTAAAATCTTAAAAAAAAAAAAGAATGAACCCATTGGTGAAGAAAGATGTACAAAGACTGCATTGCAAAGTGTCTATTAACCTTCCATAGATCTCTCTGCTTGATCAAATGTCTTGGCATTGTTTAAAATACATAATCCCTTAGAAGTTCTAGGGCCCAGGGGGGGAAAAAAATTTGTGTGTGGAGTGTATGGGGGGAGTTTCTCTAACACAAGTTAAATTCACCTCAATTGATACTTGTATTGAGACTTGCCACTCTGTGGAAAATTCCTCTATACCCTTGTAGCTAACATAGGAAAGATAATCAACTAACCAATGTTGAACAGACTTAGAGTCAACAGCTGCTGCTGCTGCTGCTGCTAAGTCACTTCAGTCGTGTCCGACTCTGTGTGACCCCATAGACGGAAGCCCACCAGGCTCCCCCATCCCTGGGATTCTCCAGGCAAGAACACTGGAGTGTACACTTGAATAAATATTGACAGAGGATAGCTAAAAAATAGAGAGGTTGCCTTTGCGCTTTTGGAAACCATGAGAGCAACATAATTTTCAAAAACATGGGCAATGATTTAGATGCCACTTGTTCAAACAGAAATACCTAATTCTTCTATACTTTAAAGGCATGTGTTTCTCAAAAAGAGATCATCATCAAAAAGCCTTTCAAAGTGTGGACGAGTTAAACAGGAACAAAGGAAAGCAAAGCTCCAGGAAATGATCCTAAGTAGTTCACATGAATTTAGCCAAATCATGCCTGCTGATAACAGGTGATGAAATTTAAACACTAAATATCCAAAAGGAAAGATTTCTCTTAGACACCCCCAGAAACTAGGCTGTCTTGGTTGACAAGTCAAGCTGTAGGTTTGGTTGAATGGGTGCATGGTATAAATGTCACTTCTTTGTTGAACTCAACATGATCTGCCAGGCCCAAGGAATCCTTCTGCACAATCTCAGTTATTTGAATCTTTCTTATGGACTGAAGTCTTTAGCTTGTTTTTCATTTGTATTTACGCTTTACTTCCCAGAAATTCCTAGCCTGTGAGCCTGGATTCATGGTGTGTTCCAATAATACCTAACAAAATGATCTGCAAAGATGCATGTTTTGTTGCTCAGTCGTGTCTGTCTCTTTGCAACTCCATGGACTGTAGCCCACCAGACTCCTCTGTCCATGGAATTTTTTACATTATAACTAAAACCAATTGTACAGTTGATGAATGAATACAAGAATGCATGCAATTTAAGTCCTTTACAACTTCAAAACTTTACAAGTAAGAAAACATTTGATGAATCTGAATACAAATTTTCAAAAGCTATGAAAATTTTATGTTATAAAATGTTCTTTCACTAATAATATAACTTCCATTTTCAATATTGGTTCTAAAGAAAACTCATATGCAAATGTAAAGATGTTTTAATAAATTTCCATTGAAACCTCAATGTGGAGAGGTATTAACTACGTGTTTCAGCATAGTTCTCGGCTTGGACCTAGGGAATCCAAGGGATTTTCCCCAACATAAGTGAGATTAAGCAACCAGTTATGAAAGAGGAAGCAAATGGACGATTCTTTCTCCCAACAAGTAAGCCTCTGAATGTGGGAAAGCAAAAACAGGTTCAGTATTTCTAAAGCAAGCATATACTTACATCATGGAGTGGAAAGGCAGATGAGTAAGTGTGAGAATTTAGCAGTCTTTCAATGCCAAACCTTTTCTTCCCATCCTCCATGCCAAAAGGACACCGTGAGAGAATATAATAAACCTATGAGGTAAGCATAGATACACCTTTCAGAAGTTTATGCTTTTCACATTTTTCAAAATCACAATTTAACAATGTCTACTTTTTCACAGGAGAAGGGCATGGCAACCCACTCTAGTATTCTTGCCTGGAGAATCCCCATGGACAAAGGAGCCTGGCAGGCTACAGTCCATCAGGTCGCAAAAGAGTCAGACATGACTGAGTGACTAAACACACACACACACACACACACACACACTTTTTCTCAATGCAGATACAGGCTCTGGTAATGCAAGGAATCTTCCCCTTGCTGTTTGGGGGAAGATGCAGAAGGTGGGGTTGTGTAGAGTTACAGGTACTTCACCTCCTGGTTATGAGAGCTCCTTATTCCCTCAGGGAGAGGGAGACTGGCTTATAACTTATTTTTTCTTCTCACGTCCCAAGCTCCTCTGGGAGTTCTTTGTTCCAGAATTGATATTATAATTGGAGCTTTATGTTGGAGCCTATATCACTGCTCCTAACAGTTGAGTTAAAGTAATAGGGAGTAGAATTGACACTTGGCCAAGCTGTCTTGAATGCTTTCTAATTCGTTACTCTGATGTTTTATACAGGGCCTTTTCCTAATATTAACACAAGATGATGAATTTATTAACTCAAAAAGATCATACCTCTCTATATAACTACTATGAGATCATTTTTATATTTTTAATAGTCTTATCCTTTATAAAACTCTATATTTTCCTTGGGCTGTGTTCTTGTATATTTGTCAATTCAATCTCATCTGTTTTTTGTCTTTCAGAAACTTTTCAGAATTTCCGCTTTTCTTATTTCGGCCTTTTTAGCACTGTGTAGGTCTATTTCTCTTCCTCTCAGCTTTTAAACATTTTATTATCTAAGGAACTGCTGATTGCAAGGTCTGTTATCCTTGAATCATTATCTAATCTGGTTATTCATTTTAAGGGCTGTTTAACACTTACGTCTTGGTAAACAAATGATAATTTATGTGAGGTATTTTTAACTTTATAAATAATGTGATAAATATTAGCTGTTTTACATACTTTGGATTATTTCCCTAGGAAAGATTCACCAAAAAGAACTCCATATTGGGGAGCTAACAAAGTGGAAAACTTTATTCTTCCAGATATTAAGACTTATGATAAAGCTATGTTAATAAATTTGGCATGGTATTGTCAAATAAAAACAAATTTGGACTTAGGAAAGACTTTAAAGGATTAAAGGAAGAGGATGAGGCAGACTACTGCGACAGAGAGATGGGAACATGGAGAAGTAAGCCAGGTTCAGGACGTGTCTTTCTTTGTGTTAAGGAAGGGCTAGTCTGCATGCCAACACTGGCTCAGGTTATGGGCACATCAAAGTTTAGGGTCTTTTGGGGAAGAAAGAAGTCCAATTGAAGTTTGGTTAATTCACCCGGCAAGTACTTTGTTTCACGGGATTGATGAGGATAAATAGTTCAGACAACAATTTATGAAACAGAAGAGGACTGTGGAAGGCCTGTGTTTAAACTTTATTATCATAAAGTAATAACAAAAGGAGAAGCTGTAAGGGTAAGCATAGTATAGATTTCAGCCACAATAAAGAATTCAGTTTTGCCGTCCACTGTAACACTGACAAACCTGTAGGGTAGAGCGCTAAGTGAAATAAGTCAGAGAAAGACAAATATGTAGAATATGATATGTAGAGTCTAAATAAAATAAAATAAAATGAATGAATATAACAAAACAGAAACAGATTCAGAGAGAACAAACTAGCCGTCATCAGTAGGGAGGAGGAGGTGGGAGGGGTGAGATAAGGAGAAGAAACAGGAGATACAAACTATTACATGCAAAATAAATAGGATACAAGATATATTATAGAGCACAGGGACTATAACCAGTATTTCATCATTTAAATGGAGTGTAACCAGCAAAATTATTGAATCACTATGTTGTACAAAAAAACCGTGTCTAGGATATAGTAAGTGCTATTTAAATATTTGCTATTATTAACAGTAAGGGACTAGATCTGATTGATAGAGTGCCTGATGAACTCTGGACGGAGGTTCGTGACATTGTACAGGAGACAGGGACCAAGACCATCCCCATGGAAAAGAAATGCAAAAGAGCGAAATGGCTGTCTGAGGAGGCCTTACAAATAGCTGTAAAAAGAAGAGAGGCGAAAAGCAAAGGAGAAAAGGAAAGATATAAGCATCTGAATGCAGAGTTCCAAAGAATAGCAAGGAGAGATAAGAAAGCCTTCCTCAGTGATCAATGCAAAGAAATAGAGGAAAACAACAGAATAGGAAAAACAAGAGACCTCTTCAAGAAAATTAGAGATTCCAAGGGAACTTTTCATGGAAAGATGGGCTCGATAAAGGACAGAAATGGTATGGACCTAACAGAAGCAGAAGATATTAAGAAGAGGTGGCAGGAATACACAGAAGAACTGTACAAAAAAGATCTTCACGACCAAGATAGTCACGATAATGTGATCACTGACCTAGAGCCAGACATCTTGGAATGTGAAGTTAAGTGGGCCTTAGAAAGCATCACTACGAACAAAGCTAGTGGTGGTGATGGAATTCCAGTTGAGCTATTTCAAGTCTTGAAAGATGATGCTGTGAAAGTGCTGCACTCAATATGCCAGCAGATTTGGAAAACTCAGCAGTGGCCACAGGACTGGAAAAGGTCAGTCTTCATTCCAATCCCAAAGAAAGGCAATGCCAAAGAATGCTCAAACTACCGCACAATTGCACTCATCTCACACGCTAGTAAAGTCATGCTCAAAATTCTCCAAGCCAGGCTTCAGCAGTATGTAAACCGTGAACTCCCAGATGTTCAAGCAGGTTTTAGAAAAGGCAGAGGCACCAGAGATCAAATTGCCAACATCCGCTGGATCATGGAGAAAGCAAGAGAGTTTCAGAAAAACATCTATTTCTGCTTCATTGACTATGCCAAAGCCTTTGACTGTGTGGATCACAATAAACTGTGGAACATTCTGAAAGAGATGGGAATCCCAGACCACCTGACCTGCCTCTTGAGAAACCTGTATGCAGGTCAGGAAGCAACAGTTAGAAACGGTCATGGAACAACAGACTGGTTCCAAATAGGAAAAGGAGTGCGTCAAGGTTGTATATTGTCACCTTGCTTATTTAACTTATATGCAGAGTACATCATGAGGAACGCTGGGCTGGAAGAAGCACAAGTTGGAATCAAGATTGCTGGGAGAAATATCAATAACCTCAGATATGCAGATGACACTACCCTTATGGCAGAAAGTGAAGAGGAACTCAAAAGCCTCTTGATGAAAGTGAAAGAGGAGAGTGAAAAGGTTGGCTTGAAGCTCAACATTCAGAAAACAAAGATCATGGCATCTGGTCCCATCACTTCATGGGAAATAGATGGAAAAACAGTGGAAACAGTGTCAGACTTTGTTTTTTTGGGCTCCAAAATCACTGCAGATGCTGATTGCAGCCATGAAATTAAAAGACGCTTGCTCCTTGGAAGGAAAGTTATGACCAACCTTGATAGTATATTAAAAAGCAGAGACATTACTTTGCCGACCAAGGTCCGTCTAGTCAAGGCAATGGTTTTTCCCGTGGTCATGTATGGATGTGAGAGTTGGACTGTGAAGAAAGCTGATTGCCGAAGAATCGATGCTTTTGAACTGTGGTGTTGGAGAAGACTCTTGAGAGTCCCTTATACTGCAAGGAGATCCAACCAGTCCATTCTAAAGGAGATCAATCCTGGATGTTCATTGGAGGGACTGATGCTAAAGCTGAAACTCCAATACTTTGGCCACCTCATGAGACGAGTTGACTCACTGGAAAAGACTCTGATGCTGGGAAAGGTTGGGGGCGGGAGGAGAAGGGGACGACGGAGAATGAGATGGCTGGATGGCATCACCGACTCTGTGGACATGAGTTTGAGTGTACTCCGGGAGTTGGTGATGGACAGGGAGGCCTGGCGTGCTGTGATTCATGGGGTCGCGGAGAGTCGGACACGACTGAGCGACTGAACTGAACTGAACTGAACTGAACAGTAATAGTATTTTAAGGAAACTCAAAACTATTTTGCACATTTTAGGTGTCACTGTTTTAAGTATATACTTGCAAACATGCCTAAGAAGAATACAAATTTGGATACATGCATTTGGTACATATCAAAAGAGTAAGAAAGAAAGAGAGGAAGGAAGGAAAAAGAGTAACGAAAGATGGAGGGATGGAGGAAGGAACCAAAGAACAGACGTTTCCTTGTTGTCAAATTGTAGAGCATTTCCTTCAGAGACTTATAAATTCTTTTTCTCTTCTCTCAGAGATGTATGCAAATCCTTTTAAAAGCTAAATAAACTTCTTGCCAGTTCTCTAACTCAGGAGTGTTTTTCTTAAGTTTTCTAGGAACCATCTCTTTCAAATGTAAACATCAAGAAAGACAGCATCACTGTTTTCTTGTCTCTATATGGGAGTGTAATTTAGGCATCTGGTTCTAAGTTGTAGCTACCTGCTTCACATAGATATATGAGAAGCTTTAATATTATGAACACTTCAATTAGTAGATGAACTTAGAATAAATTATGTGGCAAATAGTACAGCCAAGCCTAACAGAGGGGTCATCTGTGAAATACACATTGTGAGGCTCAGATAGCATGATGATTGTGAAGATGCTTTGAAAAGTCTGAAATCTTGTACCAATGAAAGATGCTCTTGTAACACTACAGTTTATATACGTACATGAACTACAGTGTTCCAGTTGAAGATAGGAAGGAAGGGTCTTTTCTACATCAATTTTCCAAATAACTTCCTGAATAGAGCAAGAACAGTATTGCTCCATTATGAAGGAGGGGAAATTGTTGAGTTTTAATGATGAATTAACCTAAGGTATTAGCACTCATGACAAAAAACAAGTAAAGATAAATGAGTACTGATCTTTCTATACCTGAACAAGTTACTAACTTATTCCTATAAGTTCAGTCGCCTATTGCTAGCAATTTTTTAAAGCATTTACAGTTTACAGAGAGCTTCATGTATACTCTTTCACTTGATCTTTCTAATAATGCTAGTCTTTACCATTCTCTCTGTTTTAAGACAGATTATCTTGTTTATAAAGTAGACTTGCGAATTGAAACCTGGCCTTCTGATTTCATGCCATGTGCTCAACATCCCCTTAAATGTTGCCTCTAGATCTGCTGTTCCTGCTGCTGGTGCTTTTTAATCCAGGTAAGACAAGGGAGAGAACTTTTAGTTTGCTGATTTGCATTTTTATTTAAATTCTAGGTATTACATTTTGTTTAATATTCCTGTCAGTGAATTTTTCAAAAACCAGATCTAGGGACTAGAAGAATGATTATTTCAAAGTCCTTCTTAGACACTTGGGAGCGGTGAATCTAGAGGGAATGAAGTCTCTCATTCCTCAAGGAAAGAGTAAGTAATCTCAAGAAGACTCTTGTCATTGTTAGAAGCCTGGTGATTTCATCAGTAGGCAACTGATACATGGGGAAAGAGTAGCAAAGAACCTGAATTTTTTCCTCTAAAGTCAGATCAATAATAATAGGATCACACACTTAGTAAATCCCCCATGCATTCCAGAAACTATTCAAAGTCATTCATACCTTAACTCATTTAATTCTCAGGGTAACCTATGAGGTGGGCATTACTCTTAACAAGAAGAAACAGGGGCAAAGAAACAGTGAGAGATTTTTAATGAGAAATTTAAAGATTCTAGGACTACAATCAGAGAGGAAATATTATTATAAAAAAGACTGAAAATGGTTTTAAATGAAAGGAAAAAGCTCTGTGTTTCTCAAATGCTGTCTCTTGTGGACAAAATAAAATAATGCCTGCCATTTCAATAAACAAGGAATGTTGCCTGCCAACAAGCCATTAACCACTGCAGCCATCCCACAATGGGGAATTCAGGACAGAGAAAAGCAGGATACAGGTCCTACATAGTTAAGAGGTATATCAAAGGAATGATTTCAGCGAGCCCAGACTCCTGAATCTTCCCATACCCAGAAAAGCACTAAAATTATTAACTTGAGATATCTGCGTTTTGTGATTAGCAGTAATCTTTTAATGCTTCATTACATGTTTTCTTTTTTTTTTTCCCTAGCAAAAACTCCTTTTTATCCTGGGTCCTCCTTGACTTCTGCAGCAGTTCCTCAGAGGCTATAGTCCATGACAATGTCCCCGAATAAAACATAATTCTCAACATTTAGGCTGTGCTTTTTTTTCCAGTCAACACACCATATATAAAGAAATTAAAACATTTCATTTCCATTTGGAATGACCAATATTTCTCCCAACATGCACTGAATATATAAAGCCAAATGCTAAAATTATGGAATAATTTTACGGAACTCTTACAACATGAAAGTCCTCTAGGACTAAATTAAGTGATTTTCCCAGTATTGCATGAGGCCTCTCTTTGCTACAGTCACACTGTCAACTATTCACTTTTAAACAATCTGAGAAGTAGGGAGGTTGACAGGGTTAAGTGGTCCAAGATGGACATTCAAACCTGCCCAATATCATGAAACATATCAAAATTTACACAGAAACACCTTGCAGTCATAGTATTGCACATGTACACATATAAAAGCACACTTTAAGGGATGTACCCAAAGGTCTTCTCTACCTACAATTCTGTTTCTTGATGAGGATGGAAAGAAGCTTGACTCATCTTTAATGAGGAAGAGCTCTTGCCGATGCCTGGAGAACGGGACAGTGAAATATTCCGGAGTAGGATGCTTCACCTCCCTTGGGAGCTTCAGAGGCTCAAGCATACAACTAAAAGGGATTTTGTCAGCTGGGGGAATATCACTCTCCTTAACAGGCATTTTGATTCCCAACACTTCGGCATAAGTAGCTAACACCTCCCAAGGGGCATGGATCTTGACAAAATAAGTCCTTCCATCTTCGGAGTTCTGTATAAAATGGAGGCAAAATAGTGGAAAGATTACTAAATTGATCAAAGAAAGAAAATTTTTACAAAACGTCAAATTAAAGATGCCACAGAATTTTCAATTTTTTGAAAAATTTCAGCAAAATTTCTGTAAGAGTAATGCTTAAAACAGTGGTGCATACTTTCTTATTGTTTAGTTGCTCAGTTGTATCTGGCTGTTTGTGACCCCATGGACTGTAGCCCACTAGGCTCCTCAGTTCATGGGATGTCCCAGGCAAGAATACTGGAGTAGATTGCCATTTCTTTCTCATATACATACATATATATATGTATGTATGTATAATATGTAGGTTTTCCTGGTGGCTCAGTGGTAAAGAATCTGCCTGCAATGCAGGAGGGGCACATGTTCAATCCATGGGTTGGGAAGATCCCCTGAAGGAAATGTCAACCCATTCCAGTATTCTTGCCTGGGAAATCCCGGGGATGGAGAAGCCTGGTGGGCTACAGTTCACTGGGTTGCAAAAGAGTCAGACACCACTTGGCAGCTAAAAATAACACATACACACACACACGTATACACACACATGTATATACACACATTATGCATGTGTGTGAGAAAGAAAGAGACATAGAAAAACAAAGCAACAGTCTTTTTAAAAATATATTTCAGGATCAACGTACACTAGCCTGATATCCATAGAAACACATATGGTTCTGGACCATCTCTTAAGTTTTTAACAACTAGCTATTAGCTCAGAACTGTGCTTAGGATATATGAGAAATACACACAAGTATAAGATGTACTCGCTCTTCTTTCCCAGTTTCAATGTATTGCCTATACCAAGAAGAAGAACTTTAGGTAACAACAGTTCATTACAAAGGAGAATATTTAAGTTACAGATAGAATACGTGGTATAATTCATATTTATTAGAGTTTAGTAAGAAAAAATTCAGCGATAAATACAAAGTAGAGAATATTAATTTAGAACTAGAGTATTAAGAGTTTCATGGACAGCGTTGGATCTGAAATAGGTCTTTAAAAGCAATTTGGAAAGAAATTCTGAACAAGTAAATGGTAGGTTAGGAAAAAAAAGTCCTATTAATGAGCAGAAAAAATGTCTAGGCCTTAACTAAAAGTTTATGTTGTAAGACAGCGAGGTTAACTAGTTAAGGTGTTAGATTATAGGCCGCCTTCAAAATGAGACAGATATGAAACAAAAACCATGACTTTCTCTGGATCCTGATGAGAACTATGCATGCCTATTTTTAAAGCACTCCACTCATCACTCATGATCTCAATTTCAGAGCACTGACCTAGGTATTTACCTGGAATATCACAGGCCCTATCTACCCCAGGGTAAATGTCGGTAGGCAGAAAAATTTATTTTGCTTCCAAACACAACAGTCTCGTCAGTCAAAGGTCAGAGTACAAGGAAACAAAACTTAAAAAACCAAGACTCTGGTATGGACTAATAACTACATTTACCATTTTATCTTCAATTTCCAACTCAAGACCAGTTTTTCTCAGATTTTGTTCAAATTGTTTTCTTCTCTCCTATGGAAAAACAAATCAGTAGAATTCTGTAAAATACTTTTATCTGCCCAGTGTTTAACAGACTTGTTACGCAATGACTGGGCCTTCAGATGTTCTCTGGTTGTATATAAAAGCATTCTATCTATTACCCCCATCTGAGGGCCATGAATGGCTTTTCACCTGTATTATAATTCACACTATAACTATAAAAATCAATATATCTAGGAATAATCTCCAGGAAATATGCAAGACTGCTCTCTGACAAAAAACATACAGAAAACTTTACTAAATTAACATAAAACATTTTGATAAACAGAGATACATTATACTTCTAGTTGGGAAGACTCAGTCCTACAAAGATCTCAGACACTTTAAACAAATGACATATTTAATGCAATTTTCAGGCAAAATATCATCATGACTTTTTAATCATGAAGAATAGTTTCACTCAGAAAAAGTAAAATTAAATTTAATTCAATTAAGTGCAAATAGTCATTACTTGTGAGCTTTAAAACAATAATTAACTGTTGAAAATGCTTTTGGCTTTAACTGCAAGTGTGAAAAATTGTAACTGTGATTTAAGTATAATTCAAGTATGAGTTAACCCTTATGTAAGTGTGAAAAACTGCAACTGTGACTTAAATGTAAAAAAATTATGATATAACTATGAAAAATAGTAAATGAAATTTTAAAAGGTTTTACTAGGATATCACATGACAAATCTTCAAATGGATCTGTCTACCTTGAGAGATCTTCAAACTTTACAAGGAACATAATTTTAATGAGTTCTTTTTCTCCAACATCCAACATTTACAACATGTGAGAATATGTTTATGAACAATTCTCCCCATCTGATACTTTTTCACAATTGCCCTTCTTCTATGTTACCAAAAGAAAAAGCAGGCTGCAATCCTCCAGGAAAGCAAAATCAAAACAAGAAAACAAGGGGCGAGAAAGACATTCAAAGTACATTATCAGTATTAAAAAAGTGAATAAGTTCAGTTCAGTCACCCAGTCGTGTCCGATTCTTTGTGACCCCGTGGACTGCAGCACGCCAGGCTTCCTTGTCCATAACCAACTCCCGGAGCTTACTCAAACTCATGTCAATGGAGTCAGTGATGCCATCCAACCATCTCATCCTGCCTTCAATCTTTCCCAGCATCAGGGGCTTTTCTAATGTGTCAGTACTTTTTATCAGGTGGCCAAAGTATTGGAGTTTCAGCTTCAGCATCAGTCCTTCCAATGAATATTCAAGACCGATTTCCTTTAAGATTGACTAGTTTGATCTCCTTGCAGTCCAAGGGACTCTCAAGAGTCTTCTCCAACACCACAGTTCAATAGCATTAATTCTTCGGTGCTCAGCTTTCTTTATGGTCCAACTCTCACACCCATACATGACTACTGGAAAAACCATAGCTTTAACTAGATGGACCTTTGTCGGCAAAGTAATGTCTCTCCTTTTTAATATGCTGTCTACGTTGGTCATAGCTTTTCTTCCAAAAAAAGTGAATACCTCCTCTCATTATAGTAACAAATGCTTTTGTGAGACATGTCAACACCAGTTCTCTGACTTCAGTAAAATTGAAAGCTGAGCTAAGTATTGTTAGGTGATAGACCATTAAATATCACTTTTATGACAAATCACCTTGCAATTTGCTGCTGTAATTCAGGAGTTCACCCAAAAAGATTAAAGCTGCTAAAACAGTACCATTTCTAATCCAATCTACTTATCTGAACAAGCCTAATTTATACTAACATTAAAAAAAAGAATATACTTGAAGCTGAAGCATCTCATTCTAGAAATAATTCTCATTCATCTACGAATAAAGAAAATTTGGTTGGGCTTCCCTGGTGGCTCAGTGCTGAGGAGTTGCCTGCCAAGGCACCTGATCCTGGAGGATCTCGCATGCCATGGAGCAACTAAGCTTGTGTACCACAACTATTGAGCCTGTGCTCTAGAGTCTGGGAGTAGCAACTACTGAAGCCCATGTGCTGCAACTACTGAAGTCCATACACCCTAGAGCTCATGCTCCTCAACAAGAGAAGCCCCGCAATGAGAAGCCTGAAAACCACACGAGTGAATAGCTACTGATAGCCACAAGTAGAGGCAAGTTTGTGCAGCAGCAAACAAATTCATATTTGACCAAGCACAGTCAATTATGAATAAATCAACAAAATTATTAAAAGAAAAAGATATTGTTTCAAGCCCCCACATTCATTTCATTAACTGATGCATTTAGGATGAGTTTACTTTTGATGTTTGATAATTACTTGTCAAATATTGTCGTATTTCAAGTTTTATGCACTTGTTCAACTGTATTAAAAAAAACCCTCAAAAAACAAAGAAAAAGCTTAATGCTTAGACCGTTCTGATGAAGAAATAAAAACCCTTCAATGTACGTACACATTTGTTGTAGCTAACTTCAATGAACAAACGATAGAAGCCTCCTAAATATAAAACACATTTAAATTAGGGAAAAATTACACAGAGAAAGTGGAAGGAAAATTTTAGGTGGAGAAAAGTAAATTATGTAAAATTTGAATTGTTAAAAAAGAGTTTCTTCATATAATTCATTTTTTAAAAATAAATGATGATGGGTGCCAAACTGCCATGACATTTACCTTCTAGGGATAAAAGCTAAAAAGTTATTTAACTGGACCATTTACAATACACTATAAATTTTGTGCTTTGCAACTACTGAAATATATGATAAATAACTGTAGATGGGGAAGACTTGCAGATGAATCAGGCTTTGGGGAGAAGTCCAGGAGTTTATTTTAGACCTGCTGAGTCTGAGATTCTATAAGACTTCCGAGCAGAGATACAGAACAGCCATTTAGGAAAGAACTATGAAGTGGAAAAGTAAACAGAATTAGCACAAACATGGTCTTAAATTTTAAAACTGGGAGACTGGATGTATCATCAAAGAAATCAATGTAGATTGAGACTAGAAGAGGATCAAGGACAGAACCTAAGGCAATACGCTAACAAGGGATCAGGGAGAAGAAAAGATTGAAAAGGGGTGGCTAATGAAAGAAGAAGAAAACTAAAAGAATGTGGAGACTTGGAAGCGGAGTCGAGAATGTGCGGCACAGAGAAAGGAATGCTAAGTGGTGGCAGATGCTGCTAACAGGTCAAGCAAAATGAGGGTTGAGACTTGAACACTAGATGCATTTATACAAAGATGAGCAGAGTGGGTGAGGTTAAGGCCTGACAGGAATGGGTTTAAGAGAAAACTGAGACAAAAGAAAACTGAGAAATTGACAGCGGCTGACAGGGAAACTAAGATCAAGAGAAGGCTTTTATTCTTGCTTTTTTATCTTTTAAATAAGGAAAAATGAAGAGCACATTCACTTGTTGAAAGAAATGATTCAGTAAAGAACACAGAATGCAGTTTAAGGGAGAAAGAATCATAAAAGCAGCATCCCTAAGTAGGCATACTATAACAGGCTTAAAACTGCTATTCTCAGAGAGGCCTGCCTGCAAGGTTGGTTCTGGTGTCTGGAAACTGGTTTTGGGGAGTGTTCCCACTACTCTCAGAACTACTAAGAGTGGCTGACTTCACTTCACCTGTTTTGTACAAACTATGTCATTTATACTGAACACTTGCTTCCCTTCAGGACTATGAAATATCGGTATGAGCTCAGCAGAAGGTGAGAAGTAAAATCCTACAATAAAATCTTACAGCGCTGCATCATTAATGAGCTTCCCTAGCAGTCAACACTTCCAGTGCAATGTCACACATTGTTACTGGAAAAATCAAGTGCGTCCCATGACTCCCCTCCACCTGGCGAGAACTCTTACAAGCTTGTATCTGGTTTTCCCTGGATTTTATCCCACGTATTCTTTTCCTTTTGCTGATTTTGCTTTACTTATTGCATTGCAATAAATCATAGTCATTGAGTATGGCTGCATGCTGTGTCCTGTGAGGTCTTTTAATGAATCAGCAAACCTGGGGGTAGTCTTTCTGATCCCTAAAAACGGATTCAGGAGGCTTTAGACAGAAGGTCAGTCAGCTCATCTGTGGTAACGGAAAGAAAGGTAGATTACACAGATGAAGACACTGGTCAGACAGTTCAGTCGCTCAGTCGTGTCTGACTCTTTGCGACCCCATGAATCAGAGCACGCCAGGCCTCCCTGTCCATCACCAACTCCCGGAGTTCACCCAAACTCATGTCCATCGAGTCAGTGATGCCATCCAGCCATCTCATCCCTGTGGTCCCCTTCTCCTCCTGCCCCCAATCCCTCCCAGCATTGGAGTCTTTTCCAGTGAGTCAACTCGCATGAGGTGGCCAAAGTATTGAAGTTTCAGCTTTAGCATCAGTCCTTCCAGTGAACACCCAGGACTGATCTCCTTTAGAATGGACTGGTTGGACCTCCTTGCAGTCCAAGGGACTCTCAAGAGTCTTCTCCAACACCACAGTTCAAAAGCATCAATTTTTGGTGATCAGCTTTCTTCACGGTCCAAATCTCACATCCATACATGACCACGGGAAAAACCATAGCCTTGACTAGATGGACCGTGGTTGGCAAGGTAATGTCTCTGCTTTTTAATATACTATCTAGGTTGGTCATAACTTTCCTTCCAAGGAGTAAACATCTTTTAATTTCATGGCTGCAATCAGCATCCGCAGTGATTTTGGAGCCCAAAAAAATAAAGTCTGACACTGTTTCCCCATCTATTTCCCATGAAGTGATGGGACCAGATGCCATGATCTTAGTTTTCTGAATGTTGAGCTTCAAGCCAACTTTTTCACTCTCCTCTTTCACTTTCATCAAGAGGCTTTTTAGTTCCTCTTCACTTTCTGCCATAAGGGTGGTGTCATCTGCATAGCTAAGGTTATTGGTATTTCACAAGCAATCTTGATTCCAGCTTGTGCTTCTTCCAGCCCACCATTTCTCATGATGTACTCTGCATATAAGTTAAATAAGCAGGGTGACAATATACAGCCTTGACGTACTCCTTTTCCTATTTGGAACCAGTCTGTTGTTCCATGTCCAGTTCTAACTGTTGCTTCTTGAGAACCCCATGAAGATACTGGTAGATGGACAGATATAGTAATGAAAATTCATAATTTCTCTTCTACTTGCTTCCATTTTCTCAGTGACTTAGAAAAGTGATCAGCCAAGCTTGAAAATAAGGAGGATACATCCAAGAGAAGAAAGAGAAAAGGTTATAAAACAGTCATCCAGCAGATTGGGAAACTGAATAATTTAAAGAAGTAAAGTATGACTGCCAGATAGCATTAAGAACCTAGTTGAGGTCCACTGGCACAAATACGAGATAAAGTCAGTGAGTTATATGTCTTTCTTTCTGCATGGTTCTGGCTTGTGGTAGGTAGACAGCTGGGTTGAACCAAGTTGTTTTGCAAAGTTAAGTATGACTGAGAGAGGAGCAAGGGGTTGGATGGCATATGCCATAAAGTATAATTTGATATGAGATTTAAAATGAACAAGCATAAAAAAGAGCATAAAGATAAGGAGCAGCAGGAAGAAGATTAACATAATTAATTTAATCTGGTCCTGGTGAGTTGAAGGAAGAAGGGTATTGGTCAGACAGCTGGATACTTGGAATGAGATTGTAAAGAGCTGTAGTTATTAGTAATGGCAAGTTCTAAGGGAATGAAGGACTGAGTTAGAGACTAAGATAACTGGAAAAGGGAGTTCAAGGAACAGAGGCCAGGATGCCAAAATAATCATCTATATATGCATTGAGATTATAAATAATTATAAAAGGAGCTTGGGTGCAGAGAGTAATAGTGATCCAGGAGCTAAAATTGTTGAGAAACTTTTTGTTAACAAAATCTTCCCTGTTGGAAGATCAGGGACAGAATAAGGGCAGCAACAATGCTGGGTAGTGATAACTCTGATGAGATTTAAGGCTCAGGAGTTTTAGGGATAAGCGAGGGAGGACAGGCTGGAATCAACAGCAAGATACAAGGACAGCAGGCATTCATCTATCTCCAGAAAAACAGTCTGCAGGGGAAAACCCGCCACCATTTAAAAGGGCTGACGGGGGACGGCATCAAATCCCCAGGAGAAGCTAGGCTTAAAGAGACATTCAGACGAGCTGAAAGTGGTGACAATGAATGAATTTTAGTGCCCTGGTGGAAGAGTTTCCAGGGAAAGAGTAGAAGAAAAGGACAGGGAGGGATAAGCATAGGGACTTACATAATATCTCTAATTTTTTACTTTATGGGACATTTATTTCCTATGTTAAGCATGTCAGTAAATGTGCGTTTATATGCTTACCCATTGCTGCTGTTGTTCAATCACTAAGTCATATCCAACTCTTTGAGGCCCCATGGACTGCTGCTGCTGCTGCTGCTGCTAAGTCACTTCAGTCGTGTCCGACTCTGTGTGACCCCATAGACGGCAGCCCATCAGGCTCCCCCGTCCCTGGGATTCTCCAGGCAAGAACACTGGAGTGGGTTGCCATTTCCTTCTCCAATGTGTGAAAGTGAAAAGGGAAAGTGAAGTCGCTCAGTCATGTCTGACTCGTAGCGACCGCATGGACTGCAGCCTACCAGGCTCCTCCGTCCATGGGATTTTCTAGGCAAGAGTACTGGAGTGGCTTGCCGTTGCCTTCTCCGCCATGGACTGCAGGGCACCTCAAATATTTAATGGCTCAATCAGCAAAGAATCTGCCTGCAAAGCAGGTGACCCAGGTTCAATCCCTGGGTCAGGAAGATCCCCTGGAGAAGGAAATGGCAACCCACTCCAGCATTCTTGTCTGGAAAATCCCATGGACAGAGGAGCCTGGAGGGCTACACAGTCCATGGGGTCACAAAACAGTTGGACACAACTTAGGGACTAAACCAACCAACCAATATTTATTAAGCATCCATTATTCTCCAACTACTCCTCTAGGCATTTGAGTATACAGTAACAAACAAGACTAAATCTTTGGTTTTGTGAACTTACTTTATGGTGTTGGAGACAGTAAACAAGTGAAAAAAAACACAAATAATGTAAGTTTAGAAAGTGATAATGTAAGTTCAGAAAGAACATAATGTCAAGGCTATTTCAGATAGAATGGATTAATGAAAGCTGAAATGAAATTGAATACAAAAGATGAATATTATATTCATACATAAACCTCAAATTCTGGTGGTCACATTTAAGAACGAAAGCGAGCTACAAAAAGAAGCCACTGTCCAAAATGTTAAAAAAACCTTGAAAGTACATATGCATTTTGGGGTTGCATATTTTGTAGTCTTTCCACTCAGTTTCTGATTCCAGAAATACTCTGGGGCCTCTAACTTTTAAAAATAATTTCAGTGGAAACATCCCTGTCAAATTAAGGAATGTGCTTCTTTGTATTAGTTCCATCTCTCTCTCATAAGTACTTACCGCCTTCACTTCTGCTTCTTTCTTTATGTCATCAACATAGGAAAGCACAAAGTCAATTTTCCTAATCCCATCTCTGAAGAAGATAGAATCTTTGCTTTGTTCATCTTTTTTAAACTGCAGGAGACATGAATGGCACAGCTTTAAATTACAGTAGTATTTTCAGATGGCAAAAACATGAAAGAAATTAAATTAAAATTTGTTCACCACCTAATTTCATTTTCCGAAAAGGACAGATGCAGACAGAGCTTTCATCAGTGGAAGATCAGGCTTAGTTTAGAAAGTCACATTCATAAAGAAGTTACATATTAAACAATGAAGACTCAAGATGAAACTAAGCATATTGACTACATGCACATATAATAAAAATGCTACAATTATACTAAAATACAAAATGAATACATGTATACATTGATTCCAAAAGCATATTCAGAGAGAGACTTGTTACTTCATTAACCAAAATACCAATTAGTCCAACAAATAATTCATGGTCACATACTACTTTAGGGGTATAATTAATTACAGATTAATTAATGAATTAGTGCAAGAACACTGCAAGAACAAAAACACAATTAATGCTCATGCTATGTTTTCATAAAATTGCTACTTTTAATTAACTTTTTGAAGGGTTAAAATAAAATCAAGATGCAGCTAAAAATCAGAAAGCAAGTTAGCTTGCTAGCTGACTTCAAGTAAACTCGCATACAAATCTCCTTTTCAACATCAATTATTTAAGTGAGCCAAAATCAATCCATTGTTTAAATCTGTGTTATCAATTCTCTCAGTAAAATGGTCAAACTTGCAAATTTACCCTTCACATGTATAGTTCATTAATTCCTCCCCTTTCAAAACTACAAAAACATCCGAGAGCTTCAAAAAGAAGAGATTTTAAGTTTGACTGACTTGGTCCGCTTGGGAGTTTATATGTGATAGTTAATATTTGGAACAGTCCACATATAATACCTAGAATGAGGTAAATAGATGATACAGTGCATATCAGTGATCTCTCTAACCCTGTGATGTAAATTTATAATATAGACAACTTTACAACTGCTTGAGCTAACTTGTGAATGGGGAACTGGGTTTTTAATTTTCATAACTGGTATTTATTTCAGTGTATGAGTTTCTTTTATGGTATTCTATGCTGTTTTTCATTCAAGTCAGCCCAGGCAAATCACCCATAAAAAGGACTGGATGTAGATCAGTCAAGAAAGAATAAGAAAAAAATCTCATGCTTGATCTGTGGTTTATGAACAGAATAACTGTATTTTAGTTATACAAATGCATAACTGGTATGTCTCAGAAAGAACTAGCTCCCAAGGCACAGGAGGAAACAAGTGAAAAAAGAATGAAGAAACAAAAAATACTCAAGGAGTGCAGAGATTCCATGTTAAGATTTAGTCATTTAAATGTTATGTCAGTTTTCTGCACCCCAAAGGATACATAGTCATCTCTCGTCTCATAAAAGTTAAAAAAAAAAAAAAAACCCAAGAAAAATTCAAACTGTTATCATGTTATAAATCTTGATTATAAATCACGAAAAAAAGTGAACAAAATGAAAAATTATTTGAGCTCTTGTAAGTTGTCACAGGATTAGCATATTTTATGAAATTACCAAACTGGGGAAGGGAAAATAATACTAATTATATTAAATACAATCAAAGCAAAAAATTAGAGGGAAAAATAATAATCTTTTTGCTCTAAGTCTGGGTCATATTTTGTCTGGTAGAGTTGTTTTTTTTTTAATGACATATACTGGTAAGAATTCATAGTTTGTTTGAACAGCTAAATTTAGGTCCACAAAGAGAAGTTCTGGTGATATAAGATGTGCATATAGAAATCAACAAAAACCACACTCAGACTTTTTTTCCATTAGGGACCTAACTACAAAGTAGTTAGACTATTTAATCCTATTATTTTCTGAATGTTCAGTCAAAATGTGCTGTTCTGAGTTGCTCAGTCCTGTCCAACTCTTTGCAACCCCATGGACTGTAGTCTGCCAGGCTCCTCTGTCCATGAGCATATGTAATTCCCTTCTCTCAAAAACCAAAGGCTACCTAGAAAAACCCAAATCTCTATCATTATGTCATTCCCTAATTATAAACTGTAAAAAATTTTTAAAATACAGAGAAATCACCGGTAGCCCTGTAAAAGCTATGAGGAGAATCCCATGGATGGAGGAGCCTGGTAGGCTGCAGTCCATGGGGTCGCTAATAGTCGGATACAACAGAGCGACTTCACTTTCACTTTTCACTTTCATGCATTGGAGAAGGCAATGGCAACCCACTCCAGTGTTCTTGCCTGGAGAATCCCAGGGACAGGGGAGCCTGGTGGGCTGCTGTCTATGGGGTCGTACAGAGTAGGACACGACTGAAGCGACTTTGCAGAAGCAGCAGCAGACGTCCTTAGGACTGTTCATAGAAACCGGTTGAAGTCAACTGGGGCAGAAAAACATGACAATTTTGTTACATGTAATTGAAAACTATGAAAACATCTCATTCTTTTGTTTTGCACAAGACATGACATTAAGATCATTTTTTTTTTGCAGTGTGTGTATCTTTTTATTTATATTTGATTGTATTTGTATTTGTTCTTAGAAATGCCTATTTATAGTAAGGCAAACATCTGTGTGGCTATTGAATGAGGTAGATATTCTGAGGTTCATAAACTTGGATTCTTCATGGGAATTCATAAACTTCTGAAACTGTATGTAAATTGAATGTGTGTAAGTGCAAGTGCGTTTATTTGTGTGTTTGCGATTATATTTTTTTTAAGGAAGAGGTTCCAAAGCTTAAATCAGACCCAAAAAAGATTATGAATCACCATTCTAAAATCTCAGTTGCCTGGGAAATAGGAACCAATAACGAAGTCCCTCAAATTAATAGCATTCATTGCAACAAAAATGACTCAGGCTAGCAATGCAGCCATCCACAGCACAGGCAGTTATCATTTCATACTGGTTACCAGAAGACGCCGCGTCAGGAACAAATTGTATCGCTTGGCAGACTGTGAAGCAATCAATAGAATGTTAGCAAATCCTGCCCAGAATTAAAGATTTCCCCCAAAACAGATATGCAAACAAACAAACCCCAGTATGATCGCTCATGTGAATATGCGTGTGTATGTGTAATACTTAAGATTTGGAAGGTGGGAGAAGACAGTAAGAAGAAAAGAAGAACAAAAATAGAAAGAAGACAATAAAGAATAAATGAAAGAAAAAAAGGGGACTTTGAAGTAAAGTTCCCTAAATCCTTTTACAGTAACTTTAAATAATACACATTTGGGGACCTGGATTAAGAAAGAAAGAACAGAAAAAATAATGAAGGAAAACATGAGAACGGAAATGCAAAGTAAAATAGTTGTAGTAGAAATTCTGTTGTGTATACCTATATACATCAGGCAAAGAAAGCAAAATTATTACAGTTATTCTGGGACTGTGTATGGTATGAAAAACTCACCCAATAGTGTAAAATATTTCATTACTGAAAAAAAATACTGAAATGACCATTACCATATAAGTGTGCATGTAATTACTTTTTTTAGAAAGAGGTTCCAAGCTTTAATCAGATCTAAAAGATTAACAATCTTTCATTACAATTAAAATATTTCACTATCAGAATACTGGGAGGGAAAAGTCACTTAATTACTTAAATGCTGATTTGTCTTCAATCTTCAGTTACCATTATTTTTAGAATACCAAAGCAATTCACTAAAAAACATCTGGGATAATCAATGATATTTCAAAGGAAAACAACCTATGCCACAAAAAGGTAAGTACTATATTTCATAGTATAATGAAATTATAAATTATCTATTTAAATTATCAATAAAGAATTTCAGTTCTTGCCATGCAAAGTTTTGTTTATAACTGTTGTTTTTCTGGAATATGCTAAAGAGACCCGGCAACTGGTGACTAAGCTGGGAAAGTCTCAGCTCTGTAAACCGAAGAGCCTACTATGTACAGATGAGTTAATACTGCCTTTACTTAAAAAAAAGACAGATACATGATGGATGTTGGTCACCGTATAAAGCATATTATTTTGTGTTGGGCTGAAATATTTCAACTTAGCACTTTAACTTTCTTGGGATCTTTCATGAGATCCACAAGTTACTACTTTTTCTCAGATATTTTACCAGAAGTCATCATAAAATTGTTAAGGGAAATGAAACATTCATACTCTTAAGAAGCCATATAGGACCATATTATGACTTTCATGGGTTCCTTTTTCTATTAAATTTTTAATAAAAAATAATATATATGATTATACTTTTTTTACTCTGATTCTAAAGTATATTAATATTAAAACATTTCCATGGGCTTCAAAAAGTATTTTGTGCTTCCCATGCCTAAAGAATAAGTTGGTCCTGGAGTCATGGTTTAACTAGTACCACCACATTAAGAATGTTGAGAATGCAAGGTATAAAAATTTACCTAAATGACTGGCAAAAAGCCTTCTGTAATAAATACATCTAATGTCAAGTTACTTGGCAGCCTTTCCAATACACGATATCTTCACAATGTAAAAATCAGTGAGCTCGTATCAACAGTTGGTGCTGAAAAAGTACTGACTTAATATTTTTAAAAATTAATTTTAAATATATTAAATGAAGATCACCAAAGGACTTGATTACAAAATGATACAATTAACATTCCATAGACTAAAAATTTAGAATAACTTTATTATATATTTCCATCATGTGCCGAATATGTTCACTTTTCATTATAAAATAGTGTAGCAGCAACATTAAACCTACTAAAAATGTATTTTTAAAATCATTCCTATTTCCTTGTCACTTTAGTAACAAGGTATATTTACTTCTAGCTTTGGTGTATTGGTGTATTTACTTCTAGCTTTGGTGTATTTGGTGTATTTACTTCTAGCTTTGTCTAAGCACTGAATTTTTTAATATAATAAGTGGTTACATTTAATGCACACATTTTTCTTGCCTTTTTAATAATATTCAGTTCAGTTCAGTTCAGTCGCTCAGTCATGTCAGACTCTCTGGGACCCCATGAATCACAACACGCCAGGCCTCCCTGTCCATCACCAACTCCCGGAGTTCACTCAAACTCATGTCCATCGAGTCAGTGATGCCATCCAGTCATCTCATTGTCTGTTGTCCCCTTCTCCTCCTGCCTCCAATCCCTTCCAGCATTAGAGTTTTTTAAATATTACCATGATATTAAAATTCGTTTTCATATTATTATAAACTTGCCATAAGCATAACTTGTCTGTGTCTTTTCAATTCATTAAGTTTAATCGAATTTATTTGTGAAAAGATATGTTAGAGCCTCTTCTCTATAAACAGAGTTGAAAACTTTTATTACTGGTGCTATACAAAAGTTGGCAATAACATCTTTCTTCCATTACACATAACTTGAACATCTTAAGTCTGAACTTTTGAATTATTATGCCAGGTGTTTTAAATCTGTATATTTTTAAAATCCAAGATAGAAATGAGAGAGAGAGAGAGAGAGCAATGTCCAATTGGAAATTAAAAAATATATATTTACATGAGGATCAAAAATATGAAGCATCTATGGGCAGATTTAATATATATGTACAATACTTGCACATTAAAAATGAAAATATTGCTGATTATATTAAAACATACCAAAACAGAGATATATTTTATGTTCATGTATTGAAAAAGATCAATATCATTAAGATGCAAATTCTCCTGAAATTAAACTATAGATTCTAAGCAATACCAATCAGAACACCAATAATAATTTTTTTAGACTTGTCAAGCTGATTGTAAAATTTATATGAAAAATGTAGATTCTAGAGTAGCCAAACAATTTTGATAAAGAAGAATAAATTGGAAATAATCTGATTTTCATACTTTTACTATAAAGTGAAAGCAGAGACAATACTTTGTCAACAAAGGTTCTTCTAGTCAAGGCTATGGTTTTTCCAGTAGTCATGTATGGATGTGAGAGCTGGACTATAAAGAAAACTGAGCACCAAAGAATTGATGCTTTTGAACTATGGTGTTGGAGAAGACTCTTGAGAGTCCCTTGGACTGCAAGGAGATCCAACCAGTCCATCCTAAAGGAGATCAGTCCTGGGTGTTCATTGGAAGGACTAACTTTGAGACTGAAGCTCCAATACTTTGGCCACCTGATGCAAAGAGCTTACTTATTTGAAAAGACCCTGATGCTGGGAAAGATTGAGGGCGGGAGGAGAAGGGGACGACAGAGGATGAGATGGTTGGATGGCATCACCAACTCAATGGACATGAGTTTGGGTAAACTCCGGGAGTTGGTAACGGACAGGGGTCCTGGCATGCTGTGGTTCACGGTGTTGCAAAGAGTCGGACACAACTGAGCGACTGAACTGAACTGAACTGAGAGTAATCAGGACAGTGTAATATTGTCAGAAGAACAGACATATGATGGGGCAAAGCAGAGTTTAGAAATAAACTCATACCTACATGGTCAGTTTCCACAAAGGTGGTTCTATGAGGAAATGACAACACGTGCTACATATGAATAGTAAAAAGCAAGTAAGTTTAGTTCTCACCACAAATCATCTAGAAAAGTTAACTCAAAATGAATCCCAGACCAAAGGTAAGAGTTAAAAGTATAAAACTAGAAACTCTGAGAAAATGTCCTCTACTTTGGTACAGACAAGTATTTCTTAGAGCACAAAGCGCATGGTTCATTAAAAAAAAAAAGAATAAGAATCTGAACTTTGAAACTTTGAAAATTTGTTTTTTTAAAAAACAGTGTTAAGTTAAAAAAAAAAAAAAAAGGAAAGTCACAGATTGGGAGATGTCTGGAATACACAAAACTGACAAAGGTCTTGCCTTCAAACTTTTCACTCAACCACCAAAATTAAAAAGCTGACAATATCAAGTGCTGGGGAGCAGGGAGTACAACTAGAACTCTCATGCATTACCTGTGGGAATGAAAAATACACAACTCCTTTTAAAAATATTTTTGCAATTTCATATAAAGTTACACATACTATTTCCATATGACCCAGAAAATTTCTCCTAGGAAATTAACACAAAGAAATGAAAATATATGTCTATACAAACATCTCTTACATGAATACTCCTAAAAGGTTTATAAAGCTGAAAACAATTTAAATATCCATCAAACAGGTGAATGGATAAACAAATTCTGGTATATCCATACAATGGAATACTACTTAGCAATAAAACAAAAGAAACAAAAAACTTATGGAGATATTCAATGAGATTCAATTTATCAGTATCACGTGGAATTCTGGATGAGCTTCAGCAACATTGTGCTGAACAAAAAGTCTAGGATCCAGACATAAAATATAGTATAGATAGTATGATTCTGCTCACATATCACTTTAGAAAAAAATCTTTTTTAAAAAATAAGAGCTTGCCTAGGGCAGGGGTAAAACAGAAAAAATGAAGCTTTTTTCCTGAGGTAATAGAAATTTATATCTGGACTGCTGTGATTTGTTCAAATTTGTCAAACTGTACACCTATAATGCATTTTATTGTATGTAATGTATAAACAATAGCGATGATAATTTTAACTTGAACAGCTAGAAGAATAGATTGTGCGTAGTTGAGATATGAAAGATTTCAATTGAGCAGCTTCTTGTATGGGGAAAAAATTACATTTTAGACACATAAATATTGGAATGTCTTTAGACATTCAAATGCATATGGTGGGGAAAGACTTGGATATTTAAGCCTGAATGTCAGGCGAGATGTCTATACTAGAAACTTCAAATTGAGTGTGGCAACATATCAATGGTAATTAAAACCATGAAACTGAATAAGATCCCCAGGAGATGGAATTAAATGTCTTGAGTCCTAGAGCAATCCTATCTAAGTAGATACATGGACCAATTATAAATACAAATGGTAATCCACTCCAGTGTTCTTGCCTGGAGAATCCTGGGGACGGGGGAGCCTGGTGGGCTGCCGTCTATGGGGTCGCACAGAGTTGGACACGACTGAAGCAACTTAGCAGCAGCAGCAGCAAACTATATTCAAGCTAATTGCTTCTGGTTCATCTATTCAAATGTACATTCTGGATGGTTTGCACCTATGCCATACACGTCATAAAATATTTGAACAATTGTCCCTGAGTTGAGTAAAATCTACACCCCCTTAAAACCATTAACAGCATGTCGGTTGTTATTAAGGCATACCTCTAGTGAGCTTTCTAATATCCATTCCTCCTCCTTTAAACCCTAATAGCTTTTCAAATTATTCCCCTTAAATACAAACAGCACTCACTCTAATACAGGTTCTTTTAGGTATAATCTTCATTTTTCTGTATCTCATTTAATGGTTTTAGCATCCTTCTAACCTAGCTATTCAGCAAGCCATTTAGGTACCGATGACTTCCTGGTGGCTCAGAGGGCTTCCCTGGTGGCTTAGACAGTAAAGAATCTGCCTGCGATACAGGAGACCTGGGTTCAATCCCTGGGTCGGAAAGATCCCCTGGAGAAGGGAATGCCCATTCCAGTATTCTTGCCAGGAGAATTCTATGAGCAGAGGCTTCAGGTCATGGGGTTGCTGAGTTGGACACAACTGAGCGACTAACACTTTCAACAACACTTAGGTACTCAATCAAATCTACTGTTGGCTGTGCTGTGCTTAGAGGCTCAGTCATGTCTGACTCTTTGTGACCCCATGGACTGTAACCCACCAGGCTCCTCTGTCCATGGGGATTCTCCAGGTAAGAATACTGGGGTGGGTTGCCATGCCCTCTTCCAGCAGATCTTCTACTTTAACCCAAAAGTAAGAGGATAAATTGTGTGAATTCTTCCGAAGTTATAGACTCATTAGTCGGGAAGTTCTAGCATAATAATGGCTGGATTACTTTTTTTTTTCCCAAAGGGGAAATACATCCAATGATATCCAGCTGATATCTTCGGCTTGTCTCAGCAGATCCCTTTTCTATCCATCGCTACCCTGCTTTTTTTTCCTTGGGAGGGTGACTGGTTACAGATATCAAAGAGTTCCTCTCATCTCTGGCTTTCTACAGATGACTGGAAGGAGGGAGTAGAGTGTAAATTTCTTCCTTTCTGAGAATGGATTCAGGATAGTTCTAACCCTCCCTCCACTGAAGTTCACTGACTGTCTCCTGGGTCCTAACAACCGTCCCCTCTCAAATTCCTTCATGAGCAAGGGGGTGATAATAAATATGTAAACAGTTCCCCCAAAATAATCAAGGGAAAAAAAAAAGAAAATCTAACAGCTTGACAGGAAAATAGACAAGATATATAAACAGAATGATCCAGCAAAACAAATGAAAATAACCATCAATGTAGAAAAAAGATAAATGTCTCACTTATAGTGAGAGGTATGAAAGTTTAAATTATCCTAGGATAGAGTAGTAAATGAAAAAGCTCCAGTATCTATACCTCTCCAGACAGGCAAACATCTAAACTCAGTAAACACTGTTAGTAAGGCTCTGGAGAAAGAGAACACTTGTATATTTCCTGGAAATGCAAAACAGAGGGAAATTTGGCAATACACATGGTAAAATTACATATGCCTTTATTTTTGATGGTTAAATACTACTTAGAAAGATACACTTGGCCAAAATATTATAAGCCTGATTCCCAAGGGTCAAAGACTAAAAAAAGAGAAAAGATTTCCAAGATTACAAACAACCCAAAGGTCCATCAGTAAAAGACTGGATGAATACATTATCCTAAACCCACACAATTGAATGCTATGTCACCTACTAGCAAATGACAGTTAAATCAATACACAATACAGAGGGAACTCTAGGATATTTTTAAGTGAAAACCAAGGTATAGATCAATATATAGAGTATGCTGTCTTTAGTGTAAGAAGCAGGAGAAATGTAAATACACATATGTATTTAGACATGGACAAACAGAAAAGTAAAGGATGCACTGGAAGGACAAACTAAATAAAAATGCTTACTACAGAAGACTTAAGAGGAAAAAAGAAAGAAGACATTTTTCTTTGAAATGCTGATTCATAGTTTCAAACAGAGACGGATTTACCTTTAGATAATGAAGTCAAAGTTTCAGTGCCTCTTACATCAGTCCCTTCAAGCATTTAGGAAGAATTCTAGCAATGTGTTCGTTCTCACGGTCAAACATTTTTGTAAAGATTTTAAAGTAAATTATTGTCCTATTATTCTTCTTAAAAAGTGACACCAAAATAGCATAAGCTTCAGGCTCCACTTAACCTTATTTGATCTATAGTGTTCAACTTGGGAATCGGTAAGTGTTTAACATGGTCAAAAAATAAACATAAACTAAAAATTTAAAAATAAAATTTCCAGTATTTTATTTTGATCAACCCACAACCTTCATTCTGGAACATAAAGATCAGTATGCTAGTAAAAAGGAAAACATATGTATCAAAATTGTCAGTAAGAAAATAACTGTTTCCCCATCTTCCCAAATGGTATCTTTTAGTTACTAAGCAACGAATAAAAAATTTTGAATGCCTTTCAGTTCAGTTCAGTTCAGTCACTCAGTCCTGTCCGACTCTTTACGACCCCTTTATTTACCTCTTAATTGACATTCAAATTTGCTAAATAAATTGTACTTCTTCATGATTATTCTCAGGTGTGTACCTACAGGTAAGACAAGAGACATATGGACAAAGCATACTAAATTAGACCTCGGAAACCTGAGAGCTAATCTCATCCAGGATACATGTTTAATTTTGGACAAATCATTAAACGTCTTACACCCTTCATTTTCTCATCTCTAAAACTGAGAAAGTAAAATGCAAGCAAAGTGCTATGCTTTAAGAGCATTCTAACTAATGTGCCTGATGACACCTTTTTCCCCACAAGCAATGGATTGTTTGCAAAAAAATTATCAAATATCATGTATAAGAACTTGAAAAATAACTGTGAACTAAATAACAGTCTGACAGAATATGGTCTGACAGAATGTGGTCCACTGGAGAAAGGAATGGCAAATTACTTCAGTATACTTGCCTTGAGAACCCCATGAACAGTATGAAAAGGCAAAATGATAGGATACTGAATGAGGAATTCCCCAGGTCGGTAGGTGACCAGTATGCTACTAGAGATCAGTGGAGAAATAACTCTAGAAGGAATGAAGGGATGGAGCCAAAGCAAAACCAATACCCAGTTGTGGATATGACTTGTGATAGAAGCAAGGTCCGATGCTGTAAAGAGCAATATTGCATAGGAACCTGGAATGTTAGGTCCATGAATCAAGGCAAATTGGAAGTGGTCAAACAGGAGATGGTAAGAGTGAACGTAGACATTCTAGGAATCAGTGAACTAAAATGGACTGGAATGGGTGAATGTAACTCAGATGATCATTATATTTACTACTGTGGGCAGGAATCCCTTAGAAGAAATGGAGTGGCCATCACGGTCAACAAAAGAGTCCGAAATGCAGTACTTGGATGCAATCTCAAAAATGACAGAATGATCTCTGTTCGTTTCCAAGGCAAACCATTCAATATTACAGTAATCCAAGCCTATGCCCCAACCAGTAACGCTGAAGAAGCCAAAGTTGAACAGTTCTATGAAGACCTACATGAATTTTAGAACTAACACCCCAAAAAGATGTCCTTTTCATTATAGGGGACTGGAATGCAGAAGTAGGAAGTCAAGAAACACCTGGAGTAACAGGCAAATTTGGCCTTGAAGCACGGAATGGAGCAGGGCAAAGGCTAATAGAGTTTTGTCAAGAGAATGCACTGGTCATAGCAAACACCCTCTTCCAACAACACAAGAGAAGACTCTACACATGGACATCACCAGATGGTCAACACTGAAATCAGATTGATTATATTCTTTGCAGCCAAAGATGGAGAAGCTGTATACAGTTAGAAAAAACAAGACCAGGAGCTGACTGTGGCTCAGATCATGAACTCCTTATAGCCAAATTCAGACTTAAATTGAAGAAAGTAGGGAAAACCCCTAGACCATTCAGATATGACCTAAATCAAATCCCTTATGATTATACAGTGGAAGTGAGACATAGATTTAAGGGACTAGATCTGATAGATAGAGTGCCTGATGAACTCTGGACGGAGGTTCGTGACATTGTACAGGAGGCAGGGACCAAGACCATCCCCATGGAAAAGAAATGCAAAAAAGCAAAATGGCTGTCTGAGGAGGCCTTACAAATAGCTGTGAAAAGGAGAGAAGCGAAAAGCAAAGGAGAAAAGGAAAGATATAAGCATCTGAATGCAGAGTTCCAAAGAATAGCTAGGAGAGATAAGAAAGCCTTCCTCAGCGATCAGTGCAAAGAAATAGAGGAAAACAACAGAATAGGAAAGACAAGAGATCTCTTCAAGAAAATTAGAGATACCACGGGAATATTTCATGCAAAGATGGGCTCGATAAAGGACAGAAATGGTGTGGACCTAACAGAAGCAGGAGATATTAAGAAGAGGTGGCAAGAATACACAGAAGAATCTGTACAAAAAAGATCTTCATGACCAAGATAATCACAATGGTGTGGTCACTCACCTAGAGCCAGACATCTTGGAATGTGAAGTCAAGTGGGCCTTAGAGAGCATCACTACGAACAAAGCTAGTAGAGGTGATGGAATTCCAGTTGAGCTATTTCAAATCCTGAAAGATGATGCTGTGAAGTGCTGCACTCAATATGCCAGCAAAGTTGGAAAACTCAGCAGTGGCCACAGGACTGGAAAAGGTCAGTCTTCATCCCAATCCCAAAGAAAGGCATTGCCAAAGAATGCTCAAACTACCGCACAATTGCACTCATCTCACACGTTAGTAAAGTCATGCTCAAAATTCTCTAAGCCAGGCTTCAGGAATACGTGAACCGTGAACTTTCAGATGTTCAAGCTCATTTTAGAAAAGGCAGAAGAACCAGAGATCAAATTGCCAACATCCGCTGGATCATGGAAAAAGCAAGAGAGTTCCAGAAAAACATCTATTTCTGCTTCATTGACTATGCCAAAGCCTTTGACTGTGTGGATCACAATAAACCGTGGAACATTCTGAAAGAGATGGGAATACCAGACCACCTGACCTGCCTCTTGAGAAACCTGTATGCAGGTCAGGAAGCAACAGTTAGAACTGGACATGGAACAACAGACTGGTTCCAAATAGGAAAAGGAAAATGTCAAGGTTGTATATTGTCACCCTGCTTATTTCACTTCTATGCAGAGTACATCATGAGGCACGCTGGGCTGGAAGAAGCACCAGCTGGAATCAAGATTGCCGGGAGAAATATCAATAACCTCAGATATGCAGATGACACCACCCTTATGGCAGAGAGTGAAAAGGAACTAAAAAGTCTCTTAATGAAAGTGAAAGAGGAGAGTGAAAAAGTTGGCTTGAAGCTCAACATTCAGAAAATGAAGATCATGGCATCTGGTCCCATCACTTCATGGGAAATAGATGGGGAAACAGTGGAATCAGTGTCAGACTTTATTTTTGGGGGCTCCAAAATCACTGCGGATGCTGACTGCAGCCATGAAATTAAAAGATGCTTACTCCTTGGAAGGAAAGTTATGACCAACCTAGATAGCATATTAAAAAGCAGAGACATTACTTTGCCAACCAAGGTCCGTCTAGTCAAGGCTATGATTTTTCCAGTAGTCATGTATGGATGTAAGATTTGGACTGTGAAGAAAACTGAGTGCCGAAGAATTGATGCTTTTGAACTGTGGTGTTGGAGAAGACTCTTGAGAGTCCCTTGGACTGCAAGGAGGTCCAACCAGTCCATTCTAAAGGAGATCAGTCCTCGGTGTTCATTGGAAGGACTGATGCTAAAGCTGAAACTCCAATACTTTGGCCACCTAATGCAAAGAGCTGACTCACTGGAAAATACTGATGCTGGGAGGGATTAGGGGCAGGAGGAGAAGGGGACGACAGAGAATGAGATGACTGGATGGCATCACCGACTCGATGCACGTGAGTTTGAGTGAACGCTGGGGGTTGGTGATGGACAGGGAGGCCTGGCGTGCTGTCATTCATGGGGTCGCAAAGAGTCGGACACGACTGAGCTACTGAACTGAACTCAAGTAAGAGTCATAATTGGTGATTATACAAAGATAACTCATAATGTCCATGCAAGAAAGTGTGCTACTGATTGCTGCTTACCCGTGGTTCTTGACAGATGAGAAAACTGGACTCTCTGCTTCTCGGGTCCTAATAGCACCATGGAAAAGACACAGCACTGTTAATAATAATGCAACGGAGAGCATACAACTGTCAACAACAAAAACTCTAGATTCTCTATGCAAAATCTAAACCTACAACTCAGGGGAGCTATGAAAACACATGAAATTGGATGCAAAATTCTGTATGTACGTGGGACTTCCCAGGTGGTGCTAGTGGTAAAGAACCCACCTGACAATGCAGGATACATAAGAGATGTGGGTTTGATCCCTTGGTTGGGAAGCTCCCCTGGAGGAGGGCATGGCTACCCACTCCAGTATTCTTGCCTGGAGAATCCCCATGGACATTGGAGCCTAGCAGGCTATGGTCCATAGGGTCACAAAGAGTTGGACACGATTGAGCAACTAAGCACAGCACAGATATAACTTTTCTTCTTTTAATTCTGATTTTATTTAGGTTCTCTTGTTTTCTTAATTGAAACTGAAAGCTTGTAAATTTTATTTATCTTTTCAAATATCAGCTCTTAATTTCATTGATCTTTTCTATTGTCTTTTTAGTCTCTATGTCATTTACTTCTGTTCTGATCTTTACCTACTTTTATGAAGAGTTTTTATCATAAATGGATGTTGAATTTTGTCAAATGATTTTCGGTATCATATTCTTTTTATCTTTGATGTGATCATATGATTTTTATCCTTTATTTTGTCAATGTGATGTATTATGTTGACTGATTTGCATGTATTGAACCATCCTTGCATCCCTGGAATAAATTTTCACTTGACCATGGCATATGATCCTTTTAATGTATTTTTTAATTCTTCTTGCTAATATTTTGTTAAGTGTATTTGTATATGTGTTCAAGAGGTATATAAGCCTGTAATTTTCTTTTTTTGTGGTGTCCTTGTCTGGTTTTTGTATCAGCATAGTTCTGGCCTCATAAAATGAATTTGGAAGTGTTTCCTTTTCCTCAATATTTTGGAAGGGCTTGAGAATGATAGATATTAAATTTTCTTTGAATGTTTGGTAGAGTTCTCCAGTGAAGCCATCTGGTCCTGGAATTGTGTTTGTTGAGAAGTTTTTGATTAATTATGAAGTTATATATCACCATAAGAAAGGCTATATATGACAAGCCCACAGCGAACATCATGCTCAAAAGAAAAGTTTTCACCTTTTTCTGTAAGATCACGAATAATAATAGGATGTTCATTCTTGACACTTTTAGTTAACATAATATTGCAAGTCCTAGCCTTATCAATTAAGAAAGAAGAATAAATAAAAGGCCTACGACATTTAAAAGGAAAAGTAAAACTGTCACTATTTGCAGATGGCATGAGTTAATATAAACAAAAACCTGATGACTACCCCCCCAGAACTGTTAGAACTAATTATTAAATTTAGTAAAGCTGCAGGGTATGAAAATACACAAAAATCAGCTGCACTTCCACACACACTAGTAAAGAGTTATCATAAAGAGAAATTAAGAAAACAATCCCATTTACAATTGCATCAAAAAGAATAAAATACTTAAGAATAAATTTAACCACGGAAGTGAAAGACCCATAACACATTGCTGAAAGACCCTGAAGAAACACATAAGTAGAAAGATATCTATGCTCATGGATTGGAAGCTTAATATTGTTAAAATGTCCATATCACACAAAGCAATCTACAGATTAATTCAATCAACCATAATTCCAATGGCATTTTTCACAGAACTGAAACAATCCTAAAATTTGCCTAAACCCACAAAAGACCCTGAATAACCCAACCAATCTTAAGAAAGAAGAACAAATTTGGAGGCATTATGTCTTCTGATTTCCAACTATATTATAAATATATAGTAATCAAAATATAATAGTATTGATATAAACACAGAAACATAGATGAACAGAACAGAGAGCCCCAAAATAAACCCATTATATATGATCAATTAATTTATAACAAAGGAGCCATCAAAATACAATGGGGAAAGGACAGTGTCTTCTTCAATAAGGGGTGTTAGGGACACTGGATAGTCACATGCAAAATAATGCAACTAGACCACTATATTACACCATACACAAAAATTAATTAAAAATGCATTAAAGAATTGAGTGTAAGAAAAAAATATAGGTGGTAAGCTCCTTGACGTGAGTCTCAGAGATAATTTTTTGCATCTGACTCTAAAACCAAATGCAATAAAAACAAAAATAAACCAGTGGGATTACACCAAACTAAAAAGTTTCTGCATAGCAAAGGAAATCATTAACAAAGTGAGAAGGCAGCCTACCAAATGGGAGAAAATATTTGCAAATCATACACCTCATAAGAGGTCAACACCAAAATATATATACATATATATAAAAAACCCATACAACTCAATAGCAAAAAAGCCAAACAATCCCATTGAAAACATGGGCAGAGGATCTGAATAAACATTTGCCCAAAGAAATACAGATGGCCAACAGGCACATGAAAAGATGTTCAACATCACTAATCATCAGAGAAATGCAAATCAAAATCACTGTGAGATATCACCTTACTCTTGTAAGAATTGCTACTATCAAAAAGAATAACAGCGTTGGCAAGATTATGGGGAAAAGGGAACCCCTATGCACTGCTGATGGGAATATAAATCGGTACAGATACTTTGAGAAACAGTATGGAGATTTTTCAAAAAATTAAAAATAGAACTACCACAGGGTCTGGCAATCCCACTTTTGGTTATTTATCCAATGAATAAGAAAATACTTATTTGAAAAGATACATGAAACCCTAAGTTCACCGCAACATTATTTACAATAGCCAACATATGGAAACTACCTGAAGTACCTATGAACGGAAATGCACTAATCAGATACCACTAACTCTAACAAAAAAGGCCATCAAATATTATTCCTTGCATTATAGTCAAGCAGAGTGTTAAGCTAAAATACTATTATCTTGCATATCAAGTCTCAGCATATCTGAGTTTACATCACAGAAAGCCTCAAAACAAATCCAAACTTACGTTTTTTCTCCTGTAACACCCAGAAAGATTCAATATTAAGTTTACGTGAAACATGGAATTTGCTTTATTTAAAAATTAACAGGTTGGAGGACAAAACATGAAGAATGTAGTATGAATAAATAACCGAAGTACAAAGACCCAAGTATTCATATGAAGTACACATTTAACCTTGCCTCAATTTTTGCTCAGACTTATAAGAAGCTAATACATATATTTAACTTACCTCATTTGCTTTGGAATGATCTTCTTTACTGACTCGTCTGTCTAAAGTAAACAACAAAAAAAGCCATGTTAAAATGGCCAGCTGATCACAATATGTTAAAACTATCAATAGGGAGAATTCAAAATTTAAAAGATCATATTATCTGTGAACAGAAACAATTTTAATTCTTCCTTTCCAATTTAGATGTCTTTTATTCCTTTTCCTGCCTAACTGGTCTGGCTAGAACTTCTAGTACAATGCTGAATGCTGCTGCTGCTGCTGCTAAGTCGCTTCAGTCGTCTCCGACTCTGTGCGACCCCATAGACGGCAGCCCACCAGGCTCCGCCATCCTAGAAGTGACAAAAGTAAATATCCTTGGATGACCAACAAAGTTAACTCATAAACAAAGTTCCTAATAAGTATTAAAAGTATAAAGGGGTTCTGAGATTTAAAAAAAGTTGACAAATGCTATCTTAGCTATAAATTCAGCAGAAATGCATGCACTATGGGAATGGAACAAGAATGTTCATAACAGTATTATTGGTAATAACCAGAAAACCAAGGTTTCCCAGGTGGCTCAGTGGTTAGAGAAACAAAACAAAATAAAACCCGCCTGCCAACGTAGGAGACACAGGAGATGTGTGTTCGATTTTAGGGCTGGAAAGATACCCTGGAGAAGGAAAAGGCAACCCACTCCAGTACTCTTGCCTGGATAAAATCCCATGGACAGAGAAGCCTGGTGGGCTACACTCCATGGGGTTGCAAAGAGTTGGACAAGACTGAGCACACAACACTCAGAAAATCAGCATCACCCCAAATATCCAGAAACAATAAATAAAATGTAGATTAAAAAGTGGATCAATACAATGTAGTATAATCACACCATGTATGGTACTTAGCAATAAAATTGAATTAGTTTTAAATAGATGCAAAAACATAAATCTCCCAGAAATAGTTCAGCAAAAAGACAGAAATAATTAGCAATATTTCAATTACATAAAGTTTAACTATGCAAAACCAAAGCATGTTACTTACGGATGAATACTTAAGGGAAGGTAAATGTTGGGATACAATTAATACAATTACTCGCCAAAAAAACACTCCAGTTCCCTAAGCTCAGATTCAAACAACACACCAAATATTCAGGCCCTCTCTGCACTGACCTGTGACAACCTGGGCTCAGGAAACTGACATATGCTGCTACTCTGGCTACTGCTAATGCTGTGAATAGGAAACTGTTCTTTGTCTCCCATCCAGGTGTCTCTTAATCTTCTACCAGTAACCATGAAATTGTAACAGGCTGCTTTGTCAACTTTCAAATGCAGTCAAGTCTCAGACTTTTCACAGTTCTTGACATTGATCATCAGTACAACGATAATAATGGTGGTGATAATCGCTAACATGCATTGATTCTCTATTGTTAAATTTAAAGTACGGTAGTGGAGACAGAAAAGAAATGCAAAAAAGGCAAAATGGTTGTCTGAGGAGGCCTTACAAATAGCTGAGAAAGGAAGAGAAGAAAAGACAAAGGAGAAAAGGAAAGGTATACCCATTTGAATGCAGAGTTCCAAAGAATAGCAAAGAGAGATAAGAAAGCCTTTCTCAGCGATCAATGCAAAGAAATATAGGAAAACAACAGAATGGGAAAGACTAGAGATCTCTTCAAGAAAATTAGAGATACCACGGGAACATTTCATGCAAAAGGGATAAAATAAAGGATAGAAATGGTATGGACCTAACAGAAGCAGAAGATATTAAGAAGAGGTGACAAGAATACACAGAAGAACTATACAAAAAAGATCCTCATGACCCAGATACCAAGATGGTGTGATCACTCACCTACAGCCCCACATGCTGGAATGTGAAGTCAAGTGGGCCTTAGAAAGCATCACTACGAACAAAGCTAGTGGAGGTGATGGAATTCCAGTTGAGCTATTTCAAATTCTAAAAGATGATGCTGTGAAAGTGTTACACTCAATATGCCAGCAAAGTTGAAAAACTCAGCAGTGGCCACAGGACTAGAAAAGGTCAGTTTTCATTCCAATCCCAAAGAAAGGCAATGCTAAAGAATGTTCAAAGTACTGCACAATTGCACTCATCTCACATGCTAGCCAAGTAATGCTCAAAATTCTACAAGCCAGACTTCAACAGTATGTGAACCATGAACTTCAAGATGTCCAAGACGGATTTAGAAAAAGCAGAGAAACCAGATATCAAATTGCCAACATCCGTTGGATCATCGAAAAAGCAAGAGAGTCCCAGAAAAACACCTACTTCTGCTTTATTGACTGTGTGAAAGCCTTTGACTGTGTGGATCACAACAAAGTGAAAAATTCTTAAAGAGCTGGGAATACCAGACCACCTTCCTGCCTCCTAAGAAATCTGTATGCAGGTCAAGAAGCAATCCTTAGAACTGGATATGGGACAACAGATTGATTCCAAATCGGGAAAGCAGTACATCAAGGTATATTGTCGCCCTGTTTATTTACCTTGTATGCAGAATATAGCATGCGATATGCTGGGTTTGATGAAGCACAAGTTAAAATCAAGATTGCTGGGAGATATATCAATAACCTCAGATATGTAGATGACACTACCCTTATGGCAGAAAGCGAAGAAGAACTAAAGAGCTTCTTGATGAAAGTGAAAGAGGAGAGTGAAAAAGTTGGCTTAAAACTCAATATTCAGAAAACTAAGATTATGGCATTGAGTCCCATCACTTCCTGGCAAATAGATGGGGAAACAATGGAAACAGTGAGAGACTTTATTTTTTGGGGTTCCAAAATCACTGCAGATGGTGACTGCAGCCATGAAATTAAAAGACTCTGGCTCCTTGGAAGAAAAGCTATGTCCAACCTAGACAGCATAGTAAAAAGCAGAGACATTACTTTGCCAACAAAGATCAGTCCAGTCAAAGCTATGGTTTTCTAGTAGTCATGTATGGATGTGAGAGTTGGACTATAAAGAAAGCTGAGTGCTGAAGAATTGATGCTTTTGAACTGTGGTGTTGGAGAAGATTCTTGAGAATCCCTTGGACTGCAAGGAGTGAAAAGCGTTAATCCTAAAGGAAATCAGTCCTGAATATTCATTGGAAGGACTGATGCTGGCAAAGACTGAAGACAGGAAGAGAAGTGGAAGACAGAGGATGAGATGGTTGGATGGCATCACCGACTCGATGGATGTGAGTTTGAGTGAACTCCGGGAGTTGGTGATGGACAGGGAGGCCTGGCGTGCTGCAGTCCATGGGGTCTCAAAGAATCAGACATGACTTAGCGACTGAACTGAGAGGAGACAGACCCAAAACTGATAAATGCTATACAAGAGACTAAAAGAGCAAACAGAGAAAGTAAGAAAAACAAGGAGGGATGCGGTTTAGACATAAGGAACTCAGAAAATCTCTCTGAGGGGGTAATAATTATACTGAGATGGGAAAGTTGAAAGGTTACAAGAAACATGAGAACACGCAAAGGCTGGAAGACAGGAACAGTTTTTTAGGTGCTGGAAGAAACAAAGGCCAAGCTAAAGATGAGTAGGTAAACGGCAGACAGATATAACAGGGTGCTGGAAAGGCATGGAGTCGGGGGACCATTTGTGGAGGACCTTGTATGACTAGATTTCTTCTTTGATGAAATAGGAAGCCACGAAAAAGTATTTAAATAGTATTTACATTTAAATTTTATGAAAAGTACTAGTTGCTGACTGGAGGATGTGTTAAAAGATATTGAGAACTGAGAAAAGAAATAAATCATGAGAGGTTGATGCAATAAATCACCAGAGATGATGGGGGTCTGACCTGCAGTTGGAAACACTGCAAATGAAGGCACCTAAGTGGACTCTTGAGAAACCTGTATGCAGGTCAGGAAGCAACAGTCAGAACTGGACATGGAACAACAGACTGGTTCCAAATAGGAAAAGGAGTACATCAAGGCTGTATATTGTCGCTCTGCTTATTTAACTTATATGCAGAGTACATCATGAGGAACGCTGGGCTGGAAGAAGCACAAGCTGGAATCAAGACTGCAGGGAGAAATATCAATAACCTCAGATATGCATATGACACACCCTTATGGCAGAAAGTGAAGAGAACTAAAAAGCCTCTTGATGAAAGTGAAAGAGGAGAGTGAAAAAGTTGGCTTGAAGCTCAACATTCAGAAAACGAAGATCATGGAATCTGGTCCCATCACTTCATGGGAAATAGATGGGGAAACAGTGGAAACAGTGTCAGACTTTATTTTGGGGGGCTACAAAATCACTGCGGATGCTGATTGCAGCAAAAGACACCTGCTCCTTGGAAGAAAAGTTATGACCAACCTAGATAGTATATTAAAAAGCAGAGACATTACTTTGCCAACCAAGGTCCGTCTAGTCAAGGCTATGGTTTTTCCCGTGGTCATGTATGGATGTGAGAGTTGGACTGTGAAGAAAGCTGATCGCCGAAGAATTGATGCTTTTGAACTGTGGTGTTGAAGAAGACTCTTGAGAGTCTCTTGGACTGCAAGGAGATCCAACCAGTTCATTCTAAAGGAGATCAATCCTGGCTGTTCATTGGAGGGACTAATGCTAAAGCTGAAACTCCAATACTTTGGCCACCTTGTGCGACGAATTGATTCACTGGAAAAGACTCTGATGCTGGGAAAGATTGGGGGCGGGAGGAGAAGGGGACGACAGAGAGTGAGATGGCTGGATGGCATCACCAACTCGATGGACATGAGTTTGAGTGAACTCCAGGAGTTGGTGATGGACAGGGAGGCCTGGCGTGCTGTGATTCATGGGGTCGCAAAGAGTCGGACATGACTGAGCGACTGAACTGAACTGAAGTGCACTATAGATATCTCAGTAAAATGGAAAACAAACTGCTAAGAAATTGCAGCTGTGCTGGTGGAGAGACAAAGAAGATGAAAGATTACTAGACTTGAGCAATTTGTGAATCCATTTACTGAAATGGGGAAGATTATTAATGGCAGGCAATTAATACATCAGATGCTGCTGGCTCCCCACAAATATCCTTTCTCTTCCTTGTTCTTTACTAACAAAATACTAATTATATGGTGCAGCCATGAGCTCTCACAAAAAAAGGACAAAAAAACACATTTCCTAGCCTTCCTTGCAATCTAAGAATACAGCGTAAATTCAAAGCTGTGTGCTGTGCCATGCTAAGCCACTTCAATCGCATTCAACTCTTTGCCACCCTGTGGACCATAGCACTCCAGGCTCCTCTGTCCATGGGATTCTCCAGGCAAGAATACTGGAGTGGATTGCCTTGCTCTTCTCCAGGGGATCTTCCCGACCCAGGGACTGAACCCGCATCTCTTACTTCTCCTTCATTGGCAGGCGAGTTCTTTACCACTAGTGCCACCTGGGAAGTCCAAATTCAAAGCTACCAAATATCATGTAAATGGCTTTAATGTCTATATGATATTCTAAGATGTGTGTAAGCATTAGTTGTAAATGCACGTAAATTGTTTCATGTAGCCAGTCGCTGGCACAGAGATCATGAATGTTATTCTTATTGATATTATTATTATTATTAGGATATATTCTATACTTTTATTAATTTTCACAAATCTTTCAAATTCTTTGGATAAGTTGTAGCATGTCAGAATAAAGATAAAAGAATATATTTTGTCTTCAGGTCTTTTTGTTGCAGGATCTATTAAACAGTTACTAGCTAGTGTAAGCAAAGTATGAAACTAACACGCTATAGATATAGCCACATCACTTAACTTTTCTGAGTACAGGTTTTCTCATCTAAAAGATTTAAAATATAGGTAAAAAATATTTGACATATACAAAATGTCACACAGTATCATTACCAAAGGGTTTTACTCATGAATACTGTCTAATGTACAGCTCCAAATTCCACAATGTCTCGACTACCTCTCACTGGACTTTCCAAAAAAAAAAAAGAAACCAATCTAGCAAACTCTTACAATAAGTAGATAAAGAATAGAAGTCTAAGAAAATATATGCCTTGTCTCTCAGTGTATTGTACTTGCACACTGGCATAGGGAGGCTTTTATTTTCTTGAGGACAAAAACAATCACTGTTATGCACAGAATTAAACACAGTTCCAAGCACAGAGAAAAAAATGTACACCTTAAGCTAGAGTTATAGAATATTTTATAATTCTCTATTTTAGAAAAGAAAGTAGAAAAACTGGAAACACTAACTAAAAATACTTCCTCTATTTTTGCTGTACTTAGCATAAAACAAATAGTTTAACAAATATTTTCAAACTGTTATCAGAACTTGATGCAAAGTGTTCATTTCAGAATGTGGAAGTGAAGGGAAGTGAAAGTCACTCAGTCTTGTCCGACTCTTTACAATTCCATGGACTATATACAGTCCATGGACTTCTCTAGGCCAGGATACTGGAGTGGGTAGCCTTTCACTTCTCCAGGGATCGAACCCAGGTCTCCCACACTGCAGGTGGATTCTTTACCAACTGACGATATAGTTCCTTCAGATTATCTCCAATCCATAAGAGTTCTCTCTCATGCTTTTGCCTTTCAGTTTGCTGATTCCTCACCCTGGATCTAACAACTGTTTCTTTTTTTAGCTAATTTTTGCCTTTTTTTCCACTTTACAACAGTTTTGACATCTTCCTTTAAAGCCTCTCCAGAAACCTCCTCATCTGGCCCCTGGTCAGCCTCCTCCCTGCTCCCATAGCACCCTGGCCTTAGCTCTTTGGGAAATGTAGCCCCACTCTGGGCTTCCCTGGTAGCTCAGCTGGTAAAGAATCTGCCTCCAATGCAGGAGACCCAGTTTGATTCCTGGGTTGGGAAGATCCCCCAGAGAAGGGATAGGCTACCCACTCCAGTATTCTTGGGCTTCCCTGGTGGCTCAGATGGTAAAGAATCCTCCTTCAGTGCAGGAGACCTGGGTTTGATCCCTGGGTCAGGAAGATCCCCTGGAGGAGGGCATGGCAACCCACTCCAGTATTCTTGCCTGGAGAATCCCCATGGACCGAGGAACCGAGCGGGCTAAAGTCCATGAGGTCGCAAAGAGTCAGACACGAATGAGAGACTAAGTACAGCACAGCACGGCCTGTTCTACCACCTGCTACAAGATTGCAAACTCCCTGAGAACCAGGCATTGTGTGCTTTGTAAACAGCATCCTTTCTGAAAAGCAGAAACATTAAAGAAGATAGATGTGTTTCCTAACACACCATGCTCCCTCTCTCACACAGCGCTCACCTACTTGCGCTCTCTCACACACAATCAGATGTTTGCACATGTCAGAGACCCAGATACACTTTCACACCCAGAAAATATAAAGTTGAAGAAACTGCGTAATCTACAAACCTCAGAGGCGTATCCGAAGAGGCAGGATTTGAAGCCAACAACTCTAGATCAGCTTCTTGCTATTCCTGCAACTTCCTCTCAAGTTAACAGAATTAGTTAGGCCACTTTTCCTGTGACCTAGAAACCAGAACTACGAAAGGTTCAGTACAGATCACTATCTCTCTCAGTCTCTCTAGTCGCTAAGTCATGTCCAGCTCTTGCGACCCCATGTACTGTAGCCCACCAGGCTCCTCTGTTCACGGGATTTTCCAGGCAAGAATACTGGAGTGGGTTGCCACTTCCTTCTCCAAGGAATCTTCCTGACCCAGTAATCAAACCCGGGTCTCCTGCATTGCAGGCACATTCTTTACTGGCTGAGCTATGAGGGAAGCCCTATCGATCACTATGGAGAATCATAAAATATGAGTCAAAATTTATGTCAGCCCAAAGACAGCTTTGAGTTTTCACTGAAAGCACATTACTAATACACACTCAGTGAACCCAGAACCCAAAAATAGCCCTTGGATTTACCAAATGGTCTTCTCAGTTTACATTTCTTCCAGGAGTATAAAATAACATAAACATAAATATGGCCCCAGACAAAAAATCGAATGTTTCAAATCAGAACTTGCTAATAATGTCGATCAGTCAGTAAGTCAATTTCAGCAACATTGACATTTTACTAGCAGCATTTCTTTACATAACAATTTAATGTTCTATTACACATTGCCTTTATAATTTCTCTTTAAAAATTATCATATTGTGGGAAAACAGTTAATTGGAGATCACTGATTGTTTCTATATTCAACTGTAAAGAAAATAAACAGAAAATATAACAAATCCTAGAAAAATCTATTATGTCTGAAAGGCACAGTGTAAATATTCTCTCTCCAGGGAGAAATTTTATCACATGTAAATCAATTGTTTAACTTTCTTTTCAAAGGTGATTTAGAAAATATGTAATAGAGATTCAGGCTTACCTATATTGGGGAATTTAAGAAATCCATTTTATATTAAAACACAAGAATAAAAGTAGCTCTTAAAAATTCATGCTGTGGGGGACTTCCCTGGTGGTAGTTGTATTTCCCTCTATATTTAATTATTTTTGTTTAAAAAGGGAGGAGTTGCTTCAAGTGATACCATCAATAAAATGGAAAGAGAATCCACAAACAGAAGAAAACATTTGCAAGCCATATACACTGAATATATAAAGTCTTCCTACACCACAATAATTAAAAGCAACTAATATTTTTAAACAGGCAAAGGATTTGAATAGACATTTTTTTCAATGAAGATACATGAATAGTTAATAAGCACTGAAACAGGTACTTAACACTTTTGGTCACTGAGAAAATGTAAATCAAAATCACATTGAGACAGCACTTCACAACCACTAGGGTTGCTATAAATAAAAAAGACAGACAATCACAAATGTTAGTGAAGACGTGGAGAAATTGGAGTCACTATATGCTACTTGTGAAAATACGAAAATGAGGCAGAAAACAGTTCAGCAATTTCTCAAAATGTTCTATATACAGCCACCATATTATTCAGTAATTCTAATACTAGGTGTATACCCAAGAAAAATACAAACGTATTTTCATACAAAATCTGGCAATAAATGTTCATAGCAGCATCATTCATAGTAGCCAAGGAAGTGGAAACAATTCAAATGTCCACCAATCGATAAACAGATAAAGTATGACTATATCTGCAATGGAATATTATTTGACAATAAGAAGGAATAATGCAATGATACAAGTTATAACATTCATGAACTTCAAAAACACTATGCTCAGAGGAAGAAACCAGTTACAAAAGATCACATATTGTATGAGTCTGTTTTCCAGAAGTGTTCAGAATCAGGTACCTAGAGACAGTAAATAGATTAGAGGCTGCCTAGAGCTGGGGGTACCTGAGGTGGGAAGGGGCGTGAAGGGGGAGTGACAGCTAAGAGATTTCTATTTGGGGTGATGAAAATGTTCCAAAATTAGATTATGGTGATGATGGCAAAATTGTAAATAAACTAAAATCGAACTGTACCTTTAAAGTGGGTGATTCTTATTGTATTTAAATTATACTTCAAGCTGTTAAGGGGAGGAGGAGGATGCGTAATAAAATAAGGCATTTTATTTCTTTGGTGTCTTTGAAGACTAAATAGTATGACTTCTTAGATCATTTATTACTTTACAGAAGAAACCCCACTGCTTCCATGTTCATATCTAACACTTAATAAGACATGAAAGTAAAGTGTCATTGAGAGAACTGAATATCATTGAAGGCCCTGGAGTCAGACCTAGGAAAATACGTGCATTTTCAGGAAATGTGTACTAAAACAGACCTATAGAATATGGGTCCGAGATGGCCACAAGGCGAGTTTCCAGAGGTTGGCCCTATCTCTGTCCCATCCTGTCCCATTGGGCTTGGTATTTCCCGGGACCCACACCTGTTTAGCTTCTGGCTGGTTCCTGGGGCCTCTGGCAAGGCTCAGGAGGAAAGCCCAAGTATCACGGGTAGGGGGAGATGGGAAACCCCGGAGCAAACGATGGACAAATATTTTTCCAAAGAAACTAAAAATTCAAAGAAAGCTTGTGAAATAGCAGCCTCCCCACGTGCATAGGAATCTCAAACTGATGGACCTTAGGGTTCGGTCTGCTCCTCCCATAATTAACAAGGATCTCAAAGCTTGAGCTAAGTCACTTCAGTCGTGTCCGACTCTGTGTGACCCCATAGACGGAAGCCCACCAGGCTCCCTCGTCCCTGGGATTCTCCAGGCAAGAACACTGGAGTGGGTTGCCATTTCCTTCTCCAATGTGTGAAAGTGAAGTCACTCGGTCATGTCTGACTCGTAGCGACCCCACGGACTGCAGCCTACCAGGCTCCTCCATCCATGGGATCTTCCAGGCAAGAGTACTGGAGTGGCCTGCCATTGCCTTCTCCGAAAGCTTGAGCAGTAATTGGCAAATAGAAACAGGCAACAGGACTCGAGGGCCCACACCGGGAACCGCTGTCATGCGCCCTAGGCTTGGGCTCTCCCCTTGGTAGGAGGCTCCTTCTTTCCTCTGCCCAAGTTCAGAGGCCGGAGAACCCGGGTTCACCCGCCCTCGCTCAGCCACCCGGGCAGGGACCCGTGCGCCCGGCGGCCGCGGCCTCGCGCGGGGCGCAGCGCACCCACGAACGTCCCTGGGATCCGGGCGGCGGGGCCGCCAACGTCCCGCCCGGGGTCCGCGCGCCACGCGAGCCGGCTCCCACCTTGTTGCACCATCTCCAGGACGTCTGGGTCGCCCATCTTCGCCAGCTCGTTGATGACGCTGCCCGAGGGGGAGACGGTCGACCGCTGCGACGACTGGCGAAATTTGGCCTGGAGGCTGAATCTGACGGTGGGCCGCAGTGCTTGGGACGGGATCAAGAGGTCCTCCTTGGAGACGTCGTCCGCCTCGGGCTCCTCCGGCGCCGGGCGCGTCGGCCCGGGCGGCTTCCTCTCCGGCCGGTACTTCCACTTGCTGGGGGCCTTGACGCTCAGCTTCAGCGCCCTCTCCCGGTAGCGCCGCTTGGACCGCTCCCAGTACATCTCCCGGATCGTGCCGGGATGGAAGCTGCCCAGCCGCCACCAGTGCTCCGGGTTCAGGCCCTCCCGCGGCTCTCCCCGCCTCTCTCTCCTCCCCGCCAGCTCCCCGCCCCGCGACCCGCCGGGCTGCGGGCTCCCGGGCTCCCGCTCGCTCCCGCCCCCGGCCTCACCCGGCCCGGGCTGCTCCGCCTCCCGTTGCCCCTCCGGGCCCGCGGCCGCCTCCCGGCCCTCTCGGTCCGGCAGTTCGCTTCTCAACCGGCCTTGCTGGTCCCATCCCAGCGGGCTGGCGCCCGTCCCGGGCTCCTGGTTCTCCTGGGCTGCCGCCTCCCCCCTCTCCGAACCAATCTCCGTTGCCAGCCGACGGGTGAACCGCGCCCTCAGGCTATCGGTCTGGCCCGCGTCCATCTATCTGCCCGGCCCTCCGCCTAGAATGGGCGGCACTCGGAGAGAACCCCCTTCCCGGTTGAGGAGTTATTTTTTGTCGGGTGAGGAAAAAGCTGCTTTCCTTAAGGGGCCCCCACCCCTTAAAAGGCCCGCGCGTGGCCCGTTCTGCGAGATTCTAGCAGCACCTCCTTCCGGGATCCTGCGCAGGGTAATTTGCAGCTGGTAGCAGCAACACGGTTGGTGGTGGTTTAGTCTGTTAAGTCGTGTCCGACTCTTGCTAACCCATAGGCTCCTCCGTTCATGGGATTTCCCAGGCAAGAATACTGGAGTCGGTTGCCATGTCCTTCTCCAGGAGATTTTCCCGATTCAGGAATCGAACCCAGGTTTCCTGCATTTCAGAAGGAATCCCATCTCACACAGTTGGTGGAAAGTCAGTTCAGTTCAGTCGCTCAGTCGTGTCTGACTCTTTGCGACCCCATGAACCACAGCACGCCAGGCCTCCCTGTCCATCACCAACTCCCGGAGTTCACTCAAACTCATGTCCATCGAGTCGGTGATGCCATCCAGCCATCTCATTCTCTGTCGTCCCCTTCTCCTCCCGCCCCCAATCCTTCCCGTCAAGTTTGCCCTAAATTGGAATTCAGCCTCTGCCCCTTAGAAGTTAGATGGCATTGGTCAAGTTTCTTCAGGAGACATTGGCTTGTTTCTTCAAGAGAACCATTATTAGGACCCACCTCGGGGACTTGTGAGGGGCACATTGTACAGTGCGGTAGTAATGAGTTAAGAATTCAGATGCTCTCAAGACGAAGCCATTTTTCACTGAGCCCTGCTCCATCTCAGTTTCTTAGTGGCTTCAGCATTTCGACCTCAAGCAGAGTGAATGGTCACATTCTTCACAGGCTCCTCTGAATTGATTTATGTCTTTGAGACCTTAACAAGTACCAGCTCCCCAATAATTGGGAGATAAAAATTACGGTCTAAAAGAGGAAAAACAGATAAGTGGTGTGAACTAAGGGTGAGAGAAGGCAATGGCAAGCCACTCCAGTACTCTTGCCTAGAAAATCACATGGACAGAGGAGCCTGGTGGGCTGCAGTCCGTGGGGTCGCTACTAGTCGGACACAACTGAGCGACTTCACTTTCACACATTGGAGAAGGAAATGGCCACCCACTCCAGTGATCTTGCCTGGAGAATCCCAGGGATGGCGGAGCCTGGTCGGCTGCCGTCTATGGGGTCGCACAGAGTTGGACACGACTGAAGCGACTTAGCAGCAGTAGCAGCAGAGGTCTGAGCTGAGCGTCTTGAGAGTGCTAAGGAGGGAGGGACTGAGTCTGGGGCAGGTATGGGCTGATTTAACAATAAGGAGAACATAACCAAGAAAGACTTGACCTTTTTGAATTTTCATGTTACTCTGTTTTTTCCCCCTTCTATTGACATTTTTGAACCTGGAAGTATCTTTTACAGATGAGAAAACAGGCCTGAGAGAAGTGTTTTGGTGAAGTCCATGGTTAACTGTGGAACTGGAAATCATCTTTTTTTTTTCCTATGCCTTGCTATCTGTTCTCTATTTCAGACTATAGGCAATTGCTTACTTGATGTGTTTTGGAATGGTGTTTGAAATGTTGGTATTCATAAGTTAAGCCGTAAACTTACATGTAATTATAATAAATTGGTAGTTATCTGACAAGTGTTGGTATTTACCTCTTGATTAATCATTGTTTGAGTCTAGTAAAATGTTTTACCATGTGATTTGTTTTGTGTTCTTCCCACATACCAAGTACTCTGCTAGGTGCTATAGATATTGTGATTTAACACATAGTACAGATTTTGCTTTATGTAGATTAAATAAAAATAAAAACAATTTTTTCTATAATTTTATATAATTGTATATTTAATATTTCTTGATTCTGCACCGTATTTGAAGTGACATGTGAAAAACACTTTGATGATGATTTTGTGCAAAATTGAATATTTTGTTGCTGATTTTGCTGATACTCATCTTCTCTGGTGGGTTTGAATGAACTCCGGGAGTTGGTGATGGACAGGGAGGCCTGGCGTGCTGTGATTCATGGGGTCGCAAAGAGTCGGACACGACTGAGCAACTGAACTGAACTGAAGATTTGTTAACAAAAAAGATGGATCTTTCTTGTGTTCTTTTGATAAAGGTATGTATTTTCTCCATAACCCCTGAGATCTTGAGAAACTGTCTCTGTATTTGTATCACTGAAATACTTTATTTTGCTTATCCATTCATAATTTTAGGATCTGTCAGTTTCTTTATTGCTACACCCTGCCTCTTTAAACTCAATCTTCAACCATATATTTCCAGAATTATGAATAATAAATACATATTCTTTTAATGTAACTGAATACACAGTTAAGTGTTGTATTGAGACTAGAAACTTATCTTTTTTAGCCCTCCAAATTATTTTAGTCTTTGTTTCCAGATTATTCAGCCTTTGTTTCAGTGTTATTGCGTCATCTGGTAGGACCTTTTTATTTTAATTTGCCTTTTGTGTCCTATCCTAAGGGTGGTATGCAAGTGTTTAAATGATAATAGAAACACAGCCATAAATATAAAAATTGTGATACTTTGGGTGCTAAACTGTCAAATGATTGCTTAAAATACTTGTTTGCCAACTAGTAAGTAGGGTTCCCTGGTGACTCGGTGGTAAAGAATCTGCATGCCGATGCAGGAGACGTGGGTTTGATCTCTGGGTTAGGAAGATCCCCTGGAAAAGGAAATGGGAATCTACTCCAGTATTCTGGGAAACCTCATAGACCGAGGAGCCTGGTGGGCTACAGTCCATGGGTGTCAGTATATAATACATGCAAGCCTGGGCTGTATGAAAGTTAAATGTATAAAAATGAGCAACAACCTGCATGTGAATATTTTTTTTTTTTATTCTAGCAGCCTCGTTAAATGGATGGGTTTAAGGCTAAAGAGGACAAGTTAATGAGCTACACTCTGGAAACCAGGAAAGATCTTGGAAAGTCATGCAATGAACGCTTCTCCCCGCTGGTATTTAAAGCAAAGATATGGTGCCTCCAGTCTGTGGTCTGGATCAGTCTGCTTTCTTGGTATCTCTGCCTGCCAAGGCTTCAACTCCTCCAGTAAGTGTTCTCCTTTTGGGCTACTTGGCATTCATTTATTTTTTAACTCCTAAAATTTTAAGTGATGCTAGTGGTAAAGAACCAGACTACCAATGCAGGAGACGTAAGAGACGTGAATTAGATCCCTGGGTTGGGAAGATCCCCTGGAGGAGGGCATGGCAACCCACTCCAGTATTCTTGTCTGGAGAATCCAACGGACAGAGGAGCCTGGCAGTCCATAGAGTCACAAAAGAGTCGGGTATGACTGAGGCTACTTGGCACACAGCACCCAAAAATTTTATTTAGTCCATATATTTTCAACATCATTACAATCCACATAAAATGGCCTGCTCTCAGGTATGAATCTGTGAATCAGGAGTCGAAAGACCTGCATGTCTCTGGCTGTCCCTGAATGAGCTAAAGTGCATGGTGACCTTGAACAGATGATTCTGCATCTCTCCTTCCTTGCCTGTGACTATTAAGGCTCTTAACCTGTTCCACCCATCTCCCAAAGTTGTGAAAGTCAAACAAATCATATGCATGAAAGGACTTTGGAAACAGTAAAAATATAACAAACAGAAAGTTTTATTGACTGGCAGAGGTAGTTATAGATTTAACAGCAGGTAGGAATACTAGTTGTGGGGTATTGTTTTCTCCACCCAACAAAAATGCCATTTCAACCATTTCTCTGAGATTTGGAGGCATTTTCTGACTCTACATAGATTCATCACCACTAAGCACTGGTGTCAGTGGAGGGGGCCAACTCTCCTTATTTGTAATATTTAAACACTGCAATATTTGTTTCTTTGAATCCTGATTATTTAGGTCCTAGACTTTTTCAGTGAGCCCTAGCCCTATCTACTAGGACTGCCTACCATCTGGCATTCTTCCCTCTCCTAGAAAAACTCACTTTACAGGCTGGCCTCTGGGACTATCATGATCATCAGAAACACCAGTACAGTTTTGAGTACTCACATGCAACCTTACCATTTGCCAATGTAAAGACTCAGGGTGGCATGCCTACTGTGCCCTGTAACTAGGAAGATGCAGTTGGTTCCCAGTCTAGAGAGATGGGGAACTGTCTCAGCAAAAGATGAGAAACAAGAATGTTTTCATCTCGCTCATGACTGCTTGCAACAGCCCCTGAGATCATAAATGATGCCCTTCTTCTTGCTGTCTGCAGTGACTTTTTTTTAATCAGAGGATAATTGCTTTACAATGTTGTGTTCGTCTCTGCTGTACTAACAGCATGCATCAGCTGTAAGTATTTCATATATCATCTCCCCCTTGAGCCTCCCTCCTACTCACCGCCCCCTGCCACCATCCAGCTTCTCTAGGTCATCACAGAGCACCAAGCTTCCCTCTGCCAGTGACTTTCTATCATATGTAAGGGGAAATCTAACCACCTTTCTTACCAGTAGGATTGCAGCACTATCCTTCCATGATCTAGGCCTCGTTCCCACCTCTGCTATCATGTTCTAGCCATGCTGTCTTGTTGCTGATCCACAAACCGAATAAGAATTTTCCGATCATTTCCCAAGCACTCTGTACTCACTGTTCTCTTTTCCATAAAGATCTTTACACCAATAGTTGATGAGTCACTCTCTCCCATCATTTTTCTATCCAAATGAAGAACTTTGCTGACCACCCTGAGTCAATAACCTCACATTACTATCCTCTTAGCCTGAAGTTTTTCTTTAGAGCTGTTCTCTCTTTCTGACTTTGTATATTTAATTGCTTGTGCATATTTATTTTTGTATAAGCTCCCTGGAGGCTCAGGTTTTCTCAGTTTTCTTTTCTCATATATCAATGACACTTAGAATGGCATAGAAATGTTCTCATAAATATTTGATGAATGAATGATTTGTCAAAGGTTTATCATCACATTTCCTATTCCCTGAGTCACTAGCTGTCTTCTTCATTGCCCCTGACTTTCCTGCATCTGGGAGAATAATTGGATTACACACTTGCAGTGGCTTGTGGCTCAATTAGAAATAATTTTCTAATTTTGAAAAAAAAAAAACAAAAACCTCTAAAATTTACATAGGAAACAACTAGAATCAGCAGAGATAGAGACAATAGTCAGGACTTTGCCTCACTATCTGAGCACCAGTCTCTTGGCTGCTCTTTGCTCTTTGGCAAGCAGTGGTGGCAGCCACAAGGGAAGCCCAAGAATACTAGAGTGGGTAGCCTACCCTTCTCCAGCAGATCTTCCCAATACAGGAATCAAACCATGGTCTCCTGCATTGCAGGCACATTCTTTACCAACTGAGCTATCAGGGAAGCCCAAATTAGAAGAAGAGAGCAAAGACCCATCTGTGCTCTAGTGCTATGTTCCTGTATTAACAAGTGTCCTTTGGTGTAAAGCAATCACATCCTCTTGTTTAAATGCCAGATGCTTAGGATTGTTATTTGTCTTTGGCATATACATACACAGGAGATGAAAAATCAAATGAACCCATATGGTCCACACTGGCTGCATCAAATAAAAATCTGGATCTTGGACCTTGAATGGGGATACCTATATTACTATATTTCCCTTTCTTCTTTCACAGATAAAGTTTTCCATCAGGAAACCTACACCCACTAGCTCTGCATTTTCTTTACCATCATATCCCTTTAGAACCTCGTCATGCCAGTGAAACTGTTTCCTTAAAGGTTATCCTTCATTGCCTTCTATCAGCCATTATATCCAGCATGTCTTTCCAGATCTTCACAATCAACCTGTGCCACTCTGAGTCTCCATCCATAATTCTGTCTCTCTTACTTTTCTGGAAACGTTATATATGAGAAAGAGCAGGCACGTTACAGTTAGGCATTCTGGATCAGGCAGACCTATCCAAGTATGAAGTGACTGCATAGCCTTTAACTAGTGGGTTAACCTCTATAATCCTTAATTTCTTCATCTCTATAATAGAAACAAAGGTCCGTCTAGTCAAGGCTATGGTTTTTCCCGTGGTCATGTATGGATGTGAGAGTTGGACTGTGAAGAAAGCTGATTGCCGAAGAATTGATGCTTTTGAACTGTGGTGTTGGAGAAGACTCTTGAGAGTCCCTTGGACTGCAAGGAGATCCAACCAGTCCATTCTAAGGGAGATCGATCCTGGGTGTTCATTGGAAGGACTGATGCTAAAGCTGAAACTGCAATACTTTGGCCACCTCATGCAACGAGTTGACTCACTGGAAAAGACTCTGATGCTGGGAAAGGTTGGGGGCGGGAGGAGAAGGGGATGACCGAGAATGAGACAGCTGGATGGCATCACCAACTCTGTGGACATGAGTTTGAGTGAACTCCGGGAGTTGGTGATGGATAGGGAGGCCTGGCGTGCTGTGATTCATGGGGTCGCAGAGAGTCGGACACGACTGAGCAACTGAACTGAACTGAGCTGAACTGATAATAGAAACAATCATATCCACCCAACAGTGTGGTTATGAAAAATAATAATGCTAAGTCCTTGGCACAAAGTATTCATTAAAAGGATGTCAGTTTTCATCTTTCTTTTGTACTTTCAACAATTTCCTTGAAATCGAAAGATGAACTTCTTTCAGCAAATTCTCCCTTGTTATTCTCATTTACTTTTTTTTTCCCCATTAACTATTTCTTCTTTGAGGCTCCCACTCAAATATCCAGCTCCACACTAAGTGCTCATTGGAAAGTTCTAAAGTCTTAAGTCACTTGTATGTTTTAATATTAGTCATCTAATTTGAATAAGTGCAAGGCTAAATCAATCTTCCTCCAAACTAATTCAACTTCCCAACTCTACCACTTATGTCAAAGTCATCAGGATTATCTCAAGCAGGTGATTAGTAATTATAATAGCCACTGTTATTCATGTAAGTATTAATTAATGTGCTTTGGAAGTATTACTACACTGATTCCTCCTGATGATGTGAGGTAGGCACTTATCATCAGACATCTCTGTGTGTATTGCACAGCTTGGCTCACCTTTTCTTTTAAAATTAACTCTATTGAAGTATAATATTTATTAGTAATTATATTAATAATTAAAATCATTAATTTTAAGTGTGCAATTAGATAACTTTATGACATAAATTGTTATGTAACAATCACCACATTCACAGACTAGAACATTTGCCAAAACTGTTCTACACATTTGAAGTCAATTCCTTTATCCAGTCCACTAGCCTCTGGCAATTACTGATATTCTATCACAGTTTTGTGGCTCACTTTTTATTCCAGTTTTTACTGTAGCAATTAGTTATGCACATGTGTAGTTTGCAAGAATATTACTTTGACTCTACGGAGTATCTCATCCTTTCTGCCCTGGTGTTTCTCCACCACCATGAAGTAGGTCTCCTCCACGCCACACTATTCTGACACACATGCAAACCTTTAATTTAAGTAGGAGAATGTTAACACAACATAAGGCAACTCTGACCAACTGGGAATGAAAGATAAATACTCCCCTTTCCCATTGTCCCTTGGAGAGGCAATTCTGAGGTTCATTTAACATAACGCTTCAAGGGTTCTTCAGAGGGATCTACCTCCATTTGCCCTTGGATCGCCTTGTCTTCCTTTCATGTTTGTTCATGTTTGACTCTTCCCAGCCTTCCTTAAGATCATTTCCCAGAAAATCCTTCCTGTATAGAAGTCTTACCTTGGGCTCTCCTATTAGGGGAAACCCAAGCTAAGACAGAATTATTATTTTTATCCCTATTTAAGAACTATTTTGTAAATTAAGGTTTAAAAAGGTTATCAGTCCACAATTGCATAGCTATTAAAAGAGCAAGAATTTGGACCCAGAATAGCCTGATTCCACAATTTGTGTTCTTAATCACCACATAGCTTGACAAGGTGGAAATTAAAATCAACTTTGATTCTGTGCAGTATTTTCATAATGTGCATCTAAATTGCCAGCTTTCTGATATTTATTCTTTTGAAATGTCTCACTCTTCAGTTACTGAAAATGATTTCACCCAGCTGGAAGTCACACTGGGTAATTTCCTACTGCTCTCACTTTGTAGCCTCCCTTTTTGCTTACTATGGCAGCCTGATAGTTGATTTTCTTTCTTCTCATCAGGCTATGTTGTTCAAGGTTAAGTGTGTTGGCTCTGAGGCCTGAAAAAAACTGATCTCAAATCGTAGCTCTCTCAGTCCTTAACCAAGTGATATTTGATGAGATTCTTAACCTCTCTGAGCCACAGTTTCTTTATTTATAAAATGGATAAAATGATTCCTAACACAGGATTGTTTAGGTTCAATAAATATAATCATGCATATGTTTTCACTTGTTCAAATATTAAACCATGGGATGCAATTTTCACTTTATTGCATTTATTATTATTGGTGTTGTTGAGTTGATTTTAAGTGGTAAAGTTTTGAGAAGCTGGAGCTTATTATTGTTAAATATATATTCATTCTGGGATTTCCCTGGCGGTTCAGTGATTAAGACTCCGTTCTTCCACTGCTGGGGGCACTGGCTTGACGTAGTTGGGGAACTAAGATCCCACATGCCACACAGCATCGTCAAAAAATTTAAAAAAGTAAAAAATATATATATATGTGTGTGTATATATATATATATTCATGCCTTTAATTTCTATGAAGGGATTTATTTTATTAGTCTAACATTTTTATAATATATGAAGCAAACAAGATTTCTGAATTTTGAAATCATGTGTGTCATATATAAAGATGTCAATACAAATATTGCTTGAAGTAATGGAAGGAATTCTGAAAACCCAGCAGACTCACATTATTGATTAAAATGCTCCATTTTGTAGCATTCAGATGATCTTCAGTGCTGGGGCAATGAAATAAAAGCTTCCAAGAAATAGTAATTTCCTGTTAAAAGACGATTTAATGCTTGGATTTAAATATGCTGTCATCCAATTCATATTCCCTAAAATAAATGGCAACCCCAATTGAAATTTTAAAGGAGTCCTTAAAACTTGGGTTAAATAGAAAACCAAACTTGACCGAAATACAGGAGCTTCTAGTTAGTGAAAGCATACAATTTTGTACACTGACGTTTGTCAAGCCTTTTATAAAATATGTTTGTGCAAACTTTGTCTATTTTCAAAGAACCTAATTTGGTTACAATTTCAACCATAAGTACAAAGAAAATACAATTAAAGTGTGTCCCTCCCTCAATGGTTACATCTGGCATTTTATGTACCTAATTAAGACCTCTTTGTAGTACTCCACCCAGTGGCTACGAGGTTATAACCAGAAGCATAAGTAGCGTCAAGAGTATATTTGACTGTCCCCAAATCATGAGCAAGCTTGTAACTGAGCCTCCTGTGGTTTGTAATTTCATGTTTTACAAAGAAAGTTCTTAATCATATTCTTTATTTAGTTCCCCCAAGCTAAATACTTATTTGTAGTTGCAAGCAGTCACTCCCACCCTGCTTGATTACATACCTGCTATACATTAAGGGGAGGACTCTATCCCAAAATTGCCAGAAAAGTCATCTTCAAAGACAAAGAAATGGGAGTCTGTAAAAGAAAAACAGGCTGCTTCAAAAGTTAACTGATCACTATCTGCTCTACTGAGGTCAGAGGAGTTCCTGGAGGTGGACCCGGGAGCAGAGATCTGAACAGATTTTATATCTGTGATTATTTCATTATTTGTTCACTGATCTCACCTCTTGTTCCACAAGGACTCTAACTGTGTTGCTTACCCATCACTGCATCCACCAGAGGCAAGCATAGGGCTCGACATATGAATATTCAAATGAATTGATATCCAAATGAATCTCTCCTTCATTGTTTTCCTCTCTGATCCTTTCTTTCATGAGGATTTTTTCTTCCTAACTAGACCATAGTCATCTGAGAGCAAAGACCGTATCTTATACTTCTGCAAAATCCTCTCCAATGGTATTCCATTCAAATCAGTGTCCATACCTATAGGATGTTAAGTTGTGAACTTGAGAAAGTAAAGGGAAGGGAAGGAAGCAAGAATGAGAGTAAACAGTCGTGATGATTTATGCACAGCACATCTCTAAATATACATTGAATTACGTGCAAATCCCAAATTTGATCTATAAACTCTATATTAATTTCATATGGCTTCACCCAGATACTGGAAAGTGAGAAAAACTGAGAAGCCAAGGAAAAAACTCGAGGCATTTGGGTAGGCAAACTGAAGTCTAAAGTATAGCTCTTTTACTTACCAGTTTTATAATCTTACACAAACTTCCAATTCTTGTTGGATTTCAGTTCTCTCAGTTGTGAAATGGGTCTATGTCTTTTTTTGGAGGGTTATTGTGGAGATTAGGTGAGTGGAGAATTTAAGACTCTAACCTATTTTTTAAAAAAATACAAAAACCTATTATAGACTACCCAGTCATTTTATGTAAGTATTGTAACATCTCTGTAACTTAGTCTGCTTTTCTGAAAAGCAGGCGAAACAGATAAAGGGGTTAAATATGAGTCAGAGTTCACGATCATAAACACAATACTATAATTTTAAGTTAGTTCTTAATTAGTTTTTATAATGGCTTTAAACTCAACTCATTTAAAAATTAACAGTCTTTCATACAATATTATATGGCACTTATATAGGACATAGACAAAAAAGGATGTGTGTGTGGTGTGTGTGTGTGTTTGAGAGAGAAACAGAAGGTAAAGTTTTCTGTGTCTGGCCTTGGTTCACCTGTTTTTTTCTTCTCGGTGTATGAGTGAGTGGCTATTACGTGTCACCCTTCATAAAGCTTTGTGTGCCTAACCTTCATTTAGTTAAGCATAAGGTGTTTATCTCAGAGTCAGAGCTCACATATCTGCTTACACTATAGGGTTAACTGTTTTGAATAAAAGAAGGTTAATAGTAAAAGAACATGTATCATTTTCTTCATATTTAGGGATCTTTGAATCACTTTATTCAACTAATTTTAGTTTGCACTCTGGTCAAAGTACTTTCTATATCATTTAATCTAATACCTCATACAATATGCACTCTTCTCCCTCTTCTCATGAGGGAGCTGGGGTGCAAAGGGTTTCAGTAACTTGCCCATGGTTACACAACAGGTAAGTGCTGAAGCCAGGATTTACACGGAGGTAGATAAGCTCGGGAGATTATGCTCTTCCTCTCTGCGCTTTTGGGCCGCCTAATGGTTTACTAACTTCATATATTACAGCTGAAGTCTTACTGCCTAGCACATGTGTTACAGCAAAAGTGATTACCAATTCGTATTATGTAAATGACCCTGGAGGATGCCCTGACAAAAATATCTCTCTGACTGCCTGTCATTGCACCAATAAAGTTTCATTTATTTGTATCACAAGTTACCTCCTTTCAGATGTATGAAGGTTGGACCGGGGCCAGGAAGGAGAGAAACAAATCCCAAGAGCATTGAAGAACTACTCAGAGGGCATGACTAGATTTGGTGCCTCAGTAAGAGACAGACAGAGGGGACGGAAAGGAACTTCCCTGTTAGGTAAATTGCCATCACCATAAGGCCCTATTTGTGAACAAGGAAACTGAACATCAGAGAGGTTAAGGACTTGCTCATGGTCACAAAGCTGGTAAGTAGCACAGCATGGGTTGGAAATTGTGTCTAACTAAGCCCATGTTCTGGAGAAGGCAATAGCAACCCACTCCAGTACTCTTGCCTGGAGAATCCCCGGGACGGTGGAGCCTGGTGGGCTGCCATCTATGGCGTCGCACAGAGTCGGACACGACTGAAGCGATTAGCAGCAGCAGCAGCAGCAAGCCCATGTTCAAGTGCTATTTCCTCCAATACCATTCTAAGGAAGAGGAGAAAAGGGGGAAGTGGAGTATCTAGAGACTTAAAAGGTAAAATAGAAGAGTTTGGAGAAAAACCTCTTTCTAAGTCTCTAAGGGTGACCTGTTCTTCAATTGTTTTTCTTTACTATTCTTCTTTTTTATGAATTCATATCAACTTATTATCCCTTATATTCTGCTCTACCCACTGTGTTGATTGCCAGCGTTGTACAGTGTACTATGGAGGTGGTTTAGTCGCTAAGTCATATCCAACTCTGCGACCCCATGGTCTGTAGCCTGCTAGTCCGTGGGATTCTCCGGGCCAGAATACTGGAGTGGATTGTATGTGGGATGCCCTCCTCCAGGCGATCTTCCCAACCCAGGGATCAAACCTGGGTCTCCTGTGTTGCAGGCACAATATACTGTACCTGCTGCTATATATGTATGCAGTTGGCAGCATGGAATAGGGGTTGGGTGGAGAGATTTTTTTTTTCTCTAAATCAAGGAGTTTATGATCTGGATAGAGAAAGAATGTGTACATGTTTTCCTAGATAACACCCAAAATTTCTCAGCCTGACCCTGACCCCAAGGCTCTTCCCAAGTGGATCATAGCCTTCCTCCTTGTCCTAGAGCTCTTGCCTTCTCACTTTGACCTCATTGAGACCATCCAGCTACTCAACATGCAAGCCTGTGCTTTGTAAGTACAGTTTTCTGGAATATGTTTGTCATTTGAGGGCACTCCTTTCCTTCCTAACTCCTAAATACTAGATGATAGAGTAGCAGCTAAAGATCAGTCTCATGACATGTCTTTGTTGTTTAGTTGCTGAGTTGTGTCCGCAACACAAATCTTTGTGACTCCATGGTCTATAGCCCGCCAGGCTCCTCAGTCCATGGGATTTCCCAGGCAAGAATAATTCTCCAGGGGATCTTCCCAACCCAGGGATCCAATCTGTGTCTCCTGCATTGGCAGATGGATTCTTTACCGCTGAGCCACCAGGGAAGTTTGCCAATTAGTTACACCCTTTTAGTTTTTGGTAACCTGAGCAAATGGGGTGCGTGTATGTACACCCACACACAGACACACACAGAGATCTGAATTCCTTTATGATAGTGGTAAATGGAATCCAACAGAGGGGCCATATTCAGATGTGTGATGATGGCAGCAGCAATGTCTAGGATGGCGGGTATCTTGGCTAGATCATTTCTGTCGTAAGAGGATTATTGTCCCTCCTGTTCCTGGGCCCTTTAAAACTGCTTTGATTCCTATTTCTTTCCTAAACCTGGTCTTCTGTGAAGTGTTGAATCTCTGAGTTGTAATGCTGCTGCTGCTGCTGCTAAGTCCCTTCAGTCGTGTCCGACTCTGTGCGACCCCACAGATGGCAGCCCACCAGGCTCCCCCGTCCCTGGGATTCTACAGGCAAGAACACTGGAGTGGGTTGCCATTTCCTTCTCCAATGCACGAAAGTGAAAAGTGAAAGTGAAGTCGCTCAGTCGTGTCCGACTCTCAGCGACCCCATGGACTGCAGCCTACCAGGCTCCTCCATCCATGGGATTTTCCAGGCAAGAGTACTGGAGTGGGGTGCCATTGCTTTCTCTGCCTGATCACTGTTAGGGAGCTCTATTTTACTTAATCATTCAGAGACTCAGACTGAGAGATGATTCACCATCATCATCCTGTATCTTTCAACTTTGCCCTGAATCTAGATATACAGATGAGCGTGTTAGGGAGTTGGGAGAGAGAGGTGAGTGGGTGACCTCATGAGAGGGTTTACGGGCCAGCTGGAAGTGATGTGCAGCATTTCTGCTCACAACCAGCTGTATGACCACACCAAACTGCAAAGGGAAGTGGGAAATGCTGCCTACATGGTGCCCAGGAATAAAGGGAAACAGTTCAATCAACCTTGGTCACTGCAGTGAATTGTCTGAGGCTGTCTTTCTTGGTAAGTAGCAGAACACAGTGTAACTAGCAGCCGTTTTAAGGCTTCCTGCCTATGCTGTGTGTATGCTGTGCACTAAGTCGCTTTAGTCGTGTCTGCCTCTTTGTGAGCCTATGGACTACAGCCCTCCAGGCTCCTCTGTCCATGGGATTCTCTAGGCAAATATACTGGAGTGAGTTGCCATGCCCTCCTCCAGGAGATCTTCCTGATCCAGGGATCGAAACCCCGTCTCCTGCATTGCAGGTGGATTCATTACCCACTGAGCCACCTGGGAAGCCCCTCCTACCTATGAAAGGTGGATAAAGACCAAATGTATTTTGAAAACCAAAGTTCAACTAAATATAATTTTTTTTAGAAAACAAAAAAACGCTAAAACGTTGATAATAAAGACTACAAAAATTACCTTGCCTAACTGGGATGAACGAAAGAGGAAGTGATTCTCAGCTGAAGGAACTTCCATAGGACAGGTAGTGGGTTGAATAGTGTCCCCACCAATAGGTATATTTAAGTCCTAACCCCTGGTACTTGTGGATGAGACCTTATTTGGAAATAAGACTCTTTGTAGATGTAACAAAATTGTGTATCTTGGGATGAGACTGTTGTAGATTTAGATGTTATTTTACCTGGGGCTTCCCAGGTGGTGCAGTGGTAAAGAGTCTGTGGGCAGTGCAGAAGACACAGGTTCAATGCCTGGGTTGGGAAGATCTCCTAGAGAAGGAAATGGAAATTCACTTCCATATTCTTACCTGAAAAATTCCACAGACAGAGGAACCTGGTGGGTTATAGTCCATGGGGTCACAAAGAGTCAGACACGACTGAGCACAAGCAAGAGCTACCTGGAAAGATGAAGAAGAAAGGAAGTAGATTTCGAGTTAATTTTATCCCCAGTCAGTACTTCCAGTGTACTCCCATGTGCCCTCTGTCAACAAGGTATCTTCCCTTCTCATTTTCAGGGATCCTCACAGAGCACCTGTCAAAGGTTCACTCTCTCCTTTCAGCCACAAACAACATATAGCGCCTGCTATATCTCACTCAAACTCTCCCTTGTCAGAACCCAGCATTTCACAGTTGCTTGAGGGAATCTCAGTGCACCTGTGATTATCCATGCATGTAGCTAAACTAAAGGTGCTGAGGTCCCTGGAGGTCAAAGCAGGAGTTTTAAAATTTGTTTATTTGGCTGTGCTGGCTTTTAGATGTGGTAAGCAGGAACTTTCCACTGTGGCATGTGGGAATCTTTTTTTAGTTGCTGTATGTGGGATCTAGTTCCCTGCCCAGGGATTAAACCCAGACTCCCTCCATTAAAAGCTCAGAGCCTTACCACTGGACCACCAAGGTAGTCTCCTGCTGCTGCAGCTAAGTCGCTTCAGTCGTGTCTGACTCTGTGCGACCCTATGGACAGCAGCCCACCAGGCTCCTCTTTCCACGGGATTCTCCAGGCAAGAATACTGGAGTGGGTTGCCATCTCCTTTTCCAATTTAATTGCTAAGTCACGTCTAACTGTTTGGAACCCCATGGACCATAGCCCACCAGGCCCCTGTGTCCATGGGATTTCCCAGGCGAGAATACCAGAGTGGTATTCCTTCTCCAAGGTAGTCCCCAACACTGGGTATTTTAAGGAAGGGAGGGGAATGATCCTCTGCTCAATTTTCTAGCAACTGAGTCCCATAGGGGCAGTGCCAGTTCCCCAACTGTCACCAGGTCCCTCATGGAAGGGGCTCCTTCATACTCTTCATACTTCATCCTCTCTTGCCCCAGGAGCTCTCATATGACCCAAGAGGCGTGATGGGCAGCAAACGTGGTCCGGGCGTCTCTGTTCTTTCCATCGTTTTTATTGACTTGACACCTCATTCTTGAAAAAAAGAAAAAAACTGATCTTCCAGCCAGTTTTAGCGAGAGAGAAGACTGTCACCTAGCCATACACACCTCTTCTCCAGGTCATACACAGATCTCATAAGGAGAAAAGTAGAAGGAAAAAAAGAGGATGATTGGTGTAGAGCAGATTTGCAGCTGTCAGATATCACACCTCCTCTCCTGAGGTTGATCCTATTGTGCTAATGAGCCATCAAAGATTTTGAACTGGTAGTTCAGCTTTTATGTGACTTGCTAACGTATTTCCAATGCCTGGGGGAAGTTCACGTCTCCAAGACTTGGTGGGGTATTAGTCGACGAGATATTTATAAGGTATAGCTGGCAGACTTTGGCTTGGTTCAACCATAGGATTTGGGTTGAGGATGGAAAAAAATGTAGCATCTGGTGATTGCAGGAGCCCTGTAAAAGAGGCTTCAGGAAAAATGCCAGCCTCCATTTATGTCTGCTTATTTTGTCCCTATCGGAGAAGGCAATGGCAAGCCACTCCAGTACTATTGCCTAGAAAATCCCATGGATGGAGGAGCCTGGTAGGCTGCAGTCCGTGGGGTCACTAAGGGTTGGACACGACTGAGCAACTTCACTTTCACTTTTCACTTTCCACTTTCACACATTGGAGAAGGAAATGGCAACCCACTCCAGTGTTCTTGCCTGGAGAATCCCAGGGACGGGGGAGCCTGGTGGGCTTCCGTCTATGGGGTCACACAGAGTTGGACACGACTGAAGTGACTTAGCAGCAGCATTTTGTCCCTATAGAGGCTAAAAGAAGGCCTAGTGCAGGAGAATGCATTCCAACTGCAGCTTAGGAAGAAAATCAAGGACAATAACAGAGGAAAAGGAGAATGAATTAGTTTGAGGAATATGTTTAGGGTTAGAAACAGAGAACTAGAAGGTGTTGGGGAAATAACTGTGACATGTCAAATATATTCACATATATATTTATTTCATGGGGTAGCGTAACAGAAATTTACTTTCTTACAGTTCTAGAGGTTGGAAGTCTAAGATAAGGTGCTAGCAGGTTCAGTTTGGTTCAGTTTCTCTTGAGGCCCTTCTCTTTGGCTTGCAGATGGCCGTCTTTTCTCTGTGTTCTCACATGGCTGTCGCTCAGAGCACACATGCCCCTGGTGTCTCTCTGTGTATCCTGGTTCCCTCTTCTTACAAGGATACTGGTCATATTGGATTAAGTTCCACCTTTTCAGCCTTATTTTAACATTTTAAGTTTTTAAAGGCCTTATCTCCAAATACAGTCACATCCTGAAGTACTGGGGCTTAGAGCTCCCACATATAAAATCTGGAGTAAACACAATTCAGGTCATGACAGATGTATATTCAGGATAACGAGCAAGCATGATTTCATGTTGAAGCACTAATTGATGTTAATCTTTCACTGTCTCTTAAATATTTGTTTGGTAGAAGTAAACAGTGCCTAGGCCTGGATGGTGTTTAGAATGAGTCAATACTTTTCAGCTTTTAAAACCTTATTACATTCATGTTTACAAAATATTATTTCAGTTCAGTAGTTAGAATTTCCCATTTTCAGATATCCATCAAGTGATTCAATTGTTATTGAAAGATAAGACTTCTTGGACTTGTCTGGTTGTCCAGAGGTTAAGAATCCACCTGCCAAGGCAGGAGACATGGGTTCAATCCCTGGCTGGGGAAAAGTCCATGTACTGCAGGGCAACTACACCTGTACACTGCAACTGCAGAAGCCTGTGTGCTCTACAGACCATGCTCTGCAACAAGAGCAGCCATTGCAGTGAGAAGCCAGTGGATTGCAACTGGAGAAAGCCTGCAGGCAGCAACGAAGGCCCAGTGCAGCCAAAAATATAAATAAATAAACATTTTTTAAAAAGATAAGACTTCTTACCTCCCACTCCATGCTGAGGTCTGTAGATGGCAGTTGCCTGCCTTTAGGAAAGAGCTTGTGTGATTGACCTCTTCATCCCTCTGCCCTTCCCCTAATCCACTTGCTAACTGACATTTCTGGTTTCTAGGGGCAAAGCTAAGAAGAAAGCTAGTAGAAGTGAGAAAAGGCACTGTTTTAGTCAACTTATGCTGCTGTTACAAATACTACAGACTGGGTTCTTGAACAACATGTATCTATTTCTCACAACTCTGGAGACAAGGGAGTCCAAGATCAGGGTGCTGGCCAGTTCAGTTCTTGGTGAGGGCTTTCTCTGTGGCTTGTAGACAACCACCTTCTTCCTGTGTTCATGTAAGGCCTTTCTTCAAAGTATGTGGGAGGACAGAGGGAGATCTCTCCTCCTCTTCTTATAGGGGCACTAATCCCATCATGAAGTTTCCATCCTCCTGACCTAATCTAAATCTAATTATCTCCCCAAGGTCCTGCCTCAAAATATAGTCACACTGGGGGTTTGTGTTTCAGCATAGGAATTTTGGGCAACACAAATATTCAACCCATAATAGGCACAGAGGCAGCCTGGCTAGACTGGATGGCTTTATGATCTCAGTTGCTAGCAAATGTTATTGGATCCTTAGTGAAGACCATTGATGAGCACCTCTGTCCAGCAATTGCCTTCATCTGATGGCTGCCTCTTTATTCCAAGTGGTTGCTTAAAGCACATTTTCTTAGACCCCAAGACTGTACTGGCCATATCCAGCTACTTGCAGCTAGGGCTCCTCTGCCCTTCTAGACAGCTTCATTGGCAAGACCTAGGATAACACAATACTGCCTGTTGCTTTTGCATGGTTTACAAATGGTTAATGGAAAACTCATCCCCTCACTTCAACAAAGCTTGAGAGTTCAGGCCTATCCCTCTACTTTGCGCCATATACTATATTGGCACAAATCATTTAGTGGTCATCAAGTTTTCTTGATTACAGTAACAATTTTACTTTGAAACCATGTATTAATTTTTAAATTGGGGTGTAGTTGTTTTACAGTGTTGTTAGTTTCTGCTGTACAACAAAGCAAATCAGATATTTGTATACCTATATCCCCTCCCTCTTGGGTCTTTCTCTCACCCCCTGTTCAGTTCAGTCACTCAGTCACGTCTGACTCTTTGCAACCCCATGGACTGCAGCATGCCAGGCTTCCTTGTCCATCACCAACTCCTGGAGTTTGCTTAAACTCATGTCCATCCAGTTGGTGATGCCATCCAACCATCTCATCCTCTGTCATCAATCTTTCCCAGCATCAGGGTCTTTTCCAATGAGTCAGCTCTTCACATCAGGTGGCCGAAGTATTGGAACTTCGGCTTCAGCATCAGTCCTTCCAGTGACTATTCAGGACTAATTTCCTTTAGGATTGACTGGTTGGATCGCCTTGCAGTCCAAGGGAGGCTCAAGAGTCCTCCAACACCACAGTTGAAAAGCATCTATTCTTCGGCACTCAGCTTTCTTTATCTTTTTCAATACTCTCACCCCCATTCTCATTCTATTCATCTAGGCCACCACAGAACAATCCTATTACTCGGCATATACCCTGACAAAATCATAATCCAAAAAAGACATGTGTACCCCGATGTTCACTGAAGCACTATTTAAAATAGCCACAATATGGAAGCAACCTAAATGTCCATTGACAGATGAATGGATAAAGAAGATGTGGTCAATATACACAGTGGAACATTACTCAGTCGTAAAAAGGAATGAAATTGGATCGTTTGCAGAAATGTAGATGGACCTAGAGTCTTTTACAGTAACACATTAAAATATATTTATCTATTTGGCTGCACTGGGTCTTAGTTGCAGCATGCAGGATCTTTAGTTGCAGCATGTGAAACCTTAGTTGCAGCATGTGGGATCTTGCTCCTGGACCAGGAATCAAACCCACTCCCCCTGCATTGGGATCACAGCATCTTAGTCACTGTACCAATAGGGAAGTCCCTCATAACAAATCTTAAGTCTTGTGAGTGGTCCTATGAGCTTCAAGTAAGGGTTTCACCAAGGTCTGGGGTGGGGTGGGGTGAAGGGAGGACTCACAGTACAGAGACAGCTTTCTTCAAGGAAATCTCTTCAGTAATTCTTCTGCTGACTCTCTGATCCTTCTATATTTTTTTATATGGTTGCAACTTTCAAGAATCAGTTAAAATTTCTCATCTATTTTATTTTGGAATCTGGTCAAATCACACATACACTTATCCCAAGAGAATCCGTGAATGTGAGAGAGAGAATGGGAAGGATGAAAAATATTGAAAGAGCTGGAGATGGAAATAGAGTGATATGTTGCTTCACTCATGTCCAACTATGTGCAACCCTACGGAGTTTAGCCCGCCAGGCTCCTCTGTCCTTGGGATTCTACAGGTAAGAATATGGAGTGGGTTGCCATGCCCTCCTCCAGGGGATCTTCCTGACTGAGGGATCCGACTCAGGTCTCCTGTGTCTCCTGTGCTGGCAGGAGGGCTCTTTACTACTGCAACACCTGGGATAAAAGAACAAAGATAAATAGGGAGGTTGGAAAGAAGAAAAGAAGGAAAGGGAAGGGAGCGAGAATGAGAGAAATATGCTAAAAGTATTAAAGGTATTTATGTAGGAATTGTGTGAAAGATGATTTAAGTATTCCTCTTCACACATTTTGTATTTTCCAAATAGATTATACTGATTTTTAAAATAAAATTTTAATTTTATAATAGCTTTAGGTTTACAGATAAACTGCAAGGTAGGAAGAGTTCCACTATGTCCTGCAACCAGGATCCTGCATTAACATCTTATAATGAGCAGAGTATTTTTGTTACATTAATAAATCAAAATTGACATATTATCATTAACTAAACTTCATATTTGTTCAAATTTCGCTACTTTTTACCTAATGTTCTATTTCTATTCCACGATCTCACTCATAATATCATATTACATTTAGTAGGTCATGTCTCTGTAGAAGCTTGTTTGCTCTATTTTCTCATCATTTCCTTGTTTTTGATGACCGGAACAGTTTTGAGGAGTATTGGTCAGATATTTTCTAGAATATCAGTCAGCTGGGACTTGTCTGATGTTTTTCTCATGGTTAGACTGAGATAAAGTATTTTGAGGAGGAAGATCACAGATGTGCTATTTTAATCCCATATATCAAGAGTCAGTTCAGTTCAGTCGCTCAGTCATGTCTGACTCTTTGCGAACCCATGAATCACAGCACGCCAGGCCTCTCTGTCCATCACCAACTCCCGGAGTTCACTCAAACTCATGTCCATCAAGTCGGTGATGCCATCCAGCCATCTCATTCTCTGTCGTCCCCTTCTCCTCCCGCCCCCAACCTTTCCCAGCATCAGAGTCTTTTCCAGTGAGTCAACTCGTCGCATGAGGTGGCCAAAGTATTGCAGTTTCAGCTTTAGCATCAGTCCTTCCAATGAACACCCAGGACTGATCTCCTTTAGAATGGACTGGTTGGATCTCCTTGCAGTCCAAGGGACTCTCAAGAGTCTTCTCCAGCACCACAGTTCAAAAGCATCAATTCTTCAGCACTCAGCTTTCTTCAGAGTCCAACTCTCACATCCATATATGACCTTTAGAAAAACCATAGCCTTGACTAGACGGACCTTTGATGACAAAGTAATGTCTCTGCTTTTTAATATCAAGAATAAGTACTATCAAAATGACTTATCATTATTGAGGTTAGTCTTAATTACCTAGATGAGATAGTGTTTAGGAGATTTCTTTACTGTTAAGTTACTCTTGCTATCTCTTTTTGTACTATCCTGTTTGACAGAAAGTCACAATGCATAACCCACACTCAAGGAGTAAGGAGTTATGCTCCACCTTCTTGGGAACAAAACTACATAGATTATTTGGAATTCTTCTGCACAGGAGATTAGTTTCTGGTCCCTCATTTACTTCCTGGTCTCTCATAGGACTTTCCTGGTGGCTCAGATGGTAAAAGCGTCTGCCTACAATGTGGGAGACCTGGGTTCGATCCCTGGGTCAGGAGGATCCCTCTGGAGAAGGAAATGGCAACCCACTCCAGTACTCTTGCCTGGAGAATCCCATGGACCGACAGAGGAGCCTATAAGGCTACAGTCCCTGGGGTTGCAAAGAGCCGACACGACTGAGCGACTTCACTGTCACGTTCTTCCCTCATCTATTTACTCAGCCCTTGCTTGTACCTGTAATGGACACATTGACAATTAATGCATACCTGGGGAAACATTGTAAAAAATGAAGTAAATGAAAATACTTCCAATTTGACATCATATTGAAATGCATTAGTAACTACAAAAGAACTTCATATTAACTATTTCACATAAGCTAAATATAACCAAAAAAGATCTTCACGACCAAGATAGTCACGATAACGTGATCACTGACCTAGAGCCAGACATCTTGGAATGTGAAGTCAAGTGGGCCTTAGAAAGCATCACTACGAACAAAGCTAGTGGAGGTGATGGAATTCCAGTTGAGCTATTTCAAGTCTTGAAAGATGATGCTGTGAAAGTGCTGCACTCAATATGCCAGCAGATTTGGAAAACTCAGCAGTGGCCACAGGACTGGAAGAGGTCAGTCTTCATTCCAATCCCAAAGAAAGGCAATGCCAAAGAATGCTCAAACTACCGCACAATTGCACTCATCTCACACGCTAGTAAAGTCATGCTCAAAATTCTCCAAGCCAGGCTTCAGCAGTATGTAAACCGTGAACTCCCAGATGTTCAAGCAGGTTTTAGAAAAGGCAGAGGCACGAGAGATCAAATTGCCAATATCTGCTGGATCATGGAGAAAGCAAGAGAGTTTCAGAAAAACATCTATTTCTGCTTCATTGACTATGCCAAAGCCTTTGACTGTGTCGATCACAATAAACTGTGGAACATTCTGAAAGAGATGGGAATCCCAGACCACCTGACCTGCCTCTTGAGAAACCTGTATGCAGGTCAGGAAGCAACAGTTAGAACTGGACATGGAACAACAGACTGGTTCCAAATAGGAAAAGGTGTACGTCAAGGTTGTATATTGTCACCTTGCTTATTTAACTTATATGCAGAGTACATCATGAGGAACGCTGGGCTGGAAGAAGCACAAGCTGGAATCAAGATTGCTGGGAGAAATATCAATAACCTCAGATATGCAGATGACACTACCCTTATGGCAGAAAGTGAAGAGGAACTCAAAAGCCTCTTGATGAAAGTGAAAGAGGAGAGGGAAAAGGTTGGCTTGAAGCTCGAACATTCAGAAAACAAAGATCATGGCATCTGGTCCCATCACTTCATGGGAAATAGATGGAAAAACAGTGGAAACAGTGTCAGACTTTGCTTTTTTGGGCTCCAAAATCACTGCAGATGCTGATTGCAGCCATGAAATTAAAAGACGCTTGCTCCTTGGAAGGAAAGTTATGACCAACCTTGATAGTATATTAAAAAGCAGAGACATTACTTTGCCAACCAAGGTCCATCTAGTCAAAGCAATGGTTTTTCCCGTGGTCATGTATGGATGTGAGAGTTGGATTGTGAAGAAGGCTGATCGCCGAAGAATCGATGCTTTTGAACTGTGGTGTTGGAGAAGACTCTTGAGAGTCCCTTATACTGCAAGGAGATCCAACCAGTCCATTCTAAAGGAGATCAATCCTGGATGTTCATTGGAGGGACTGATGCTAAAGCTGAAACTGCAATACTTTGGCCACCTCATGCGACGAGTTGACTCACTGGAAAAGACTCTGATGCTGGGAAAGGTTGGGGGCGGGAGGAGAAGGGGACGACGGAGAATGAGATGGCTGGATGGCATCACCGACTCTGTGGACATGAGTTTGAGTGTACTCCGGGAGTTGGTGATGGACAGGGAGGCCTGGCGTGCTGTGATTCATGGGGTTGAGGAGAGTCGGACACGACTGAGCGACTGAACTGAACTGAACTGAAATATAACCAAGTATAATTAGCTTTGTAAACATGTTTTTTCAAATAATACAACTTGGAGGGACAAAAAGAACTAACCAAATAACTTTAAATAATATTTTAATAACTTTTGAACCATGCCATTATTCTAAATACAGAAAGAACTATAAACTAATTTTGAGCTCTACTTGGTAAGTTTGTATTTCATAGTAGTAAGAGGGTAGCAATTCAGAAACTACTTTTTTGTGTATTGCAGTGTTAAGCTAATGAGTAAAGACACTGATGACCAGTGTTGTAGATCTTGGAGAAGGGAGATACCAATATGGAATAGAGGAAGGCTACAAAGAACTCCATAGTATCAGATTAGAATTTTCCATGGTTGAAACAGGAAATGTACAAATGAACTTGGAACATTTTATGGTGCCCTAAAGTAAGAAAGTGCTCAAAAAAAAAAAAAAAAAAAGATGGGATTGTGTCCAAAGGACAAAGGGCAAGCCTGAAGGGGCTTTCAGTGGTCAAAGCTGGCACAATTGAAATTTCAAAATAAAAAATTATAGTAATGAATTATAACCCATTGACAAGTAAATGGGAGAGAAAGGAAATCTTTTTATAGTAGAAGAATGCCAACTACTAAAAGTAGAAGGGATGATGGTATTAGAAAGTCTCCATTTTGTGATTACGATAGCAATAATTGATTTAGGCATGCATCATCAAAGAATGATAGAGCTCTAATGCAAATTTTAAAGGGAAATAGGATATGTACATATCTCAAAGTATTTTCCCAGAAATTACTTACTAGTCACCAAAAATGCGACATCTGATGTGACTCACTGAGGAGACAACATTACTTCATTAGTATCCCAGACAAAATTGTACCTTGAATTGAATTATAAGAAGAAAAAAAAACACACACACAAATTGTTGCGAGACATTATACTTAAATAATTGACTTGTGGTCTTCTGAGAAATCAATGTGGCCAGAGACAAAGAAAGCCTAATAAACTGTTCTAGATTAAAGGAGACTAAGGGCTTCCCTGGTAGTTCAGACGGTTAAGAATCTGCCTGCAAATGTGGGAGACCTGGGTTCGATCCCTGGGTTGGGAAGATCCCCTGAAGAAGGAAGTGTCTACCCACTCCAGAATTCTTGTCTGGAGAATTCCATGGATAAAGGAGCCTGGCAGGCTACAGTTGCAAAGAGTTGGACACGACTGAGCAGCTTTCACATAAAACATAAACACATTATATTATTCAATGCTGGGTAAGTACATAAGAAAATAGGTTCTCTGATATACTAATGACGTGTATGTCCTGATAGATGATTGGCTGGCTGGATGAATTGAAAGACAGGTAAAGAGCAATATATCATCTAACCTGAATACTTTCATTTCTTAAATGTATCCTAATAAGAGCTATTTTTTACTTTTCTTGTATCTTTTTGGAAACTTTGATTTTTTTTTTCTAAGATAAAATGTACAAGTATTTCTTTTCTCTGATTAGAAGATTGGTTTATGCCCATTCAAGAAAATTTAGAAAAGATGAAAAATTTAAAAAGAAAATGCCATTTATCTGTAACCCTATTACATAAATCTAACAACCATTAATAAAAGAACATTTAAAATTAGATTGAGAACATATTTTTATAATTTTATTTCCTATTAAAAAATTAACATGTCATAATGTTGTCAAATGTCATTTAATAATTTCTGAATAACTAAATTTTAATGACAGCATAATATTTGGTCTATGGCTGAAACAGCAGTTTATTATACCATTTTCTAAACTCCAATACTTTGGCCACCTCATGCGACGAGTTGACTCACTGCAAAAGAGTCTGATGCTGGGAGGGATTGGGGGCGGGAGGAGAAGGGGTCGACAGAGAATGAGATGGCTGGATGGTATCACTGACTCGATGGACATGAGTCTGAGTGAACTCCGGGAGTTGGTGATGGACAGGGAGGCCTGGCGTGCTGTGATTCATGGGGTCGCGGAGAGTCGGACACGACTGAGCGACTGAACTGAACTGAACTATAAGGTGTGAGGTTTGTTTCTACTTTGTTACTATTGTGTTTCTCTAGCAAATGTCTGTACATTCATATTTTACATGTCTCTCATTTTCTTAAAGTATACTTAAAGTGAAATTTCAGCTTAAAAAATCTATCTACCTAAACACATGCATCTTCATATTGTTTTGTGGAATTTGTTTTTTGGCATCCGTCTGTTTTGTTTGACCATTGTAATACCCTTGCAGTGGTGTATGACAGTGTCTGTTTTACTATACACTTACTAGCATTAATACTTCAATTTTGGTTCTGTTATATACGTATTATATATTCATATATATACCTATAAAGAGCAGACAAAGTGAGAGCGTTAGAGATACACATCAGTATATTATACTAAAGTTATAAAGCTCGACCTATAGATGGAGATGTAGATAGAAATAGAGGCGTAAGTTTAGAGAGAGGGGAAGAGGAAGGGAACCAGAGAGACAGAGAGAGCACAGCAATGAAATGTATGATGTAGATGTAAATTTCCCTTCATTTTAAGATTCCTGAGAAAAAGCTCATCTTTTCTGGTTGGCTTTTATTATAATTCCTCTGATAGTAACATGATTCTCTAGGTTAACATAAACACTTGTTCTCTTAAAGTAGCATATGTGTTTTATAGAGAGAGAATTTTTTTAAGAGTGCATATAGTATATTGTTTTAATTTAACTTTTTCTTGCTCCCTCTAGTGAGAAAATCTATTTATGTATGCTTTGTAAAAATTTCTGGCTTCTTTTTCAGTATTTAGTGCCCTCTGGTGTTTGAAAAGAAGGGATAGCAATATATTTTACCTCCAGTTTGTTTCCTGCTTATTAGGTATTTCTTGGCATAGATGAATTGTATCAATACAGATTGAACTAATGCTTGAATATTTTCATATTAACTTCAGAAATAAAAATGAGTGACAGCCAGTTATTTTGGGAGAGTTCTGGCATTAAAAAGCATTTGACATTTTCATCTGGCAAATGACAGAATGAAAATTGCCTGGGAAACTTAGTTACCTGAATGGCTCTCCTTTACGAAGTCATCAATTGAAATATTCACATTCAGTCTGTAAAAGTCTTTTTCTTAATAACGTGGCAATAATGTAAGAATGAACGCATCAAGAGGGATAGGGAACTACCAGGGAGAAGAAAGAAGGAGAAGGAAAACAACAATTTCTATTTGTTGTCAATGCTAACCTAAGTTGCTTGAGTCGCGTCCAACTCTTTGTGACCACACAGATTGTAGTCCACCAGGCTCCTCTTTCCATTGCGTTTTCCAGGCAAGAATACTGGAATGGGTTGCCATTTCTTCTTCTAGGTTAGTTTCCCAACCTGGAGATCGAACCCGTGTCTTCTGTTTCTCCAGCATTGGCAGGCAGGTTCTTTACTACCAGTGCCACCAGGGAATCTACTACCATATCCTTCCTAGGGGATTTGCCTCGTTTTTCCATCTAATGTAGAGAGTCTGCACTCATCACCTTTGCAGCTTTGGGTTATTTCATTAATTTAATGTGGGCTTCAGTTTTCATCTGCACACTGAAACTTACCCAGTTCAGTAATTTTGAAACATTTTGAGAGGGAAGAGGAAGACTAGGCACTTATAAGACACATGGAAGTCTAGTGTGAAAAACAGGGAAAATCAAAGTTAATCTAGTTCAGATGGAACACAGAGCTTGGGAAGTGTTTGGTTCCCTGCCAGGTGACTTCTAGTTTACCTCCTAGTTGACCTCTGGATCACCTCTAAGGCTTTCCAAGTTCTTGAGGAACACATTTTGACCAGTAAGGGCAGCAAAAGGGACATTCACAAAATGCTTCCTCTTCATATGTGGTTAAATGTTTCCCTCAAAAGCAGTGAGTCTGCTCTCTGTACTGATTTTGTATTTCAGAAACTAGTGATATTTCTTTCATTTATTTATGTACTTAACAAATAGTTAATGATAACCTGAACTTACGGTGCTTTTGAATTGCTGCTTTTGAACTGTGGTGTTGGGGAAGACTTTTGAGTGTCCCTTGGACTGACTGCAAGGAGATCCAACCAGTCCATCCTAAAGGAAATCAGTCCTGAATATTTATTGGAAGGACTGATTCTGAAGCTGAAGCTCCAATATTTTGGCCACCTGATGCAAAGAACTGACTCACTGGAAAAGATCCTGATGCTGGGAAAGACTGAAGGAGGATGGGGATGACAGGGGATGAGATGGTTGGATGGCCTCACTGACTCAATGGACATGAGTTTGAGCCAGTTTCAGGAGTTGGTGATGGACAGGGAGGCCTGGTGTGCTGCAGTCCATGCGGTCACAAAGAATCGGACACAACTGAGTGACTGGACTTAGACCTTATGGTAGGTTCTGGGGACAGAATAAATGTGTATGTTCCCTGTCCTTGCAAGTATGTAGTCCTGTAGGGAAGATAAAGATTAATGAAATGATAATATAAAAAATCATTTATATCAGGGGCTTCCCTGATTGCTCAGTTGGTGAAGAATCTGCCTGGTAATACAGGAGACCCGGTTCGATTCCTGGGTTGGGAAGATCTGCTGGAGAAGAGATAGGCTACCCACTCCAATATTCTTGGGTTTCTCTTGTGGCTCAGCTAGTAAAGAATCCACCTGCAATGAGGGAGACCCATTTTCGGTCCCTGGGTTGGGAAGATCTCCTGGAGAAGGGAAAGGCTACCCACCCACTCCTGTAATCTGGCCTAGAGAATTCCACCTACTGTATAGTCCATGGTGTTGCAAAGAGTTGGGAACAAGTGACTTTCAGTTTCAATATAAAAAATATGACATTATGAAGGTGATACATTTAATGAAGGAAAGGTCAATGTTACCAGGAGAACATATGATTGGAAGATTTGATCTGGACAGGAATATCAGGCAGGCTTTCTAGGGGTGATGAGTGTAGTGGGAGCTAAAGACAAGTTGGGAGTTATCTGAGTAAAACAAAGAAGTAGGAGTGTCTCATGCAGAACACAGGGTGAGAAGGAATGTGACACACTAATTAATTGAAGATGGTCAGTGTGGCTAAAACAGAAAACAAAGGCCAGAGGAGGAATGATATGCATAGGGGCGGGACAGAATCGTGTAAACTGCTCAAGGATTTTGATCTACATCTTAAGAGAAAAAGAAAGCTAGTCAAGTGTTTAAGCAGATGAGACATCATTGGATCACTCTAGCTATAGCATAATGAATATATTATTCTGGTGCCTTGGACTATGTGTCCATGGAGATAGCAAAAGTAGCTATATTTAAGAAATTCTTAAGGCAATAATTGACTCAACTAGATGGATCGGAGAAGGCAATGTACCCCACTCCAGTACTCTTGCCTGGAAAATCCCATGGATGGCAGAGCCTGGTAGGCTGCAGTCCATGGGGTCACTAAGAGTCAGACAGGACTGAGCAACTTCCCTTTCACTTTTCACTTTCATGCATTGGAAAAGGAAATGGCAACCCACTCCAGTGTTCTTGCCTGGAGAATCCCAGGGACAGGGAAGTCTGGTGGGCTTCTGTCTATGAGGTTGCACAGAGTCGGGCACGACTGAAGCGACTTAGCAGCAGCAGCAGCAGGTGATGGATGGAAGAGGAGAGAATCAAGGATAATCCCAGATTTCTGTCTTACTCAATTGAATGGATGAGACATGTATCGTTGAAAGAAGGATAAGGCTTTTGGAGAAGGAAGGCTACTTGTGATTTGGATGTATTGTGTTTGAAGAGATTTTGAGACAGCTTGCCAAGTTGACTATTGGAAATTCATACGTGAAATACAAGGAACCGGTCTGAGCTGGAGATAAGATATGGGAGTCATCCATGGTTAGGGAGGAATAGACACACGGGCATAGGTGATGCTTCCAAGAGAGAACATGAAAAATGACAATATAACAGTGTCTCTAATAGAACTTCTGGGAGCTTCAACATTATACAGTTAAGTGAAAGAGACAAAGAGAGTTCAAAGTTAACAGCTGTAGCTACAACCAAATCAAGATAATATCAAGTCCTGGGATCCTGAGGAAGAAAATATCTCAAGGAGTGCACGGAAGAATCAAACAATGCTGAGAAATTAAAGAAGCTAAGGCCTGTAAATACCCACTGGATTTAGCAATAGGAGGTCCTGAGTGCATTTTACAAGACCTGTTTTAGCAGAATGATAGAGGCAAAAATCTAGACTGCTGTAGTTAGAGGAGTGAGTTGGAGGTGAGTTGAAACATTTCATTACAGAAGTTTGACCTGAAAGATGAGACGAAAGATACGCTGTTAACTGGTACAGGATGTAGAATGGAGAGAATTTCTATTTTTATTTTTTGGCTGTGTTGCATGGCTCACAGGGTCTTCGTTCCCTGATCAGTGTTCAAGTCTGCACCCTTGGCAGTGAAAGCACAGAATCCTAACCAGGGAATTTCTGGGATTTCCATTTTTACATCAGACAGACTTGAGGATATTTAAACACTAATAGAAGAATCAGAGAGGTGTTGCAATATATAAAAAAAGAAAAAGATTCAGGGGGATAATCAGTCATTCCATTTTCCAGAGAAGAGTGATGATAATGAGATTGAAAGCCTAGACAGAGGTACTGACCTCAGGCAAGCGGCTGCACTTCTACTTCAACCAAGGAGAAACACTGTTCGCTTAGTTCTGTATATACGGTAAATTTGATTATTTGGTGGCAAGTGACAGGAGCACTTGTGCATGTATTGTGTGTATATATACATATATTTATATATAAATATACATAATTATTGTGCTTTCTCTTAAATGGTGATATTGTCTGCTCAGTAAAGAATCTGCCTGCAATGCAGGAGACCCAGGTTCTATCCCAGTTGGGGAAGATCCTCTGGAGAAGAGAATGGCAACTATACACACTGCTAAATTTTAAGAAGGGCACATTAAGATTTGAGGTTAGACTAGCAGGTCAAAGTAAAGGAAGAAGACTGAATTGACCAGACAAATGTAGAAGTATGTTTTGACATTGTTGAGCATGTATCACAGTTGGTTATCATGAATTTATAGGTATTCAATCTGCTTTGCTTGACTGACCCACCTTTATTTTGTTTTGCGTTTTATCAAAGTGTTTAGCGGAAATGTAATAAGAAGTCAATGAAGGAAATAAAATTTTGTGTCTATTCACAGTATGCACGGTGTTCTGCCCATTCATTGTATATAATAACATTTTGAAATTCTCTGGAGCCACTCCTGATGTAATTGAGTATGAACAAATGTAAACTTAGCGGAAACCCACTTTCTAGGAGCTGGGGAAAGTTATTTACAAAGCTGTCTTTATCTAAAGTAGAAAACTGCCTCAGCATGGGGATTCTGGGGGAAGCTTCCGTCCACCGATCACTGCTGAAGCCAGGCTCTGGGAAAGCCACACTCACTCCCTACCCGAGTTGAGTGCAGCAAAAGCCTGCTGAGAAAGCACAGCATAACCGGGACGAGAATCCCGTTCCTTCTGCAACGTCTCGCCGGCGCCCTCTACTGATAAAATTTAACACTGTGTCCTCTGACAAAGGAAAAAAAAATGTTTAAAGCTCCATTTTCAAATAGCAAGAAATGCATTATGAATTTGACCCTGAAAAGAATTAGATTGTTAACCGGAAAAAAAGCATAAAGCTATATGATAGTTTGTTTTACTATCTGGGAGGTTAAGGGACTTACCTAAGTTTGCACAACGAGGAAATGGGACCAGGTCCTCCCAGGTCTTCCAAAGCACGATCCAGTGTAATATATATATATATATATATATATTACACCATGAGTTCATCCAATTTAAAGCTGTTTTTCCCCCTCCAAATTACGTTCTTCTGAAAGGATTTTTCTCTCTTTAAAGTGATAATAACAAAAATAATAGCTGTATGCATTGGGCAGAAATTATGTACTCAACAGAACCTGGTGAAAAGGTCAAATTATCCTTATTTTAACAGATGAAAAAATGTACGCTTAGGGAGGTCAGGTGATTTGCTTAATGTAAGACACTAAGTGACAGGGTTGTTTTCTGATTCCCAAACCTGACTTCTAACCTTTATGCTAGTTGAGTCAAATATTTTCTTCATTACAGTCAAGAAGTTCTTACTTAAGTGGAATGGGATTATTCCTAGGATTAGGGGAAAAGAGATAATTATGGAGCAATTACCAGAAGGAAGAGCCATCTATAAAGGGAAAAGTACACCGGCATACTTGGAGTACTTACTTGCATATTCAGGGTTGGGAATCTGAGGTGTGGGATCCCAGGTGTTAGTGGTAAAGAACCTGCCTGCCAATGCAGGAGTTGCAAGAGAGGCTGGTTTGATCCCTGGGTCCGGAAGATCCCTGGAGAAGGAAATGGCAACCCGCTCCTGTATTTTTGCCTAGGAAATCCCATGGACAGAGGAGCCTGGTGGGCCACAGTCCACAGAGTTGCAAAGAGTCTGACACGATTGCAGCGATTTAGCACAAGCACAGTCTGAGGTGGAGGGGCTGTTGACAGGTGTCAGTGGAGGAAATGATGTTATTTTGAAAGCTGGGAAGAAACTAGAAGGCAAGGGGCAATTGGGATATTGGGCTTGGACTGCAGGGGGCAGGAATTCTTTACAGATCATCAATGCTTCTTTCAAAGAAGGTTAAAAATACAGCTTTCTACTTACTCCCTTCCCCTGTGCTGATCCTGTGCTAAGTTGATAGAATGTGTGTGTGACACGTGGGTGTCAGTATTCCTCCTCCTTGCTTCTGCCATCTGGGGTTCAGGAGCCACTAAGTTAGCCCAGCCCCTCATTTTACAGATGAGAAACTGAAAGCCCAGAGAGCCGACAAGACTTACCGTGCACCGTGGAGGGAGGGAGGGAGACTTGGCATTCTTCTTCTCTATTTCGGGCCTCACAAACACAGATGCTAATGAATAGGATACAAATTCTGCTGAATTGTACAGTTTCTTCTCTGCTTTTTTTGGCTTGCTCTTTTAGCTGTATACTATAAATTATATTTTTATATTTGGAAGTGGGTAGCTACATCATTTAAATGAAGAGAAGGGTATGGATCTTGAGCAACGACTGCGGTTTTATAATGCCACCACTAATCACATCTTTTAGTGTAGAAGGGCCTGGAAATTTTCCCAAGTTGTTCTGAATACATGCAATATAGATATAACCTTTTTTCATAGAGCATAACCACTCAAATGTGGTTTCTTTTGAGTCCTTGGTTAGAGAATAAATTTTTAGTGAGATGAATGAAATATCACTTGAGATTGGAAAAGGAACACTTTAATATTCTTGAATCAGCTATGTTTAAATCAATCAGTCCAGTAAGGGCAGATCTCTAGTTCAGTACTGATTGGCAGACTCAGATTGGCTGCTTCTGAGCCTCTGAAGTTCTTTGTGCATGTTTGCTCAGAGAATGCAAAGAGATTTTCTTGTGAATTTACAGAAGAAAAAAAAGGATAAATATTGGTAACCATATTTACAATAGAAAGAGAAAAACTGTTTTGTACAATAAAAAATACAGAATTCTACAGAAATTAGAGTTCTACAAAGCATTTTGAAGACTAATAGAACTGGGAAATATCTTAGATATATTCTCATCGAGCCTCTTAATGTCATAGAAGCCAGAACATGACAGTTGACCTTTTCTTTCAATAGATAATTATGCCTTCAGACGGTCTTTTTCTTTAAAGATTTTTTTCCAAACTTTAAACTTTTTATTTTGTATTGAGGTACAGTTGATTAATGGGCTTCCCAGGTCATGCTAGTGGTAAAGAACCTACTTGCCATTGCAGGAGAAGTAAGAGACATGGGTTTGATCCCTGGGTCAGGAAGATCCCTTGGAAGAGGACACAGCAACCAATTCCAGTGTTCTTGCCTGAGAATCCCTATGGTCAGAGGAGCCCTGGGGGTTACAGTCCATAGGGTCGAAAAGAATCAGACACGAGTGAAGTGACTTAGCATGCACACATAGCTGATGAACAATGTTGGAGCAGTTTCAGGTCAACAGCAAAGGGACTCAGCCATAAATATTCATGCGTCAGTTCTCCCCTAAAGCCCTCTTCCATTCAGGCTGGCATATAACACTGAGCAAGAGTTCCATGTGCTTGTTGGTTATTCATTTCGAATGTAGCAGTGTGTACATGACCTTCAGTTCAGTTCAGTTCAGTTCAGTCGCTCAATCGTGTCTGACTCTTTGCGACCCCATGGACTGCAGCACGCCAGGCCTCCCTGTCCATCACCAACTCCCGGAGCCCACTCAAACTCATGTCCATCGCGTCGATGATGCCATCCAACCATCTCATTCTCTGTCGTCCCCTTCTCCTCCTGCCTTCAAACTTTCCCACAGCATCAGGGTATTTTCCAATGAGTCGGTTCTTCACTTCAGGTGGCCAAAGTATTGGAGTTTCAGCTTCAGCATCAGTCCTCCCAGTGAATATTCAGGACTGATTGCCTTTAGGATGGACTGGTTGGTCTCCTTGCAGTCCCTTCAATAAGGCAAGATGTACCATATACATCTAGATGCTGAAGGTGTGATTGCAAAGAACACCGAATCAAAACCACAGACTTAGAGCTGAAAGGGGCCTAAACCACACCTCATCTAAAATTCTCATTTCCAAATTGGGAAAGAGAGCACTGTTGAGATGGTTTTCCTTTTCAGCAAAACCATAGGTGATTGTTTCTGCTTGTCTGTCAGCAGCATTGACGCTTGCCAGGTGTGGGACTTTGTGTACTATCAGTGAGCTTCACTAATCTCCTTTGTAAAAGTGGGATGATAATTGTTTATAGGATTTTTGTGAGGATTAAATAAATTAATAGTTAGAAAAGCAGTTTTTAAAAGGCGAAATACCATCTATTCATATGAGTAAATGTGAGTACACAATATACTAATATATAAAGCAATATACATATTGTTGTTTTTCATTATTCAAAGAAAAACACTCAGATAAATTTAAGCACTATGTAGAGCTCTTACTTTCAAGCAAGGAAGCTCAATTTTTAGAAGAGCTGACTTCAAAGAAAATGAAGCAGAGCAGGACCCTTATGGTCCTTACCTGAGCCCCCCTCCCCCAGTGTCCTCTGCCTGCCTTTAGTCTGTGGAGGCTTTAGTTAAAGAATAAGTTTAATCAGAGTAGTGAAGTGAAAACATGCAAAAGCAAAGGAAAACAGTCAAAGGAGACCAAATAACAATAATGTACTCATTAACCATAGCAAGGACCTTTAGTTCTTTCTCAAGGGCTATAGATAATATTCTGAGCCACATCCTGTGACTGAAACCCCAGGTGGAGAAGTTACCTACACGATGACCAAACTGTACCCAGGAAATGAGCTGCCACAATTCCGAGAACTGACTGCAAAGAAATGGAAAGAAATCAACCCTGGAACTGAAGATTAACTGTACCTAAAACAATCAAGGTGACTGTTACAATTGACTGTCCTATTTCTGCATGTATCCTCCTCTGAATATAAAAGTTATTACCCCTCTCTTTGCCAGTGAGGGGGTGGTCAGCCTTTGGACAGACGTCTGCCCTCCCCTCCAGTTGTGGCATCTGAAATGAAGCAAACTTTCCTTTCCATCAAACCAGCCTGTTTATTGCCTTTTGAGTGGCAGGCAGCCGGACCCCATACTCCTTTTGGTAACAAAAACAGCCAGCATTTAAATCAAATTTATAACAAAGTTTATGTTATAAATTGATAGGAATCAGCATTGCTGTAGTGAAAAGTCTCTGCTCTGTTTTGAAATGTACTAAAATTTCATCTGTTTTAGTGCTACTTGGCAGACTATGGGCAACTTTCAAATTATGTTATCAATGATCTGTTATGCTTAGTGCACCTTCTATTATCACAGCAAAAATTTATTTGTCAGAGAGAACAAACAGAATATGAGACAAGTTCATTGTGATGAAGGCAGCATGAAAAGTCCAACTTGGGAGAGGTGAAGAAGGAGCCTCGGGGAGTTTTGCCCTCTCCCCATCACTCCCACCTTTGTCCTTCTCCCTTAAACTATGTTATTTATTTTTAGCATTTATACCCATTTGATATATATTTATACACTTTTTTTTTCTTTGTCTGTATCCTCCCAAGAAATGTAAGCACCATGAGAAAGTAAAAGATACAGAAGAAGAGTGTCTGGACATACCAGGCAGTGCGTAATCATTTACTGAATGAACATCAAAAATCAGAAGATGGGAGAAATTGAGTTTTTAGATGTAAGCACTAATTTTTTTTTTTTTTTTAGATTCCAAACACAGTCTTTACTTTCTGTGTTTTTGCTGTTTCCAAAACCGCACAACTCAGATGGGACTTGAACCCAGCCACAATCCAGATTGGGTCTTGAACTCATGGGCTGCAACTCCGACCCACTGTCTTTTAATTGAAATCTCGCACACCTGGTCCCAGCACTTAATGAAGTTCAGGTTCTTTAGGTCTCAGCACAGAAGGAATTCAGCAAGAGACATAGTGATGGTGTATTTGTTTAGATAGACACACATTCTATTACATAGGCAGAATGAAGTCAATTTCAAAAGGCAAGAGTGGTTCTGGGAGAAACGCACTGCACACAGAGTGTGGGCCACTTCAGAAGGCTAGCGGCCTTGAAACATGGGGTTGTTAGTTTATATGGGCTGAGTAATTTCATAGGGTAATGAGTGGGGTAGGGGTTTCCAGGACCTGGGCTACCGCCCACTTTTTGGCCTTTTATGATTGACCTCAGAACTGCCATGGCACCTGCTGGAGTGTCATTTAGCCTGCTAAGACTCAAGGTCTCCTGGAAGTCAAATCTTTCACCATCTTGGGCCTAATTGTTTCTAACCAATTCTGTCTAGTCTCACAGCCCTGTCATTCTTTAAAATGTGCCCTGACCCCTCTCCCCCCGTCTCAGTTCCCTTGGGAGGGAGTTTTAGCAGTCCTGAGGTTTCATGCCTCTTCAGATGTCTCCACCTAATTCAACTGCAATTCAGAGTAAAATTTCTGTACTCCTGGAAACGTGTGTTCCTTTTTCAACTCCAAGTGTAAACTCACCCTATTCCCATCTTGCAGCTTGTCAAAAGTTTCCCCGGTGTATTAACTGTCTTTCTGTCATGGGTGTGTGCTGCTTCTGTCCAGGCTTTAGCCTTTTTGACATATTCTCACGAAGATGCAAAAGAAGGGCTGCTGACCAAGAGAGCCTTAACATTCCCCTCAGTCTGACTGAACTTTGGCTTCTTCTGGAGCCCAAAACTTTTCTTGGAGTATTTATTTCATTCTTTTTTCAAATTAAAAAAAAATTTTTTTGGCCATATCATGAGGCTTGTGGGATCTTCCCTCACCAGGGATTTTACCCCTGCATTGAGAGCACCAGAGTCTCTTACCCACTGGACCTCCAGGCAAGCCTGTGGAGTATTTACTTTAGAAAATCTGTAATCCCAAATCCTTCCCCTACTCCTCTGAAATGTAAAAAGCCAATTGCTAGTTTTACAAGCCTAGTCAGCTGTCTTTGTCAAGGACTTGAGAATCATCTCTTTGAAATATAATTATGAAGAAAGGCTGGACCCCTATCACCCAGTCTCTGGTAGGCTGAGACTATCTGCAACTGACCCCTTGCTGCAAATTGTAAAACTATCTTCTGTCTTCAGGTACAAGAAAATTTCCATTTCCTTTGAATTTGGCTCCTTAGCAAACACTGATGGTTTACTCTTTCCACCCCAGATCTTAAATCTTTTCCAACTGTTTTTCTTAAAGGAGCTGGGTATCCAGATTTGGTCTCTGATCTCTCCCCTGTTGGGCTTCCCAGCTGGCTCAGTGGTAAAGAACCCACTTGCTAACAAGGAGACATGGGTTCGATCCTTGGGTCAGGAAGATCCCCTGGAGAAGGAAATGAAAACCCACTCTAGTATTTTTGCTGGGGATCATGGTGGGCTACACTCCATGAGGCCACAAAGAGTTGGACACGACTTTGACTAAACAGCAGTAGCAGCTTCCCCCTGTTGTGAGTGAAAGTGAAAGTCACTCAGTTATGTTCAACTCTTTGTAATTATTATACAGTTCATGGAATTCTCCAGACCAGAATACTGGAGTGGGTCCCAACCCAGGGATTGAACCCAGGTCTCCTGCATTGCAGGCAGATTCTTTACCAGCTGAGCCACAAGGGAAGCCCAAGAATACTGGAGTGGGTATCTGATCCCTTCTCCAGCAGATCTTCCCCACCCAGGAATTGTACTAGGGTCTCCTGCATTGCAGGTGAATTCTTTACCCACTAAGCTATCTAAGTCTGTTGTGGGTAATGGTATTGAAATCAGTTTCTCTCTGTTCATCTTGTCAAGTGTGATTTTTCTTTAAGTCACCTCTTTTCTATACTTGTTCTCAAAATCCTAACTCATTTAAATGCTCTGTGTAGAGCCCAGTTGGGTTCTCCGTGTAACTTGTTGCTTCCCCAAGATATTTAAATCTATGGTAAGGATTTTATTTCTAGAGATAACCCCTCAAATTTGCAATTTTTTTCTTCTTTTGGTAGCTTCATGACCGTGTTTAGAGATATGGTTTGTCATTATTATTCTTACTTACATTGGCAATGACCATTTACTAAAATAGTTACATTTCATAGCTATTTTAGCATCAGAAGGACTGATGCTGAAGCTGAAACTCCAATACTTTGGCCACCTGATTCAAAGAACTGACTCATTGGAAAAGACCCTGATGTTGGGAAAGATTGGAGGCAAGAGGAGAAGGGGATGACAGAGGATGAGATGGTTGGATGGCATCACCAACTCGATGGACATGAGTCTAAGCCAGCTCTGGGATTTGGTGCTGGACAGGAAAGCCTGGTGTGCTGTAGTCCGTGGGGTCCTAAAGAGTCAGACACTATTGATCGACTGAATGGAACATTTCATAATGCTTTACATAGCTTTATATATTACTTATATAAATCTCCTGAAGGATTGGAATACAGGAAGTTTTGCTTGAATTACTTTCTTAGTATATTAATATTGGGTGGGGGGCAATTTTCTGATTCCAACTTTTGGTAAAAACATTTTTTTGGTAATGTCTAATCAGAAATCTTATAGTTCAGGGTAATTCCATCCAGATTAGATCATTTGAGAAATAGGAACCATGTGAATCAGTATTTGGTGATTACTTAATGAATCAGTCAAAGGCCAAGAAGTCACTCCTTTGGCAAGAGACACTATGGAAGCAAGGCTTATGAATTATTCTCTTCCTAAAGTTTTGCTGAATACAAATATGACATGTAAAGACAGGGAATAGTGAACTTCAGTTTATCCCCCCAAAGAGCTTAAGCACTATTGATTTTCTAGTGACACTGCAAAGTTTTAGTCTCAAGATATTGCTATGTTTTCCTCTTTTTTCCCTCCCCTTGGGCCTAGAGAATGCTTGGTTAACAACAGGCTCTTATTAGGTGAATGGAAGGGAGACTCTGTTTTACTCTTATTTTAAATTCATAGCTGTTAGAACCAAGGCAAAATAACTAACTGATACATTTTTCTTCTAATGATACCATAGGTCTTGTGTTACCAGGAGAGTGCATTATGTAAGTTAAATTCTTCACTGGAAGGGAGGAGGTCATTGTCTGAGGAGAACTCTGTTGCCAAAATATAATATTAGTAACGTTTATAGGACAATTTTATGTGCCAGAATCAGGCTAAATATTTCACATGAAGTGTCACCTTTTCATCTTCATAATGGCAACATACATTAGACTCTGTTATCATTCCCATTTCACAGAGGGGTATGTGTTACCCACCCTTTTGAGTTGGACCCCCAAGAAGTGTCCTCCTGCCTGGTGTCATTAGAGTCAATACAACGAGTCCAAGATCATCAGATTCAGAAGCAAAGAAAAGCTTTGCACGCTGATCAGCAAATGAAGAGGACGAGTTCGTGCTCTAGAGCAGGAGCCTCCAACCTCCAGGATCTAATGCCTGCTCATCTGAAATGGAGCTGATATAATAATAACCGAAATAAAGGGCACAAGAAAAGTAATGCGATTGAATCATCCTCAAATCAACCCCCTGGTCCACGGAAAATTTGTCTTCCGGGAAACCAGTCCCTGGTGCCAAAAAGTTGGGAACCGCTGCTCTAGAGCACAGGTTTTTTGAGAGGCCGTGGGCGGGACTGCTTTATAGGGTTTGGGGCGGGGCGGAGGGGCGGAGACTGTCTTTGGGGCGGGGTTAAGGGGCGGAGACTGTCTTTGCGGTGGGGTGAAGGGGCAGAGACTGTCTTTGGGGCGGGGCGGAGGGGCGGAGACTGTTTTTGGGGCGGGGCAGAGGGGCAGAGACGGTCGTTGGGGCGGGGCGGAGGGGCGGAGACTGTCTGGGGTGGGGCGGAGGGGCGGAGACTGTCTTTGGGGTGGGGCGGAGGGGCGGAGACTGTCTTTGAGGCGGGGCGGAGGGGCGGAGACTGTCTTTGGGGTGGGGCGGAGGGGCGGAGACTGTCTTTGGGGCGGGGTGGAGGGGCGGAGACGTTCTTTGGGGTGGGGCGGAGGGGCGGAGACTGTCTTTGGGGCGGGGCGGAGGGGCGGAGTTCTCGCAGGGCTCTAGGGGAGTGCTGCTTAGATCCTTCCAGGTCCTGGGCCAGTGCCTCTGCCCAGGTCTGCCACTATCTTGAACTGAGCTGTCCGAGTTGGGTGCTGACGTTTCCACTCGGAACCCTGGTCTGAAGTGTCCAGTGCAATGCCTCCACATGCAGTTCCCTAGGAGCAAGTGAAACTAGATGAAGCACGAAGGAAAAAAATGTTAAGACTTTTTATTGTTCAGCTTCTATTTTTATTTCTTAGGAACTATTAAGGGGCTTTGCTGGCGATAGATACTCTGTCTTGTCCTAGATGACAGTCATGGGCCTTCCCACTGTCCCATTTCCCACCTACTGTCAGCTCTCAAGAGTTGGAGTTGATAAGTCTAAAAGGAAACACAAGAAGGAAGTGACTGAAGGTTAAAGGAGGTGCGAGGTTTTACCAGGCAGAAACCCCGTTGAAGAGATCAGAAACACAGAGCAGAGAGCTAGTTTGCTGAGTGACAGTGAGGAACGTGGAAGAATAATGTGCCTCCCACCACGTGCCTCACATTTACAATTAGGAGAGAGGATAAACTTTCAGGTGAGGTTAGGATGGAAACTTAAACGGTTGGCTTCTCTTGCCTTTCTTTGCTAACCTGCGAGAATTGAACGTGTTTCTCCTCATCCCCTGGATGGCTTGAATATTATGTCTTCTTTTCCCTCAAAGAAAGAGGAATAAATTAGAGTCTGAGTTTAATGAACCACTAAAGTCAACAGAAGTAAAGTGCAATGCTGTAAAGAGCAGTATTGCATAGGGACCTGGAATGTTAGGTCCATGAATCAAGGCAAATAGGAAGTGGTCAAACAGGAGATGGCAAGTGTGACCTTTTAGGAAGCAGTGAACTCAAATGCACTGGAATGGGTGAATGTAACTCAGATGAACATTATATCTACTACTGTGGGCAGGAATCCCTTAGAAGAAATGAAGTAGCCATCATGGTCAACAAAAGAGTCTGAAATGCAGTACTTGGATGCAATCTCAAAGACGACAGAATGATCTCTGTTCGTTTCCAAGGCAAACCATTCAACATTACAGTAATCCAAGCCTATGCCCCAACCTGTAACGCTGAAGAAGCCGAAGTTGAACGGTTCTATGAAGCCCTACAAGACCTTTTAGAACTAACACCCCAAAAGATGTCCTTTTCATTATAGGGGACAGGAATGCAAAAGTAGGAACTCAAGAGATACATGGAGTAACAGGCAAATTTAGCCTTGAAGAACAAAAAGAAGCAGGTCAAAGGCTAACAGACTTTTGCCAAGAGAACGCACTGGTCATAGCAAACACCCTCTTCCAACAACACAAGAAACGGCTCTGCACAAGGACATCACCAGATGGTGAATACCGAAATCAGATTGATTATATTCTTTGCAGCCAAAGATGGAGAAGCTCTATACAGTCAGCAAAAACAAGACTGGGAGCTGACTGTGGCTCAGATCATGAACTCCTTATTGCCAAATTCAGACTTAAACTGAAGAAAGTAGGGAAAATCACTAGACCATTCAGGTATGACCTAAATAAAACCCCTTATGATTATATAGCAAAAGTGACAAATAGATTCAAGGGATTAGATTTGACAGATGGAGTGCCTGAAGAACTATGGACGAAGGTTCATGACATTGTATGGGAGGCAGGGATCAATACCATCCCGAAGAAAAAGAAATGCAAAAAGGCAAAATGGTTGTCTGAGGAAGCCTTACAAATAGCTGAGAAAAGAAGAGAATCTAAAGACAAGAAAATGAAAGATATACTCATTTGAATGCAGAGTTCCAAAGAATAGCAAAGAGAGATAAGAAAGCCTTTCTCAGTGATCAGTGCAAAGAAATAGAGGAAAACAATAGAATGGGAAAGGCTAGAGATCTCCTCAAGAAAATTAGAGATACCAAGGAACATTTCATGCAAACATGGGCATAATAAAGGACCAAAATGGTATGGACCTAACAGAAGCAGAAGCTATTAAGAAGAGGTGGCAAGAATACACAGAAGAACAATACAAAAAAGATGTTCATGATCCAGGTAATCACGATGGTGTGATCACTCACCTAGAGCCAGACATCATGGAATGCAAAGCAAAGTGGGCTTTAGAAAGCATCACTTCGAACAAAGCTAGTGGGGGTGATGGAATTCCAGTTGAGCTATTTCAAATCCTAAAAGATGATGTTGTGAAAGTGCTGCACTCAATGTGCCAGCAAATTTGGAAAACTCAGCAGTGGCCACAGGACTGAAAAAGGTCATTCCAATCCCACAGAAAGGCAATGCCAAAGAATGTTCAAACTACTGCACAATTGCACTCATCTCACACACTAGCAAAGTAATGCTCAAAATCCTCCAAACCGGGCTTCAACAGTAGGTGAACCATGAACTTCCAGATGATGAAGCTGGTTTTAGAAAAGACAGAGGAACCAGAGATCAAATTGCCAACATCTGCTGGATCATTGAAAAAGCAAGAGAGTTCCAGAGAAACATCTACTTCTGCTTTATTGACTATGCCAAAGCCTTTGATTGTGTAGATTACAAAAAATGGTGGAAAATTCTTAAAGAGATGGGAATACCAGACCACCTTTCCCGCCTCCTGAGAAATCTGTATGCAGGTCAGGAAGCAACAGTTAGAACTGGACATGGAACAACAGACTGGTTCCAAATAGGAAAAGGAGTCTATTAAGGCTGTATATTGTCACCCTGCTTATTTAACTTATATGCAGAGTACATCATGTGAAATGCTGGGCTGGATGAAGCACAACTGGAATCAAGATTGCCAGGAGATATATCAATAACTTCAGATATGCAGATGACACCACCCTTATGGCAGCAGGTGAAGAAGAACTAAAGAGCCTCTTGATGAAAGTGAAAGAGGAGAGTGAAAAAGTTGGCTTAAAACTTAACATTCAGAAAACTAAGATCATGGCATCCAGTTCCATCACTTCATGGCAAACAATGGGGAAACAATGGAAACAATGACAGACTTTGTTTCTGGGCTCCAAAATCACTGCAGATGGTGATTGCAACCATGAAATTGAAAGATGCTTGCCCCTTGGAAGAAAAGCTATGATCAACCTAGACAGCATATTAAGAAGCAGAGACATTCCTTTACCAACAGAGGTCTGTCTAGTCAAAGCTATGGTTTTTCCACAGTCATCTATGGATGTTAGAGTTGGACTGTGAAGAAGGCTGAGCACTGAAGACTTGAAGCTTTTGAACTGTGGTGCTGGAGAAGACTCTTATGAGAGTCACTTGGACTGCAAGGAGATCCAACCTGTCCATCCTAAAAGAAATCAGTCCTGAATATTCATTGGAAGGACTGATGCTGAAGGTGAAACTCCAATACTTTGGCCACCTGATACGAAGAACTGACTCATTGGAAAAGACCCTGATGCTGGGAAAGATTGAAAGTGTGAAGAAAAGGGGACCACAGAGGATGAGATAGTTGGATGGCACCACCCAATGGATGGATATGGGTTTGAGCAAGCTCCGGAAGTTGAAGATGGGACAGGGAAGCCTGGTGTGCTGCAGTCCATGGGGTTGCAAAGAGTCAGAGATAACTGAGCAACTGAATTGTACTGAAAGTCAACTGAGAAAAGTGAAAAGGAAGCCTAGGGTTTCTCGAAAAAGGCTGAAAGAATGGGAGATATGCAAGGCAGAGAAAGGCTTCCCTAAGGTAATTGCTTAGAAAGTGAGGGAGGGGTTGGAGCCTAGGCTGTGGAGATCCAGCCCTGGGCTCCTGGTACTGCCCTGGAGACGCTACAGAAGTTCTGAGGAGAAGCGCTGTGGGAAGAGTCCAGGGAGGGCAGGTTCACTGCCCCTTTACTTCCCTTGGCTAAGTAGGTGAAGATGGCGAAGATTCTTCCCTTTATCTTCATTGTGTTAAGTCTGGCAAGGGGTAGCTTTTGTCTTCCTTAAACCAAAGTGTTCATGGAGGTGACAAAAGGGGCAGAGCTTAATGGCAAAGTGCCTGTAAGAATTGGATTAAGAGGATCTCACCATCCCATCCCACCCCACAGAAGGTCAGCCTCTGAACTGCCTGAGCAGGTTCCCTTTCTGGATGTTTTTATCTCATGACGTGAATGGGTGGGTCTCTGTTCTATTTTGTTGAGGTGCTATTGTAACTGAAAGTTGGGTTCTGCTGCTCGCTGCTCAAAATCCAGTAATAAGGCCTGGTTGGTGGAAAGGAAAGTTTGCTTTAGGATGCTGGGTGGGGGAGGGAAACACTTGTCCAAAGGCAGACTCTCCCTTCCCCCCAAAATCAGGGGACAATAGTTTTTATAGACAGAGGGAGGGGGCTACAGGCAGAAACAGCACAGTCAGTTCTGACAGTCATGTTGAAATTGGTTATCAGTGGTCTGATCATCAGTATCATCTTGACTGTTTTAGGTACAGTAGGTCTTCAGTTCCAGGGTCAGTTTGTTTCCATTTCCTTGAGGCCAATTATTGGAATTGTGGCAGATTGTGTCATGGCTACAATCTGGTTTTCATGTAGTTAACTTTTTCTACCTGGTGGGTATTTCAGTATCGATGACAACCCATAGGATATGGCTCAAAATATTACTTACAGCCCTTGAGAAGGAATCAAAGGTTCTTGGCTGTGCCTAATGACTACATTATTTGGTCTCCTTTGGCTGTTTCCCTTTGTTTCTGCATTTTCTCACTTCTCTGATTAAACTTATTCTTTGGCTCAAGTTTTTGCACAGATAAACGGCAGGCAGAGAACACTAGGGTGCAAGGACCATAGAGTCCTGCTCTGTTTCAGTATTATTTAGTCCGGTACTCTTAAGAATTCCTGATGTAACATAGCTACATTCTGAATTTAAGCTAAATATATTGCTAGTATATTAACATACTTATAACTGAATTTTCCTGCTTTTTTGGCTTATGACTGCAAGAAGCACTAAGCTAAAATAGTATACTCTGTGTTCTGAAGGAAACAACCCGATTCGAGTTCTGCAGTTTACCCACAGTGAGGCCAAGACAAGTGGCAGCCCCCTCTAGGCCTCAGATTGTCCTTTCATTAAAACGTGGAGAGTGGGCTGGTTGCTGGATATAGCTGCAGTCAGTTCTTATGACTGTGGATCCTTTTATTCTTCCATACAGAGTCAGTTATGTAACTGTTACCCACAAGCTCCCAAATGGGCCAGCTAATAAAGACGAACAAAATATAATGGTATTTATAATTACCCTGGGGATCAATTCAGATCAGCAAGAGAGTAGTAAATCTAATAGAACTGAATATTAGAGAAGTTTGTTAATTTGCTGGCCTCTGCTGTTGTACCTTTTTTTTTTAAAACTTTTTATTTTATATTGGAGTATAGCCGATTAACGATGTGGCAGTGGTTCCAGGTGAACAGCAAAGGGACTCAGTCATATATATACATGTATCCATTCTCCCTGCTGCTGTGCCTTCTTGACTGGGGTTTTGAGTGATGGAAAAGGGAATGAGCGAAGCAAGCCTGGGAGGTAGGAGAAGTCAGACCAATGGGGTGCAGCTTTTTATGTAAAAGATATCTTCTTAGCTGCACCTGGAAGCAAGAGGGCTCCTTTTGTGTATGGTATATAGTCAATACGAGATGAGAAGAGTCAAAAGATCTGCTTCGTTATTATTTTTTAGAAAAAAGAACCATTTTACTATGTAATCAGTATTTAACTATATGCTCAGATCAAGGACTTTTGCTACCTGATCTCATTTCATCAGTACTTTAAGTTCTGTGAAGTAGGTATTTTTAGTCACTCTAAATAGTTTGGAAAATAGTTTGGTGACAGGGAAACTGAGATACCAAAAATATAAATTATTTGCCCAAGTTGATCCAGGAGTTTTTGCAGTAAATAAAGAAGCTATCATTTTGGGTGGAAATATAAAGAAAATGGCCCTCACATCCCTCGTTTATCCCTGCTTCTACTCTCCTTTTATAATTTCATTTGGAAATGAAATCACATGGTGGACTGTGTACAAGCAACACCTAAGGTGGGGGAAAGTCCCAAAAGGGTAAAAATTTGAGAAGGTTTCTGTGAAAGTGGAAAGGAACAGACTTCTTGATGTAGGGGTGGGGAAATGCCACAGCTGATTATGTAGGCACATGTAAGACAGACTTTTTTTCCCAATACATTTCTAATTCTATATCTTTTCATCTTTGCTCAAAGTCCTGACACCAATCCCAGCAGCCAGACAATGGGTTCTCTTCCACTTGAGCAATTTTTCCTACAGTGTGGAAAGGTTTTGATTATAAAGTCATCCTAACACTTGAGGAAAGAGGAGTGAGACATTAATATTCTAAAGAGACAAAGTTGGCTTTCTGATTGTGGACTCAAAGCAGAATTTTTTCTCACAAATACCTATCTCCCTTCCACTGCCTTCACTTCACCTTGATTATAGGGTTGGAAATAATTTTACTCTTCACTAGATGCTGGGAAGGATTGGGGGCGGGAGGAGAAGGGGACGACAGAGAATGAGATGGCTGGATGGCATCACCGACTTGATGGACATGAGTTTGGGTGAACTCCGGGAGTTGGTGATGGACAGGGAGGCCTGGCGTGCTGTGATTCATGGGGTCGCAAAGAGTCGGTCACGACTGAGCGACTGAACTTAACTGAACTGAACTGAAGTCCTAGTTAAAAAGAGAAATTCAGTATTGCATATTTGAAAGTTGCTAAAAGAAATAGAGGAAAACAATAGAATAGGAAAAACAAGAGATCTTTTCAAGAAAATTAAAGATATCAAGGGAACATTTCATGCAAAGATGGGCTCGATAAAGGACAGAAATGGTATGGACCTAACAGAAGCAGAAGATATTAAGAAGAGGTGGCAAGAATACACAGAAGAACTGTACAAAAAAGATCTTCACGATGAAGATAATCACGATGGCGTGATCACTCACCTGGAACCAGACATCTTGGAATGTGAAGTCAAGTGGGCCTTAGAGAGCATCACTACGAACAAAGCTAGTGGAGGTGATGGAATTCCAGTTGAGCTATTTCAAATCCTGAAAGATGATGCTGTGAAAGTGCTGCACTCAGTATGCCAGGAAATTTGGAAAACTCAGCAATGGCCACAGGACTGGAAAAGGTCAGTCTTCATTCCAATCCCAAAGAAAGGGAATGCCAAAGAATGTTCAAACTACTGCACAATTGCACTCATCTCACACGCTAGTAAAGTCATGCTCAAAATTCTCCAAGCTAGCCTTCAGCAATATGTGAATCGTGAACTTCCAGAGGTTCAAGCAGGTTTTAGAAAAGGCAGAGGCACCAGAGATCAAATTGCCAACATCCGCTGGATCATGGAAAAAGCAAGAGAGTTCCAGAAAAACATCTATTTCTGCTTCATTGACTATGCCAAAGCCTTTGACTGTGTCGATCACAATAAACTGTGGAACATTCTGAAAGAGATGGGAATCCCAGACCACCTGACCTGCCTCTTGAGAAACCTGTATGCAGGTCAGGAAGCAACAGTTAGAACTGGACATGGAACAACAGACTGGTTCCAAATAGGAAAAGGAGTACATCAAGGTTGTATATTGTCACCCTGCTTATTTAACTTATATGCAGAGTACATCATGAGGAACACTGGGCTGGAAGAAGCACAAGCTGGAATGGAGATTGCCGGGAGAAATATCAATAACCTCAGATATGCAGATGACACCACCCTTATGGCAGAAAGTGAAGAGGAACTCAAAGGCCTTTTGATGAAAGTGAAAGAGGAGAGTGAAAAGGTTGGCTTGAAGCTCAACATTCAGAAAACTAAGATCATGGCATCTGGTCCCATCACTTCATGGGAAATAGATGGGGAAACAGTGGAGACAGTGTCAGACTTTATTTTTTTGGGCTCCAAAATCACTTCGGATGCTGATTGCAACCATGAAATTAAAAGACGCTTGCTCCTTGGAAGGAAAGTTACGACCAGCCTAGATTGCATATTAAAGAGCAGAGTCATTACTTTGCCAACCAAGGTCCGTCTAGTCAAGGCTATGGTTTTTCCCGTGGTCATGTATGGATGTAAGAGTTGGACTGTAAGAAAGCTGATCGCCAAAGAATTGATACTTTTGAACTGTGGTGTTGGAGAAGACTCTTGAGAGTCTCTTGGACCTCAAGGAGATCCAACCAGTCCATTCTAAAGGAGATCAGTCCTGGGTGTTCACTGGAAGGACTGATGCTAAAGCTGAAACTCCAATACTTTGGCCACCAAATGAGACGAGTTGACTCACTGGAAAAGAGTCTGATGCTAGGAGGGATTGGGGATAGGAGGAGACGGGGACGGCAGAGAATGAGATGGCTGGATGGCATCACCGACTCGATGGACATGAGTTTGAGTGAACTCCGGGAGTTGGTGATGGACATGGAGGCCTGGCATGCTGTGGTTCATGGGGTCCCAAAGAGTCGGACACGACTAAGAGACTGAACTGAACTGAACTGAAAAGGATACATCTTAAAAGTTCTCATTACAAGAACAAAAAATCGTAACTATGTATGTTGATACAGACTTTTTTTGGTGATCATTCAAATCATTATGTTGTATACCTGAAACTAACAGAATGTTATGTGTCAATTATAACTCAGTTTTTAAAGAGAGAAATTCAGAAGTGGGGGGCAGGCAAAATGTTGGTTAGTGCTAGAATCTAAGCCTTGAAATATAAACCTTAAGCTAACTTTCCCAAAATAAATCCCAGGAAGTACTAGTTTCACAAGTTGCTCTCCAAATTAAAGGCTCTGTGGTCAAATTCCTTTGGGGATGTTACATTCTCTGCCAGTGTCAATGAGAGGTTACTAGCATGTGGGGGCAAACAATTGTTTGTTGTGTGGTATTGTCCCAAGTATTGCAGGGCATTCAGCATCCACACTATCTGCCCTTCAAGTGCAAGGAGGGTCCTCAGCTATCATGATGATCAAAATTTGCCCTAAAACATTTCTAAATGACCCTTGATGGAGGGTACCAAATATCATGTAGAACAAACATAGCTATCGCCTTATGCAAATTCACAGAGCATGTGTTTTTTTATATATATATTAAAGATTCTGGGAAGAATTCCTTTTAAAAATATTTTTCATTTAATTCAGCATATCCCAAATAAATATAGTTTCCCCTCTTTTCTCTTTTACTCCCCACCCCCACCCTTTGTGTTTTCTCTTTTTAGAACACCAAGTGAAATTCCATGAAATGCCTTTTGAAAAATACTGCTTTAGCCAGAAGGACCAGGACAGGAATATTAAAATGTGAGGAGATATTAATGACCAGCTAATATCTGTTGTTGTTGTTCAGTCCCTAAGATGTGTCTGACTCTCTGTGACCCCATGGACTGCAGGCTCCCCTGTCCTTCACTATCTCCCTGAGTCTGCTCAAATTCATGTCCATTGAGTCAGCGATGCTAGATGCTATCTCACTATCTCATCTTTTGCACCGCCTTCGCGTTTTACCTTCAACCTTTCCCAGCATCAGTCTTTTCCAATGGGTCAGCTATTTGCATGAGGTGGCCAAAGTATTGAGGCTTCATCTTCAGCATCAGTCCTTCCAATGAATATTCAGGGTTGATTTCCTTTTGTGTTGACCTGTTGGATCTCCTTTCAGTCCAAGAGACCCTCAAGAGTCTTCTCCAGCACCACAATTCAAAAGCATCAATTGTTAGGCCCTCAGCTTTCTTCATGGTCCAACTCTCATATCCTTATATGACTACTGGAAAATCCATAGCTTTGGTCAGTAAAGTGATGTCTCTGCTTTTTAATATGCTATTTCGGTTTGTCATAGCTTTTCTTCCAAGGAGCACGCATCTTTTAATTTCATGGCTACAGTCACCATCCACAGTAATTTTGGAGCCCAAGAAAAGAAAATCTGCTTCCACTTTTTTCCCATCTATTTGCCATGAAGTGATAGGAACAGATGCCATGATCTAAGTTTTTATAACGTTGAGTTTTGAGCCAGCTTTTTCACTCTCCTCTTTTACCCTCATCAAGAGGTTATTTAGTTCCTCTTCACTTTCTGCCATGAGAGTGCCATTATCTAATACCTGGCACCTGCAATTCACCCCTAAATATGAACTAAATATAACCAGTTTGCCACACAGCTTGCGGGATCTTAGTTCCCCCACCAGGAATTGAACCCTAGCCACCTCAGTGAAAGCTCCAAGTCCTAACCACTGGACCACCAAGAAGTTCCCTAAAAATATTTTTTGAATGTAATCACCAATCATGATCTTTTGAGCCTTTGTTTCTGTTTCTCTGTGAGACCAACTCCCCAGGTGTCAGACTAACTGGCTTTTATTTTATTTGATGCTGATAGTAGCTATTATGCAATTGGAGATGTTCAGGTCTCATTCCACTAACATTTCATCACAAAATGAGAGTGATGGAATATTTGCTGCCAAAAAGAAAGCAGGTATGATACAACCTCCCTATGCACTTTACTTGTGTATGTGTCAGAGATAATTCTCATATACCAACTGTGGACCCTTTAACTCACCTGTGTTTTTAGTTAAAAATATTAAACTAGGTAAGCACATGTGCATAGATGTCTAATCTTATATTAGTCAAAGGAAAAAAAATGCATTTTTCTGTATTTCAAACTCTGTATCTCACTGATGGAAGAAACCAGCGCAGAACGTGATCAGTGGCAGAGAGATGATTGGAGCCTGGAGTCCTCACTCCCAGCCCATAATCTTTATGCTGCTCTGTTTTGTTATCTCTTAATAAAAGTTACTGAGATGGGGGAATAGAGGTAATTGCAGTGGGCAATGGGAGGTGGATGGAGGAAATAAATTGAGCTTGAATTGGAGGGAAAGTTCTCAGAAAGCCCTTATTTAATTGTTCCAGAGCTTAAAAAAAAGAAAAAGAGAGAGAAAGAAAAAAATAAAAATAAAACAACTAAACCCAACAAGCCAAAAGACATATTTTACACCAAATATATAGCAAAGTAAACTTAGCAACAGCTTTGGTGAACCATCAATGCCCAAGGCCACTGTTATCAAAGAGCTGCGAGTTTCAAGTTTCTTGGGGGCACATCATAACAGACCAAATAAAGGTTCAAGTTTCTTGGGGGCATATCATAACAGACCAAATAAAGCTTTGCATTTTTTAAAAAAAATCCAAATGCAGTTTAAAAGGAGGTTTAAATTTCCTAAATTCTAGCCTTCTTTCAGCAGGTCTTGATAAGATTATATGGTTTTCTCTTGAAAGACCTCAAATATTCCTTTCATCCCTTTCTTAGTCACTCATAGTACATTTTTCTTCTTCCATTTGACTGATTAAGTTTTCTGGATACTGCTTGCTCTCTTCTGCAGCTGTGGCAATGGATTCAGAAATGACACAGTAACTCTAAACTGTATTCTTTTGATAGTTTTTCTTCATTAAGAGAACTCTCTATGTGTACTATCCTCATGTTTAAAACACCAGATGATAGGAGCTGTCTCATTATAAGCAATTAAGTCCTGAATTACAATTTTCTTAGCATACTTTCCCCAAGCATGTTATCTCTTTTTATGTCAAAATAACAAGATACATAGCTTGGAAAGGGTTTGAAGTTTGAGGATGTGAAAGAGTCAATGGTAGTTTTTAGAGAAAGTGATTTTTAAATTATGTGTCAAAGCAGAATTCCAACACTCACATACCTGGTAGAATTGGAACACAAAGCAATGATGAATGAAACTGGCCAAATATCTAAAAACTTTATGCCTGATGATAAGAAACAACTGACAATAGGTCAGTGTGGAGTCCTGGTAACTGTGGAAAACTACAGTGGGTACACTTCATCTGGGGGGAATATTGACTCACAGTTGGCTGTCTTTCAGGTGAAACTAAATCTAGATTTTAAGTACTGGAAACCATCTCATGAAGACATTAACTGGATGAACATGTCAATGATAATGGACTGAATCTCACTGGTTCTTGGCTTAGATTTAGTTGTGTCTTCATATCTGTCTTCCCTTTCAAACTAGAGTCTTCCAGTAGCAGGCACCATTCAGATGCCTTTCCTCTCTCTGGAGTTGGTTTTCAGTGTGCAGGGATCAGAAGTGTTTTAGCTTCTAATTTTGACAGTTAAAAAAGAGCCAGCAGGGGGAACCCACAGACTGTATAACTTTAAAGGAAGAGATTTTTTAAAAATTTATACAATGGAACAACTTTTAAAGCAATTTTGAGGACCAGCCACTAGCTTTCTGGCCTTGGATTTGAGTTTTATCTTATATACCAACCCTTGTTTAAATATCGTTATGTGAATCATCATTTACACAATTGGAAACATTGAAGCAAAATCTTTTCTGGAACTTTGGTCAACACATGAAATGTGGCTTAAATGCTGAAAGTAATAATCATTTCTTCAACTGGACTGATGCTGAAGCTCCAATAATGTGGCACCTGATGTGAAAAGCCAACTCAGTGGAAAAGACCCTGATGCTGGGAAAGATTGAAGGCAGGAGGAGAAGAGGATGACAGAGGATGAGATGGTTGAATGGCATCACCGACTAAATGGACATGAGTTTGAGCAAGCTCTGGGAGACAATGAAGGACACGGAAGCCTGGTGTGCTACAGTTCATGGGGTCACAAAGAGCTGGACACGACTTAGCAACTGAACAACTGCAACAAATCTGAATTTGCCTAAGTGCTTCCTCAGTTGAGTGAGTGGGTAATGTGTCTCTCAGTTCAGTTCAGTCACTGTCATGTCCAACTCTCTGCCACCCCATGAATCACAGCACGCCAGGCCTCCCTGTCCATCACCAACTCCCGGAGTTCACTCAAACTTATGTCCATTGAGTCAGTGATGCCATCCAGCCATCTCATCCTCTGTCATCCCCTTCTCCTCCAGCCCCCAATCCCTCCCAGCATCAGAGTCTTTTCCAGTGAGTCAACTCGTCGCATGAGGTGGCCAAAGTATTGGAGTTTCAGCTTTAGCATCAGTCCTTCCGATGAACACCCAGGATTGATCTCCTTTAGAATGGACTGGTTGGATCTCTAGTCTTGTTCATTTTGACGTAAACGGATTGATATCAACCAGCATTTTCATAAAAAAATCTCGCTATGTATGGAGCATTGTTTTCTGTACCATGGTGCTGCAAAATTTTGTAATATTGGTTTGCTGTTAATATGGAGGAAAAAGTGGAGAAAGAGAGATCATGCAGGAAAAAACAGAATAAGGCCACTGTTAACATGATGATTATTTCTAAATTAAAGCCTAATATTGGTCTTTCCCTCAAAGAGTGTTAGGGATGTTTAGGCTAGTTCTGAAAGAATGCGTGTGCACACACACACACACAGAGAAGTGTCTAACTTAGTACGGTCTATCCCATGGAGAAGTCTTATGCGGAATTGTTGCCAGCAAATACTTTTAAAATTTTATCCTGTTTGGCATATGTAAAAAAGGATAGCACTTGAAAGCATATTGGGGATACTGAATAGGTCTGGTTGTATAAAAGATAAACAGTTCTGGCTTCCCCAGGCCACACCTGGCCTTGAAGAAGGCTGTGTGGGTGGGTATGTGGGCAGACCCTCAGTCCACTGGTGGCATGCCAGAGTTCTATGAAACACTGGCTGAAGATCCTCTGTTATAGGTTAGTAAAGAGAAATGAGATAAAAATAGAGCCAACTTCAGGGATGGTTTATCCTGTATATGTTCACTTTTTCCTCATGTTGATTTAGTTATTTCCCATTAGCATTTGTCAAAAAATCAAATCTTTTATGATTTTTCTTCATTTAGAAAAATATAGCGGAGAAGGCAATGGCAAGCCACTCCAGTACTCTTGCCTAGAAAATCCCATGGATGGAGGAGCCTGGTGGGCTGCAGTCCGTGGGGTCGCTAAGGGTCGGACACGACTGAGCAACTTCACTTTCACTTTTCACTTTCACACATTGGAGAAGGAAATGGCAACCCACTCCAGTGTTCTTGCCTGGAGAATCCCAGGGACGGGGTAGCCTGGTGGGTTTCCGTCTATGGGGTCGCACAGAGTCGGACACGACTGAAGTGACTTAGCAGCAGCAGCAGCAGAAAAATATAAGATAAAAGGAAAGATTTGGTTTTCCAGAAATGTTCTCTTCTTTTCCAGAGTTCTAAGGACAATGTCTCTTATCTTTAGAAAAGATGAACTCCTTTTCCGTGTTTGCATTCATCCTACCGTACGGGCTGGTTTGAAGCTTGTTTGCCTCACTCACTTAGGTGGCATTAGGGGTAAAGAAACTGCCTCCCAATGCAGGAGATGTAAGGGACACAGGTTTGATCCCTGGGATGGGAAGATTCCCTGGAGGAGGTTTGGCAACCCCCTGCAGTATTCTTACCTGGAGAAGCCCACAGACAGAGGAGCCTGTGGGCTACGGTCTGTAGGGTCAAAAAGAGTTGGACATGACTAAAGCGACTTAGCATGCATGCAAGCAATGTTGTGGAGGAAGAGAGATCAAGCAGGAAAAAACAGAATAAGGCCACTGTTAACATGATTATTATTTCTAAATTAAAACCTAATGAATACATACCCTCTCTGAGCCATCAGCCTCTGTAGTCATTTTTTTTTTAAATGGCTGCTACTACTTTGAAATAGAATAATGTTGAGTTATAATCAAGCATATTGAAGCCTAATGATAGAGTTATTAGTGAACTGAGAAGAGAATGGGAATTTTCATCTTTATGCAGAACAGCACTAAATGATCACATTCTTGAGCAGTGACTGTCCTTTGCTCCTCTCCTTCACAGCTAATCAAGTTAGATTACACCTATTAAACAAATATGCTTCTACCCTTTGGTCCTCACCACAACATTCTACAAACAAAATTAGAGGAAAAAGGTGAGGAACCTCTCTTTCCCTCAATTTGGAAAACAAAAGTGTAGAATTTTGGATTTTTGATGGTTAGCACAAGCTGCCAAAAATTCTGGTTATATCCTAGTTTGAATTTAAAAGGGTGAGATAAAGCCTCTTAGGAAAAGGGCAGTGTTACCATAATGATCCATAGCTCTGCTTCATCATCCTCCTCCCAACTATATCTGTTAATATGCTATGGTTTTAAGAAGGGGATTATATTAGTTAGAAGTACCTTAAAAATTGTTTTAATTTGAAAAATTATAAAATCTTTAAGAATGTTTTCAGTCTGAGTTAGACTGGGACCTAGAAGATACTGCTTAAGTATGGCGAATGCTATAAAACCAATATAATTTTCCTATATTTTCCCAAGCAAATGTGGCTGACAGTCTTAAAAATTGCCCCAGAAATCTAGAGCTCATAGGTCCCAGGCTGAGAGGTCATCATTGTTGTAACAAGGACGTGAGCAGTTCTCTGCATTCTGTTTCAAATTTTATTTGAGCAAAATCTATCTCAGTGGCCCCTAAACCACTCTCCCTGTGAGATCAGGATATTTCATTCCAGAAGAGAATTCTGCCTCATTTACTCTCCTTTGGACTATTTATGTCAGCTCTCCTAAAGCTCCTCACTTGAAGAATTATCACTCTTTTCTCTCAGATCATCAGTCAGAACAGATTCACAGCAAGATTTTATAATTTCTGAATCAAACGAGAAAGCAGTCTTCATAGGACTGATTGAAAAAATAAACATAAAGATCAATTGTAGATAAATTGGAAAGCAGTAACTACAGCCTTTCCTGGGTGAGTTGAAAGCCATTTGATATAAAAGTCTGTGAGGAAGAAGGGTGAGAGGTAAATGAACCCCAGCTTAGCCTGTCTACCAATTCATGTAATAATTCCCAACTTGAGATCCACAAGGCAACTATGTAGGTGCTATCTACATTCCTCCAAATATATATATATTTTAAATCTAGTAAAAATTGCACATGTTTTGCTATAATGATACCCCATAGGTTAAAGACAGAAACCATAAGCTTTGGTCTGGGAGTCTGTTTGTTGAATTATTTAGTAATTTATTTTAACCTGTTATCTGTGGCAGGTTAGAAGTCCCAATTGACTGCTTTGGCATTGATTACAATGGTGCAGGAAGAAATTTTAAAAAATTCAAGAATTTATTAGTGATAGAAAGAGTGAGAAGTCCTTCACAGTATAATAGAGTTAATAAAACTAGTTCTGAATAACTAGTTTTAAAATAGTTATTTAATATAATAAATAATATAATAAATAGCACTTAAAGTTATATGAATTCTCATTTGTGTATTCCAAAGCTCCAGTTAAGTAGATACGATAGAATGAACCCTGAACACTAGAGAACAGAAATCATTCTCCAAAGATGAAACAGATTGCTTCTCTGACCACTGCTGCCACAACTTGGTTCCAACCCTCTCTGGAAGGTACTGTATTATTCTCATGGCAATGTGGTTACAATTGGAGTCTTCAAACAAAGATCGCTGACTCTAAGCTGTATTAGCTGTGATTCTGGAAAAGTTATTTAATCTTATTCTCTACACCTGAGTCTTCTCAGCTTTATTTTCTTTTTTATGTGAATAAGAAAATGGAAATAAGAAAATTATCTTAGATGGGAATGAGAAAATTATCTAGTTTGGGTGTTGTTGAGACGATTACTGAATTAATAGATATAGGTAGTTATGAGAGGGTCTGGAATAGTGAATATTCAATAAATGTTATATATTATTACTATTTCAGATAAGATTGATTCACAAATCCCCAAATCCACAACTCTTATATGGTAGACTCTGGACTTGAATCCAAGTCTGTGTGACAATAAAACTCTAAACCAAAGTCAAGTTTTCCTATTCACACATCTATGTTCTAACATATAGTGCAATTAGAGAATAATTGGAGGCTGTTAAGATTGCTGGTAGAAATATCAATAACCTCAGATATGCAGATGACACCACCCTTATGGCAGAAAGTGAAGAGGAACTAAAACGCCTCTTGATGAAAGTGAAAGAGGAGAGTGAAAAGGTTGGCTTGAAGCTCAACATTCAGAAAACTAAGATCATGGCATCTGGCCCCATCACTTCATGGGAAATAGATGGGGAAACAGTGGAAACAGTGTCAGACTTTGTTTTTTTGGGCTCCAAATTCACTGTGGATGCTGATTGCAGCCATGAAATTAAAAGACATTTACTCCTTGGAAGGAAAGTTATGACCAACCTAGATAGTATATTAAAAAGCAGAGCCATTACTTTGCCAACAAAGGTCTGTCTAGTCAAAGCTATGGTTTTTCCAGTGGTCATGTATGGATGTGAGAGTTGGACTGTGAAGAAAGCTGATCGCCGAAGAATTGATGCTTTTGAACTGTGGTACTGGAGAAGACTCTTGAGAGTCCCTTATACTGCAAGGAGATCCAACCAGTCCATCCTAAAGGAGATCAATCCTGGGTGTTCATTGGAAGGACTGATGCTAAAGCTGAAACTCTAATACTTTGGCCACCTCATGCGATGAGTTGACTCACTGGAAAAGACTCTGATGCTAGGAAGGATTGGGGATGGGAGAAGAAGGGGACGACAGAGAATGAGATGGCTGGATGGCATCACCGACTCGATGGACATGAGTTTGAGTGAACTCCGGGAGTTGGTGATGGACAGGGAGGCCTGGCGTGCTGTGATTCATCGGGTCGCAAAGAGTCTGACACAACTGAGCGACTGAACTGAACTGAACTGAAGCTGTTAATATTTATTGCTGAAATTTTGTGAGATAGAAATTCAGAGGAAGTAGTGTCTTTTGGTATGTTTAGTATGGGTGAGGATATCAAGGAGGTCTTTGAACCATTAGGTGGCATTTCCAGGACTCTGAAGAGCTTAGGCACCACAGTCCTTTATGTCTCAAGGCAGAAATGAATTCAGCAAGAGGTAAAGTGATAGATAAGTGATTTGTTAGAATAGGATGCTTTTAAGGTTCACAAATGGGCAGGCAAGTGTTGCACTGCCCTGAGTCCTCTGTGGGTTACATTTTTATAATCAGAGGGAGAGAGGGGTGGGGGGAAAAGACCTTCTTTGTCTTTCTTGAGTAGACATCATATTTCCACCATCAGTTCCTCCCCCAGGTAGGGCAGGGGAGTTTACTTTTCCTCCATATATGGTTGGGCCAGGATTGTCATAGGACTTTGGACAGTCTTTTCAGGTCTCAGTACAGTGAGAGTCTTTCATTTTGAAAAGTCACCTTCCCATAAATGATTGTTTTTTGTGTGCACAGGGCCTGTCTGGGGGGTCATTAGTAAACTCTGGGAGTTGGTGTTGGACAGGGAGGCCTGGTGTGCTGCAGTCCATGGGGTCCCAAAGAGTTGGACATGATTGAGCGACTGAACTGAACTGAACTTGATGACACCACTGGGAAGGTTGTAGGCCTTATTATCTACTATTGTTTTATTGTTTGGGGTGCACTGTGCAAAGCATATGTCTTATGGGCCAAAGAACATGTTTTGAGGGTTACTAACTCGAGAGTTGGACTATGAAGATAGCTGATCGCCGAAGAATCGATGCTTTTGAACTGTGGTGTTGGAGAAGACTCTTGAGAGTCCCTTATACTGCAAGGAGATCCAACCAGTCCATTCTAAAGGAGATCAATCCTGGATGTTCATTGGAGGGACTGATGCTAAAGCTGAAACTGCAATACTTTGGCCACCTCATGCGGCGAGTTGACTGGAAAAGACTCTGATGCTGGGAAAGGTTGGGGGCGGGAGGAGAAGGGGACGACGGAGAATGAGATGGCTGGATGGCATCACCGACTCTGTGGACATGAGTTTGAGTGTACTCCGGGAGTTGGTGATGGACAGGGAGGCCTGGCGTGCTGTGATTCATGGGGTCGCGGAGAGTCGGACATGACTGAGCGACTGAACTGAACTGAACTCATTGCCTGGGCAGGATGTAGGTCTCTTGCCCCCTTTTTCTCTTTTTGTTTGTTTATTTGGGGGCATGTCTTCTGCTTCTGTTGCATGGTTTTGTTGCTAAGCAAGTTAGCTTGGTTTTATCATTAAGCAAGCAACCTGACTTTGATGCTAAGCAACTTGTTTTGCTTTGTGAGTCAAGCAGGCCACATTAATTTCTTAAGTCATTCTGTGGTCCCATTACTTGATCAAGAGTCTTGCTGTGGTCTCCCAAAGCCCCCTAAATTTCCTTCTCTATCTACAGTTCCCTAATGGGATTTCTAAACTAACTATTTGATTATCCTATAATGGCCCTCGCACCTTCATGAAAAGAACAGATGCTTGATAGGCACGGAGAGGTCAGGTCAGGACTTATTCCAGGTTGGAGGGCTAGCAGAGCAAAGGCATAGGGAAAACAGACTTGGCAGTTACAAGGACAGAAGGAGACTAGCCTCCTGAAAATCCAGTTTTGTCTTTATAGACAATGAGAAGATGATCAGATAAATAAAATGGGATCCAACTAGAGAGAATCTTCAATATCAGGGAAGTATGTGGAATGAATGTGATAGATACTATGGAGTCATTGTAAATGATTCAATGTGGGATTAAATTGATTAAAATCATGTTTCAGAAAGATTTACCTGGCAAAAATGGAATGAAACCAATGAGAAGATTCAGCAGGGATGTAGGCATGAGGTGACAAGGGCTTAGACTTCAGTGAAAGTGAGGATATGGAGAGAAAAGGATAAACTTAAAATTATAAGCCATGGTTACCTATAAAAAGGCAAAGTGACTTGAGGCCTACTGTCAGACAATGAATGTAAGGGCAGATATGATTTGGAATCTTTTGTGTTTAGTTTGCATGGCATCTTAAAAAATAGGTAATTTTGAATAGACAATACATTTCTAGCTACTTTGCAAGATTTGGAAGGTCTGGTAATGCATTAGAGTGGAGTAATGGTAGCCCAGTTAAAATGAGTTACCTGCTCTGAACTTTATCATATCCTCCATCTGCCACACTTTTACAACTTGTTTAGTCCATGTGAGCATTTAATTTTGTGACCTCTGCTTTAGACTTTTGGTTTTGATGTTTGGAATGATGATGTTGGTGATGATAAGATATGAATGGTTGGTAAGGGGAGCTCACCTTTCTCAACCTCCATCTTTAGATTCTTCTTTCTCTCCTGCTACCATGTCTGGGATTTATAATGCTGACCTGCCTTTTCAGACATCTCAAATATGAGAATAGGCAATAGCTTTTAAACCTATACTAGTTTTATATGTATTTATCAAAACAAACTTTGTGTGTGTTTTTTGGTAATTAATTTATTTTTTATTGGAGGCAAATTATTTTACAATATTATATTGGTTGGTTTTGCCATACATTGACATGAATTCGCCCCGGGTTTACATAAGCTCCCCCTCCTGGACCCCCCTCCCACGTCCCTCCTTCCTTTATCCTCCCTCTGGGTCATCCCCGCATGCCAGCCCCGAGCATCCTATAACATGCATTGACCCTGAACTAGTGATTCGTTTCACATATGACAACATACGTGTTTCAATGCCATTTTCCCAAATCATCCCACCCTCACCCTCTCCCACAGAGCCCCAAAGACTGTTCTATACATCTGTGTCTCTTTTGCTGTCTCGTATACAGGGTTATCATTTCCATCTTTCTAAATTCCATATATATGTGTTAGTATACTGTATTGGTGTTTTTCTTTCTGGCTTACTTCACTCTGTATAATAGGCTCCAGTTTCATCCACCTCATTAGAACTGATTCAAATGTATTCTTTTTAATGGCTGAATAATACTCCATTGTGTATATGTACCAAAGCTTTCTTTTTTTTTTTCAATTTTATTTATTTATTTTTTTCAAGTTGAACAGACTAATTTCTTTAAACAAACTTACTTATACTCCAGAGTCCTTTAAAAACTTAATAGCATTTATACATTGAAGGTATTTGATTTTCTTGTAACTAGCACTTCAAATGCAACAAGCATTTGAAGCAACAAGCATTTGACCCAACAAGTAAAACTTTCTACAGTTCATAACTTTTATAAATAAAATAAATTAAATGTACAGTGAATAAGTTCTCTGAAATATTTCAATATTTCTGCAGGTTTAGTAACATCGTAAAATACATTTCAACTAAAATTCACAAATCTAAAAACCTGTTAGGCATTTCTAGGCGTTTTAAGATGGAAATGAAGACCAATGTTACATCGTAATATGCCAATTACAAATAGTACTTCAAATAGCAAATACTACAGTTTGTCCCAAACTTTAAAAACTATTCATGAACTCAACACTGAACTATTGATGGCTATGAGAATTGTTTCCTAGCCTTTTTGAAAACTTCAACCCATTTACGTTTAAGGTAATTATTGATAAGTACGATCCCGTAGCCATTTTCTTTATTGCTTTGTGTTCAAGTTTATACACTCTTTCTGTGTATCCTGTCTATAGAATATCCTTTAGCATTTGTTGGAGAGCTGGTTTGGTGATGCTGAATTCCCTGAGCTTTTGCTTGTCTGTAAAGCTTTTGATTTCTCCTTCATATTTGAATGAGATCCTTGCTGGGTATAATAATCTGGGCTGTAGGGTATTTTCTTTCATCACGTTAAGTATGTCTTGCCACTCCCTTCCGGCCTGAAGAGTTTCTGTTGAAAGATCAGCTTTTATCCTTATGGGAATCCCCTTATGTGTTATTTGCTGCTTTTCCCTTGCTGCTTTTAATATTTGTTCTTTGTGTTTGATCTTTGTTAATTTGATTAATATGTGTCTTGGAGTATTTCGCCTTGGGTTTATCCTGTTGGGGACTCTCTGGGTTTCTTGAACTTGGGTGATTATTTCTTTCCCTATTTTAGGGAAGTTTTCAACTATTATCTCCTCAAGTATTCTCTCATGGTCTTTCTTTTTGTCTTCTTCTTCTGGGACTCCTATGATTCGAATGTTGGAGCGTTTAACATTGTCCCAGAGGTCTCTAATATTGTCCTCATTTCTTTTAATTCGTTTTTCTTTTTTCCTCTCTGTTTCATTTATTTCTACAATTCTATCTTCTAGTTCGCTTATCCTGTCTTCTGCCTCTGTTATTCTACTGTTTGTTCCCTCCAGAGTGTTTCTGATCTCATCTATTGCATTATTCATTGTATATTGACTCTTTTTTATTTCTTCTAAGTCCTTATTAAATCTTTCTTCCATCTTCTCAATCCTTTTCTCCAGGTTATTTATCTGTAACTCCATTTTGCTTTCAAGATTTTGAATCATTTTCACCATCAAAATTTGAAATTCTTTATCAGGTAAATTCCGTATATCTTCTACTTTTGTTTGTGTTGGTGGGCAATTATCTTGTTCCTTTACTTGCTGGGTATTTCTCCGCCTCTTCATCTTGCTTATATTGCTTTGCTTGGGGTGGCCTTTCCCTCTTCTTGCAGTTTATGGAGTTCTCTTTATTACGTAGTTTCTTTGCTGTGTGTGGGGTTGGACGGGTGACTTGTCCGGGTTCCCTGGTTAGGGAAGCATGTGTCGGTGTTCTGGTGGGTGGAGCTGGATTTCTTCTCTCTCCTTTAGAAGACAATGGGCTGCTTTTCTGGGAGCCTGATGTCCTCTGCCAGTATTCAGAAGTTGTTTTGTGGACTTTACTCCACATTCAAATGTTCTTTTGATGAATTTGTGGGGGAGAAAGTGGTCTTGCCATCTTATCCCTTCTTCCCCAGAACACTGGATTCTTATATTCCACTTGGTCGTGGAGTATCTCTTCCCAGCTGCTCCAGCAAGGCGCAGCCGCTGTACCTTACCTTGGACGAGGGGTATCTCCTCAAGGCTGCGCCTCCTGCTTTGAATGTAGATCAGCTCCTCTCGGCCCTCTGGTGCCCAAGCAGCCACCGCCTCCTGGACGTGGTACAGCTCCTCTCGGCCACCGCCCTAACCCTGGGCGCGGCGTAGCTCATCTCAGCCACGATTCTTCACGTGGTCGGTTGCGCCAGAGCCGGGCGTCTCCCGCGCCTGTGCCGCCGGAGCCGGGCGTCTCCCGCGTCTACCAAAGCTTTCTTATCCATTCGTCAGCAGATGGACATCTAGGTTGCTTCCATGTCCTGGCTATTATAAACAGTGCTGCAATGAACATTGGAGTACATGTGTCTCTTTCAATTCTGGTTTCCTCGATGTGTATGCCCAGGAGTGTGATTGCTGGATCATATGGCAGTTCTATTTCCAGTTTTTTGAGGAATCTCCACAGTGTTCTCCATAGTGGTTGTACTAGTTTGCATTCCCACCAACAGTGTAAGAGGGTTCCTTTCTCTCCACATCCTCTCCAGCATTTATTGCATGTAGACTTTTGGATAGCAGCCATTCTGACTGGTGTGAAATGGTATCTCATTGTGGTTTTGATTTGCATCTCTCTGATTATGAGGGATGTTGAGCATTTCTTCATGTGTTTGTTAGCCATGTTTATGTCTTCTTTGGAGAAATGTCTGTTTAGTTCTCTGGCCCATTTTTTGATTGGGTCATTTAGTTTTCTGGAATTGAGCTGCAGGAGCTGCTTGTATATTTTGGAGATTAATCCTTTATCAGTTGCTTCATTTGCTATTATTTTCTCCCATTCTGAAGGCTGTCTTTTCACCTTGTTTAGAGTTTCCTTTGCTGTGCAGAAGCTTTTGATTTTAATTAGGTCCCATTTGTTTATTTTTGCTTTTATTTCCAATATTCTGGGAGGTGGGTCTTGGAGGATCCTGCTGTGATTTATGTCGGAGAGTGTTTTGCCTACGTTCTCCTCTAGGAGTTTTATAGTTTCTGGTCTTACATTTAGCTCTCTAATCCATTTTGAGTTTATTTTGGTGTATGGTGTTAGGAAGTGTTCTAGTTTCATTCTTTTACAGGTGGCTGACCAGTTTTCCCAGCACCACTTGTTAAAGAGACTGTCTTTTCTCCATTTTATATTCTTGCCTCCTTTGTCAAAGATAAGGTGTCCATAGGTGCGTGGGTTTATCTCTGGGCTTTCTATTTTGTTCCATTGATCTATATTTCTGTCTTTATGTCAGTACCATACTGTCTTGATGACTGTGGCTTTGTAGTAGAGCCTGAAGTCCGGCAGGTTAATTCCCCCAGTTCTACATTTTTCTTCCTCAAGATTGCTTTGGCTATTCGAGTTTTTTTGTATTTCCATACAAATTGTGAGATTATTTGTTCTAGTTCTGTGAAAAATATCGTTGGTAGCTTGATAGGGATTGCATTGAATGTATAAATTACTTTGGGTAGTATACTCATTTTTACAATATTTATTCTTCCAATCCATGAACATGGTATATTTCTCCATCTATTAGTGTCCTCTTTGATTACTTTCAGTAGTATTTCATAGTTTTCTACGTACAAGTCTTTTGCTTCCTTAGGTAGATATACTCCTAAGTATTTAATTCTTTTCGTTGCAACAGTGAATGGAATAGTTTCCTTAATTTCTCTTCCTATTTTCTCATTATTAGTGTATAGGAATGCAAGGGATTTCTGTGTGTTGATTTTATATCCTGCAACTTTACTGTATTCATTGATTAGCTCTAGTAGTTTTCTGATAGAGTCTCTAGGGTTTTCTGTGTAGAGGATCATGTCATCAGCGAACAGTGAAAGTTTTACTTCTTCTTTTCCAATTTGTATTCCTTTTATGTCTTTTTATGCTCTGATTGCTGTGGCCAAAACTTCCAGAACTATGTTGAATAGTAGTGGTGAGAGTGGGCACCCTTGTCTTGTTCCTGACTTTAGGGGAAATGCTTTCAGTTTTTCACCATTGAGGATAATGTTTGCTGTGGGTTTGTCATATATAGCTTTTATTATGTTGAGGTATGTCCCTTCTATTCCCACTTTCTGGAGGGTTTTTATCATAAATGGATGTTGAATTTTGTTGAAGGCTTTCTCTGCATCTACTGAGATAATCATATGATTTTTATTTTTCAGTTTGTTAATATGGTGTATTATGTTGATTGATTTATGGATATTGAAGAATCCTTGCATTCCTGGGATAAAGCCCACTTGGTCATGATGTATGATCTTCTTAATATGTTGTTGGATTCTGATTGCTAGAATTTTGTTAAGGATTTTTGCATCTATGTTCATCAGTGATATTGGCCTGTAGTTTTCTTTTTTTGTGGGATCTTTACCAGGTTTTGCGATTAGGGTGATGGTGGCCTCATAGAATGAGTTTGGAAGTTTCCCTTCCTCAGCAATTTTCTGGAAGAGTTTGAGTAGAATAGGTGTTAGCTCTTCTCTAAATTTTTGGTAGAATTCTGCTGTGAAGCCGTCTGGACCTGGGCTTTTGTTTGCTGGAAGATTCCTGATTACAGCCTCTATTTCCGTGCTTGTGATGGGTCTGTTCAGATTTTCTATTTCTTCCTGGTTCAGTTTTGGAAAGTTTTACTTTTCTAGGAATTTGTCCATTTCTTCCAGGTAATTCATTTTATTGCCATATAATTGCTGATAGTATTCTCTAATAATCCTTTGTATTTCTGTGTTGTCAGTTGTGATCTCTCCATTTTCATTTCTAATTTTATTGATTTGGTTCTTCTCCATTTGTTTCTTGATAAATCTGGATAGTGGTTTGTCAATTTTATTTACCTTCTCAAAGAACCAGCTTTTGGCTTTGTTGATTTTTGCTATGTTCTCTTTTGTTTCTTTTGCATTTATCTCTGCCCTAATTTTTACAATTTCTTTCCTTCTACTGACCCTGGGGTTCTTCATTTCTTCCTTTTCTAGTTGCTTTAGATGTAGAGTTAGGTTATTTAGTTGACTTTTTTCTTGTTTCTTGAGGTGTGCCTGTATTGCTATGAACTTCCCCCTTAACACTGCTTTTACAGTGTCCCAGAGGTTTTGGGTTGTTGTGTTTTCATTTTCATTCATTTCTATGCATATTTTGATTTCTCTTTTGATTTCTTCTATGATTTGTTCATTATTCAGCAGCGTGTTGTTCAGCCTCCATATGCTGGCATTTTTAATAGTTTTTCTCCCGTAATTGAGATCTAATCTTACTGCATTGTGGTCAGAAAAGATGCTTGGAATGATTTAAACTTTTTTGAATTTACCAAGGCTAGATTTATGGCCCAGGATGTGATCTATCCTGGAAAAGGTTCCGTGTGCACTTGAGAAAAAGGTGAAATTCATTGTTTTGGGGTGAAATGTCCTATAGATATCTATTAGGTCTAACTGGTCTGTTGTATCATTTAAAGATTGTGTTTCCTTGTTAATTTTCTGTTTAGTTGATCTATCCATAGATGTAAGTGGGGTATTAAAATCTCCCACTATTATTGCATTATTGTTAATTTCCCCTTTCATACTTGTTAGTAATTGTCTTATATATTGCAGTGCTCCTATGTTGGGTGCATAAATATTTATAATTGTTATATCTTCTTCTTGGATTGATCCTTTGATCATTATGTAGTTTCCTTCTTTGTCTCTTTATACAGCCTTTGTTTTAAAGTCTATTTTATCTGATATGAGTATTGTTACTCCTGCTTTCTTTTGGTCTCTATTTGCATGGACTATCTTTTTCCAGCCCTTCACTTTCAGTCTGTATGTGTCCCTTGTTTTGAGGTGGGTCTCTTGCAGACAACATATATGGGGGTCTTGTTTTTGTATCCATTCAGCCAGCCTTTGTCTTTTCGTTGGGGCATTCAACCCATGTACATTTAAGGTAATTATTGATAAGTACGATCCCGTAGCCATTTTCTTCATTGCTTTGGGTTTGAGTTGATACACCCTTTCTGTGTTTCCTGTCTAGAAAAGATCCTTTAGCATTTGTTGGAGAGCTGGTTTGGTAATGCTGAATTCTCTCAGCTTTTGCTTGTCTGTAAAGCTTTTGATTTCTCCTTCATATTTGAATGAGATCCTTGCTGGGCACAGTAGTCTGGGCTGTAGGTTATTTTCTTTCATCACTTTAAGTATGTCTTGCCATTCCCTCCTGGCCTGAAGAGTTTCTGTTGAAAGATCGGCTGTTATCCTTATGGGAATCCCCTTATGTGTTATTTGCTGCTTTCCCCTAGGTGCTTTTAATATTTGTTCTTTGTGTTTGATCTTTGTTAATTTGATTAATATGTGTCTTGGAGTATTTCGCCTTGGGTTTATCCTGTTGGGGACTCTCTGGGTTTCTTGGACTTGGGTGATTATTTCTTTCCCTATTTTAGGGAAGTTTTCAACTATTATCTCCTCAAGTATTCTTTCATGGTCTTTCTTTTTGTCTTCTTCTTCTGGGATTCCTATGATTCGAATGTTGGAGGGTTTAACATTGTCCCAGAGGTCTCTAATATTGTCCTCATTTCTTTTAATTTGTTTTTCTTTTTTCCTCTCTGTTTCATTTATTTCTACAGTTCTATCTTCTAGCTCGCTTATCCTGTCTTCTGCCTCTGTTATTCTACTGTTTGTTCCCTCCAGAGTGTTTCTGATCTCATCTATTGCATTATTCATTGTATATTGACTCTTTTTATTTCCTCTAAGTCCTTATTAAACCTTTCTTCCATCTTCTCAATCCTTTTCTCCAGGTTATTTATCTGTAACTCCATTTTGCTTTCAAGATTTTAAATCATTTTCACCACCAAAATTCGAAATTCTTTATCAGGTAGATTCCCTATATCTTTCTCTTTTGTTTGTGTTGGTGGGCATTTATCTTGTTCCTTTACTTGCTGGGTATTTCTCTGCCTCTTCATCTTGCTTATATTGCTCTGCTTGGGGTGGCCTTTCCCTCTGCTGGCCGTTTGTGGAGTTCTCTTTATTATGTAGTTTCCTCGCTGTGTGTGGGGTTGGACGGGTGACTTATCAAGGTTCCCTGGTTATGGAAGCTTGTGTCGGTGTTCTGGTGGGTGGAGCTGGATTTCTTCTCTCTGGAGTGCAATGAAGTGTCCAGTAATGAGTTATGAGATGTCAGTGGGTTTGGAGTGACTTTGGGCAGCCTGTATATTGAAGCTCAGGGCTAGTTTCCTGTGTTACTGGAGAATTTGCGTGGTATGTCTTGCTCTGGAACTTGTTGACCCTTGGGTGGTGCTTGGTTTTAGTGTAGGTATGGAGCTGTTTGATGAGCTCCTATTGATTAATGTTCCCTGGAGTCAGGAGTTCTCTGGTGTTCTCAGGATTCGGGCTTAAGCCTCTTGCCTCTGGTTTTTGGTCTTATTCTTGGAGTAGCCTCTAGATGTCTCTACCTGTCATTTCCAAGGTCGTTCCCTCTGTTTTAGCTTCTGTTTGCTGGTCTCTTCAGTGTCTAATTTCCACCCTGATACTAGGGGGTGGGTGGACACTTTTTAAGGCTCAGTTGTTCAGTCCTGTTCTGGGAAGGGAGGAACGCTGCAGTCGAATATCTCTGGCATCTGTGGGGAGTGCTCGCAGCGTCTCGGCCACACTGGATTTGCCCCCGCTCACAACACGTATGCTGTCTCAGTCTACACTGCACAGGCTCTAGGTTGCTCTGCCGGGAACTGTCCAAGGCTGGCGCTGGGTTGTATGCACTTCCCAGGTCTGAGCGGCTCAAGTTCAGGTTCTCAGGTACTCCACAAAGGCGCAGACTTGGTTGGGCCTGCGTTTTGTGCCTTCCCTGGTCCGAACAGCTCAGGGGACCAGGTGTTTGGCGAGCGCGGTCTCTGCGACTTATCGCCTCCCCAGTCCTGGGTGTACAACCGGCGCACCTTCTCAGGGGGATATCAACCGGCCTGAGCCCAAGAAGTCCTGATTAGCAACAAGACTGCCTGCAGTTTGTATCAGATGCCTTTCTGGGGCCGCGGTTGCCCCCTCCGGCTCTGGCTGCCCTCCCTGCCTGTCTCGGCGGGGGATGGGGGATGGCCGTCCACAGCCGGCTCATTCTGCTCAGTCCTTCATTCTGTGAGCGGGGCTGGCCGAGTCTTAGGTTAGAGCTTTCCGCCTTTTCGTGGGGAAGCTATCCCAGTCTGCTTTGCTATCCCCAGTTTTCTCAAATTGTTCTCACGGCATTCAAGCCCAGTCCTCTCTCTAAGCAGTTCAGCCGGCTCTTCCCTGCCCAGCCCCCGCTTGCTAATGGCATATGCAGGCGTCTGCCCTGCTTCTCCACTGGGAGTTACCGTTTGGCGGGTAATCTGTGGTTTTTAAAAAAAATCTTTAAAAAAAAGAGGGTTGTGTGGCCCTCTGAGCTTCCAAGGCTCGCCACAGATTCGCCAGTGAGAGTGTTTCCTGGTGTTTGGAAACTTCTCTCTTTTTAAAGCCTCCCTTCCCGGGACGGAGCTCTGTCCTTACTTCTTTTGTCTCTCTTTTTATCTTTTATGTTTTTTCCTACCTCCTTTCGAAGACAATGGGCTGCTTTTCTGGGTGCCTGATGTTCTCTGCCAGCATTCAGAAGTTGTTTTGTGGACTTTACTCTGCGTTCAAATGTTCTTTTGATGAATTTGTTGGGGAGAGAGTGGTCTCGCCGTCCTATTCCTCTGCCATCTTGTTCCTTCTCCTCCAAACTTTGTTTTAATCTCACTTGATCCTAACACGCACTTCATGAACTACTCCCCCCTCCCCTTTTCTAGACAAAGAAATGAGAGAGATTAAAAAGACTGATTCAAGGCAAAAAAATGAGCAGATCACAAAGACAATAGGTCATATATTTGTTATAGGATGTAGTAATTATTGGGAAGTCATTTTAAGTTTACTTATGAATTTGCTTGATAGTGAATATTCAGAAGATTGCCAAGCGCTGTGCCTAAAGCCTATAAAATACTTAGAATGTTTCCCAGCACATAGTAAGAAGTCAGCTACTATTTGTTTACTCAGCAATTAAAACAACATAATGATAATGATGTGGGGAAGATGAGACAAAGGAATACAAAACAAGTGATTACAAGGTAGAATGGGAAAATGTTTACCAGGAATCTAGCATGTCATTTTGTATTTTAGAAGACAATTATTTTCAGTTCTGGCTGAGCCACCCTTGTCCTATGGCCTACTCAATTAAAACACGTGGGGGAAATGTAGAATTCCTTAGATTTACTGAGTGAAAGCCAGTTGGGGAAGGGTAGAAAAGAGTTATAGACACATTTTTCACATGATTCTCTGACCTAACTATTTATTTGATAAAGTTCTTTCAAAATTATAGGATGTGATGTTAGGGGATCCTTGGTTCATATCATCATTAATCAGTTGATGGTATCAGACTTGGAATAATTAAGAGACTTTCTCAAGGTCACAAATCTAGTTAGTGCATAACTGGAAATAGAATCCAGGGCTCCTAAGTCATAAGTCATGGCTTATCCAGTTAATTCATGTTTCTTAACAATGTATACACCAAATCCTAAACTCCCTGTCATGCTTTTACAAATGTTTACCAAAGTAAAGGAAATGAAGGAAAGTTAGTCTCTATTTTGTGTCATCCAGAAAATTCAACTTTGATAACCTTAGTCCTCTGAGAACTTGGCATTTTTTACCATCTGAAATGCAAGTGCAGCAAGTGATCTCGAATACTAATCTGAACACTGATGTCTGTGTTGATGATGAGGGTGACTTATTAATACTGCTGTTCATGGGATATGTTCTGGGAAAGTGAAATTGTGAAGGACCACAATCTTCCGTGCTTTGTTTTCAAAGCTGAAATAAAGATGGAAAATTCCAAGCAAACTTTCCTCCTTCTCTTCCCATCATCAGAAAATTTTAAATTAACATTAGGGGATAATCATACAGAGTTTGCTGTTGAATGCCTGCCATGGAGAAGAAGATAAAACATTCTTTGACAAGACTGTTGAACATGTCAAAAGGATGAGAATTTTTCTGCGTGTTTTTGGAGAGCAGTGAATTAAAGTTACTTATCTTACTATAAGAATTGTCCTGTGAGCTCCCTAGCTCTAATTAAAGTGCTTACGCAACAATCAGTTCAGTTCAGTTCAGTTCAGTCGCTCAGTCATGTCCGACTCTTTGCGACCAACAATAGATGTCCAGTAATATTTGCTGATTTTTACTTCCAGTATGCCTGAGATTATTGTCTCTGCCTTGGTTCTTTTCATTCTATATTGCTTTTTAATATTACTTTGCCTCAGTGTATGCTGTAACCTACTTGAAGTTAGGGACATTATCTTGTTCATTTTTATATCCATAGACCTAACAGAACTTGTCACGTATTTTCATTTAGTAAGTATTATGGGAAAAAGGAAGAAAAGAAAAAGAGAGGAAGGAAGCAAATTATACCATAGGTATCCAAAAATTGAATGCAGTACTTTACAATAGAGTTTTGCAATCCTGGTTCAATGACCATTTACTGGAGCTGTTGTAGAGATGAACAGAAATTTCTTCAGGTGATAAAATCTGCCAGTTGTTATAATCATAGAGTGTTTGGAAAGCTGTATATGTCTTTTAAGATTTCAGTTATTTAGAAATTCCATTCAAAATATGGTATTTACTTGCCTCCTAAATTGTAAAGCTGTTATTTAATTGTCATAACATAGCTAATGAAAGCCTTGGCATTGGATTTAGATGCATCTTTGACAAACATGACACTTTAAATCTGAAACAGATATGCTCCATTAGGCTTACAGTTTTGTAACTACAGGAAGAAGACATTAAGTTATCCTTGCTACATAAAGGAACACTGAATTTGTCAGAACTACTTTTAATTATGTTAAATTGAAGCAAAATTTGTTCCTGACAATCTGTAATTATATCTACATTATATCTGTCACAGAAGACTTCTAGAGAAAGAATAGTCTCTAATTTGTAACTCAGCCACTTAGTACAATATATATATATGTCTTAAACTCACTTCAAGCTGGTTTCAAAGTAATGCTAAATTTCATCATGGTTTCAGGTAAGAACTGTTTCAGAAACATATAGAAAAGTGAAGACGATAGTTATCATTATGAAAGGATTATGACATTGTGAGGTCAGTGGAAGTAGAGAACAGTAAGAGTCCTTCACAAGTGACCCCTGAACAATGTCATTGTGTGTAGTTTCTTCCTCTGATGTACTCAGTCTACTCTGGCTTTGCCTGGAGTGACTCAAGCCAGTTTGTGAGCAGAATATTTTGTTACACTTCACAGGAGATTCAAAATCAGCATATATGATTCATGTTTGACATTACCTCTGAGAAAGACGAGCAGACGCAGTAATTCATGTGTTGCCATTCTATTCAACAATCAGTTGATAAATGACCTTGTCACTCCAACTTCTTTGATTTAATACGTGCATCATAATGGGGTCAACTCTACCAAAGCTAACTCTTACAATTGTTTATTCAGGCTCATGTATTTTTTTTTTCCTGATAAGAAAGAAAGGGGGAGGAGGGAGAGAGACAGGAGGAGGCAAATGAAGAGACAATTGAAGAGAAGAGAAAAGGAAAAGGCGAAGAGGACAGTCTAAAGCAAGAAAAGAAAAAAAAAGGAAAGATGGGATGATTTTTTAAAAAAGGTTTTGCAAACAGAAATACCAGAACACAAAGAGGTTTAAAATAAATTAAAGTTATGACTGATGACACAAGGTTTTAGATTGGAATGCTTCTGGCTGCATATCCAGTCAAAATGCCTAAAACAATAGAGAAAATATATTATCTCATAGAACAATAAACCTAGAGCAGTGGTTCACAACTGCAGTGGATCACAAGGGCAGTATTGGGAACAGTTTTGACACCAGGGAACATTTAGCAATGTATGGAGACAGTTTTGCTTGTTACTATTGGCAGAGTGTGCTAATAGCATCTAGTGTGGAGACCAGGGATATTGCTAATTATCCTATTAACCCTACAATGCACAGATGGCTCCCCAGAACAACAGCAGAAAACTATAGAGCCAAAAGTGTCCATAGTGATGAGACTGGTAATCCTGGTCTAAAATAAAGGTAGGAAGGTTCTAGAGCTGTTGAATTCAGTGCCTATATGATATCATCAGAGACCTGATTTCATCCGTTTGTCTTCCTGGCTTGTCCTCTCAAGTTGACCAACCTCATGATGTCAAGATACCTGTCACAGTTTCAGCTGTCACTTCCGGATGACAGTATCTCTAGGGATAATAAGGGAGTGCTTTGCTTCACTTGTACTTTCCAAACCTCCCTATTGATATTAAAGCCCATCATTATTTACCCCTTGAGCTTGGAACAGATTTACATTTCTCTAAAACATATGGCTGCCTGATAATTGAATAAAATCAGTGTATTTTAACAAGGAAGAAAGAGAGCAATGGTTGTTGGATAGAACAGCTTTGTTTTCCTTGAGTTCTGGAACCCTGATGCTTTAATATGCACCAGGAGTAGGTAAGTTTGAAGGCAAGAAGATATTCAGTTATCTTGATAGGGCACTCTTTCTCTGGCTAGTGCTGGAAGGACTTGGGAAAATAATATATTCCTGGCCTTTATTTTTCTGTGTTTTCATCACTGCTTGATGCTTTTAGACTTGACATTATTTCTTTAGTTATGCTAATACCCTAAATTGAGTTACACTCTCATCGTGCTGCCATGGAAGCTATATTTTTTCTCTGTATATTGACATTATAGCCTTCTCTTAACCATGTGGTTATTTTATAGTTTTAACTCTCAAAAAGTAATACTTGATTTACTTAAATAAGACCGTTTACTATTGCCTTCCCTTACGCATCTATTACCTATAGTATTAACACTTCAGTTCTTATGAATCCTGAAAAGCAAGATAGAGCTTTTGCAAGGTAAACTTGTTTCAGTGTTTCTCAGTCTTACAGTCATGACATTCTTCTTTTCTTTTCTTCCTTCACTCCTTCCAGGATTATTGTATGTTTTAGAGGATAAGAATGAAAACCTAAACCACACAAAAAAACTTTGTGATTCACTAGCCTATTTCTAGGTAGGTAGGATTATTTCTTTAAAACTTGTACCATATTTAAATTAATTAAGTACCAATCATGTTTCTATAAAATTATGACAAGGATAAGGATTTATTGCAAAATGATGACATTTAAAATGCCAAGAAGGGTGTTAAAGTTGATTAGCAATATTGTTTCATTATCAACCTCGCCAGACTTCCCTTTTTACACTGGCAAAGGACTTAACGTTTCCTTTTGAATGGCCTGAAAATTTTTGCCATGACTGGATCAGAATACAGAATTCCAATACCAGGTAATTGGAATCCTGGAAGAAGTCCCATAATGATGTGTTAAGCATAACACAAGTGCTTCCTTTTCCTCTCTCATATCCAGAGCAGATATCATATTTGATTGTGACATTTCATTTCATTAACTTTGTAAATAACTCTGAATGCTTTGATAGTCTAGATCTGCACTATCTAATGCTGTACCCACTTGACACGTGATTATTTAAACAAAATACTAACAACTTTTTGAGGTTTTTTGACATACAATAAGTTGCATAATTTTTTTGACATACAATAAGTTGCATAATTTAAAGTTTACAATTCGAGTTTTAAGATGTATGTACACCTATGAAAAATAGCACAATCAAGAACATATCTATCATTTTCCAAAGTTTTTTGTGCCTACCATACTCTTGAATTAAAAATAAGTTACAAAGCTATAGTAATCAAAACAGTATGGAATTGGCATGAAAACAAATATATAGATCAATGGAACAGAATGAAACAGAATAAAGAGCCCACATATATAGTCAATTAATTTACAATAAAGAAACCAATAGTATACATTGGGAAAAGCATAGTTTTTCCAATAAACGGCTTTGGGAAAACTGGACAGCCACATGCAAAAGAATGAAACTGAACCCATATACTACACTACACACAAAAACAAAATCAAAATCAAAATGGATTAAAGATTTGAGCCTAAGACTTGAAACCATAAAACTCCTAGAATGAAATGTAGGAGATAAGCTCCTTGACATGTCTTGGCCATAATTTTTTTGACACCAAAAACGAAGGCAACAGAAACAAAAATAAGCAAGTGGGACTACATCACACTAAAAAGCTTCTGCACAGCAAAGGAAACTATCAAAAAGTTAATAGGCAACATATAGAGTGAGAGAAAATATTTTAAGTTGTTTAACTTATCAAGGGCTAATATCCAAAATTACAAAGAATTCATACAACTCAATAGCAGAAAAAAAAAAATCCCCAAACAAGTCAAACCCCTTCCCCCAAACACATCCTCCCAATTATCCAATTAGAAATTGAACAGAGGAACTGAATAAACCTTTTCCCAAAATAAACATGCAAATGGCCAGCAGATATAGGAAAAGGTATTCAACATCACTAATTATCAGACAAATAAAAACTATGATGAGACATCACACCTGTAAGGCATCTCATACCTGTGAGGATGGCTACCATCAAAATGACAGGAAATTACAAGTATTGACAGGAATGTGAAGAAATGGGAACCCTGTGCATTGTTGGTGGAAATGCAAATTGGTGCAGCCACTACAAAAAGCAGTAAAGGTCCCTTAAAAAATTAAAAATAGAACTGCCATATAATCCAGAAATTCCGCTTCTGGATGTATATCTGAAGGAAGCCAAATCACTGTGCTGAAGTGATATTTGCATGCCCTTGTTTATTACCCTGTTATTTACAAAAGCTCAGTAGCCAAGATATGGAAACAATTTAAGTGCCTATCAATATGGATAAAGAGAATGTGTTATATATATATATATATATATATATAATTTATGTAATACAAAATTCAGCTATAGAGATGGAAATCCTGCCATTTAACACAACATGGATGGACCTTGTGGGCACTATGCTAAATGAAATAAGTCATACTGAGAAAGAGAAATACAATAGAATCCAAAAGAACAGAACTCAGAACAGAGTGGGGGGGTAGAGAATAGGGGAAATGGGTGAAGGGGGTCAAAAAGTGTAAACTTGCAGGAAAAAAATTAAAGAGCAAATATGCTTCCCTTATTCTTGATCTTACTGGCAAAGCCTGTGTCTTTCACTATTAGGAATGAAGTTATCTGTAGATGTTTCATAGATGTGCTCTGTCAGGTTGAGGAAGATCCTTTCTATTCTTATTTTGCTGAGAATTTATCCAGGTTGAATTCTGAAAAAATTTGTTTCTGCATCTGTTGATGTAATTGTACCTATTTGAGTAGACTTGTTTGCTCATATAATGAATTACATTGACTTATTAAATGTTAAGTCAAATTTACATTCTTGGCATATATATCACTTGGATTATGATCTGTTGCCCATTCTATACATTGTTGAATTAAATTTGCTGAAAATGTGCTAAGAATTTTTGCATCTGTGTTCATTAGGTATATTGTCTGTGCTTTTGTTTTCTTCTAATATTTTTGTCTGGTTTTGGTATCAGGGTAATTCTGGTCCCACAAAATGAGGTATAAATGTTTCCTCATTTTAAATTTTTCTGAAAAAATTTGTATGCAACAAATAATTATTTTATTTTTAAAAGTTTAGTAGACCAGTGAAGTCACCTGAGCTTGAGTTTTCTTTGAGGGAAGGATTTTAATTATAAATTAAATTTGTTTAGTAGATATAGGGATATTCTGCTTTTCTATTTCTTCCTGGGCAAACTTTGGGTTTTTCAGGGAATTTGTCCACTTTATTCAAGTTGTCAAATTTACTGGTGTAAAATTTTTTATTAAATTTAGTGCAAAGAAAGTAAAGTTCAATACAATTTAAAATTTAATTTCTCAATCACACTAATGAACATTGAGGATCAATCCTCATTAAGTATACATGGCTAGTTGCTACTGAGTCAGTCAGCACAGATATGGGACATTTCTATCATTGCAGAAAGTTATATTGGAAACACTAGAGATAGCTATTATCAATTAATATAAGTTGCATATGAGTTTTTCTATATTTTATTTATCAGTTAGGACTCAAGATTGGGAATAGGTCCACTCAAGTAGGAAGTGAAATATACATTACCCCAAACCAATTCAGTTCTCAGAATATTTTTATTTTTAATTATATTTTAAATCTGGAGGATTGATATTAATTCCACATATTCCTTGGCTTAGATTTTATTCACTTTTAGGGTGCTGTGCTGTGCTGAGTCACTCCAGTCATGTCTGACTCTCTGTGACCCCATGGACTGTAGCCCGCCAGTCTTCTCTGTCCATGGGATTCTCCAGGCAAGAATACTGGAGTGGGTTGCCATTTCCTATGAGTTTATTACATAGTATAGTCTTGGGACTTCCAGTGGTCCAGTGGTTAATCTGTCCAGTGGTTAATAATCTGCTTGCCAATACAGAGGATATGGGTTCCATCCCTGGTTCAGGAGAATTCCATGTGGCACAGAGCAAATGAATTGTGCCCTAGAGTTGATGTGCCACAACTACTGTAGCCCAGACAACCAGAGCCCATGGTCCTCAGCAAGAGAAGCCACTCTGATGAGAAGTCCACATGCTGCAACTGGAAAGTAGCCTCCCAAGTGCCACAAATAGAGAAAACCTGCATACAGCAATAAATATCCAGTGCAGCCAAAAGTGAAAAAACAATTTTTTTTTGAAGAATACAGTCTTTTCAGCATTCAGTTCTGCAGTAAAACTGGCCTCGCCTAATTGACTTGATAAAGCCTACGAGAGAGGAAAGTAAATTAAAAATAAAGAAAGAGAAGAAAAAAAACCATGAAATTTCTAATCTCTAATTTCTATACTTTGATAAAAACCTCTGACTTTGTATGTTAGATCTCTGTACAGGTCTTTTCACAGAGAGTTTTTCTGACTCATTATTGAAAGAGATATTTGGCATGTATTTATACTTAAATGTATTCTAGCTATCCTAAAGTCTGCAGATCAGAATTTACATAGTGGAACTATCACTTGTTATAGGGACTGATATTTCAGGCAATTGCTCAGAGCAGAATTTCCTCATTATTTCATTGGCATTTCTAAAGGATTTGTTTCAAGTGGCTTGCCCTGTTGATGATTGCATGTTCTAATTACTCCCAGTGAAACAGAAATAATCAATTATATTTAACATCCTGACCTATAAAGAGTGGGTGTTTTTTCAGGGCTGGTTATTTTGGAATGGAAGAAATAATCTTTATAATTTGGAATAGGTGAGGAACTTTGCTTGTCTTACCTACAAGAATAATCAGAAGCTTCTTTCCTATTCATTTAATTAGCAGTTCTTGATAGATTTTTTTTTTAAATCCGTATTTTCAGACCCAAGACATGTGTTTTTAACAATGAAATATTTATTTAGTTCCTCGAGGTTGGCTAAATTAGAACTTTGGTGCAAAGCAGATCTGGAAAGGAATTATCCTTGGCTGTGTGTCATGATGGATCTGACCCTCAATTCTGAGCTCTAAAATTAGTGATTAAACATAGCTCACAAGGAGATAGTAAAGCATAGTAACTAAGTGTTATCTTAGACAGATGTGTGTATATAATCTCAGGTCTACTTAGTGATCTGATCTTGAAAATTTTTAAATCTAAGTTTCAGTTCAGTTCAGTTCAGTCGCTCAGTCGTGTCCGACTCTCTGCGACCCCATGTATCACAGCATGCCAGGCCTCCCTGTCCATCAACAACCCCCGGAGTACACTCAAACTCATGTCCACAGAGTCGGTGATGCCATCCAGCCATCTCATTCTCCGTCGTCCCCTTCTCCTCCCGCCCCCAACCTTTCCCAGCATCACAGTCTTTTCCAGTGAGTCAACTCGTCGCATGAGGTGGCCAAAGTATTGCAGTTTCAGCTTTAGCATCAGTCCCTCCAATGAACATCCATGGTTGATCTCCTTTAGAATGGATTGGTTGGATCTCCTTGCAGTATAAGGGACTCTCAAGAGTCTTCTCCAACACCACAGTTCAAAAGCATCGATTCTTCGGCGATCAGCCTTCTTCACAGTCCAACTCTCACATCCATACATGACCACGGGAAAAACCATTGCCTTGACTAGACGGACCTTGGTTGGCAAAGTAATGTCTCTGCTTTTTAATATACTATCAGTTTACTCATTTGCAAATGGACACTCTAACAAATAATGTGCCCATTCGCTCAGTCGTGTTTGACTCTTTGTAACCCTATGGACTGTAGCCTGCCAGGTTCCCCTGTCCATGAGATTTTACAGGCAAGAATACTGCAGTGGGTTGCCATTTCCTCCTTCAGGTGATCTTCCCCACCCAGGAACTGAACCAGCATCTCCTGCATTGGCAAGCAGATTCTTTACTATTAAGCCACCTTGGAAGCCTAATATATAATAGGATTATAATTAGAATTGTTATATGGATTAAATGCATTCGTACTTAACACACTGCCTGACTTAAAATATTGAACTTATCCTCCTTTTCCTCACTAGCTTATAATAGTAAGTAGATAATGTATAGTGCCTGTTATTTAATAGAGGTTTGAAAGTTTTACTTCCATCCTACTTTTAATTCAGATTTTATTTTGTGAAAGACTAAGTAGATTCAGCTCTTCATATATTTTTCTTAATTTAAAAAATCTTTTGCTTTCTCAGTCATATTTGAATAATCAATTCTGGAAATATCTACAAATACTATCTTAGTGGTATCCAGAGTTTCAGCTTTTGGCTTTGTTGTATATAAAGCATTAAATATTGGACATATATGCCTAAGAGTTTTCATGGGTTAGAGGTATTATGGGAAACCTGTTTTTTCTTTGCAAATGCTTATGTTTTCTACAAGAAAAATGTATGAATTTAAAATATAAAGCAACAAATATTCTTTAAAAGAGAGGAAGTTTGGCTGGTTAAACAACCTAACAGTCTTCTGGGAAAGTGAATCGTTTCTGTTGCTTTCAATCTGTTTTTGAGCTCAAAGTGCTATGGTAGAGGACCTGATATTTGAGGCTTTTATCATTCTAGGTCACCTTTACAAACTTCCTGATATGGGGTGGGAAATTCTGACTTGAACTACAGTCCATTACTATACTAGACACATTGTGGCTGTTGCCTATAATGATCCCTGAACTGTGCTATTAAAGGTAAGGTATTACTCTACAAAATTTAGGATAGTAGTCTTGCTGAAACAAGCAAATACCTTCTATTACATCAGTGTTCTATTTAAATAACAAATAGCTGGCCTCTGACTGTATCATCCTCTTACGTATGTCTGGGCAGGAGGACTTGCATGCTGGTGAATATTTTTAGGCTCCTTCAAGCAGCCAGAACACCAGTTATTGCAAGATCATTTTGACAGCTCTTTTTAGATCTCAACACTTGATGCTTTTTGTGAGTGCTTTGTAATGGCAAGGATTAGAATTTCCACCTCTAATACAGTTATAAAAGTCTGATGCATCTTTTCAGAAGAGACCTTGACAATAAAAAGGGAAAATTGAAGTAAATTAAGTCAGGGAGTTTTCGAGCCATCAAGGAAAATGTTGTATAGCATCATGACATTTCAACCCCAAAGTCGGTGCTAAAGCTTATCAGTGGAGCTGATGAGCTGTGGCTGAAAAGTAAGTAAGGGTTTGAGCCACTCAAATATCTTCCTAAGTGGCTTGCCTTATCACAGTCTATCCAAGCACCTAATCAAGGGCATTTATTCCTGTGGTTGCAGTAAAAATGGAAATATCAATGGAGAGCAATTGGTTATTTGAATTTGCTCAGGGTTGAGCAGGAAATCTTGCAGAAATCTTAAGCTTCACTGTTCTCACATTCATAAGAGCTCTGTCCTTTAGCTAACTCCTTCATAATTGAAAATTTTTTGCAAAAAAAAAAATGCAACACTAATAGTTTCTCTCTTCATATGGTTGTGGGAAGGATTAACTTAAGTAGATACATGAAAAAGATTATAATGCATAAACTAATTGGTAAGATAATTGCTATGCTGTAAGAGCTGAAACTCCAATACTTTGGCCACCTCATGTGAAGAGTTGACTCACTGGAAAAGACTCTGATGCTGGGAAGGATTGGGGGAGGGAGGAGAAGGGGACGACAGAGAATGAGATGGCTGGATAGCATCACTGACTCGATGGATATGAGTTTGAGTGAACTCCGGGAGTTGGTGATGGACAGGGAGGCCTGGCGTGCTGTGATTCATGGGGTCGCAAAGAGTCAGACACGACTGAGCGACTGAACTGAACTGAACTGAAGAGTGATTAGCAACTTTGTTTTATCTCTAAATGCTCTTTCCAGCTGTATTCACTAGGGGAAATATTTCTATGACCATGGACAGAGACTCGCATATTTCTTATGACTGTACTCCTTTGCTGTTGTTCGGTTGCTCAGTCATGTCCAACTCTTTGCGACGCCATGGAGTGCAGCACGCCAGAGCTTCCTCAAATTCATGTCCATCTCATCAAGTCAGTGATGCCATCCAACCATCTCATCCTGTCATCCCCTTCTCCTGCCTTCGATCATTGCCAGCATCAGTGTCTTTTCCAATGAGTTGGCTCTTCGCATGAGGTGGCCAAAGTATTGAAGCTTCAGCTTCAACATCAGTCCATCCAATGAATATTCAGAATTGATTTCCTCTAAGATTGACTAGTGCAATCTTTCAGTCCATGGAACTGTCAAGAGTCTTCTCCAGCACCACGGTTCAAAAGCATCAGTTCTTCGGTGCTCCGCCTTCTTTATGGTCTAACTCTCACATCCATACATGACTACTGGAAAGACCATAGCTTTGACTATATGGACCTGTATTGACAAAGTAATGTCTCTGACAAAGCAATGTCTGCTTTTTAATGCCTTACACTGAGATAATAGATTTATGATTCCCTAAAGTTGTAAATGTGACTTTAATTTAGAGATTAGATTGTCCAGTCTAAGATATTAATTAAGCATTTCAATATTCATTCAAAGGTAAGACTTCCCCCTTACTGGTTCATGCTGAGAAAGCTGCTTCTTCTATTTGGAATGTTCTGTTTCTACCTTGCTCATATTTCTGTGACTTACTCCATTACCTCATTCACATATTTGCTCAGATTGTTACCTTCCCAATGATGCCTACCTCAACTATTTTGACATTTCTGACCCCCTTGCCCTGCTTTTTATTCTCATGTTTATTATGTATGTCTCCCACACCTCACTAGCATGACAATTCAATGAGGGCAATGATTTGTGTCTGTTTGTGTACTAGTATATCCTCAGAATCTAAAATAGTACTTAACACTGTCTACGAGCTCAATAATGACTTCCCAAGTGCGCAATTTCTGTGAACTAAAATGGACTGTAATGGGCAAATCTAATTCAGATGACATTATATCTACTACTGTTGGCAAGAATCCCTTAGAAGAAATGGAGTAGCCCTCACAGTCAACAAAAGAGTCTGAAATGCAGCACTTGGATGCAATCTCAAAAATGACAGAACGGTCTCTTTTCATTTCCAAGGCAAACCATTCAATATCACAGTAATCCAAGTCTATGCCCCAACCAGTAATGCTAAAGAAGCTGAACTCGAACAGTTCTATAAAGACCTATAAGACCTTCTAGAACTAACACACACACAAAATGCCCTTTTCATTGTAGGGGACTGGAATGCAAAAGTAGGAAGTCAAGAGATACCTGGAATAACAGGCAAATTTGGCCTTGGAGTACAAAAAGAAGCAGATCAAAGGCTAACAGTTTTGCCAAGAGAACGCATTGGTCATAATAAACACTCTCTTCCAACAAAACAAGAAGTGACTGTACACAGGGACATCACCAGAAGGTCAACACTGAAATCAGATTGATTATATTCCTTGCAGCCAAAGATGGAGAAGCTCTATACAGTCAGCAAAAACAAGACTGGGAGCTGACTGTGACTCAGATCATGAACTCCTTATTGCAAATTCAGACTTAAACTGAAGAAAGTAGGGAAACCACTAGACCAGTCAGGAATGACCTGAATCAAATCCCTTGCAATTATACAGTGGAAGTGACAAATAGATTCAGGGGTTAGATCTGATAGAGTGCCTGAAGAACTATGGATGGAGGTTCATGACATTGTACAGGAGGCAGTGATCAAGACCATCCCCATGAAAAAGAAATGCAGAAAGGCAGAATGGCTGTCTGAGGAGGCCTTATGAATAGATGAGAAAAGAAGAGAAGCTAAAGGCAGAGGAGAAAGGGAAAGATATAGCATCTGAATGCAGAATGCCAAAGAATAGCAAGGAGAGATAAGATAGCCTTCCTCAGTGATCAATGCAAATAAATAGAGGAAAACAGTAGAATGGGAAAGACTAGAGACCTCTTCAAGAAAATTAGTGATACCAGGGGAACATTTCATGCAAAGATGGGCATAATAAAGGACAGAAATGGTGTGAACCTAACAGAAACAGAAGATATTAAGAAGAGGTGGCAAGAATACACAGAAGAACTGTACAAAAAAGATCTTCACGACCAAGATAATCATGATGGTGTGATCACTCACCTAGAGCAGACATCCTGGAATGTAAAGTCAAGTAGGCCTTAGAAAGCATCACTGTGAATAAAGCTAGTGAAGGTGATGGAATTCCAGTTGAGCTATTTCAGATCCTAAAAGATGATGCTATGAAAGTGCTACACTCAGTATGCCAGCAAATTTAGAAAACTCAGTGGCCACAGGACTGGAAAAGTCAGTTTTCATTCCAACTGCAAAGAAAGGCAATGCCAAAGAATGTTCAAGCTACCGCACAATTGCACTCATTTTACATGCTAGCAAGGTGATGCTCAAATTTCTCTAAGCCAGGCTTCAACAGTACATGACTGTGAACTTCCATATGTTCAAACTGGATTTAGAAAAGGCAGAGCAACCAGAAGTCAAATTGCCAACATCTGTTATATGATCGAAAAAGCAAGAGAGCCCCAGAATAATATCTACTTCTGCTTTATTGACTATGCCAAAGCCTTTGACCACATGGATCACAACAAACTTGAAAATTTTTCAAGAGTCTTCTCCAGCACCACAGTTCAAAAGCATCAATTCTTCAGCTATCAGCCTTCTCCACAGTCCAACTCTCACATCCATACATGACCACTGGAAAAACCATAACCTTGACTAGACGGACCTTTGTTGGCAAAGTAATGTCTCTGCTCTTCAATATACTATCAAGGTTGGTCATAATTTTCCTTCCAAGGAGCAAGCGTCCTTTAATTTCATGGCTGCAATCAGCATCCGCAGTGATTTTGGAGCCCAAAACAATAAAGTCTGACACTATTTCCACGGTTTCCCCATCTATTTCCCATGAAGTGATGGGACCAGATGCCATGATCTTTGTTTTCTGAATGTTGAGCTTCAAGCCAACCTTTTCACTCTCCTCTTTCACTTTCATCAAGAGGCTTTTGAATTCCTCTTCACTTTCTGCCATAAGGGTGGTGTCATCTGCATATCTGAGGTTATTGATATTTCTCCCAGCAATCTTGATTCCAGCTTGTGCTTCTTCCAGCCCAGCGTTCCTCATGATGTACTCTGCATATAAGTTAAATAAGCAGGGTGGCAATACTCTACAAGTCAAGAAATCTACATGATTATTCTGGTTCTGTCAGTTACTGAAGATTACTATTCCAATAATGCATTCCAAAACTGGGGAAATAACTACAGGATGGGTTTGGAGACTATTAATAGGGTCACTAGAGAAACAGAACCAAAAGGAAATATGTATATGCATACATGCATATGTATGCATACATGCATACATACATACATCATATATATTAAATATATTTAAATTTTTAAAAATTATGTATTTTAAGAAATTGACTTTATGATTGTGGAAGCTTGGTGAGTCTAAAATAGCATGAGGGAAGCTGGCAGACTGGAGGCTTAGATAAGAGCTGTATTTGAGTTCAAAGGCTGTCTGCTAGCAGACCAGGAAGAACTAATATTGCAGATAAAGTCTGAAGGCAGTCAGAAGTCCCTTTTGCTTAAAGGAGGTCAGCCTCTTGTACTTTTCAACTGATTTATGAGGACCAATCATACTATAGAAAGTGATCTGCTTTACTCAGAATCCACTAGTTTAAATGTAAGTCTTATCCAAAAGCACCCTCACAGAAACATCTGGAATAATGTTTGACCATATATCTGGGCACCGTGGTCCAGCCAAATTGACACATAAAATTAGCCATCATGTTACCCACTGGATGTACTCTGAGATGGACCTGAGCTAAAATTCCAGTAATGACCTGAATTCTATAAGGTTTTACTCTAATGAATCCCAGCAACTTTTTGGGTCTCCTTGAATCAGTGTCAATTCAGAGCCAGGGTCTACTAATCTCTCTGAAGCTTCTGATAATTTCCTTTACTCCACTGTACCTTGGTAACAGACCTTCCCTTTGGAAAAAAGCGAAGAGAAAGATTAATAGTATACATTTTTAGCAGCATAGATGGATCCTTCCTTAAGGGGACCTGGTCTCCCTTTCATTAAAGGTGTTCTTGATCTGTAAACTGACTCAAGTTTGGGAATTTTTCAAATCTTTTTACATGATTCAAGCTAGACTTTGTTGTACCTGACTTTGAACTCTTCCAAGTTCTCTAAATTCAAGTAAGAATTAAGTAGACTACTCATTTATTTAACTTCTAGGGACACCATGATGAATCAACTAATGTTAGAAGATCTCTGTGAGACAACTATTATGACTACAGCTTTGACTTTGCCTTCTATTAAGGTAATATCCCATTTTGCCTTTGGAAATTAAATGCCTGTACTTGGTCCCTGGCACCCTGGGATACAACTGTCTTCATTGCATTTAGATTTCTCAGATAAAAAATCTCATCCTTAAGATTCTGGCCCTTGAAAACTCTGTGTAGCAAAATCTGTATTAGTTAGGGTTCTTCAGAGAAACAGAGTCAATAGAATATACACATAGATATAAATATAGATATAGATATAACATATACATAGAGAGATGAAGAGAGAGATTTTCAGGGATTGGTTCACATAATTGTGGTGCATAGCAAGTCTTAAATCCATAGGGCAAACTGACAAACTGGACATTCAAGTAAGAGTTGATATTCTAGTTTTGAGTCTGAAGACTGGAAACCCAGGCAGAATTTTTATGTTGTACTCTGGGGGCAGAATTCTTCTTTTGGGAACCTTCTTTCTGTCTTTGCTCTTAAGGACTTCAACTGATTGGATAGGACCCACCCATACTATGGAAATTAATTTGTTTTATCCAAAGTCTACTGATTTAAATATTAGTCACATTTAGAAAAACATACCTTTACAGCCAAATCTAGATTGTATTTGACCAAAAAATTAATTGAGCTCCGCAGTCTAGCCAAGTTGACCAATGAACTTAAATATTGCATAGGCCTAATTATCTGGGGAACATTAAGGAATACAATTCTGATTCTCTAAGTGGTACCATGGATGTGTCTTTAAGTAGACTTGAGGAAAAGGAAGTACCATTTTGTTTTCCTTCCTTGGTTGGGGGTTAAGAATTTACAGTATATAAAACCTTTTTTTCCAAAAATGTATCTTCACAAATCTTCTCTTTGGCTCTCTGAAATCATTTCCTTTAATCATTTTTGTTGAAGTATATGATACAAGTCCCAAGTTAAGTGTACAATCTAATGAGTTTTGACAAACATGCTTAGTCATCAAACTATTTACTTCTGTGATCTTGTTTAAGTTGCTAAAATTGAATTTTTAATTTAAAGTTTTTTCTCATCTTTGAAGGGCAAAGTAAAATCTAAATTCCTTTTAGAGTTATGTAAATTCAAAGAGATATGGCCATAAATCACCTAGTATAAGGCGTGGCACATACTAAGATCTTGATTAATGTTGGTTCCGCATTTGTCCTCCTACCTATGGCAGAGGCTAAGATTCATACATTTAACATGCCTTATCAACTCATAGGAGCCAGGGACTAGAAGATGCTGAGTAAATATTTGTGGAGTGAGCAAATAAGTCAAGTGCTATAAACACACAGAAAAATCAATTAATTATGAATTCATTAAGATCATCATATTTCCTTTCCATCATTTCTGCACTTACCAAGCAACTTTCTCATATTAATTTATTCCCAAGAAATCTTGCCCATTAGAAAAAGAATACACTATCCACTTGAGAATTTTGGTCCATGAAGCAATAATGTTTCTCATTATAAGTGGAGGAATTAGATTTCAAGTTGTTAATCAATATGTAGTGAGTTTGAGTCACATTAATTAGTCCCCAAGAATCTAATCAACCTTGAATAAATGAATAAGAGAGAACTTTTGGCATTGAAAACATAAGAATCAGGTCTTTGCCTATGGAGATTTTGCAAGGAATTGTGTAAGATACCAACAACCTTCTTACTGAGTATAGCGATGTCTGTACAGAGATACTAGGGTTGGGCCTACCCTTTCCCTTTCCAATCACCTTAATATTGCTTTTATTTTTTGAGGAAAATTGCTACCAAATTAAATATAAGCTCTTTAAAAACTATGCAGGGCCCTAACACAAGTGGTTTCATCATTCATTGACTGCATTATCTTCCAATAGGATCCCTCTGTTCACTTCAGTCATAACAGATTACTTTATATTAATACTTCTTCATGCCTTTTTCTTTTCTCAGTCTTAAAATGTCTTCTTTTCATCTTTACCTAAAAAGTAAATTAAACAAATTTCAAGGCCTGATGCAAGTATGGTTTCTCCCTGGAGCTTGCCTTGATGAGGTTAGTTTTATTTAATAAGTCTTTGAACCATTTATCAGAATACATATGATGTTTATAAAACTTGTGTAACCTATAAATTCAGACAGGACTTTAAAAAAAGTGTATTTGCTTTTAACTGAATGATAATTGCTTTGCAATATTGCTTTGGTTTCTGCCATTCATCAACATGAATTAGCCATAGGTACACATATGTCCCCTCCCTACTGAAGCTCTCTCCCACCTCCCTCCCTACCCCACCTCTAGGTTGTTACAGAGCCCCAGTTTGAGTTCCCTGAGTCATGTAGGAAATTTTCATTGGCTATCTATTTTACACATGGTAGTGTATATGTTTCCATACTACTCTTTCCATTAGTCTCACCCTCTCCATCCTACTCTGTCCCCTTGTGTCCATAAGTCTGCTCTCTATGTCTGGGCCTCCAGTGCTGCCCTGCAAATAAGTTCATCAGTACCATCTTTCTAGATTTCATGTATTTCTTAATATATGATATGTTTTTCGGACTCATTTCTCTCTGTGTAACAGGCTTTGTAGATTCATCCACCTCATTAGAACTGACTCAAATGTGTTCCTTTTTATGGCTGAATAATATTCCATTGTATATATGTACCATGGCTTCTGTATCTATTCATCTGTCAATGGATATATGGGTTACTTCCATGTCATAGCTATGGTAAATAGTGTTGCAGTGAACACTGGCGTACATATGTCTTTTTCAATTTTGATTTCCATAGGGTATATGCCTAGAAGTGGTATTGCTGGGTCATATGATAGTTTTATTCCGAGGTTTTAAGGAATCTCCATACTGTCCACAATAGTGACTGTATCAATTTACATCTCCACCAACAGTGCAAGAGGGTTCCCTTTTTTCCACACTCTCTCCAGCACTTGTTATTTGTGGATTTTTTGATGATGGCCATTCTGACTGGAGAATTTTGAGCATTACTTTGCTAGCGTGTGAGATGAGTGCAGTTGTGCAGTAGTTTGAACCTTCTTTGGCATTGCCTTTCTTTGCAATTGGAATGAAAACTGGCCTTTTCCAGTCCTATGGCCACTGCTGAGTTTTCAAAATTTTCTGGTATATTGAGTGCAGCACTTTCATGGCATCATCTTTTAGGATTTGAAAGAGCGCAACTGGAATTACATCACCTCCACTAGCTTTGTTTGTAGTGATGCTTCCTAAGTCCCACTTGACTTTGCATTCCGGGATGTCTGGTTCTAGATGAGGAATCACACCATCATGGTTATCTGGGTCATGAAGATCTTTTTTTGTATAGGTCTTCTGTGTATCCTTGCCACCTCTTCTTAATATCTTCTGCTTCTGTTAGGTCCATTCAAATTTTGGTCCTTTATTATGCCCATCTTTGCGTGAAATATTTCCCTGGTATCTCTAACTTTTTGGAGATCTCTAGTCTTTCCCATTCTATTGTTTTCCTCTATTTCTTTGCATTGATCACTGAGGAAGGCTTTTTTATATCTCCTTGCCATTCTTTGGGAATCTGCATTCAAATAAGTATATCTTTCCTCTTCTCCTTTGCCTTTAGCTTCTCTTCTTTTCTTAACTATTCATAAGGCCTCCTCAGACAGCTGTTTTGCCTTTTCGCGTTTCTTTTTCTTGGGGATGGTCTTGATCACTGCCTCCTGTACAATGTCATGAACCTCTGCCCATAGTTCTTCAGGCACTCTGTCTATCAGATCTAATTGCCAACATACAATGGATCATAGAAAAAGCAAGAGAATTCCAGAAAAAAACAAACAAACATCTATTCCTGCTTTATTGATTACGCCAAAGTAATCAACAACAAACTGTTGAAAATTCTTCAAGTGATGGGAACACCAGACCACCTGGCCTGCCTCATGAGAAATCAGTATGCAGGTCAAGAAGCAATAGTTAGAAACGGACATGGAACAACAGACTGGTTAAAAATGGGGAAAGGAGTACGCCAAGGCTGTATATTGTCACCCTGCTTATTTAACTTATATGCAGAGTACATCATGAGGAACGCTGGGCTAGATGAAGCCCAAGCGGACATCAAGATTGCTAGGAGAAATATCAATAACCTCAGATATGCAGATGACACCACCCTTATGGCAGAAAGTGAAGAGGAACTGAAGAGCCTCTTGATGAAAGTGAAAGAGGAGAGTGAAAAAGCTGGCTTAAAACTCAACATTCAGAAAACTAAGATCATGGCATCCGGTCCCATCACTTCATGGGAAATAGATGGGGAAACAGAGAAACAGTGTCAGACTTATTTTTGGGGGGCTCCAAAGTCACTGCAGATGGTGATTGCAGCCAGGAAATTAAAAGACGCTTACTCCTTGGAAGGAAAGTTATGACCAACCTAGACAGCAGAGACATTACTTTGCCAACAAAGGTCCGTCTAGTCAAGGCTATGGTTTTTCCAGTGGTCATGATGGATGTGGGAGTTGGACTGTGAAGAAAGCTGATCACCGAAGAATTGATGCTTTTGAACTGTGGTGTTGGAGAAGACTCTTGAGAGTCCCTTGGACTGCAAGGAGGTCCAACCAGTCCATCCTAAAGGAGATCAGTCTTAGGTGTTCATTGGAAGGACTGATGCTGAAGATGAAACTCTAATACTTTGGCCACCTCATGCGACGAGTTGACTCACTGGAAAAGACTCTGATGCAAGGAGGGATTGGGGGCAGGAGGAGAAGGGGACAACAGAGGATGAGATGGCTGGATGGCATCACCGACTCTATGGACATGAGTTTGGGTAAACTCCGGGAGTTGGTGATGGACAGGCCTGGCGTGCTGCGATTCATGGGATCGCAAAGAGTCAGACATGACTGAGCAACTGAACTGAACTGAACTGAATAATGAGTGATGTTGAGCATCTTCAGTCAGTTCAGTTTTCCATGTGCTTATTAGCCATGTATATATCTTTGGAAAAATGTCTGTTTAGCTCTTTAGTCCACTTTTTGATTGGGTTGTTCATTTTTTCTGGTATGGAATTGCATGAGCTGCTTGTACATTTTGGAAATTAATCCTTCGTTAATCGTTTCATTTGCTATTATTTTTTCCTATTCTGAGGGTTATCTTTTCCCCTTGTTTATGGTTTCTTTTTCTGTGGAAAGCTTTTAAGGTTAATTAGGTCCCACTTTTTAATTTTTGTTTTATTTCCATTATTCTAGGAAATGGGTCATAGAGTATCTTGCCATGATTTATGTCATGCAGTGTCTGCCTATGTTTTCCTCAAAGGGTTTTATGGTTTCTGATGTTATATTTATATCTTTAATCCATTTTGAATTTATCTTTGTGTATGGTGTTAGGCAGTGTTCTAATTTTCAGACAGGGCTTTTTATAATGCAGTGAATACTAGTTGTGGTAATCAGTTTCTAGATGACTCTTCAATGTCTTTATCTTCTGGTATTCATTTCTTTGAGCATTTTTCCCCCACTGAATTAAGGCTGACCTTGTGTAACCTATAGAATATGGCAGAAGTGATGGTTTGACTTTCAAGTTTAGTTGATTAGGTTGTAAAAGACATTTCAGCCTTGGTCTTAGTCTCTTCTCTCACTTTGAGAGAAGCTCATTTTCATGCTGTGGGGGCACTCAAAAAGCGCTATGAATAGGCCCTCAAGAAAGAAACTGAGACCCCCTACCTTAGCCTGCAGCCAGCATGAACCTGTCAGCCATGTCAGTGAGTTATCTTAGAAAGAGATTCCCCATTTTAGTCAAACCATTGGATGACTATAGCATCAGACCCATGGGCAATAGTATTAGAGACACAGAGCCAGAAAATTCCATCTGAGCCACATTATGTTCTTAACTACTAGAAACTGTGAGATTTAATGTGATTTTTGTTGTTTTAAGCCATTAAAGTTGGGGTAATTCATTATGAGCATTGTAAGCATTTTTTAACTAATATGCTAATTAAAATTGATTCAAGGAAAAAAAAAGAATGTATCTATTGTTCACATAATGGAAAATTTTCGGGGCAGATGCAAACTATTATATATAGGATAAGCAACAAGGTCCTACTCTGTGGCACAGAGAATTATATTTACTATCACATGATAAACCATAATGGAAAAGAACATTAAAAAGAATAGATATATATGTATGAGTCACTTTCCTGTGCAGCAGATTAACACAACATTGTAAATCAACTATACTTCCATAAAAATTTTTAAAAAGGGATGGACATATTTAGGTACAAACACTTGTTGCTAGGAATATGCTTATTCCCATATCTTTTATAGAAAATAAATGATACCTTCTTTTCCCCTTTTCAGGTTTCTTTCTTCAGGCAGATTCTTCTTGTGATTTTGCATAGATGAGTAGTAGTAACTCCAGATATACATTCTAACATGTTAGCAACTCAGAGAAGCAAAGTGTCTCTTTTCCCAAAGTTTATTTGAATATCTAAGATTGAGTCTTTTTAGCTTGCTTTGTGTTGGGTTCACTTGAGGCCAGAGGATAGATCTGTGGATGGTAGAACTGCTATTCAATCATCCTTGAAGCTAAATGATGGGGTAGACTCCCACAAAGGAGCAATTATGATAGAGAGGTGATATTCCAAAGAACAGTTGGGGTATTACATCTGAAGAATAGATCCTGAACAGATGAGAATAATCAACGCAAACACTTATGGAATAATCTTCCCAAGCCCTACTTTGATCATGTTGCTCAGAACGTCAAGGTCACTTGGTGCCTTTAACTTTTCTACATCAAATATTTCTTTGAAAGATGGGAAAAGTAACATGTTCTTGTTGCAACCACTAAAATATTGCAAAGAAATTGTGATGATTAGGTATGTTGGGTTGATTAACTCCTAAGACATGAATTGAGCACCTCCTGTGTACTTTCACATAATGTTCAGTTCAGTTCAGTTCAGTCGCTCAGTTGTGTCTGACTCTCCGCGACCCCGTGAATCACAGCACGCCAGGCCTCCCTGTCCATCACCAACTCCCGGAGTTCACTCAAACTCATGTCCACAGAGTCGGTGATGCCATCCAGCCATTTCATTCTCTGTCGTCCCCTTCTCCTCCCACCCCCAACCTTTCCCAGCATCAGAGTCTTTTCCAGTGAGTCAACTCATCGCATGAGGTGGCCAAAGTATTGGAGTTTCAGCTTTAGCATCAGTCCTTCCAATGAACACCCAGGACTGATCTCCTTTAGAATGGACTGGTTGGATCTCCTTGCAGTCCAAGGGACTCTCAAGAGTCTTCTCCAACACCACAGTTCAAAAGCATCAATTCTTCGGCGATCAGCTTTCTTCACAGTCCAACTCTCACATCCATACATGACCACGGGAAAAACCATAGCCTTGACTAGACGAACCTTGGTTGGCAAAGTAATGTCTCTGCTTTTTAATATACTATCAAGGTTGGTCATAACTTTCCTTCCAATGAGTAGGCGTCTTTTAATTTCATGTTAGGTGCTACAAATTCAATGGTGAGCAAGAGAAGTTCAGTAGGTCCATGCCTTCCTACTGTGTGTAATGTAGTTTGAAAACTACCCCAAACATTCAAGAAGTAATTATATTAGCGATGCTTTAAATATAATGTTAAGTGCCATCCAGGAAAAATATAAGATTCTCTGGGAGCACAGAATTGTCTGGTGCTCAGTGAATAAACATGAGGTTCAGATAACAGATTTGGTGTCTAAGCCGTCAGGTCAAATCCTGGTGTTGTTTCTGGGTAATTGAGTGACTTTGTGTGAAACACTTAGCTTCTCTAAGTTCTACTTCTTTCATAAACCATGTTTATGAAGATTAAGATATTGCATGTGCTAGTGTAGTGCCAAGCTCATAGTAAATGCTCAATATTTGTCTGCCACTTTTATGATTTTGTACATAGGACTTGGCACAGTGCCATGGATTAGCCGATGTTCAAAGATGTGTGCTCGATGACTGGGAACCCTCATAGCACAAATCTGCATGATTGTCCCTCACCTTCTTTAGGTGTTTAGTCCAATGTCACCATCCATTCTGTTTATATTGAAGTTCCCCCTTGGCCTTATAGTTACTATTGCCTTAACTGTTTTTTTTTTTTTAAATTATCATTCTCCATACATTTATCACCATCTGATATACTATATATTTTAGTTATTTATTTAGGGTTTGTTTTCCTATTAAATGTAACCTTGATGAAGTTCTAGATTTTTGCTTATTTTGTTCATTGGTATTTCTATAGACCCTCAAACTATGCCTGATAAGTAGTAGGCATGGAATATATACTTAGCACAGCAATTGAATTGATTGATCACTTTTTGTATGTCAGGCACTGTTTTAGTATTTTGTATGTATTCATGTATTAAAAGTGAGTATCAAGACACTTAAAAATTTTAGCACACACACAGGATCAACATGAGCTGTGATTTTGGACATGGGCAACATACAAACTTAGTGTTCCTGCCAAATTTCCCATCTCCTGGGGATCTCCCTTGTTGAAGTTCTATGAGTTCTCCAGTCCCACCCGTAGAAGGTATTCTCTACTCTGTATGAGTAGTATGTTTACTTATATAGCATGTTGTTCTGTGTTTCCTGAGCTGTTTTTAATGCATTTGGGAGAGGTGATTGCCAGGAAGAATTAGATTCTGAGATCACATATACTGTTATATGTATTTGTCTGCTTAGCCCACCTGACCTTAACCCCATGGGGAAAATATGCAGCTTTCTCATTATCTTTTTACTTCCTTTAGCTTCTTCATGGGCACAAATATCTTTCCGTTTTAAATTAATACCTCACCCCCATAAACTGGCACATATTATTACCCCTACTTCTCACCCATTCTTTTGAGTCTGAAATAAATGGTTATGGAATTGAGTTTCCAAAGTTTTAAATGAAGCACAATTCTCTGTCTGTATCTTCTGAATTAGCTTGGTCTTCAAATTTCTTTGGTTACTTAAAAAAAAAAAAAACTTATTATACTTATATTAACTCCTAGATAAAAAAAAATAGAAGATTATATTAACATATGCATAAAATTGAAATTTTGCCTCCCAGATCTATTCACCAAACATAAATTTTAAGTTTTTTTTGTGCAAAGTCAGAAATTTTCTGAACACACATGATCATAGTTATGTGTGCATATGTAAGTATTTATTTTTACATAAATGGGATCAAACTGTTCTGCAACTACCTCTTTTACTTCACCATCTCCTGGAGTTTCCTCAAACTAATGTCCATTGAGTCAATGGTGCCATCCAACCATCTCATCCTTTGTTGCCCACTTCTCCTCCTGCCCTCAGTCTTTCCCAGTATCAGGGTCTTTTCCAATGAGTCAGCTCTTCGCATCAGGTATCCAAAATATTGGAGCTTCAGCTTTAGCATCAGTCTTTCCAATGAATGTTTGAGGTTGATTTCCTTTACGATTGACTGGTTTGATCTTCTTGCAGTTCAGGGGACTCTTGAGTCTTCTCCAGCCCCACAGTTCAAAAGCATCAATTCTTTAGCACTCAGCCTTCTTTATGGTCCAACTCTCATATCCATATGACTACTGGAAAAACCATAGCTTTGACTTTAACTCAGACATCTTTAAAAATCAGTTTATGTACATCTTTCTTATTTAAATATTTTAGGTTTTGAGGAGATCAAAGATGTACTGAGATTAGTCAAGCATACTCTATAGTTTATGACAGATAAGTAACATCCATCTTTTCTTGCTTTACCCTGTTTTGACTTGATACACACTTCCGTTCTTTACTCCCATCCCCCATCCATCTGACATCTACTCTAATGTTTTGTGTATATGCCTTTGGATATGTATATCTCACTGAAAATCCATGTAGTATTGTTATGTAGGTTTACCTATAAGCATTCATACAATATTTTATGTATGTATGTGTTTTAGTTTACATGAATAATATTATGCTTTTTATTTCTTTAAATAATCCTGCAGTTTAATAATCTCTCTCTGTTGCTGTGTGTAGCTCTAATTCATTGTTTCTGACAATTGGTCTGTATTCTAAAAACAACATTTTATTAAAGAAAGAGAAACACTGCCAAATATTACTTTAATTTCTCACTTAATGACACGTGTTTTTATCCTATTGGTTTGATTAGTATTAAGGGAGAAAGGACAATACAGGAAAGAGGTGAAGTTAGAGGAAACAGATTGGGTGGAATATAACTGGGTGGAAGAGTTTTTAGAGTTGTATGTATTATTTGTTCATGTTGTATTTATTAATAGTTTTTGACTTTCAATGGTTCAGTTGAGGGTTTTTCATCTTTATGATAGTGTGAAAACAATGTGCATTCACTAGAAACCATACCCGGAGTTTAAAATTTTGATCTTTCCCTAGGCTGGTGGTATGTGGTACAATACCCTCTTGTGATCCTGGGCAGTTTCAATAGACCACAGCTCCAAGTCAGCCATGCAGTCATGAGGGTAAACAGCCAACACACTTAAAGTTTTCTGTACCCATACAACCTTTTACTTTTCACTTTTAGTGTAGCATTCAGTCAACTGTAAGAGATATCACAGCCCTAACGGAAATCAACCCTGAATATTCATTGCAAGGACTGATGCTGAAGCTGAAGCTCAAGTACTTTGGCCACGTGATGCAAAGAGCTGACTCACTGGAAAAGACCCCGATGCTGGGAAAGATTGAAGGCAGGAGGAGAAGGGGACAACAGAGGATGAGATAGTTGGATGGCATCACTGACTCGATGGACATGAGTTTGAGTAAACTCTGGGAGATGGTGAAGGACAGAGAAGCCTGGTATGGTGCAGTCCATGGGGTTACAGAGTCGGACACAACTGAGTGACTGAACAAAAACAAAACACATTGTATTAGATAATGGCTTTGGGTTAGATGAGTTTGCCCAACTGCTGGCTAATGTGACTGATCTGAAGACATTTAACGTAGACTAAGCTATGATATTGGAGAAGGCAATGGCACCACACTCCAGTACTCTTGCCTGGAAAATCCCATGGACGGAGGAGCCTGGTAGGCTGCAGTCCATGGGGTCACGAAGAGTCGGACATGACTGAGTGCCTTCACTTTCACTTTTCACTTTCATGCATTGGAGAAGGAAATGGCAACCTACTCCAGTGTTCTTGCCTGGAGAATCCCAGGGACGGGGGAGGCTGGTGGGCTTCCGTCTATGGGATCGCACAGAGTCGAACACGACTGAAGTGACTTAGCAGCAGCAGCAGCAGCAGCAGCAGGCTACACTATGATGTTTGCTAGGTTAGGTGCACTGAATACATTTCAACCAGCAATGTGTTTATTGGCCTATATCCCCATTGTAAGTCAAGGAAAACCAAATTTGCCAACCCAAAATATCTCTTTGGCATGTGGAGATATTCAGTTATTTCAAACTGAAAACAATCAAGGCCCAAAAGATTTTGGGAAGAATGTTGGACCTTGCCCCTAACTGCCTGAAGGATTTAGGTAGAGGGTCTATTTCAGGAATAGTGCTGTCACCATAGGGAACTAGTGTGCTGGACAAGGAGGATCCAGTGGGCTATTTGTTAAAAATTCTTCTCCATGTCCCACTGTCTCCTCAAGGCTCAGCAAACATTTAGTTACCAAACAGTTGCCTTTCCATCTTCGTGTGAACTGCCTTTCTCCCCTTCGTAGCCCCAAATCCCTACCCCCACCATCCTTTCTTGTGTTAAGCTAAAGATGTTATTTTGAGTGAGAGTTTCACCCATTTCGGAAAGTTACTCTGTACTCTTGGGGTTCTCCCATGTATTTTGTTGCTCAGTTGCTAAGTTGTGTCTGACTCTTTGTGACCCCATGAACTTCAGCCTTCCAGGCTTTCCTGGCCTTCACTATCCCCCTGAGTTTCTCCAAACTCATGTCCACTCAGTCGGTGATGCCATCCAACCGCCTCATCCTCTGTCACCCCCTTCTCCTCCTTCCTTCAATCTTTCCCAGCATCAGGGTCTTTTCCAATGAGTTGGCTCTTTGCATCAGGTAGCCAAATATTAGAGCTTCAGCATCAGTCCTTTCAATGAATATTTAGGGTTGATTTCCTTTAGGATTGACTGGTTGGATCTCCTAGCAGTCCAAGGGACTCTCAAGAATCTTCTCTAGCCCCACAGTTCGAAAGCATCAGTTCTTCAACGCTCAGCTTTCTTTATGGTCCATCTCTCACATCTATACATGACTACGGGAAAACACATTGGCTATACAGAACTTTGTCAGCAAATTGATACCACTGCTTTTTAATACACTCTCTAGATTTGTCATAACTATTCTTCCAAGAAGCAAGCATCTTTAAATTTTAATTTAATTTTAATTTCTCCCATATATATATATGTTATCAAACTTTGTTTGATTTTCTCTTTTTAATATGTGCCATGTCAATTTAATTCTTAGACTAGACAAAAGAACCTAAAAGTGTAGAGGAAATTTTCCTTCTCCCCAACAGTATCTAAGATCATAAGGACTTTATTAGGCTTTTTAAAAGATGGCTATTAAAATTAATTTGTATAGGCTAAAGTTATGGGGTGCTTTGTACCATGGGAATTAGCTAAGTAAATTCAACTCTGAAAGATAAATCCTGTGGTGAACAGGGATGTAAAAAGAATACTTATAAAGGGAAAAACATATTAACATAAGAGAAAAGCCTTACATACAGAAAAGAGTTTAAAAGTGTATATTCAGTATTTTGCAGGAAAGGAATACAGTATATTAGATCAAGCTGGTATATCTCTTAACAGTTTGCATGCTTGTATGTATACTAAGTTGCTTCAGTCATGTCCAACTTTTTGCAATCCCATGGACTGTAGCCTGCCAGGCTCCTCTGTTCATGGGATTCTCCAGGCAAGCATACTGGATTAGGTTGCCATTCCCTTCTCCAGGGGATCTTCCTAACCCAGGGATCTAACCTGGGTCTCTTAAGTCTCCTGCATTGGCAAGCAGATTCTTTTACCACTAGTGCCACCTGGAAAGCCCTAACCATTCTCAGGTATAGTTAAGTTTGATATACTGCATTTGCTAAGGTTTTAGTAGCTTTCTAGGACTAAAACCGGAGAAGGAAATGGCAGCCCACTCCAGTGTTCTTGCCTGGAGAGTCCCAGGGATGGCAGAGCCTGGTGGGCTGCCGTCTATGGGGTTGCACAGAATCAGACACGACTGAAGCGACTTAACAGCAGCAGAAGCAGGACTAAAACATTTCTTTGAATTTTGTTTGAATCAATAAATAGTTTGATTATTCAGTCGACCTACTTGGCACCATTATACTAGTAGAAAGTGAGGTTAGATATGAAACGTGGGAAGGTTGGGAAACTGGGATGGAATATAAGCATTACTCTCATCCATTATAAAGCAACATGGTGGCATTTTGAATGCTAAAATGGCCTCATGTGATTAACTTAGTGTTTGGCTACCACTGAATATTGGATCATACTTGGATAAATAAGAATATGCAGCTTTTGGAATTTTAAGATGGGAAATCCATACTCTGAAAATATGGTGTCCTGAGAGATGCAGTCCCTCAGAGGTTTTGCAGGTAGCCAGCTGATAACCTTGGATAATAATCCCAGTATGCAGTCCCAATATTGAAATCTTTTCTATTTAATAAAAAAGTAAAATCAAGCTCATCAAATTTGCCTTCTGATTTTCCATCTTCTTTTCTCCCTTCCTTTCATTTAGCAGATATTTATTGAATGCCTACAGTGCCAGGCACTGTTCTAGATGTTTCATAAACAAGGCAGATATGTTTCTTTATATGAAATATATAGTCTAGACAAAGTGAAGATGAAAAAAGAAGTAGGTAAGAATTTCAGAAAGTGCTATAATGAAGTCAGGATAGCATAATAGAAACTAGCTAGAGGTAGGAACAGTTTGCTTTGTGTAATTGATATGAAAAAGTCTCTCAAAGATAGTGATATTTTATTATTGCTTAATGAGATAGAATGAGCCATGAAAGTATCCAAGGTAAGAATAGTCTGGAGAGAGGAAACAGCTTGTGGAAATGCCCTGAGGTAGAAACAAGCTTGGCTTAAAAAATGTAAACCTTTGCAAATTTAAATCAATATGGAATTAAATCCAAATTTACAGTATTTTGAAAATTCTAATTGTGTGTTCAGACTTTAGGGTAATACAACCTTATTTAAAGTATCAAACAGCCTGTTTTATTTTGGGGCAGGGGTGTGTGTAACAAGTTTCATCTTATTTATATGTGAGTTTTAGAGCAGATTAAAATGTGATTTCATGGAGATTTCTTTCCATGTTGTAATACATGTGTTATCCTTGATTGGTGTATGCTGGTATTGATAAAATAATCAGGTCTTGTATGTCAGTTTATATTAGCTTAGGTGCAGATTGGTAAGCCCATTTCACAGTTGGCTAAAGTAGAAATTTATTGACTCAAAGGGTCCAAGGAATGGTTCAACATAAAATTGGGGAAAGTGAAGGAATAGAGCTGAATCTCAATGACTACCAGGATTCACTCTCTCTTTTTATTTTTTTATTTTTCCCTACTATGGAGATGAGTTTGAGTGAACTCCGGGAGTTGGTGATGGACAGGGAGGCCTGGAGTGCTGTGATTCATGGGGTCGCAAAGAGTCGGACACAACTGAGCGACTGAACTGAACTGAACTGAACTTGCTGTTTGAGTTAACTTAATTTTTCCCAACTTTTCTCCTGACTGGCAATTAAAAGGCCAGTAACAGCTTCTGAGTTTTGTATTTTTAAGCTTCTGCCACCAGCAGCTACTCTATCTCAGATTCCCATAAATCTCAGGTAAGGGCTCTGATTGACTCAGCATGTAGAAGGAAAAGTTGAAGCAGAAGACAAGTAATATAGAAGCATGGCAGTTCTACTGGTGCAGTTCAAAAGACAAGGGATTGCTTTTGCCTGAAATGAGTAGAGAGTGGGTTGGGAGATGCTGTGCAGTTAACGACACTTGATATTCAATACCCTGTTGTTTACCAATATCCATTTGAAAAGCAATATAAAACACTAAACCTGCTCCCAGTGTGATTCTACTCTTGTCTACAGCAACAATAACAACCAAATGATTAAAAAAAGGACCAGTAAGATCTCTTAATTGTTCACCTTTAATCACAAAATTCAGTTTGCTTAGAAACAAAGTTAATGTGGACAGAGTAAAAAGTCTTAATGTCCTAAAACTACCCAAGTCAAATTTTTAAGATGAAAGGAATTGTTCCAGATCTGAAAAATAATAGAGAGGCGTGGCTATTTTGAATGACTTTATGAGTCCCTTTTCCAGACACAGAAACTCCACTCTATGTTGATTACTTGTGAATGAAAGAATTAGTTTTATTTATTCAGAATATACCTATATCTCTCACTATTTTAAGCTAAAATGTGTGTATGTTTCCCTTTCAAATTTGAATTATCTGGGGAATTGCTTCAATTCTATGCTTTACACTGCTTGTGATGTTTGATTTTACATGTCAGCTTGACTGGGCTAAAGTATGCCCAGATGGCTGGTAAAATATCATTTCTGGATTTGTCTGTGAGAGTGTTTCCAGAAGATATTAGCATTTGAATAAGTAGACTGAATAAAGATTACCCTCATCATTGTTAGTGGGCATCATCCAATTCACTGAAGGCCTGAATAGAACTAAAAAGAAGAAGCAGGATGAATTTGTTTAAGATGAGACCTTGATCTTCTCCTGTCCTCAGACATCAGGGCTCCTGGATCTCAGAACTTCAGACTCAGATTAAATTATAACACTGGCTTTATTGGTTCTCCAGGTTGCAGATGTAGAGATTAGGGGACTTCTCAGCCTCCATAATTGCATAAGCTAATTCCTATAACAAATCTCATCATATAAATATATAGCTCCAGTTGCTTTTATTTCTCTGGAGAACCCTGGCTAATCCTCTGCTTTGCAATAAAGATTAAGAAATTATGTAGTTGATTTGAGCATTGTAGATAAATGTGACATGACGATTCAGTTCCTAGACTGGAATTCTTCTATTTGCCATTCTGTTCCAACAGGTTCATCACCAACCGTGGTCTTTGTGTGTGCATTGTGCTTTTATCTAGGATGTTTTTACTTTGTACACACTCAGTTTAACTTAAATCATACAATAAAGATGATTTTTAATATAACCCTAGGCTTCAAACCTCATTTTTTTTCCTTTCCTTTTTTTTTTTTTTTTTTAACTGATTACCAAAACATCTAAAGCTATTTAGTGCCATTAGGATAATTTAGCTTTTTAGGGAATTTGAAGTTTATTTTTGGATTTGTTCCACTCTTTTCAGATTCTAATGAAGTGACAGCAATGAACAATAAGAAATTACGTAGTGCACAATTTCAAGTAATAATCACATACCAATTACCTTAAGGGAGCAATCTCATTCTCCTGTTGCTTGCCCTTAGCCCCTCTAATTACATCATTTTGGAAGCAGATAAATTTTATGAAGATTTAAGGTGTTTCAAAATACCATTCTGCTTATTTTTTTCCTGTTAAGCTCCACCACCCCCACTAATATAGTCCAGGAAATTGTGAGAACAAACAGATAATGTTTGTTCTATAGAAACTTTTAACCAAAAATGTACTTCTTTGAGATTACCTGTTTAAATAATTGAGGATAACTGAGGATTGGTTTGTGCTTATTTTAACAGATGTTTTAAAAGGTTATTATTTTTTTTGTACACTCATTTCTTACAGCATCAATCATGAGGCATTTACACTAGGTTTTCTTAAATGATAATGGAGACATGTCTAATCTAGATTATGTTAGTTCCATTGTACCCCAGATCCTATTCAAGGAAGATGATCCCTCAGAACTGTCTCAGGTGATTGATGCTTTGTGAGGCATTCACTCCTCTATATGGGTTTAAAGGGCTTCCCTGATGGCTCAGCAGTAAGACTCCACCCACAATGCAAGAGATCCATGAGACACAGATTCAATCCCTTGGTTGAGGGCATGGCAATCCACTCCAGTATCCTTGCCTGGAGAATCCCATGGACAGAAGAGCCTGGTGAGCTACAGTCCATAGGATTACACATAACAGGACACAGCTGAAGTGACTTAGCATGCACACATGCACACAGGTTTAAAATGATTTCCAAAACTATAAAACATTTGTAAATGAGGAGGAATTGTTTGTTGTAGCTCCATGCCCCAGACTTATGATTCAAAGTAGACTAAAGAAAGACTGTAAAATAGATAGCTAGTGGGAACCTGCTACAAAGCACAGGAAGCTCAGCTTGCTGCTCTGTGATGGACTAGGTGGGTGGGGTGGCTGGGTGGGGGTGGTCCAAGAAGGAAGGGATGTATGTATATGTATAGCTGATTCACTTCGTTGTACAGCAGAAGCTAACACAACATTGTAAAGCAATTATATTTCAAAACAAAATAAATTTAATAGCAAAAAGGAAAAGAAAAAACAAACAAGGACAGTGGTCCCTGGTGAAAGCCTATTGTGTAAACTGATCTAAGTCTCAGGCAGTTTGCAGCAGAAGCCTCTGAGGTTAGAGACAGTAGGCTTTGTACAGTTCCCTTGATCACAACCTCACAGCTCATGAGATGTTCTAGGATCTCCTACCATATTCTTATATCACTTATACATTTACTTCTGATCATACAAACTATTGTTTCTGTCATGCAACACCCCATTCTATGACTGCAAGCACTCCAAATGTACCATGCTTAAATGATTCATTATAAAATGGACACGAGGTGAATCACCTTCTAACTGGATAAGGTGATAAAAGTATCTGTTAGGCCAGGGGGACCCAGGTCCTAAAGAAGTTCTAGACCTAAAGTGATGCTTTCAAGGTGTTGAACACTTGGCTGTTTCGGATATCTGGTTCATGAAAAGGCACTGGAGCTTATAAAATATTTCTAGTCAACAAGAGATCTTGAACACCTCTTATTTTTACTAATGGGGGAAATCAACATTTTTTTTTTGTAAATTAACACCTGTGTTACTAGAATATATTTAGCAAAAATATTTGAAATGCTAGCATAGTCACTTTGGAACATAGATTCTTGATTGCAGTACTTGAAGTTGTCCCTAGGGTGCAAATTAAAGTTAATTTGCACACATAAACATGCATAGTATACACACCCACAAACACAGATCTGCGTAATATAATATTATTTATATGTAAGTATTTTGATATAAATTGACTTAAAGTGAAGTGAAAGTTGCACAGTTTTGTCTGACTCTTTGAGACCCTATGGACTGTAACCCTCCAGGCTCCTCTGTCCACGGGATTCTCCAGGCAAGAATACTGGAGTGGGTTGCCATGTCCTCTTCCAGGGATCTTTCCAACCCAGGAATTGATCCTGAGTCTCTTATGTTTCCTGCACTGGGAGGAGAGTTCTTTACCAATAGCACCAAGTCAAGCAGAATTTTTGGGGTGGGTGGAAGGCAGGCCCAGGAATTAGCAGAAATGTATGATTTAGCTACATAGTATCATAAATAAACAAATATTAAATTTGGCTCAGCCGTCTCCTACTCTTTCCCTTGGATTTCATCAAAGGTATCAATTATGTGACAGGTTAGACAGATCCAAAACTGTAGATTAAGAAAAGTATTGAGCCATAATCAAATCTCTATGACAGAGAACATAATATAAATATATAGCAATTATATAAAATATTAATAAATTATATATATAAATATATATAAAAAGGAGCATACTATTTTGTATGGTTTTTCCAGTAGTTGTGTATGGATGTGACAGTTGGACTATAAAGAAAGCTGAGAACAGAAGAACTGATGCTTTTGAACTGTGATGTTGGAGAAGACTCTTTAGAGTCTCTTGGACTGCAAGGAGATCCAAATAGTCCATCCTAAAGATCAGTCCTAGGTGTTCACTGGAAGGACTGATGTTGAAGCTGAAACTCTAATACTTTGGCCACCTGATGCGAAGAGTTGACTCATTGGAAAAGATCCTGATGTTGGGAAAGATTGAGGGCAGGAGGAGAAGGGGACAACAGAGGATGAGATGGTTGGATGGCATCACCGACTCAACAGACATGGGTTTGGGTGAACTCGGGAGTTGGTGATGGACAGGGAGGCCTGGCGTGCTGCAGTTCATGGTGTCGCAGAGTCGGACAGGACTGAGCAACTGAATTGAATTTTGTATGAATACTAAATTTCTTCAATGTATATCTCTTACTAGCTCTCTAAAAATGAGATCGCAGAATATTCTTTTTACTTGTGTAATTCTCAGCTTCTGGCATAGTTAAATGAATGGCACGTGGTAAGATGTCCATTCTTATAGTTTCTAGGAGTGCCTCTTCCTTGAGTTTGTGAGGTGTTTGAGGACAGGATCTGGCTCTTGTTCGTTTTTGTATCTCCACTACTGACTACTTAAACGTTTCTGAAACTGTACATTGACTAAAAGAGGGAATGAATAAGTATATGAACCAATGAAGGAAATATATAGATGTTAGTTTAGAGAAATGAAAGAAAAGTAAAATGGTGGGAAAAAAAAGGCAAATGAGTTTATTTAAATCTTTGGCCACTAGGTGGTATATTAAATTCTGTCTTTCTTTTTTTTCCCTTCTAGAAATAACAAGATGAGCAATTTTTTACTTCCTCCTTTAGAAGCTTGCATCCTTGCTGTTCAGTAGAATCAAACAATTAACCTTGTGAGGATGCCTAGAAAGTAACTTTAAAAGTGAAAATTTGTTATGTTACTCTTTAATATTGTAAGCCACCAGGAACAATGATGAGGTATGACTTGAAGGAAGTGAGGGAGTGAGGATGTCAAGGTAACTACTGTTCCAGGCAGGTGAGTTGCAGGGGCTCAGACGCTGAGACTAGTTCAAGGCGAGGTGATGGGAGCAGACCAGTTGGAGAGAGTAGAGGGAGAGGCTCTCAGACACAGAAGGAAATAGGTACTTGGTATTCATGTTGGAGAAGACTCTTGAGAGTCCCTTGGACTGCAAGGAGATCCAACCAGTCCATTCTAAGGGAGATCGATCCTGGGTATTCATTGGAAGGACTGATGCTAAAGCTGAAACTGCAATACTTTGGCCACCTCATGCGACAAGTTGACTCACTGGAAAAGACTCTGATGCTGGGAAAGGTTGCGGGCAGGAGGAGAAGGGGACGACAGAGAATGAGATGGCTGGATGGCATCACTGACTCTGTGGACATGAGTTTGAGTGAACTCCGGGAGTTGGTGATGGACAGGGAGGCCTGGCGTGCTGTGATTCATGGGGTCGCGGAGAGTTGGACACGACTGAGCGACTGAACTGAACTGAACTGATTCACTCTGAATGGAGTTAGGAACACTTTAAGGACTTTGAGTACAGGAATGTAATAATTGGCGTATATCTAAAAAGCATTCTTCTGTCTACTGTGATATCAGGATAGAGAGTAAGAATGGAAATCAGAGACCCGCTAAAGGGCACATCAGGAATTTCCTGCGGGAGGAGATGGAAAATAGATGAAAAAGATCATCTCAGAAGTGATAAACACAGAGAACCCCACCACCGATGTCACAGGGGCTACAGGCTGGATGGCTGCTTGTCCACTTTGAATAAGGTCATCAGGGTCTTTCTTAGGAAGTAATATTTGAGCTTAGATGTGAAGATGAGGAAACTCAGCTTTATGAATGCATAGGGGCAGAGGATGCTTGGTCAAAGAATAGGAAGTGTGAGCATTGCTCAGACTTCAGACTGTGTTTAGTGAATTTTCAGTTGACTCAAAATTTGAAACTTTTAATATGGTTTTGATTTGGGAGATGTGTGGTGAAGTTGAAGTGCACAGGCTTCAAAGCCAGGCTAATTTTACTTCAATTCAGAATCTTCCCCTGATGAATTACATGACCTCAGATCAGTCACTAAACCCCTCTGAGCTTCACTGGTCTCATTTTAAAATGGAAATAATAAAACCCACCAGATGGGATTAAATGAGGGAACATATATAAATCATGATGTGCTTTAACTCCTGATGTATATTTTGTGTCCGACAAATATTATTTCCTTATTAAAATTGTTCCTGTTCCTCTTCCATCGCTCAGTCGTGTCCGACTCTTTGCGACCCTGTGGACTGTAGCCTACCAGGCTTCTCCGTCCATGGGATTCTCCAGGCAAGAATACTGGAGTGGGTTACCGTTTCCTTCTCCAGGGGATCTTCCCGACCCAGGGATCGAACCCGGGTCTCCCGCGTGGGAGGCAGACGCTTTAACCTCTGAGCCACCAGGGAAGTGCTCTGCTATGCCGTTCAGTCATGTCTGACTCTTTGAAACCCCATGGACTCTAGCCTGCCAGGCTCCTCTGTCCATGGGAATTCTCCAGGCAAGAATACTGGAGTGGTTTGCCATGCCCTACTCCAGGAGATCTTCCCAACCCAGGGATCAAACCCAGGTCTCCCACATTGCAGGCAGATTCTTTACCATTTGAGCCACCAGGGAAGCCCACGTTATTCTTTTTTTTTTTTTTTTCTCTCTCTAATTTTTTTTTTCTCTCTCTAATTTTTTTTTTAATTTTTTATTAAAATTAGAGAGAGAAAAAAAAAAGAATAACGTGGGCTTCCCTGGTGGCTCAAATGGTAAAGAATCTGCCTGCAATGTGGGAGACCTGGGTTTGATCCCTGGGTTGGGAAGATCTCCTGGAGTAGGGCATGGCAAACCACTCCAGTATTCTTGCCTGGAGAATTCCCATGGACAGAGGAGCCTGGCAGGCTAGAGTCCATGGGATTGCAAAGGGTCAGACATGACTGAACGGCATAGCACAGCACAATGAATAACGTGGCATCACAGCTGAATAAGACTAAGATGTTGTTTCTTTGCAGTAGACAATTCTAACCTGGCATGGCATGCATGTGTGTTTAGTCACTCAGTCATGTCTGATTCTTTGCAACCCCATGGAGCACAAGGAATTGCTTTTCCCTGCTGCTCAGGGCTTCACTTAGTATGCAGTTGACTTTCTGTTGGAGGAAGGGGTAGGTTTGGAGTTGACGATTGTACAGCAGGAACGCTGAGTGGGCTACATTCTTGAGTTTAGCCTTCCTTACTGTTAACATAAGAAGTCTTACAGTTCCTTAATGATATGCTGGCTTAGGATAGAAGATTCTTTGATAATAGAAAGAGGAAATATCTCCAGGCACAAGTCCAAGAAATTCAGAGTCTTTGAGGCCACGGTGATTCAGAGTTCTGTACTGTCTGCAACATAAGTTACTTTTTTATTTAACGCATAACTTTAAACTTAGTGATCCATAATTTCAAATGCAAATATTAAATGAAAGACTTAAAATTTTTGTTGGTTATTTTACTATGAAAAATTTTTAACAGTTCAGTAGTGAATATGATTCTCGGTCTAGTACTTCAGAAATGTAATCTTTGTTTTTCTGTAACTCAATATTCTGTTTCAAGAGCTCATTCCTCTGATGATAGGAGCTAAAATCCCAATCAATTCAAGGTCCTGCCCCTTCCCCCCAGGATGGTCGCTGAATTCCGTAGCTCCTGTTGCAGGGCACAGTGCTGTCTGGCCCCTGACTGTCATCTGTTCATGCAGATGTCTTCTCTGACATCAGTTATCTGGCCTAGTCCTGGGCCATTGATTCTTGAAAATTGCTGCTGTGCTGTCCTTTGCTCCAGGTCAGCTCTTTGCTGCCTCTGAGCTCCTCCTGGGAGCATGGAAAACAATTGACTGCTCTGTCTACTCTGAAGCTATGGGAAACCAGGGGATGGGATGAGGGCCGGGCTAAACAAGCATGTACCCCATAGCAGTTTCTACTTTAGGATTTCTGGGAAAAGTTTCTCAGAAATATTACCCCTCTCAGCTTTCTTCTATTCCCTCTGACTTTTTTCTGTCTAGGTTTTTACAGCTTGAAAGCTACAAGCTGAATGAAGCATTCTGTTGGATGGTTCCCATCACTGGGTTAGTAGAGACAAGAAGCCTAGTTGCTCTAATTAAGAGAAGGGGTTGGGTAATGAGAAATATCTTGGATAAAAACATTGATTAATACTTCAAAATAGCTTTGCATTTCCATCACTTATGTAGAAAAATGCAGTTGATGAAATAATCTTCTATCAACTTTAATCAATGCTATTCATAAGGGTAGAGAGAGGATAGTTACCCCTTTAGCAGTGAAGGTCATCAATATTCATTGCTACCTCTATGGTGCATTTACTGAATTTGGTTCCTCGGTGTTCTTTTAAAGACAGACTTTTTGAGGTGACTCAGATCAGCATTGTTTAAAAAATTCCTCTATCTCATATTCTTAGTTTTGTCTAAATCATGTCCCCTAGTCAAAAGGAGTATCACAAGCAAGTTGGTTTATATTTGTTTTGTACTGCTAAAACATGGCCCTAGAGATTATGATCATGAAAGACTTTAACATGTACTGTATTACAGTATGTAAGATATACTGCATGAGTACTATTTTAGCCAAAAGCCACAGAAATCTAAACTCCTATAGCTAAAAGGAGAATATATAGGTTTATATATCTTGAACCACTTGTCTCTGCATATCAAAATTGAGGGACGTATATCGTATTATTGACATTTTCTTTGTTGTCTGTCTCTTCTGTTTCCATCTTTCAGCTCTTCTTCCATCTACATGTAGGTTCAGTTCTGAGTCTGTCTGTCTAAGAAAAAAGAGAAGCAGGTTTCCCCTCATCAGTTTCCAAAGAGCAATTATCTGGAAGGCTTATACTTCTTTAGGCCATGTGTCCATTCTTAACCCAATCACTGTAACTAGAGACATGGAGTCCTCTGACTGACTGGCCTTAATCTCATGCTCATATTTATAACTGGGAGCTATACCAAGACCACGTGGAATGTGGAAACATTGATTCTGAGTAGAAACAGCAGTTTCCTGTTACCAGAAGAGTGGAGGATAGCAAAACAGATCACCACTACAAATTAGCAGAAACAGGTAGGTTGAGGCTGTTTCTATGTTTCTTTTTAAATCTGTTTTGGGAGTTATGTACACATTCATGATTGGTTCATGCATCATGAATGGAGATACATAATACCCAAAGACCCTTATGGGAAAAGATAAATGCTATTGCTATACCTCTCAACTAGGTTTTTGCCTTGAATTTTGAGGTACTTATTGGAATTTCTCTTAAAACGTACTTTATTATTTTACCCTTCCTAACTCCTCCTCCATCCTGTATCACCGTGTACAAAGGTGCTTTTGTGGCTAAGTTTGCACAGTTGGTTGAACAGGCTATTAGTAGGCCAGATGAGGTGTTGATAAAAATCTATTTGTGTGGGATTTTATCTAGTGTGTTTAAAAAATTATTTCTAAGTTTCTTTGGAGGTAACCTCTTTCTAGAGGTTTTCTAAAAAAAAAAAAAGAAGCCTAACTGCAAAATCTTTCATCATATATCACACTTATATCTCAGAATCTAGTTCCTCTTCTTCACTCTGATTCTATGGCATGATGCATGCTCCTGCCAAAGTCCGAATGGAGAAAGAGACTGAATCAGATTTATTGTAGCATGTGGACAAAGCACCTCCAGATCAGGCAGAAACTGTCAATATCATTGACCTCAGGGGAGATATGTGGGTTTCGTTACAGTGTAGCTGGAGGCCCTTCAGCCAGCAGCAAAGCAGCAGAACAGCAGCAGAGAGGGATTATCTCATGACTAGAATGTAAAGTGTCATCTCTATGCAGATTTAGGAAGAGCTGTAACAGTTCCTAGTCTATACAGGGAGAACTGATGAGGCCAAAGAATCTGAAATTCTGGCCTTGGCTCTTTCTCTTCATGTCTGGGAGTTCGTGTTTAACCACTGAACCTCTTTCTCCATCACTTTACACTTTGAGATATATGATATATATGATCATATATATGATCATCACATATATATATATATATATATATATGATAATAGTTCTCATGGAATCTGGACTAGATATTGCTGCTCTTTTATTTATGGTTACACAATTTCCATTAATTTGGGCTTCCCTGGTGGCTCAGAGGTTAAAGCATCTGCCTCCAATGCAGGAGACCCGGGTTCTATCCTTGGGTCGGGAAGATCCCCTGGAGAAGGAAATGGTAACCCACTCCAGTATTCTTGCCTGGAGAATCCCATGGACAGAGAAGCCTGGTAGGCTACAGTCCACAGGGTCGCAAAGAGTCGGACACGACTGAGCAACTGAACGGAACGGAATATTGTGATAATTAGTTTAATGTGTTAACTTGATTGGACTAAAGAATGCCTGGATAGCTATAAGACATTTTTGAATGTGTCTATGAAAGTATCTCCAGAAAAGATTAGCACTTGAATCAGCAGCCTGAGAGAAGATCACCCTCGCCAAGGCAGATGAGAGGCATCTAATCCCTTGAGGACTTAGATAGAACAAAAAGGTGAAGGGAGAGGAGATTTTTTCCTCTCTGCTTGGGCTGAGACATCCATTTTCTTCACCTCTCTGACAACAGGCCTTTGGTCTCAGTCCAGGACTGAGACTGATGCCCTGATTCTCAAGCCTTCAAACTTGGACTGAATTATACCAACAGTTTTCCTGGTTCTTCAGCCTGACAACTTCAGCGCATCATGAGACTTCTTGGTCTCTGTAACCAGATAAGTCAATAATTGTAACTTACTGTATTTCCTATGGATTCCATTTTTCTGGAGAACCTCCACTAATACAAATATCCTTGTCTAATATTTCTTATAGCATGTGTGTACTTTTACAAAGACTTTGCATTTGCAATGTAATTTAATTTTTTAACAAGAGAGTATTTTTATTCCAACTTTTAGAAGAAGAAGAAACTGAGAAATATGTAAGTGAGCTGACTTCCTTGCAAGCCTTAGAATACCATGGAAAGTTACAGGACTCAAACTTCTGTCTCTGTATTTTGATACATTGCTTGTTCTTGTCTTTCTTTTTAATTTTGTGATTATATACTCCTCTCTTTGCTAGTAAAACCTTCTTAAGGCTAAAGCTTTGAGTTTCTCTTTTTTCTGTGTCTTCCATGTTTCTTTGTAAAAAATATATAGAAGCTAATATTTAATGAGCATTCACCACAGGACATAACCTATGCAAAGTGTTTTACACTCATTGCTTCATTAATTTCTGGCTGAAACTCTATAATTTAGGGACTATTCTTATTCTCGTTTTACAGATGAGGATTTTGGGCCTTAAAGAGTTTAAGAAACTTGCTTACTGTCACCCACTGCTTAGATCAGCTGTTAAGTAATGTGAGATACTGTCTCCCTGATCTACAACAGCTGCTTTCTGGTGTCACTTTCCAGCTACTTCAGAAAAGATGGATTAGGTAGCTATACCCCTCAGAGAGTAATTTTCTTCATTATGCCAAGTTTTTCCCTGTATTTCCATTATGGTATCCTTACATTCCTTTAGTTAGGGCATGCCAACTGAGTATATCTTTCTCACTTTAGTTGCCCTCAGTATAACAGAACAAACTGTAGAAAAATCTTTTTCATTCTGTTTTACCACTTCACTTGTCATAGTCTTCCTGGGGAATATTGCTCTTTCACCTAAAGCTGATAATTCCTGAATACGGTATTCTGAGGACTGCTGATTTAGAAAGCATGTGTACTAATAAGTTTGGAAGACAATAGAAGCTTTTTTATTGGAGCATAATTGCTTTACAATATTTTGTTTGCCTCTGCCATACATCAGTATGAATCAGTCATAGGTATACATATGGATCCTCCCTCCTGAGACCGCCTCCCATCACCCAACCCATCCCACCCCTCTAGGTTGTCCCAGAGCACTGGGTTGAGCTCCCTGTGTCAAACAGCAAATTCCTACTTGCTATCTGTTTTACATATGGGGACATGTATGTTTCCATGCAATTCCCTTGGTTCATCCCACCCTCTCATTTCCCCACTGTGTCCACAGTTCAGTTTTCTATGTCTGTGTCTCCATTGCTGTCCTGCAAACAGGTTCATCAGTACCATCTTTCTAGATGCCATACGCATTCATCAGAAAGAGGAAGAAAATAGACTTTTAACAATAGACCTTTGTATGGCTTTTGGCGTAATAGTAAATGTTGTTGCTGCTGCTGCTGCTAAGTCACTTCAGTCGTGCCCAACTCTGTGCGACCCCATAGATGGCAGCCCACCAGGCTCCCCCGTCCCTGGGATTCTCCAGGCAAGAACACTGGAGTGGGTTGCCATTTCCTTCTCCAATGCATGAAAGTGAAAAGTGAAAGTGAAGTCGCTCAGTCTTGTTCGACTGTTAGTTACTCACTAATGAAATCGTGGTTGCTCAGACGGTACATAATTTGCCTGCAAAGCAGGAGACCTGGGTTTGATTCCTGGGTTGGGAAGATGCTCTGGAGAAGGGAATGGTCACCCACTCCAGTATTCTTTTCTGGAGAATTCCATAGACAGAGGAGACTGGCAGACTACAGTCCATGGATCACAAAGTGTCCAGACTTGATTGAGTGAGTATCACTTTCACTTTCAAGAAGATCCAGTATAAGGCCTTACTCAAACCTGTTTTTTGTGGAGTGCTTTCTTAGAAGAACATCTTACACAACTAATGTTCCTTCACACCTAACTTTGGATATTCTGTGAAGATTTCTAATTCTTCATTAGACCCGTACCAAGCTCCAAGTATATATTTCTAAGTTCATACTTGATATCGAGATTTGAATAACACCTAGCTGTCTCAAATTAGCACCAGATTGTTCTTTTCCTTCTATTTTTCTGGTTAACCACATATATTTATGTGGAGTATATAGAAAGAGAGGTGAAGGAAGAAAAGTATTTGAATAAAAAATGGCTAAAAATTTTCCACATATGATGATTAAATCTATAAACATACATATCCAAAAACTCCAATGATTTCTAAGCTGACTATATGTAAAGAAAACTACATTAAGATGCCCCATAATCAACTTGCTGATAACCAGTGATGAAAAGAAAATCTTAAGAGCAGACTAAGAAAAATAATACATTACAGACTAAGGAACAAAAATTGTTCACAACCAGAAGACAATATAGAATGACATGTTTAATAAACTGAAAGAAATGAACTGTAAATGTGGAATTCTGCAACCTGGAAAATAAGCTTTGAAAAATAAAAGAGATTTAGGGTTTTTTTTTTTTTTTTTCAGACAAATAAAGCTGAGAAAATTCTTTGGTAGATCTGCACTCAAGAAATTTAAAAAATTTTTGTTTTATATTGGAACATAGCTGATTAACAATGTTGTGTTAGTTTCAAGTATACAATGAAGTGATTTGATTAGATATGTATCTGATCTTTTTCAAGTTCTTTTCCAATTTAGACTATTACAGAGTATTGAGCAATGATCCTTGTTCTATACAGTAGGTCCTTGTTGGTTATTTGTTTTAAATGCAGCAAAGATAGTTCTTTAGACTAAGGAAAATAATACCAGATGGAAATTTAGATATACATAAAGGAATAAATCCTTTATGATTATTTGTGGAAGTGATAAATAGATTTAAGGGATTAGATCTGATAGAGTGCCTGAGGAACTATGGACAGAGGTTCATAACACTGTATGAATGTGGATGTGGTGATCAAAACTATCCCCAAGAAAAAGAAATGCAAAAAGGCAAAATGGTTGTCTGAGGAGGCCTTACAAATAGCTGTGAAAAGAAGAGAAGCTAAAGGCAAAGGAGAAAAGGAAAGATATACCCATGTGAATGCAGAGTTCCAAAGAATAGCAAGGAGAGATAAGAAAGCCTTCCTAAGTGAGAATGCAAAGAAGTAGAGCAAAACAGTAAAATGGAAAAGACTAGGAATCTCTTCAAGAAAATTAGAGATACCAAGGGAACATTTCATGCAAAGATGGGCAGAATAAAGGACAGAAATAGTATGGACCTAACAGAAGCAGAAAATATAAAGAAGAGGTGGCAAGAATACCCAGAAGAACTATACAAAAAAAGATCTTCATGACCCAGATAACCATAGTGGTGTGATCACTCACCTAGAGCCAGACATCCTAGAGTGAGAAATCAAGAGGGTCTTAGGAAGCATCACTACGAACAAAGCTAGAGAAGGTGATGGAATTCCAGTTGAGCTATTTCAAATCCTGAAAGATGATACTGTTAAAGTGCTTCACTGAGTATTTCAGCAAATTTGGAAAACTCAGCAGTGGTCACAAGACTGGAAAAGATCAGTTTTCATTTCGATCCCAAAGAAAGGCAATGCCAAAGAATGCTCAAACTACCACACAATTGTGCTCATTTCACACACTATTAAAGTGATGCTCAAAATTCTCCAAGTGAGGTTTCAACAATACATGAACCAAGAAATCCCAGATGTTCAAGCTGAGTTTAGAATAGGCAGAAGAACCAGAGATCAAATTGCCATCATCCATTGGATCATAGAAAAAGCAAGAGAGTTCCAGAAAAACATTTTATTCTGCTTTATTGACTATGCCAAAGCCTTTGACTGTGTAGATCACAACAAATAGTGGAAAATTCTACAAGAGATGGGACTACCAGACCACCCTACCTATCTCCTGAGAAATCTATATGTAGGCAAAGAAGCAACAGTTAGAACTGGACATGGAACAACAGACTGATTCCAAACTGAGAAAGGAGTATGTCAACACTGTATATTGTTCAGTTCAGTTCAGTTCAGTTCAGTTCAGTTCAGTCGCTCAGTCGTGTCCGACTCTCCGCGACCGCATGAATCACAGCTTATTTTACTTATATGCAGAGTACATCATGTGAAATGGTGGACTGGATGAAGCCCAAGCTGTAATCAAGATTGCTGGGAGAAATATCAATAACCTCAGATATGCAGATGACACCACCCTTATGGCTGAAAGTGAAGAGGAACTAAAGAGCTTCTTGATGAAAGTGAAAGAGTAGAATGAAAAAGCTGGCTTAAAACTCAACTTTCAGAAAACAAAGGTCTTGGCATCTGATCCCATCACTTCATGGCAAATAGATAGGGAAACAATGCAAACAGTGAGTGACTTTATTTTCTTGGGCTCCAAGATCACTTCAGATGGTGAATGCAACCATGAAATTAAAAGATGTTTGCTTCTTGGAAGAAAAGCTATGACCAACCTAGACAGCATATTAAAAAGCAGAGACATTACTTTGCCAACAAAGGTCCCTCTAGTTAAAGCTATGGTTTTTCCAGTGGTCATATATGGATGTGAGTGTTGGACCATAAAGAAAGCTGAGAGCTAAAGACTTGATGCTTTTGAACTGTGGTGTTGGAGAAGACTCTTGAGAGTCCATTGGACAGCAAATAGATCCAAAAAGTCAATTCTAAAGGATATCATTCCTGCATATTCACTGGAGGGATTGATGCTGAAACTGAACTCCAATACTTTGGCCACCTGATGCGAAAAACTGGCTTATTGAAAAAGACCCTGATGCTGTGAAAGATTGAAGGCAGGAGGAGAAGGGGACAACAGAGGATGAAATGGTTGGATGGCATTCATCAGCTCGATGTACATGTGTTTGAACAAGCCCCAGGCGCTGATGATGGACAGGGAAGCCTGGTGTGCTTCGGTGCTTGTGGTCACAAAGAGTCAGACACTACTGAGTGACTGAACTGAAATGAAAGGAATAAAGAACACAAGAAATGGTAAATATTTGGGAAATGGTATAATATAATTTTTCTAATTTTTAATTTCTCTAAAAATAATTGTTTAAACAAAAAATAGTAAATGTTATCTATAACTATGTAGATATGAAATGTATATACCACAATGTAGATGATTGAGAAAATGAACGTCTGTTGGTCAACATTCCTATACTATATTAAAGTGAAAGTGAAGTCGCTCAGTCATGTCCAACTCTTTGCAACCCCGTGGACTGTAGCCCGCCAGTCTCCTCTGTCCATAGGATTTTCCAGGCAAGAATACTGGAGTGGGTTGCCATTTCCTTCTTCAGGGGATCTTCCCAACCCAGGGATCGAACCCAGGTCTCCTGCATTGCAGGCAGACGCTTTATCCTCTGAGAATACAGGAGGGAAGCCCCTCCTATACTATATGTGCACTGTTAAATATTATGTGACTATAGACTATGATAAATTAAAATGTGTATTGGAATTTTCATGGTGGTCCAGTGGTTAGGACTCTGCACTTTCCCTGCATTCAATCCCTGGTCAGAGAAATATGATCCCACAAGCTGGCGGTAAGGCAGAAAAAAAAAAAAAAAAGGAAAAGAAAAGACCTAAGATGTATATAGTAAATGTATACAGTAAAACCCTAGAATAATAGTTGGGAAAAAAATACAAAGAGGTAATGTTAATAACTCAATAAAGAAGATAAAATGGAAACATAAAAATATTAAGTTAATTTTTAAGAAGATAGAGAAAGGGAAAAGGCCATTCTAATAATCCAGAATGGAGATGATATTTTCTTGGTGAGGTGTAGTTATATTGGATATTGTAATAAGTATTATTGTTTTGTCCAGGTCTCAGCCTATTAATAACTAAAGTCATACCGGGACTTGCCCTTGTCCTTGTGATTCTTTTATGACTGAAATTCACCCTTAGCAGTAAACATCAGGAAACTTTGGAAGAAACAAGTTTATTATACACGAATCTCGCAGATTACACAGTCTGTCTAGGGTCACACAACAAGGTTGCTGGTACAGAGAGAGAAGACATCTGCAGGTCTGGGCTTCTGCTTTTATTCGGGTCAAGGGTGCAGACCTAGAGTTTTCAGGGCTCACTCTTTATTGGTGAATTTAAAACACCATATTGGAAACTTAAAGGCCCAGGAAGAGAAAAAGCAAGTGGCCCAACTGTTTAGTTATAAAAATCAACCATGATCTCTAAAACAAGCGGTGGAGAGCAGCCCAGAGTTTAGTAACTTAACCATAGTTACAAAGCTAATAAGTGGGGTGCTGTTATTGAAACTGGATGATCTGACTTCTGAGTCCAAGCCTCATGATCTTCTAGAGTCCAGTTTTCTCTAATTTATTTTTCTGTTGTTTCCAGCCCTGACTCAGGCCAGCTGAATCTGGACTGTCATTATAGGATGGATCTATTCTTGACCATTTTGTGCATCACCTGGTTTTTTTGCTCAGAGTGAAAGCAGGGGGAAAGAACACAAACATAGAGTGATCCATCTTTATTCCTTACCTCTCAGCTCTGGTGAACAGACTGCCTCTGTTGACCTAGCTATGGAAGAGGCAAGTCTCATCCCAAGTGCAGATTTCATTGTTGGATCAGTTGGTTTCAAAGATCAGCTGGCCTGTTGCTGCTCAACACTTTTCCATGGCAATCACAGATGCTGGTTCTTAGGAGGGCAATGTCCCCAGCTCAAGTCACAATTAGAAAAGGATGTTGCTCATGAACCCAGGGTTTCTAGGCAACAGATAAAGAGCCAATTGAATGTTATTGGCTGCACATCCTGTCCTGCTGCTGTGTCCATGGCACTTATTATAGAGACTCTTGGCTACTTTTCTACATACCCATCTGCTAAGATGGCAGCATGCCCTCTTGTTCTGTATTTGGATCTCTACCCATGGCCATGACAGACTGCCAGGCTATGACAGACGCCTGCAGGTCAACATAAGTGTCAGATCTTTTTCTAGCTATGTCTCCTCTGGCAGCCACAGACCTTGTAAGACATGATGCACACCTGTTGAGTGTCATCTGCAGATGACTTGGCTATTTGGGAATGGGATTAGGAAATGGCAGCTGCCAAAAAGTCAGCCTTCACCACATGTGAAACTTGGGAGTGTCAACATCCCCCATATCTTGTGGGAGGACAGGAATATGTTAGAGGGCAGGAGGAAAGTTCAATACAGAAAGGGGTGCCAAGTGTTTATGAAACCTCAGATAAACACAGACCATGGAATAATAGATATCATTGTGAACATTCTCCAAAATGTGTAGCTTGATGGAATCAGAATCTGAAAAGGTTGAAAGGAGTCTGATGAACTCACGAGTCTTTATAATAGAAAAGTAGAAAATCTAAATTCTTATGTTTGAAACCTGTAAGAAATATTTCCCAGAAGCCTTAGTTCTAGGCATTTGAGCTCAGACAAGTGCACTTATATGTATTGCTTGTGAGCTTCTGTATTTTATTATAAGCTGTAGCAGTTATCTCAGTGGGGTGCAGAGGTACAGCATCCTCAGATGCTCTTTACTCTTATGGATCAAGAATTAGATAGGATGAAAAATTAGCTGATTTTTAAATCAAATGTTAATTCTGTGAAAATTCTGATATCAAAAACTTTAAATATTGACCAAGAATGCTATGGGTTGATATATTTATTTATTTATTTATTTTTATTTTATTTTTTTTTCTGTTGATGATTTTTATTGGAGGCAAATTATTTTACAATATTATATTGGTTGGTTTTGAAGACCATAAAGAACATAATTTGATGAAACACTGTAGTATTACATTGATTTGTGATATTTAATTCTTTTTTTGATGAATATTAGCACAAAAAATGTATCAGCATTTTTTGCATCAACATTTTTGACTTCTATATGCTGGATATTATGTATACATACACACACTTACTCTTTACACTAGCAGCTCTATGAGATAAATACCCTTACCCCCATTAATAATAACAATGTAGGATAATAATTATTATCACATAGTATGTTAGTATCAAATAATATATTAGTATTGCTAGTTCCAGTAACCTAAACTAATTTTGTGAGGTTATTTAACACTTTTGATCTCTAAACACTAATACTCTAAGTCTAGGAATAGTCAAGGGGTTTACAGAGTATATAGGTGGAGTACCAGGCAGACTTAAGGCGAATTTGTTTACAGTTCTGTTCTGGTAAAGACAAATATATTTTGTAGGTTTCTCAGTGAAAAGAGAGTTTTTGATTTTTTATACTTAAATATGTATTAGACTTTAAGCTATATATTTGCAAAAATCATTTTTATCTTGCTCATTATTATGACCCTAGCACAAATTTTATCTTGCTCATTATTATGACCCTAGCACAAAATTAGTTTAGGTGGGTTCAATCACCTCCAAATTTATTTGTGTAAAATTGATATGCTCATGAAGCAGATACACACATACACATTTGCCCCAGGAGAAGGTGCTGACAATAAATTCATTAAGAGGATAAGATCAAAGCAGACCATTAGCAGTATAAGAGAGAACAAAAGCATGAGCCCAGACTCTGCAATGAGGACAGAGAGCAAGAACTGACAGACTCGTGCCTTCTTAAGAAGGCTTGAACAAATCTATTTCCCCGTGAAATGGGTGTTATAACGGCAAACATGAGAGAGAAGGAGCAGTTTAGGGCCACTCCAACATATGCAGGGAGGCAGGATGATGTCTCGACAAGAGCATGAAATACTTAAAAATATTTTCTTAAAAGAAATGCTAAGCTCAAAACTCAGTCTCAGATCTGGAGGGCTCTTGGACAACTGTTAAGAATGTGGACAGCTGAGTCCTAACTGGCCTTGTTGGCCTTTTCTTCACTGCCATTTTTCTTCACTTTTCATCACTGCCATTTTCTTTGCTTCTGCAGAAACCTTCAATGCTCAGAACACAGTAAGTACTCAATGCATGCAGACTGATTAAGGAAATGAATGTGTTACCAAGTTTCTCCTGAGGCAATGACTTCTCAGAAATACTAACACCTTCTGCTGTGTAACAGGAAATTAAGACAGTGGCTTCCTCAGTAGACTTAGAGATTGTGGTTAGGGGCTATTCATTTTTTTTTAAAGGGTAGGATAGAAGCAAAATCAAATGATAGATGCCAAAAGAGATCTTATTTTCTACATTCTTGTGACATTTATTTCTCTGATTCTTTGGCATTGCATTAAAGTTCCTATTAGTTTCTGTGTTCATTACTGAGTTTTAAATGATAACATTCCAGGTGACATTTTCCTACTAGAAATGCTTTCCCACCTTATTTACATTTTCTTAATAATTAATGAAACTGCTAATAAAATAGCTTTATTTCCTAGTAAATAAGACTTTTAATTGAACTGTGATATATGTACCCTTCCAGGTTTTCCTTTTATTTATTCACATTTCTTTGTAACCTCCATATAACTGGCAGCCACCAAGAGCTGAAAGGACCAGAGTCATTCACTAGAAGTACTGGGTTGGTAAAAGTAGGAAAAAAAGGTTGTTCAAATTCTAAAGAAGGATTCTAAAAGTATCTTTATTTCTGTGCCTGGACTAATCTACTGTCTGCAGGGTAAATGTGACAGTTTTTGTTTTGCTTTGTAATGCAGTGTTAGTCACTCAGTCGTGTCCAGCTTTTTGTGTTCCCATAAACTGCAGCCTGCCAGGCTCCTCTGTCCATGGGATTCTCCAGGCAAGAATGCTGGAGTGGGTAGCCATTCTGACAAAAGCTTTGATTGCTGAAATATCCACTTCAAAGAGGCATTTACTTCAAAGATGGCTATCCTGAATAAACAAATTGTCAGCCACAGGTCTAGTTAAAGTGCCAGGTTGCCATTCCTGCCTGACCCATGGCTTTATTCTTTAGAGACATTGGTTGATTTAGATAACTGACCATTTGAGTCCTTTGTTTTTACTTCTCTCTCACTTTTATATTTTATTAAATTCCCACTTTTATATTTTACATTCACCAGTGAAGAGCAAGTCCATGAAACCCTAGGCTCCCTACCCTTGAATCCAATAAAAGTAGAACCCCAAGTTCCTTCTTTCTTTAGAAAGAGAAAACAAAACGTAGGCTCTGTCTCTGCTCTATCCACAACCTCTCCATATGCCCCTAGGAGTGCCTTTTATGCTCAAGCACTTTTAGGTAAGAAAACTTTTTTTCCCTCCAAAGTTTCCTAATGGTTAATGCTGAGGGCATCTTACAATCAAAATAAGAACTACAAAAGCATGTTCACTCACAGCATTTATGATAGGCTAGGACCAGCACACAATCCTGTCCCATTACTGAGTCAGATTCATTTCCTCTTCGCTATCTTTATTCATGTCACTTTCTACATCTGGATGAGCCAATTCTTAGTTATTATTCAGCACTGAATTCGGTTGCTCATGGTACTGTGAAAATTTCCAGGCTCTGAACAATCCGTATTGCATCATCACTTATCAAACATGGGTGGGCAAGCCATTGCATTATATTTACAATTCAATATAGTTAAGTGCTAGTATAGAGGGTTGGAAAAAGTGCTTTGGAAATAAAGCAGAGGTCCATCTTCCTTCCTCCTGCTTATCATTTTTGATACTTGCATCTGGTCTGTCATATCTCTTTCATTAAATTTAACTTTGGTAAATCAAAGTTTTGCTTTCATGACAAAAAAATATAGGAGGGACAAGAGTGAGAGGAATGGAAGGTGCAGATATAAGGTTAGTTACTGGCTAAGAAATGTCGTTAATCTGTTAGTCCAGCTAGGATTTAGGGACTAAGATAGTGGGTGGCTTCTGTTGTTTTTTTTTTTAATTCTGTTAGGGAAAAAGATGAAATCTAGCTCGTGTTAAGTACACTTGAATGTTAAACACAGCTGTGTGCACATCTACCCACCTACCACATCCCCCGCCCCTTGCAAACACACACATTTTGAATGGCAAAGAATCACTGTGTGGGTTTGGGCCTTATAAAGTGAAAAAAAATCCATATAGGTCCCCAGACATCACTAATTTATCATATTAGCTGAGTCTTGGTGTTTCACTTCTTCATCGCCATTAAAGAAAAAGGGAAGAAAAGTGGTTCATCATGATGTGTGGAAAGGACATACCAGAGAGAATCAGGGTAACTGCTCTTGAGACTTCCAGAAAACTAGGTGACTTTCTGTGGTTCCTTTCTTCAACACCTGCTTGCCACAAAACGAACTGTGTAGCTAATAAAACAATGCTGGCATGAATGGGAACATTTATGATAACAGTGGTTCTATGGAATGGTTTGCTGGGATGGAAAATCAAGAACCCCCTGTTTTGCGGTTATGTTATTACAACTTTTATTTGAGGAAGAGATGAGCTCCTGAGGTCAAAGGACTATGGTGGAATGATTTTCATGGGTGGTCAGAGAGGTACAGGTGGGAAAAGTCCTCTTAGGGGTGTAGTTTTCAACAGATTAACTGTGGTACAAAGATGCCAGACAAACTCTTCATTATTGGGCCAGCTGTCAAATTTTAATTGTGTAAAATTTTCCTTGGGAGGAACTAAGTACACATAGTATTGGCTTGACTTACAGCAGGTGGAATGTTGAACTGAGGACTCTGTGTAAGCTTTTGTTTAGATGAGTCCTTGTTGCTAGATGGCAAGAAGAGTGGTATGAAATAGAAATGGCTTATTTCCCTGGTGGTTCAGATGGTAAAGAATCTACCCACATGGGTTCAATCCCTGGGTTGGGAAGATCCCCTGGAGGAGGACATGGGAACCTTCTCTAGTATTCTTACCTGGAGAATCCCCATGGACAGAGGAGCCTGGCAGACTGCAGATCATGGGATTGCAAAGAGTCGGACACGACTGCGTGACTATGCACAGAAGGGATCCCATCAAGTAAAGGAAGCAATATAGGCAAATATTCAACTCAATAATGACAGAGTGCTGAAAGGGGACTGAGAAATAGTGGAATACCTGTGAATAAAATGTAATCTTCAAGTATGGATTCAATTCTAGAATTTAAAGTGTGGCCAAGAATATAAGAGATTGGAATCACTCTCTCAGCTTTCATGGAGACTTTGTGAGGTGGAGAAGTTAGCTTTAGGAAGGTGTATGGACATACAGGAGAAGGCAATGGCAAGCCACTCCAGTACTCTTGCCTAGAAAATCCCATGGACGGAGGAGCCTGGTAGGCTGCAGTCCATGTGGTCGCTACAAGTCAGACATGACTGAGCAACTTCACTTTCACACATTGGAGAAGGAAATGGCAACCCACTCCAGCGTTCTTGCCTCGAGAATCCCAGGGATAGGGGAGCCTGGCGGGCTGGCGTCTATGGGGTCACACAGAGTCGGACACGACTGAAGTGACTTAGCAGCAGCAGCATGGCCATACAAGATTATGATCATGGGTCATGTTCCTTTATCACATATAATGTGTAATAAGATGAGGCCTCCTATTGTTCTCCATTGCATGGCCACCAGAGCTCTTGCCAGTGAGTAATCTGGTCATCAGGAAGCCAGGCCAGGTAGGGTATGACTTGGTGCAAATTCATGATGTCCATTCAATTTTTCATTCAAGAAATACATAGTGATTTAAGTATTAGGATATGGGACAGAGCGTCACTTTAAATATGCTAGAGAAAACAGATGATTAATCACTAGGTACTCTGTTATAAATATTGTATGAGGAGGTAAATCTATGATTCTATGACATTTCACAGAAGGATGCCTGACCATACTAACAGTATGGTGGATGTCAGAGAAGTCTGCAAAGGAGAGGATTTTAAAAGGAAACAAAGGTGAAAAAATTAGCAGGAAAGGTCTTTGCGACCCCATGGACTGCAGCCTCCCAGGCTCCTCCATCCATGGGATTTTCCAGGCAAGAGTAATGGAGTGGGTTGCCATTTCCTTCTCCAGGGGATCTTCCCGACTCAGGGATTGAACCTAGGTCTCTCACATTGCAGGCAGACGCTTTACCCTCTAAGCCACCAGGGAAGCCCTTTATAAATACTATATGAGGAGGTAAATCTATGATTCTATGACACTTCACAGAAGGATGCCTGACCATACTAACAGAATGGTGGATGTCAGAGAAGTCTGCAAAGGAGAAGATTTTAAAAGGAAACAAAGGTGAATAAGTTAGCAGGGAAGATTGAAGGTTTGGGTGCAGTATGGAAGAAGCCTTGTTATAGAATGGAATATTCCAGACAGAGGGAAAATTAACATATATACCCTATTAATGGGCAAGTTTCATTATCCTCTCCAGAGAATAGCAATTTAAAAAAATGTTTACAGTATGACTTTCTTGTTGTTTAGTCACTAAGTCATGTCTGATTCTTTTGTGACCCCATGGATTTTAGCCCCCCAAGTCTTCTCTATCCATGGGATTTCCCAGGCAAGAATACTAGAGTGGGTTGCCATTTCCTTCCCCAAGGGATCTTCCCGACCCAGGGATTGAACCTGAGTCTCTTGCATTAGCAGGCAGGTTCTTTACCCCTGAGCCGGAGGGAAGCCCACAGTATGACTAGGTACATAGTTTGCCTTATGACATGTATAAGACTGATTTGATTATAATTTATTTTATCTCCTTGATTGATTATAAAAATTCTTATTCTTCTAATTATCCAAAAGATGACTCTTTTAAGCTTGGCTTTGTATAAAGGAGTGAAAGCAATTAGTAGATTAGATAGTTTTGCCTTGTCCAATAATCAAAAACAGCTGAGAATCATGCTAAATCAAAATCAAGAATACATTGTCTTAAAAGGTTGGGTAAATCTGATTTTGTGTAATGGTGTGAAATTAGCACTGGAGTTGGGAAATCTGGGTTCAAATCCCAGATAATCTCCATGATTTCAGACAAATATATGATCTCTCTATGAATTACATTATATTATCCCTATTTTGAATAAAAAGAGAGCTAAACTGACAAAACACTTTCCAGTTTTAACATCAAATATGTCAGTTCAGTCACCTTGTGATGACTTCATCTACCAACATTAAAAAAATCTGTTTTCCCTTAAACAATAAATGTGGATGATTCATGGGGTCGCGGAGAGTCGGACACAACTGAGCGACTGAACTGAACTGAACTGAAAGATAGAAAAGTAGGTATAGTGTGATGGATAATTTTCTAGGTTTTGAAAATGAATTGTCTGAACTCAGGCCTTACTAACTTTGGGGACCTACCCTTTAATATCCTAAAGGTAGTGATAATGGAAATACCTTATATTATAGGGCTTGTGAGGATAAATGTACTAATGCATGTAATGCTTTTATCCAAGTACCTAGTACATAGTAAGCGCTCAATAAATGTCCTTTTTAAGTGCTAGCCATATTTCTGGAGCTATTTACTAAATATTTGAGATTGGGATTAAATGAATACTTTAATAAAACTGGCAAAAGTTTTTAAAATGGAAAGTAATGAGTTGGTTTTAACTCATTACTTTGGGTTTTAACCCAACATTTATGTGGTGAATACAAGAAAAGTCTCAGTCCTTGTCTTCCAATGTGAGGGAAACAGTTTAGGAAAAGATGCTGGGAGCGATTAGGGGTGGGAGGAGACGGGGACGACAGAGAATGAGGTGGCTGGATCGCATCACCAACTCGATGGACATGAGTTTGAGTGAACTCTTGGAGTTGGTGATGGACAGGGAGGCCTGGCGTGCTGTGGTTCATGGGGTCGCTAAGAGTCGGACACGACTGAGCGACTGAACTGAACTGAACTGATATAACAAAACTATAATAAATGAGGAAGTCTGGAAACATTTTTATACTCAAAATGTCAGTGACTAGTCATGAAAGAGGGGACAAATCCCTTGAAATTTGAGATAAATATAATATGACTTGTGACAGAAGGATGCTCATGTAGCATCTACAATCTAAGGGCCAACTCTTCTTTCTCTATTTTTGCTTATTATTACTTATATTAATGGGAATCTCCTTAAAGCCTGATTTGTTTTTCCAGGAAAGTCTAACAGAGTCTAGATTATTTTGCATTAGAAAGTGAGAAGATGTGTGGTCTGTTTGTTTTGGGGAATGGGGCAGGCTTGAAGATCAAAATCTCTGCTCTTGATTGAGGTGCCACTATAATAAGCAAGTCTCTGGACCACATCAAGTGTGTTGCTAGAGTGGAAAATCAAAATCATAATCACAAAGTGGTTGAGATCATAATTGGAAACATCGTGCCAAGAAAGGTATAGATACAAGAAGGAGGAGAAACAAAAAGTTGACCCAGGAGGGTAGGGAATATGGAAGACAACATTGATTAATTAAGCATGGTGATTAAGAAAGAGCTCTGTTGTCCCAACTGATCAGGATTCAAATTTGTGATGTCACAAATGTGAGGCATTTGTGGGAGCTCAGTCAATTGTGAAGGAAATCAACCCTGAATATTAACTGGAATGACTGATGTGGCCTGGTTCCAAATTGGAAAAGGAGTACGTCAAGGCTGTATATTGGCACCCAGCTTATTTAACTTATATGCAGAGTACATCATGCAAAATTGCCAGGACTGGATGAAGCACAAGCTGGAATCAAGATTGCTGAGAGAAATATTAATAAACTCAGATATGCATATGATACTGCATATCATGGCAGAAAGTGAAGAACTAAAGAGACTCTTGATGAAAGTGAAAGAGGAGAGTGAAAAAGCTGGCTTAAAACTCAACATTCAGAAAACTAAGATCATGGCATCCAGTCCCATCGCTTCATGGCAAATAGATGGGGAAACAATGGAAACAGTGAGAGACTTTTATTTCTTGTGCTCCGTAATCACTGCAGACGGTGACTACAGCCATGAAATTAAAAGATGCTTGCTCCTTTCCCTAGAAGAAAAGCTATGACCAACCTCAGTTCAGTTCAGTTGCTCAGTTGTGTCTGACTCTTTGTGACCCCATGGACTGCACCACGCAAGGCTTTCCTATACATCATCAACTCCCAGAGTTTACGCACACTCATTTCCACTGAGTTGGTGATGCCATCCAACCATCTCATCCTCTGTAGTCCCCTTCTCCAGCCTTCAGTCTTTCTCAGCATCAGGGTCTTTTCAAATCAGTCAGTTCTTTGCATCAGGTGGCCAAAGTATTAGAGTTTCAGCTTTAGCCTCAGTCCTTCCAATGTATATTCAGGACTGATTTCCTTTAGGATGGACTGATGTGATATCCTTGCAGGCCAAGGGACTCTCAAGAGTCTTCTCCAACACCACAGTTCAAAAGCATCAATTCTTTGGCATTCAGCTGGCTTTATAGTCCAACTCTCACATCCATACATGACCACTGGAAAAACTATAGCTCTGACTAGACAGACCTTTATTGGCAAAGTAATGTCTCTGCTTTTTAATATGCTGTATAGTTTGGTCATAGCTTTTCTTTCAAGGAGCAAGTGTCTTTTAATTTCATGGCTGCAGTCACCACCTGCCATGATTTTGGAACCCCCAAGAATAAAGTCTGTCACTGTTTCCATTGTTTCCCTATCTATTTGCAATGAAATGATGGGACTGGATGCCATGATCTTTGTTTTTTGAATGTTGAGTTTTAAGCCAGGTTTTTCACTCTTCTCTTTCACTTTCATCAAGAGGCTCTTTAGTTCTTCTTCACTTTCTGCCATAAGGGTGGTGTCCTATGCATATCTGAGGTTATATGACCAACCTAGACAGTGTATTAAAAAGCAGAGATATAGCTTCAATGACAAAGGTCCATCTAGTCAAAGCTATGATTTTTCCAGTAGTCATACATGGATGTGAGAGTTGAACCATAGAGAAAGCTTAGCACTGAAGAATTGATGCTTTTGACCTATGGTGTTGGAGAAGACTCTTGAGAGTCCCTTGGTCTGCAAGGAGATGCAACAAGTCAATGCTAAAGGAAATTAGTCCTGAATATTCATTGGAAGCACTGATGCTGAAGTTGAAGCTCCAATATTTTAGCCACATGCTTCAAATAACTGACTCATTGGAAAAGACCCTGATGCTGGGAAAGATTGAAGGCAGGAGAAGGAGATGACGGAGGGTGAGATGTTTCGATGGTATCACTGACTCAAGGGACATGAGTTTGAGCAAGCTCCGGGAGTTGGTGATGGACAGGGGAGCCTGGGGTGCTTCAGTCCATGAGGTCGCATAGAGTTGGACATGACTGAGTGACTGAACAACAAAGTTCTCTTTAAGCCTAGTTTCTAATTTTTTTAAAAAAGTGATTGTACAGGTTGACTCAGAGTCCTTGCCGTTCAACAGACATTGGCACTGAGGAAATGCTCATTTACTAATACTTGGAAGAATATATACTGGAATCTGAAGCATGTGAATTGTAGGCATACACTGAGGACAGGATTTGAAAAAGTGCTTTGTGAAAAGACTGGGGTGTTATGTTTTTTTATAATAATGTAGGAAAAGGAAATGACTTGAACCTTGTCCTTTTATTAAAGGGTGAGGAGTTCATACGTGGTTCTCTTGAAATTAGGGAGCCTTGGGGGGGAGATTTGGGATAATTAATAAAGCTGAACTGTGTTCAGGGATGTGTGGCATTTGCTTGGCATAAAAGGCTTTTGTAAAGGTCTGTTTGATAGGAAGGAAAAAGTGGAGCAAGGGAATAGCAGAGCAGATATAAAGAATGAAGGAGGAAAAAGATGAAGTGTAAAGTGTAAGTAAATGCTACTTATGTATAAGCTTCTTCCCAATTTAGTTCTTCAAAATAAAGCACTTGATTATGTCTCAGAAAAACTGAGACAGGCTATTTCATTTTTCTAGGGAAACAATAACAATACCTTATGGTATAATCATCATTACCTTTTATGTGAGAATAATTTTAGCCTGACAGGAGAAGGGATTAACCCCCAAAATAGTGTCGTTCTATGGACTCTGATAGGCAATTAATTAATGGCAAATGTGGCAGTAGTGGCATAGCTATAAAAACAAATTACTACTGGGTGTAAGAGAACATAGTTTTAAAAAATGTATATTCTTTTGCCATAATATACAATCTAAACTTCATGACAAGGAAAGTGAGGCAGAATTATAATACAGTTCTCACAGTAGTTATGTTGGCTTGTGGCTTATGAAAGTCACTCAGTGAGTGTCCAAATCCATGGAATTCTCTAGGCCAGAATACTGAAGTGGACAGCCTTTATCTTCTACAGGAGACCTTCCCAACCCAGGGATCAAACCCAGGTCTCTTGCATTGCAGGCAGATTCTTTACCAGCTGAGCCACAAAGGAAGCCCAAGAATACTGGAGTGATTAGCCTATCCCTTCTCCAGCTGATCTTCCCGACCCAGGACTCGAACTTGGATCTCCTGCCTTGCAGGTGAATTCTTTATCAACTGAGTTATCAGGGAAGAAATTATGTTAAATAGTTATTAAGTTAATAGTTTTAAGTAGTTATGTTAGTTATGTTAGGGTGGTAGAATTGCTTTTTTCTTGATGTCTAAGTTTTTCTGATATGTGTCTCTTTTTTTGTAATAGAATTATAATGCTCGTTCTACAACTGACTAACCTTAATACCTTCAATAAGTTATTTATTTTTTCTAAGCCTTAATTTAGTGATTAAAAAATGAAAATAATAGTGACTCCCTCATAAAACTGTTTTGAGCAGTAGATGAAGGGATGCCTATTAAAACCTTGAGCATAATAGCTGGCATCAGTAAGTACTGAAGGTATGCTGTTTTCATAATGCATCTTTAGTAGTAAAGGACAAAAGTCTTGAGGTAAAATAGCAGATTACACAGTACAATTAAATTAATGTAATTTGTTCATTCACTTTTTTTATAAGTTCTTTCAAGAAGTATTTATTAGGCATCTATTATTTTATAGTATTATTTTAGGTGATAGGGGTATTCAGTTCAGTTTAGTCACTCAGTCGTGTCCAACTCTGCGACCCCATGAACCGCAGCACGCCAGGCCTCCCTGTCCATCACCAACTCCTGGAGTCCACCCAAACCAATGTCCATTGAGTCTGTGATGCCATCCAACCATCTCAGCCTCTGTCATCCCCTTCTCCTCCTTCCCTCAATCTTTCCCAGCATCAGGGTCTTTTCAAATGAGTCAACTCTTCTCATCAGGTGGCCAAAATATTGGAGTTTCAGCTTCAACATCAGTCATTCCAATGAACACCCAGGACTGATCTCTTTTAGGATGGACTGGTTGGATCTCCTTGAAGTCCAGGGGACTCTCAAGAGTCTTCAACACCACAGTTCAAAACCATCAATTCTTTGGCACTCAGCTTTCTTTATAGTCCAACTCTCACATCCATACATGACCACTGGAAAAACCATAGCCTTGACTAGATGGACCTTTGTTGGCAAAGTAATGTCTCTGCTTTTTAATATGCTGTCTAGGTTGGTCATAACTTTCCTTCCAAGGAGTAAGCATCTTTTAATTTCATGGCTGCAATCACCATCTGCAGTGATTTTGGAGCCCAGAAAAATAAAGTCAGCCACTGTTTCCCCACATATTTTCCATGAAGTGATGGGACGGGATGCCATGATCTTAGGTTTCTGAATATTGAGCTTTAAGCCAACTTTTTCACTCTCCTCTTTCACTTTCATCAAGAGGCTCATTAGTTCTTCTTCACTTTCTGCCATAAGAGTGGTGTCATCTGCGTATCTGAGGTTATTGATATTTCTCCCGGCAATCTTGATTCCAGCTTGTGCTTCCTCCAGCCCAGCATTCCTCATGATGTACTCTGCATAGAAGTTAAATAAGCAGGGACAATATACAGCCTTGACGTACTCCTTTTCCTATTTGGAACCAGTCTGTTGTTCCATGTCCAGTTCTAACTGTTGCTTCCTGACCTGCATACAGGTTTCTCAAGAGGCAGGTCAGGTGGTCTGGTATTCCCATCTCTTTCAGACTTTTGCACAGTTTATTGTGATCTACACAGTCAAAGGCTTTGGCATAGTCAATAAAGCAAAAATAGATGTTTTTCTGGAACTCTCTTGCTTTCTCCATGATCCAGCGGATGTTGGCAATTTGATCTTTGGTTCCTCTGCGTTTTCTAAAACCATCTTGAACATCTGGAAGTTCACGGTTCACGATAGGGATATTAAAATATTTTAAAAGCAGACAAAAACCCTTGCCCTCGTGAAACTTAGATTCCTTATAAATTTATTTGAATGCACATACATTCAATAAAATGGAAATAAACAAAAATAAAGTTTACAAAACCAAGCCTCAGGGAACATGTCCCACTATGGGAAATAAATTGGGGTGTGAGGGATTTTCTTGGCACTTCTCAGGACATGTGATTGACAATCGGTTTCCATAGGTCACAAGAGGAATCATCTCTCATGACATACAGATTTATGACATACACACTTAGCTATACAGTGTGCTAAGTGTTTAAAACATGTGTCTGAGATGCTGACATATTTCAACTGGGCTTGAAATTCTGTAACAATGCTTCATTTTTCCTTGCATCGAATAGTTTCTAGGTAATTTAAAATCTTTCTGACTCTCCTAAATTCTGTTTAAGCAATGTGTTATCACTATAAGGAGAAAAGTGGGGAGGGTGGAAGACCATCAATAAACAAGAATAAGGAGTAATGAATCAGAAGTGGCACAAATGGGTGAAAGGAGCTCAAATTAAAAGAAGCAATACAGATGCCAAGCCTGAAAAAGGGAGGCCAAAGATTTACACTTTAGAGGTTTTTAAAAAACCTAATTACAAACTACAAATTTTAATTGGAGCTAATTGGATTGGGTACTTGAACGAAAGAAACAGGGGAGGGAAAAAAAAACCTTTTAGTTTTCCTCTGCTATCAAACACACTAGCAGATGATGAAGGAGATGCTGTTAATCATGTCAAAATCTCCGGTTTCCCTCACTGAATCCTAGGATGTCAGAGTGAAAGGGTTTAACACTATCATTTGTTAAATGGTGGCATTAAAAATAAGGATTGATCAGTGACATGCTCAAGGTCATCCACAGTGCCAATCAGTGGAAGGACTTGTGTCTGGTTTACCAAGTTAGAACTTTACCATGTACATACCATTGTATTAATGATGTGTCGCTGTAGAAACAAGCAGAAGAGATTTTAAAGCCATCCAGGAACCATATATGCTTATTAATAACTGTTTCGATCAAAGAATCACATAATTAAAATAAAAATTGGAAGGAAAAATAGCAGCCGGGCACTCCTTGTGAGAATGAGAAATGGTTATAAAGAAATGAGAGAGAGCAATGAGGCTGGCCTTTGATTATAAAAGTTAATGGGAGATTCAGCTTGCTTTTATTCCGAAGGTGTCCTCAGATTTCTCTGTTTTCCTCTGTGAAGGACATAGTATGCTGAATTGCATAATGACTGTTTAGCAAAGTGATTCACCCTCTCTGTTTTGGTGTAAAGAAAAAATAATTATTTTGCCAAAAGACACTAATAAAATTCAGTGGAAGAAAGGAAAGTCTTTCTAATAAGTCACATTTAAATAATTAGATAGCCAGTTGAAAAATAAACTTTGACACCTACTTCACACCATATATGGAAATTAATTTGAGATAGATCATAGATCTAAATGTGAGAGCTGGAGGAAAATATAGGAAAATGTCCTTGTGACATTAGCATGTGAAAGTGAAAAAAATTTGTTGTTGTTGTTGTTGTTAGGTTTCTTTCTTTCTTTTTTTAAATTTTTTTTATTGGAGGCTAATTACTTTACAATATTATATTGGTTGGTTTTGCCATACATTGACATGAATCCGCCCCGGGTGTACATGTGTTCCCCCTCCTGGACCCCCCTCCCACCTCCCTCCTCCCCATATCCTCCCTCTGGGTCACCCCTGTGCACCAGCCCTGAGCATCCTGTATCATGCGTCGAACCTGGACTGGTGATTCGTTTCATATAATATACATGTTTCAATACCATTCTCCCAAATCATCCCACCCTCACCCTCTCCCACAGAGTCCCATGACTGTTCTATACACCTGTGTCTCTTTTGCTGCCTCGTATACAGGGTTAAGGTTACCCTCTTTCTAAATTCCATATATATGCATTAGTATTGGTGTTTTTCTTTCTGGCTTACTTCACTCTGTATAATAGGCTCCAGTTTCATCCACCTCATTACAACTGATTCAAATGTATTCTTTTTAATAACTGAGTAATACTCCATTGTGTATATGTACCAAAGCTTTCTTATCCAGATGGACATCTAGGTTGCTTCCATGTCCTTGCTATTATAAACAGTCCTGCAATGAACATTGGAGTACATGTGTCTCTTTCAATTCTGAAGTGGCTCAGTTGAGTCTGATTCTTTGCGACCCCATGGAGTTCTCCAGGCCAGAATACTGGAGTGGGTAACCTTTCCCTTCTCCAGGGGATCTTCCCAGCCCAGGGATCGAACCCAGGTCTCCCACATTGCAGGCGGATACTTTACCAGCTGAGCCACAAGATATTAAGCACCGAGAATAAAAAATGACAAATTTGACTTCATCAAAGTTAAAAACTAGTGCTCATCAAAAAGCAATGGTGAAATAGAGAAAAGTCAAACTAAACATTGGGTGAAAATATTCATAATAAAGTACACAATACTGACAAAGAACTCATATTCAAGAAATATATAGAATTCCTATGAATCAATAAAAGACACCATCCCTACACTCAGTAGCAGAAGACACTTCAAAAAAAGTATATTCAAATGAACCATAGACTTATGAAGAAACTGTTTGACACTGTTACTCATGAGTGAATTGACAATTAAAAACAAAATATCACTATACTTCTATCAGAGTATAGTGCTTTTAAAAATTAAAAACAAACAAAAACCCCCAAAACGCTAATGTTACTGAATGTTGAAGCAACTGAAACACACATTCCTCTTGAAATGCACTTCTCTTTTTTTTTCTCTCCATAAAACTTTATTTTTATTTATTTTTTTAATTGGAGGCAAATTACTTTAATATATTGGTTGGTTTTACCATACATTGACACGAATCCGCCCCGGGTGTACATTTGTTTCCCTTTCTTGAACCCCCCTCCCACCTGCCTCTTCCCCATATCTTCCCTCCAGGTCATCCCCGTGCACCAGCCCCAAGCATCCTGTATCATGCGTCGAACCTGGACTGGTGATTCATTTCACATATGATAATATACATGCTACAATGCCATTCTCCCAAATCATCCCACCTTCACTCTCTCCCACAGAGTCCTAAAGACTGTTCTATACATCTGTGTCTCTTTTGCTGTCTCGTATACAGGGTTATCATTTCCATCTTTCTAAATTCCATATATATGCATTAGTATACTGTATTGGTATTTTTCTTTCTGTCTTACTTCTCTTAAACAGTTCTAATATTTTGGAAATTTTTCTCATGGTTTCTAATAAAGTTAAAAATAACACTCACCATTCTATGACCCAGCCATTCACCACTTAGATATATATATCTAAGAGAAAAAAGCTGATATGTCCACAAAAATATTTGTACAAAATATTCATAACAGTTTTCTTTGTAATAACCCTAAGAAGAAAACAACCTATTTATCAATAAGAGAATGAATGATACAAAAACGTAACAAAGCTAACATGGATGAATATCAGAAACATTAATTTGAGCACAGTAAGTCAGACACAAAACAGTGCATATTATATGGTTATGCTTATTTGAATTTTAAGGACAAAGGAAAAACTAATGTATGGTGATAGAAATTAGAGTAGTGATTTCCTTTGTCTGATTTGGTTGTAGTCATGTTGCCTGGGATGGGCAGGAGGGAGCTTTCCGGGAGATAAATGTGGTATAAATCTTGACCTCGGTAATGGCCATGTAGTGCATACAGAGATAAAAATTTGTAGAGAAGTATGTGGAACAGATTCTTGCATTAGACTACAAGTAAATTATACCTCAATTTAAAAATAATTAAAATAGAGAATCAAAAGGAAAATTTGAAATGGTATAACGGAGATCATGGCAGCTTTTTGACCCTTTTTTCTGCCAGACTTTGGAGAAATTTCCCTCTGCCTCGTTCCTTCCTGCTTTCCCTTTCACCTCCTCTCCTCCTCCCTTTCCTTTCTCTCTCCCCAACTTTTCTTCTGCCTTTCTTTATAAGATGCTTATATAGGTGAGCTTTCATCCATTGGCTGAACCCAATTAAGGAGAAGAAGGTGACATAAAAGAGAATAAACTAGGCAGGTTTACCATGTATTGTCCAAAGCAGGACACTTCTGAGAATGTAAAGATGCTCTAAAATAACTATAAACATACATATATATTTTAACTTTATTGTAGTATAGCTGATTTACTGCTGCTGCTGCTAAGTCACTTCAGTCGTGTCCGACTTTGTGTGACCCTGCCAGGAGCCAGCGAGGGAAATCCTACCCGTGGCAAAGGTCAACTGGCGAAGAGGCCTGACGGTCAAAGGCTAATCAGGACTCGAGGAACCCCCTGGACTTACCTGAGCATCTACCCCAAAGAAAATCGGAGTCTGACTGCTTTACTATCTTACGCCTCTTACCAAGTCCTCTAATACTTACGGGGGCTTCCCCCCAACCACCTTTCTCTGAAAACATTAATTCAGAGCTGTAGTTTAAAAGTTCTCCTTGGCTTAATAGGAGTGTTCCAATCCAAGCCCCTCTGATAGTTTTCTAACTTGCATGACAAGTTTGTCCGGGCTCTTACAACTACGAATGTGACTGTTTATAGCCTCCCAGCCATGCAAGGACAGAAAGCCTAATATTCTAAAATACAGAAATCTGTTGAAGAAGTTAAAATCAATAGAACAGTACTAAAAAAGATTTCATTGTTGAATCAATGCTTGCTGCAAAGTTTCCTCTATCTATTGTATCCTTGGAAATATATTAATCACATATAGAGAATATAAGTAGTAGCCTTTGATTTAACCACATCAGATCTTAAGTTAATAAATTCCTTTCTTGTAGCTCACTACACCTGTACCTTATAGGAATGTAACCTTGTCATGTGTATAGCACCTGACTTTAGGAAAATCATCTTAAAAGAATGTAAGACTTTTTCTAGCTAACTAACCTTTGTTAGGAGAGAGGGCCATAAACTGTTAGCAGGCCCCCTGGCCAGAAGATGATGTAAACCACCTAAAACTTTTGTATATCACGAGACACACAAAAATGAGCCCTGATCCTGATAAGGGTCAAAACTGCTGACCCCGCATGATTTTGGCGTGACTCTATACCTCCCTTTCTCTGTTTCTTATGTGCACAACTAAGGGTATAAAAGCAGCACTGGAAAATAAAGTTTTGGCCCTTGCTCACTGAAGCTTGGTCTCCCCATGTCGTTCTTTCTCTTTTTCCGTCCTTTTCTCTATTCTCCTTTTTCTGATTGAGATCCTTGGAGCGCTGGGCCCTCTGAGTTTACTTATCTGCCTGGGCTTCTAAGACCCACTCGAGGGGGTGCCCTGGTGGGGTACCTCCAGTGATTCGAGAGGGCGCCTGCGGCCTACGTAAACAGAGCAAACCCCGTGCTGGGGTTTTATTGGTTTCCAGCATAAACCAAGGAATCATCAGCCCCTGTCTCTCTCTCTCTCTTTCTCTCTCTCTCTCTCTGACGCCGACGCCGTTCATCCCTAGGATACCCTGGGCCATATCGAGGCTGGTCCCCAATATGACCCCATAGACGGAAGCCCACAGGCTCTCCCGTCCCTAGGATTCTCCAGGCAAGAACACTGGAGTGGGTTGCCATTTCCTTCGCCAATATGTGAAAGTGAAAGTGAAGTCGCTCAGTCGTGTCCGACCCTTAGCGACCCCAGGGACTGCAGCTTACCAGGCTCCTCCATCCACAGGATTTTCTAGGCAAGAGTACTGGAGTGGGTTGCCATTGCCTTCTCCGAGATGATTTACTATGTTGTATTAATTTCGGGTGTATAGTATGGTGATTCAGTTTTATATATGTGCATGTGTGTATATTTTTTTTCAGATTATTTTTCCCTTATATTTTATTATAAAATATTAAGTATAGTTCCTTGTGCTATGTAGTATGTCCTTGTTGGTTATCCATTTTATATATAGAGTGTTATCTATCTATATACACATATGTCAAAAATACCTGTTATTACTCCCCAAATTGCATAATAATGCTTAAAACTATTTTCAAATTAGCTAGAAATAGATATTATTGATTGTTAAAACAAATACCACTCAACCCTTTATTATGTTGACTGAGCATTAAAAAATTAGGCAAGCATAATAATTAGCACATTTTCACATGCTTGAATTGGTTTAGCGGCTATATCTATCTTTAATATTGTATCACTGATATTTATCTGAACAATGTATTTTAATGTGGACTGATTTATTGAAGTTTTGGTGAAATTGCCTACAATCTTTAACATTGAGCCACCTGGGAAGCATGTTTGAAAGAGTGAACATCTTCAATTGACTCTTCAGTGGATTGTAATTTGAGAGAAAATAATCTCTAGACTGTGTATGATAATCTGGTAGGCTTTATAGAACAAATGCCTCTAAATGAAGTCTATTCTCAATTAAGATTTTTGTTTCATATTGACATGTATAAATCTGTCCAATGTTTTCACTGTACTTTCTTTGTGTTTTCATTCACAGCATTTATCCTCCTCACATATTTTTACAGGACAGTTATCTAATTACTTTTCTCTGTGGTGGTTTTTCCAAATTTCATCAAAATTACATATATAACATGACAGGGTTTCTTAGTTTCATTCCAACATGGTACAGAATTTATCACATATAGTTGAAAGTGAGAGTACCATCAAAAGACTTTCTCTAAAAATCAGATATATTAAAGTGCAATTATAGAATTTCAAAATTATGTTTGTAAACCATTTTAGATCTTATTACTTTGTTCTGTTCTTATTGTGTAGCGTTGTTTTGTGCTCCATTTTTTGAACATTTTCATTAAAAATTTCAAACAGATTTTAAGAGGTACTAATATTTAGAGGATTTTCTTTAACAAAAAGTTAAATAATTCTAAAAATCTTATGCTTATTTAGAAAATTATTCTTAAAAAGTTATACTTTTCTAAAATTCAATTGATGGAACACAGTATAGAGAACAAGCATGATCTGCCATCTTAAAGCATTGTTTTTTATATACGATATCAAACTTTTCTTTAAAATGTTGCAGTTTAACTACTGTGTATTACCATTTCTCTATGTAGGTGTAAATATATATATATACACACACAAATGTGAATTATGTTTTTAGTACAACTAATTGCAAGTAGATTTCTATTCCGTAGCTCTCTAAGAACATTGTTTTTATCATAACATTGTGATCCACCAAAGTGTCTATTCATGTCATCCTAATAACAATACTTTTCTTCAATATTTTACTTTCAAATTGAGTTTGTAATAGTATTTAAAGTTATGTCAGATGTTTTATCTTTGATGGAATGAACTCTAAATAGCGTCACTATGATTCTATGAATTGATTGAAATAATTAAAATATTGGACTTAAGTGATTTTTCTAATTCAAGTATTTGATGATTCAAATATAAAACTGTCATCATATAAAACTCTTTGCAAAGTTCTTCTGCTAATAGAGTTCAGTTCAGTTCAGTTCAGTTCAGTCGCTCAGTCGTGTCCGACTCTCCGCGACCCCATGAATCACAGCACGCCAGGCCTCCCTGTCCATCACCAACTCCCGGAGTACACTCAAACTCATGTCCACAGAGTCGGTGATGGCATCCAGCCATCTCATTCTCCATCGTCCCCTTCTCCTCCCGCCCCCAACCTTTCCCAGCATCAGAGTCTTTTCCAGTGAGTCAACTCATCGCATGAGGTGGCCAAAGTATTGCAGTTTCAGCTTTAGCATCAGTCCCTCCAATGAACACCCAGGATTGATCTCCTTTAGAATAGACTGGTTGGATCTCCTTGCAGTATAAGGGACTCTCAAGAGTCTTCTCCAACACCACAGTTCAAAAGCATCGATTCTTCGGCGATCAGCCTTCTTCACAGTCCAACTCTCACATCCATACATGACCACGGGAAAAACCATTGCCTTGACTAGACGGACCTTGGTTGGCAAAGTAATGTCTCTGCTTTTTAATATACTATCAAGGTTGGTCATAACTTTCCTTCCAAGGAGCAAGCGTCTTTTAATTTCATGGCTGCAATCAGCATCTGCAGTGATTTTGGAGCCCAAAAAAATAAAGTCTGACACTTTTTCCATGGGGATGGTCTTGGTCCCTGTCTCCTGTACAATGTCACGAACCTCCGTCCAGAGTTCATCAGGCACTCTATCAATCAGATCTAGTCCCTTAAATCTATTTCTCACTTCCACTGTATAATCATAAGGGATTTGATTGAGGTCATATCTGTATGGTCTAGTGGTTTTCCCTACTTTCTTCAATTTAAGTCTGAATTTGGCAATAAGGAGTTCATGATCTGAGCCACAGTCAGCTCCTGGTCTTGTTTTTGCTAACTGTATACAGCTTCTCCATCTTTGGTTGCAAAGAATATAATCAATCTGATTTCGGTGTTGACCATCTATAGCACACTGCTATCCTTTATTTTTTTATATGTCCAAAATACTTGCAATTGAAAATTAGCAAATGTAATTTTAAAGAACAGCCATTTGATCTAATCAAACAGTCATGCTTCACACAGCATTATGTAAATACAAAGTTGCCAATGTTAAATTGTCATTTTCAGGCACATTTTTTTTAATGACTAACTTTTGAAGTATAGACATCTGTATTTCTTCTACAGATTTATGTCTTCATATGGTCACTGATGTCACTCTGGCCTCCATGATAGATGGCAAACATTGACAAATATTTTACACAAGTAACATAAACACCAGGCTTCCCCAGTGGCTCAGAGGTAAAGAATCTGCCTGCAAGGCAAGAGACCAAGAGACATGGATTCAGTCTCTGGGTCGGGAAGATGCCCTAGAAGAGGAAATGACAATTCACTCCAGTACTCTTGTCTGAAAAATCCCATGGACAGAGGAGCCTGGCAAGGCTACAGTCTATGGGGTTGCAAAGAGTTGGACACGACTGAACACCCACTTATGCACAACATAAAAATGAATTTTTGTGAGAAAAGAAAACTCAGTTCTTATGCTTTTTATAGATACTTTTTCATTTTTAAACTCATTTCTGCCAAGGCATTTATTATAAACTAAAGTATTACTTAAAATCAGACAAACAGTTTTAGATCTGTACCATATAGAGCTGTTTTCACAAGAGCATTCTGAATACTCTCGTCTATGGCAGGATTGCTCAGCCTTTATATCCCATGCATATTGTATGTACAAGTCAACCATAGTATCTTTTGATTCTCACTAACCCCACTAGATTAATATATATTTTGCATGCTATGGCACAGTTAAATAAGCTAATGTGTTGAGTAGCTAGCAGCTATCACAGACTTAAATAATTGTCCCCTATTACCTTAAACTGAAGGAGTTAGCTATGCCTGGCTGCTTAGGTCTGGGACCACTTTATTTTATGAATGACTGTCCTCTATGCTCTTCTTGAAATGGAGCTCCTGAAAGTGATCATGAAACCAGAGAGGGATTACCACTTAGATTTAAGCTGAGAGTACCAAGTGGAGGGAGGTCTGCCAAATCCATTTCAGTGTACTTTCATACAGTTATTAATAATGAAACTTCATAAAAGTTGAGAACTATGGACAAATCTTTAACTGGATAGGAAGTCAGACACACCAGTGGGGACTGTTTCAGGTAAGCTGGGACTTAACGGTTACCGTAGGTCAGGGGCCCAGGTCAAGGTGCAATGTTTATCACCTTTAGAGTTGCCTGGGAATATACTGAGCCAAGGAGGACAGATTAAAGCATAGTGAAGGGGAGGAGCAAACTGACTGGGGTGGCTCGAACTTGCATCAAGCTGTAAGAAGGCTGATAAGTATGGGAATAGGCTTTGTGATCAGTATCCAGTTCAGGGAAAGGCTGAGGATGTGTCGTGAGGAGTATGTGGCAGGGCATGTGAGACTGGAAGCTAAATACATGAACGCTAAGCTTGAGGTAGAATATAATAAGCTTTAACAATAAGCAACGGAGAAGGCAATGGCAAGCCACTCCAGTACTCTTGCCTAGAAAATCCCATGGATGGAGGAGCCTGGTAGGCTGTAGTCCATGGGGTCGCTAAGGGTCGGACACGACTGAGCGACTTCACTTTCACTTTTCACTTTCACACATTGGAGAAGGAAATGGCAACCCACTCCGGTGTTCTTGCCTGGAGAATCCCAGGGACGGGGGAGCCTGGTGGGCTTCCGTCTATGGGGTCGCACAGAGTCGGACACGACTGAGGTGACTTAGCAGCAGCAGCAGCAGCAACAATAAGCAAATAGCTCACTTATTGAAATCTTACATGGACCAGACACTCTTCTAGGTCTCTAGTTGACATGACTTCTGGGTGAGATTTGTATTGATTTTTCCATGACACAGATGAAAAATCTAGAAGTCAAGGAGTAAGAAAAAGCATGAGTTGAAACCCACATCTGTTTTTGCTCCAAAACACACATTCTTTCTACCATGCCTGTCTAACAACAACCTATTTCTTCTACGTGGAATTACAATACTTAGGTTTTATGATTTGAAAGCAATCTTGAGCTTCCCATCCCATTATCTTTATACTCCTTCTCAAATTTGACCTTTACATTAACTTAGGTTGGATTCAAAGTTGAGTCACTTGAATATATAGGAATCGTGATTGCTTACACCTTTAGAATCTGCACCTGTTTCACACTAACTCCCTAAATCCATCCTGAGATCCCTTGATCTACTGCAATCTACTTCAGTCTATTTCCACCTGATGTCTGGATGTACCGTCTGTCAGTCCCTGTTCCACTACCTAGCTCCCTTCTCTTGTGTTCTGCACCAAAGAAATCCAAGTTTCCTTCTTAAACTTTGGCTTTTAAAATTTTTGTTAAAACTAAAATTGAATCCTAATTATTGGACTCTTGTACAGACCCTTTGTGCTGTTGTTCAATCACTAAGTCATGTCCAACTCTTTGCAACCCTGTGGACTATAACACACCAGGCTTTCCTGTCCTTCACTGTCTCCCAGAATTTGCTCAAACCCATGTCCATTGAGTTAGCGATGCCATCCAACCATATCATCCACTGTCACCCCCTTCTCCTGCCCTCAATCTTTCCCAGCATCAGGATTTTCAAAGAGTTGACTCTTTGCATCAGGTGGCCATAATATTGGAGCTTCATCATCAGTCCTTCCAGTGAATATTCAGAGTTGATTTGCTTTAATATTTACTGTTCCATTTAAGAGAATTCTTTTTCCTCCCTCAAATGACATAGACAAAGCATCTTTAACAAGACAACAAAAGGGATTCTTAACCTATTAATGGTTTTCGACCTGAGCTTAACTTTGTCCTATTCCTGAAATATCAGATTTACTTCATTGTTAATCTCTCATTTATTGCTTTACATTTATTGGAACTTGGTATTACTTTTCTGAATATTAATAAGACTTCCCCTTGATAATATGTTTATTTTCTCCTTGAAACCCCTATAAATTGGCACCTCCTTATAGGTAGCGTATTCACACAATTTGCTTCAGCCTCACAGACCCAATGGTCCCAGACTAAATACAACATGATTCAAACTTGAGAGCTCTAATTGAGTGGCTATCCATAATTTTTTGACTTTAACATGAAGAAAATTAAAATTCAAACACTACCCTTGCCCCAGATAGGTTCAACTTGGTTATATCTGCCTGTATCTAATGGCCTGGGGAAAGTGTGCCTATATAGAACACGTCGGAGGTTGCAGCTTAGGCCTTGTATGTGTCCTCATAAAGAAAATTAATGAAACTATAAACTTTTAGGGCCAATGACCTGGCAGACGGCAGATAGAATTCATTCTCCTCAAAGGCTGAGTGATGATATTATTAAACAACATCTGGCAGAGACTTAAAATATCTGCACCCTTCTTTAAGTCCTCATTAACTATGGAGGAAAAGCATTTTCTCATTTATAAATTTCAGTAGGAATAACTACCTCGATGCACTTCAGGGCCAGTGTGGTGGGCTGGGAGACAGATGGACAGCAGGAAAAATCTGCATCTGCCCAGTTGGGGGACTACATGGCCTCTTGCCTAAAGGAAAGATAAAGAAAAGATGGAAATGGTCCACGTGAACAATTCAGAGCCTCACCTTGGCCATTTCTCTGTTTCAAGGGTAGAAACAACTACACTCTTCTATAATCACTTGCATTATCACTCATTGCTTACTCTTTTTGTTATAGAATAGTTGCTCAACTTTGGACAGCATTTTGCAATTTCTTTGCACTGGTGTTTAAGTACATAAAAAACCTAATATATTTTAAGTAATATATACAATTTATATATATGTTATAATGTATATAATTATATATAATTTAATCAAGGATGACTCTTTGTTGTGAAAGGCAGCCCTGTGTATTATGTTTAGCATCATCTCTAACATGTATCCACTAGATGCCTGTAGCCTACTCTCTCCCCAGTTTTGACAACCAAAAATGTCTCCAGGCATTGTCATGTGTCCTTGGGGCAAAATCCTTCTTGATTTTGAAACACTGTACTAAAATATACCTAAATTCCCTTCCTCGTTGTATATTCTGTCATCTTCTGTTGCCTGGAGAGATATATTTTGCTTTTTCAATAGATAAGAACAGTTTCTAGAAATATAGTTCAGGAGAACAAGGTGAAGAGGGGAACAGTTGACCTGAGCTTGTAAATAATAATTTATGTTTCTTTGGGAAATACAGATTTGGGCATTTGGTTATTTATATTTTATTTTAATTTTGAACTTTATTTATTTATTTTTGCATGTTTTATTTATTTATTTTTTTTAAATTTTATTTTTATTGGAAGCTAATTATTTTACAATATTATATTGGTTGGTTTTGCCATACATTGACATGAATCCACCCCGGGTGTACATGAGTTCCCCCTCCCGAACCCCCCTCCCACCTCCCTCCTCCCCTTATCCTCCCTCTGGGTCATCCCTGTGCACCAGCCCCGAGCATCCTGTAACATGCATCGACCCTGAACTGGCGATTCATTTCGCATATGATAATATACATGTTTCAATGCCATTCTCCCAAACCATCCCACCCTCACCCTCTCCCACAGAGTCCCAAAGACTGTTCTATACATCTGTGTCTCTTTTGCTGTCTCGTATACAGGGTTATCATTTGCATCTTTCTAAATTCCATATATATGTGTTAGTATATTGTATTGGTGTTTTTCTTTCTGGCTTACTTCACTCTGTATAATAGGCTTAAGTTTCATCCACCTCATTAGAACTGGTTCAAATGCATTCTTTTTAATGGCTGAGTAATACTCCATTGTGTATATGTACCAAAGCTTTCTTATCCATTCGTCTGCAGATGGACATCTAGGTTGCTTCCATGTCCTTGCTATTATAAACAGTCCTGCAATGAACATTGGAGTACATGTGTCTCTTTCAATTTTGGTTTCCTCGGTGTGTATGCCCAGGAGTGCGATTGCTGGATCATATGGCAGTTCTATTTCCAGTCTTTTGAGGAATCTCCACACTGTTCTCCATAGTGGCTGTACTAGTTTGCATTCCCACCAACAGTCTGTTTATCTTGGCTGCACTGCATGGCTTGTGGGATCTTAGTTCCCTGACCAGAGATCAAACTCAGGCCCCCTGGCAGTGGAAGCGTGCAGTCCTAAACACTGGACTTCCAGGAAATTCCTGGTTCTTTTTCATATGAAGTTTATTTTCTTATTTACAAAGTAGTATTGTTTACTACTGTATTAAACTGCAGAAAAATATGAATAATGAAGTCAATCTTACCCAAATAACCAAGGAAATTCACTTCAACATTCTGGCATGTTTCTGAGAATTTTTTTTCAAGAATGACTTAAGTTCTTCAATAAAAAGGTTGCAATCATATTTATTAGACTTTTCAACTTTTTGATAAACTTGCCTGAGAATGATTTTTAGGGGAAATTTTTCACACAGTATTAATCTCATTGAACAAGATACGTTAGCTTCATTTTAGTGTCATTGTGAAAGGAGTTCCAAATACTTCCACTTTGGCAGATTCAGTGCTGTGCTGGCTTAATCTCTATAGAAGTCACTGCCAGCAACACTGTTCTAATGATTTGGATGTTACATTTCTGCATACCCCCATAGGAACTTTGTCCAGGCTTTCTTTACACATTTTCTCACTTGTGTGTTACTGTTTTGGCTTTCTGGTCACTCAAGTTAAGTGAGTGGCGTAGTCTTAGCTCTTGTATATTTGAGAATATCTTTTTTCTGTTATCAATGTGTAAGACATAAATTGGCTGACTGTAGTCTCTGAAGATCACATTATTTCCATTCTCAAATTCTCTATAAATTACTTCATTGTTTTCTGACATTAAGCATCTTAAGATGGGAGCTGAGCCAAGTGCGGTTCTTGGTTCTTTTTAGATTAACTGCTTTTTCTGCTTAAATGCTTAGAGGATTTTCTTTATTCATCTAATTCAGAGATTTTTCCAGGATATGTCTAGATAGGCATTGTGCCTTATTAATTTTTCTTGTAAAATATTGAGTTCTGTATATATAGATTTTAGGGCTTCCCAGGTGGCACTAATAGTAAAGAACCTGCCTGCCAATGCAGGAGATAAAAGAGACATGGGTTCCATCCCTGGGTCGGGAAGACCCCCTAGGTCGGGAAGGAGGGCATAGCAACCCACTCCAGGATTCTTGCCTAGAGAATCCCATGGCAGAGGAGCCTGGCAGGCTGCAGTCCATAGGGTTGCAAAGAGTCAGACATGACTGAAGCAATTTAGCACCTATATAGGTTTTATTTTGCTTTTAACCTGAGAAAGTTCTCTTCAGTTGTAAGCAGAATGATAGGTTTTTTTCTTTTGCTCCATCGCTTTGAATTTCTCCCTCAAAATGCTGTTCTAATTACTTAGCCTAGAATGTGGAGGTGGGTGGTGAGAGGAGAATTAGGATGACTCTGTGTGTCAGTTTCTTCAGCTTAGTCCTAGTTTATGTCAGTTCAGTTCAGTCGCTCAGTCGTGTCCGACTCTTTGGGACCCCACGAATCACAGCATGCCAGGCCTCGCTGTCCATCACCAACTCCCAGAGTTCACGCAAACTCATGTCCATTGAGTCAGTGATGCCATCCAGTCATCTCATTCTCTGTCGTCCCCTTCTCCTCCTGCCCCCAATCCTTCCCAGCTTCTGGTGTAAATATCAACTGAAATATCCATATGCTCTCTCAAAAGTGACCAGTATGGACCGTGTTCATTGCTGGTGGCTGCTCACCCTGGGCTGGATATGACTCTTCATTCTATGGGTGGTGAAACTCTGTCCTTCCTGCCGTATGGCAGCCACCTGGTAGGAAATCATCCCCTGAAGGCAAAGTGAGGGCATGTTGACACTCCTGAAGGAGAGAAAATTGATAGGAATCCCTGGCTCTCCTCTCCTCTGAGCCATTCTTTCCCTTCATGGTAGAGGAAACCCTATTGAGTATGTCTTTGTGATTCATTAATCCTCTCACACATTTGGAACTACAATACACAGAATGATTGAAAATGAAACCATAGGAAAAAAGGTGAAGCAGGCAAATAACGGCAAACTAAGTTTGGTATGATTGTAATATCAAATAAACAGAAAGAACCTAAGGCAAAAAAATGCCAGGCATCAGTGAAAATTAATACATAGAGATAAAGATCTGGAGAAGGGAATGATAACCCACCCCAGTATTCTTGCCTGGAGAATTCCATGGACAGAGGAGCCTGGTGGGCTACAGTCCAAGGGGTCACGAAGAGTCAAACACGGCTGAGTGACTAACACAGAGAAAAATCAGAATATCTAAAGTTCTTGAATACCTATGCAGCTAACAGTAGAGTCTCAAAACATTCAAAGTTACACTTTAGATAATACTTGGGAAGATATAGATAAAATACTAGGTATAGTTGAAAGATTTCAACTATTCCTGGCAACCCACTCCAGTACTCTTGCCTAGAAAATTCCATGGATGGAGGAGCCTGGTGGGCTACAGTCCATGGGGTCGCAAACAGTTGGACATGACTGAGCGAATTCACTTTCACTTTCTTTCAAAAAATTAAGTCAAGATGACAAAAATAATAAACATGCATCAACTCTGTGTAAAATGTGCCTGTAGAATTTTATACCGACAAACACAGACTACCCATTTTCCTGAATACATATGCCAAAGTCACATTATATTTGTACTAATGTCTGTCCTAAGATAATCTAATGTCTTATATTGGGTCCCTTGGTAACAGAATCCGAGGTAGAGTTTTATCTAGAATATTTACAGGGATGTGCTCTTAAGAGAGATTCCTGCACATAAATGAGAACTGCAGGATTAGGCAGACGGAAGCTGACTCACAGTAAGGTTGTAGGTGAAGCTCAGCCAACCTTACTGGGAGCTCGGGGGTTGGGAAGGACTTTCAGAATTTTTCCAAATTCATCTAAGAGGACTCATGTCAGTTTAGTAAACTACCTGCAAGTTGCACCAGAGAAGGAACATCACCTTGCTCGAGACATTTCACTGCATCTGAGGGTGATTTCCAGTGTGGGATACCCTGGAAGCCATGGACAGCTGATATTCCCAGCAGCTTTTGCATAGGTGAGTCAACCCTGAAGAAATCTGGACAGAGAACAATAGTATTCATCACATTAGATCACAAAGGAAAACTCATACATTTAAAAGAATTGGTATTATACGGCTTACGTTCTCTGTTAGCAAGACAAAAATGCATTAATATTAGAAATCAGTAACCGAGGAATATCTTAAAAGTCCATATGCTTTGAAAGTTAAAACAAGTGGTAAAATTATCACTTGGTTAAAGAGGAAATAAGGAAGATAAAATAACAAAATACTTAGAACTGGATGATAGTAAAAGTACCATGTGTGGAAATTTGCAAGATGACTGTGAAGCTGTATTTGGTTAAAAAAAGAGTCAAAGCTGTGACTATGTTTATGAGGAAAGAGCCATGACTTCAGAAAAAGAAGCTAGAACAATTGTCTAAGAATAGACATAATGATTCCCAGGTGGTGCTAGTGGTAAAATATCTGCCTGGCAAGGCAGGAGACTTAAGAGACATGGGTTTGAACCCTGGGTTGGGAGGATCCCTGGGAGGAGGAATGGCAGTACTCTTGCCTGGGAAATCCCATGGACAGAGGAGCTTGGCGGGCTACAGTCCATAGGGTTGTAAAGGTTTGGACACGACTAAACAGATAGACAGGCTTCCCTGATAGCTCAGATGGTAAAGAATCCGCCTGCAATGCAGGAGACCCTGGTTGAATTCCTGGGTTGGGAAGATCCCCTGGAGAAGGGATAGGCTACCCACTCCAGTATTCTTGAGCTTCGCTTGTGGCTCAGCTGGTAAAGAATCTGCCTGCAGTGAAGGAGACCTGGGTTTGATCTCTGGGTTGGGAAGATCAGACAGATATAGAGAATCAGAAAAGAAAGAAATTGTAAAGTTAATGGTAAAAAAGTAAATAGGAAATACAAATAGATAAATAATAAAACCAAAGCATACTTTTCTAAAAGTATAACATGGTTGATAAAGCTGAGGTAAGACTGAGGGAAAAAAAATAGGACCAGAGGAGATAATATCTGTTTAAAAAAATACAGGATGACAGAGCAAGGAATAACAGTATCTATTTTAAGAGATTAATCACTGTAAAATTATTATTACAAAGCATTAGTCAGTACATTTGAGAGATAAAATGGACAAAAAATAAAAAATGGAATAATTGACAGAAGGGAAAATAGAAAAAGAGAACACTGGAAATGAAATTATAACACCTTCTCCACAAAAACCTTCATACACAAAAGTTAGAGAATTAATATTTATCTAATACAAGTTGTTCCAGAAAATAAAAATAGGAAAGTTATCTAAGATATCTTATGAGGTTAACATAATCTTGATCCTAAAGTTGAGTGAGGACAATATGAGAAAAAAGATAACTAAAAGAATAAATTTACTTTTAAATGTATCTGCAAATATATTAAGCAAAATATTATAAGACCAAACCAACTAGCCTAAAATTAATATACTTATTAAGTAAGTATATAAAGATGACTCAGCTTTAGAAAATCTATCAAGTTCCAAACAAGCCAAAGTACAACAGAAGGAGTTCCCCATCTCATAGCACAAAAGTCAACAATATGTGTTTGCATGCCAAGTCGCTTCAATTGTGTCCGACTGTGTGACCCTATGGACTGCAACCTGCCAAGCTCTTCTGTTCATGGGATTCTCCAGGCAGGAAAACTGTGAGATGAGAAGACATGAAGGACAGAATAAAAAAGGCCAACATACATCTAACAGAAATTCAAGAGAGAGAGAATGTGGAAGAGGCAACATTTTTGGAGATGATAATTGAAAGATTGTTAAAAAGATATGTATCCTCAATTTGAAAATTATATTGAAGTTTTAGAAAGATGAGAAAAATGTAATTTAGGCAATTCATAGTAAAACTTCAAAAACCAAAGGTAAGAGGTAATTGGTAAAAACAGGAAAGGCCAGTTACCTACTAAGGAATAAAATTTTATTTTCTTCAGTAAAAACTGATGCCAGAAGATAGTAAAAGAAGATCTTTATATATTAATGGGACATTAGCCAACTAGAATATAGTACTCAGCTAAACTTCATCTTTAAGAGTAATGGTGGTGTGATAAAGATATATTTAGATGCAGACAGTATTTCTCTCATTCTCAGACCACAGTTGACAAAGACCAAGTATTTCTCAGGACTCTCTAATAAGAGAATGGCATTCATGATAGTACTTAAGTATTGGTTTTAACATTTTATTTTTTCCAAAGTTCCTACAGAATCATTTCATATTATGTTACTTTATTATCCAGATTCATCTAAGAAACTGTATTGACTTTAATAAATTCCTCTCCAGCAGCTGTCTTTTAAGATCAATAAAATAGAAACAGGGAAACTTCAATGGTCTTTGCATGAACATATATTTCAGTCCTCAGCATTTCTCACTGCTTAATTACTAACGCTGTCAATTGCTTGCCTACCCCACTGATCTTACCTCTTTCCCTTTTGCTCATTATGCTCTGTTAAGCCTTCCTGCTGTTTCATCTTAGATCCGTTGTCTCTGCCTGGAATCCTCTCTCCACTGTCTTGCAAGGCAAATCTGAATTTATTTCCAATCTTGTCATGGAACTTTCTGCTTTCTTCCTTAGAAATGTAGTCCTTGTCCACTCTAACTGGAGTAGCCACTCAGTATTTTTTCAATTACCATAACTTGTCTATCTTTCCATTGAAACTCCGTGACAATAGGTACCCTGTCTATTGGTTTACCGTGATGTCTATAAAATATAGAATAATGTTAGATTCATAGTAAGTAGTCCACAGTTATTTTCTGACTACATTAATTAATGAACAACTTAGGAAACTGCATTCAAGTACAGGACTAATAAAAAGTTGACTTCTAATACATAAAGAACTTCACATTTATTACCACATTTAGTCCTTATGACAATTCTTAGGAATAGGCACAACGAATAAAGTGAAAAAAGACCACACTGGTTGGCAGCAAGATTAATTATCCTCATTTTGCTGAAGAGAAAACCAAGAGTGTAAGTGGTTAATAGTTTACTACAAGGCAAAAAAAGAAGAGAAGTGAAAGGCAAAGGAGAAAAGGAAATATATACCCATTTGAATGCAGAGTTCCAGCGATTAGCAAGGAGAAAGCCTCCCTCAGCAATCAATGCATAGAAATCGAGGAAAACAATTCAATGGGAATGTCTAGAGAACTCCTAAGAAAGTTAGAGATACCAAAGGAAGATTTTATGCAAAGATGGGAACAATAAAGGAAAGAAATGGTATGGACCTAACAGCAGCAGAAGATATTAAGAAGAGGGGGCAAGAATACAAACAAGAACTGTACAAAAAAGATTTATGACCCAGATAATCACGATGGTGTGATCACTCACCTCGAGCCACACATCCTGGAATGTGAAGTCAAGTGGGCCTTAGAGAGCATCACTACAAACAAAACTAATGGAGTTGATGGAATTCAGGTGAGGTATTTCAAATCCTAAAAGATGCTGCTGGGAAAGTGCTACACTCAGTATACCAACAAATTTGGAAAACTCAGCAGTGCCCACAGAACTGGAAAAGGGCAGTCTTCATTCCAATCCCAAAGAAAGGCAATGCCAAAGAATGCTCAAACTACCGCACAATTGAACTCATCTCACACGCTAGTAAAGTAATGCTCAAAATTCTCCAAGCCAGGCTTCAGCAGTACATGAACTGTGAACTTCCAGATGTTCAAGCAGGTTTTAGAAAAGGCAGAGAAGCCAGAGATCAAATTGCCAACATCCAATGGATCATCAAAAAAGCAAGAGTGTTCCAGAAAAACATCTATTTCTGCTTTACTGACTATGCCAAAGCCTTTGACTGTGTGGATCACAACAAACTGTGGACAATTCTGAAAGAGATGGGAATACCAAACCACCTGACCTGCCTCTTGAGAAACCTGTATGCAGGTCAGGAAGCAACAGTTAGAACTGGACATGGAACAACAGATTGGTTCCAAATCAGGAAAGGAGTCCATCAAGGCTATGTATTGTTACCATGCTTATTTAACTTATATGCAGAGTACACCATGAGAAATGCTGGACTGGATGAAGCAAAAGCTGGAATCAAGATTTCCAGGAAAAATATCAATAACCCCAGATATTCAGATGACACCACACTTATGGCAGAAAACAAAGAAGGACTAAAGAGCCTCTTGATGAAAGTGAAAGAGGAGAGTGAAAAAGTTGGTTTAAAACTCAACATTCAGAAAACTAAGATCATGGCATCTGGTACCATCACTTCATGGCAAATAGATGGGGAAACCATGGAAACAGTGACAGACTTTATTTTTCTGGGGTCCAAAATCACTGAGGATAGTGATTGCAGCCATGAAATTAAAAGACACTTGTTCTTGGAAGAAAAGCTGTGACCAAACTAGACAGCATATTAAAAAGCAGAGACATTACTTTGCCAAAAAAAGTCTATCTGCTCAAAGCTATGGTTTTTCCAGTAGTTGTGTATGGATGTGAAAGCTGGACTATAAAGAAAGCTGAGCGCTGAAGACTTGATGCTTTTGAACTGTGATGTTGGAGAAGACTCTTGAGAGTCCCTTGGACTGCAAGGAGATCCAACCAGTCCATCCTAAAGGAAATCAGTCCTGAATATTCTTTGGAAGGACTGATGCTGTAGCTGAAATTCGAATACTTTGGCCACCTGATGTGAAGAACTGACGGATTTGAAAAGACCCTGATTCTGGGAAGGATTGAAGGGGGAGAAGGGGATGATAGAAGATGAGATGGTTGGATGGCATCACCGACTCAATGGACATGAGTTTGAGTAAACTCCAGGAGATGGTGATAGATAGGGAGGCCTGGCGTGCTGCAGTGCATGGGGTCACATAGAGTCGGACACGACTGAGTGACTGAACTCAACTGAACAAGGCAAATAAATGTCCATGTCTAATTCCTGGAACCTGTGAATATGTTGCCTTACATGAAGAAGAGGATCTTTGCTAATAAGATAAAAGTTAAAGACCTTGAAATGAGGTCCTTATCCTGGATGATCTACATGGTTCTGTCTAATTTCACCTTTCCCAGATGAGATCAGGGTCAGAGGGAATGTTAATGGGGAAGAATGGTTATTGTTATTCAGTCACTCAGTCATGTCCAACTCTTTGTGACCCCATGGACTGCAGTATGCCAGGCTTCTCTGTCTTCCCTGTCTTCCCTGGTTGGAAAGATACAAAGTTGCTGGTTTTGAGAATGGAGAAAAGGCACCACAAGAAAAAGAAGCTGGTAAAGTCAATGTAATGGATTCTCCTCTAGAGCCTCCAAAAAGAACATAGCCATGCTCAGATCTTGATTTTAGCCCAATGAGACCTGTATCAGCCTTGCATCCTGCAGAATTATAGGATAATAAATTTATGTTGTCTTAAGACATTTATTGCTGTTCAGTCGCTCAGTCATGTCCAACTCTTTGTGACCCCGTGGACTGCAGCACACCAGGCTTCCTAGTCCTCATCATCTCCCAGAGCTTGCTCAAACTCACGTCCACCGAGTCATTGATGCCATCCAACTATCTTATCTGTCATCCCCTTCTTCTCCTGCTTTCAATCTCTCCCAGGATCAGTCTTTTCTAATGAGTCAGTTTTTCCCATAAGATGGCCAAAGTATTGGAGCTTCAGCATCAGTCCTTCTAATGAATATTCAGGTTTGATAAGTTTGTGTTAATTTGTTACAGCCGCAATAGGAAACTGATACATCGCTGAAACTGCATTCAGATCAGCTGACTCCTACTTTGGATTTCTTCGCACTACACTACACATCATCTTTTTGTTTTGTTTTTCCCAAACTTTAAGCTGTTTATTTTGTATTAGAGTATAGCTGACGATAAGGGTGAAAGAGGAGAGTGAAAAAGCTGACTTAAAACCCAACATTCAAAAAACTACGATCATGGTATCTGGTCCCATCACTCATGGCAAATATATGGGGAAAAAGTGAAAACAGTGACAGATTTTATTTTCTTGGACTCCAAAATCACTGCGGATAGTGACTACAGACATAAAATTAAAAGACGCTTGCTCCTTAGAAGAAAAGCAATGGCAAACCTAGACAGTGTATTAATAAGCAGAGACACCATTTTTCTGACAAAGGTCCATATAGTCAAAACTATGATTTTTCCAGTAGTCCTGTATGGATATGAGAGTTGGACCATAAAGAAGGCTGACCATTGAAGAATTGATGCTTTCAAATTGTGGTGCTGGAGAAGACTCTTGAGATTCCCTTGGACAGCAAGGAGATCCACCCAGTCAATCCTAAAGGAAATCAACTCTAAATATTTATTGGAAGGACTGATGCTGAAGCTGACATCCCAATACTACCACCTGATGTGATGAGCTGACTCGTGGGAAAAGACCCTGATGCTGTGAAAGATGGAAGGCAGGAGATGTCTGTCCCTGTACGGTCAGGCCAGGACTGTTATAGCACTTTGGAAATATTTTCAAGTCTCAGTACATGAGCGTTTTCCATTTGAAAAGCTATCTCCCCATAAATGATTGTATTTTTTGTGTGTGCACAGAGTCTGTTTGAGGGTGAATAGCTTACTGAGCTCACTGGACAGGATGTGGGTCTCATGCCATCACTGTTTTATCATTTAGGAGTATGTTCTGTGCTTCTCTTGCATGGTTTTGCTACTGAGCAAGCCTGCTAGATTTTGTGGTTAAGCAAACCTACTTTCTGGAGTAATTGTTAACTTACAGGAGTTTCCCATATTTTTCTATTTATAATCTCCTGGGATTAACTATTTAATCACCTGTTTTGTCCTTCATTCTGTTCCTGTAAGTTTCAGGTTAACAGTGAAGGGCCTCAGCCGTACGTATACATGAATCCTTTCTTTCCCAACCCACACCCTCTCCCCGCCCCAACACACATCATCATCATCTTTAGGGATTCAAAATTCTTCTAAACTCAATGGCAAACAGATTAAGTATGGACTGAGCAATTCCATGATAGGGAAATGTCTCCTAAATCAGAGAAACTGCAGTATACATATATAAAATGTATGTGGCACATTCTTTAAACTGAGAGCTCTTTTTTCTTTAATTTCCAAAAAAGATAATAACATCATGAAGCAGGGCTATATAGAGCATCTAAGGAGGAGACAGGAAACTTAGCAATGTGATTTGAAAATCTCATTATATTCATCATAATGAGAAAAGAGTTCCATGCTTGTTATAATCTATGTCACTGTAATATAATATATAGCATTGTTCTGGAGAGCAATTCAATGCAGCCAAATAGCACTTAAAATTTTTTTTTCAGGTGTTTTCTTGCAGTTTCATGAAGCTTATAGAAGACAGGCTAACCCAATAAGGAAAAGGGGAAAGAATAAAATGAATGAAGGTCAAAAGGGTTGGAAAATGTTAAATTCAAAGTATCTATAGATATGGAGCAATGCATGGAGCAATGCATGAGTATTTTGGGTAAGGATGAATATGAAAGGGCTGCTTTGTAGATTACCATATTTCTGAAATAAAGCAGTTAACATGGTCTTCAGAGGATTTTATTTTAAAAAGTAAAATTATCATTAAGAGAGCTCCTAAAGAGATATGTAAATTAAATTACATTTAACTATGTGAATTATTTCATTGAAATATATAGCTATTACTCAATGATAGAAATGTTTAAATCCTTAAAACAGGGGCTATTATAAAAAATCATGAAATGCAATCATATTAAAATGACAAGTGATTTTGTGAACTGGGGTTTCTTCAGTATTTATATATTTTAATACATGTGCATACCACCATCCCTTATCAGGAGATATGATGGTAGTGTTGGTGTTAGAAATTATTTTTAAAATTATTATTTAAAAACACTTCAGGATAAACAGTTCAGTTTGTATGTATACAAGTTAGCTCATACCTGCAGCTTAGTGATCATTAGTTAAATTGTAAAAAAAAGACTCCCTGGAGGTGTGTTTAATTGGAACCTAGGGCACCTTACTCATAAATATACACTGTTGAGTATGATGTTTTTAGTACATGACAATAGTGTTATCAAAATAAGTACAAGAAGGTTTATTAACTATCAAAATAAATGTTAAAAATATCTTTTTATTGGGGAAATAAGTGGTGTTGACATGAGTGTTGATATCAATGGCATGTTTCAGCCATTTGGATGAATTTGTATATTCATACTAAACCCAAATTAGTTTCTAGTTTCGATATAGCAAGTGATATACAAAATGCCTGTATTCTTTTATGAATATCTTGATTCTAATACTGTGCTGGCCTCTGAGATTACAGAGATGAGTAAACCATACATATTGTATGTAAGGAACTCGTTGTCCAATATAGCAAGTATTTGGAGGGGAAATAACATAGAATATCCAGCCTTAACTTGATAAGTGCATTTCCTCAAATAGACACTCTTATGAAAAAGTAAGGTATCATTAGAAGGTTACTGAATGCAAGTCTGCATTGAATGACTTTCCTCATATTCCAGAATTCAGCCTTTATTTTTCTTTAAGAGTTGCAATTTAATGTCAAATAGTGGTGCTTGTCTGTTCCAGCTGGAATAAGAATGGAAACACTTATGGACACTGTTAGATTTAGGAAGCTTCTGGATGGTTTGGGATAGGAGCCTGTGCTATTTTCAAGTCAGTGGAAGTTGTATCCAGGGAACACTGGAGACAAGTATCCACAGTTTACCCCTGCAGTATCTTCAAGATGGGGTTGCCTATAGTATCTCTTCCCAATCTCCTATCTCTTTCCCCACACCAAGATGAAATGTTAACTTGCCTTCTATCCAGTTAGAAGAATGAAGAGTATGTGAAGAAACTCACTTTTAACAGAGCACTACCCCATTTCTAGTTATTGCAGGGCAGTGCATATTGAATTGTAATGCAAATATAGAATAATAGCGCAATGGGAATAGAGTATAGTTAGGTTAGAACACAGTTCCATAGAGAAGAAACTCCCTAGCTCTGTCTGCAGGAGGGGAAGCCCACAGAAGGGGGTTGCATTTGAGTTTGAACTTGATATACGAATAGGTGTAGAGTAGGCAGAAGATGGGAGAATACAGGAAAGAAAGCTTATTACAGGCAGAAGGAGCATCACACAAAAGCTCTGATGTGGCTAGAGCACAGACTGTCAGGGGAGAAATGTGTTTGTTTGTGTGTTTTGGAGGAGAAAGGGTAGTTTAAGCAGTAAACGCAGGTTGAAATACATTGTTTTGAAAGATGGTGTGTGTGTTTGCATGATCTTCTGTCCATGGAGAGCAACACACCATTCTGTGCTTTTTGGAGTAGAGAAGATGAATGAAAATACAGACTGGGAACATGTATTCCAGAGCAAAGATGATAAGAACCTGGATTAAGTTAAATACTTATTGAGCAGTAGGTTTGCCAGTATTAGAAAAAAACCAACCAAACAAACAAAAAGCAAAAAACAAGATGCCCAGGGTAGAATAATGATCAATATAAGGCTGCAAAAAGAACTTTATCTGGGGTCTTACGAATTGCAATTTGGGAGACATAGGCTTGGGTAAAACCAAGCGAAGTTCAAAGAGGAGAGTGAAAAGGCTGGCTTAAAGTTCAACATCCAAAAAGCTAAGATGATGGCATCTGGCTGCATCACTTCATGGCAAACAGAAGGGAGAAAATTAGAGACAGTGACAGATTTTATTTTCTTGGTCTCCAAGACTCCAGTGACTGCAGCCATGAAATTAAAAGACACATATTTCTTGGAAGGAAAGGTATGACATATTTAGCGAATTAAAAAGTAGAGACATCACTTTGCCACAAAAGGTCCATATTGTCAAAGCTATGATTTTTCCAGTAGTCATTTATGGTTATGAGAGTTAGACCATAGAAGGCTGAGCACCAAAGAACTGATGCTTTTGAACTGTGGTGCTGGTGAAGACTCTTGAGAGTCCCCTGGATAGCAGGGAAATCAAACCAGTCAATCCTAAAGGAAATCATATTCATTGGAAGGACAGATGCTGAAGCTGAAGCTCCAATACTTTGGCCACCTGATGCGAAGAGCCAACTCTGGAAAAGACCCTGATGCCGAGAAAGATTGAAGGCAAAAAGGGAAGGGGGCGGCAGAAAATGAGATGGTTAGATAGCATCACGGACTCAGAGGACATGAAATTGAGCAAACTCTGGGAGATAGTGAAGGACAGGGAAGCCTGGCGTGCTGCAGTCCATGGGGTTGCAAAGAGTTGGACATGACTTACAGGCTGAACAGCAGCAACAAACAAAAAGAGTGCTTCAAGTCAGGGTTTTATGAAGACAAATTTCGCAAGGCTGTTCAAGAATTATGACTGACTCTGATGCAAGAAAGGAGATATTTGCCCATAAGGGCTAGGTTAACCCAAATTATTTTAGTGTAAGCATCCTATACATATCTTGACATTGGATACATGTTCTGGATGCCTGTATTAAAATAAGTGCTCAAAAGGTACAACTCCATCTGGGTTGAGTTGTGCATGAGTCATACTTTTTCAGTGGCCTCCCAGCTGATGTTTAGAAAACTCTCTTAGCAATATAAACTCCATTTGGATTTTCCATTCATGCCAATTAAATTTGAATTTCAAATAAGCACAAATAATCTTTTAGTATGTGGATGGCCCATGTGATATTTGGGAAATGCTTACACTAAAAATTTATAAGTTCTTTATGTGATAGTTTTAACTGGGTATTCTGTAAGTTATCTAGTAAGACTAATATTAAAGGAAAGAAAAGAGTTTATAAAATTGGTCTTTGGTCTAACTTTACCTCTGAATGCAGCAAATCCTTTCTTAAACTGTAATAACATATACAATTTGATACACACTGAAATATTCTGTGTCTTTTGAATATAACTAATTCTGGTAATATTTTAACAGCTTCTTTTTCTTTGAAAACTTTGGGGGCATTTTTTAAAATTTGTGAAAAGGTATTCTTCCTATTCTTCCCTAAAATGCTCTCTCTCTGCCTATATTTAATTGCATACATAACATTTATTGAGAATGGATTGCAGGAAAGCATAATAGTGTCAACAGAGTTGGCAATGCCCTTAGGGTCATAGAAGTACAATGTGGGTCTGTGGGCTGAAATCCATTTTCACTTTGAATATTTTTAGGAAGAGAGTGTGCCCATACTTCCATGAATGCTTCAGAATGCAGGAATGATTATTTTTATTTGTAAAGTCTGTAGTCATATACTGCTCGAGTTTTTCTTTAAATTGTATATGATTTAATACATAGCTATTTATTAGTGTCAATCAACCAGCAAGAATTTTTTTGAGGCTGTAAAATGAAGTAGCATTTAATGATCACTTACTGAATACTAGGAAGCATACTGTGTGCTTTGCATCTGCTTTGTCTGCATCTGAGATCATTTCTGCAAGGTAGATAGTATTGGTCCCACTTTGAAAGTAAAGGAATTGAGTCTCAGAAAGGAACATAATTTGCTCAAGTTCACACTGCTTGGCAGAGTAAGATATTGAGACTGGATCATTATTAATATACATTCTTGGTTCCTTTGAATTACTCCAGGGCAGGTAGTCCTCAACTGGAGTGATATTACCCCTTAGGAGACAGTTGGTAATATGTAAAAACACTTTTTATTGTCATGAATGAGGGGGGAAGATGTGTTTCTGGCATCTAAAGGGTAGAGGCCGGGATGCTCCTTAAACTCTACAATGCACAGGACAGCCCCCACAATGAATAATTTTCCAACCCCAAATCTTAATAATCTTGAAATGGAAAAATCCTGGTTTAGAGTGCAGAATCATAGCAAATGCTATAGTGAAAGATGTAGAGTAAATTTTAAAAATACATTTCCAACAACCTAATTTAACCCATTGTGAAGCAGGCCATGTGCAAGACTGAATTTCCCATCATTCTGAGTATCCAAGTGCAGGTTGGATGAATAGAAAGTAGTCTTCGTGTTGAGGCCATTCAGCAACTAGGTGAGAGTTTGGAACTAAGCTGTTATGATTTTTTCATGTTCTACATAACCTATAACAAAACAATTTAAAATTTATTTGTAAAACATATTAAGCAGATTGAATTTTTCCTGTTTTCATGTAATCTAGCTTAGAGGACCGGAGAAGGCAATGGCAAGCCACTCTAGTACTCTTGCCTGGAAAATCCCATGGACGGAGGAGCCTGGTAGGCTGCAGTTCATGGGGTCGCTACGAGTCAGACATGACTGAGCGACTTCACTTTCACTTTTCACTTTCACACATTGGAGAAGGAAATGGCAACCCACTCCAGTGTTCTTGCCTGGAGAATCCCAGGGACGGGGGAGCCTGGTGGGCTGCCATCTATGGGGTCACACAGAGTCGGACACGACTGAAGCAACTTAGCAGCAGCAGCAGCAACAGCAGCTTAGAGGACAATTGAAGAAATACAGCTCCATGTATTGAAAAACTTACATTGGAAGAATAAAATGACACTGCTAGATCAAAATCAGTAATCATAGAAAAAGTACAGAATATTTTAATAAAATGTAATCTGAATTATATATGTCTGTTAATATTTACGAAGGTGAAAGATATATGTCTTTCAGCAGTCACAGGGGACCATCTCTGAAAATCAATATTCCAATGTTTGTATCCATTTTTTTCAATATTTCCAACTAGTTTTATCCAGATTTTCTTGTATTTTGCTTGGAATCTTACTTCTGAAATATTCTGTCTCTTTCACTTCAGTTTAGCTTAAGATATAGATCATTTCCATTTTTTACATTGAAGCTTATTGGTTATCATTCTTTAAGTAATACATTGTACCAAATTTGCTACAACAATAGGAATTTGCTCTGCTATCTAGCTTGCGTTACAAAGTATAGATCATTGGGTGTAGCTAGCAAAAGTCTTCATAATGTGGATAGTTTGATCTTTGTCCTTTTATAGTGAGTCTCTTATAAAACATTTTCATTAAATTGGTGCTGATTTATGTTATCTTCAGTATGGCTGATAGTTCGGCTAGCTTCAGAACCTTGGCAATATTAATATGAATAAAACACCAAATGAAAGGAATTATTTAATGAAACGTGACTTTACTAATCAAATATTGGAGACATACATCAAATGCTAGAACAACAAATAACAGTTTCTGACTTTAAAAATTGGCTGTTGAAAACAAAAGATGTAAGGAAGGAGCACTTAAGGAATGGTGGACACATCACTTTGAAAATCCACTCCTCCGTAAAAGAATGAGAATAATGGCTAAAAATTCAAAATCAACATTTCCAAAACTTTGGAAATTAATCTAAGTGTTGCAGCAATCTGAGGAGAATTTATTCAAGAAAAATTGCTAAATTTATGTAAGAACATCAATTCTTGACACACTTAACTCATCACATTCTCATTCCCAAATTCCCAGCTCTGTGATAGCATTGAAAATAGGCAAGCTTGCAACCATGGTAGCTGTGAAAAACAACAGTTACTTAGTAGCCCCTAGAAGGGTGGAATGGATTTGAAGCTACTGAACCTAGAGCCAGACATCTTGGAATGTGAAGTCAAGTGGGCCTTAGAAAGCATCACTACGAACAAAGCTAGTGGAGGTGATGGAATTCCATTTGAGCTATTTCAAGACTTGAAAGATGATGCTGTGAAAGTGCTGCACTCAATATGCCAGCAAATTTGGAAAACACAGCAGTGGCCACAGGACTGGAAGAGGTCAGTCTTCATTCCAATCCCAAAGAAAGGCAATGCCAAAGAATGCTCAAACTACCGCACAATTGCACTCATCTCACACGCTAGTAAAGTCATGCTCAAAATTCTCCAAGCCAGACTTCAGCAGTATGTAAACCGTGAACTCCCAGATGTTCAAGCAGATTTTAGAAAAGGCAGAGGCACCAGAGATCAAATTGCCAACATCCGCTGGATCATGGGGAAAGCAAGAGAGTTCCAGAAAAACATCTATTTCTGCTTCATTGACTATGCCAAAGCCTTTGACTGTGTGGATCACCACAAGCTGAGGAAAATTCTGAAAGAGATGGGAATCCCAGACCACCTGACCTGCCTCTTGAGAAACCTGTATGCAGGTCAGGAAGCAACAGTTAGAACTGGACATGGAACAACAGACTGGTTCCAAATAGGAAAAGGTATACGTCAAGGTTGTATATTGTCACCCTGCTTATTTAACTTATACGCAGAGTACATCACGAGGAACGCTGGGCTGGAAGAAGCACAAGATGGAATCAAGATTGCTGGGAGAAATATCAATAACCTCAGATATGCAGATGACACCACCCTTATGGCAGAAAGTGAAGAGGAACTAAAAAGCCTCTTGATGAAAATGAAAGAGGAGAGTGAAAAGGTTGGCTTGAAGCTCAACATTCAGAAAACAAAGATCATGGCATCTGGTCCCATCACTTCATGGGAAATAGATGGAAAAACAGTGGAAACAGTGTCAGACTTTATTTTCTTGGGCTCCAAAATCACTGCAGATGCTGATTGCAGCCATGAAATTAAAAGACGCTTGCTCCTTGGAAGGAAAGTTATGACCAACCTAGATAGTATATTGAAGAGCAGAGACATTACTTTGCCAACAAAGGTCCGTCTAGTCAAGGCAATGGTTTTTCCCGTGGTCATGTATGGATGTGAGAGTTGGACTGTGAAGAAGGCTGATCGCCGAAGAATCGATGCTTTTGAACTGTGGTGTTGGAGAAGACTCTTGAGAGTCCCTTATACTGCAAGGAGATCCAACCAGTCCATTCTAGAGGAGATCAATCCTGGATGTTCATTGGAGGGACTGATGCTAAAGCTGAAGCTGCAATACTTTGGCCACTTCATGCGACGAGTTGACTCACTGGAAAAGACTCTGATGCTGGGAAAGGTTGGGGGCGGGAGGAGAAGGGGACGACGGAGAATGAGATGGCTGGATGGCATCACCGACTCTGTGGACATGAGCTTGAGTGTACTCCGGGAGTTGGTGATGGACAGGGAGGCCTGGCGTGCTGTGATTCATGGGGTCGCGGAGAGTCGGACACGACTGAGCGACTGATCTGATCTGATCTGATCTGAACAGCTTTATCTTCAGAAAATGTGTCATTATTGATTTATCTTGCAGCTCCTTAGAAAAGCCCCATTCACAGTGCCTGTCTTTATTTGACCTAACTCAGAGTTCACTCAATGATAAAAGCCTTATCTTCTATTGTTTAACATTACTGTTGCCTGAGATCCCAATACCTGTTGAGACAAACAAGAGGTGGAATAAAATACTTAAAAGGAAATTTTTGACCTTTTTTCTCAAGACAGCTCTGGAAATTTTGTGGTTCCATATGAATTATAAGATTATTTGTTCTAGTTGTATGAAAAATGTCAGAGATATCTTGTTAAGGATTGTATTAAATTTGTAGATTACTTTGGGAGAAGGAAATGGCAACCCACTCCAGTATTCTTGCCTGGAGAATCCCATGGTCATGGGATCGCAAAGAGTCAAACACAACTGAGCGACTTCACTTTCACTTTTGGGTAGTATGGCTATTTTAACAATATTCTTCTAATCTAAGAGCACGGGATAGTTTTCCATTTCTTTGTATCATCTTCAATTTCCTTTATCAATGTTTTATAGTTTTCAGACTACAGGTCTTTCATGCCCTTGGTTAAGTTTATCCCCAGGTTGTTTTATTCTTTTTGATATTATTTAAAATGAGATTTTATAAAACTTTCTCTTTCTGATAGTTCATTATTGTGGAGAAAAGCAACCAATCTGTATATTAATCCTTTATCTTACAAATTTGATGAATTCATTTATTCTGATATTTTTGGAGTGGGGACTTTAGGGTTTTGTATACAAAGTATCATGTAATCTGAAAACAGTGAGACTTTTATTTCTTCCTATTCATTTTGGATGCTTTTATTTTATTTTATCTTGTTTAATTGCTAAATCTAGGACTTGCAATTCTGTGTTACATAAAAGTGGTAAGAGTGGGTATCCTTGTCTTATTCCTGAGTTTAGAGTAAAGGCATTCAGCTTTTCACTACTAGCTGTGGGTTTTTCATGAATGGGCTTCATTATATTGAGATGCACTGTTCCCTCTATACCTACTTTAAGAAGAAATCTGGAGGTATCACTCTCCCAGATTTCAGACTGTCCTACAAAGCTCCAGAAATCAGAACAGTATGGTACTGGCACAAAAACAGACATGTAGATCAATGCAACCAATTAGGAAGCTCAGAAATAAACCCACGCACCTATGATCAATTAATCTATGACAAAGGAAGCAAAAATATACAATGGGACAAAGACAGTCTCTTCAATGGGTGGCACTGAGAAAATAGGACTGCAACATGTAGAACAATGAGTTTAGAACATTTCCTCACAAAACATAAAAAATAAACTCAAAATTGATTATAAGCTGAAATTTAAGGCCAGAGACCATAATACTCTTAAAAGAGAACAGAGAAGACTCTTTGACATAGATCATAATAATATCTTTAGATGTATCTTAAAACAAAAGAAATAAGAGCAAAAATAAGCAAATGACACCTAATTAAAGTTAAAAGTCTTTGCACAGCAAAGGAAATCATCAACAAAATGAAAGAAAATCCTATATAATGGGAGAAAATATTTTCAAATGATATGCTCAACAAGATGTTAATATCCAAAATTTATAAATAGACATACAACTCAATAGGAAAAATCCAAACAACTCAATGAAGAAGTGAACAGTCCAACTAAACAGGTGTTTTTCCAAAAAGGAAATGCAGATGGCTAACAGGAACATGAAAGGAAGTCAACAGAAATGTAAATCAAAACCACAATGAGATATTACCTCACACTTGTGAGAAGGGCTATCATCAAAAAGTCTACAAATAACAATGTTGGTGAGGATGTGGAGAAAAGGGAGCATTTGTGAGAATGTAAATTGGTACAGCCACTGTGAAAACACTATAGAGTTTCCTCAAAAACTAAAAGTACACCTACCATATGATTCAGCAACTCCAATCCTAAGTATATATATTCAGAAAAAAATGAAAATACTAATTTGAAAAGACACATGCTCCTCAATGTTCATAGCAGTGCTATTATAATAGTCATGATATGGAAGCAACACAAATGTCCAACAACAGAGAAATGAATAAAGAAAATAATAAATATATATATATATATGTGTGTGTGTGTATATATATATATATATATATATAAAATGGAATATTGGACTTCCTTGGTGACTCAATCAGTCAAGAATCTGTCTGCAATGCAGGAGACCTGAGTTTTGTCCCTGGGTCAGGAAGATCCCCTGGAGAAGAGAATGGCTACCCACTCCGGTATTCTTGCATGGAGAATCCCATGGACAGAAGAGCCAGGCAAGCTACAGTGCATGAGGTTGCAAAAAGTTGGACAAGACTGAGCGACTAAGCTCACATAATGAAATATTGCTCAGCCATTAAAATGAAAAAGGAAATGGCAACCCCCTCCAGTATTCTTGTCTGGAAAATCCCATGGATGGAGTGACCTGTCAGGCTACAGTTCATGGGGTTGCAAAGAGTTGGACACAACTGAGCGACTTTCACATTCACATTAAAATGAATAAAATAATGCCATTTGCAATAATGTGGATGGACCTAGAGAATATTATGTCTAACAAAATAAGTCAAATGGATACTGTGTGATATCACTGTAGAACCTAAAATAAACAAACAAACAAGTGAATGGCTATGCAAAAAAGAAACAGACTCACATGTATAGAAAACAAAGCAGTGACTTCTGGAGAGGAAAGGCAAGTGCAGTGGGGCAAGATATGGGTATGGGTTTAACAGATACAAACTATGATACACAAAAAAGATAAGCGACAAGGATATATTATATAGCACAAGGAATTATAGCCATTATCTTGAATAAATTCTAATGGATATAATCTCTAAAAATAATGAATTAATATGCCATACACCTGGAACTAACATAATGTTGTAAATAATCTATACATCAATAAAAAATCAGAAAAACATTGGGGGAATATGATTTCCATCAGTTCAGTTCAGTTCAGTCGCTCAGTCCTGACTGACTCTTTGTGACCCCATGAATCAAAGCACGCCAGGCCTCCCTGCCCATCACCAACTCCCGGAGTTCTCTCAAACTCATGTCCATCGAGTCGGTGATGCCATCCAGCCATCTCATTCTCGGTCGTCCCCTTCTCCTCCCACCCCCAATCCTTCCCAGCATCAGAGTCTTTACCAGTGAGTCAACTCTTCGCATGAGGTGGCCAAAGTATTGGAGTTTCAGCTTTAGCATCAGTCCTTCCAAAGAACACTCAGGATCGATCTCCTTCAGAATGGACTGGTTGGATCTCCTTGCAGTCCAAGGGACTCTCAAGAGTCTTCTCCAGCACCACAGTTCAAAAGCATCAATTCTTCGGCAATCAGCTTTCTTCACAGTCCAACTCTCACATCCATCATGACCACTGGAAAAACCATAGCCTTGACTAGACGGACCTTGGTTGGCAAAGTAATGTCTCTGCTCTTCAATATACTATCTAGGTTGGTCATAACTTTCCTTCCAAGGAGTAAGCGTCTTTTAATTTCATGGCTGCAATCAGCATCTGCAGTGATTTTGGAGCCCCAAAAAATAAAGTCTGACACTGTTTCCACTGTTTCACCTTCTATTTCCCATGAAGTGATGGGACCAGATGCCATGATCTTTGTTTTCTGAATGTTGAGCTTCAAGCCAACCTTTTCACTCTCCTCTTCCACTTTCATCAAGAGGCTTCTTAGTTCCTCTTCACTTTCTGCCATTAAGGTAGTGTCATCTGCATATCTGAGGTTATTGATATTTCTCCCGGCAATCTTGATTCCAGCTTGTGCTTCTTCCAGCCCAGCGTTCCTCATGATGTACTCTGCATATAAGTTAAATAAGCAGGGTGACAATATACAACCTTGATGTACTCTTTTTCCTATTCAGAACAAGTCTGTTCCATGTCCAGTTCTGACTGTTGTTTCCTGACCTGCATACAGGTTTCTCAAGAGGCAGGTCAGGTGGTCTGGGATTCCCATCTCTTTCAGAATTTTCCACAGTTTATTGTGATCTACACAATCAAAGGCTTTGGCATAGTCAATGAAGCAGAAATAGATGTTTTTCTGGAACTCTCTTGCTTTCTCCATGATCCAGCGGATGTTGGCTATTTGATCTCTGGTGCCTCTTCCTTTTCTAAAACCTGCTTGAACATCTGGAAGTTCATGGTTCACATATTGCTGAAGCCTGGCTTGGAGAATTTTGAGCATGAATTTACTAGTGTGTGAGATGAGTGCAATTGTGCGGTAGTTTGAGCATTCTTTGGCATTGCCTTTCTTTGGGATTGGAATGAAGACTGCCCTTTTCCGGTCCTGTGGCCACTGCTGAGTTTTCCAAATTTGCTGGCATATTGAGTGCAGCACTTTAACAGCATCATCTTTCAAGACTTGAAATAGCTCAACTGTAATTCCATCACCACCACTAGCTTTGTTCGTAGTGATGCTTTCTAAGGCCCACTTGACTTCACATTCCAAGATGTCTGGCTCTAGGTAAGTGATCACACCATCGTGATTGTCTTGGTCGTGAAGCTCTTTTTTGTACAGTTCTTCTGTGTATTCTTGTCACCTCTTCTTAATATCTTCTGCTTCTGTTAGGTCCACACCATTTCTATCCTTTATCAAGCCCATCTTTGCATGAAATTTTCCCTTGGTATCTCTAATCTTGAAGAGATCTCTTGTTTTTCCCATTCTGTTGTTTTCCTCTATTTCTTTGCACTGATCGCTGAGGAACATTTTCTTATCTCTCCTTGCTATTCTTTGGAACTCTGCATTCAGATGTTTATATCTTTCCTTTTCTCCTTTGCTTTTCACTTTTCTTCTTTTCACAGCTATTTGTAAGCCCTCCTCAGACAGCCATTTTGCTTTTTTGCATTTCTTTTTTGGGGGGATGATCTTGCTCCCTGTCTCCTGTACAATGTCACGAACCTCCATCCAGAGTTCATCAGGCACTCTATCTATCAGATCTAGTCCCTTAAATCTATGTCTCACTTCCTCTGTATAATCATAAGGGATTTGATTTAGGTCATATCTGAATTGTCTGTTGGTTTTCCCTACTTTCTTCAATTTAAGTCTGAATTTGGCAATAAGGAGTTCATGGTCTGAGCCACAGTCACAGGGAATATTGAAAAGTTCCAAAATATTCCTAGAGGGCCATATGCACATGTGGGGCTGTGGATATGCCAACAGAATACCTAGAGGCCCTACTCCCTAACTTCTGCCTGATTTGAGTCTCTCTGCCAACAGAACATGGAGGTTAAGGCAAAGTTCCAAACTGCTGGAACATTGGAGGCATTCCCTAACATACATACAAAGCCTCTCAACAAGGAATGAGAGGCTCCAAGGCATTTGATGAGATCCCTGACCAGTTATTAGCTGATTACTAAGAGAGAGTTCTGTGGTCATATGCAACAAAGAATACAGATGTGCAGAATTGGTTCAGGAAAGTCACTAAAGAAATAAACATAAACAAGAACAAACAGCAGTAACAACAAACCCTGAGAAGGAGAGGGAATCTGGTTCTCAGAGTCACTGTATCATATCATTTTTAGTAGCAATAGACCATGAGGGACTACAAATGGGGATTTACTAGACAGAGTTTAAATCAGCTATTATAAATACATTCAAATAACTAAAGGAAACCATTTCTTCAAAAGTTCAGGAAAATTTCAGAATAACGTCTCACCAAGTAGACAATAAAGGGCTAGAAATGACAGAAAAGAACCAAAAGGGAATGCTTCAGTTAGAAAGTATAGTAACTCAAATGAAAAATTCACTACAGGGACTCAACAGAAGATTTGACCTTTCAGAAGAATCAGTAAATTTGAACATAGATTAATTGAGATTATCCAGTCTGAGTAACAGAAAGAGCAAAAGAATGAAGCTGAACATGACCTCAGAGCTCTGAGAAACCACAAGTACTCCAACATGCACATAACACAAGTCCCAGAAGGAAAAGTGCAGAAAAAATATATGAAGAAATGATGGCTGAAAACTTCCCAAGTCTGACAGAGAACCTTAATATAAACATTTAGAAGCTCAACAAACTCCAAATAGGATAAACAAAGAGGACTTCTGCTTAAACTCAAATATCACACTATTGAAAGACAAAGACAAAAAGAATCTTGAAAATAATGAGATAAAAACAACTCCTCAAATATAAAAGATCCTCAGAAAGTTAGCTGATATGTTTTCACCAAAAACTATGGTGGCTAAGAGGTAGTGTATAACAAAGTGTTGAAAGCAAAAAACTGTCAACCAAGAATTCTTTAATATACACAGTGACAGCAAAAGAAAATTAAGACAGTCCGACATAAGTAGAATCTGAAAGCATTTCTTATTAGTAGACGACCTATGAGAAATATCAAAGGGAACCATCAGACTAAAATAAAAGAATACCAGACAAGGCTTTACGTCTGTATAAAGAAATAAAAAGCATTATTAGTAAAGGAAACATAATTAAGGAGACAGACTAGATGGGTAGAAAGGACTAGACTTACAAAGATTTTTCAAAAATAAAGATCATGTTTCAAAGAATCCTGAACAAGAAAAAAAAACCTAAGAAAACCCTTACATTTTTTAGGTGTGATCCTAAGAAACATGAAGAAAAATTATTGGCATTTGATATTATTGTCTGAAAATATGTATAAGCAGCAATTTAAAGTTTTTCACTTATTTTTTTGTTTTCCACTATTCGCCATAATCTAGAAGGCACTGGCAAGCCACTCTAGTACTCTTGCCTAGAAAATCCCATGGACAGAGGAGGCTGGTAGGCTGCAGTCCGTGGGGTCGCTACTAGTTGGACATGACTGAACGACTTCACTTTCACTTTTCACTTTCACGCATTGGAGAAGGAAATGGCAACCCACTCCAGTGTTCTTGCCTGGAGAATCCCAGGGATGGCGAAGCCTCGTAGGCTGCTGTCTATGGGGTTGCACAGAGTCGGACATGACTGAAGCGACTTAGCAGCATATGACTTAAAGAAGTGACTTTTCTAACAAAAATAAACTAGATGCTCTTTTAAAAAAATCATGAAGAAAGAATAATGGCTTTTCAATAAACTGTCTTACTCAAGAACTCTATTTTGCTCATGTTTTATCAATACTAGCTTTTTTTTTGATAAAGCATTTCATCATTCAACTGAGGAATATGAGCTTCAGCTAAGTAGAAAGTTGGGTATGTGATAATCCCAAGTCTTTCAATTTAGAAACAACTCCAAATGTAATAAAATCTTGGCTTTCCATTGCTTATGATAATAGACTAATGAATTTGGACCATAGTTCAGCTTTTAATATTTTTTCTATTTGATCTATTCTGCCAATTAATGATAGTCTGTATGATTAGAAATAGAAGAAACCAAATGAATTTTAACTATCTTGAACTGCAGTTATTATCGAAGTAAGACTTTGTCTCAATTGTAATAATTTATAGTCAAGTTACCAAATTCTAAGAAGGATTTATTTCCTTTTTTTAATCAAATGAACTGTATAATCTAACTACATAAGTAGCCATTTAGTACCAATAAATAAAACATTTTGAATAATTCATAATTTATAATTGCAATTATTCAGGAAGGAAAATGTCAAAATAATCATTTTTTATTTTTCGTTCTGGAATCTGGATAGGAAATTTCCAGTAGTTTGTTACATATGTTACCTTGTTAAACTAACATAAATTGATAAAAAATCTTCCTGAAAAACAAAAACAGAAGTTGTCAAGTTATGCTTTAGGAAAGTCTGAAAACTTTTAATAAGGAAGAAATACAGCTACCCAAAAGTTATGCAAAACACATTTCTAGGAAATCAATCTGCTCAACCAACAAATCAATAAACTACCACTTTGTAAACAGAAACCAAATAAAATGGCAAATATCCAGGAACAATTATAAAGTATATATGAGTGTCATGTTAAAAAAAAAAAAGGATTCAAGAATGTTTTTCAGACTAGGTTTTGTTGCATTTGTTAAAAGATATAAACAAGAGCCAATTTGTATTTTTAAATTAGAATAGAGAAACTTCAACAGCTCAATCAATATAAAAATACCTCAAAACAGAAAAAAATTTAAAAAACAGAATATAATGTGTTAGAATCACATTGGATGCATAAATACCAAGTGAGAATCCTTAATTTCCTAGAATATTGAGGTATAAAGGAGCCACACAGACCAGAAGTCACTTCTACGTCCAGTCCTACTTTCTTACCTACTTCCCTGACTAATATTTTAACCCGCAGGCCTCAACATTTGCTTTACCTCGAAGTTTCTTATCACAGAAGAATCTATTTTATTCTGCTAAGCTAACTCTTCTTCCTAATTCTTCCCTTCTGACTTGGTACCACTATTTCCTTCTCATCAGCTAGAAAACATTCAGTTCAGTTCAGTTCAGCTCAGTCGCTCAGCCGTGTCCAACTCTCCACGACCCCATGAATCACAGCACGCCAGGCCTCCCTGTCCATCACCAACTCCCGGAGTTCACTCAGACTCATGTCCATTGAGTCAGTGATGCCATCCAGCCATCTCATTCTCTGTCGTCCCCTTTTCCTCCCGCCCCCAATCCCTCCCAGCATCAGAGTCTTTTCCATTAGTGGTACTTAAAACTTCATTTTCTATAGGTAATTATTACTTTATCATTTGAAATTGATTTTATTACTACTATTTGAACTCTTTTACTAAGATGGTAGAGAATCTGCCTGCAATGTAAGAGACATAAGAAATGTGGGTTTGATCCCTGGTTAGGGACGATCCCCTGGAGGAGGGCATGGCAACCCACTACAGTATTCTTGCCTGGAGAATTCCATGGACAGAAGAGCCTGGCGGGCTACAGTCCATACAGTGGCAAAGAGTAGGACATGACTGAAGCAACTTAGCACACACACACATAGATACATTAGCAGTTGTTCAGTAGCTCAGTTGTGCCTGACTCTCTGTAACCCTACAGACTGCAGCATGCCAAGCTTCCCTGTCCTTCACTGTCTCCCAGAGTTTGCTCAAACTCATGCCCATTGAGTTGGTGATACCATCCAACCATCTCATCCTCTGTCACCTCCTTCTCCTGCCCTCAATTTTTCCCAGGATCAAGGTATTTTCCAAAGAGCTGGCTCTTTGCATCAGGTGGCCAAAATATCGGAGTTTCAACTTTAGCATCAGTTCTTCCAATGAATATTCAGGACTGATTGCCTTTAGGATTGACTGGTTCAATTTCATTGCGTCCAAGGGAATCTCAAGAGTCTTTTCCAACACCACAATTCAAAAGCATCAATTCTTCTGCGTTCAGCCTTCTTTATCATCCAACTCTCACATCCATTCCTGATTCTGGAAAAATCATAAGTTTGATTAAACAAACCTTTGTTAGCAAAGTGGTGTCTCTGCCTTTAATATACTGCCTTCCACATTAAGAGTAGAAGCTATGAATGAAGTGTCTGGGAAATTTTCACATTTACTAATGTGTTAGTCAAGATTCAGAATCATTCTTAAGTCAGGTGTATTAATAGTGTCTCGCTTTTTTTTTTTTTTTGCTTTGGCATAGATTGTTACAATTAGTATGCATAGAAAACCATGTAAACTCACAAGGTAAATGGTTTATCCTCCACAATAACCACAGGTATTCTGTTGTGACCTTCCAGAACCTCAGTATTTTAAAATTTATGCTTCACAGAAAGTCAGTCAAGCAAATAGGATTATAGTAATACATTTTTAGGGAAAGGATTTTTGTCTACCTTTTCTATTAAAACAAACAAACATATATTTTCTTCTTTGGGAAAAGAGGTTAAATCCTCTCACAGTGAACTCACAAAGCAAACTCAGATTAAAACCACTGAACATGAGCTATAGTTGAAGTCTGGGCTAATCTAGACACATACACAAGTGGAAATTTTTTCTTACAAAATTAGTTCAGTTTCCAGCCATCTCAGTAGAAAAGCTCTATGTAGATTTGGCCTTAGCTTTTGTCAGAACATACCTCAAGGGTTGATTAATTTAAAAAGTGTATTTTGTTCTCCACTTGCAATGCAGGAGACCCAGGTTTCTTCCCTGGTTTGAGAAGGTCCCCTAGCAATGGCTACTCATTTCAGTATTCTTGTCTGGAGAATTCCTTGGACAGAGGAGCCTGGAGGGCTACAGTCCATGGTTAGGCCACTTATTAAGTTAAAGAACCCAGGAGATAGAGCAGTTCTTTGGGAAGAAGATTTATTCATTTGGTACTTCATTAATAAACCTTGTTCCTCTATTTTCTTCCTCTCTGATCTCTTCCTTTCCTTAGAAAAAGTGGCACATTGCTTAGCTATTTCTTGTTTTTTAACTTGATTACAGTCTCCTGGGAATTTTATATATAGCAATGGAAGCAGTGACAGGCTTTATTTTTTGGGGCTCCAAAATCACTGCAGGTGGTGAGTGCAGCCTTGAAATTAAAAGATGCCCCTTGGAAAAAAAGCTATGAAAAACCAGACAGCATATTAAAAAGCAGAGACATTACTTTACCCACAAAGGTCTGTCTAGTCGAAGCTATGGTTTTTCTAGTAGTTATGTTTGGATGTTAGAGTTGGACCATAAAGAAAGCTGAGTGCTAAAGAATTGATGCTTTTGAACTGTGGTGTTGGGGAAGACTCTTGCTCGTCCCTTGGACAGCAAGGAGATTAAACCAGTTAATCTTAAAGGAAATCAGCCCTGAATATTCATTGGAAGGACTAACACTGAAGCTGAAGTTCCAATACTTGGCCACCTGATACGGAGAACTGACTTATTGGAAAATATTCTGATGCTGGGAAAGATTGAAGGCAGGAGCAGAAGGGAATGGCAGAGGATGAGATGGTTGGATGGCATCACCAAGGTGATAGACATGAGTTTGAGTAAGCTCCGGGAGTTGGTGATGGACAAGGAAGCCTGGTGTGCTGCAGTCCATGACGTCACAAAGAGTCAGACACGACTGAGTGACTGAAATGAAACTGACAATCTCCTTGGGTGTTTGGACACTGTCTTACTCTTCAGTGCCTTTCACAATTTTATCATTCAATTTCATTTTCCTTCCTCTCTCCTCCTGAAAAACAAGGCAAAATGAACATCTTGTTTTATTCCCAGTCTTGACTACTGATTTTAGCCCAGTTCACGAATTAAACTAGGTGAGAAGCTTTAAAAATAGGCCACAAGTTTTTCTCTCCTACCCAAGGTGTGGCCATATCTTGTTATTTCATTTTCTTCAGTGTCTGTCAGGTTCAACCCCTCTTTGAGTCACAGCTTCAGCTTAGATAATTCCCTATTATCTCTCACTGAATGTGTTGCAGACTAACAGCTTTCTTCTGCCTTCCCTATTCTACCCTTCCCCCCATTCTATCCCCTCTCTGCCTCCAGAATAACATTTCTAAAATATATTTGTGGTAACAATCATGGTAATAATCATGGATGTTTATGTAGCATTTATACTGTGTGAGAACTGAGATTGTGAGCTAAAATCATTTTATCATTTCTGTCTCCAAGCAACTCTATAAGTTTGCTAAGAGAACGAAGAGTGATAGTATTGTTCCAGTTATTATGGATGAGAGCTAAATGGCTAAGTTAATTGCTTCATGTCACATTGCTGAAATTTTAAATATTTTTTAAAACACCATGTTACACTTGTCACTTTTCTACTTTAAAAATTTCTGCATATTACACAAATAGAATCCAAATATTTTAAGCAAGGTGTACAGAAATCATCTTGTTCTACCACAGGTCTGCTCTACCAGTTTTCTCTAGCACTTTCCTTTGTTTTTATTTGCTGTTTCTTCCTATCATTCCTATAAACTATGTTTATAGAACATACATCTGTATATCTTTACCTGTACATCTTTGCACTGTTCTCTCTACCTTAGGTACCATCTACTCTTCTTCAATAAGTAAGTTCCTTTAAGCAATAGTTGCTTTACAGTTTCCTTCTATGCCTTAGTAACAGTTTATGAATGATGCTATTGCTGTAGTTATCTCATTGTGATTACTTATTTAACTTGCTTTATATAGTAGAGTAGTGATTCTCAACATATGGTACCAGGGACTGCACAAGATAAAAAATTATTTTTGTAACAGTAGTAAGACATTATTTACCTTTTTAACTCTCATTTTCTCATGGGTGTGCAGTGGAGTTTTTCAGAGGCTACGTCACAGGTGATATCATAAAAAATTGAATGCAAGAGTAGGTAAGAAAAGCTAGCTGTCCTCCATTAGGTAAGAGATTAAGTAGATTTAAAAACTATAATCAGTGCCGCACTTGTCAATATTTTTTTAAAAAATAAAATATTTTCTCACAAAAATCTTATCTTTGTTCACATGTGACAAATTTAGTAATGGTATTTAAAATATTTACAAAATATCTCAGTTGAATTTCTAATATGATAACTATCAATAAATATAAGTCATATTTAAAAATGTTTTCTAGGGTCCTTAATAATTTTTAAGAGTGAGAAGCAGTCCTGAGATCAGAGTACTGGGTTTGCAATAAGTTAGCATATACACTTATGGCCATGAAGTGTATGTATTGTTTGTCCTTGTAAGGCCTGAGTTTAGCTCAGAGCCACCCCAAACCAGTTCAGTTCAGTTCAGTTCAGTCGCTCAGTCGTGTCCGACTCTCCGCGACCCCATGAATCACAGCATGCCAGGCCTCCCTGTCCATCACCAACTCCCAGAGTTCACTCAAACTCATGTCCACAGAGTCGGTGATGCCATCCAGCCATCTCATTCTCTGTCGTCCCCTTCTCCTCCCGCCCCCAACCTTTCCTAGCATCAGAGTCTTTTCCAGTGAGTCAACTCGTCGCATGAGGTGGCCAAAGTATTGCAGTTTCAGCTTTAGCATCAGTCCCTCCAATGAACATCCAGGATTGATCTCCTTTAGAATGGACTGGTTGGATCTCCTTGCAGTATAAGGGACTCTCAAGAGTCTTCTCCAGCACCACAGTTCAAAAGCATTGATTCTTCAGCGATCAGGTTTCTTCACAGTCCAATCTCACATCCATACATGACCACGGGAAGAACCATTGCCTTGACTAGACGGACCTTGGTTGGCAAAGTAATGTCTCTGCTTTTTAATATACTATCAAGGTTGGTCATAACTTTCCTTCCAAGGAGCAAGCGTCTTTTAATTTCATGGCTGCAATCAGCATCTGCAGTGATTTTGCAGACGAGAGAGACGCCGGCCCGGGCGCAACCGACCCCGCAAAGAGGTGCGGCTGAGAGGAGCTACCCCACGTCCGACATGCGGTGGCTGCGCGGGCGCAGGAGGGCTGAGAGGAGCTACTCCACGTTCAAGGTCAGGAGGGGCGGCCTTGAGGAGATACCCCTCGTCCAAGGTAAGGTACAGCGGCTGCACTTTGCTGGAGTGGTTGTGAAGAGATTTTCCAAGACCAGGGTAAGAGAAACCCAAATAAGATGGTAGGTATTGCGAGGGGGCATCAGAGGACAGACACATTGAAATCATAATCACAGGAAACTAGCCGATCTGATCACATGGACCACAGCCGAATGTGGTCCACTGGAGAAGGGAATGGCAAACCACTTCAGTATACTTGCCTTGAGAACCCCATGAACAGTATCAAAGGGCAAAATGATAGGATACTGAGTGAGAAATTCCCCAGGTCAGTAGGTGCCCAGTATGCTACTGGAGCTCAGTGGAGAAATAACTCTAGAAGGAATGAAGGGATGGAGCAAAAGCAAAACCAATACCCAGTTGTGGATGTGACTGGTGATAGAAGCAAGGTCCGGTGCTGTAAAGAGCAATATTGCATAGGAACCTGGAATGTTAGGTCCATGAATCAAGGCAAATTGGAAGTGGTCAAACAGGAGATGGCAAGAGTGAACATAGACATTCTAGGAATCAGTGAACTAAAATGGACTGGAATGGGTGAATTTAACTCGGATGACCATTATATTTACTACTGTGGGCAGGAATCCCTTAGAAGAAATGGAGTAGCCATCATGGTAAACAAAAGAGTCCGAAATGCAGTACTTGAATGCAATCTTAAAAATGACAGAATGATTTCTGTTCGTTTCCAAGGCAAACCATTCAATATTACAGTAATCCAGGCCTATGCCCCAACCAGTTATGCTGAAGAAGCCGAAGTTAATCAGTTCTATGAAGACCTACAAGACCTTTTAGAACTAACACCCCAAAAAGATGTCCTTTTCATTATAGGGGACTGGAATGCAAAAGTAAGAAGTCAAGAAACACCCCAAACCAGTAGCTTTTGTATATTTCGTTTGGCAAGAGAAAATTAAAGTTAGAATAGTTTAACAAGAATTAGAAACATACCTGAATCAGCCATTTGATTAAATAGAATCACCATATAAAAACTGATGTGGAGCCTAGCAGTGATTGTTGGTTTCTTTATTGCTTTTGAATGCACTTGTCAAAAGGCGTCAAGTGTTAAGTAGACACTACCACAATGCAATACCCATGATGATCATTTTGTTAACAGTTGGCTAGGACACTGTGTAGACAGATTTCTAACAGAAGTGCCACAGAGTAGTGCAACAGAATTTTAATTGAAATGATGATGACAAGCATTTAAGGTAACTACATACTAGTTGACTTTAAGTTTGACCCATGTAAGAAGTAATATACAATATTTGATGCCAGTTGCCCTTTGCTTCCCTAGGTCTCATTCACTCTCTCTTTTTTAAAAAATGTATTCATTTTAATTGGGGGATAATTGCTTTACAATATTGTGGTGGTTTTTGCCATACACTCACATGAATCAGCCCCGGGTGTACATGTGTTCCCCATCCTGAACCCCCCTCCCACCTCCCTCCCCATCCCATCCCTCAGGGTCATCCCAGTGCACCAGCCCCGAGCACCCTGTCTCATGCATCGAACATGGACAAGAGATCTATTTCACATATGATAATATACATGTTTCAATGCTATTCTCTCAAATCATCCCACCCTCGCTTTCTCCCACAGAGTCCAAAAGTCTGTTCTTTACATCTGTGTCTCTTTTGCTGTCTCACATACAGGATCATCATTATCATCTTTCTAAATTCCATATATATGCATTAATATACTGTATTGGTGTTTTTCTTTCTGAATTACTTCGCTCTGTATAACAGGCTCCAATTTCATCCACTGGAGAAGGCAATGGCAACCCACTCCAGTACTCTTGCCTGGAAAATCCCATGGATGGGGGAGCCTGGTAGGCTGCAGTCCATGGGGCCGCGAAGAGTCGGACACGACTGAGCGACTTCACTTTCACTTTTCACTTTCATGCATTGGAGAAGGAAATGGCAACCCATTCCAGTGTTCTTGCCTTGAGAATCCCAGGGACGGGGGAACCTGGTGGGCTGCCTTCTGTGGGGTCGCACAGAGTTGGACATGACTGAAGTGACTTACCAGCAGCAGCAGCAGTTTCATCCACCTCATTAGAACTGATTCAAATGCATTCTTTTTAATAGCTGAGTAATACTCCATTGTGTATATGTACCACAGCTTTCTTATCCATTCGTCTGCTGATGGACATCTAGGTTGCTTCCATGTCCTGGCTATTGTAAACAGTGCTGTGATGAACATTGGGGTACACGTGTCTCTTTCAATTTTGATTTCCTTGGTGTGTATGCCCAGCAGTGGGATTGCTGGGCCTCACTCTCTTTTTTAAAATTGAAGTATAGTTGATTTTTAATGTTGTTTTAGTTTCTGGTGTTCAGCAAAATGATATACATACATATATACATCCGTCCGTTCTGTTCCGTCGCTCAGTCGTGTCCAACTCTTTGCGACCCCGTGGACTGTAGCCTACCAGGCTTCTCCGTCCATGGGATTCTCCAGGCAAGAATACTGGAGTGGGTTACCGTTTCCTTCTCCTATTTATCATTATTATCTGTTTTATTTGAAAGCAAACCAGAAACACACACATAGCTGTTCAGCCTAAACCAGCGTCTAACAGAGCCTAAAGAATTGGTACATTGCCACTGATGACTACAAGCTACAAAAGGTGGTCCAGAAATTTAGACTCTAATGTTTGAGACACATTGCATAGTATGTTAAAAGGGCTAGTTCATTTTGTACTTCTTAAGTAATAGACCATAAGTGGATCTAGAAAATCTGGTTTTTATATTAATTATTCAAAATCTCCCAATAAGGATTAGAAATAACTTGACAAAGGAATGAAATATAGTCATGTTTCTCTCTAGATTGGTGCACAAGCTTAGGTTTTCACCTGTGATTGCAAAATTTTGCAAAACTTGAGCTTTCTCTGTCAGTGAGGGTCAGCCAATCATTACACTTCTTCAGAACCACTGCTGCTCACCTCCCCTGAGCTCTTGAAATTATTATATCTTGACCTTTGGTAATAACCACCTTAACAGGTGTGAAGTGATACCTTACTAGGGTATTGATTTGTATTTCTTTGATTGAATGGTGATGTTGAACACCATTTTATGGCCTATTTGCCATTTGTATGTCTTGTTTGGAAAAAATTCTATTTGGGTTCTTTGTCCACTTTTAGTAGGGTTATTTGCATTTTTGCCATTGAGTTGCATGAGTTCCTTTTATATTCTGGATATTGACCCCTTATTGGATATGTGGTTTGCAAATATTCTCTCCCATTCCACAGGTTGCTTTTTCATTCTCTTGATGGCTTCCTTTGATGGGTGAAATTTTTTATGTCATGTTCTTTCTCATATTTTTTTCTGAACACTAATTTGTAAGACTATTCTCATTTTTTCCCCATTTCTTGAATATTTGGGAGATTCCTTTTAGCTTTTCTTTAAAAAAAAAATCCATTGTAAATTTCTTTTCCTTTTCTGTGTCATCTTATTATGTCTGCTCATATTGCCTTTCAATGTTCTCTCTGATTTCTTTTAGGCACAGAAGGTTTCTGATGTGTGTTAGTCCTAATATCCTCTCCATCCTTCACTGGTTTAATGTTTAGAAGCAAATGAGCCATTAAGATAATAATCCCTGTTCTTACTTTTTTGCCCTGAGGCTTGTTAGCTTATATTTCTATTCACTGAATCTAGTCATTGCTATCATCAAGTCAAGTTATTGCAAAGGTTTTTAAAGTTTTTTCTTCCCTTTCTGACGCTCACCATTCTAACTATTTTCATTGACCCTTTGCTTCAGTCTCATTGCCAGACATAATTACATTTCTGCTTCAGGATGGATGAAGGGCTAAAATTTCTGGCTCTGGAAATCAGAGTCAGCCAATATTCCTTACCACATGTACGATCTTGGTTAAGTAATTAACTTTCTCATATGTATAATAGAATAGTAATGGTGAAGATAGTGACAAAAAATAATATTTTTTAAGCACCTACCTTGTATTATGCATTTCTGTACAAAAACCTATATAATGTTCTATTAACCAGTGAATTATTTACTATTAACCTTTTCATTTTACAGGTGATAGAATTGAGGATCAGATATATGGATTTACTAACATTGGAGTTGTTGGAAATACAGTGGAAACTAGTCTCCAGTGACCTATGTAGCACAGGAGCACATAAATTATATTTGCTTAAATGAGTCAAAGCAATGTTAATTACTTTGAAATTAAGCAGTACTATTTAGTGGCAAGAAAACAAGCTGCCTCTGAGACAGAGCAACTAGAGTAATTGAGTATCTATAGCATACAGCTGACCACAGTGTTCAAAAATCTTCTGACATGTTGTTTAGGACCTGAGTCTATTAGGTGGAGTAGCCTAAAGCTGACTCTACTAAGATATATTTTCTTGAGAGGTACATAGAGTAGGAAGTAGACCCACATAAGTAGTTGTGTGGAAACACAATTTACTCACTTCCTATTCCAGGGAGATGTTTGTGAACTTTCAGTCCTACTAGCCATTATTCCCAAGAAGGCATAGTCTGTGGTGAAGAGATTTTTCATTATAGACCCAACATGGAGTAAAACCCTTGTTTGGTCTTCAGGACGAATCTGTTGAAGGGAAAAAACCAATGAACTTCAGATAAGTGATCAGACAACTTGAGTTTGAGTCCTAAATTTTTTCCCCTATGGTACAGATGTAATTTTTAAAGTTTGTTGAATTTGCTTCAAAGAAATGGAAATAATCTTTGTCCTGTCTTAAAGGTTTAGCATAAAGATTAAATGAGATAATAGATGTGAAAATGTGTGTGAAAATTTTAAATGCCTGTTATTAATTGGGATGAGTTTTAATCTACACTCAGCTTTCTAACTTGCTTCATTACCAATGATGAGCCCCATTAATCTTTGCCTGCATTGCTGCCCCTTACTTTCTCTCTGTAGAATATTCTCAGTCTCTAATCTTGATTCTATATTAAACCATACTTTGATAAATGTCTTATAAAAAACTATGTCCTGTGATTATAATCCTGCAGTTAAAAAATTCAGTAATAAAATAATACTTTTTTATAATCCTGCAGTTAAAAAATACAGTAATAAAATAATATTTTGATATTAGCTTCAAAACATCATTGGGGCTTTTGAAATTAAGGTAAAAGTTAGTGCCATTAATTAAGATTCCATCCAGTTTCTCAGAGAAGGCAATGGCACCCCACTCCAATACTCTTGCCTGGAAAATCCCATGGATGGAGGAGCCTGGTGGGCTACAGTCCATGGGGTTGGGAAGAGTCGGTCACGACTGAGCGACTTCACTTTCACTTTTCACTTTCAGGCTTTGGAGAAGGAAATGGCAACCCACTCCAGTGTTCTTGCCTGGAGAATCCCAGGGACGGTGGAGTTTGGTGGGCTGCCGTCTATGGGGTCGCACAGAGTCGGTCACGACTGAAGCGACTTAGCAGTAGCAGCCAGTTTCTAGTTGGGATTGATTATGATATTGAAGGTTTATTGACACTATTTCCTAGACATCACCTTCTAAAGGCTTTAGTTTAATTACTTATTTAGTTCTTTCAATAATCCAGTGAGGCAAGTAGTATTATTTTTAAAGATGAAGAAATTGAGGCAAATGGGGTTAAGTAGCTTTCATGGTAACATATTTAATAAATGACAGCGACAGAGGCATCAAACCCAGCTTATTTGGCTCCAGAACCAATGCTCGTAATTACCATCCTATATGGACTCTCACATGCCAGCCAGCACACCATACTTCCTCCTCCATTGTGTTGATATTTCACCCATCAACCCATGATGTTCAGACTACCATGATGATAACCCACTGTTTTGAATAGTAACAAGTCTATCATCAGTCCTCTGAAATAATAGGGATCTCTCTTAGATCATTGGGTATCATTAAGATCTTTATTAATCTATTCACAGCCCCGGTACTTTGGTTAACTGCTGTTGCTCCTTGGTCTAACATACAAGCACCCATAGAAGTAGAAAGGTATCAGTACAGTTCAGTCACTCAGTCATGTCTAACTCTTTGTGATCCCATGGACTGCAGCACGCCAGGCTTCCCCGTCCTTCACCAACTCCCGGAGCTTGCTCAAACTTATATCCATCGAGTCAGTGATGCCATCCAACCATCTCATCCCCTGTCATCACCTTCTCCTCCTGCCTTCAATCTTTCCCAGCACCAGGGTCTTTTCCAATGAGTCAGTTCTTCGCATCAGGTGGCCAAAGTATTTGTATTTCAGCTTCAGCATCAGTCCTTCCAATGAATATTCAGGACTGATTTAGTTTAGCATTGACTGGTTGGATGTCCTTGCAATCCAAGAGACTCTCAAGATTCTTCTCCAACACCACAGTTCAAAAGCATCAAGATTAATTACTTTGCTTCCTCCCCTCCCCACATCTCTAATCTATAAAGGAACCTGGCATCCACAGATGAGGTAATATACCTCAAGAGAGGCATATTACCATATAAAAGGTAGACAGTACTGCCATGGAATCATATCTCAAGATAACTGTTACTTATTAGGAGCTTTTATTAATTTTCTGGACAATATGAGTACAGTTATAAAAGAGACTTTTAGTTTCAGACACAAGCCATATTATGTTGTTGTTGTTCAGTCGTTTAGTCATATCCAACTCTTTGCAACTCCATTGACTGCAGCATGCCAGGAATCCCTGTCCTTCACCATTTCCCAGAGTTTGCTCAAACTTGTCCATTGAGTTGGTGATGCCATCCAACCATATCATCCTCTGTCATCCCCTTCTCCTGCCTTCTATCTTCCCCAGCCTGAAGATCTTTTCCAATGAGTCGACTCTGCATCAGATGGCCAGGAGCTTCAGCTTCAGCATCAGTCCTTCCAATGAGTAGTCAGGGTTGATTTCCTTTAGGATTGACTAGTTTGGTCTCCTTGCAGCCCAAGGCACTCTGAAGAGTCTCCAACATCACAGTTCAAAAGCGTCAGTTCTTCAGCACTCAGCTTTCTTTATGGTCCAACTCTCACATTCATACGTGACTACTGGAAAAACCATAGCTTTGACTATATGGACCCTTTTTCATATAGTCAAAATCATATTATGGCTTTCCTATTTATCATTGGCAGTGTCTCAATTCCTTTTTTATCAAGTGAGGAAAAATTATTTCTTTGAATGCATTAGTGAAGATAAAGAAAGATAATACATGTGAGGTAACTAACACAGAGTTGGGTGTCAAATAACTACCAGCTATTGGGTTCTCCAGAGAAGGCAATGGCACCCCACTCCAGTACTCTTGCCTAGAAAATCCCATGGATGCAGGAGCCTGGTGGGCTGCAGTTCATGAGGTCGCTAAGAGTCGGACATGACTGAGCGATTTCACTTTCACTTTTCACTTTCATGCATTGGAGAAGGAAATGGCAACCCACTCCATTGTTCTTGCCTGGAGAATCCCAGGGACGGGGGAGCCTGGTGGGCTGCCATCTGTGGGGTCGCACAGAGTCGGACACAACTGAAGTGACTTAGCAGCAGCAGCATTGAGTTCTCACTATTTGATAGTTGCCGTGCTCAGTGTTTCATGTGCATTATCATATTACATCCTATGTTATCATATTATATCATAACTCTTCATTAAGTTGAAGTGCTTACTGTTATTGATGTGGATTTCATTTTTTATCAAAGGATATTTTTTTAATTTGAGGGTAATTGCTTTACAATGTTGTTAGTTTTTGCTATGCAACAACATGAATCAGCTGTAAGTGTATATATCCCCTCCCTCCTAAACCTCTCTCTTGCCCCATCCCACACCCTTGATCATCCCAGAGAACTGAGCTGAGCTCCCTAGAGAGTAGTATTGACATATTTACACTACCATGTATAAAATAGATAGCTAATGGGAAGTTGTTGATGAGGATTTTAAATTATTGGATATTTGAGCTTTGGATTTTTTTTTTCTTTTAAGTGAATGTGAAGTCAACAGGCACACTGAATTTGGATGTAACTGATTTTATAGGGGCTCTTCAGAATAGGACTTTATATACAGTATTTATCTGATGAAATTAAATCTAAAAGCTAAATACAGAAAAAATAATAGGACAATCATATCAAAGAATATTGGACTTTAGACTGGTGAGAATGTTACTTTTGCACATCCAACTTCTGACAAGACTTCTCTCTAGAACATTTATTGTATTTCTGATATTCTATGCTAAAGGCAGAGATAAAGCCTTCCCCTTTTCTTTTTTTGTTTGCATAGACTTCCATCATATCTTGGAAAACAAGAAATGGGAAAGAAGTATCAATATTGAGTTTCCCACTAGGTGGCAAAGAGGCACTACATTAATTTTACAGCCTTTCTGTGTGCAATGTAAAAATAGGAGAGAAAAACCATGTCAGCTTTTGACTGCCTTGGAATGACTATAGATAAACATCTATATGTGTGTGTGTATGTATATATACATACATATATAGAGATATATATTTCTGCAGATTTTGCCTTTGGGAGAGAAACTGACTTATAATGATTACAGATCAGAAAGTGTGATAAAGAATTATTGAGGTAAGTCAGATTAGGGAATTTTAAAACATGTAAATGTTTAAGCTTATCTTCGAGGGAAACAGAGTAGGCAATTCCAAACTGGTACTTTTAGTGCACTTCCTGGCTGTTTTTCAGCTAGATAGAGCATCTCCTGAGCCTTCTGTTCTTATTTAATTCAGCAGCCAAATATGCTTCTGAAAGGAAGGAGATACCGTAATAACTCTGGATCTCTGAACTTGATTTGTCTTTGTTTTAAAATGTTTTAACATTTTCAACATTTCTGGAGTTTCTTTTTTAAAAAAATCACTTATATCACAAAAGCTCTGGACCATGACTAGAGCCAGTACCCCATGTACAAAGCATGTTTAAACCATTCTGATTCTCTACCTAAGGGGAAGTGACAGTAAACTTGGACAGGGAAATCCTTGCAGTCTTTACAAAGAAGTCTGGGCAGGGAGATTTATTTGTTTCTTGATGTTGAAAATATGAATGGAGACTAGAGGAGATGGAGCAGGAAGTACAGTGTCTTCTCTAAGCTCCCATTCTCTCAAATGACAACTAAATCTATAATTTAATTGAATATAATTTTAATAGAATTTTTGGATTCACTTGAGAAGTTAGCTTAATCTACTCTCTCTACTCTCAGTGTTCTTATGTGTTCATCATCATTTAGTTGCTAAGTTGTGTCTGACTCTATAACGCTTTTTGGACCCCTCTACAGACCTCTGGACTATAGGCCACCTGGCTCCTCTGTCCATGGGATTTCCCAGGCAAGAATATTGCAGTGAGTTGCCATTTCCTTCTCCAATTCTTATCTGTTAAATAGAAGTAATACTAGGACCTCCTTCAAAATGCTGCCATGAGGATTAAATGAGATAATGAGGATAACAGTAATAAAAAGGATCTTGATCACTAACAATGTCTAAGTGCTTGGTTTGCACCAGCTAATGTGTGAAGTGAAGTCATTCAGTCGTGTGCGACTATGCAGTCCCATAGACTGTATTCCTACCAGGCTCCTTCGTCCTTGGAATTCTCCAGGCAAGAGTACTGGAGTGGGTTGCCATTTCCTTCTCCAAGGGATCTTCCCGATCCAGGGATAGAACCCAGGTCTCCTGCATTACAGGCAGGCTCCCTCTGAGCCACCAGGGAAGCCCTAATGTGTGAACCGACAGTTTAAATTCATTCGTGAGACCAAGACACATATTTACAGATTTGGGTCAGGAAGTTAATCTTCTGGCATAGCCCCTGCTTTCCTCTGTTGCTGCTGCTAAGTCACTTCAGTCGTGTCTGACTCTGTGTGACCCCATAGACGGCAGCCCACCAGGCTCCCCTGTCCCTGGGATTCTCCAGGCAAGAACACTGGAGTGGGTTGCCATTTCCTTCTCCAATGTGTGAAAGTGAAAAGTGAAAGTGAAGTCGCTCAGTTGTGTCTGACTCTTAGCGACCCCACAGACTGCAGCCTACCAGGCTCCTCCATCCATGGGATTCTCCAGGCAAGAGTACTGGAGTGGGGTGCCATTGCCTTCTCCACTGCTTTCCTCTAGTGTTCGTTTATTGTACTCACACACAAAATAAAACATAATGAAGTAAAACATACACCAAGCAAACTAACAAACCTAATCAAAGAAAGAGTGCAGGTGAACTGAGTTCAGGCACATTCAGGCCCAATATTCTCAGTTGTATCAATATGTGAATATCTTTGGAAACTTGAGGCTTAGTTTCCAATTGGGAGCCCCCATTACAAAGAGATCTCTAAGATCTCTTTCTGGCCCATCATGACTGAGATCCCGACAACTACCATGTTTAGTGAAACCTATCCTGATAAATTGCAACTTATAGTCTTTGACTCTATGCCTACATGTTCCCTGTGGTGATGGCCCGATTTAAATTTACCACTTTTCTCTTGATAACTTCCTATTTCCTTACTCTGATTTTTTTCCCCATAATTTAACTTACTGTTAAATTTTTCCCCATAATTTAACTTACTGTTGACCCTTGGACAAGGCAGGGTTAGGTCAGTCTATCCCTCACACAGTATAAAATCTGGGTTTCTCATCCATGGATTCAGACAACCTCTGATCAGAATGGGTTTTGTTATTGGAAAAAAAAAGTCACATTTAAGTGGACCTGTGATAGTCAAACCTATGTCATTCAAGGGTCAATTATAGTTTACTTATTTATTATATTCACTTGTCTGTCTCCTTCAGCTAAAATATAAAATTATTGAGGGCAGTGACTTTTGTTTTTTCAATTCTGTGTCCTCAGACCCTAGATATGTAATCCTCATTGAATATTTGAGTAAATGAATAAATAATTTAATAAGTAACTGAAGGGTGAGGGAAGAAAACGCAATGGAAAGATCATGTACTTCATATTCTATTGATTTTATGATTCTAGTTGTGCCTGTGAGTTGATTCAATATTTTCTAAAGTGATGTCAACTCACTGAATCATGTGCTATTTTGTATTGGCAACCCCTGGAAGTTTACACTCTAGTGTGCCAGACCAGACAATAAACAAAGAATAATATTTGAGGATAATCAAAAACTTGTCTAGGATTTTACATAGATGTTAAGCACTGTAATCTATTTGGAATATGGTTATCCTGAAACTGTGTTTTATATGGCAGTCATATTACTTATAATATATTTTTATGTCATTTGACTTGGCTTTGAAAATGTGATGGATCTCATAAGGGGTAATAAATCCTCTTCTCGAAAACATCACTATTGGTACCCTGATAATAAGTTCATAAAGAAAATAATCAAGATGATGTTTTCAGTTAATGCAGTGGGGTTTGTAGGGTATACAATCTTAGAAAAGCTTCCCTGGGATGGAAACTTTTTAAGCTGAGGCAAGGACTATAGGAAGATGGGAATGAGCCATTTAAGCAACAGTATGAGGGAAGAGTGTCCCAGGCAGAGGGACCAGGGCTTGCAAAATCTCAGCAGTAAAGACATGAATCTGGAGCAGAAATGTGACTAGTATGGAATGAGGGGAGAGAATTATGTGGGAAAGGTTTTAGTGATACAGGAGCAAATTATGAGAGTAGGTTGTAGGCTACTTGCAGAATGTGGTGTTAAGTTTTCTATTTATTCTAAGGGTGAATGGGAAGACATCAACTAGTTTAAGCCAGCAGGTAGCATAATTAATCTAAATTATGAAATAATCCCTCTTGTAAGAAAAGAGCCTGATGAGGAGGAAGAGAGGAAATGGTCATTTAGGAGGTTGCAGAAATGGTTCAGGTGAATGTTGATGGAGGCTTAGACTAAGGTGGTGGTATTGGAAAGGGAAGAAGTAGGGATTGGAGATATATGTTGGGGGTAGAAGAGTGAGGACTTGCTAATGGATTTAGTGTGAGAGTGAAAGGGAAAAGACTCAACAGTGAATCTTGAGTTTTTGGCTTGATCAACTAGCTGGATATTGGAACCACCAACTAATATGCAAAAGACTGGGGAAAAAGCATGCAAAAGAGAAAAGCACCTAGATGAATGTCTGGTACCTGTATCAGTCATTTGGGAAATGGCAGCTTGCTCATCCTTTATATTAGATAGAGAGTGTAGAACATATCATATGGCTCTGATATTCTCGACAAGGAGAATATTAATAAAGTGATAGAAATGGAAGCCAGATTAGAATGTCACTCTCTCTAGGAAACCTTACATTTCTCTCTGTTATCGAGTCCAGGCTTGCTCTGCTTGCGGCACCATGGGCCAGTGAATCTGACAGGTGAGATGTTGAGGCAAGGAAGATACTTTAAACAGGGAGCCGGCAGACTGAAAAGATAGCAGGCTAGTGCCTCAAAATAACTATTTTATTGGGTTCTGGATGCCAGATTCCTTTATAGATCAGAGATGAGGGGAGGTGAGGAAGCAAAGTAAAAAGGCCACGAATCTTGATGCTTTTGAACTGTGCTGTTGGAGAAGACTCTTGAGAGTCCCTTGAACTGCATGGAGATCCAATCAATACAGCCTAAAGGAGATAAGTCCTGAGTGTTCATTGGAAGGACTGATGTTGAAGCTGAAACACCAATACTTTGGCCACCTGATGTGAAGAACTGACTCATTTTAAAAGACCCTGATGCTGGGAAAGATTGAAGGAAGGAGGAGGAGGGGACGTCAGAGGATGAGATGGTTGGATGGCATTACTGACTCAATGGACATGAGTTTGAATAAACTCCAGGAATTGGTGAGGGACAGGGAGGCCTGGCATGCTGCAGTCCATGGGGTCGCAAAGAGTCAGACACCACTGAGAGACTGAACTGAACTGAATCTTGCAAACATCTCCTAGAATGGCAAACCTCGGGCAGGGGATGTATTAATTTCTTCCTTCCTGCCATTCACAGATGGACAGGGTTCTGAAGAAAGGCATTTTAGTGTAGCAGTTGGCAGAGGGGCAGGATTCTCTGAGGCAAACTGTTCTGTTTAATTATAATAAAAGTAACTAAAATCAAGTCAAGGAAACAGTTCCAGCATGGAGTCAGAATTGGCTTCCTCCCCGCAACATATCCATCACATAAAGAAGGAAATATTCCCTCTAAGCATTTGCATCATGTCACTGTTATGGCATACTCCACACTGAATTTATGTAATCTCTTTGCTACTTGTCTGCCTAGATTATGAGCTTTTTTTTTTGGAGGAATAGAGATCAGTTAGCTTTCAATCATGAATCCACAATACCTTGCTTAGAGTTAGTGCTCAAAAGCAAATGACTGAATATTTGTGTGGTTAACACGAAAGAACTATCAGAGTCATATGCTTCTCAAAGATTTCCTGTGAGACTATATTTGGTCTTGATCCTCTGGTTGTTAACCATTTAAAAGGTAATGCAGGTAAGTGAAGTGCTAGAAAACCTTTTCAAAAATCTAGATTGGTATGATGCTCAAGTAGTCTCAAGATTAGCTTTCATAATAAACGGCTTTGGGTTTCAGAATACTGTGTAGTTATAAAATCCATGAACTATGAGCTCAGCCTTATCACCAGGAATCTTTCATACTTGGCAAGGTTTCAGAACAGAGCTGGTTGTCTTTATTTTTGTCTAGAGCATTGTACTGTGGCTAGAGGAAGTGTATGTGACTTCCTGTGGCACCTCAAATACCTTAAATGCAGGGTCAGAGGCTTCCCTGGTGGTCTGGTGGTTGACAGGCCGCCTGCAACGCAGGCGACACTGGTTCAATCCCTAGTCCTGGAGGATGCCACATGCCTTGGGGCAACTGAGCCCATGTGCCACAACTACTGAAGCCCACACGCCCTAGAGCCTGTGCTCCTCAACAAGAGAGTAGCCCCAGCTTGCCACAACTAGAGAAAGCCCTCACACAGCAATAAAGACCCAGCACAGCCAATAAATAATTTAAAAAAAAAATTAAAAAGTGGGATTAGAGAGAAGGTTGACACCTGAGAGTCTAAGGACAGATTCTGAGATTAAAATGACAGTTAAATGTTTTTACTCATATTTTTACCCAGGGCTGAATTCTTGACTGGCCCTCCAGAAGGAGTCTACAAGAAACAAACAAGCAAGCTAAAGGCTTTGCATTCAGTTCAGTTCAGTTCAGTTCAGTCGCTCAGGCAGCCCTACCCCAGCTTCTTTCTCATGCTGAATATCTTTGTGCATCAGTGACATTATATTTAAAGCAGCAGTAAGTGACACTAATTTATCTTCTAGGGCATGATTCTTAAATTTTAATGTGCATAGTAAGCACCTGGGAAACTTGTTAAAATGCAGATTCTGATTCAGTAGCTCTGGGGTGGGACCTGAGATTCTCCATTTCCACAGGCCGATGCTAATACAGCTGGTCCACGAATCACAAAGTGAGTAGCAAAGCTCCAGAGCTATATAGGGTGAGGGAACATCCAGATTAAAGAAAAAGAGTTTGCGCAAACCTTTGATTTTTAATAGTGGCTTAATATTTTGTCCAATGAATATATTATAATTTAGCTGATAAATTCCATATTTTGGAAATGCACTCTTTGGTTTTTGTAAACATCACTCTAATGAACTTCTATGTTCAAAAATATTTGTCTGTCTTGCTGGTTATTTATTTATTAATTTTCGGCTATATTCAGTTCAGTTCAGTCACTCAGTCATGTCCGACTCTTTGCAACCCTGTGAACTGCAGCACACCAGGCTCAAGTTATTGATACTTGGCTATATTACTAGAAGTGTAATTGATTTTTCAAAGGTACACTTTTTAGCACATATTCTCAAATTGGCAAGAATTTTCAAATGAACTCTTAGATGAAGTTATTATATATAATTCCATCTTTGCAGCTTTTTTTGCCTACAGGTTCATGTGACATTCTGACACCATGACATTTTTAGTAATGCCTTAAGTAAAATTTTATTCCTTTTATGTGACCATGCCCCTTCTTTTTTAAGCTAGTTAAATATTTTAAGTGTTGAGTTTGTGAAGAATCACAGCTGTTGCTGAGGAATGAATTTATAAGTGCATTCCTGGCACAGAATACAAATACTGTATATGACACAGAGATAATCAAATCAGACAGAATGACTTCACCTCTTAAGATTTGCACCCAACTCAATCAGTTGATTAAACATCCAGAACAGCTGGCAGCTGACAGGAATGACATCTTTTATAATAACATGGAATCTCTAATTTCAAATATGTAGGGAAAAATTGAAGAAAAAAATTCCTTCATTACTGCTTAATACATACAATAATAATAATTTGGAGGCTTATTGTGTTTTCAGCAGAGTAAAATTAATTTATCTGAATAGTGCATTGTTGATCTGGTTCTCCACATGAACACTAGTTTGGTTTGTCCTGGTTTCTGATAGGTCTTGACAGCTAACATCCAGAACTCTTCTGCTCTGAAATGTCCAAGAGCAAAATGGGAGAGCATGTGCTCTTTTGGAAGTCATCATGCTAAGGCAAAGCCTTATAGTGACAAGAAGATTTTTTTGGAGTTAGTACACTCCACATTTTTTTGGAGTTAGTACACTTACACCACAGTATCTCTGTAATATAGATTACTAGGAGGTTGACACAAGAATCGAATAAGAGAATATAAATGAAAATATTTCATAAACGGAGACATGGTAGTGGTACAATGATTATCCTGAGGTACAGTAGAGGCACGGAAAGTATGCAAGGCAAACACATTACTCATCCCCTCAGTTCAGTTCAGTTCAGTTCAGTTCAGTCGCTCAGTCGTGTCCGACTCTCCGCGACCCCATGAATCAGCACGCCAGGCCTCCCTGTCCATCACCAACTCCCAGAGTTCACTCAAACTCATGTCCACAGAGTCGGTGATGCCATCCAGCCATCTCATTCTCCGTCATCCCCTTCTCCTCCCGCCCCCAACCTTTCCCAGCATCAGAGTCTTTTCCAGTGAATCAACTCGTCGCATGAGGTGGCCAAAGTATTACAGTTTCAGCTTTAGCATCAGTCCCTCCAATGAACACCCAGGATTGATCTCCCTTAGAATGGACTGGTTGGATCTCCTTGCAGTATAAGGGACACTCAAGAGTCTTCTCCAGCACCACAGTTCAAAAGCATCAATTCTTCGGTGATCAGCTTTCTTCACAGTCCAACTCTCACATCCATACATGACCACGGGAAAAACCATAGCCTTGACTGCCGGGAGCCAGCGAGGGAAATCCTACCCGTGGCAAAGGTCAACTGGGGAAGAGGCCTGACGGGCAAAGGCTAATCAGGACTCGAGGAGCCCCCTGGACTTACCTGAGCATCTACCCCAAAGAAAACCGGAATCTGACTGATTTACTATCTTAGGCCTCTTACCAAGTCCTCTAATACTTACGGGGGTTTTCCCCCAACCACCTTTCTCTGAAAACATTAATTCAGAGCTGTAGTTTAAAAGTTCTCCTCGGCTTAATAGGAGTGTTCCAATCCAAGCCCCTCTGATAGCTTTCTAACTTGCATGACAAGTTTGTCCGGGCTCTTACAACTATGAAAGTGACTGTTTATAGCCTCCCAGCCATGCAAGGACAGAAAGCCTAATATTCTAAAATACAGGAATCTGTTGAAGAAGTTAAAATCATTAGAGTAGTACTAAAAAAGATTTCATTGTTGAATCAATGCTTGCTGCCGTTTCCTCTATCTATTGTATCCTTGGAAATATATTAATCACATATAGAGAATATAAGTAGTAGCCTTTGATTTAACCACATCAGATCTTAAGTTAATAAATTCCTTTCTTGCAGCTCACTACACCGGTGCCTTATAGGAATGTAACTTTGTTATGTGTCTAGCACCTAACTTTAGGAAAGTCACCTTAAAAGAAAAGTCTTTTACTTGCTAACTAACCTATTGTTAGGAGAGAGGGCCATAAACTGTTAGCAGGCCCCCTGGCCAGAAGATGATGTAAACCACCCAAAACTTTTGTATATCACGAGACATACAAAAATGAGCCCTGATCCTGATAAGGGTCAAGACTGCTGACCCCGCGTGATTTTGGCGTGACTCTATACCTCTTTTTCTCTGTTTTTTATGTGCACAACTTAGGGTATAAAAGCAGCACTGGAAAATAAAGTTTTGGGCCTTGCTCACTGAAGCTTGGTCTCCCCATGTCGTTCTTTCTCTTTTTCCATTCTTTTCTCTATTCTCCTTTTTCTGGTTGAGATCCTTGGAGCGCTGGGCCCTCTGAGTTTACTTATCTGCCTGGGCTTCTAAGACCCACTCGAGGGGGTGCCCTGGTGGGGTGCCTCCAGTGTTTCGAGAGGGCGCCTGCGGCCTACGTAAACAGAGCAAGCCCCGTGCTGGGGTTTTATTGGTTTCCAGCATAAACCAAGGAATCATCAGCCCCTGTCTCTCTCTCTCTCTCTCTAACGCCGACGCCGTTCATCCCAAGGATACCCTGGGCCTTATCGAGGCTGGACCCCGATACTTGACTAGACAGACCTTGGTTGGCAAAGTAATGTCTCTGCTTTTTAATATACTATCTAGGTTGGTCATAACTTTCCTTCCAAGGAGTAAGCGTCTTTTAATTTCATGGCTGCAATCAGCATCTGCAGTGATTTTGGAGCCCAGAAAAATAAAGTCTGACACTCTTTCCACTGTTTTCCATCTATTTCCCATGAAGTGATGGGACCAGATGCCATGATCTTTGTTTTCTGAATGTTGAGCTTCAAGTCAACCTTTTCGCTCTTCTCTTTCACTTTCATCAAGAGGCTTCTTAGTTCTTCTTCATTTTCTGCCATAAGGGTGGTGTCATCTGCATATTGAGGTTATTGATATTTCTCCCGGCAATCTTGATTCCAGCTTGTGCTTCTTCCAGCCCAGCATTCCTCATGATGTACTCTGCATATAAGTTAAATAAGCAGTGTGACAATATACAGCCTTGACGTACTCCTTTTCCTATTTGGAACCAGTCTGTTGTTCCATGTACAGTTCTGACTGTTGGTTCCTGACCTGCATACAGGTTTCTCAAGAGGCAGGTCAAGTGGTCTGGTATTCCTATCTGTTTCAGAATTTTCCACAGTTTATTGTGTTCCACACAGTCAAAGGCTTTGGCATAGTCAATGAAGCAGAAATAGATGTTTTTCTGGAACTCTCTCGCTTTCTCCATGACCCAGCGGATGTTGGCAATTTGATCTCTGGTGCCTCTTCCTTTTCTAAAACCTGCTCGAACATCTGGAAGTTCTTGGTTCACATATTGCTGAAGCCTGGCTTGGAGAATTTTGAGCACGACTTTACTAGCGTGTGAGATGAGTGCAACTGTGTGGTAGTTTGAACATTCTTTGGCATTGCCTTTCTTTGGGATTGGAATGAAGACTGACCTTTTCTAGTCCTGTGGCCATTGCTGAGTTTTCCAAATTTGCTGGCATACTGAGTGCAGTACTTTCACAGCATCACCTTTCAGGATTTAAAATAGCTCAACTGGAATTCCATCACCACCACTAGCTTTGTTCGTAGTGATGCTCTCTAAGGCCCACTTGACTTCACATTCCAAAATGTCAGGCTCCAGGTGAGTGATCACGCCATCGTGATTATCTTCGTCGTGGAGCTTTTTTTGTACAGTTCTTCTGTGTATTCTTGCCACCTCTTCTAAATATCTTCTGCTTCTGTTAGGTCCATACCATTTCTGTCCTTTATCGAGCCCATCTTTGCAGGAAATGTTCCCTTGGTATCTCTAATTTTCTTGAAGAGATCTCTTGTTTTTCCTATTCTGTTGTTTTCCTCTATTTCTTTGCATTGATCACTGAGGAAGGCTTTCTTATCTCTCCTTGCTATTCTTTGGGACTCTGCATTCAGATGCTTATATCTTTCCTTTTCTCCTTTGCTTTTCACTTCTCTTCTTTTCACAGCTATTTGTAAGGCCTCCTCAGACAGCCATTTCGCTCTTTTGCATTTCTTTTCCATGGGGATGGTCTTGGTCCCTGTCTCCAGTACAATGTCACAAACCTCCGTCCAGAGTTCATCAGGCACTCTATCTATCAGATCTAGTCCCTTATATCTATTTCTCACTTCCACTGTATAATCATAAGGGATTTGATTGAGGTCATATCTGAATGGTCTAGTGGTTTCCCCTACTTTCTTCAATTTAAGTCTGAATTTGGCAATAAGGAGTTCATGATCTGAGCCACAGTCAGCTCCTGGTCTGGTTTTTGCTGACTGTATACAGCTTCTCCATCTTTGGCTGCAAAGAATATAATCAATCTGATTTCGGTGTTGACCATCTGGTGATGTCCATGTGTAGAGTCTTCTCTTGTGTTGTTGGAAGAGGGTGTTTGCTATGACCAGTGTGTTCTCTTGGCAAAACTCTATTAGCCTTTGTCCTGCTTCATTCCGTGCTCCAAGGCCAAATTTGCCTGTTACTCCAGGTGTTTCTTGACTTCCTACTTTTGCATTCCAGTCCCCTATAATGAAAAGGACATCTTTTTTGGGTGTTAGTTCTAAAAGGTCTTGTAGGTCTTCATAGAACCATTCAACTTCAGCTTCTTCAGTGTTACTGGTTGGGGCATAGGCTGGGATTACTGTAATATTGAATGGTTTGCCTTGGAAATGAACAGAAATCATTCTGTCATTTTTAAGATTGCATCCAAGTACTGCATTTCAGACTGTTTTGTTGACCATGATGGCTACTCCATTTCTTCTAAGGGATTCCTGCCCACAGTAGTAAATATAATGGTCATCTGAGTTAAATTCATCCTTTCCAGTCCATTTTAGTTCACTGATTCCTAGAATGTCTATGTTCACTCCTGCCATCTCCTGTTTGACCACTTCCAATTTGCCTTGATTCCTGGACCTAACATTCCAGGTTCCTATGCAATATTGCTCTTTACAGCACTGGACCTTGCTTCTATCACCAGTCACATCCACAACTGGGTATTGGTTTTGCTTTTGCTCCATCCCTTCATTCCTTCTAGAGTTATTTCTCCACTGATCTCCAGTAGCATACTGGGCATCTACTGACCTGGGGAATTTCTCACTCAGTATCCTATCATTTTGCCTTTTGCCTATCATTTTGCGGTTTTCCATTCCCTTCTCCAGTGGACCACATTCGGCTGTGGTCCATGTGATCAGATTGACTAGTTTCCTGTGATTATGATTTCAGTGTGTCTGCCCTCTGATGCCCCCGTGCAATACCTACCGTCTTATTTGGGTTTCTCTTACCTTGGGCATGGGAAATCTCTTCACAGCTGCTCCAGGAAAGCGCAGCCGCTGCACCTTACCTTGGATGAGGGGTATCTCCTCAAGGCCGCCCCTCTTGACCTTGAACGTGGAGTAGCTCCTCTTGGCCCCCCTGCGCCCGCGCAGCCACCGCCTATTGGACGTGGGGTAGCTCCTCTCGGCCGCTGGCCCTGGCCTCAGGCATTGGGTAGCTCCTCTCAGCTGCACCTCTTTGAGTGGTCAGTTGCACTGGGCCGGCGTCGCTCGCGTCTGGGCCCTTGTTTCTACCAGATGTCCACACTGTTCTTCCAATGGGAGGCTTCCACTTTTTCTCCGCTTCAAAACTAACCGCAGATCTCATTTCCTCCAAATTTTCATAGACCTCCCAGCTCTGGTGATTATCCTTTCTCACAATTTATATGATGCAATTTTCTGCCACTTCCTTATTATGTGCCCTGGATGAAGAAAGCCACCCATGTTTAATGTATTTATCAGCTATTCTGATTAACATACTTATTAGAGTTGTAGTCTTCAATCTCCATACAGCCATAAGATTTAATCGTAAAAAAAAAAAATAGATTCAAGATATACTATTAGTTGAGCACCAAAAATGTAGAGAAGTAAAAAGGTTGATGATCCCTTTAAAGAAATTACAAGCTAATTCTGAAGGAATGTATTAGTTTGGTAGAGTTGTCGTTAAAAATACCATAGATGAATGAGGTGGCTTAAACAATTCTGGATGCTTGAAGGCCAAAAACAAAATTGGCTTCTTCTGTAACCTTTCTCCTTGATTCTCTTCCCACTTTAACATCATTTTTCCTGTGTGCGTATCCTTGTGCTTTTTGTATATCTAAATTTTTCTTCTTATAAGGAGACTAATCAGAGTAGTTTCGGATCTACTCTAAAGGTCTCGTTTTAACTTAATTACCTCCTTAAAGCCCCCATCTAAAGAGCCTCTTGATGAAAGTGAAAGAAGAGAGTAAAAGCCTGGCTTAAAACTCAACATTCAAAAAACAAAGATCGTGGCATCTGGTCCCACCACATCATGGCAAATAGAAGGGGAAACAATGGAAACAGTGACAGACTTTGTTTTCTTGGGCTCCAAAATCACTGCAGATGGTGACCACAGCCATGAAATTTGAAGAACGCTTGGTCCTTGGATTCAAAGCTATGACCAAGCTAGACAACATACTAAAAAGCAGAGACATTACTTTGCCCACAAAGGTCTGTCTAGTCAAAGCTATGGTTTTTCCAGTAGTCATGTATGGATGTGAGAATTGGACTATAAAGAAAGCTGAGCGCCAAAGAGTTGATGCTTTTGAACTTTGGTGTTGGAGAAGACTCTTGCGAGTCCCTTGGACTGCAAGGAGATCCAATCAGTCAATCCTAAAGGAAATCAGTCCTGAATATCATTGTAAGGACTGATGCTGAAGCTGAAGCTCCAATACTTTGGCCACATGATGCAAAGAGCTGAGTCCTTGGAAAAGACCCTGATGCTGGGAAAGATTGAAGGCAGGAGGAGAAGGGAGAACAAGAGAGGATGAGATGGTTGGATGGCATCACCGAGTTGATGGACATGAGTTTGAGCAAGTTCCAGGAGTTGGTGATGGACAGGGAAGCCTGGCATGCTGCAGTCCATGGGGTCCCAAAGAGTCAGAAATGACTGACTGAGTTACTGAACTGAACTGAAGGGCCCCATCTCCAGATAGAAATTTTGAGTATTGGGGATTAAGACTTCAACATGTATATCTTAGGGGGACACAGTTCAGCCCACAACAGAAAGATAAATCTAGAAGGGTATATAATAAAGGGATGGCAAAAAATTAACAATAAAAATAAACAGTAATACATAAACTTACTGCAACAGGGATGAGTCAATTTTGACTCTTCCATGCTAGATCTGTTTCTTTGGCCACTTTTGTTATTATAATTACACACGATAGCCTGCCTCAGACAATCCTACCCCTCTGACTGTTAAGTTAAAATACCTTGTTCAGAACCCTGTCCACCTGTATATAGCAGGAAGGAAGAAATTAACAGATCCCTTGCACAAGGCTTGCCATTGTAGGAGATACTTGCAAGATTAAATGGCCTTTTTACTTTGTTTTCTCACCTCCCCCACATCTCTGATCCAAGAAAGAATTTGGCATGCAGACCCCAATAAGATGGTTACTTTGAGACACTGGTCTGCCTTCTTCTTGGTCAGCCAGCTTTCCAAACGTTGAAATTGCATTCCTTGCCTCAACACCCTGTCTCTCAGAATCATTTGCCTCTCATTTCACAACAGGATGAGCTTGGACTTGGTGACATTACCAGTCCAGATTATAAAGACTGGACTTGTTTATTTCTCCAGTGGGTAGGTATGCAATTCTGAATTGATCTGAGCTCACAATTGATAAAGAGACACATAAGAAAGAATATCAAATAACACTCTCAATTTTTCATTGAACAGAAAATAAATCTCCAACATCTCTTTGACCAAGATCCTAAATGGTTGCATCATTAAACCAAAAATTTCATTATTTTTGCCACTAGTAGAAAATGACTTGAAGATCATGTGCAAGAGAGAAACAAAAGCAAATACTCAAAGTAAGAAAACAATAAAAAATGAACCAAGATAAAGCAGCAAGGATAACGTTCTGTTGCTGCTTGAGATTCACTTTGGGAGCTAAGACTTTGAGCAGCTCATGAGGTGCACTTCTCAAGTCCCTGAGTTTAATTGGCTTTGTCAGATTAGTCCATTTAGGTATCTTGATAGAACTGAAGAGGAAAAGTTGAAATTTTATATAACCTCCTGCTCACTCTGCCTCTGCAACTCAGCTTGCTCTTTGCAAAGTCTGGATCACGTAGGTCACGTAGTCTCAGAAAGTGGGGACTTACAATACTAGGAACTGGAGCTTATCTTCTCACCCTTGTCCTGCTCTTTGCAATTGCCCAGCCCCTGCAAACCTGCTTAATCATGCCTGTCCATGTAGAGATCAGACATCCCCTTCCTCATCTTGGCTGCTGTTCCCGTAAGCATGAAACCCCTTGGTTTAAACCAGTCTATTATCAGCTAGTGTTGCCCACTATAGTCTGTCTGTAAAAACTCTGTAATCCCTTTTTTGGGGGCTCAGAGCTCAAAGTGTTAACTCCTCTGGGTCTGCCAGCATAATAAACCAGCGTTTTCCAACTCTCCATGTGTGGTGCTTGGTTTCTCGATTACTGGTTTCTTCAACAGAACAACTCACAAAACTGCTTGAGTATAAGTATCCAAAAATTAAAGCATGACCCTCCTATCAAATGAACACCTGTCAAAAGTTTTATTCAATCACTAGAGAACCATTGAGAGGTTAAGACTAGTTCAGAGTGCATTTATATAGACAATTTAATGAAGAATTATTACAGTGAGATTGCTGGATTAGATGCAGAACTGATTTCCTGCAGAGGAAAAAAAAAAACAACCAAAAGTAACCTCTGGATTCACTTTTTGCACAGAAACATTGCATCTTTGCCAAAATTATACAAGCTAACATGTCAGATCATTGCATCTAGAACCTTAGTTTAACATAGTAAAATTAAGTTATATTTTTAAGGGACTGAGATATATACTTACTACAGTAGCAATTTAATGAAGAAGTCATATCTCCTAATCAGATGAGGATACCTGGGGAATAACTGGAAAGATAGAGTTTATATTATATGACAGTCTTTCAGTTCTGATGAAATTATACCAAAAAAAAAAAGGCTAAATTTCCAGGGTGGTGTCAAAAACTATAGCTATGTTTTCTCACCATGAGAACACTAGCCTGAAATCTCTGTCATGGCTACCTTTCACGGAACATAATGGACCATTGACAAAAGGGTAGCAGAGGGCAAACATCGGTGGGGCAGAGGGAGATGCTGAAAATTGCGTGAAACTACATTAACAGAGACCCATCTTTGTCATTGCGTATAGTGTGGTATTTTTATCTGGTGTACCTGTGTTTTTCCTTTGTTACGATAATGGCTATCCTCTGGCATAATTGATAAGTGGTTGTTGTTCAGTTGCTCAGTTGTGTCCGACTTTACAACACCATGGAATCCAGCATGCCAGGCTTCCCTGTCCACCATCTCCTGAAGCGTGCTCAAACTCATGTCTATCGAGTCAGTGATGCCATTCGACTCGATCGCTTGAAGAGAAGGGGCAGGAAGAGAAGGGGATGACAGAGGATATAGTGTGGTATTTTATACCTTTAATCTTCCTGCCTTCAATCTTTCCCAGAATCAGGGTCTTTTCCAGTGAGTTAACTCTTCTCATCAGGTGGCCAAAGTATTGGGGTTTCAGCTTTAGCATCAGCCCTTCCAGTGAGTATTCAGGACTGATTTCATTTAGGATTGACTAGTTTGATCTCCCTGCAGTCCAAGGGACTCTTAAGAGTCTTCTCCAACACCACAGTTCAAAAGCATCAGTTCTTCAGCTTTCAGCCTTCTTTGTGGTCCGACTATCACATCCATACATAACTACTGGAAAAACCATAGCTTTGACTAGATGGACCTTTGTAGTCAAAGTAATAGCTCTGCTTTTTAATATACTTTATAGGTTTCTCATAGCTTTCCTTCCAAGGAGTAAGCATCTTTTTACTTCACGGCTGCAGTCACCATCTGCAGTGATTTTGAAGCCCATCCAAGAAAATAAAATTAGTCACTATTTCCATTATTTCCCCATCTATTTGCCGTGTAGTGATAGGACAAGAGGCCATGATCTTTGTTTTTTGAATGTTGAGTTTTAAGTCAGCTTTTTCACTCTCCACTTTCACCTTCATCAAGAGGCTTTTTAGTTCCTCTTCACTTTCTGCCTTAAGGAAGGAGTCATCTGCATATCTGAGGTTATTGATATTTCTCCTTGCAGTCTTGATTCCAGCTTGGGTTTCATTCAGCCTGGCATTTCACATTGTGTAATTTGTTTATAAGTTAAATAAGCAGGGTGACAATATACAGCCTTGACATACTTCTTTCCCAATTTTGAACCAGTCCATTGTTTCGTGTCCAGTTCTAACTGTTTTTTTCTTGACCTGCATACAAATATCTCAGGAGTCAGGTAAGATGGTGTAGTATTCCCATCTCTTTAAGATCTTGCCAAAGTTTGTTGTGATCCGCAGTGTCAAAGGTTTGGCATAGTCATTAAAGCAGAAGTAGATGTTTTTCTGGAACTCTCTTGTTTTTGTGATGATCCAACAGATGTTAGCAATTTGATCTCTAGTTTCCCTGCCTTTTCTAAATCCAGCTTGAACATCTGGAATTTTACAGTTCACGTACTGTTGAAACCTGGCTTGGAGAATTTTGAGCATTACTATGCTACTATGCTAGAGTGTGAGATGAGTGCAATTCTGCAGTAGTTTGAGCATTCTTTGGCGTTGTCTTTCTTTGGGACTGGAATGAACAATGATCTTTTCCGGTCTTATGGCCACTGCTGAATTTTCCAAATTTACTGAGTGCAGCACTTTCACAGCATCATCTTTTAGTATTTGAAATAGCTCAGCTGGAATTTCATCACCTCCACTAGCTTTGTTCATAGTGATGTTTCCTAAGGCTCACTTGACTTCACACCCCAAGATATCAGGCTCTAGGTGAATGATCACACCATTGTGGTTATCTGGGTAATTATGATCTTTTTTGCATGGTTCTTCCGTGTATTCTTTCCATCTCTTCTTAATATCTTCTGCTTCTTTTAGGTCCATAACGTTTCCGTCCTTTATTGTGGCCATCTTTACATAAAAGATTCTCTTGGTGTCTCTAATTTTCTTGAAGTGATCTCTAGTCTTTCCTATTCTATTGTTTACCTCTATTTCTTTGCTTTGATCATTGAGGACACTTTCTTATGTCTCCTTGCTTTTCCTTAGAACTCTGTATTCAGATGGACATACTTTTCCTTTTCTACTTTGCCTTTTACTTCTCTTCTTTTCTCAGGTATTTGCACGGCCTCTTCAGACAAATTATTTTACCTTTTTGCATTTCTTTTTCTTGGGCTTTTTCTTTTAGATTTATTCTTTTTATTGAAGGACAATTGCTTTACAGAATTTTGTTGTTTTCTGTCAAACCTGAACATGAATCAGCCATAGGTAAACATATATCCCCTCCCTTTTGAAACTCCCTCCCATCTCCCACCCCATCCCACCCCTCTAGGTTGATACAGAGGCCCTGTTTGAGTTTCCAGAGCCATTAGCAAATTCCCATTGGCTCTCTATTTTATATACGGTAATATAAGTTTCCATGTTACTCTTTCCATAAAAATCACCCTCTCCCCGCTCCCGTGTCCATAAGTCTATTCTCTATTTCTCTTTCTCCACTGCTGCCCTGTAAATAAATTCTTCAGTACCATTTTTCTAGATTCCGTATATGTATGCTAGAATACAATATTTATCTTTCTCTTTCTGACACAGTTCACTTTGTATAATAGGTTCTAGGTTCACCCACTTCATTAGAACTGATTCAAATGCATTGCTTTTTATGACTAATATTCCATTGTATATGTACCACAACTTCTTTATTCATTCATGTGTCGGCAGACATCTAGGTGACTTCCATGTTCTAGCTATTGTAAATAGTGCTGCAATGAACAATGGGATACATGTGTCTCTTTCAATTTTGGTTTCCTCAGGGTATCTGCCTAGGAATGGGATTGCTGGGCCATATCATGGTTTCATTCCTAGTTTTTTAAGGAATCTCATACCATCTTCCATAGTGGCTGTGTCAATTTACAATCCCACCAACAGTGCAAGATCATTCCCTTTTCTCCACACTCTCTCCAACATCTATTGTTTGTAGACTTTTTGATGACGGCCATTCTGACTGGTGTGAGGTGATTTCTCATTGTGGTTTTGATTTGCATTTCTCTAATAATGGGTGATGTTGGGCATCTTTTCATGTGTTTGTTAGCCATCTGTATATCTTCTTTGGAGAAATGTCTGTTTAGGTCTTTTTCCCATGTTTGGATTGGGTTGTTTGCTTTTCTAGCATTGAGTTGTATGAGTTGCTTGTATATTTTAGAGATTAATACTTTGTCAGTTGTTTCATTTGCTATTATTTTCTCCCATTCTGAGGGTTGTCTTTTCACCTTGCTTATAGTTTTCTTTGCTGCACAAAAACTTTTAAGCTTAATCTGGTCCCAGTTGTTTACTTTTATTTTTATTTCCATTACTCTAGGAGGTAGGTCATAGAGGATCTTGCTTTGATTTATGTCGAGTGTTCTGCCTATACTTCCTCTAAGAGTTTTATAGTTTCTGATCTTACATTTAGGTCTTTAATCCATTTTGAGTTTATCTTTGTGTATAGTGTTAGGAAATGTTCTAATTTCATTCTTTTACATATAGCTGCCCAGTTTTCCTAGCACCATTTATTGAAGAGGCTGTCTTTGCCCCATTGTATAGTCTTGCCTCCTTTATCCAAAATAAGGTACCCACAGGTGCATGGGTTTATTTCTGGGCTTTCTATGTTGTTCCATTGGTCTATATTTCTGTTTTTGTGCCAGTACCATACTGTCTTGATGACTGTGGCTTTGTAGTATAATCTGAAGTCAAGAAGGTTGATTCCTCCAGCTCCATTCTTCTTTCTCAAGACTCCTTTGGCTATTCAGGGTCTTTTGTGTTTCCATATGAATTGTGAATTGTTTTGTCCTAGTTCTGTGAAAAATGCCATTGGTGATTTGACAGGGACTGCCTTGAATCTGTAGATTGTGTTTGGTAGTATAGTCATTTTCACAATATTGATTCTTCCTACTCAGGAAGATGGAATATCTCTCCATCTGTTTATGCCATCTTTGATTTCTTTCATCAGTGTCTTATAATTTTCTGTGTGCAGTTCTTTTGCACATATAAGTATGTTTATGATTTCTTTCCTTCTACTAATTTTGGGGGTTTTTGTTCTTTTTTCCAGTTGTTTTAGGTGTAAAGTTAGGTTGTCCAGAGTTTTTCTTGCTTCTTGAGGTAGGATTGCATTGCTATGAACTTCTGTCTTAGATATGCTTTGGCTGCAAAAAATTTCTGGAAATTTTTTGATTTCCCATTTGATTTCTTCAGTAACCTGTTAGTTATTTAGAAACACGTTGTTTATTCTCATTGTGTTTGGGTTTCTTACACTTTCTTGTAATTCATATCTAGTCTCATAGTGTTGTGGTCAAACAAGATGCTTGATATGATTTCAATTTTCTTAAATTTACTGATGTTTGATTTGTGACCCAAGATGTGGTTTTTCCTAGAGAATGTCCCATGTGCACTTGAGAAGAAGCTGTATTCTTCTTCATTTGCATGGAATGTCCTAAAGATATCAATAAGATCCTTCTCATAAAATGTATCATTTAAAACTGGTGTTTTCTTATTAATTTTCTGTTTTGATGATCTGTCCATTGGTGTGAGTGGGGTGTTAAAGTTTCCTACTATTATTGTGTTACTGTCAATTTCTCCTTTTATGTCTGTTAGTGTTTGTCTTATGTATTGAGGTGCTCCTATGTTGGGTGCATAGATATTTACAGTTGTTATGTCTTCCTATTATGGCCAACCTAGATAGCATATTAAAAAGCAGAGACATTACTTTGCCAACAAAGGTCCGTCTAGTCAAGCCTATGGTTTTTCCAGTGGTCATGTATGGATGTGAGAGTTGGACTGTGGAGAAAGCTGATCACCAAAGAATTCATGCTTTTGAACTGTGGTGTTGGAGAAGACTCTTGAGAGTCCCTTGGACTGCAAGGAGATCCAACCAGTCCATTCTAAAGGAGATCAGTCCTGGGTGTTCATTGGAAGGACTGATGCTAAAGCTGAAACTCCAATACTTTGGCCACCTCATGCAAAGAGTTGACTCACTGGAAAAGACTCTGATGCTAGGAGGGATTAGGGGCAGGAGGAGAAGGGGATGACAGAGGATAAGATGGCTGGATGGCGTCACCGACTCGTTGGACATGAGTTTGAGTGAACTCCGGGAGTTGGTGATGGACAGGGAGGCCTGGCGTGCTGTGATTCATGGGGTCGCAAAGAGTCGGACACGACTGAGCGACTGAACTGAACTGAACTGATGTCTTCCTATTGGATTGATCCCTTCATCATTATGTAGTGTTCTTCCTTATCTCTTGTAATATTATTTGTTTTAAGGTCTATTTTGTATGAGATGAGGATTGCTATTCCAGCTTTCTTTTGCTTCCCATTTCCATGGAATATATTTTTCCATCCTCTCACTTTGAGTCTATATGTGTCTTTAGGTCTGAAGTGGGTTTCTTGTAGACAGAATATATATGGATCTTGTTTTTATATCCATTCAGCCAGTCTGTGTCTTTTGGTTGGAGCATTTAATACATTTATATTTGAAACATATATGTTGTCATATGTGAAACGAATCACCAGTTCAGGGTTGATGCATGTTACAGGATGCTCGGGGCTGGTGTGCAGGGATGACCCAGAGGGAGGATAAAGGAAGGAGGGAGGTGGGAGGGGGGTTCAGGAGGGGGAACTCATGTACACCCGGGGCAGATTCATGTCAATGTATGGCAAAACCAACCAATATAATATTGTAAAATAATTAGCCTCCAATAAAAAAAAAAAGTTAAAAAAAAATAAAGACTGGAGCTTTCCAGGGCTGAACCTAAAAAAAAAAAATTTAATTAAATTTAAAAAAAAAGTAATTATTGATATATATGTTCCTATTGCCATTTTCTTAATTGTTTGGGGTTGAGTTTGTACATCTTTTTTCTTCTCTTGTATTTCTTGACTATATAAGTCTGTTTAACATTTGTTGTAAAGCTGTTTTCATGGTACTGGATTCTCTTAACTTTTGCTCATCTGAAAAGATTTTTATTTCTCCATCAATTTTAAATGAGATCCTGGCTGGGTACAGTAATCTTGGTTATAGATTTTTCCCTTTCAGTACTTTAAATATATCTTGCCATTCCCTTCTGGCCTGCAGATTTTCTGCTGAAAGATAAGCATATAGGGTTTCCCTTGTATATTATTTGTTGTTTCTCCCTTGCTGCTTTTAATATTCTTTCTTGGTGTTTAGCCTTTGTTAGTTTGATTAGTATGTGTCTTGGTGTGCTTCTCCTTGAGTTTATCCTGTATGGGTCTCTTCCTGCCTCTTGGATTTGATTGACTATTTCCTTTTCCATGTTGGGGAATTTTCAACTATAATCTCTTCAAAAATTTTCTCAAACCATTTCTTTTCTTCTTCTTCTTCTGGGACCCCTGTAATTTGATTGTAGGTGCATTTGATATTGTCCCAGATGTCTCTGAGACTATCCTCAGTTCTTTTCATTCTTTTTACTTTATTCGGCTCTTCAGAAGTTATTTCCACCATTTTATCTTCCAGCTCACTGATTTGTTCTTCTGCTCAGATATTCTGCTATTTATTCCTTCTAGAGTATTTTTCATTTCAGTAATTGTGTTGTTTGTCCTTGTATGTTTATTCTTTAATTCTTCTAGGTCTTTGTTAATTGATTCTTGCATTTTCTCCATATTGTTTTCAAGGTTTTTGATCATCTTTACTATCATTATCCTGAATTCTTTTTCAGGTAGTTTTCCTATTTTCTCTTCACTTATTTGAACTTCTGTATTTCTAGTTTGTTCCTTCATCTGTGTAGTATTTCTCTGTCTTTTAATTATTTTTTTTTTAACTTATTGTGTTTGAGGTCTCCTTTTCCCAGGCTTCAAGGTTAAATTCTTTCTTCCTGTTGGTTTCTGCCCTCCTCAGGTTGGTCCAGTGATTTGTGTAAGCTTCTTGTAGGGTTAGATTTTTGCTGAGTTTTTGTTTGTTTTTCCTGTGATGGACAAGGCTGAGTGAGGTGGTAATTCTGTCTGCTGATGATTGGGTTTGTATGTTTGTTTTGTTTTTTCTTTAGATGTGGTGTCCTGCACAGGGTGCTACTGGTGGTTGGGTGATGCTGGGTATTGTATTCTAGTGGTTTCCTTTGTGTGAGTTCTCACTATTTGATACTACCTAGAGCGACTGAACTGAACTGAACTGAGGGTTAGTTTGCTCGTAGTCTAGGGTCTTGAAGTCAGTGTTCCCATTCCAAAGGCTCAGGGCTTGATATCAGGTTTTGTGTGGGTCTATATATTCTTTTCCAATGGTCAGGTACTCCTGTCTGCTCTCAGCTGGTATTCTGCATGCACTTCTTTGTCTGAAGGTGTATTCCTGATGTATCTGTGGAGAGAGATGCACTCCACATCCACCTACTCCTCTGCCATTTTGTTGGGGATGGCTTTGATTGCCACCTCCTGTACAATGTCATGAACCTCCATCCGTAGTTCTTTAGGCTCTCTGTCTATCAAATCTAATCCCTTAATCTATTTGTCATTTCCACTGTATAATCATAAGGGATTTGATTTAGGTCATTCCTGAATGGCCTAGTGGTTTTCCCTACTTTCTTCAATTTAAATCTGAATTTTGCAATAAGAAGTTCATGATCTGAGCCACTGTCAGTTCCTGGTCTTTCTTTTGCTGACTGTATATTGCTTCTCCATCATTGACTTCAAATAATATCATCATCTGATTTCGGTATTGACCATCTTTGATGTCGATGTGTAGTCTTCTCTTGTGTTGTTGGAAGAGGATGTTTACTATGACCACTCTCTTCTCTTGGCAAAACTCTTTTAGCCTTTGATCTGCTTCATTTTGTACTCCAAGGCCAAACTTGCCTGTTACTCTGGAATCTCTTTACTTTCTCCTTTGCATTCCAGTCCCCTATGATGAAAAGGACATCTTTTTGTTGTTGTTATTTGAATGTTGGGACAAGTTTTGGGGACCATTAAATTGGCTCATGGCAAAACTTGTAGGCAAAAAAATAAATCTACATAGCCTGAAGTGGAAGATGTAGGTCATATTCTAAAATTAATGACCTTGATAGATGCTGCTCAGGACCATAAATCAGTAGTTTTTATAGAGAGGTTATTTTTCTTTCCTAATTACTTATGTCTTTAAGTCACAATTCACAGTCCCAATAACAAGAGCAGTTTTTCCCAAGTCTTAAGTATGATTGTGTATATATTTTGTGTATTCTTTGTAATCACTCATTGTTCAATCACTTCCCCCCAAATATGTAACTTTTGTAAACTGTCTTTGCATCTCAGTTTTTTCTTTGTGATAAAAATGATGCATTTTGAAGCTTTTGTGCTAGTCTTTGTTTCTTCATAAATTGCCATCTCAAAATTCAGTTTATTGACTGCTATTGGCATTATCAGTACTTGAATCAGCATTGTCAAACTAGAGTGTATGTGAAAGAAGAAAGAAAATAATCAAATAAATCTGGTACTTGATGAGAAATGGAATATCTCCTGCCATATGAGTGAACAAGTATGTGACAATCTTCAGTGATTGCACACCTCCAGTGTGAGTTGGTGAGTTGTAAGGGCGCTCAGGAAGAAGAATACCTGCAATTGAGCAGCCATCAGACTGTAGTTATTCCTCACAGTAAGCCCCAACAGAGCTCAGAATATGAAAAATACAAGATACTTCATGCAAAGTGCCAGGCTGGATGAATCACAAGTTTGAATCAAGATGCCAGGAGAAATATCAACAGCTTCAGATATGCAGATAATACTGCTTTAATGACAGAAAATGAAGAGGAAATAAAGAACCTTGAGGAGAGGGGAAAAAGTTGGCTTAAAACTCACCATTCAAAGTAAACTAAGATCATGGCCTCTAGTCCCATAATTTGATGGCAAATAGATGGGGACAAAGTGAAACCAGTGAAAGATTTCATTTTCTTGGGCTCCAGAATTCCTGCAGACAGTGATTGCAACCACAAAATTAAGACACATGATTCTTGGAAGAAAAGCTGGGACAAACCTAGACAGCATATTAAAAAGCAGAGATGTCACTTTGCCGACCAAGATCCATATAGTCAAAGCTATGGTTTTTCCAGTAGTCATATATGGATATGAGAGTTGGGCCATAAAGGTTGAATGCTGCTGAATTTATGCTTTTGAATTGTGATGCTGGAGAATACTCTTGGGAGTCCCTTGGACAGCAAGTAGATCAAACCAGTCAATCCTAAGGGAAATCAACCATGAATATTCATTGGAAGAATTGATGCTGAAGTTGCAGCTCCAATACTTTGGCCACCTGATGTGAGGAGCTGACTCATTGGAAGAGACCTTCATGCTGGGAAAGATTGAGGGCAAAAGGAAAAGAGGACAGCAGAGAATGAGATGGTAAGATAGCATCACTTACTCAATGGACATGAGTTTGAGCAAATTCAGAGTAATAGTGAAGGACAGGGAAGCCTGGCACGCTGCAGTCCATGGTGTTGCCAAGAGTTGGAAGAACTTATTGACTAAACAATTGGCCCCAGGATAGCTGAGATGCATATTAAAGGGGTGATTTCAGTGAGCCCAGACTCTTGCATCTTCCCATGAATAGAAAATTGCTAAATTCCTTAACTTGGGATATCTGGTTTTTCTACAATTACCAATAATTTTTTGATGTTCAGACTACTTGCCATTTGTGGCAGAACTTCTGTATAACCTGGCTCCTCTCCTCACCTCCTTGGAGCAGTTCTCTCAGGGTTACTTGATATGCCATCTCCTGGGCTTGAAGTCCTAAAAATTCCCACCAAATAAAACATAACTCTTGACTTTTAGGCTTTGAATATTTTTTAAGTTGATATTGGCTCCAGAAATTTTGGCAGGGGAAAGGGTTAGGTAGATATCTAATTTCTGAAAATCAGTATGTTCAAAAGTTATAAAATACTGGAGGGTATGGTGTTTTATTGGAGAAGGCAATGGAAACCCACTCCAGTACTCTTGCCTGGAAAATCCCATGGATGGGGAGCCTGGTTAGGCTGCAGTCCATGGGGTCGCGAAGAGTCAGACACGACTGAGGGACTTCACTTTCACTTTTCACTTTCACACATTGGAGAAGGAAATGGCAACCCACTCCAGTGTTCTTGCCTGGAGAATCCCCGGGACGGCGGAGCCTGGTGGGCTGCCGTCTGTGGGGTCGCACAGAGTCGGACACGACTGAAGCGACTTAGCAGCAGCAGCATGGTGTTTTATGATCTTCCTATTTAGGTCAGCTGATGGGGGTTGCCTCTTGTGTACTGAAAATACTGTGGTATTTGGACTAAAGGAGTTGGAAATAGGGGTGATGTGTAGGGATGTGTAGAGGCTGATTTCTAAAGAGCTTGTGAGAAAGCTTATAGAACATTTTAAACATAGTTTTAATGTCCTCTACTTCAATGAAAAAATCAACTCTGATAAGTAGGTTGTAGCTGTTAAACTATAAGCAGAGGCAGAACAAATGTGATTTCTGGAATTCTAGAATATCCTTTCATTTCTCTAAAACCCTCTGGTGCTGCTAGAAATCCTACTGTTAATCCATAACTGATAGCCATTTGCTAATAATAGGACTAGCCTGTCTAAGGGGCAGAGGTATAAGTTAGAGAAGAATATCCAAACGCTTGATAAAAGTAGAAAGCTCTTTTAAAAAAATTATGTATTTTTAACTGAAGAATAATTGCTTTATTGTTTTGTGTTGGTTTCTGCCATATATCAACATGAGTCAGCCATAGGTATACATACGTCCCCTCCCCTCCCTCTCACCTCCCACACCATCCCACTTCCAGCTGCTGCTGCTGCTAAGAGGCTTCAGTCGTGTCCGACTCTGTGCGACCCCATAGACGGCAGCCCACCAGGCTCCCCCGTCCCTGGTATTCTCCAGGCAAAAACACTGGAGTGGGTTGCCATTTCCTCCTCAAATGCATGCATGCATGCTAAGTAGCTTCACTCGTGTCCGACTCTCTGCGATCCTATGGAGAGCAGCCCACCAGGCTCCTCTGTCCATAGGATTCTCCAGGCAAGAATACTGGAGTGGGTTGCCGTTTCCTTCTCCACCCACTCCTCTAGGTTGTCACAGAACCCCGGTTTGAGTTGCCTAAGTCATGTAGCAAATGCCCACGGGCTATCTGCTTTACATGCGGTAATATATATGTTTCCATGCTACTCTCTCTATTCATCTCACCCTCTCCTCCGAACCCCTGTGTCCACAAGTCTGTTCTCTATGTCTTGGTCTCCATTCTTGCCTGGTAAATAGGTTCATTGGGACCATCTTTCTAGATTGAAAATAGAAAGTTCTTGAATCACATAGCAGGATCCATATTATGCTGTCAGAGGGTGGATGCACTATAATAGCGGGTCAAGGAGACAAACTGAAGAGCAATACCAGCTAGAACCTATCCTACGGATATTGGCCACAGCTGTATTGGCTCTCATGAGCTTCTTGAATTTGACATTGGACAAATAAACTGCATTTTAAGGGCCAGAAAGATGATGAACAGTCTCAGATTCTGTAATATACCCAGGTAAAAACAAAACCTCCCAAAAGGGGTCACTATTAATCTATGATTTTGTATAACAGTGTTTCTCAGATTCTTCCTGAGAGTTCGGAGGATAGGTAAAGGACAAGCAGACTCTGAGGGCTTCACACAGGCTTGAGTGGATACCCCCAAGGTAAAGAAGGGTGTGAGAACTGGAGGGTGAAGTGGGTAAGGAGGACTTTATCTATTTCACAGTTTTTCTTAAAGCAAGCCCTGTTCTTCAGAGCTGGAGATCTTGCTTGCTGCAGTGGAGGGACTGTGAAAAAAGCTATATTCAAATTTCTTTTCATTCATCATCAAATGCAGTGTTTTCTCTGATGGGTAATGAAACAAATCCTGCCTACCTTACAGGATATTTGAAATGTTTAAATAAGGTTAAAAACGAGATCACCTCTATTCAATAAATAGTTCTTTAAGCAGAATAAAAATATAAAAGGGTTATTATCACTCTAGGTCATTCATTTGTTCAACTAACATCTACTGAGTATTTCTTACTTGTGAATAGTGAATAACTCCTACCCTAAAGACAATAATTATTTAAATATCATGATTATGTAAACATCTTACAAATTCTTTCTCATTTGCACATATAAAAGCCTTATTCATAATAAATTTTTTTAATTTAAAATTTGTGGCAAAATTTCAAAAAATGAATTATGTTGTACATTTTAACTTAGTTAAGAGCCTAAACAAACATTATTAAGATCATGCCAGAGTAAAGTATAATTAGTAGTTATTTTAAGGTACCAAAAATAACCAAACACTAGAGTTGCCAACATTATTATCTTAGGTCCCTGGTCAGAACCAGAGGAAGTGTAAAGGCAATTGCAGTGAAAACTAGCACTTCAATTCAAAGGCAGCTTCTGGGAACAACTGGAGTCTTGAGTGAAAGACAGCCTTGGACTATGTATTTGAACAAATGACATACCCAAGAGCAACAATTTTAAAAATCACCCTTAGGCAAGATGGTAATGTGATATATGGAAATTTTCCCTAGTTCTATCTTGTCCTTGGATTGTGGAACCAGAGGAGGCATGGAAGTGAGCCATCCCCTTTGCAGCCTTGTCAGATCCAAGCGCCTTTGTTTATTCTAGGCTTTTACTATTTTAAGTGATTAGAGGCAGGAGCAACACAAGCTGGTCTTTAGTTCCTAGACTGAGCAGGCATTTCTGACAAGGAAGAAAAGCTCCCTGTTCACTTGAAGCAGTACTCATTACAAACTCATTTCCCCCTTAGAGATTCTCTCATGAACAGCATTCTTGTCCCTACCCTGTGACCTGCAGAAACCAAGAAGGCAATCGGGGGTGATCACCTCAACCCATTCAAACACTGACCCATCACCCGTGGTGAGTGAGGTCAACTGTCAAGTTTAAACAGTTCTGTGATTTCTCTGAGAATTAAAATCATGCCTTTGCTGAAGAGGATAGGTTGTAAATACATCATCAAAGAAGCACATCCTGTGCTATGATTATATTCTGGAACAATCAGGAGACAACACCGTAATGTGAATAGAGCTTAGACTTCAAAGGAGACACATTTCAGGGTTTGAATCTCTTATCCTCCCTCTTCCCAGTAGTCTTTGTGAAGGTACTCAGCTTTTCTAAAATGTCAGTTTCTTCATTTGTGAAGCAGAGAGTAATGACTACACTGTTGATATGTTGTAAAGTTTGGGAATTGCCTTGCAAATACAATACTGTCATCCCCACCAGAGCCCATCCTTCACACTTCAACCAGGGATGTTTTTCAAGTCTCACAAATGGTTCCACACTGTTCTTGTGATTAAGTATACACTCATTAATGAGATTTCTGAGGCCCTTCATGGTTTGAACAATGTTTACTTCTCCCACTTTGCCAATCGCTGCTTTTCCCAGTACTCTGTAATTCAGGTATTTTCAGCTAGATTCCCAAACATGCTTTGACTTTAGGTATTTTTGGGTCTAACCTTATGTCAGTCTCTCTCCAAGTTCCTCTTTTATTCAACTATATTTTTACTCCTCCTCCTTTTTAATTTGAATTCTTTAAAATTTATTTTTTAACTGGAGGACAATTACTATATAATGTTGTTTTGGTTGTACTCATCCTTCTGAAGTTACTGGTTTTTCTTAGAATTCTTCTTCGACTTTTCTAAGTCTGGGTTAGGTGCTCCTCCCAAAGGTCTTTCCATCTCACAGCACTCACTGTACTTAATGTGTGTGTTCGTTGCTCAGTTGTGTCCAACTGTCTGCAACCCCATGGACTGTAGCTTGCCAGGATCTTCTGTTCATGGGATTCTCCAGGCAAGAATACTGGAGTGGATTGCCATTTCCTTCTCCAGGGTACTGTGCTGATTGTAACTGCCTATTTACTTGTCTGTCTTCACCTAACATCTCTATTACAAATACCATAAAGTCCCATAAAATCAGGTATGGTAGTCATTAGTGGTTAGTGTCCGGTGAGAAGCTGCTTTTGGTTCACAGAGAGCAATATTTTTCCTTCATCCCTACATAGTAGGAGTGGTTAAGGAGCTCTCTGGAATTTATTGATAAGGACATTAATCCCATTCATGAAGGCTCCACTGTCCTGACCTAGCAATCTCCTAAAGATACCAAACCATCACAGTGGGGACTAAACTTCAGCATGAATCTGGGAAGGCACCGTCAGTCTACAGCAGTTTTTAACTGGGGTCTGATGATTGCCAGTCTGAGATTAACTTTTCGGCTTATATAGACTTCCAGGCACCACCAAACTGGAACCAGAATTTCTGGGAGTTAAGTTTGAATATTTGCATTGCTAGCAAGATGCTAAAAAACTCATATGCACACTAAGCTTTGACAGTGACTGATAGGGTAAGTATTCAAATGAATATTTGATAATGAATTCAAACAAAACCAGATTCCTGTTTTCAAAATGCATCCCAGTCTCTGGCTCAGCCATTGGCAAATGTGGAGCAGAATGCCGTGCCAGCTTCCCAAGATTATTTTAATCAATTATGTAATACTTCCCTGGTAGATGAGCAGTTTCCTCCAGACACCCCTGCTTTGTGCCATGCAAGCATGCCTTGCATGTGTGAGACTGTAACATCTGCAGATCTAATACAGCAGTTAATTATTTAAGGATACTCTCTGCCTTCTCATTAGTATGGTGGGCTACGCACACAAAGCTCCATGCACTTGTTCTCGTACACACAGAACACCTGCACTTTTGGAGACAGGCCTGGGCTCTACGGAACAGGTCCAAGGGAGAGATGAGTCCTTAGCATCATAAACCAGCCCAATTTTGTGAAAATGTAAACCATATATTAGGTAATATTCCTTTCCAAGGCTGTCTCCCCATTTATTATATCAGGCTGTTTTTTTAGGGGCATATATTATGTAGTGAATCTTAACAGGGTGTACTTTGTGTTGCTTCCATATAAATTTATATAAAGAATAGTTCATTAGATGGTTAGTAATGACTTGTCTTAGGGGAATAATAAAAAATAAAGCACCCATAATGAAGAAAAAGTTACTGCTTACAAAGTCTGTCTGGGTAGAATGAAAATTAGGAGGAAAAAAATCTAAGATAGACTTACTTTCTAGAATATCTGTTTTCAAAGACATCGCCAGCTTTGCACTATGCTCAACTTAATTTTTGGATTTGCATTGCAGAGTACATTTACTACTCTGGTATGTTTGAAAATCATATACAGTAAAATCTTGATCAGGATATACAATTCTGCACTGCATTTCAGAGACAGGGCGTGAGCAGCAAACCGCAAGACACACCTGTTGGAACTGAATTTTTCAAAACAAGATATGCTTTAGGATCTTTAGATTCATGCCTTCTGCAGGTATTAAGAATCTGTGCTTGTGACACAATCAATAAACATTTAGTGAGTGTCCACTGTGTATTCAGCTTACCACACCAAACACCAAACGTATCTGATAAAGAAAACACAGTCACTCCACAAGCAGTTCAGTCTGGTAGTGGAAAGAGGAAGCAAACAATCAAGATAAGGTATGGGAAGAATAGAAATGAAGAGTATGTGAGTGCTGATGGGAGCCAAGAGGAGAAGAGGTGAATTCAGGGTTCAGTAGGAGGGTCTCAAGTCTCTTCTTACATGAGTAAGAAACAGAGCTCCTAACCTTCTATCAGTTTTGTGCCCTGTTTAATCATTTTAAAAGCCCATTTGTAACCCAGAGTCAGGGAGATCTTATATCCCAAATGGAGAGCTTTTATCGTAGCCTGTGCAGCCTTGGGCACAAGATATTCAGGTAATGGGGAAGTTCCTTTCAGGGAGCATTTCCCCGAAATATATTTCTTTCCCATTTTTAAAACAAGAGATGTTTGTAAAAGCAATCTCTCCAAGCAGAGAGAGCAAGTCCTCATAAATTCCTCTCAGGGCAATAGCCCTTTTTTGGTAATTTTTTAGTTTATAAATTTCTGGTAATAGGAACTTTGTTTACAAGTTGTACTATAGCCATGAAAAAGTCCACAAGCGTTGATGGTGAACTTTGAACAAGTGCAGTTGCAGAGCCTGGGTGCTCTCCAGAAGCAACTCAGACCTGATATTAATGCTTACCAGCCAGAACCAGAATATGAAGAGAAATTTAGCACAAAAGTAGAAGTGATAAGAAAAGATGATGTAGATTGAGATTCAAGTACTAGCTACACCAAGTTCACAACTCCTGGCTGTACCCTATAATGATTAGATTGATAAAACCACGTCACTCAAAAATAATTTTTAACATAATACACATTATTTTACTAACTACCTGAGCTCAGGTGTAAGGAACAACTTTTTGGTTAGAACCTTTGTTCAAAATGGACTAAATGCACCACTCGTTTAACAATTTTGAGGTGACAAGAAAGACAATAATTATTGTCTTGTTTAAAATTATTCCCATTTTACAGATTCAGTTCAGTTCAGTCGCTCAGTCGTGTCCGACTCTGCCACCCCATGAATCGCAGCACGCCAGGCCTCCCTGTCCATCACCAACTCCCGGAGTTCACTCAAACTCATGTCCACAGAGTCAGTGATGCCATCCAGCCATCTCATCCTCTGTCGTCCCCTTCTCCTCCCCCCCAATCCCTCCCAACATCAGGGTCTTTTCCAATGAGTCAGCTCTTACCATGAGGTGGCCAAAGTATTGGAGTTTCAGCTTTAGCATCAGTCCTTCCAATGAACACCCAGGATTGATCTCCTTTAGGATGGACTGGTTGGATCTCCTTGAAGTCCAAGGGACTCTCAAGAGTCTTCTCCAGCACCACAGTTCAAAAGCATCAATTCTTTGGCAATTAGCTTTCTTCACAGTCCAACTCTCACATGCATACCTGACCACTGGAAAAACCATAGCCTTGACTAGACAGACCTTTGTTGGCAAAGTAATGTCTCTGCTTTTTAATATGCTATCTAGGTCATAAATTTCCTTCCAAGGAATAAGTATCTTTTAATTTCATGGCTGCAATAAGAAACTAGATTTTTGAGCAATTAAGACACTAGTCCAATATTTAAAATTTAAGAAATCTTGTCCACTTTTAGACAGGAGGAAGCAGACTTGGAGAGACTAAATGACTTGCCCAAAGCAGTATTGAAGCTAATAAACAGAAGAGGCAGTGTTTTAATTCAGATTCTCTGACACCCTCATCAGTGTTCTTTACTCTAGCTCAAGAGTGATGATGTAGATTAGGATTTTGTTGTTTAACCTTTTGGATTAATTGCATAGTTTATTTTACTGAAACCCAGTTAACATTATAGGGAGTCTTCATTTCAAGGCTATCATCCCTACAAAAACTAGTACAGTACTCCTTGGGGCTTGATTTGCCCAATTTCAGTCTTCAGTGAATATTCATGATTGCTTGTGAAAATTTACTAATCTGGAAGTTAAGAGTTGATAAAGGAATTGCTGACACATTAAGTCCGTAACTCTAGCAGCCCTGCGAGCAAAGTAAGGCAGATTACTCCACAGACAGGCTGCAGCTATCAGGTTCGCTGCATTTTACAGAGGTATAAAGTCAGCAAGAGGCTGTTTTGGCAGTTTCTTAATTTACTTTTTACAAAGTAATTATGATAATGTTAATCTTTTAATGTTAGGAATCTCTTTGACAGTTTTATATACCTCTAGGAAAGGCCTCAGAAAATTCCCTTTTGTATATTTCTGGAAAATACAAATGGAGTACTTTTGTGGAAGTTAAAACACTTGCAAGTAAAAATAAGGAAAAATAAAAGGTTCAATAATCTGAGAATAACACTGTCTTTTCTCATGCCTCCTGTCTTCCCACAGTGGTAACTCCACTGATCAAAACAATGATGTGCTGTTTTCATAACAGGTGCTTAAGAGTCTCTGATAAATAGAGAAATATGGTTATGGACCAAAGAACAAAGAATCCTGGAGATGGAAGTCATTTAGTTGTTGGAAATTAATTATGGAATCTTTTTGTATGCATGTTTGTTTATAATTCTGCTATGTTCATAGCACACTGCTGAATATTAATAATTGAACCTTGTTATCTGGTGATTGTTGAGGACACAATAGGGAATAGGAGGAAGATTTTCTAAATATTCTTTAAGGTCACGAGTCTCAATATTAGAACAATGAAGCAGATCATGCAAGCAAGCAAGAACACTTAGCAGTTTGTCTAACTTTTCCCTCTGGGGCTTTAACAGCTAAAGGTAGAATAGCTTGAATGCCCTGACATTGGCATATAGACTTTCTTTTAATAAGTTATATCTATTAAGGTGGTTTCATATTTTAAACTATCTTTTCTTATTCTTGGTTTCCTTTTAGTATGAGTTAAATATATTGTAGTTTTTAAAAATGATATAACAGTCCGGTTTTTGGAAATCTAAGGTGGTTAGAAATTATTCACAGGTGCTGGTTCTGTTTCCCAAGGATAATGCACTGCAAATAATATAAGATTCCAGGAAAGTTAGATTCAAGAATGACCTCTATAGCTATACAATGAGGATGTGGGGTTTTGAGGTGGTAAATATTGAACTTCTAGAAAAGTTTGAAGCATCACTTTTCTCTCTCCCAGATAGTTGTCTGACTTCATAAAACTAATAAAATGCCCCAAATGACTGTGATCTGACTATATTTGAATGTCCTAGATACTCTAGAAACTACAGCTGCTAAAGGAAGAGACCCAGAACATAACAGAGATTAGCCCAGTTTTCATGGAAGCTACCATTTATTGTGTGTCCACCATTTGCCAGTGGACAGTTGAGAACTTTATTAATTACCCCTAAACTTTAAAACTGTCCTGAAGAATACATGTTATATTTTTAACTTCCCAAGTGATAAAACTGAAACTCAGAGTGCTGATCTATCCAAGGTATAAGTTATATATCCAAGGTAATGAGTAAGTGAATATAAAAGCCAAAATTTGATCCAAGGTCTATCTGATTGCCAAACATAAGTGCATAGTAGCATACTTATTGTGTGATTATGTTATCAACACTTTTGAATCCGGCCCCAATAAGGGTTCTCCTGTCCACTGTCTTTCAAGCCAATAGAATGAGATTGAGTTTGGTTCAAAGAATGAGAGGTGTGAACTGAGCTTTAGAGAACATACTCTCTGGACAGGCCATTGTCAGAGCTACTTTTTAGGGTTCTTATCATCAGGGAATGCGTAGAGTTCACGTGGGGCAGACAGGTGCTCAGATCACAGAGCCCCGCCCAGAGCTTCTGCATTGTAGCACACCAAGCTGAGGTGTTGGGAGCAGCCATTTTGCACTAGGAATTCTGTCCAAAGTGCTGGGTGTAAGGTCTCTACAGCCATACCCTGGGAGCAAGTGAAACTAGACAAAGCACAAAGGAAAAGAAAAAAAGCAGGTAGACTTTATTATCCACATTTTAATTTCCTAGCAATTGTTAATGAGCTTTACTAGTGAAAATTGGGCATTAAAAAAATTTTTTTTTAATAATTAGTTTTACTTGGTGTGATTAGTTCAAGAAGAAAGCCTGAAGGCCAGTTTATAAAATCTACGTCACCTAATTATCGATCATCTATTTATCTCTGTCATTTATCTATCTTTCTATCAGCAGAATGAGAGGCGAACTAAAGGCTACTTCAACAAAAGTACTTTATTTGGGTGCTAAACCAGTCCTTAATGGTCATGAAGAAAGAATGACTTCACCAGTCATCCATGAGTGACTCACTCCTAAATACCATAAGGACTAGCATCCCTTGAGTGGAGATACCTGGTGATTGTTATAGAATGAGATCAGTCATAGGTTTTTGCCACCTGAGCCAGCCTGCCAGGCTACTCTTGAAAACAAAGAAAATCTCATTTATGCTTGGGAGCCAGAATCTCACCCAGAGTAAATCAACCTCAGAGTCTCATTTGTCAGCATGATGGTTTTAATTGTTAAATCGGAAGTTTAATTTGCCATGCTTGAATAACAATCCAATTCCAGGAAAGCATATGCATCAAGTGATCAATGAAGAACAAGTATACAAAGTTAACTGTAACTTATCCTTGAATGCTGGTGTAACTCAGAATAGGAAATTTCAACTTCATATATTTCATTATTTGATATCCTAGACATCTATGGAAAATAGCAAATTTTATCAAATTAGTTCTTACTTTAGTCTTATTTATTACAATCCAGGTACACATAAACACACATATATTCGTACTCATTGTTTTAGTTTTCTGCTGATTGAATTACCAGAGGTCATTTATTGAACTTTTCTGTTTAATCTGCATAAGTAATGTTGTGATGTGGTATCTCCATTTTACAATGAAGAAAGTGACATTCAGTTCCAATAAAGAAATAGCTCTTAATATGTTACAGATCTAGTTCATGCCAGTGTCAAGATTCAAATCCAGGGTGTGTCTTTTAAGCCCATGTATTTTTTAAAAACACACATTGAATCCCATGCAAATTGTAAATAATGAAGAGTGAGCAATCCTTTAAGAAAGTGTGTGTTAATAGCTCAGTCATGTCTGACTCTGCAACCCCATGAATTGTAGCCCATCAGCCTCCTCTGTCTATGGAATTCTCCAGGCAAGAATACTGGAGTAGGTTGCTGTGACCTCTTCCAGGGGATCTTCCCAACCCAGGGATCGAACCCAGGGTCTCCCACATTGCATGCACATTCTTTACCATTTAAGCCATCAGGGAAGCCCCCGATGAAGAGACTGTCATGGTAAAACAATATGAGGAAACTGTCACATTAGCAACAACTAAAGAAATGGTCCATATTCATCCTAGCTAAGAGAAAACTCAGAGAGACACAACAGTTGCCTTTGACTTTATGAAGATAATCACATGGGAGAGAGACAGGACTTGGCTTCTCAGTAGTGAAGACTCAGAAAGCAGTATGTTGTGTTTGGTAGGAGTGTGGGCTTCAAGTATGAGAGACCTAAGGTTATCCTCCACTTATGTACTACTTACTGCAAGTAAAATAACTTTTCTCATTTCTTTATTTACAAAATTGTGTATCATAAAAGTATTACAATTTGGTGGAATTACTCAAAACTATGTAGTGTAGTTTAGCACTACATAATCAAGACCTCTAGAAATGGAGTGAAATTACTCATGGCTGTTGACCTCCTCATCTCAATTAGACTGGGTGACTGACAGAAAACTAAAGAGGGTTTCGAACATCAGACTGAAGAGACTGTTGATTACATTAGATCAGTAGTTTCCAGAAATTTTGATTTCACCAAATAGTGAAAGTTTAAACAATGTAATGAAACCTGTATGCAGGTCAGGAAGCAACAGTTAGAACTGGACATGGAATAACAGACTGGTTCCAAATAGGAAAAGGAGTACGTCAAGGTTGTATATTGTCACCCTGCTTATTTAACTCATATGCAGAGTACAACATGAGGAACGCTGGGCTGGAAGAAGCACAAGCTGGAATCAAAATTGCTGGGAGAAATATCAATAACCTCAGATATGCAGATGACACTACCCTTATGGCAGAAAGTGAAGAGGAACTCAAAAGCCTCTTGATGAAAGTGAAAGAGGAGAGTGAAAAGGTTGGCTTGAAGCTCAACATTCAGAAAACAAAGATCATGGCATCTGGTCCCATCACTTCATGGGAAATAGATAGGGAAACAGTGGAAACAGTGTCAGACTTTATTTTTTGGGGCTCCAAAATCACTGAGGATGCTGATTGCAGCCATGAAATTAAGACACTTACTCCTTGGAAGGAAAGTTATGACCAACCTCGATAGCATATTAAAAAGCAGAGACATTACTTTGCCAACCAAGGTCCGTCTAGTCAAAGCTATGGTTTTTCCAGTGGTCGTGTATTGATGTGAGAGTTGGACTGTGAAGAAAGCTGATCACCGAAGAATTGATGCTTTTGAACTGTGGTGCTGGAGAAGACTCTTAAGAGTCCCTTGGACTGCAAGGAGATCCAACCAGTCCATTCTAAAGATCAACCCTGAGTGTTCACTGGAAGGACTGATGCTAAAGCTGAAACTCCAATACTTTGGCCACCTCATGCGACGAGTTGACTCACTGGAAAAGACTGATGCTGGGAGGGATTGGGGGCAGGAGGAGAAGGGGATGACAGAGAATGAGATGGCTGGATGGCATCACCAACTCGATGGACATGAGTTTGAGTGAACTCCGGGAGTTGGTGATGGACAGGGAGGCCTGGCGTGCTGTGATTCATGGGGTCGCGGAGAGTCGGACACGACTGAGCGACTGAACTGAACTGAACTGAACTGAATGCCCATTTTACCAAGTAAACAAAACAACAAAAGTTAATTTATCTATAACTGTCATTTAATAAAAGAAAAAATTCATATTGTTTGAAGTATATAACTTTAGAAAAAAGACATTTCTTAAATTGAATAAATATATTTTTATAAAAAATTACTGCAGTACCCTTAGTCTTCTAATTTTGCCATGGGCTGTTGACAACCTTGTTATGCATGATCATCTGTGGACCATCATTTAGAAAATATTGGAGTAGATGGCATTGAAATTTGTTTCAACAGTGACATTTCGAAATATTAAACTATGTTGAAAGTCAGTGTATCTCCTTTCTTCTGAAAGCATCACTAGTACAAATTGTTAGAGGCAAATATACTTACATGAGAATATCCCAGGCATGCTTTCTGTAGCTGTTTATATTATTGTTAATCAGAGATGGTTAATTAATTCGGGTCATACCTAATTCACCAGTTTAATTTAAGTCATCTTGATAAAGGTGAGACCATGTTTAACTCTGACCCTGAAGCAATTTGTCGAGCCTCCTGCTTTATTTTAACCTAAGGTCTCACGTTAAGATGATGGAGTAATGAACTAAAAAAGAGATTCTAAGAAGGCTGAGGGAACATCCAAGTATTTAAGTATCCCTGAGTTGACAAATTCATAAAGATACACAGCACAGGTCACTCTCTTAACTTTCTATGCCCAAATAAGATAGCATTTCAATGTCTGAAATCAGTGAATTCCATTCGTACACAGAGCGGTTTTGTGCTTTGAAATCGTCTTCCATGTGAATAAACAAAGGAATTTCAAATTTCTTATGTCATAAATATAAATAACATCTTGGAAGTGACTTCTAATTCAATTGGTTTATTTTCAAATGAAGAAAATGAAGGCGAAAAGACAAAAGACAGCCTTCAGAAAGGGAGAAAATAATAGCAAATGAAGCAACTGATAAAGGATTAATCTCAAAAATATACAAGCAACTCCTGCAGCTCAATTCCAGAAAAATAAACGACCCAATCAAAAAAATGGGCCAAATAACTAAACAGACATTTCTCCAAAGAAGACATACAGATGGCTAACAAACACATGAAAAGATGCTCAAGATCACTCATAATCAGAGAAATGCAAATTAAAATCACAATGAGGGACCATTTCACGCCAGTCAGAAAGGCTGCTATCCAAAAGTCTACAAGCAATAAATGCTGGAGAGGGTGTGGAGAGAAGGGAACCCTCTTACACTGTTGGTGGGAATGCAAACTAGTACAGCCACTACGGAGAACAGTGTGGAGATTCCTCAAAAAACTGGAAATAGAACTCCCATATGATCCAGCAATCATACTCCTGGGCATACACACTGAGGAAACCAGAATTGAAAGAGACACATGTACTCCAATGTTCATTGCAGCACTGTTTATTATAGTCAGGACATGGAAGCAACGTAGATGTCCATCTGCAGACGAATGGATAAGAAAGCTGTGGTACATTTACATAATGGAGTACTACTCAGAAATTAAAAAGAATACATTTGAATCAGTTCTAATGAGGTGGATGAAACTGGAGCCTATTATACAGAGTGAAGTAAGCCAAAAAGAAAAACTCCAATACAGTATATCAACACATATATATGGAATATAGCAAGAGGATAATGATAACCTTGTATATGAGACAACAGCAGAGACTCAGTTGTGTGGAGCAGTCTTTCGGACTCTGTGGGAGAGGGCGAGGGTGGGATAATTTGGGAGAATGGATTGAAACATGTATATTATCATATGTGAAATGAATCTGACGTGGTTGGGGGCTCCCCACCTCAACACTCTGTGGATTTAAGAGGCCGTTCCTTCTGGAAGTGTATAAATTAGCCTGGGATAGAACCTGCACGCTGAATTTACTAATTAAGAAATGAGAAACCAGAACTATAAAGGTGGCATAGAAATACAAGGAACTATTCTTAAGTAATCTTTTAAAACTTTGAACAGAGTTACAGATTTTACCATTTGTTATAAACTGGTATATATAATTTAACCAGAACCAAAAGAAAATTAGTATTGTGTGAATTCTGGAGCACTTTCAACATATTGTAGAAATAAGTGGACTTTCTTGAGCTTTACACATTCATAAGTAAATGGTCTGTATCTCGAAAAAATAAATAAATAAATAAAAAATAAAAATGCTATATACATGAAGGCAAAACAGAAAAAAAAAAAAAAAGAAGAAGAAGCCCAGAGCTATTAAGGTCACACAGCAAGACTGTGGTTCAAATCAGGAGTTTAGACTTTCATCCAACAGTCTGATGATCTTTCTGTCAGATCATGCCACCGTTCTGATTTCCAAAGTTCATCTGTGATGTTTTCAGAAAGATATTCTTTCTAAAAATTTCAGAGATTTCAGAAAAATAATCAGTGTGGTTCAGAGTATACAGGTAAAAATATTATAACTTCAGTTTTAATTCTGTCTGTGCCACTTTCTAGTTGTATTATGTTGAGCAAGTGACAATCTCTCAGAGCTTCATTTTGTTATTCTAAAGTGACGATGTCTACACAGTAGTATTTCTGTGATAAGTGAACAATGTAGTGTGTACACAGTTCTTAGCCCAGAGTTAGGCACATTGTCAGTGCTTCCTAAATTTTCATTTTCATCAGCATTTATGTTTCCTTCAGAAATGCCAGAATTTTAATCTTCAGTCCTAAATCTTTCACTTCAATAAAGGAAACTAGAGATAGTGGAGTGGCTTAGGTGGTAAAGAATCTGCCTCAAACCAGGAGACCTGGGTTCAATCCCTGGGTTAGGAAAATCCCCTGGAGAAGGAAATGGCAACCCACCCCAGTAGTCTTGCCTGGAGAATTCCATGGACAGAGGAGCCTGGTGGGCTATAGCCCATGGGGTCACAAAGAGTCTGACAGGACTGAGTGACTAACACTTTCCCTTTCAGAGATAGTGGGAAATGTCCATGGCAAAGGATTGGAACCAGCTTATCAGTTCAGTTCAGTTGCTCAGTCGTGTCCGACTCTGCTACCCCATGAATCGCAGCATGCCAGGACTCCCTGTCCATCACCGGCTCCCAGAGTCTACCCAAACCCATGTCCATCGAGTCGGTGATGCCATCCAGCCATCTCATTCTCTGTCGTCCCCGTCTCCTCCTGCCCCCAATCCCTCCCAGCATCAGAGTCTTTTCCAATGAGTCAACTCGTCACATGAGGTGGCCAAAGTATTGGTTTCAGCTTCAACATCAGTCCCTCAAAACATATGAATATGTTTGTATATCTAAGCACACTGAGGCAAATGAAATGCCATAGAGTGCTATCTAATCTATTCTGCTAAACACTGCTGCTGCTGCTGCTAAGTCGCTTCAGTCGTGCCCAACTCTGTGTGACCCCATAGACGGCAGCCCACCAGGCTCCACCATCCCTGGGATTCTCCAGGCAAGAATACTGGAGTCGGTTGCCATTTACTTCTCTAATGCATGAAAGTGAAAAGTGAAAGTGAAGTCGCTCAGTCGTGTCCAACTCTTAGCGACCCCATGGACTGCAGCCTACCAGCCTCCTCCGTCCCTGGGATTTTCCAGTCAAGAGTACTGGAGTGGGGTGCCATTGCCTTCTCCCTGCTAAACACTACCCCATGCCAAATACCTGGGGCTTATCCAAAATTATGTCTATTCCTTCTGCCCCCTCTACAGATTCAGTCTCCATGTTCAGTTTTAATCGATGCCTTTTGCATCTGCTTCCTGTCTCCACTTTCTAGACAACAGCCTTGGTTTAGGTTCTCCTCTGTTCTGACTGGCCTGTCCCCAAAGCCCAATCACCATATTCCTCTTTTATCCTATCCTCCTATGCGTCACCGCTACAAAAATAGTCTAATGTTAAAATCTAACCTTGTCATTTCCCTGCTCAAAATTCACCAGTGAATTCCCATCGCCTACAAAATGACTCAGCATCTTGGACAAGGCATGACCAGGCTCTCCTTGAGTTTATCCCATCTAATCAATCTGAAGTCACACTGCAGTACATAGTTCAGTGCTTAGCACGTGGTAGACAGTTCAGGTATGATGGGGTGAGTGAATGGATGAATATGTAATTGAATGAACAGATAAAAATCTAGCATATATTCATTCCTCTGGTCTACTTTTGAGCACACAGCTGGTTTGGGACCTGGTAGAAATCAATGCAGCACGCAGTGGTTTCAGGCTTCATTCAGAACATTTCTTCCTTCCGGTGTGTTAGTGTATGACTTCTAGACTCTTAGGCTTTTTATGAAACTCAGTGTTAATAGAAGAACCATACTTTTCATTCAGTTTACTGTGACTATTTCCATATGGTTAGATAACCTACATTAAAGTTCAGTTTAGTCGCTCAGTCGTGTCCGACTCTCCGCGACCCCATGAATCACAGCACGCCAGGCCTCCCTGTCCATCACCAACTTCCGGAGTTCACTCAAACTCATGTCCATGATTACAGAGTGGATATATTGTAGTTTACTAAACCAATTTTTCTATTATCAGAACTTTAGATCATTTACATTTATTCATTTTGTAAAACATGCTTAGGTGGTATGCATATTCTTTTAGGGAATATAATCTTAGAATGAATGGAATTTATTTGTTTCTGAAACTTTTTCTGTACATTGCCAAAAACCCTCCAGAATGGTTTTAACACTTCTACCAGCAGGTTAGGAGGGTGCCAAGTAAATATTTTTAATGATAGAAGATTGAGTCCCACAACAATTATGTGGGGAGGGGGAGTGTATTTTTTTGTCTTATGATAAATCTAGTCATAATATTGGTTCATTTGATGCCTATTAATTCTGCAGTTGAGTTTCAATGTTTTTTTGATATCATTTTCCCTCTCCCTTCCTCTCTCTGTCTCTTTTCATCCTTTTCTCATAATGGCCATTTTTGCTCTTCTTCTAGGATGAATAAATCCACAATTGTGTCTTTTTCCTGCTTAAAAAATATGATTAATCAATAAGTGTTCTTTTTTCTTTTGCGTAAATTCATCTCAAGTGGTATTCAGGGTCCTGTCATCTTTGGATTATGTACAGAGAGGAACCTGCAGCACTAATCAATGTCACCTTTCACATAAAGGTTTTTTAAATTTTTAATGTTTAGCCATCTCAAATAATTGTTGTTTAGAAGAGCCAGAAAACTAAAGCCATTGGAAAAAGCATTTTTCCTTCCCAAACCATGCCTCACTCTAAAAACTTTTCAAAATAGACATTTCAAAAATAATAGATACTTCCCTCCCTCTTTTCCTGTGGGACCAATACTCTGAGACCTTGGGCTTAAGGGTAGAATAATATTTAATGAGTCATGTAAAATATTAATTCTGCTAAGCTGTTATTCCTCTAATGATCCTAAATTTTTTCATTAGAATTGACATAGTGCTTGCAGTTACCTTAGTGAATTATGAGTGTAAAAGAATCACAAGGTCCTTGCAAGTGCCCAGACTCTCAAAGAATCACTCAGTCCACATCCATTGCCTCTTCCATGGGAGCTCAAGGGACTCAGTTTGCTTATGTCCTATTTCTTTTCAGTGACCACCATTAACCTGCCCTTTGGAGACCCAGTTTTCCCAAGTCTGGCTATAAGAAAATGCAGATTTCCCAAGCTCTACTCCTTTAACAAGTTTCAGAGGAAACAGCCAGGGTGGTAAAAAAAAAATAACAGAGAGAATCTACCAGGTCTGTTCAGTTCAGTCACTCAGTCTTGTCTGACTCTTTGTGACCGCGTGGACGGCAGCAAGCCAGGCCTCTCTGTCCATCACCAACTGCCGGAGTTTACCCAAACTCATGTCCATTGAGTTGGTGATGCCATCCAACCATCTCATCCTCTGTCGTCCCCTTCTCCTCCTGCCTTCAATCTTTCCTAGCATCAGGGTCTTTTCCAATGAGTCTTAAGTCTTAAAATCATGATGTTAGGGCTGCAGTTTCTTAAGCAGTATGGGAGAGCAAAATGTACCATTCCAAAATATGTCACTTGGGCTTAGGATTAATTTAGGCTGATTATTTTTTATTTATTTTTTAAAATTGGAATAAAATTGCTTTACAATGCTGTGTTAGTTTCTGCTGCACAACAACATGAATCAGCTCTATGTGTATATATGTATACACCCCACGATCCCACTCCTCTAGGTTATCACAGAGCACCGAACTGAGCTCCCTGTGCTATATGGCAGCTTCCCACGAGATATTTGCTTTACACATGGCAGGATATTTATGTCAGTGTTACTCTTTACATTCACTCCTTCCCCCCCTGCTTCATCCACATATCTGTTCTCTACATATGTGTCTCTATTTCTGCCCTACAGACTCAGCTGTCCCATCTTTCTAGATTCCATACATGTGCCTTAATGTATTATGTTTGTTTTTCTCTTTTTGACTTATTTGACTCCGTATGACAGTAAGGCTAATTATTTTTAAGAAACAAAAGATGCAGAAAGAAACCTTGACCTTTGCCCTAACTGCCTAAAAGAATTTAGATAGAAGGTGTGCTCCCAAAACAGAACTGTTATTAGAGTTATCTGCCAAAGCATATGAGCTAGATGTGGTGTGGAAAACTCTTAGAGATCAAAGCCAGTGCTGTGTCCCACTGTCTCTGCATGGCCCAGAAAGCATTTATTTACCAAACATTTGGTTTTCCATCTCCACGTGAAATGCCTTTTTCTCTTTGAAATTCCAAACATTTACTCCCCAGAGTAAAGGTTTTTGTCTTTAGGTGAAGATGATATTTAAAGTGAAGGCTTTGGTCATTTTGTCAAGACATTGTTTTCCTCGGTTTCTCCCAAGTGTTCAGTTCAGTTCAGTCTAGTTCAGTCGCTCAGTCGTGTCTGACTCTCCGCGACCCCATGAATCACAGCACGCCAGGCCTCCCTGTCCATCACCAACTCCCAGAGTTCACTCAAACTCATGTCCACAGAGTCGGTGATGCCATCCAGCCATCTCATTCTCGGTCGTCCCCGTCTCCTCCCGCCCCCAACCTTTCCCAGCATCAGAGTCTTTTCCAGTGAGTCAACTCGTCACATGAGGTGGCCAAAGTATTGCAGTTTCAGCTTTAGCATCAGTCCTTCCAATGAACAGCCAGGATTGATCTCCTTTTGATCTCCTTTCGAATGGACTGGTTGGATCTCCTTGCAGTACAAGGGACCCTCAAGAGTCTTCTCCAGCACCACAGTTCAAAAGCATCAATTCTTCGGTGATCAGCTTTCTTCACAGTCCAACTCTCACATCCATACATGACCACGGGAAAAACCATAGCCTTGACAAGTGCACTTGTAACTAAACTTCTGTTTGCTTTTCTCCTGTTACTCTGTCTCATGTCAATTTAATTAGATCAGTCAGAAAAATTTTCCTTTCAGAAAAATTTCTTCCTCCCTGAAAGTGGTAATCTGAAGCCTTAGTAGCCTTTTGTACCTTTGTCAATTACATCTTAACATGTGCCTTGGCTTTTCTGTTTCACCCATAGGGAATGGATGGCCCCATTAGGTTTCAGTTTTAAGTGACCATAAAATCCCATGTTTTCTTGAAGCATACAATTGCTTATGGTCCCAAGCATTTTTCACACCTGGGGCTTTCATTTAAAAGGGTCTCTAATTTGGTCCATTCTCTCTGTCTGGTCACTGGTAGGTTTGCCTGTCTGGGTACATGCTGCATGCCTTTAACATAAATTACAGAGGAAAGAAATTTTCCATTAGGAGAAAACTAATATCAGTAGAACCAGCAAGATCCTCATATAAGATCCTAAAAGGGATTGTGCAGTACTTAACAATGAAGTACAGGTCCTTTTAATTCCAGACTCTTTGTGTCAGGGAGTGAATGATGATAAATTCCATTACTGTGAATGTCAGTTAGAGGGTTGATGAGAAAGCTTACAGTAATGCCGCAGGGAAAGCACACACTCAGAAGGACAGTCTTTTTCTTTTGTCCTCTACCTTTAATAACTCTAGCTCTGACCAAAGTTAGCTGATTTTTAGAAGTTCACAAGAGCATAGCTGTCCATTATCATGAAGACAGAATATTCATGAAACCAAAGGACTTGGAATGCCTCTGACTGTAATACATTTTCCTTTGTCCTAAAATAAAGTGAATTTTTCCCTTTCTCATAAAACTCATTTTTTTAATGATATCTTTTGTTCTGTTACATTAGTTTACGGAAGTCTATATCTGCAATTAAGACTGAATGATATTAATGTGTTAATAGGGAGGAATGAAGATCTTTTACCACGGAGTACAGGTAGCTAATGGGCAAATAGGTAAATGGAAAAGATCAGGGTCATTTTATTAGAAAGTTCACCTCCTTATTCATGATAATCAACCCCAATCTAAAGGAAGTAACACTTCCTATTTCTTATATCTCACCTAATTTTCTCCAATCAATGAGTCAGAACAAACTGGCCATCAAAGAAAACATTAAGGATCCAAACTTTTGAAAATTTACATAATTTGTGGAACTCAGCTGAGCTTTGCATATCTCAGCAAAAGCTGACACATTTTAATGGAAAGATCACACTTCATGGTGACATGACACATTGAAAGGAAAGCCATGGGGATGGAGAGATAAGGAGTACTCAGGCTTGACTATCTCAAAACTGGAAAAGATACGGTGATTATATTTAAAGAGGCTAGCAAAAGAGAGATTTGGTAAAAATCAAAGATATAAAGGGAGTTCAGATCATTGGAAACACTCTCATCCTCTACCAAAAATTTTAGAAAGGAAGAAACCAACTATAGCAGCAGCATGTTTTACTAACAATTCTACTTTTTAAGGAAAAATATGTTTGATTAAAAAGAGAGTGCTACTCTTCTGCTGGTTTATGCAATACTGTTTTTTAATGGCAGTCCGTTAAAGGAAGGAAAAGAAAACGGGTTAGAATTTAAGGAGTACTAACATTATGTGATTTTCCATAGTAAACAACATATTAGAGTCCTCTTTTAGCTTTTAGCACCTTGGATTTTAAAAAAGTAGCAATCAGAGATAAACGGCTTAGCAGTAGCTTGCCTAGTAGAATGCACTGATGGCATTTCTCAGCTCAAAGATTTTGGATTTGAACAAGGGTCAGTACTTGGCACTAGCCTGGCTGAGTTCATTATTTTATCCCTTGTGAGCAATAAAACACCTCCTCTAATTTCTCCCCCAATAATTTTTTCAGGAAGTGATAGGTCTTAGAACTTAAGAAACCAGACTGAGAAAGGTCCCATCTGCAAACACCTGTGATCATGTTCCTGGTAACTTTAAGGTTCTTGCTTCCTCAAGGAGAGAATTTGGAGACAGAGAGGCAGGGAGGTTAAGAAAGTAAAGTGAGGATTTACTTAAGCAAGAACACACTCTCAGAGGGAGAGCAGGCCCACAGGTGAGATGCTGCCATTTAACAGAGGCTCTGCTTCTTTCTATGTTCTTTGTACTTCACATGTTTCAGATATTTTAGGCACCTGCCAGATCTCATAGATATTCAAGTTTGTGACTGGGGAAACTCTTCACGAGGCAGAACAAAACAACGTTTTGTATAATTTCTGGTTCTTCCTCTGTCAGTCTTTCTCTCTCTCCTTTTCTTTGTTTTTCCTATCCTTTGGTTAATACAGCTTATTGTCATTTCCCTTATTTCTTCTTCCTTTCTTCTTAATCTCTAGCCCCATTCTAGGCAGTTAATTTCCTATCCAGAATGACTGCCACCACAGTGGCAGTGGGTGAACTGGGTTACTGAGGTGGAAAAGAAGAGTTAGGAAGAAAGGAACTGCCTAAAATTCATATCACTTATTCTGCCTTGGTTGATTATTATTTTATTCTCTGGGAAATAACTGCAAATTTTTGAAATAATTTAATGAACACTATGTTCCTGGGTTTTTCTTTCCTTTTTGCTGTGATCACTAGGAAGTTCGGGGTTAAACTCCACACTAGTAGCCGGCCACGTTATTAGCCTAGTTTTTCAGGATAATTACTTGTTCCTTCAGTTGTGCAATTGTCATCAGTCTCAACACCAAATAGTTTACATTAAGGCAGCTGAGGAGAAGGGGACGACGGAGAATGAGATGGCTGGGTGGCATCACCGATTCTGTGGACATGAGTTTGAGTGTACTCTGGGAGTTGGTGATGGACAGGGAGGCCTGGCGTGCTGTGATTCATGGGGTCGCGGAGAGTCGGACACGACTGAGTGACTGAACTGAACTGAACTGAACTGATGTTCAGTGCTACTCCTTCCATTGAGAAGATTGTCTGATTCCTCTGCTCTTGAGTCAAGGTCAGTATTAGTGACATGTTTGACCACTAGAATGCAGTGGAGGTCATTTTCTGGGACTTGAAATCCCATCATTCACAAGAGGCTTCATAGTTTCCATATAGGCCTCTTAGATTATGAGGGAAAACTACTCATCATGTAAGAAATCCAACTACTCAGACTTGTAAGCTTTGAGGAAGCTGCATGGAGAGAACCCGTGAAGGGAGAGAGAGAGACCCGTCAGCCTCAGCTATGGCAGTCATTCCAACAATGCTAGACTTGTGAATGAAGGGGACATTTGGGTTCTGTCCTTGGCTGGTAGACAGAGGGAAGACTCAAAGAAACCCCCAACAACCTGAGACTCCATATACATATTGCCCAAGCAATTTAGGGTGTTCAAACCACCCCAGCTGAGATCCCAGCCACTAAGCAGAGATAAGCCATCCAACTGTTTCATTTCCAAGTTCTTGATCATACAATTGTATATAGAATAAAGTGGTTGTTATTTTATGCCATTAAGTCTTGGGGTAGTTTGACACAGAGCAATGAACGACTGAAACTTTGACCATATACTGCTTTTACTGTAAACCACTTCACGTCCATTTTAGAGGTAGATATTTAACTTCTAAAAGACAATCAGCAGTTTTACTGACAATTAAGGAGAAGGATATACTTCAGGTGCTAATCATTGTCATTTAGGTTTATATTTTTCCTCCTTTAAATATTGTATATCTTTCTCTAGATTTTAGATTGTCAGGATAGTTACTTATGTGAACTTGCAGAAGTTGTTGGTGTTAGAGATAGTTGACATACAAGAACTAGTTAGTTGCAAATGATGAAGGACCAAGTCCTTGAGTGCAGATTCGGGAGAAGGCAGAATCTGAAGAGAAGGAAAGGAGCTGGATAAAGTTAGCAGAATATAAGCTTCTGTTCTCTGGTGGTTGATGATTAGTTTTGAATATTTTGTGGTCATTTGTTAATTCTTCAGGATAGCACCTTGTCTTGTGATAATCTTCACTATAGATTCTAGAGGTGAATTTTCAAACTTTCAGTTCAAGGAATTTTATAATGGTGTTGTTTAGTTGCTAAGTCATATCCAACTCTTGTGATGCTATGGACTGTAGGCCACCAGGCTCCACTGTTCATGTGATTTCCCAGGCAAGAATAATGGAGTGGGTTACCATTTCCTTCTCCAGGGGATCTTCCCGACCCAGAGATTGAACCTGTGTCTTGTGCCTTGGCAGGCAGATTCTTTACCACTGAGCCACCAGGGAAGCCCTATAATCATGTATGTATTGTGTAATTGTATAATGTACACGTATTAATTGTGTGTGTGAAACTGCAAGTAGATCAGTTGTGTTTGACTCTTTGTGACCATGTCCGTAGAATTCTCCAGGCCAGAATACTGGAGTGGGTCACCTTTCCCTTCTCCAGGGGATCTTTCCAACCCAGGAATTGAACCCAGGTCTCCCACAATGCAGGCAGATTCTTTACCAGCTGAGCCACAAGGGAAGCATATTAATTGTATATGACTCTAAAAAAGAGAACAGGTTAGTTGCTTGAATTATGCAAAAGCTTTGTGACAGTCTGTTCTCTGTCCCTGGTGGCACAGGGAATGCATCCCATTGAGTTTAACAACCCCTGGTCATGGTATTTGTCATAAGCTATGCCAGACTCTCTGGGTAGCACCATCTATGGTTGAACGATGATACAAGTTCCCATAAAGCAACTTCTCATTCTTAGAGTTGTTCTGAATGTAGAGGCAATTCTTTTCAGTTGGACAGTTATGATTTTGCAACATGAATACTACAATTGTGGAGCTTATGCAAGGAGCTCTTCTGACACATATAAAAATGAACAAGATATAAGGTATATTCATGGACAAATTGTACTCCATCTCCTGATCATTACAGTGATGAAATATTTCAGTAAATCACAGTCGTTACGTCTTCCTTGAATCTTTAGCAATCTCAGCTATCGCAACTGTATAATGTACATTGATTTTTGCTTGAAATTCAATGGCAAGAAAAGCTGTTGAATCATTTGGCTCCTGACTACTAAGTAAAGAATCTGTCTCATTTAATAAGTTTATTTTAGATAAGACCACCATCATTGTTATGATCCTGCATCCCTTTCCACTCCTTTAGGGGCAGGGAGGAGGTTATAAGTGAGGTTTCAGAAGAGACAATGCAACTGTAGTTGTAATGCAATTGTAGTCTGGCTGTTGTTTTTCTTGACCATCTCTGGGATCTGCAAGGCTGTTCAACAGTCTGCCAGTGAAAGCCACTTAATTATCTGCTGCATAATTATAAATACACAGTACCTTTCTATGCCTCAGAGATCACTATTAAGTAAAAGAAAATCTGGTACCCCCCATTTTCAACTAAAGTCTGCGCGTGCTTCAATTACCGAAGGCAAGCACCTTAGTGCTATAATTTTCCACCCAATCACATCTCATTAGCATTCAATTTTGCTAAAGCCACATGACATAAAAAGTCACAAATAAGCTGCTGCATTTTCTAGGGTATTGGCAAAAAATGAAATTAGATACAACCACATTAATGTTCTGTGATGAGAACTTGCTAATAGGATTAGAAACAGCCAAAAAGATTAGGGGGAAACCATCTGAGAAAGTCACCCCCGGTGATAAGAGAATCAATTAGCCAAGCTCATTTGAGGACAGAAGATATGCACTGAGCAGGGGCTTGTGAAGAGGGCCAGAGGGGCAGAGGGGACAGGATTTATTTTTTATTATGGAGACAATATGGACTTCCAAGTACAGAGTCCAGAAAAGATCCTCTTCATTTCTGTTAATACAAGATAATGACTCAAATGTCTTCAAAATCATTCTGGCATCCCCACTGACTCCGATTTCTGTGTTATCTAAAAACAGGCTAAACCTGTTTTCTGTATTCTAATCTGATCATTAACATAACCTGGCCTGTGGCAGTACAATGTACAGAAGTTTTAGACCCATCTCTTAAGTCTCAAAGCCGTAAGGGACCTTTGTGGAAAGTGTGGTTCCCTGAAAATATTCAGGTAACAACTGGCATTTACCTGCTCACTAGGGTCATGTTCCTATCCAGTGAAACTTGTTTGTCCCATTTTTAACCTGGCCTGCCCAGGTCCCAAACTTCAATATCTTCTTTGAGTGAAGTTCCTGAAAAATAGAGAAACAGTGCACCAACATTCAGTATAGGGTCTTCACATCTAGAAACCTTTGGCCAGTGAGGATGTATGAGGTTGGAAGAATACACCATCACATATCAGGAACGTCCATACAGGGAAGGTTACACTGATGCTATACAAGTTCATGCTGAAACTTGAATTCTAAAAATAAGAAAGTCAGATTTGAATATGAATCTCTGGTTATATAAGATGGTTGTGATGGTAAATGTAAATAGTTTTGAGCTATCCAGCTGTCAAAGGGAGTCGGGTCGTCTGAAAAACTTGAAATTCAATAACAAAATCCACCAGCAACACTTCATGGTGATTGCTCAGCTTCATTACAGCAATCAATACTTGTTGTGAATAGGTATTTAGTCAGGGGCCTTTTATATTCGGTAAGGACTTTTTTGGGATTCAGTTTAGTACTATACTGTCTGACCTTTGGTGAGTTTGTTTAACCCCCAAAGCCTCATTTCTTTCATCCGTACTGGAAAAATAACAACAGTGTCTACCTCACAGAAAGCTGTGAAGATTAAATGAGACAGCACATGTAAACAAAGCATGAAAACAAAACAATGCCAAGATCCTGAATCAGTTCAGTTCAGTTCAGTCACTTAGTCATGTCCGACTCTTTGCACCCCCATGTGCAGCACGCCAGGCTCCCCTGTCCATCACCAGCTCCCAGAGCTTGCTCAAACTCATGTCCATTGATTCAGTGATGCCATCCAACCATCTCATCCTCTATCGTCCCCTTCTCCTGCCTTCAGTCTTTCCTAGCATCAGGGTCTTTTCCAATGAGTCAGTTGTTTACATTAGGTAGCCAAAGTATTGGAGTTTCAGCTTCAGCATCAGTCCTTCCAATGGATAATCAGGACTGGTTTACTTTAGAATTGACTGGTTTGATCTCCTTGCAGTCCAAGGGACTCTCATGAGTATTCCACATGCCACAGTTCAAAAGCATCAATTCTTCAGTGCTTAGCTTTCTTTATGGTCCAACTCTCACATCCATACATGACTACTGGAAAACAATGGCTTTGACTAGATGGGCTTTTGTCAGCAAAGTAATCTCTCTGCTTTTTAATATGCTGTTTAGGTTGGTCATAGCTTTTCTTCCAAGGAGCAAGCATCTTTTAATTTCATGGCTGCAGTCACCATCTGCAGTGATTTTGGAGCCAAAGAAAATAACAATGGTCACTGTTTCCATTGTTTCCCCACCTATTTTCCATGAAGTGATTAGACCAGATGCCACGATCTTAGCTTTCTGAATGTTAAGTTTTAAGCCAACTTTTTCACTCTCCTCTTTCACTTTCATCAAGAGGCTCTTTAGTTTCACTTCACCCATAAGTGTGATATCATCTGCATATCTGAGGTTATTGGTATTTCTTCTGGCAATCTTGATTCCAGCTTGGGCTTCATCCAGCCCAGCATTTCACATGACGAACTCTTTATATCAGTTAAATAAGCAGGGTGGCAATATACAGCCTTGACATACTCCTTTCCCAATTTTGAACCAGTCTGTTGTTCCATGTCCAGTTCTAACTGTTGCTTCTTGACCTGCATACAGATTTCTCAGGAGGCAGGTCAGATGGTCTGGTATTCCCATCTCTTGAAGAATTTTCTACAGTTCGTTGTGATCTACACAGTTAAAGGCTTTGGGGTAATCAATAAAGCAGAAGTAGATATTTTTTTTTTGAATTCTCTTGCTTTTTTGATGATCCAACGGATGTGGACAATTTGATGCCTGGTTCCTCTACCTTTTCTAAATCCAGCTTGAGCATCTGGAAGTTCACGGTTCACCTACTGTTGAAGCCTGGCTTGGAGAACTTTGAGCATTACTTTGCTAGCGTTAGAGATAAGTGCAATTGTGTGGTAGTCTGAACAATCTTTGGCATTGCCCTTCTTTGGGATTGGAATGAAAACTGACCTTTTCCAGTCCTGTGGCCACTGCTGAGTTTTCCAAATTTGCTTGCATATTGAGTGCATCACTTTCACAGCATCATCTTTTAGGGTGTGAAATAGCTCAACTAGAATTCCATCACCTCCACTAGCTTTGTTTATAGAATGCTTCCTAAGGCCCACTTGACTTTGCATTCCAGGATGTCTGGCTCTGGGTGAGTGATCACACCATGGTGGTTATCTGGGTCATGAAGATCTTTTTTGTATAGTTCTTCTGTGTATTATCGCCACCTCTTAACATCTTCAGGAAGGTCCTGAATGGTCCCTTCCATTTATAAGATAAATAGTAGCTAACATGTCAGAAAGAAGAAATAAAGTTCCCTGGAGATATCAGCTGGGAGCTGAGGAGCTGACCTGACACTAGGAATTATTCTGTGGTCTTCTTCTGTTGAACAAGAACAGGTAAGGTGGATAAAGAAAGTAAAGACATAATCTTGCCCTTGAGATCTTATATTCCAGCAGAAGAGACAGATACCTAAAGAATCATCCTACACAATTATTCCTAGATGCCTAAAGCATCATTCCTAGAGAACACCAGTTAATCTTGGCTTGATAAGGATGAAGGAAAAAAATAGCGATGGTATCATGCATCTTGAGGTGAAATAAAATCTTTCTAAATTCTGCACCAATTCCAGGTGGCTCAGCCAGAATAAGATAATACTTCTGAGGTCTCAGTGATCATTTTGGCATTAATATTTCTATTTTGTGATGGATATAGAAGTGGTTTTGTCTTTTATTGGCACCTGTACTTGTTGTTGTTCAGTCACTCAGTCTTGTCCGACTCTTTGTGACCCCACGGACTGCAGCATGCCAGGCTTCCATATTCTTCACCATCTCTTGGAGCTTACGCAAACTCACGTCCATTGAGTTGGAGATGCCATCCAGCATAAATGACAACTACTTCACTGTGTATATATTACTTCACTTTGGTGTCATGAATAATGCTATTAAGTAATTTTGTTATTTCTTGTTAGTTTAAATTTACGAGGAAAGTGAAGCTTAGAAAATTAACTTCCCAGGTGACACATCCTGTAGACAGCAGAACAGATGTCTGTCTGACTTCTAAATCTGTGATTTATCCACAGTCAGCACGACTGAAGCGACTTAGCAGCAGCAGCAGCACTGCCTACGTTTACTGTAACAGCAGTGACAGAAAGTCTTGAACGTCAGAGTCTCAGACACTTCTACTTTAGCTGTTAGGATGAGCAGAGGCCACCAAACAAATTTCTTGCAGTTTAGAAACCGTCATTAAGATGTGACCACTCAGAGGACGTGACTTCATATTGTCCCACTCTTGTTAGCACGGCGCAGCTGCGTGAGCGGACTTGACTGAAAACTGCAAAGTTGAGAATGTGGTATAGTCTGGTGATGAGTAAATTGTTGCTGTTTGTTGAATCTTGGAGATGGAATGTCTTCTGAGAAATGTGACAAAGTATTTCATATTTATGATCTAGATGAAGAGCCATCAGAAGTCCTGTAAACACATTTGGTATTTCTCAGTCAGATTTTTACAGCCTGGTAAATCAAGCTCCCCTGGTGGCTCAGATGGTAAAGCGTTTACCTGCAATGTGGGAGACCTGGGTTCAATCCCTGGGTTGGAAAGATCTCCTGGAGAAGGAAATGGCAACCCACTCCAGTACTCTTGCCTGGAGAATCCCATGGACAGAGGAGCCTGGTAGGATACAGTCCATGGGGTCGCAAAGAGTCGGACACGACTGAGCGACTTAAGCTAAGTTGAACACAGTGGAAAACTGCCAAACCCTGAGGCAGTTGCAAAGGGACTCAGGAAAGGGAACAGGGTTAGGTTGGAGCCCAGGGTGGAGAGGAAGGAGAGGAGAGACACAGGTGACTGAATTTTGCTCTGGCAGTCTCGTGGCGGGATGACCTTCAATGACAGGAGCTGGTGTGTCAGCTGGAGACAGTGCAGTGCTGAGCTTTCATGCTTCATGATTCAGGGCTCCAGCTGATTATTTTCCAGGGTCAGCGGAGGTTCTGTGCTCACCAAGGCAGGGCTCACAAATTGGCTAAGTACATTGTGGGAAGACGTGTTCCCTCCCTTAGGGATTGTGCCAGAGGCTGCATTTTTAACAACAGGGATTTTCATTAGAAAATGGATCATTTTCTTATGGTCATTTTATGCTAACTGCAGCCTCCTCTCCAGAGCCAGGAAGGGAGGAGCGAGGTTGGGGAGTAGAAAGAAGACAAAAAGAGGTTTCCACTCTGTCCTTATGAGTGTTGACATGTACATTACTGAACATTCTTAACAGGCTTCTGAGAATATTTGTACTGACTGATACCAATGTGACACAATTTACAGATAGAGAGAATGTGTGCTAAGTCCTGAGGAGAGGGACAGGTATGGGGTGAGGGGGAAAATGCACAGGATAAGTAAGAGAAGTTTCCTGTCCTCAGATTTTATTCTCTTCCAGAGAAGACAAAACAGGTACAAGAATGACAGGAGTAGAAAGCTAACCTAAACGATTGCCAGGGGAGGATTCAAATACGGTCACCGAGTCTCTGTTAAACACGTACACACATTACCGCATTTAACCTGCCCAACAGCCCTGTGCAGAAGAGATCAGTATCAGACTGACTTTACTGGAGGGGAGTTGAAGGCTTAGGGAAGTCGTTAACTAATCAGTGGTTGAACCAGAGTTTAAAGTCATCACCCTCATGCCTCGAGATAGAATGCATCTCAGGTGCCTCCAGACTTTGACGCCCCACAGGCAGATCAGGAAGTAGAACTGGAATTTAAAGGACAATGTGATCCTCTCTTCTTTGAGGGAAGAAGGCCTTTGGATGGATGCAGTATTTAAGGCTTCGGGTATCAATCATGAACAGAGTTTTGGAAGCAGGAAATGCAGAAGTATGTAGCATAGGAGCAGGGGAGGAAAGGGTGTTATGGTAAAGGAAACAGGTGAATAACCCGATTAATCCTTTCAAAGATAAATACTATTGAATATTATATATAATAATAAGATTTCAGTATTTCTTAGTGATACTTTTTCCTAGTAATTTTTGTTGTGAATGTGAACTTTAAAAAATATGATATAAATATAATAAAAAATGTAACAAATAAAATATCTTCTAATCTCTAAGCTGCTTGAGGGCAGAGACTGTGATCTGTGTTATCTCCTTTTCCTTCTGTTTAATACAGAGTGAACTCATTATGATTTTTTTTTGACAATTCCTAAAATTTATAGCTGAGAAACATTGGCAATACCAATCCAACGCTCTTTTTTCATATATGCGGACACTGCAGAAAGAAAGGCTACCTGACTGGTTCAAGGACAGAGGGGGTTTCCCAGGTTTCAGATGATGATGATGATGATGATGGAGAAGGAAACAAAGAAAAAGAGGAAGAAGAGGTGGAGAAGGAGGAGGAAAGGAAAATGTGCTTGGTGGAACTCACCCTCTTTCAACCACCCTTTGAGATGGCTTTTCTGAGAATGATCACAAATTCATCCTGATCCATCCATATGACCTTTTTACAAGGCCTTTATTATAATAAAGAAAGTGAGCTGTATAGGATGACAAACAACTTCTCATTGTGAAGAGCAGAAGCAAATTTGTTTATTAGGGAATGAAGACATAACCCTAGCTGCCTTGAGATATGAATTCTATATCAATATAACTCTCATAGAAATTGTGTCTTAGAAGATCTCAAGGCACCTCTTTAAGCCCCAAACATCAAATTATTGCCTCATCGAATGCTTCTCATCCATGTCTATCATGATACTGGAATCTTCCAGTCATTCTCCTATATCTTTGATATATGATATTCCCTATATCAGAGAGAAAAGTGAGAAGTGCCCGACACAATATCTGGTATATTGTATACTGTAAATATTTATTCCCAGATATATACTATACCATTGGCCCATCCTGAGGCAATTCCTGTTATTGCTCAGATCATTTAAACTCATTCATGCATACTTCGAATTTTTGCTTTTTAATTTCTTTCACACCTACTTTCTCATGTGACTCTCACATTAAGCCTTCAAATGCAAGCAAGGCAGATACCTGTTTTTGAGGTGATCAAATAATCCTAGAGAGATTAAATGATTTGCATAAGAGATTTTATTACAAATCAGTCCTGAGGCATAAATCGGAATCCAAGTCTCCCTGATTGCTAGCCTTGGCATTTCTTTCCATAATTATATTCAGACTCTTCTCAGAAACTGACTTTCCCTCATTCAGGTATCTGAGCCAGTTTATACTAACAGAATTATGATTCTTATTTGGCTATAAAGGAGACCTTGCCCAGAGTGGTTTCAGCCCACTGATTCTATTTCTGATCAACACTGGCAACTATATGACTTTGAGTGACCTAGCTTTGGTTAGTGTTCATTTAATATATTCAATGCACACCACCCTGCCTCTTGTTTTTGCTATAAATCCTGATTTTCTCTACTGTCAATTTCTGGACGTGGCTTTTCATTTGGGACATAAATGGTGAGATTAACCTGAGTTTGGGGCCCATTTGCCACTGATAGTATTTGTTTTCCCTGATTCTGGACAGTTCTTTCCAGTTCTGAGTTGCATTTCTCTACATCACAGAGCTGTCATTCAGTCATCTCCTTATGCAAACCATACGCCCTGAAAAGACAAGAGGAATGGTTTAGAATGGCCCTTAAGTGGTATTTCTATTCTCGTTTTGCTTGTGTAATAAAAATATGCTGTATAGTAGGGAAAGGAATTCCTGTTGGAAATAGTAAATGAGACAGTTGATCCAGAGTGTGGCCTTAGCTCTCCAAGCATTAGCTAAGCCATCCCCACAAAAGCCAGTTATTTCTCTGAAATGTAGATCTGAAAACTTGTCCAGATAACTTCAAATGGTTTATGTTAATATCAGAGAAGAAAAGCAATGAGAATGTTTTGTAAACACAAAGTCACTTCACAAAGTGGGAAATATCCTCAGCATAAGGAAACTGAAGACTGGAATTGTTGTAACTTCATCCTGGAGAGACGATGCATACAGTGATTTTGCTTGAATTGAACTAGTGGTGGGAATCGAACTATTTAGTCTTGAATTCTGACTTTATAACAGTTTACTAGCTGTACAGTTTGGGGCAAGTTTCCTAGTCTTTCTAAACCCCAATTGTTCTCTTTATTTTTTATACACATAATAGGAAGTTAACAAAAGCAATTATAGAGTTATTATAAAAATCAAATGGGTTAAAATGTAAAACACTTAGAAAGTTGAAAGGTCTGTGGTAACTGCTCAATAAACATTAGTACCCAAATCCAAAAATTTGTATAAAATTGCTTAAACAAATCTGTGACTGTGGCAGAAAAATAGATGAGAAAACACGTCTAGTTCAACAGTGATTTAAGACTCATGTAAAGTTTATCCAGGTCCAGTTAAGGCTCCATGTTTCTACTGCAGGGGCACATGGGTTCGATCCCTGGTTAGGGAACTAAGATCCCACATGCCACATGGCCAAAGAAAGAGAAAGTTTACTCTGACCAGTCGATATCTGCTGAAGAATCTAGGAGATCTGCCCACAGTTCTTGAACACTATCTATTTAGACACACAGTACCCACAATGAATGCTGAGGTGAAAGAAAACGGAAACTAGACATGGGGAAAAGGGATTAGCTCCCCTGTAGAGGCTTCTTAGACATTTATCTAGACATACCACTATACTTACATGGAGCAATTCACAATCTTAGAGTTCAGGTAGAAAAATCTCAGGCTGACTATACACCAAGTTGGCTTAATTTCAGTTAAACAAAGGAAGATTATTCTGCTTTTCACACTTTCCTGAAACTAGTGGGCAATAAGTAAAGTTATTCATATTTGAAAGCATAACATTTAAAAATTCAAGAAGATTGGAAATAAAAGCAATCTTAATCCTTGTGTAAAGAGTGGGTAGTCATTTGCCTAAATACCATCTGTCAAACTAGAGCAAGAAACTAGTTCTTTCTGAGTGTATGTCAAGTAACCATCATGCCATATAATTTGTTGTCTAGACATGCTTATCTGATGTGAATAAATCTTAATTCTGATTTTACCGTGTATACTAAGATAGAAACTAACATAGTTGATCTTTATCTTTTAATTTCCTCATCTGTGAAGTGAAAATATTGCTCAGCTGTTCAAGGAAATGCTGTTTTTCACGCTTCAATTTCAACACAGAATAATAGGAACTGAAGTTTATACTTTCCTTCAGTGAACATGTTTTTGCCTTAATTCTCTGCTGTGCAACTGACAGTCAAGTCAGTAAACTGTATACACTGTCTTTATAGCTGGTTGTGGTGATGGTTCAATCGGTAAGTCATGTCCAACTCTTGCGACTTCATGGAAGGTAGACTGCAAACCTCCTCTGTCCATGGGATTTCTCAGGCAAGAATACTGGAGTGGGTTGCCATTTTCTTCTCCAGGGGATCTTCGCAACCCCGGGATTGAACCCGCATCTCCTGTGTTGCAGGCAGGTTCTTTACCAACTGAGCCACCAAATAAGCCCTTCTTTACAGCTGACTCAAACTTAACATTTTCTGTATGGTCCAAAGAATTGAGGCCATGTAGCAAATGGAGCCAGAGAAGGCAATGGCACCCCACTCCAGTACTCTTGCCTGGAAAATCCCATGGATGGAGGAGCCTGGTGGGCTGCTGTCTATGGGGTCGCACAGAGTTGGACACGACTGGAGCGACTTAGCAGCAGCAGCAGCGGCAGCAAATGGAGCGAGAAGAGACCAAACGCTGACCTAAAAGGCTCCTGAACTTCCCTCATCCTATGGACACACCAAATGTATAGGTACATGTGCTCACGCTTCCTGACCCAGGGATCAAACTTGTGTCTCCTCTGTCTCCTGCACTGTCAGTGGATCCTTTACCACTTCAGCCACATGGGAAACCCCTACAGGTACACACAGTTTCCTCTGAGAGAGAAAAAACAACAAAAAAACCCTGAGTGATTTCTCCACATTAGGAGATTGAAACAGTGACCAAAGACCTCTCAACAAACACAGTTGAGGACCAGATGGCTTCACTGGTGAATTCTACAAACATTTCAAGAGAAAGAAATTCCAGTTCTTCTCAAACTCTTCCAAACTATAAAAGAGTAGGAAACACTTCCGAACTCACTTTACAAAGCCAGCATTACCCAGATACCAAATCCAGACAAGGACACCACAAGGCAAGAAAGATAACCAACCAGTATCCTTGATGAGCACAGAAGCAAAAATTCCCAACGAAATAGTACCAGGTGAAAGTATATTAAAATGATCATAAAACATATTTAATTGGAATTTATCCCTACAATGTGAGGATATTTCAGTTATGCCAACTGATAAATGTGCTGTACTCCATCAATAAAATGAAGGATAAATTACATGATCATCTCAATAGATGCAAATAATTTTGACAAAATTCAGCATTTATTTATGATAAAAATTCTCAACAAACTGGATATGTAAGGAATGTACCTCAACATAATAAAGGCCATATATAATAAATCTGAAACTAAGATTGCATTAAATGATGAAAAGCTGAAACTGTTTCCTGTAAGATCAGGAATAAGACAAAGATGTCCACTCCTACCAATTTTATTCAACACTGTAATGGAAGTCCTAACCAGAGTAATTAGGTAAGAAAAAGAATTAAAAGTCAGCTAAATTGAAAAGAAAGAAGTAAGATTGACTGTTTACAGGTAACAGGATATTATAGATAGCAAACCAAAAAGACTCCATAAAAAAAAACCTGCTAGAACTAATAAAATGAATTCAGTAAAGTTGCAGGGTACAAAATCAAGACACAAAAATCAGTTGCATTTCTTTTTTTAAAATCATATGTCACCATACAAAGATATTACATTATTATTGAAAAAATTCCTCTACTCTGTACATTTTCTACCCATGAAGTTTGTTCTCTAACTGGAAGTTTGTACCTCTTAATCTCCATTACGTGTTTCTCGTATCCATCCCCTACCTCCCATGCCTCTGGCAACCACCTTTCTGTTCTATCTATAACCCTATTTCTGTTTTGTTATTTGTTCATTTGTTTTGTTTTTAGATTCCACGTATAAGTGAAGTCATATGTATTTTTCTTTCTCTGTTAAACTTATTTTACTTAGTATAACATCCTTTTGCTCCATCCATGATATACAAAGTGGCAAAATTTCATTCATTTTTTATGACAGTAATATTCTATTGTATACATATACTACATCTTATTTGTCCATTCACTTGTCTATGGGTACTTAAGTTGCTTACATACCTTGGCTATTATAAATAATGCTACAATGAACATAGGGGTACATATATCTTTTATAATTAGGTAAGTACCTAGGAGTGGAATTTCTAGATCAAACGGTAGTTCCAGTTTTAATTTTTTGAGAGACCTTCACATTAATTTCTATAGTGGCTGCAGTGATTTACATTCCACCAGTAGTGTGAGAGAGTTCCCTTTTTTCCACATCCTTGCCAATACTTGCTCTTTCTTATCTTTTTAACAATTGCCATTCTGAAAAGTGTGAGTGATATCTAATTGTATTTCTATACACTAACAACAAACTGAATAGACATTTTCCCAAAGACATACAGTTAACCAGCAGACACATGAAAAGATGCTCAGTGTTTCTAATCACCAGGGAAATGCAAGTCAAAATCAGACATTTCTCCAAAGAAGACATACAGATGGCTAATATACACATGAAAAAATGCTCAGTATCACTTATTGTTAGAGAAATGCAAATCAAAACTACAATGAGGTATCACCTCACACTGGTCAGAATGGCCATCATCAAAAAATCCACAAACAGTAAATGCTAGAGAGAATGTAGAGAAAAGGGAACTCTCTTGTACTATTGGTGGGAATGTAAATTGATACAGCCACTATGGAGAACAGTATGGTGATTCCTTAAAAAACCAGGAATAAAGCTACCATATCACACAACAATCCCACTACTGGGCATATACCCTGAGAAAACCATAATTAAAAAAGACACAAATATCCCAGTGTTCATTGCAGCACTCTTTACAATAGCCAGGACATGAAAGCAACTTTGAAGTCCATTGACAGATGAATGGATAAGGAAGTTGTGATACTTATATCAATAGAATATTATTCAGCCATAAAAAGGAATGAACTTGAATTGGTCTTATAGAGGTGGATGAACCTAGAACCTTTTATACAGAGTGAAGTAAGTCAGAAAAACAAATAGTCTATATTAATGCATAAATATGAAATCAAGAAAAATGGTACTTGTGAACATATTTGCAGGGCAGCAATAGAGACACAGAGAGCAGACTTGTGGACACAGCAGGGGAAGAAAAGGATGGGACAAATTGAGAAAGTAGCATTGAAACATATATATGACCATGTGTAAAAGAGATAGACAGTGGGAATTTGTATAATATAGGGAGCCCAATTCAGTGTCCTGTGACAACCTAGAAGGGTGGGATGGTGTGATAGGTTGGAGAGAGGCTCAGGAGAGGGCTACAAGTGTATCCCTGTGGCTGATTCATGTTGATGTGTGGCAGAAACCAACACAACATTGTAAAGCAATTATCCCCCAATGAAATGAGTTAAATTAAAAAACCAAAATGAAATACCATCTCACAATTGTTAGGTTATTTATTATCAAATCATAAGAAATCATGAGTGTGGGCAATGATGTGGGAGAAAGGAAACCCTCATGCACTGTGGTGGGAATGTAAACTAGTGCACCTGCGATGGAAAATCATTTGAAGATTCGTCAAAAAAAAAAAAAATAGAACCACTATATGATCCAGCAATTCAATTTATGAGCATTTATTGAAAGAAAAAGTAAAAAGAAAAAACTTAAAAGTATATAAGCACCCCCATGTTCATTGAAGCATTATTTACAATGACTGAAATATGACCTAAGTGTCCAGTGACAAATGAATAGATAAAAAAGATATAGTACGTGTATGAAGTGGAACATAATTATGCCATAAAAAGAAGGAAATCCTTTTATGGATGGACTTTGAGGATATTATGCCAAGTGAAATGTCACACAAAGAAAAACAAATACCATATAATCTTACTTATATGTGGAATCTAGAAAAAAACAAAGAAACAACCTTGAATTCATTAATACGGAGAATAGATTGATGGTCTCCAGAGGCAGGGAATAGGGGATAGATGTAGGGGTATAAATGTGGTCAAAAGGTACAAGCTTCCAGTTACAATAAAATAAATCATGGGTATGTAATGTACAGTTTGGCAACTATAGTTAATAATCCTGTACTGTACATCTGAAAGTTGCTAGGAGAGTAGATCTTAAAAGTTTATAACACAAGAGAAAAAACTGCAACTCTGTACGATTATGAATGTTAACTCCACTTATATGGTGATCATTTCACAGTATATACAGGCATCAAATCATTATATCATATCTCTGAAACTAATGCATTGTTGTATGTCCATTATTTATTTTTTAAAATTAACAAGAGTTAATAATTTTTGGTAAGGATGCAGAGGAAAATGAACCCTTGTGTACTACTGATTGGAATGTAAGCTGGTACAGCCACTGTGGAAAACAACATGGACATTCCTCAAAGAATTAAAAATACAACTATCTTATTGTTAAGCAATCCCACTTCTGGATATATCCAAAGAAAACAAAATCAGTATCTCAAAGATATCTGCAACCCATTTCATTGCAGCATTACAAGACATGGAAACAACCTACATGTTCGTCACTAGATTAATGAATAAAGAAAATATGATATATACACACAATGAAATACTATTCAGCCTTAAAACAGAGGGAGATTCTGTCATTTATGATAACATGGATGAAACTGGAAGCTATTATACTTAGTGAGATAAGCCATACAGAGAAAGAAAAGTATTGTATGGCATCACTAACGTGGATTTTTTTTTTAAGTCAAACTCATAGGAACAGAGTAGAATGGTGGTTGTCAGGGACTGAATTATGGGGAAAATGGGAAGAGTTTTAAATGGGTACACATTTTCAATTATATTAGGGATAAGGTCTGAAGATCTCATGTATAATATGGTGACTATTGTTGATAATACTGTGTTGTATAATTAAAATTTGCTGAGAGAGTGGAACTTGTATTCTCATCAAAAATAAATAAATATATGAGGTGATGGATATGTTAATTAACTTGGTGGAAACCATTTTACAATGTATGTACATATCAAATCGTCTCATTTTCACTCTAAATATGTTACAATTTTATTTTTTCAATTATATCTCCATGAAGCTGAAAGAAAAAAACAAGGTCTTGTCTTTTTCTTCATCATATAGATTTTGAGAGCTTTATGCTATGTCCTGAGTATATCCCAGTGTGCTTTGGAAAGATACAGCCTGAGTATTGATCTCTATCTCATCATTCTCTACACTTCATCTCATAGCACAGATAAACTGAACTACTTTCAGAACTCCAGCAACCTTCTTTACCCTCATTTCTAGATGATGACTACTTACTCAAGATAACTCAGAAGAGTTTTCCAGAAAGCCTTTCTTGATTTCCTTCCTACATCAGCACCCTGTCCTTGACCTGACATGGCACTTATTACACTGAAGTGCAACTCACATAGGCACTCATCAGAGGCTTCCCTGGCGGCTCAGACAGTAAAGAATCTGCTTCAATGCAAGAGACCTAGGTGTGATCCCTGGGTTGGAAAGATTCCGTGGAGAAAGAAATGGTTACCTACTCCAGTATTCTTGCCTGGAGAATTCCATCGACAGGGGAGCCTGGCAGACTATAATGCCTAGGGTTGCAAAGAGCCGGACATGATTGAGCAACTAACACTTTCACTCATCATTCTGCCAAACTGGATCATGAGTTCCCTAAGTGAAGGAACTGTCTTTCCTAATGTTACACTGCTAAAGTCTACCATGGTGTCTCATACATAGTAGGTTCTCAACGAATATTTATTGAGTGAAAGCGAGGAGGAACATAAGCATGTGAAGAAAGTAAATTGTCTCCCAATGGAGTTTTAGAGAGTTTGATTCAATTCAATGATTTTCTAGAAAGAGTAAATACTCTCCCTAGTCTTATGTTTCCCTATTAATTTAACCATATTTTATTTGTCAAGGGGAGCATGAACTAGACCTGGGTTTGGGACGCAGTAGTAGAAGTGATCTTCATGGCAGGTTTTAGAATAGAGAGGGAGGTAAATCCAAGTAAGGCACATTTCATCTATACCTGGAGATATTGAGAGGCTGAATAGGATTTACTCCTAGATTTATTTTCAATGATTTACTCTTAGATGTAAATGATTGTGATCTGGATGAGCACATGGCTATTATCCTAGATTGAGAGGTTTGGACAAATGAGGTCTGGTACTTAATAGGTGTACCCTCCACGCGGAAGAGCTAAGCAAACTAATATCTGCTTTGGTCCAATAGGTCTGGGTTTCGGCATCTATGATAATGATGTTGTTGTTGTATTACTCATTAATCATGTCTGGCTCTTTTCAACCTCATGGACTGTAGCCTGCCAGGCTCCTGTATCCATAAGATTTCACAAGCAAGAATACTGGAGTGGTTTGCCATTTCCTTCTCCAGAGCACCTTCTCAATCCAGGAATCAAACCCAGGTCTCCTACATTGCAGGCAGATTCTTTATTGCTGGGCCACCAGGAAAGCCCACTATAAAGTTATAGCTCTGTTTAGTATTCCTTTTTTTTCAACTGTATCATATAGGTAGAAGTCACAACACATATTGTACTACTGGGGAACAAGGTTACTTTTGATTACTATCCAGAAAGTTTGTAAGATGGATCCATCTCTTGAAATGGTGTGATTTTATGGAAGATTTCCAGTTGCTGCTTATCTTCTCCTGCTTTTAAATTCTTACTTTGTCTCTTGGAATTTGTGCACTGCTGATTGTTAAATTTTAGACCAGCATATAAATAGACCTTGCCTAAACAGCAATAAAACCAAACTACACTTCAGTTTAGTTCAGTTCAGTCGCTCAGTCATGTCCGACCCTTTGCGACCCCATGAATCACAGCACGCCAGGCCTCCCTGTCCATCACCAACTCCCAGAGTTCACTCAAACTCATGTCCATCGAGTCGGTGATGCCATCCAGCCATCTCATTCTCTGTCGTCCCCGTCTCCTCCTAGCCCCAATCCCTCCTAGCATCAGACTCTTTTCCAGGGAGTCAACTCGTCGCATGAGGTGGCCAAAGTATTGGAGTTTCAGTTTTAGCATCAGTCCTTCCAATGAACACCCAGGACTGATCTCCTTCAGAATGGACTGGTTGGATTTCCTTGCAGTGCAAGAGACTCTCAAGAGTCTTCTCCAACACCACAGTTCAAAAGCATCAATTCTTCGGCGCTCAGCTTTCTTCACAGTCCAACTCTCACATCCATACATGACCACGGGAAAAACCATAGCCTTGACTACACTTAGTCATCAGCTAAAAACATGCAATATACTTTGTTTCCATCTTCCTGACAGGAAGGACTATTTTTAAGCCTTTAAAAGAAGTGATCGTACACTGCTATATTCAAAATGGATAACCAACAAGGACCTATTATATAACAGCACATGGAACTCTACTCAATGTTATGTGCCAGTTTGGATGGGAGAGGGGTGTGAGGGAGAATGGAGACATGTGTATGTATGACTGAGTCCCTACACTGTTCATCTGAAACTACCACAGCATTGTTAATCAGCTATATCCTAATACAAATAAGAAGTTTAAAGTTTGTAAAAAAGAAGTGATTATAACAATTTGTGAGTTCTTCAGGTTGGACTGCATTATCATACAGTAACTTTTAAAATAAAGACATACTATACATTCTCAATATACCGTTAAAATATCTACTTATTCAATATATGTCTTCTGTGAGGTTAGAAGTCTACTAATTCTTTTAACAATCAAACTTTAGAAATGTGGGCTGCTGCTGCTAAGTCACTTCAGTCGTGTCCGACTCTGTGCGACCCCATAGACGGCAGCCCACCAGGCTCTGATGTCCCTGAGATTCTCCAGGCAAGAACACTGGAGTGGGTTGCCATTTCCTTCTCCAATGTGTGAAAGTGAAAAGTGAAAGTGAAGTCGCTCAGTCATGTCTGACTCGTAGCGACCCCATGGACTGCAGCCTATCAGGCTCCTCCATCCATGGGATTTTCTAGGCAAGAGTACTGGAGTGGCTTGCCATTGCCTTCTCTGAGAAATGTGGGCTAATATCTTTCAATTTATAGGAAAGAACTTAGGTAGAATTTAAACAAAGCTTTCTGCCTTTCTCATTCTATTTATTATCCATTAAATCATGTTTCAGTCATCAGCAATTAATTATGATAGCCAGTTAGCCTAATAGCAAAAAGTTTTAAAAATCCCTTCTCCATATTTAAGTCATTATAATATCATTTTTCTTTCTAATATGTCTGAGTGAAAAGTTTCCTTAGAGAGTGAGTTAGGCCTTCATTTAAATAGTAGCATGCAGCGGACATAAAATGATAGGGAGGAAATCTACGGTTAAATTTAGGCTTAATTGTGAATTCAGGGTTCCCTACTGCCACATGTGAATTAAAACTCCATCCAAACCTCTGCTTTTTAGAGCCCTTTCTATGCTTGATTCATTCTACAGCATCACTACTGAAATCACTCTCCATTAAGAGCAGGTGGGATTCAGCCTTTAAACCTTGTTTGGAAGTTACAAGCAATTTGGAAAACCAAGGAGTGTAGCACACAAGTTACTTCTCAGAGAAAATTTCACCAGAGCTGAGTTTCTGCTTTTAAGGAGTGACCATAGTTTAGTGGGAGAAGGCAATGGCAAGGCAATCCAGTACTCTTGCCTAGAAAATCCCATGGATGGAGGAGCCTGGTAGGCTGCAGTCCATGGGGTCCCTAAGGGTTGGACACGACTGAGTGAGTTCACTTTCACTTTTCACTTTCACACATTGGAGAAGGAAATGGCAACCCACTCCAGTGTTCTTGTCTGGAGAATCCCAGGGACGGGGGAGCCTGGTGGGCTTCCATGTATGGGGTCACACAGAGTCGGACATGACTGAAGTGACTTAGCAGCAGCATAGTTTAGTGGGTCTTTAAAGGAGGAAAAACCTCAACTTCTGGATTTTTCCACTTTGATCCACTGACCAGCTTCCTGAGAAATTAACTCTTGAATCCAGGTAAGTTTTGTCAAGGCTGGAGAAACTTTATGATTCAGTTCTTAAGATGCCAGTGATCTCAGGAATTGTACTTCATTAATAGAAAATATTAGACACTCAAAGCTGAGTATGACAGGGAAGAGGGAAGAATGAGCCTTTCAGTCCCTTTTTCTCTTTTATAAATACAGAAGCACTTTCTTCTATAACATGTACTTTCTCACATTTGATTCATTGGTTCTTGGTCTTCAGATTGATCACCCTCTCTGAACCTTATCTATGTATATATTTGAACATTTTTCTCTAAAGGATCATTTGTCCCAGAATGTTGCCCACTCTCCATTTAGAATCCTGTTGCTTAGTTTTAACAGCTGTTGCCATACCTCTGTTGCATATCACTTCATGTCTTATCTTGTTCTTTTCCCAGAGTGAGTAAATTGCTTCTGTGTACTTTGATATCATTTTGCAGTGTCCCATATACACATTTATTTCTCTTATGTTAGAAAGAATTCTTTGATTTTCTTCTTTTTGACTTTGGAAACTGTCCAGAAGACCTAACTTGTCACTTTAGTAGATCAGTAGATGAGAAGAAGAATTTTAGCATGTCTGAACTGAAGGGTTAGAATTCTCAAATTCCCTTCCTTTTATGGATGAGGAGACAGTGTCCTGGAAGGAGTGAATGACTTGGTGAACGGCAGTTAATACATTGGTGGCAAAACAAGTGCTTGAACCCAGATTTTCCAACTGTAGTATTTTTCTGGGTTTCCTCCTTAATGCACACATTATCCCCTTTTCAGATTCTTTTCCCACATAGATCATAATGAGTAGCATTCTCTGTGCTATACAATAGATTCTGATTCGTTATCTACTTTATATATTATAGTGTATATATTATATATGTCAATCTCAATCTCCCAGTTTATCCCTCCCACGCCAAATTGTAATGACCTATATGGGAAAAAAAGTCTAAAAAAGAGTGGATATAGGTATATGTATAACTGATTCACTTTGCTCTACAGCAGAAACTAACACAACATTTTAAATCAAATTTTATATTCCAAAACAAATTAATTTAAAATTGCTCACTCTCATAAAGTTCAGTTTCTGTACTGATATGATAATTAAGAACAGTCAGGCATTGTATCACTTTTATCAACAGTAAAGAATATGTGATTATAAGGCAATATGACTTTTTAACAAAGAAACATAACAGAGTTTGTACACTGAAATGAGTCACAGATCTTTAGGTTGTCCCCTGCTTTTAGTCACTAAATTGTGTCCAGTTTTTGCGACCCTGTAGACTGTAGCCTGCCAGGTTCTTCTGTCCATGGGATTCTCCAGGCAAAAATACTGGAGTGGGTTGCCATAGGAAGTATATAAAATTATCCAAGTATTGTGAAATTTGCTTAGAACATTGTTTTAAATAGAGATGATTCGAGTACTAGAAATAGTTTGAGCAGAAAAAGGTGCAGTTTCTAATGCCCCTGAGCTCCCATTATGAACAGGTAAGTTGTGTTAGGAAGAGGAGAGATTTCTCACTCTTCTCGTGTAAAAAACATACAGCTGGACCAGGGAAGGGGTAGGGGAGAAATTCTTTCTCCAGCACTTAATCACTAGTAAATTTTTATAAAGCAGAAAGGAAACTCAGAATCCACATCATAGTTGTACTATTGAAGAGGTCAGTGAGGTCCTTTCCTTGTGCCTTAAATATGAGTATTAGAAATATTGAAGTAGAATTAACCAAATTTATAAGGTGTTTATAAACTATATATGTAAAATATATATATAAAGAGGCAACAGAAAATACATGTATTATTTTAAGTGTACACTTCAGAGTGGAAAATTACTGTGTATTCTTTTTCCGGAATCAAATCTGAAGTGCTACACTCCCTGGGAGATGCTCTTTAGAAGCAGATATGAATATAGAAGCCTAAGAGTTCAAGCCTTTGGTACCTAGAATTGAAACTTCTATGCAAAGAATTGTTCTTGAGGTTTGAGTATTCACTTTGTTCAGTCTTCAAATCCAATAGTGTGGGAAAGCTTCAGGGAATAGATCACAAAGGTTAAGGTATTCATATACCTCCGGTTAACTGAAAGAATATTATGGATGATTAAAATATGCACATACAATCCCAAATTTATGTACTTTATACCATTCTTCTTTCACTCAATAAATAAGAAAAATGATTTGTTTCATTCAGTTCAGTTGCTCAGCTGTGTCCAATTCTTTGCAACCCCATGGACTGCAGCATGCTAGGCTTCCCTGTCCATCATCAACTCTTGAAGCTTGCTCAAACTCATGTCCATCGAGTTGGTGATGCCATCCAACCATCTCATTCTCTATTGTCCCCTTCTCCTCCTGCCTTCAATCTTCCCCAGCATCAGGGTCTTTTCCAATGAGTTAGTTTTTTGCATCAGGTGGCCAAAGTATTAGAGTTTCAGCTTCAGCATTAGTCTTTCCAGTGAATATTCCAGACTAATTTCCTTTAGGACTGACTAGTTTGATCTCTTTGCAGTCCAAGGGACTCTCAAGAGTCTTCTCTAACACCACAGTTCAAAAGCATCAATTCTTTGGCGCTCAGTTTTCTTTATAGCCCAATTCTCACATCCATACACGACTACTGGAAAAACCATAGCTTTGACTAAACGGACCTTTGTCGACAAAGTATGATTTACTTAGTATAAAAGAAAAGAGCAGCTGTTGATTTTCACTAGGAAATAATATCGATTTTAGTAACAAAGAGCAAGTTATTTTTAGACTTGACGTGATATCAATTATTTCAGAAATAACCTAGTTCAATCTCTTCATTTTAGTGATGGAAAATTGACACTGAAAAAAATGATATGATTTGCCTAAGATCAGATAAGGCTAGTCACATAATTGGAATAAGTTTGGATATGTGGATGTTGTGTATCAGTATAGGGTGTGTGTGTATAACTGTATGCTTGTATGTGTGTAGGTATTAATTTCTCAATCTAAATCAAGTTATTAGTTGGAAGGGGCTTTCTAAGTTTTGGTATACCATGGAGATATACACTTACATGTAAAATTGCTCTTCTGCTTGTATCAAATCTTTGGGAAAGGTTTTCTCAGTTTTTATAATTTCTAGGTATTATCCAATGACCTTGAATTAAAAAATAAATATGATATTTAAAATCTGTGTCTAATTTTATCTCTGGGTTTCTCAGGTATTACAGCTGAGAGCCAAATACTTAGGCTTTTCTTAGGAAATTGGTAATGAAGGAGGTCAAAAAAGAAGGAGGGAAGAATCATAGAAAAATTCATTTAAATATAGTATTATTGTTCACTGGGAGTACACTGATTAAAAACCTAGATGTTTACTTAGATGTATAATTTAATTATTATTTTGTAAACTTGCGAGGTGTTTCAATCTCTGATGCATTCTCAGCAAATGTCATAGTGGATTAAGGTGTACAACTATAATCCATGATTGAGATTAGCAAGAATGAGCAACAGGATGGACACTTGGAATCCAGAAGAAAAGGCATATAAGAGGCAATAGGCTCCAAGAGGAAAAGTTGGAGAGATTCAGAGATTTCACTTTCTTGTCAGTTCTCGTGCCTACCCACACTTCTTAGTTACTATGCCTCCTGACCCTCTCAACTCCTCCTGTACTCAAGACTGCAATTCAGTGTGTTAGTCTGAAGATTTTATAGACCAGGAAACTGAATCAAGAAAGACTGAGTGACTTGCCCGAGAGCACTAAGCAGGGGCATTTGTTAAAATGGTTCTGGAGTCTCCTCTAATTTTGTGTATCCTAGCAAAAGCCCACACAGCCTGACTAGCTTTGGCCTTATCTCACCTGTTTAATGGAAGTTTCAGTACCCTCCATGCAGTACTTACTCTTTGGTTATCATTATCAGTTAGACTGTCTCTCTATTTCCTCAGTCCACTGCTTAGGCTATTTATGATACAGAAACTGTTTCCCATGAATATCCACTAAAATGGATCCTGGGCTTAAATGTAAAACATAAAACTAAAAAAGTTTAAAAAATAGGAGAGATTCTTTGGGATTAGGACTAAGCAAGGAGTACAGATGATGGGGCAGTTGGATGGCATTTCCAACTCAATGGACATGAGTTTGAGCAAACACTGGGAGATAGTTAAGGACAGGGAAGCCTGGCCTGCTGCAATCCATGGGATCGCAAAGAATCAGATATGGATTAGTGAGTAAACAACAACATCCAAAGAGTTCTTAGATGTGATATCAAAAGCTCTAGCCATGAAAGGAAAACTTGTTAAGTTACAGCTTCACCAAAATTTAAAACTTTTCTTGATGACTGATACTATTAAGAGGATGAACATACAAGCCACAGAATAAAAGAAAGTATTTGTAAGTCACATATTCAGCATATCTAAAAAGTATAAAGAACTCTGAAAACACAAACATTATGAAAGACAATCCAATCATAAAATGAGCAAAAAGTATGAAAAGATATTTCAGCAAAGAAGATACACAGAATGAAAATATATGAGAAAGAACTCAACATCTTCAATCATTAGAGAAATGCAAATTAAAAGCACTATGTGATGTCACTAAAAACTCATCAGAATGGTTAAAATAAAATGTAGTGATAATACTGTGGAGAAGTGATATATTATTTGGCTAGGGCTGCCATAAAATACCACAGTCTGGATGAGTTAAACAAAAGAAATGTATTTTCTCACAGTCTGGAGGCTAGAAGTCTAAGATCAAAGAGCAGTCAGAGTTGGTTTATGGTGAGAGCTCTCCGGCTTATAGATGGCCACCTTCTCACTATATAATCAAAAGCTATTTCCTTAGTGCATATACAGAGGATATTGTGCTAAGAACAAATGGAGAAATACCTATTTAAGAAAATTTACTAAAACTTGATAAAAACAGTGAGACTCAATGACGTTTGAACCCATTTCTCCTTTATAGCTCTGCGTGACAGAAACTTCATTCCAGGTGGTTATAGCCAAGAACCCCCTTCATGGGTCACAGCCTTGTTGTGGCAAAGGGGTCTGTGTAACTCAATGAAGCCGTGAGCCAGGCTATTCAGGGCCACACAAGATGGACCAGTCCTAGAGAGGAGTTCTGACAAAACGTGGTCCACTGGAAGAGGGAATGCAAAACACTCTAATATTCTTGCCCTGAGAACCCCATGGACAGTATGAAAAGGCAAAAAGATATGACACTGGAAGATGAGCCTCCCAGGTTAGAAGGTGTCTAGTATGCTCCTGGGGCAGAGCAGAGGGCAATTATTAATAGCTCCAGAAAAAATGAAATGACTGGGCCAAAGCGGAAATGGTGCTTGTTTGTGGATCTGTCTGGTTGTGAGAGTAAAGTCCGATGTAGTAAAGAAACTATTGTATAGTAAGCTGAAGTTTAGTTCCATGAATCAAGGTAAATTGGACCTGGTCAAACAGAATATGGCAAGAGTAAACATCGACAGTTTAGGAATCAGCAAACTAAAATGGACGGGCATGGAAGAATTTAATTCAGATGCCCATTTATAACTACTACTGTGGGGAAGCATCCCTTAGAAGCAATGGAGTTGCCCTTAGAGTCAGCAGGAGAGTCCAAAATGCAGTACTTGGGTGCAGTCTCAAAAATGACAGGATGATCTCTGTTCATTTCCAAGACAAACCATTCAACATCACAGTAATCCAAGTCTATGCCCCTACCACTAATGCCAAAAAAGAAGAAGCTGATCAGTTCTAGGAAGACCTACAAAACCCTCTAGAACTAACATCAAAAAAAAAAAAAAAAGATGTCCTTTTCATCATAGGGGACTGGAATGCAAAAGTAGGAAGTCAAGAGATACCTGGAGTGACAGGCAAATTTAATCTTGGAGTACAAAATGAAGCAGGGCAAAGGATAACAGAGTTGTGCCAAGAGAATGCACTAGACATAGCAAACACCCTCTTCCAACAGCACAAGAAATGACTCTATATTTGGACATCGCCAGATGGTCAATATCGAAATCAGATTGATTTTATTCTTTGCAGCAAAATGGAGAAGTTCTTTACAGTCAGCAAAAACAAGACCTGGAGCTGACTGTGACTCAGATCATGAGCTCCTTATTGCAAAATCCAGGCTTAAATGGAAGAAAACCACTTCAGTGTGGTTTCTTAGTGGGAAAACCACTAGGCCATTCAGGTATGACCTAAATCAAATCCCTTATGACTATACAGTGGAAGTGACAAATTCATTCAAGGGATTAGATATGATAGACACAATGCCTGAAGAACTATGGACAGAGATTCTTAACATGGTACAGGAGGCAGGGACCAAAACCATCCCAGAGGAAAAGAAATGTAAGAAGATAAAGTGGTTGTCTGAGAAGGCTTTACAAATTGCTAAGGAAAGAAGACAATTGAAAAACAAGGGAGATAGGGAGATATATACCCAACTGAATGCAGAGTTCCAGAAAATAGCAAGGAGAGATAAGAAGGCCTTGAAAAGTGAACAATGCAAAAAAATAGATGAAAACAAAAGAACAGGAAAGGCTAGAGATCTTTTCAAGAAAATAGATATCAAGGGAATATTTCATGCAAGGATGGGCACAATAAAGGACAGAAATGATAAGACTCTAACAGAAGCAGATGAGATTAAGAAGAGGTGGCAAGAATACACAGAACTGTACAAGAAAGATCTTAATGATCCAGATAACCAGGATAGTGTGGTCACCCACCTAGAGTAAGACATCCTGGACTGTGAAGTCAAGTGGGCCTTAAGAAGTATTACTACAACAAAGCTAGTGGAGGTGATGGAATTCCACCTGAGCTTTTTCAAATCCCAAAAGATGATGCTCTTAAAGTGTTGCACTAAATATATCAGCAAATTTGGAAAACTCAGCAGTGGCTATAGGACTGGAAAAGGTCAGTTTTCCTTCCAATCCCAAAGAAGGGCAGTCTCAAGGAATGTTCAAAGTACTGGACAATTTTGCCCATTCACATGCTTGTAAGGTTATGCTCAAAATCCTTCAAGATGGGCTTCAACAGTGTGTGAACCGAGAACTTCCAGATGTACAAGCTGGGTTTAGAAAAGGCAGAGGAATCAGAGATCAAGCTGCCAGCATTTGTTGAATCATAGAGACAGCAAGGGAATTCCAGAAAAAACATCTACTTCTGCTTCATTGACTACACTAAAGCCTTTGATTGTGTGGATTGCAACAAACTGGAAAATTCTCAAAGAGATGGGAATACTAGATCACATTACTTGTCTCCTGAGAAATCTATATATGGGTCAACAAGCAACAGTTAGAACTGGACATGGAACAACAGATTGGCTCCAAATTGGGAAAGGAGTATATCAAGGCTGTATATGTCACTCACTTATTTAACTTCTATGCAGAGTACATCATGAGAAATGCCAGGCTAGATGAATCTCAAGCTGGAATCAAGATTGCAGGCAGAAATAAAAACAACCTCAGGTATGCAGACGATAGCACTCTCATGGCAGAAAGTGAAGAGGAATAAAGAGTCTCCTGATGAAGGTGAAAGAGGAGAGTGAAAAAGCTGGCTTAAAACTCAGTATTTCAAAAACTAAAATCATGGCATCCAGTTCCATCACTTTATGGTAAAAAGAAAGGAAAAAATTGTAAGCAGTAGCAGACCTTATTTTCTTGGATTCTAAAATCACTGCAGATGGTGACTGCAGCCATGAAATTAAAAGATGCTTGCTTTTGGAAGGAAAGTTATGACAAACCTAGACAGCATATTATAAAGCAAAGATATCACTTTTCTGACAACAGTCTATATTAGTCAAACCTGTGGTTTTTCCAGTAGTCATGTATGGATGTGAGAGTTGGACCATAAAGAAGATGAGCATCGAAGAATTGATGCTTTTGAACTGTGGTGTTGGAGAAGACTCTTGAGAGTCCCATGGACTACAAGGAGATCAAACCAGTCAATCCTAAAGGAAATCAACCTTGGATATTCATTGGAATAACTGATACCAAAACTAAAATTCCAATACTTTGGTTACCTGATGCAAAGAGATGACTCACTGGAAAGGCCCTGATTCTTGGAAAAATTGAAGGCAAAGGAGAAGGGGGTGGCAGAGGATGAGGTGGTTAGATTTCATCACTGACCCAATGGACATGAATTTGCTCAAAATCTGGGAGATAGTGAAGGACAGGGAATCCTGGTGTGCTGCAGACCAAGGAGTTGCAAAGAGTCAAACATCACTTAGCAACTGGACAACAATAGCCAAGAACCCAGAGATCCCTCTCCCCTAGCTCTTGCTCAAGAGTTGCAGTATCTTGTCAGGAGGGAAGGCCTCCCACATCTGTCATAACCCATCAGTATACTGTACAGTTAAAAAAATTCAGGCAAGTTTGACCAAGAGGTCATGGGTTACCTCCCTCCACCTTGCCAACATTTACAAGGTAGAAGTTGGACCTCAGGTAGGTAAGCTGAAAATACAAAGGTTCACATGACCCTTGCCCTCTCTCACAGTGTAGAGTTCCCACACTAGGAAAGGCAAGCTGAGAGGAATAGCGGCTATGGTCCCTACTTAGAAACTTGCCCTTAAAACATGGCTCTTTTAGAGAAAAGCAGACCAATGTCCCAATCCCTATTTCCTGTCAAGGCTCAGAGATTTTTCCTAGAAGTACAGGCAGGCCGTAGGAACAGAGAGCTCTCAAACGCTTCTCAAAGGAAATTCAAGTCTTAGAGAAATCTGGGAAAAAAATGAAGATTCGGGTGATAAGCAATCAATAGGCAGATTACAGTTCCATGAGAAGTATAAGGTAAACAATGGGCTGTCTAGTTTCCCAGAGAGAACTAGGGAAACAGAAAGCTAAAACAAGCCCTCAGATGTCAAAGTAAACCTCGAAACCAGTGGTCTCAAGAGTGAACCTTCCAAAAGAGCAAAATGTAATTAAATCAGGCTATGTGGAAATTGATGACCCAGAAAAATCAGCCAACAATTAGTGATGTCTAATATCTGCCCTTGATCAGGGAAAGTGATAGTCAAAGATACCTCTCAGAAAACATGCCTGAAATTGCACCCTCTGAGGAACGACAGGAGAGGACTCACGTTGTAAGGGAAATAGCTTCACTAAAATAGTCCAGTCTGTCACTAAAACCAACAAACACCAACATCAAGCTCCAGAGTTGGGTGGTAGAGTAGGTGCTGGGTGGGAATCGGTGTCCAGAATTGCTATAATATATTATCTAAAATGTCCAATTTAGAACCAAAAATAACAAGATATGCAAAGGAACAGGAAAACGACCAGGTCAAAAAACACGCAACTGCCTGTTTGAGAAGATACTAAAGTTGGATTTAGCGGATGTCAAAGAAGTTGTTATAATTTTCAAATAATTAAAATGTGCTAAAAAGTTCAAATAATTAAACCATATTTAACTAACTCAAGGTGCAAAGGAAGTGGGTGGGTACAGAATTCTGTTCGATGAAGAAAATGACTCCAGATAGTAACTCAAATCCACCAAAATAAATGAAAAGAGCCAGAAATGATAAGTGGAAGATCACTTGGAGGAGGACATGGAAACCCACCCCAGTCAGTATTCTTGCCTGGAGAATCCCATGGGCAGACGCGCCTGGCAGGCTACAGTCCATGGGGTCACAAGGACTCCGATGTGACTAAGTGACTTAACATGCAGTATACTACAAATGCTGCAGATATGTATTTTCTCTCCTTTTTCTCAGCTTTTCTGAAAGACAACATACTCATACTAAGTGATAATGATAGCAATGTGTTGTTGAGTTTGCAACATAGATAAAAAAGGTAATATGTAAAAAAAATAATAGAATGGAAAAATAAAGAGAATAAATCTATGATAGCATAATGTTTCTATATCACACTGAAATTAATTTAGTGTAAGCCTGCTGCTAAATTGCTTCAGTCGTTTCCGACTGTGCGACCCCATAGATGGCAGCCCACCAGGCTCTACCGTCCCTGGGATTCTCCAGGCAAGAACACTGGAGTGGGTTGCCATTTCCTTCTCCAATGCATGAAAGTGAAAAGTGAAAGTGAAGTTGCTCAGTCATGTCCGACTCTTTGAGACCCCATGGACTGCAGCCTACCAGGTACCTCCATCCATGTGATTTTCCAGGCAAGAGTACTGGAGTGGGTTGCCATTGCATTCTCTGTAGTGTAAGTCTAGAGTGTGATAATATATAAGCCCTAGAACAATTGCTAGGAAAACTTCTATAAAATATATAGTAAAACAATTATTAAAGGGATTTAAGCATTATGTTGGAAAATATGCACTTAATGAAAAAAAAACAGCAAAGGAGATATAGAGAAACAAAAATGTTATGAAACAGGAAACAAAAAGTAAAAACAGCAGATAAACCTATCAATATAAAAATTTTAAAAGTATGTAATTCTTATTATATATCTCAATTAAAACTTCAAAATAAAAATCTGATTTTGTATATATGATGACTTAGCCAATCCAAAGCTATCTGTCATATTTTATACCAACATAAGCAAAATGTGATGTTTAATTTTTAATTTTTAAAAATATTACAGAGTATGAATCTATAAGAAAACTGTCAGTTACAGATTCTTTGCAGTGAATCACACTTTTCAAAGCAGTGAATAAATTACCAATGCCACAGAGTTAGGGAGAAAAAGGAAAAATGAAGCATTTGAATACTTAATTTTCAACCAATTTTAAGATCCATTAATAATAAGGGAACACTTAACACAGTACTCGCTATGTAGGAAGAAATCTTCTAAGACCTTTTCACATATTAACTCAATTCACACAACTATATGAAGTAGGATCTGTTAATATGTTCTTTTTTTCCCCAGATGAGGAAACTGAAGCCAATAATTTCCCCAGAGTCACACAGCTATAAAATGATGGGGGTGGGTGAAGGAGACTGGAATTTGAACTTAGGTAGTCCTTGCCTGGAGAATCCCAGGGACGGGGGAGCCTGGTGGGCTATCGTCTATGGGGTCGCACAGAGTCGGACATGACTGAAGCGACTTAGCAGCAGCAGCAGCAGCAGTTCATCCCTAGAAGTTATGTAATTAAACATACTAACTTTCCATATTAAGGTTTTTAAAAATAACATTGTTATACAGATAAGGCTTTAAGCTGAAACTCAAAGTGGTTAAATGATTTGATCACAGTCACATAAATTGAGCACAGAATCATTTCCTCAATATTCAGGAATGGCCAAAATAGAATCATAGAAACCATTTAGTCTCACTCCTTCACTTCACAGATCATAAGAGATAAGAAAACAGAGGGCTAGGGGTTATTTTTAGTCCATATCATATTATTTCTCAGTAGTTAGACTTATCCTTCAATTTCAAGTTTCCTGGGTCTTAATCTCTCAACTTTCCATCCATAATAAATGGGAAAGTTGCAAAAAAAAAAAAAAATCCATTGTAATTATCAGGTCAGCAAAGGAATGATCCTGATAGATTTTCTGTAGTTTGAATCAAATTTCACTTTATTTAAGGTGTCTGTCCTGAGGATCAAGAGCAAATAAGGAAGAATTGAGATGAAAGGAAGTGAGAGCCATAGATAATATTGCAGAAAGGTCAGGGCAAATGAAGACTGAGAGGAAGTGTTTGCATTTTCTCAGAGAATTTCACTGGGGATGTTCACAAGCTCTCTGGGAAGAAATCAGGTGAAAATTTCAGAAGCAATGCTTGGTGGTGGAGGTTTGGGAGGTGAGGGGATCAGATATGGAAACCAGACGTCCTTTCTGACACATGGGCGTATAAACCAGAATGATCATGAATAACATGTAGATGAGGACAGCAAAGTTTATATCTAAGCACTGTTCCCTCCCTATGTGCTGGAATTGAGGCCTTAAATACTACTAATAATAAATACTTAAATAATAAGTTGGCTCTTACTTGGTAAATGTCAGTAGGAAAGTGGAGCTGGAGGTACTTCACTCAGTGGCCTCATCTTTATTTTTTCCAGAATCTTGTTCCACTGAGCTATTCTACAGTCCAAAAAGAGATGGCACAGTTTTATAGAAAATTTAAAATCAGAGTAGATTCTAATCCTCTTTTTACCAACAAGGGTAATTTTGGGAAAGTCACTATCTCTCAAGGTTTAGGTGAATCTAAGTAAGATTTCTCATTTCCAGACTTTCCAGCAATTTTAATATTGTGATATGCATCATAAAATTTTTAAAATACCTATAGGTTGTGGTTTGCCAAATGTATTTGATCAAGGGAACTCTTTTTAGAAAGATCAACTTATTGAACACTTTATTATCAGCGCAAACTTCAGAAAATTCTCCCAGAATCTTTTACTTCATTTTAAAATTTTGTTATAAACATCTAGGTCCTCTGTGGGCTTGGACTTCCCATATGTTACATGGTCATCTTTCCAACAAGTTTCTAGGTATAAGTATTATCCCTAACTCCTCAAAATGCTGAACTGGAAATGATCAGTCATAGATGTTTAAAATCCAATGATGTCTCATAAATGGAACAACATCTTCTCCTTCATCAGTCATGAGCTACATGGGGCTTTATACCAAAGATTTTTGACAGGAGCCTTCTGCTACCAGGGCACAAAGAAAATGATTCAGGGAGCCAAGACTTTCCCTTTTAGTTTTCTAATGCAAAGGTTACACCAGTCTGGCTCTTGGATTGTGACATGGAACATTCCATGTATTGACAAAGCTTAACAGATTACCCAACAGAGGGAAACACTGATTTTTCAGTTTTGCTGACTTTTGATGTGTAGCAGCCTTTTTTTTTCTTTAGTCTTCATCCAAACTTCTTTGTCTAATATCTGAATTTCTAGCCCTCCTTTTAGTCCAAATTCTCTTACCAACTTGTCTTGAAGGACTTCCTTTTATTTTCAATTCATTGATTTATCTATTGAATCATTAATTCATTCAACTATTGTTTTCTGCTAGGAGAACAGAGAGACAAATATGGAGGCTACCATCTTTTGGTTTAATAGGAGAAAACAGACATGCAGAATACATTAAGTAGATTTAATGTAGTAAATAAGAAATGCTATTAAACAGGCAAAGATGAGGGTTTGAAGGAAGACCTTTCCAAAAGACATATCTGAGAAGGCTTTAATTAATAATAAAAGATGCCTTATCCAGAGTCTGCAAAGAATGTGAAAGTCTATGTGCCAGTATTGAGAATACACTCATGAATAACCCTAATAATACTAAGTGACATTTATTGAGTGTCATGCACTCTCTTAAGAGGTTTCTCTGTGTTCTCACTCACAACAATCAGAGAAAGTAAACAGTATTTTATTCTCACTTTGCAAATGAATGAACTGAAGCATTTAAGTAACTTTTCTGAAGCCACTGAGTCAGTTAAGTGCTACAGTTCAGTTTATTCAATCAGTCATGTCCAACTCTTTGCGACCCCATGTATGACAGCACACCAGGCCTCCCTGTCCATCACCAACTCCCGGAGTTCACTCAGACTCATGTCCATCGAGTCGGTGATGCCATCCAGCCATATCATTCTCTGCTGTTCTCTTCTCTTCCTGCCCCCAATCCCTCCCAGCATCAGGGTCTTTTCCAAAGAGTCAACTCTTCTCATGAGGTGGCCAAGGTATTGGAGTTTCAGCTTTAGAATCAGTCCCTCCAAGGAACACCAAGGACTGATCTCCTTTAGAATGGACTGGTTGGATCTCCTTGCAGTCCAAGGGACTCTCAAGAGTCTTCTCCAACACCACAGTTCAAAAGCATCAATTCTTCGGCACTCAACTTTCTTCACAGTCCAACTCTCACATCCATACATGACCACGGGAAAAACCATAGCCTTGACTAGATGGACCTTTGTTGGAAAAGTAATGTCTCTGCTTTTTAATATGCTGTCTAGATTGGTCATAACTTTCCTTCCAAGGAGTAAGCGTCTTTTAATTTCATGGTTGCAATCAGCATCCACAGTGATTTTGGAGCCCCAAAAAAATAAAGTCTGACACTGTTTCGACTGTTTTCCCATCTATTTCCAATGAAGTGATGGGACCAAATGCCATGATCTTAGTTTTCTGAATGTTGAGCTTCAAGCCAACCTTTTCACTCTCCTCTTTCACTTTCATCAAGAGGCTCTTTAGTTCCTCTTCACTTACTGCCGTAACGGTGGAGTCATCTGCATATCTGAGGTTATTGATATTTCTCCCGGCAATCTTGATTCCAGCTTGTGCTTCTTCCAGCCCTGCGTTCCTCATGATGTACTCTGCATATGAGTTAAATAAGCAAGGTGACAATATACAACCTTGACGTACTTCTTTTCCTATTTGGAACCAGTCTGTTATTCCATGTCCAGTACTGACTGTTGCTTCCTAACCTGCATACAGGTTTCTCAAGAGGCAGGTCAGGTGGTCTGGTATTCCCATCTCTTTTAGAATGTTCCACAGTTTACTGTGATCCACACAGTCAAAGGCTTTGGCATAGTCAATGAAGCAGAAATAGATATTTTTCTGGAACTCTCTTGCTTTCTCCATGATCCAGCGGATGTTGGCAATTTGATCTCTGGTGCCTCTGCCTTTTCTAAAACCTGCTTGAACATCTGGAAGTTCACGGTTCACATATTGCTGAAGCCTGGCTTGGATAATTTTGAGCATGACTTTACTAGCGTGTGAGATGAGTGCAATTGTGCGGAAGTTTGAGCATTCTTTGGCATTGTCTTTCTTTGGGATTGGAATGAAGACTGACTTTTTCCAGTCCTGTGGCCACTGCTGAGTTTTCCAAATTTTGCTGGCATATTGAGTGCAGCACTTTCACAGCATCATCTTTCAGGATTTGAAATAGCTCAACTGGAATTCCATCACCACCACTAGCTTTGTTCGTAGTGATGCTTTCTAAGGCCCACTTGACTTCACATTCCAAGATGTCTGGCTCTAGGTCAGTGATCACACTATCACGATTATCTTGGTCATGAAGATCTTTTTTGTACAGTTCTCTTGTGTATTCTTGCCACCTCTTCTTAATATCTTCTGCTTCTATTAGGTCCACACCATTTCTGTCCTTTATCGAGCCCATCTTTGCATGAAATGGTATCTCCAACATATCTCCAATGATATCCCTTGGTATCTCTAATTTTCTTGAGGAGATCTCTTGTTTTTCCTATTCTGTTGTTTTCCTCCATTTCTTTGCATTGATTGCTGAGGAAGGCTTTCTTATCTCTCCTTGCTATTCTTTGGAACTCTGCATTCAGATGGTTATATCTTTCCTTTCCTCCTTTGCTTTTCACTTCTCTTCTTTTCACAGCTATTTGTAAGGCCTCCTCAGACAGCCATTTTGCTTTTTTGCATTTCTTTTCCATGGGGATGGTCTTGGTCCCTGTCTCCTGTACAATGTCACGAACCTCCATCCACAGTTCATTAGGCACTCTATCTATCAGATCTAGTCCCTTCAATCTATGTCTCACTTCCACTGCATAATCATAAGGGATTTGATTTAGGTCATATCTGAATGGTCCAGTGGTTTTCCCTACTTTCTTCAATTTCAGTCTGAATTTGGCAATAAGGTGTTCATGATCTGAGCCACAGTCAGCTCCTGGTCTTGTTTTTGCTAACTGTATAGAGCTTCTCCATCTTTGGCTGCAAAGAATATAATCAATCTGATTTTGGTGTCGACCATCTGGTGATGTCCATGTGTAGAGTCTTCTCTTGTGTTGTTGGAAGAGGGTGTTTGTTATGACCAGTGTGTTCTCTTGGCAAAACTCTAATAGCCTTTGCCCTGCTTCATTCCGTGCTCCAAGGCCAAATTTGCCTGTTACTGCAGGTGTTTCTTGACTTCCTACTTTTGCATTCCAGTCCCCTATAATGAAAAGGACATCTTTTTTGGATGTTAGTTCTAAAAGGTCTTGTAGGTCTTCATAGAACTGTTCAACTTCAGCTTCTTCAGCATTACTGGTTGGGGTGTAGGCTTGGATTACTGTAATATTGAATGGTTTGCCTTGGAAATGAACAGAGATCATTCTGTCGTTTTTGAGTACTGCATTTCAGACTGTTTTGTTGACCATGATGGCTACTCCATCTCTTCTAAGGGATTCCTGCCCACAGTAGTAGATATAGTGGTCATCTGAGTTAAATTCACCCATTCCAGTCCATTTTAGTTCGCTGATTCCTAGAATGTCGACGTATGTGCTACAGCCAGACTTTAAATACTTGTAGCATCGGCCCAAGGTCTACTTTACTAAATTATGTTCTACTGCTTCCCTTTACATCATCTGGATCTCATTGTAGTTAGTCTAAGAGAGGAGACAGGTCTGCACAGGTGATTAGGATACAAATATAGAGGATAACATCTGAGATATGCAAATCATTTTGGAGCAAATAGGAAGCACACTTAGCCTAGACATAAAGGATCAGGGAATTAGATTATATCTAATTGGAATCTGAATGATAAACAGGAGTTTGCAAGGTAAAAGAGAGAATGAACAGAAGAGGGTATCCGTAGGGTCAGGGAAGGTATAGAAGGTATAGGGAAGGTCAGCAGAAGGAATAGAACATAGAACAGTGATGAAAGAGCATGGACAAATGAGGGACTATTCTGTGTGACCTCAGGGGAGAGCTGTGGCTGTAAAGACAGTTATTACACAGATTTGTTGTGGGAATTAACAGACATATTTTACAAAGAAGAATCTAAACCTGGAATGGCTAAAACTGTTCTTTGACTTGCTTCTTCCTTTGTTTTCACCTTTAGTTAGTGGTTATAACGTTCATACTCAGTGTTTTGTTTTTTTTCATGTGTTGAGATCCTCCTTGATTATGAATCAGTGACAGTCACCCCAAAGAAGTGCTGTCCCCCTATTTTTTTGGAGTCTAAAAGCAAACCTCAAAAAAGTGGAAAATCAAGATGAAATCTATTGAGTCATTTTTTCCCTGGAGAGCACAAGGCAGAGATAAGGGAAAAAAAATGCAATATTGGGGACCATACCTTCTGAAGAGATCAAATATTTTAGGAGAAAGAAGAGGTAGAGGAAAAGCAAGACAAGAAACAATTTCTCCAGCTTGGATGATGTCATATGCCAAGATAGGACTCTGACACGGCACAGCTTGAGGGGGTGACAAGTCTGTTTGATGAATACAGTTGTGCATTGTACAGTCTGTACTTCCATACATTATAGCGCTAAGCCATGGCTAAACATGGCATGCACTCATGTTATAATTCATTTGAGGGAGAATTTTCTATTAGTGCTGTTCAACACTAGAGAGAGTTAGATTGAGTTATATCATGAAAGAATAAGATCTCTGTCACCAGAAGTTTCCAAGTAGATGTAGATTATCCTTCTATCAAACATGTCAAAGAAGTGAGGGAATCTGAGATATATTATCCAAGGTTTATCCTGACTCAAGTCTAAAATTTTCATGTTTCTGTGATATTGATATGCCTTTTGACTTTTTCTTTTAAATGTGTGTGAATCTCTCTCTGTGCATATTTTTTATTGATAATTTTTGAAATGTCGATAAAGAGAGGAATTCCCTGGTGGCCCAGTAGTTATTATACAGAGCTGTCAGTGCTAAGAGCCCAGGTTCAATCCCTGGTCAGGGAACTGAGATCCCACAAGCTGCCTGGTGTGGCCAAAAACCCCAAAAGATTCATTAGATTTATTTTTTAAATGTAGATAGAAAAGTGTAAGTATAAAATGTATCTCTAGCTTTATGCATGGAGTGATCTTTACTTGCAAAAAAATTAATGAAAATATATATACATGCCACTGGTAATTCTTTGAGGTATTTTTCTTCCAGTTCATTTTTGGTGCCTATCTGTTGTCTTTTCCTCTTTGTGTGACAATCAGATAATGTTAATACTTCTATCCCATTCATACTATGTATATATCTTAATCATAATTAATAATATTTTAATGAATTCATTTAACTCTATACAAAAGTCACCTATATATCTGTAGAGTGAGGGCTATTATGCCGCTTTAAGAGTCTACAAGTTATCTAAAACAGAATTTCAAGATGAAATGCATGTATTTACTGTAGTTATTGATCAGCATGCCTGTCTTAGTTATTGAGTAGTACAGCATTTTAGTAATAAAAGCAAAACTAGTGACATCCTATAGTGCAGCAGTCCCCAGCCTTTTTGGCTGGGGACCAGCTTCATGGAAGACAATTTTTCCATAGACAAGGGTGAGGGTGGTTCAGATGGTAAAGTGAGTATGGGGAGCCATGGGGCATGGCAGGTGACGCTTCTCTCGCTCTGCCACCACTCACTTCCTGCTGTATGGCCCAGTTCCTCAAAGGCCATGGACCCATAGCGGTCCGCAGCCTGGGAGTTGGGGAAAGTGAAAGACGCTCAGTTGTGTCCGACTTTTTGTGACCCTCAAGGACTACACAGTCCATGGAATTCTCCAGGTCAGAATACTGGAGAGGGTAGCCTTCCCCGTCTCCAGGAGATCTTCCTAACCCAGGGACCGAACCCAGGTCTCCCGCATTGCAGGTGGATTCTTTACCAGCTGAGTCACAAGGGGAGCCCAAGAATACTAGAGTGGGTAGGCTATCCTTCCCCAGTGGATCTTCCGGACCCAGAAATAGAACCGGGGTCTCCTGCATTGCAGGCAGATTCTTTACCAACTGAGCTATCGTGGGTTGAATGGTAATCCCTCCCAAAAGGTAAGTACCTGCCACAACCTCCAGAACCCATGAATGCAGCTCTATTTGTAAAAATCATATCTCTATTTTTGGAGATATGATTCAGTGAAAAGCTTTGAGATGAGATTCTCCTTGTGTATCCAGGTGGGCCCTAAATCCAATTTGCTGTTGTTGTTTAGTAGCTGAGTCATGTCTGACTCCTCCAGGAGTTTATGGGATTTCCCAGGCAAGAATCCTGGAGTGGGTTGTCATTTCATTCTCCAGGGGATCTTTCCTATCCAGGGATCAAACCTGTGTCTCCTGCACTGGCAGGCGTATTCATTACCATTGAGCCACCAGAAGTGAAGTAAAAGTTGCTCAGTCGTGTCAGACTCTTTGCGGCCCCATGGACTATAGCCTGCCAAGCTCCTCTATCCATGGAATTCTCCAGGCAAGAGTACTGGAATGGGGAGCCTAGATTACAGCTATATAACAGTAGATTTTGTTTATCATGAAACTTATTTTTAAGAAATCACTTCTGGAATGTGATGTGCTTCCAGCAGAGGAAGTTTGTCTTTGCTCCAGAGAGTGAAGCCGCTCATACTCACACATAGGGCTTATGAAAACATTCAAATCCATTCCCAGCACCAGGAAAATTGAAGGAGCCCGAGCATACAAAAAACAACATTTAAATAACCCAATGTCTGGGTTATCTAATAAAATGTGGGGCTTCCTCTTTCCCTCACCCATTTCAAAATTATTACATACAAATAACAACCCAACTTGATTATCAACAGCACGTCCTTATCACTTTCACTCATGCAGAGCAGAGCTTCCCATAAATATTCATGGAAAAAATGTTTCCTTTTTATGCATTCAAAATCCTTGCTTGATGGTCTGGTGTTAGATTTCTGGCACTGTTCAATGTCAAGGGCACTGCAGCTTCCTCTGAACAAAACATCCTGGCTATCTGCAAAAATGCAGCTGTAGATGCAGGCTTCGTAGCCTTAAATCAAGAAGGCCTACATTTGACAGACTCCTGCAGGTTGATAGACAAGTGCTCGCATGCGCGCACACACACACACGTGCACACACACACACACACATGCAGTATTTTCCATGCCAGTCTCTGTAAGTTTCTCATTGGTGCAGTATCTTTAAGTACAATATGCACCCACAGTATTCCTTGCTGCAGAGAAATTTGACCGTGTCTTGAAATCACGTGCATTCCTTTCAAACACAGACAAGTATTAAGTAAATGACACTTCTATTACACTGATTGACATTTCATTATCTAAATGCCTAGCCTTCTTTTGGCTTTGGGATAATTAGTTGTCAGTTCCCTGAAGCAATTACATTTTCAGTGTTACTCCAGCTCTTCAAAGGGCAATGGGGACATTAAAAAAACTTATATTTCAGACCAAACAAAAGTCCTGAGAAAAATGTCCTATTCTCAGATGGTTCTGAAAAGAAAAAAAAAAAAAGGCTACTGGGGAAAAAAAATAGCCCAACTTCTCTTACATTAGCTTCAGGAAGGACAGAAAAACAAATTATTTGGATCAGTTTCTCATCAGTGAAGTACGGAGGTTAGGCAAGAGCACAGAGCTATTTTTTCCAAAAGTGAGAGTTATAATTCTGAGAGTCGGTGTTATCTGTCATTATGCTGAACATGAAGTTTTTATCAAAATGTGATTACCTCATCTGACCTCTAAACTTGAAGAAATTGTTGTTTAATTTTGTGTATCTATGTGTTCAGCATCTCCATCTATCTATCTATCTATCTATCTATCTATCTATATAATGGTTTTTTTTTGTTGATAATTTCTTCTCAGTAACATCATACCACACGTAGAAAAAATACTTTTTCTTTGGTGCCAGACTTATCATTATTTTAGTATACATGCTGCCGAATTCAACAATAAGCCGAAGCGAGCACTGGGCTTATTATTGAATTTTTAAGTAGCTTCAAATTTGCTCTATGCTGCTGCTGCTGCTAAGTCACTTCAGTTGTGTCCGACTCTGTGTGACCCCATAGATGGCAGCTCACCAGGCTCCCCCATCCCTGGGATTCTCCAGGCAAGAACACTGGAGTGGGTTGCCATTTCCTTCTCCAATGTGTGAAAGTGAAAAGTGAAAGTGAAGTCGCTCAGTCATGTCTGATTCGTAGCGACCCCATGGACTGCAGCCTACCAGGATCCTCCATCCATGGGATTTTCTAGGCAAGAGTACTGGAGTGGCTTGCCATTGCCTTCTCCGAATTTGCTCTATAGTGATCTCTATAAAGAGAAAGCTCCAGGAGATGGATGGAAATGAAGGTACATATAATACACAACTCTGAAAGACGCATGAGAATGCACAGGATCAATTGAATGGAAGTGCTTTGAGATTGGAATTAATTTAAGTTGGTGATGGCCACAGGCATAGTAATGAGACATTAAGAGGGGAAAAAAGAGACTGACTCAAAAAGACTTTTACCTGAGAGATCAATGAAGAGCATAAGTGCAGTGACCTGGAGCAAGGACTTAGGTGCAGGTATGTGCCCAAGAGGATACAGCCATAGGATGCTGGAGCGAACTGGGCCCCAGAGACTATCAAGTCTAATCCCTTTCATTATGTCAACAAACACAAATTTAGTTTTTACTACGTGTTAGATGCTAAGGATTCAGTGGTAAGCAGGAATACCATGGACCCTGCCCTCAATCATGATACATGGCTAACTAGTGGAGAAACAGTCTATGGATCAGTCATGTGAGTAAGTGTTAGTCACTCAGTCATACCCAGTTCTTTGCAATGCCATGGATTAGAGCCCACCAGGCTCCTTTGTCCATGGGATTCTCCAGGCAAGAATACTGGAGTGGGTTGCCATTTTCTTCTCCAGGAGATCTTCCAGACGCAGGGACTGAACCCAAGTCTCCTGCATTGCAGGCAGATTCTTTACCGTCTGAGCCACCAGGAAAGCCATCAGTCATGATACAGTGTCAACTAGTGGGCAAATCTAGGGGAGTAAATTGCTCCAGATCACAAAGTTGGTTTGTATCCGAGTGAATGCTAGAATCTGGGGCTTTTGAATTTCTGAAATAGCTGGCAGCAGCTGTGATACGAGAGCTCTTATGTATCTATGCAAACCACAAAATGTTTTTGTCTTTTCATTTGAATAAATGTGTGGCCTTGGCCATCCTTCCGCAAAACTCATTCAGCTACCTACAGAACTTTAGGTTCATGGAGTATAGTCATTAAAGTCTTGTCTAAATAAGATTCAGCAACTAACCATGCAAGCACAACTTTCTGAAAACTGTCCCAGAATTTAGTTTGATTTCCCCCTACTCCAACTATCTACCATCAGTTATTCCAACTGCTGATTCTTTTTAATATTCATTTCTTCCAAAGGGCCTGTTCCCTTCAAGGTGTTCTCAGTCTGCTGAAATGCAGTTGATTCTGGAATAAAAGCTTAAGTTCACTGAATCCCCATCTATAAAACTTGCCAGATCAAGTGTTAGCAGATATTTGGAAATGAGGTGTCTGACTTTTCTTTTCTTGAGTGTGAATGTGTGTCTATGTATATTTTTGTAGGGAAAATACCCTTCATAGATTATTAGAATTAGAACATTTGCTGAATTTCTTTGTTTTACGTATGAAGAATATCATATAGAGCTTAAGGAACATCTAGTTAGTTGTGGAGAAGGCAATGGCACCCCACTCCAATACTCTTGCCTGGAGAATCCCAGGGACGGGGGAGCCTGGTGGGCTGCCGTCTATGGGGTTGCACAGAGTCGGATATGACTGAAGTGACTTAGCAGTAGCAGTTAGTTGCAGAAACAGGGCAATAGGTAGATATTCTCGTTCTGATCCCAGTGTTTATCCCATGTTTCCTACTAGTTATCAAAGTAAAATTTCACATTGCCTCAGATAGATAAGTCAATGGTGAGAGCCAAACTGAACACAGGAGAATGAAATGTCATTAAAGAGATACTTTGGTGTTAAGCTGTGCCCCTCAAATGCTCTTGGTGAGTAGCAGCTGTCTTTGCTTAAACACAGGTCTAGTTCTTTACTGGAAGATTTGTTAAGTTAAAATGTAAATGAATTACTGCCTTTTAATTTTTATTCAAGCAGAAAAGCTCTCAATGAGAATAGTCCATGCATATAAGTCAGTTACAGTTCCCAGTCCTTACTAGGTGATCTATGAATATTAGATGCATAAGCAAGCCAATAAATAGTACTTCCCAGGTGGTGCAATGGTAAAAAACACACCTGCCAACGCAGGAGGTGCAGGTTCAATTTGTGGATCAGAAAGATCTCCTGGAGGAGGAAATAGCAACCCACTCCAGTATTCTTGGCTGGAAAATTCCATGGGCAGAGAATCCTGCCAGTCCATGGGGTGCAGAGTCAGATATGGCTGAATGACTGAGCGCGCATATAGGCCAAGAGTAGACAGGTCATAATGAGGAGGCACAATAATGTGTAAAGAGCAAAGGACTTAATTTGGGATATCAGGCCATTTACTTAACCTCTTTGAGGCTCAGTTCCTTTCTTAAGAAAATTCAGATAGCAATACCTATCACCCAGGGCCATTCTGGGAAATAAAATAAAATAATAGTTTGAAGTCCTCACCCTCACATTAAATGCTATAAAGTATGCTTTCAAACTACTCATCTCTTGCTGTAATGCCTTTAGCTTTCAGGAAGAAAGCTGACCGCCGAAGAATTGATGCTTTTGAACTGTGGTGCTGGAGAAGACTCTTGAGAGTTCCTTGGACTGCAAGGAGATCCAACCAGTCCATTCTAAAGGAGATCAGTCCTGGGTGTTCATTGGAAGGACTGATGCTAAAGCTGAAACTGCAATACTTTGGCCACCTCATGCGACGAGTTGACTCACTGGAAAAGAGTCTGATGCTGGGAGGGATTGGGGGCAGGAGGAGAAGGGGACGACAGAGAATGAGATGGCTGGATGGCATCACCGACTCGATGGACATGAGTTTGAGTGAACTCCAGGAGTTGGTGATGGACAGGGAGGCCTGGCGTGCTGTGATTCATGGGGTCACAGAGAGTCGGACACGACTGAGCGACTGAACTGAACTGAGAATGTTATTTTCGTAATGTCTCTCGAAAGTGGATATGTGGACTGACTGCATGTGAGTCACAAAAGAACTTGGAAAAATACAGATTCTCAGATTTTACCTTAAACTTAGAGTTAGAAGCTCTGAAAAGGAGCCTGAAAATATCAGTTTCTGTTTATCGCATACTAGGGCACTCTAATATTCAGCTCTGTTTAGAAACTATGATATGTGTGTGTGTGTGTGTGTGTATGTGTGTGTGTGTGAAGCTCCCTTTAATAATACCCAGATTCTTCTTCTGGAGAATATTTAATTATTATTATTATTGCTTTTTTCCCCCCTGAATACAGGTTGTCCTATGACTAATCCAGTGCCATTTTACACATTATAGGTTTTTGATAAATATTCTCAGCCAAGAAATAAACATGATTAGGTAAATAATATATTTGGCCAAAAACAAATTGACATTTGCTATTTTATTTCTAAGAAATTTAGGAGGTGCACATACACATTTATCTGGGAGACTCTTATATGTTCATAATTTAAGATGACTGTGCTCCAGGCAGATGTAAGTAGATTTATGGTTTGTCTTTGGAAGTGAAAAATTTAGCTGTTTTCCCACCTTATAAATGACTTCTATAATTGCTCAAAAAACAACAATGCCTACCATTTGTTGGTCAATTACCAGCTAAATTACATATGCCTACTTGATTAGAAAATAGGTTGTTCTTTTCTTCTCATAGGGCTTGATATTCATGTTTTTGTTTTAATTTTGTCATAATTCCCACTACGTACATGCGAGATTGACACCAAATGAAATTTCTAGCCATAATAAACACATATTTTTTGCCAGTTAGCTTAAAACATCATTTTTCATTGGGGCATAGTTAGACCTTTTAATTCAAGGGATTATAAGGTTACCTAAGGTCTAGTTCATGACGTGACACTGTTTCTGTAGCTTTGGCCTAAGCATTTGGCATCTTTGAAGATGAATTTTCTCATGAAATGAAATGAGAGATAGATGATTTTTAGATTTCTTCCAGTTTTGACCTGATAGGATTCTATGCGTATGAGTTCCTTTAACACTGAAGGTGAAAGGAATCTAGAATAAAAGGAGCCTATAAAATGAAACCATACATGTCTCTACAATAGAGTAAATATTTTTAAAAAAGAGATTAAGCCTTACAGGTTTATTAAATTGATAAAGAAAAAAAAAAACTATAAATCTCGCTGAAAAGATGTCTGTGATTTATTGCCATCCAGAGGCTCAATTATAGGCTACTCTTGGAGAGTTATTAACTACAAAGCATCCCAACAATAATGGGTAATTGCCATAGAAAATCCAGCCTGGCTTGAATGTGTCTGGTTCCCATTCATAAGCCATCATTTTAAAAAGATACATCACTGAAAGGATAAACATAAAATATGAACTCTATAGTCCAATGAAATGACTCTCTCATCAAAATTGTAATTGTGTCTTAAATCTACACAAAATGTCACAGACGGAGCCAGAAGTGTATCCAGCCAAGAGACGATTCTGCTTCGACTTGCATTTTCCTCAATTTCCCACCTGATTCTTTCTTCCCTCCAGGGAAATATGGACTGTGATAAGGAGCATAATGACCAGCATAATGTGATGGCCTAGTCATATCACTTTAATCCAATTAGAAATCCATTCAGAGCCCCTGCTCGAGCTATCTATGGCAACCACTTTTCCTCAGTCAATTTATGCTCAAATCCATCAACACCACTTAATGTGCCCTGCTGTTCAGGGTCATTCTGCATCTTCTCTGTTAGTCTTCCAAGCACTGTGCGCATCAACACATCAGCATACCCTCCATCACCTCTTGATGAGCTTTTCCCATAGCATTTTCTCTCTCTTTTTATTCTTTGCCCGTTTTCCTTCCCTTTCTTTCCCTCTTTTAATTATAAAAAAAGGAAGTGCGTATTAGTTTTGAAGTAAAAAGAAGTAAATAGGTGATCTCTACATATACATGCTAATATTATTTTAAAATATTGGACAGAAAATGCATGGATATATGTTCTTTATTTTCTAAAATGTTACCTTTTATTCCTTTATCTTTCCATCTGATTTCAAGCCTTTGCAGAGAGCTTGTGAATCCCTGCAGCCCAGTTAACTTGGCAGGAAATATAGCTTTCTCAGCAATAGAAAGCACTGATAAAGTGTGTACAAGAGATTATCTTTGATGGAGAATTGAAAGATAAGAAGGTTACTGACTACTAATTGGCTCTTTGACTCTGGGCAAGGTACTTCTCTCTGAGTCTCACATGAATAATGAGAAAATTAGTCTAGATGAGTTATTTTTGAGTGGACATCTCAAGGCATGAATTAAAGGGCAAAGAAGGGACAGGTGGTTTGGGCTTTGCAATGCCTATTATGGTTTCATTTGAAAAAAAATTAAGACTGAGAAATTTTAAAGGTTCTTTCTATTTCTGTAATCTAAAATTTGAGAAGTCAGAACCAAATGGTAATAATAACCACAAATAACATTTGTTAATATTGCTTCTTAGTTTATAAAGCATCTGAATTCATGATGTAGAAATAAGTAAAGACCACCTAAATGAGACAACATAAGGTTATTTATTCAGAACTCCCTGTAGCCAGGAAGTCAGCCACCATCGCCTATGTTTGACAGAGATTCCAATTCAGGTAAAAGAGTAGGAAAGCTTTATAATAGGAAAAAGGTAAGGCTTTACATCGGCCCTGAAGGAGGCTGCTGGCCTGGGGAAGCTGTAGGTAGACTAATAGAAGTAGGGCGTCCTATGTGATTGGTTAGGGACTCATGAAAAGTGAAAGTCGCTCAGTCATGTCCAATTCTTTGTGACCCCATGGCCTATATAGTCCATGGAATTCTCCAGGCCAGAATACTGGAGTGGGTAGCCTTTCCCTTCTCCAGGGGATCTTCCCAACCCAGGGACTGAACCCAAGTCTCCCGCATTGCAGGCAGATCCTTTACCAGCTGAGCCACAAAGGAGGCCCAAGAGTACTGGAGTGGGTAGCCTATCCCTTCTCCAGGGGATCTTCCCAACCCAGGAACCGAACTGGGGTCTCCTGCATTGAAGGTGGATTCTTTACCAACTGAGCAATAAGGAAGCTCATATTTGTCTTAAATTGATCCTAAGTTGGAAGTGAGGGCAAAATTTTAGGAAACAATCATTTCCCAGTGGGCCTGAATCTACAGAGATTGCTGTCTTCTTAAACTAGTTGTTAGTGATTTTAGTTTGACTTATTGAACATTTTACTGTGAATAGTCTGTTGGCTTCCTGAGTTGATTGCTGCAGGTTTTGGGTCAGAGTTCCTTTTTTAATGTAATCTGGTTATTTATATATTTAATCTGTCAGTGATTGCATTTGAGCTCTAAAACAGCAATGTAAAGGGAGATGACTGGCTTTTATTTTTCTTTCCTCTGTTAATACTCTCCATTTGGGAGCTAGTTTTCAATTCAAGATCTGTCTGTGTCAAGCCCCTATCTATTTTATCTGAAAAATCCTATACCTCTGCTGGAATTTTAAAAATTGTTTTCCTAATAAATAAAATATTAGGATGATTAAAAATATCTACCTCTCACACTTCCAACTTAGATTGGAGAGAAACTTCTAACCAATGTTATCTGGTAGGCTGGCTTCTGCCACCAATAGCAGCTCTCACAGGATCTGTGCTCTGCTTTTGGCGACTAGGATACTCCAAACTATGCTGCCTCAGTGGTACTACTTGAGTGTTTTGAAGCCAGCTGCTACCATCGCCTATGTGCAGACTCTTTACAGGACAGGTACCATATCTGCCAGAGCTGCTCTAGGAGAGTCACCCTGCCTTTCCCTCCAGCACCTGGCTCTGGCTCTCCCCTGAACTTTTGTCAGGCCGTACAATGACCCACATTTTCTGTGTCTTCTTCTGGTTTAAGTGGAACAACCCAAAGGGCACCATACCGTCAAACAAGCAAGCAAGCACACCCCCAAACCTAATTTTGATATCTCATTTTTCTTCAAGGCAGGTATGCAAACAAACCCTATCAGTGACCCCAGGTTGCATGATTTCTTATCCGGTTGCACATGAAGATATTTAAAGACAAAGTCTCAAGAAAAGTAAAGTGACTTTTAGAATTTGGGCCTCCGGGCTTTGGCTTGAACAAGTGCACACCATTGTACCTCATTTCATCTTGAAATATGGTACCTTGATCGAAAGTATCAGTTACATCTATTAGGTAGATGGCAGGTCCAATTTTTCTTCAGCCAAAAGAGAAAATCTCAGTTTGTACCTCTTTCTCCAGATTATCTAGGCCATCTTGTTTTGGGTTGAGCTAACTGAGCTTGCAAAATTTCTTGGATAAATTTATGTTGAGTAGTACCATTAGATATTTTTTAAAAGACTGGTGACTTTTATCCTTTCATTATCTTTGAATTTGACTTGCAGATCTTCCTCTCCTGAGGGAACATCAGGGAAAGCCAGTCTTTCAGAATTTGTGAAAGAACCTCAAAAATGTTGGCAAACTTATTCTCTGAATCTAGCTGTGTACAAATTTCTCTGTCAGGCAAACCTGTTTTTTACTGATAAACCGAGTCATAAGGCAGGTTGTGTGCTCTAGTCTGACAGTATAGCTTTTTGGCAATATATTTCCTGTAAATAGATATCATGAACATCCAGCAAGTGTTTAATGATGTGAGCCTACTTCTTTGATGAAATACCTTGTGTTCTTGCCCCTTGGTGTTTAGGGTTGCTCAATGTAATGTCTACTTTCATGACTCCAAGCACATCTAACAGATATTTTCAAGCACCTTCTTGTACTAGCCTGTTCATTAAGGACACTGACCCTATCTTTGAATAGAAAATAATTCATGCCTTTTTTTCCCCTGCCAGAAATAGCATTATTCTTCTTTACCTAACATTCTCCTATCATCCTTCAAAACTAGCTCAGATTAGCTGGACCTCATTCATGTCCCAAGATAAATTTTGACGTGACTCTAGACTTGGAGCTTGCACCAAGGTCTTTTCACTATGTGAGTTAACTGTGTATGTTAAGTTTTTTCCCTATGTATCATAGCATAATCACCATCATTTTCAATTTCCACAGCTCTAGCTGAGGGACTAGCTTATTTTGGGACAAAACATGGGGGAGTTCATGCCTGAAGATCCTGTTGAAAATAATGGAGATTGTTTTTGCCAAGCAATTAAGAAGCAGATAGTTGGTTCCATGATCCTAATACAACTTGCAAAAATGGAAGACGAGCCAAAAATTTAACTGAGTGAAGGACACAGCCTAGGAGAGCCCTCCTAGGATTACACTCACCCCTGGGGATCTGAAATAGTGTGTACATACACTTGGCTGTATCACTCAGGACCATCAGAGCAGGATGAAGGCAGATTTGAAGGGATGCCCTGAGCAACACACAGAACCATCAGCAAAGAGAGAAGACATTTCTAGCTCAAGGGACTTAAACATAATATAAGAACAAAACATGACTGAACAATGTGTTACTCTGAACCTGGGCCAATGCTTAGAAAAACAGTTTTTTAAAAAAGTCACCCTCAGGAATTCCCTGGTGGTCCATTGGTTAGGACTTCATGCTTTCACTGCTGAAGGCCTGGGTTCAGTCCCTAGTCTGGGTACTAAAATCCCACAAGCCATGTAGTGTGGCCAAAAAAAAAAAAAAGCAACACAGGAGATGATAGAATTAGAATATTCCATACAAATAGTCACCTTCAGCACTGGTGGTTGGAAGACTGTATATGTCCAAGGCTGAGCCTTCTGAGAAGTGACTAGAGAGGAAACTTCTAAGCTTATAGTTTCCGGTTGAATGTGATGTAAATTTGTAAGTTTTCTGAATATAAAATGATCTCCAAGCTACACACATATCCAGAGGTCCTAAGTAAGGTTTTAACTGGCCAATTGGACTTTGGCACAACTTTATACCAATAGGTGCTTACGCAAAGCCAGTGGTCAACCTCAGGAATTTAGGCTAACAGACATAAAGAAGAAAAACAGTTCTGAGCAGGAATATCACAGGTCTCATACTGCAGGTGAAATGGGCTTCACAAATATCATTCAATCAAGTTACTAAATAAATGAACAAATAAAGAACAACAAGTTGCAGAGGAAAGTGAAATTTGCTCAGTCATGCCTGGCTCTTTGTGACCCCATGGACTATCCAGTCCATGGAATTCTCCAGGCCAGAATACTGGAGTGGGTAGCCTTTTCCTTTTCCAGGGGATTTTCCCAACCCAGGGATAGAACCCAGGTTTCCCGCATTGTAGGCAGATTCTTTACCAACTGAGCTATCAGGGGAGCCCTTGCAGAGGCTAGGGGAATCTGTACGTAACACAAAGTGCCTCGCACGTTGCCTGGCTTGTGTCAGTCACTGATTTTGAGTCAGATTGTCTGAGACCTAACATTGCTCTTTCACCGACTTGCTGTGTGTTCTGTGCAAGTTGCTTCACTCCACTATGCCTCAGTCTCTTGTATTTCAGTGATAATAGCACCTATTTCATATATTTTTTGTGAAGATTAAGGGAATTGTGCATGTGAAGAGCTGGCACAGAGTCTGTTCTGTCAGTATTAACCACTGCCTTGGTTGCCTTGTTTGCCCCTGTTCTACTTATAATATGTCCTTGTTGCTGAGATTTCCCTAATAGATTGCTCTCCCTTTTGGATTGAGTGTTGGTGCTTTAAAAATTTCAATAGTTCTGGGAAGGTTTGTCTACTAAGTGATGGGCTCACTGTAATAAATATATCCATCATTTTATCATTATCATAGATCAAAAAGGAAGAAAGCAACGCCAAGGTGGAAAGATGGGAGCCAAGGAGGTTAGTGGACACCAAAAATAAATTACACTGACTTGTAATTTCACCTAAGGGAAAGCACTCCATGGTCATCCTAGTGGGATATAGCAAAATTATACAGGTCACTGGCATTCAATTCCAAAGTTCAAGTCTTATTTCTTTGACACTCTATGTCCTATTGTTTGTTGTTAGGTAAGCTAATCGTGTGGTTTATTTTTGATTGTGAAGAGAAATATATACTGTCTTAACAGACATCTCTAGTAGGCTGCAGGATTGCTTAGTTCAGCATTTCTTGAAAGCCAAACATTAGATCAGCTTCACCATGCATGATTCCATTGGCTGGCATTAAATACCCAAATCTCCCAAGAGCATTCCTGACCACAGAAGAGGCCTTGATAACAAATAAACTTAAACGCTTTATTACAAAAGGAAAAATGCGGAGAAAAGGGAAGGTTACTTATTTCCCTTAAGCTCAGCTTAGGTGAAAACAAATACAATTTTTCTTCACTAGAATTTGGTTTCCTTGGTTTAAGCCGGAAACATGATAATAAATATAAATTACCTCAGAGCACATTAAAAAACATCCCATTCACAAAGGTTAACAGTTGTGTTACAATTTTAATAAAGTTCATAAAAATGGTTTGATGTGCTTATATGTCTTTTCTTTTTGAAAACAAATTAGCCACTATTTCTTCTCCAATTGGAGCTTTACATTTCCATAGAAGCCTTATTTCTTTCTTATTCTCACATTTTATTAAAGAAACAAGAACATTTTCCTTTTTTATTCTTTTCATTTAGTAAGAACTATTCTAAAATTTTAAACATTTGCAAAACAAAATCAACAGAATGAGAGGCCTACAAATCCATCTCCAAAGCATAACAACTTTTCTGGATTTTGTCACACCTGCTTTACCTGTCTCCTCTGTTCTTCTTTTATTTTTTCTTGAAGCATTTAAAAACAAATCTCAGATATTGTGTTATTTCAACACACAGACTTCAGTATGTATCTCTAAAACCTATGAACATTTTCTTACATAACCATAGTATTGTTATCACACATAACAAAATTCTTGCTCATTTTTGGAGCTATCTAATACCTGGCCTGTAATAAAAATTTCTCCTTTTTTTTTTTTCCTTTTACTGGTGGGTGGTTTAAATTAGGATCCAGCTCAGGTCCACCATTACATGCTTCTTGTGAATCTGAGCCTCTTTAATGCTAGAATAGTATGTTTGGTTTTTATTTTCATACTACTGATTTTTTATAAACAAAACAAAGCCTTTATCAGTTGATCTGAAGAAAGTTCCACCTTATAGATGTAACTCTTTTTTTCTTCTGTCCTTACCATGTCCTGTAAACTGGAAGTAACCTCTGGAGACTGACATTCCATTAGAATCAGGTCAAGCATTTTGCTACAAATATTGCATAGACGGCACTCTATGTCTTATATACATCACATCAAGAGACACAAAATACTTGGATATCTCCCTTCTTGTGATACTGATTTGCCAGTGCTTTCAAGTTGTGACAGCCTCACGCTTCCATCATTCTTTTCCTCATCAGTCTTTCTTGTAATGGTCCCTGACCCTAACAGTCATTGACAGAATCAATAATTGTACAGGAGGTTGCAAATAATTTGTATACAGGTTATATTTTTATATAAAATAGGGTGACTTATTGACTATGCCAAAGCTTTTGACTGTGTGGATCACAATAAACTGTGGAACATTCTGAAAGAGATGAGAATACCAGACCACCTGACCTGCCTCTTGAGAAAACTGTATGCAGGTTAGGAAGCAACAGTTAGAACTGGACATGGAACAACAGACTGGTTCCAAATAGGAAAAGGATTACGTCAAGGTTGTATATTGTCACCCTGCTTATTTAACTTCTATGCAGAGTACATCATGAGGAACGCTGGGCTGGAAGAAGCACAAGCTGGAATCAAGATTGCTGGGAGAAATATCAATAACCTCAGATATGCAGATGACACCACCCTTATGGCAGAAAGTGAAGAGGAACTCAAAAGCCTCTTGATGAAAGTGAAAGAGGAGAGTGAAAAGGTTGGCTTGAAGCTCAACATTCAGAAAACAAAGATCATAGCATCTGGTCCCATCACTTCATGGGATATAGACGGAGAAACAGTGGAAAGGGTGTCAGACTTTATTTTTTGGGGGCTCCAAAATCACTGCAGATGCTGATTGCAGCCATGAAATTAAAAGACGCTTACTCCTTGGAAGGAAAGTTATGACCAACCTAGATAGTATATTAAAGAGCAGAGACATTACTTTGCCAACCAAGGTCCATCTAGTCAAGGCTATGGTTTTTCCAGTGGTCATGTATGGATGTGAGAGTTGGACTGTGAAGAAATCTGATCGCCGAAGAATTGATGCTTTTGAACTGTGGTGCTGGAGAAGACTCTTGAGAGTCCCTTGGACTACAAGGAGATCCAACCAGTCCATTCTAAAGGAGATCAATCCTGGGTGTTCATTGGAAGGACTGATGCTAAAGCTGAAACTCCAATACTTTGGCCACGTCATGCGACGAGTTGACTCACTGGAAAAGACTCTGATGCTGGGAAGGATTTGGGGCGGGAGGAGAAGGGGACGACAGAGAATAAGATGGCTGGATGGCATCACCGACTCTATGGACATGAGTTTGAGTGAGCTCCGGGAGTTAGTGATGGACAGGGAGGCCAGGCGTGCTGTGATTCATGGGGTCGCAGAGAGTTGGACACGACTGAGTGACTGAACTGAACTGATTATTTCTCAAATCAGTAGCTACCCCTTACCTCTGGAAGTCTCAGCTCTACAATTTTGGCACTAGACTATCTCAGTGTTCCTGAACTTTATTTACTTTTAAACCTTTCCTACTGTGAACCTAGTAAATATTTATTTGGGAGGAAACAGTAATGAATCTATTCTAATGAGTCTATTTCAAATTTACTGCTATTTCTATAGCACATAATTAACTGTTTTCTAGAGCATAAACCCAGCATTCTGACCTGGAGAATTCCATGGACTGTATAGTCTATAGGGTGGCAAAGACTCAGACATGAATTAGTGACTTTCATTTTCACTTTAGAGCATAAACCATGCTTTCAACCTCCCTTAGCATGTTAATTTCCTTCCATCATTAAAGCTGACTTCAGCTTTGTTTCATTTATACACAGGAGTACTCTCATCCAACCCACTGTACTAATTCATAGGTAGATAACACTACTTCATTTCGTATGCTAAATCTAAGCCTGAAAATTGTTGTTCAGTCACTAAGTCATGTCCGACTCTTTGCCACCCCATGGACTGTAGCCCACCAGGCTCCTCTGTCCATGAAATTTCCCAGGCAAGAATACTGGAGAGGGTTGCCATTTCCTTCTCCAGGGGATCCTCCTGACCCCTGAGTGAACCCAGGAGACATGGAAATCCTCATATTTGCTATTTCTCACTAATTCATGATGATGCTGTGCTATTTTACATAACCTTGCCCACTTATATTGCAAACTCTTTTAATATAGTGAAAGTGTTAGTTGTTCAGTCATGTCTGACTCTTTGCAACCTGAAGGATTGTATCCCGCCAGGCTCCTCTGTCCATGGAATTCTCCAGGCAAGAATCCTGGAGTGGGTAGCCCCTACCTTCTCCAGGGTATCTTCCCAACCCAGGGATCGAACCTGGGTCTCCTGCACTTCAAGTAGATACTTTATTGTCTGAGCCACCTGGGAAGCTTTCTTTTAAGATTGGGACCCATTAAGTATCTGAATTTTTAATCATAGAGCAACAAGAAAATTGAGGAGAATTTCAATATAGACATTCCCATTTGGTGAAGATGTTTAGGGAGTAAACATTTTTAGTTGATTAATAAACATGGCCAACACCAGGGTACCATAGATATTACTAATTCACTTAATGGCACTAATTAAATGTCTTGAGCTGGGTTCTGGGTATTCAGAGATAAAAAACATATTTATTTTATAGCTTAATTTAAATGATAGAAACTAACAAGTTAATAAGTAAATTCAATTTAACATAATTATTTTGTAGGAGATTTGCAGTTTCCTTGGAAGCACTGAGGAGCTCTAGTGCAGAAAAGAGGATCACAGACATCTTCCTAGAAGGAACAATACATGAGCCAAATCTTAAAGAGTAAATAGGAATTAGCAAAACACGAGGTGTTAATGAGGGAAAGTTTTTGCAACACACATGCGGTGAAGGTACTGAGTGGAGAAACACGATGGACCTGTAGAATTAGCTGTTCTCTGCAGTACGGATATAGGATGCAAGTAGGTTTGTAGCGCCTGAGACTAGAGAGGTAGGCAGAGACAAGACTAGAGAGGTAGGCAGAGGCGAGCACTTGTGCCAACTTCAGGACTTTTTTTTTTTACCTTTTTGAGTAGACTACAGAAACTCCCAAAATTGGAAACATAATTACCTTATTAAAGATTGTTTTTTGTAGTGAAATATGCTATTGAATCAAGCATGCATTTATTTTTTTACTTAAATAATTGTTAAGCATCCACTGTGTCTTGAGTGCTATAGGAGGCGCTGAGGGTTCAATGCTTATAATAACAGACATGATCCCTCATGGCAGAAACTGAAGAACTAAAGAGCCTCTTGATGAAAGTGAAAGAGGAGAGTGAAAAAGTTGGCTTAAAGCTCAATATTCAGAAACCTAAGATCATGGCATCCAGTCCCATCACTTCATGGCAAATAGATGGAGAAACAGTGGAAACAATGTCAGACTTTATTTTTCTGGGCTCCAAAATCACTGCAGATGGAGATTGCAGCAATGAAATTAAAAGAGACTTACTCCTTAGAAGGAAAGTTATGACCAACCTGGACAGCATACTAAAAAGCAGAGACATTTCTTTGCTGACAAAGGTCCATCTAGTCAAGACTATGATTTTTCCAGTGGTCATGTATGGATGTGAGAGTTGGACTATAAAGAAAGCTGAATGCCGAAGAATTGATGCTTTTGAACTGTGGTGTTGGAGAAGACTCTTGAGAGTCCCTTGGACTGCAGGGGGAGCCAACCAGTCCATCCTAAAGGAGATCAGTCCTGAGTGTTCATTGGAAGGACTGATGTTGAAGCTGAAACTCCAATACTTTGGTCACCTCATGCGAAGAGCTGACTCATTTGAAAAGACCCTGATGCTGGGAGGGATTGGGGGCAGGAGGAGAAGGGGACGACAGAGAATGAGATGGTTGGATGGCATCACCGATTCGATGGACATGAGTTTGGGTGGGCTTTGGGAGTTGCTGATGAACAGGGAGGCCTGGTGTGCTGCGGTTCATGGGGTCGCAAAGAGTCAGTCAAGACTGAGTGACTGAATTGAACTGAACTGATCCCTTGTGGATCTCAGGCCATGAGATGTGTACTTCGGTCCTTTAACACCATCTAGCCTTGCCTTCTGGAGAAGGAAATGGCAACCCACTCCAGTGTGCTTGCCTGGAGAATCCCAGGGACAGGGGAGCCTGGTGGGCTGCCGTCTATGGGGTCGCACAGATTCGGACACGACTGAAGTGACTTAGCAGCAGCAGCAGCCTTGCCTTCACCTGCATCATTGGACTGTTTTACTCCAGTTGACTTACAGACCTTATAAGATGTCTATCTTAAAAAATATAAAAAACAAAAGGCAATTCTTCCTTCATAATGCATCTATTCCTATCCTGAATTTCCCTGCTCCTCTTCACCTTTTCACTTCAAGAAGGTTTTTTAGTTCCCACCATTTCACTGGAACAGCTTTTACTTTGTCCTTCTAAGCCCTTGATGAATTCCTCCTTTTCCCTCCTATTCAACCTGAGCAATATCTGACACTCTCTTGTGCAAGCACTTCCTTGCCTAGCTCTTTGATTCAAGCCCTCCTGGTTTCCTTTCTATACCTCCTAGATTTCTCCTTCTCAGGCTTCTTAGCTGGCTTCCCATGCTCGACTCAGACTCCAAAAGTTGAAGTTTCATATGGTCTGTAATCCCTCGCCTTTCTTGATTTGTACCTTTTGAAAAATTGATTTAATCTAGCCTTATAGCTAAATACTTTGTTGTTCAGTTGCTAGATCCTGTCCAACTCTTTGTGATCCCGTGGACTGCAGCTCTCCAGGCCTCTCTGTCTTTTACTGTCTCTAGGAGTTTGCCCAAGTTCCTGTCCATTGAATCAGTGATGTTGTCCAACTATCTCATCCTCTGCCGCCCTCTTCTCCTTTTGACTTCTAAACAACTCACTGATTTATATCTCCAGTTCCATTTTCAACTCTAGGTCTCCAGATTCCCATCTTCAAATGTTTTCTTGGTATCCTCATTTGGATGTCTAATAGATATGCTGGGTTTAATCAATTCAGTTCTGTCACTCAGTCATGTCTGACTCTTTGCAACCCCATGGACTGCAGCATACCAGGTTTCCCTGTGCATCACCAACTCCTGAAGCTTGCTCAAAACTCATGTCCAACTCATTGAGTTGGTGATGTCATCCAACTATCTCATCCTCTGTCATTCCCTTTTCCTCCTATCTTCAATCTTTCCCAGCATCAGGGTATTTTCCAATGAGTCAGTTCTTTGCATCAGGTGGCCAAAGTATTGGAGTTTCCACTTCAACATCAGTCCTTCCAATGAATATTCAGGACTGATTTCCTTTAGGATGGACTGGTTTGATCTCCTCACAGTCCAAGAGACTCTCAAGAGTCTTATCCAACACCACAGTTCAAAAGCATCAATTCTTTGGTGCTCAGCTTTCTTTATATTCCAACTCTCACATCCATACATGACTACTGGAAAAACCATAGCTTTGACTAGATGGACCTTTGTCAGCAAAGAAATGTCTCTGCTCTTTAGTATGCTGTCCAGGTTGGTCATAGCTTTCCTTCTAAGGAGCAAATGCCTTTTAATTTCATGGCTGCAATCACCATCTGCAGTGATTTTGGAGCCCCCCCAAATTAAGTCTCTCACTGTTTCCATTGTTTCCCCATCTATATCCCATGAACTGATAGGACTGGATGCCATGATCTTAGTTTTCTGAATGCTGAGTTTTAAGACAACGTTTTCACTCTCCTCTTTCACTTTCATCAAGAAGCTCTTTAGTTCCTCTTCACTTTCTGCCATAAGAGTGGTGTCATCTGCATATCTGAGGTTATTGGTATTTCTTCTGGCAATCTTGATTCCAGCTTGTGCTTCATCCAGCAGGGCATTTTGTATGATATACTCAATACACAACCTTGACTTTCTCCTTTTCCTATTTGGAACCAGTCTGTTCTTCCATGTCCAGTTCTAACTGTTGCTTCCTGACCTGCATACAGGTTTCTCAAGAGGCAGGTCAGGTGGTCTGGTATTCCCATCTCTTTCAGAATTTTCCATAGTTTATTGTGATCCACACAGTCAAAGGCTTTGGCATAGTCAATAAAGCAGAAGTAGATGTTTTTTTTGGAACTCTCTTGCTTTTTACCATGATCCAATGCATGTTGGCAATTTGATCTCTGGTTCCTCTACCTTTTCTGCTGGGCTTAATATGTACAACTAAAATAGAACTGTGGTCTTTCACATCTCACTTTCTCTCAGACCTGCTTCTTCCTGTTTATCACTTCAATAAACAGCACCACAGTTTACCCAGCTGGTCTGGCCAATAGTTTAGAAATTATCCTTGATGTGCCTTTTTCCATTTGCCACTCTCCACATTCAGTTAATATCAAGTCCTATTGTCTTCTCTTCCAAAATATATTTCAAGTATGACCACTTTATCTGAAGCTGTCCTAATGATCATTATTGATTGAGTGATTACAGTAGCCTTCTATCCGTTTCCCTACTTCCAAATTTCTCCCCATAACCCCTTCTCTGGGAGACCAGCCAGTGTTCTTCAATGCAAATCTTGAAAAATTCCACAGATGTTTTTTTCCCCCTGCCCTACTAGCATCTCTTCTTTGTAATTATAATGAAATCTAGGCAGTATGATGTAGAAGCAGAAAAGAAAGGTTCATCCCCTCCTTTTCTTTTTTTTCCTTTTTTATTAGAACAGTGAAATATGCAATGTGTTTATATCACTCACTGAGTCTGTGGCATTTAAAAACAACATCATTATAGAAAGATAAAAAAATACAGTCTTAAAACCTATGGGATATGGAAAACATTATCCACCGAACCTTAGATGTAGTAGACTTTACATAAAAAGGAAAAGCAATGAGTATACAAGTATACAGCAGGTTTAAGAAGTTAAACTATAAACAGAATAATCATAAAGAAAAGAAAGTACCTAATACATACCAGGTATTAATGCAATAATAATAAAGATAAAATTGAGAGGCTCAACAGAGTCAAAACTGCCTTAAAAAGCTTCTCTAAAGAGGGAAACATCAGGTAACAATAATTAACAAGAAAAATCTTGCAAATAAACAATATTCAAAATGGGAATTATTCATAGAAGCATTAAGTATATAAATAATAGAAACAACTTTATGCCTATACATTCGAAGATTAGTTGTCTCATATACAGGGTTATCGTTACCGTCTTTCTAAATTCCATATATATGCATTAGTATACTGTGGAGAAGGCAATGGCACCCCACTCCAGTACTCTTGCCTGGAAAATCCCATGGATGGAGGAGCCTGGTAGGCTGCAGTCCATGAGGTCACTAAGGGTCGGACACGACTGAGCGACTTCACTTTTCACATACTGTATTGGTGTTTTTCTTTCTGGCTTATTTCACTGTGTATAATGGGCTCCAGTTTCATCCACCTCATTAGAACTGATTCAAATGTTTTCTTTTTAATTGCTGAGTAATACTCCATTGTGTATATGTACCAAAGCTTTCTTATCCATTCATCTGCAGATGGACAACTAGGTTGCTTCCATATCCTGGCTATTATAAACAGTGCTGAGATGAACATTGGAGTACATGTGTCTCTTTCAATTCTTGTTTCCTCGGTGTATGCCCAGGAGTGGGATTGCTGGGTCATATGGCAGTTCTTTTTCCAGTTTTTTAAGGAATCTCCACACTGTTCTCCATAGTGGCTGTACTAGTTTGCATTCCCACCAACAGTGTAAGAGGGTTCCCTTTTCTCCACACCCTCTCCAGCATTTATTGCTTGTAGGCTTTTGGATAGCAGCCATTTTGACTGGCGTGAAATGGTACCTCATTGTGGTTTTGATTTGCATTTCTCTGATTATGAGTGATGTTGAGCATCTTTTCATGTGTTTGTTAGCCATCTGTATGTCTTCTTTGGAGAAATGTCTGCTTAGTTCTTTGGCCCATTTTTTGATTGGGTCGTTTATTTTTCGGAATTGAGTTGCAGGAGTTGCTTGCATATTTTTGAGATTAATTCTTTGTCAGTTACTTCATTTGCTCCAGTGGCGCAATTGGTTAGCACGCAGTACTTATACATCCCCTCCTTTTAAAGTAAACCTTTCAATATTGGCACGAGGCGCTCCTTAGATCTTGCTGGCTGCAACTTGGTCATCTAGTGACACCTACCTGTGAGAGAGTTCAAAAAATACGCTACTTTTTCTTGGTGGCCTTGTATCCACTAAAAACTTGGAGCTGTTTTGCTAAGCAGGGAGTAGTGATACTAGGGTAAGGAACCAGTACTCGGCCTCACTGCTCAGGTGGTTCCTCCTCAGGGCTTTTACCATGCACTGTGTTTATTTGCCCTTGTTACTATCTTATTACCTTGTTGTGTTATCTTCATAACACATCATTACCTGAATTTGTCATACTAACCAATCTATATCTGTGTGTCCTTATATTTCTTAATCCAACCATCCATATATTTATCTTTTTGAAATATGTTTGTATATTTATCATCTCTTTTTTCCCAGTTAGATCGAAAGAGTTGGAGTCCAGGGATATTAAGTCTATCATATCACCATATTCCCAGCACCTAGAAAAATGCATTGATAGGCATTCAATGCACTTATCCATAAAAAAAAAAAAAAAGCTTCCTCTGGGAAGTAAAAGAGGAAAATAAAAGGAAAAGTATCTGTTGGGAATAAGCATACATGTGTACATGGCTGGATGATTTCAGCAGGGATATTAGAGATTTTAGGGCTTACCTGGTGGCTCAGATGGTAAAGAATATGCCTGAAATGCAAGAGACCCGGGTTTGACCCCTGGCTTGGGAAAATCCCATAGATAAGGGGATGGCTACCCACTCCAGTATTCTTGTCTGGAGAATTCCATGGACAGAGGATCCTGGTGGGATGCAGTCCATGGCATTGCAAAGAGTCAGAAACAACTGAATAACTAATGCACTATTAGATTTTTGGAGAATGGTAATGTTTAAAATGGCTTGGAGAATGTGAGAAAGATAATTTGGGGGGCTGATGTTAAAGATATATTTGAGAGTAGTGATTATGCATTTTATGACTCAAAATCTATTTTCTTACATGATTTTACCAGCAATGCTTGATTACTGGGATTCTGGAATGAGAAATGATCAGAAGAGTTTATCTAGTGTTTAGAATATTGGTAAAAGTATTATTAAAATAATGGGCAATTTTAACTTTTTGGTCATTGTATAAAAGAGAATGAAAGTGATCATGATGAGTGTTGTGGATGGAAATCATATAAAGGAATAAATGAATTAGAATCATAACAATACTGAACATTTATAGTATTTTAGATATAAAGTGGTAGTAGTTGTATTTATTTTAGTTTAAGGAATCTCATTTTATTTTTATAAGTATATAAGTAAAAATGACCTTTGGTTCTTATAAAGCAGATGTTACTGTCCCTAGCTTACAAATGAAGATATGATAGCTAAAAGTTTAATGGATTTCCAAAATATGTTAAGAAAATTAGAGGAAAAGGAAAATGGGATTGATTCCAAATCTCTTTATTTATTTAATGTTTCCTTTTAGAGGATGAGAAGACATTCTCATATACTGCACTTCATTAATTAACATGGTTTTAATTAATCTGAGATATGTAAAATACTTACCAATTATTCTAATTTAAAACAGAATTAAAACTCATGTATTAACATAAATGTTTTAATAAAAATTGTTGTCTCCAGAAGAAAAAGTGAAAATGGGGACATTTTAAATATTTAAAATGTTTTAAATGTTTGTAAATCTCTAGATTCATAGAAGGTAACTGGTTTCTAGTAACTGCTTCTGTGTTCATTGTGTTGTGCTCGCACACATGAAGTAAGCTTTCTGAGCATTTCACTGTACACATAAGAAGGACATTGTTTTGATTTTGTAACCCCCTGACGGGGTCTCAGGGACCTCCAAGTGGTCTCCAGAGTCTACTATGGCTTCCTTTCCTTCAGGAAGTTTTCCTTCCCACAGAAAGAATTCGATCATCTTTTAATGTTGTTCCCACTTCTTGAACCTCAAGTTAGTCCTCATTTTATTAATTGTATAATAAGTTGTTGACAAATCCATTTCCTCTACTTAGCTGTAAACTTATCTGTGTTCTACTCCCACCAGGTCCTAATACAATGATTTATACCAATTAAAATACCCAATTTTTAAAAAGTAGCATGGTTTGGGCCATGTTGTTAATATTGGGAAATATTAGTTTCATGATATTTGGGGCTTCCCTGGTAGCTCAGCCGGTAAAGAATCTGCCTGCAGTGTAGAAGACCCGGGTTTGTTCCCTGGGTCAGGAAGATCCCCTGAAGAAAGAAATAGCAACCCACTCCGGTATCCTTGCCTGGAGAATCCCATGGACAGAGGACCCAAGTGGGCTGCACTCCATGTGGTCTCAAAGAGTCAGGCACAACTGAGCGATTAGCATTCATATTTATATTAACTCAAAGGAAGAAATGCATACTTATTTTTGTCAGGAAATATGTTACTATGGCTTTAATTCAAGCCATTACTAATGAAAATCTAACTCTGGGTGAAGTAGTGTTCTGAATTTCACATGAATGCAAAAATAAACTTATGAAAGGAATAACATTTCATTTGGAAGAGGAGAGGTGCATTTTAGTGTGATATGAATATCAAGTTCAGGCAGCAAGATGTGGCAGAAAAGGCATGAGATTTAAAGTACACAAATTAGAATCCTGTTTTATCCTTCTCTGAAAATTAGCTCTATCATTCGTAATATAGAAATGATAATGACTTCTTCAGAGCATTGTTGGGGTTGGGAACACTCTGGAATTAAAGGCTTCTATCCAAAAATGACACACATCTGATCATATTTTACTGACTTTAGCAGTCATATGCCTAACTTTAAGGGGAAGGAGAGATAAAGTCATAAAAGGAGAAGAATGAGAAGTATTAACAAACAACACTTATGTATACCATAATGTCTTAAAAGTTAGAGACAGATTAAAAAGATAATAATTAATAACAGACAATCTAACAATACTTTTCAAAACATATTGTCCAGAATTCTAGATTGAGAAGGACAGTGGTAGGTATCCTCGGAATAAGAGATCCCTTAGTCAAATGAATTTTGCAAGTATTGGGGTATTTAAGGTTCAAGGTTTTTCTACATGATTTTATGTAACTCCAGCATACAAAAATGCATCAGGGATTTACAAAGTGCAAGAGAGGAACTGTTGTATGTAGCATTTTTAAATCTTACTGATCCTAATATCCTTTTTTATTTGTTTCTTCACTTTTGAAGTCTGATGATAAAGGGAATGTTTTGAGCCTGGATGAAAGCACGAGGATTCTAATTTCTTATGGTGATTGACTATAAAGGCAGAATAAATAGAAGCCTCAATTTTGGGATGTTCAATCATTGAGAACAGAGTCCTGGTGAGTAGAAGTCCTGGTGAGTTAGAAGTAAAGTCACTTATTAGAAAGATGACCAATGAGATACTTGCTAAGAAGCAACTAAGAACATTGACTGTAGATTGCATGTAGAATGTAGTAATATTTCAGTTGGACTAGAGCTCATGGTTTAATCCCAGAGCCATGGTATGACTGTGGCTGGTTGAGTGGTCTATTTTTCTCTTGATGCAATGATGGTTCTCTTTCTTTCTGCTGATAGTACACTGTTAGTGGCCTTGGTAAAGATTTCACTCTAAATGCTGTGTCTCAAGACTGATACCATAACTGTGTGAACGAAAATAAGAAAGTAATGACTCAGAAGTGGTGTCTCTCTATGGACCTGTGCTTGGTAGGAAGGGGATCAGTGTGGTACCCACCCCCCACAAGTTGTTAGCTTTCTGATTAGCATGAAGAGGATTGCAAACATCTTCTATTCAGGATTTCTAAACAAAGAACCATGACTAGTTTAAAGCCTGAGCCTACTTGCATCAACAGAGGAATGACAAAACAGAGTGGCCCAAAGTATAGATATGTCTGAATCTGAAAATAAGAAGCCATATGGAATCAGCTCAAATTTTATTTATACTTGGATTATATCTATAATTTTTAAGCATAGTGTTGGAAAGCATATACCTTAAATATATGTTACAAGTAAAGGTCATACTACTTTAGTAATAACTATTTGCATTTTAATAGTTTTAGTCTCGCAGTCCTGTCCGACTCTTTGTGACCCCATGGACTGTAGCCCGCCAGGCTCCGTCATGAGATTCTTCATGCAGGAATACTGGGGTGGGCTGCCATTTCCTCCTCCAGGGGGCATTTTAATAAGTTATTCCAAATTATTTGGATTCACTGCTTATAAATTCTATGTTTTTAAAATTAGAAGTTCCATATTTATTTAAGTAACTTAGAAAACTAATGTCTGATTAATATGTTGTATGAGTATATTCTGAATGATTCTTCCCCCAGGATTGATTAATATTTATTTTGACCATCTAGTTTGATATTATTCAGAGCAACATGGTCTATTTCTTTTAATATTAGTTTTCTCATTCAAAATCCTGGGCACATATTATCTTAAAATCAGTTCCTGAAATTGTGATAAGCTTTTTTCTGATCAACTTTTCAGTCAGATTAAAAGCACTTGATGTAGAACTCAAAACATGATTTCATATGCTATTTTGTTAGAAATTAGATAGTTTTTCAACTTTATATTTCAGAGTCACTTATTAGATTTTATTTTGTTGTATTATCATCAAATCATATTTATTAACATTGTTTTATTTATACCACATTTTAAAATTAGGAATGCTCAGTATTTCAGAGTGCTCAGTCTTCTCTTTTGGGGACCTGACAGAGGTTAACTAGGAATTTGAGTTACATATCTTATTTGAGTCCACAGATGTGAAAAATAAGTAAATCTAAGCAACACCCACAAATTTATGAGGCATGGCTATTTAAAACCATTTAAGGTTTTCAAACTTCAAATTTTGAATTTCAGTAACTGATTACCACAATAATATCTGAATGTTTGTATCTCACAATATATCACAATATCATGACATTTCAATATTAAGTCTGCAACACTGACCAATTTATATATGCTGCAATTATTACCTGGGCATGATATTCCATAGTAGTTTTACTGATATGTCTCTGTTTTCATAGTTGCATTCAGGCTTTCTATTAACAGCTGCAGAGACACTAATTCTTAACTAGTGCAAGGCTCCTCTTCATTTCACATGTCCTCAGCTTTTAATGACTTCAGATAAGTCACTCTCTGGTTTCTAATTAAGTTTACTCAGCCTACCCATTTTTCTATAAAGATAGCTATGCCAGTATACAATCTAAAAAATCTCTTATGCTATCATTGGGTATTCTGATATTCTTAACAAAGACAGGAAAAACACTCGAATATACTAACTCCTCTTGACTAAATCAAGATGAAAGCTATGTTTCCATAGTAAGTCCATTTCAAGAATTAATATAACTATTTAGATTATTTCGCCCCAGTTCCTTCCAAAATAAGATTTAAGCATGAAGTAATTTCATTGAAATTTGTCTTATAGCTGTTCTTTTTCCATAATTAGTAGAATAAATACATTCACATTATTTTTCACATTATATATATGATCACAAATCTAAAAGCATATGAAGTTTTGGCCAGCCATATGCAGGGATAAAAATAATTGGATTTTCTAGCTATCTCATAGTACTCTACTTTTTGTTCTTAACTCATATCATTCAGACAAAAGTATTTAATTCACTGAAATTACATAGCTTTGAGCTAAGATGACAAATGTATCTCATTAGACATAATTTGGGAAATATTTTTTGCACTGTGTAAAAAGGTAGTTAAAACAAAAGGAGTAAGATGGTAATTTTGTACTAAAAAGGCTGAGAATCTAGTGAAGAATCACTGATAAGGTCTGACCCTGACTAGAATAAAATATTTTCAAGGATGATTTCGCCTCCTTTGCTTAGGATCATTGGTGGCATTAGTGGTAAAGAATCCACCTGCCAATGCAGGAGACACAAGAGACTCAGGTTTGATCCTTGGGTTGAGAAGATCCCATGCAGGAGGAAATGGCAAGCCACTCCAGTATTGTTGCCTGAAAACCTCCATGGACAGGGGAGCCTGATGAGCTACAGTCCATGGGGAAGCAAAGAATCAGACAAGACTGAGTGTACACACACACACATTGATCAAATTTGTCTTCTATTTATCTTCATGTCAAAAAAAAAAGGTGCCATGAATGGGCTCATGAGCTTCTCCACCTGTATGGTAAATCCCTCCCTCCCAATGTCTTATTATCTATAAGTACTATTTTGGTTTGGTTTTAAATAAAATTACATTTAGTTATTTTTAAAATTTACATATAGTAAAAGTCATTTTTTGGATGTACAGTTCTATGAAATTTGGCAAATACATAGTTGTATAATCACCATCACAATGAAGAAACAGAACAATTTCATCACCTCTAAACGCCGCCCTCCACCAACCAAATAAAATCCATTATAGTAGACAAAACTTTACCTCTCCCTTAACTCCTGGCAACCATTGATCTGTTCTATATGCCTATATGATTGCCTTTTCCAGAATGTCATATGCATGTAATTATATACTATGTAGCCTTCTGAGCCTGGCTTCTTTCACTTCAGTCAGTTCAGTTCAGTTCAGTCGCTCAGTCGTGACCAACTCTTTGCAACCCCATGAATCACAGCATGCCAGGCCTCCCTGTCCATCACCAGCTCCCGGAGTTCACTCAAACTCATGTCCATCGAGTCGGTGATGCCATCCAGCCATCTCATTCTCTGTCGTCCCCTTCTCCTCCCGCCCCAAATCCTTCCCAGCATCAGAGTCTTTTCCAGTGAGTCAACTCGTTGCATGAGGTGGCCAAAGTATTGCAGTTTCAGCTTTAGCATCAGTCCTTCCAATGAACACCCAGGATTGATCTTCAGAATGGACTGGTTGGATCTCCTTGCAGTCCAAGGGACTCTCAAGAGTCTTCTCCAGCACCACAGTTCAAAAGCATCAATTCTTCAGCAATCAGCTTTCTTCACAGTTCAACTCTCACATCCATACATGACCACTGGAAAAACCATAGCCTTGACTAGACGGACCTTGGTTGGCAAAGTAATGTCTCTGCTCTTTAATATACTGTCTAGGTTGGTCATAACTTTCCTTCCAAGGAGCAAGAGTCTTTTAATTTCCTGGCTGCAGTCAGCATCCGCAGTGATTTTGGAGCCCAAAACAATAAAGTCTGACACTGTTTCCACTGTTTCCCCATCTATTTCCCATGAAGTGATGGGACCAGATGCCATGATCTTAGTTTTCTGCATGTTGAGCTTCAAGCCAACCTTTTCACTCTCCTCTTTCACTTTCATCAAGAGGCTTTTGAGTTCCTCTTCACTTTCTGCCATAAGGGTGGTGTCATCTGCATATCTGAGGTTATTGATATTTCTCCCGGCACTCTTGATTCCAGCTTGTGCTTTTTCCAGCCCAGCATTCCTCATAGTATTTAGGGTTTATCCATATTGTTGCATTAATCAGCAGTTTATTCTATTTTATTTCTTAGTAGTGTGTCATGAATGGATAGGCAGTATCTTTATCCATCCCTCAGTAGAAGGACATTTGGGTTGTTTTCTGTTTTTGATGGTTAAAAATAGAGCTGCTAAAAATATTTGTGTACAGGTTTTATATGAACATAGGTTTTCTTTTCACTTGAGTAAAAACCCAGGAATGTCTTTATATTTTTAAAAGTCTTAGCTTAACTGCCATATATTCAGAGAAAAACCTTTTTCTATTATCCTTTCTGAGAAAGACAGCAGGTTAATTTTCCCTTTTTTGTTTCCTTAATGTATATCATAATTTATTGATACAATGCTGTAGATTTAGTTGTTTATGATTAAGTTTTTTCTATGTCTCTCAGTAGAATATAAATAATAATAAGCACCATGAGGGTAAGGACGATGCTTGTCCAAGACATTAACCTCTTAGCACCTAGCTGGAATAGTGAGTTTATATCAAGTGAATGAATATAATAAAGGAGAGAAGGAAGGAAGGGAGGGAGAAAGGGAGGAAAAACAGGAAAGGAAGAAAAAGAAGCAAATTTGTCTAAATAATGCTGCCACTTGGGAGGTTTGTGAGCTGTCAGTCAACAGGCTGGTTGCATATCTCCTTGTTTACCTAACAGGTCTCCATTTAAAAATTCCATCCTCTTGAGATAATATTTGAAAATTTCCCTAAAATTGGGAAGGAAATAATCACCCAAGTCCAAGAAACACAGAGAGTCCCTAACAGGATAAACCCAAGGTGAAATACCCCAAGGCACATATTAATCAAATTAACAAAGATCAAACACAAAGAAAAAATATTAAAAGCAGCAAGGAAAAAACAACAAATAACACACAAGGGGATCCCCATAAGGATAACAGCTGATCTTTCAGCAGAAACTCTACAGGCCAGGAGGGAATGGCAAGACATACTTAAAGTGATGAAAGAAAATAACCTACAGCCCAGATTACTGTACCCAGCAAGGATCTCATTCAAATATGAAGGAGAAATCAAAAGCTTTACGGACAAGCAAAAGCTGAGAGAATTCAGCATCACCAAACCAGCTCTCCAACAAATACTAAAGGATCTTCTCTAGACAGGAAACACAGAAAGGGTATATAAACTCGAACCCAAAACAATAAAGAAAATGGCAACGGGATTATACTTATCAATAATCACCTTAAACGTAAATGGGTTGAATGCCCCAACCAAAAGACAAAGGCTGGCTGAATGGATACAAAAACAAGACCCCCATATATGTTGTCTACAAGAGACCCACCTCAAATCGAAGGACACATACAGACTGAAAGTGAAGGGCTGGAAAAAGATATTCCATGCAAACAGAGATCAAAAGAAAGCAGGAGTAGCAATACTCATGTCAGATAAAATAGATTTTAAAACAAAGGCTGTGAAAAGAGACAAAGAAGGAAACTACATAATGATCAATGTATCAATCCAAGAAGAAGATATAACAATTATAAATATTTATGCCCCCAACATAGGAGCACCACAATATGTAAGACAATTACTAACAAGTATGAAAGGGGAAATTAACAATAACACAATAATAGTGGGAGACTTTAATACCCCACTTACATCTATGGATAGATCAACTAAACAGAAAATTAACAAGGAAACACAAACTTTAAATGATACAATAGACCAGTTAGACCTAATAGATATCTATAGGACATTTCACCCCAAAACAATGAATTTCACTTTTTCTCAAGCGCACACGGAACCTTTTACAGGATAGATCACATCCTGGGACATAAATCTAGCCTTGGTAAATTCAAAAAAATTGAAATCATTCCATGCATCTTTTCTGACCACAATGCAGTAAGATTAGATCTCAATTACAAGAGAAAAACTATTAAAAATGCCAACATATGGAGGCTGAACAACACACTGTTGAATAATGAACAAATCATAGAAGAAATCAAAAGAGAAATTAAAATATGCATAGAAATGAATGAAAATGAAAACACAACAACCCAAAACCTCTGGGACACTGTAAAAGCAGTGCTAAGGGGGAAGTTCATAGCAATACAGGCACACCTCAAGAAACAAGAAAAAAGTCAACTAAATAACCTAACTCTACATCTAAAGCAACTAGAAAAGGAAGAAATGAAGAACCCCAGGGTTAGCAGAAGGAAAGAAATCATAAAAATTAGGGCAGAGATAAATGCAAAAGAAACAGAAGACACCATAGCAAAAATCAACAAAGCCAAAAGATGGTTCTTTGAGAAGGTAAGTAAAATTGACAAACCACTATCCAGACTCATCAAGAAAGAAAGGGAGAAGAACCAAATCAATAAAATTAGAAATGAAAATGGAGAGATCACAACTGACAACACAGAAATACAAAGGATTATTAGAGAATACTATCAGCAATTATATGGCAATAAAATGAATAACCTGGAAGAAATGGACAAATTCCTAGAAAAGTACACCTTGCCAAAACTGAACCAGGAAGAAATAGAAAATCTGAACAGACTCATCACAAGCACGGAAATAGAGGAAGTAATCGGAAAGCTTCCAGCAAACAAAAGCCCAGGTCCAGACAGCTTCACAGCTGAACTCTACCAAAAATTTAGTGAAGAGCTAACACCTATTCTACTCAAACTCTTTCAGAAAATTGCTGAGGAAGGAAAACTTCCAAACTCATTCTATGAGGCCACCATCACCCTAATCCCAAAACCTGGTAAAGATCCCACAAAAAAAGAAAACTACAGGCCAATATCACTGATGAACATAGATGCAAAATCCTTAACAAAATTCTAGCAATCAGAATCCAACAACGCATTAAGAAGATCATACATCATGACCAAGTGGGCTTTATCCCAGGAATGCAAGGATTCTTCAATATCCGCAAATCAATCAACGTAATACACCACATTAACAAACTGAAAAATAAAAATCATATGATTATCTCAATAGATGCAGAGAAAGCCTTTGACAAAGTACAACATCCATTTATGATAAAAAAAACTCTCCAGAAAGTGGCAATAGAAGGGACATATCTCAACATAATAAAAGCTATATACGACAAACCCACAGCAAACATTATCCTCAATGGTGAAAAACTGAAAGCATTTCCCCTAAAGTCAGGAACAAGACAAGGGTGCCCACTCTCACCACTACTAATCAACATAGTTCTGGAAGTTTTGGCTACAACAATCAGAGCAGAAAAAGACATAAAAGGAATACAAATTGGAAAAGAAGAAGTAAAACTTTCACTGTTTGCTGATGACATGATCCTCTACACAGAAAACCCTAAAGACTCTACCAGAAAACTACTAGGGTTAATCAATGAATACAGTAAAGTTGCAGGATATAAAATCAACACACAGAAATCCCTTGTATTCCTATACACTAATAATGAGAAAATAGAAAGAGAAATTAAGGAAACTATTCCATTCACTGTTGCAACGAAAAGAATTAAATACTTAGGAATATATCTACCTAAGGAAACAAAAGACTTGTACATAGAAAACTATAAAACACTAGTGAAAGTAATCAAAGAGGACACTAATAGATGGAGAAATATACCATGTTCATGGATTGGAAGAATAAATATTGTGAAAATGAGTATACTACCCAAAGTAATTTATACATTCAATGCAATCCCTATCAAGCTACCAATGATATTTTTCACAGAACTAGAACAAATAATCTCACAATTTGTATGGAGATACAAAAAACCTCGAATAGCCAAAGCAATCTTGAAGAAGAAAAATGGAACTGGAGGAATTAACCTGCCGGACTTCAGGCTCTACTACAAAGCCACAGTCATCAAGACAGTATGGTACTGACATAAAGACAGAAATATAGATCAATGGAACAAAATAGAAAACCCAGAGATAAACCCTCGCACCTATGGACACCTTATCTTCGACAAAGGAGGCAAGAATATAAAATGGACAAAAGACAGTCTCTTTAACAAGTGGTGCTGGGAAAACTGGTCAGCCACTTGTAAAAGAATGAAACTAGAACACTTCCTAACACCATACACCAAAATAAACTCAAAATGGATTAGAGAGCTAAATGTAAGACCAGATACTATAAAACTCCTAGAGGAGAACGTAGGCAAAACACTCTCTGACATAAATCACAGCAGGATCCTCCAAGACCCACCTCCCAGAATAGTGGAAATAAAAGCAAAAATAAACAAATGGGACCTAATTAAAATCAAAAGCTTCTGCACAGCAAAGGAAACTATAAGCAAGGTGAAAAGACAGTCTTCAGAATGGGAGAAAATAATAGCAAATGAAGCAACGGATAAAGGATTAATCTCCAAAATATACAAGCAGCTCCTGCAGCTCAATTCCAGAAAACTAAGTGACCCAATCAAAAAATGGGACAAAGAACTAAACAGACATTTCTCCAAAGAAGACATACAGATGGCTAACAAACACATGTAAAAATGCTCAACATCCCTCATGATCAGAGAAATACAAATCAAAACCACAATGAGATACCATTTCACACCAGTCAGAATGGCTGCTATCCAAAAGTCTACATGCAGTAAATGCTGGAGAGGATGTGGAGAGAAAGGAAGCCTCTTACACTGTTGGTGGGAATGCAAACTAGTACAGCCACTATGGAGAAGAGTGTGGAGATCCCTCAAAAAACTGGAAATAGAACTGCCATATGATCCAGCAATCGCACTCCTGGGCATACACACCAAGGAAACCAGAATTGAAAGAGACACATGTACTCCAATGTTCATTGCAGCACTGTTTATAATAGCCAGGACATGGAAGCAACCTAGATGTCCATCTTCAGACGAATGGATAAGAAAGCTTTGGTACATATACACAATGGAGTATTTTTCAGCCATCAAAAAGAATGCATTTGAATCAGTTTTAATGAGGTGGATGAAATTGGAGCCAATTATACAGAGTGAAGTAAGCCAGAAAGAAAAACATCAATACAGTATACTAACGCATATATATGGAATTTAGAAAGATGGTAACCTGAACCCTGTATACAAGACTGCAAAAGAGACATAGGTGTATAGAACAGTCTTTGGGACTCTGTGGGAGAGGGTGAAGGTGGGATGATTGGGGAGAACAGCATTGTAGCATGTATGTTATCATAAGTGACCAGTCCAGGTTCGACACATGATACAGGATGCTTGGGGCTGGTGCACGGGGATGACATGGAGGGAGGATATGGGGAAGAGGGAGGTGGGAGGGGGGTTCAAGAATGAGAACACATGTACACACATGTCAATGTATGGCAAAACCAACCAATATATTAATGTAAGGTAATTTGCCTCCAATAAAATAAATTAAAAAAATAAAAATAAAAATTCCATCCTCTTTGCCTTCTCTATTTCATGTTATCTCAATGAATTTTTCAGCATATTCCTACAAATTACTTCAAGTATTCCATCTTAGCTTTTTCTAGCTTCTGTATTTTTATTAATAATGAACCAAATCATCATTTTCAATAAATGTTCTGTTCAAATGTCATGTTTTCTATGAACCTAATCAATCTTGACCTAATCTATCATAATATTTTATTTGAACCCTTGTTATAAGAAACCACTTGCTGGTCAATGTTTTATAGTCCTTCAGGTATATATCTTACATTTTCTTTACTGTAGGCTTCCACAGATATATAGCTAGTTCTTTTTTGTAATCCTTTAAAGTATATGATGTCATGCCTAAAACATAACATGGATTCAATAACTTTGTTTTAATTATCCATCCATGTACTAACAAATCAATAAACATTAAATAGCTCTAATTTTCACTAATATTTTTAGAACATGGGTTTTAACAAGGTCTTTTATTTTTTAAGGTTGGAAATTAATCATATGATGATTTTATAAGTGCTACTTCATACCTGATAACATATAATATTACAGCAGGCAATTCCAATCCTTATTTGCAAAGCATTGTGTATACAGGTATTTAGCATCTACTCCACACAAACATTAAACATTAGGAAAATAAATTGCTTTCTTACTCTACTTTTTTTTCCTCCTTCTGAGTACCAGTACTATAACAATTCTGTCAAAACAAGATGTTTAATTATGGCACCTTTGCATTGGGAGGTTATTAACGTAGACAAAACTTTTGACACATCGTAGCTAAAATACAGCAGAATGAAAAGTTTAATCAGCTATAAAATACCAATGAATTAAATTTAAATATGATGAGCCATCACACGAAAATGACTATTGATGTAATTCTGAAAATAAGATCTTGGGTAGGTAATCTTGCTGAATAAGGAAACATGGGCTTATAGCACTCTGTCCTAAAGGATAGAGACTGGCTATAAAACGAAGAGCTTGATGTTCATCTCTGTAATAGAAATAATTTCGTGCCATGCCACGAATGGTGAGCTTGCAAAATGCACAGTGTGAACTAACATAGTATTCCCTTGCCAGGAGTAAGTTCATAGCCAGAACTCAAAGCTTGATGAAAAATGCTAGACGTTCATATATCCATGGAGTGCAATCATTATCATTTTTGACTTTCTTTGTCAATTTATCATTATACCAATAATGTGAGCTCAACACTTTTTCTTGCCTAGGGTTTTTGTACTGTTTTTTCCCTCCTTCTGAATCATTATTTCCTTTGACTATTTCAATATGTATCCTTCTCATCATTCAGGTCTCAGTTCAAATGTCTCCTTCCCAGGAAGGGATTTCATGGATGCTATATCTTATTTGCTCCACACTCTTTAGTTTTACTAGGACACATTACGTTATTTGTCTTATTCATTCAGTTCAGTTCGGTTCAGTCGCTCAGTCGTGTCCGACTCTTTGCGACCCCATGAATAACAGCACGCCAGGCCTCCCTGTCCATCACCAACTCCCGGAGTTCTCTCAAACTCATGTCCACAGAGTCGGTGATGCCATCCAGCCATCTCATTCTCTGTCGTCCCCTTCTCCTCCCGCCCCCAACCTTTCCCAGCATCAGAGTCTTTTCCAGTGAGTCAACTCTTTGCATGAGGTAGACAAAGTACTGGAGTTTCACCTTTAGCATCAGTCCTTGCAGTGAACACCCAGGACTGATCTCCTTTAGAATGGACTTGTTGGATCTCCTTGGAGTCCAAGGGACTCTGAAGAGTCTTCTCCATTGTCAATTTCTGGAATTATTATTCTCTGATTATTTGATTGCTCTGTTTCTATCCTACTAAAATGCAAACTCAATACTTATAGGATGCTTGTTTGTCTTATTCTCTGCTATGATTACAGTACTGAAATGATGCCTGATGTAGAATATTTATCACGTCAATATTGTAGAATAAATGGATGAACCTTATTTGCTACACCATTTTTTCCTAGAATCAGAGTCAGTCTTCAGCTTATTAAGAGAGATCAATAATGCCTCAGCCATTTTCCTACTGAGAAAATGATGTGAAAAGATTCACTGTTAAGTTCAGTCACAGTGTTAACTGTAAAAACCTGCTATTGTTCTCAATTTTAGAAGGAAAGGGAACACATAAAGAGAAAAGCAAAAGGAAATGAATTAACATTTATTTATTACTGTTTATTACTAAGGGTCTTGTTGTTCAGTTGCTAAGTGATGTCCAACTCTTTGTTACTCCATAGACTTCAGCATGCCAGGCTTCCCTGTCCTTCATTATCACCCAGAGTTTGCTCAAACTCATGTCCATTGAGTCGGTGATGCCATCCAACCATCTCCTCCTCTGTTGCCCCCATTTCCTGCCCTCAATCTTTCTTAACATCAGGGTCTTTTCCAATGAGTCGACTCTTCGCATCAGGTGGCCAAAGTTTTGAAACTTTAGCTTCAGCATCAGTCCTTCCAATGAATATTCGGGTTGATTTCCTTGAGGATTGATTGGTTTGATCTTGCACTCCAAGGGAATTTCAAGAGTCTTCTTCAACATCACAGTTTGAAAAGATCAATTCTTCAGCACTCAACCTTCTTTATGGTCCAACTCTCACATCTCACTTAGAGGGTCTGCTGCTGCTGCTGCTAAGTCTCTTCAGTCGTGTCTGACTCTATGTGTCTTCATAGATGGCAGCCCACCAGGCTCCTCTGTCCCTGGGATTCTCCAGGCAAGAATACTGGAGTGGGTTGCCATTTCCTTCTCCACCTAGAGGTCTATCATGCACTAGATAAAATATTAGGAGATTTAGACATATTACATTCTACACATCATCATCATCATAATAACAAAATTATTGAACATATACTCTGTGCCCACCACAAGTCTAAAATCTTTCATCTTATTCTATTTTCTATTTAAATCTTCACCGTTAAACTTATGATGTAGGTACTATTATTATTTTCATTTCATACTGATGGAAATGGCTTCTTTGTAGGTATTAGTCTCTCATTTAAGATTGAAAAGCCAAGGTTAAAAGAAACTTTTTCAAGACTACAAATTTAAGCAAACAATAGAATCTGAACCTATATGTTTTATAATCTATGCTTTGCTCTTCTCCTAAGAAAGTCATGCACATGTGTATATACATGGACTTCCCTGGTGACTCAGATGATAAAAAATTTGCCTGTAATGTGGGATACCTGGTTTCAATCCCTGGTCCTGGAAGATGTGTTGAAGAAGGGAATGGCAAACTACAGCAGTATTCTTGTCTGGAGAATTCCATGGACATAGGAGCCTGGTGGGCTGCAGTCCCTGGGGTTGCAAAGAATTGGACATGACTGAGCCACTAACATTTTCACTTTTGTGTGTGTGTGTGTATGTAGACATACATGTATTTTTGTGAGGTCTCCTCTAGTCAAGGACTTTTATTCATCCTTCAGAAGTGAGTGATGGAAGATTCTTTAATCAACAACAAAAAGTTTTTTCTGAGTGCCTGTCCACATACTAAAATTGAATTTGTTTTCTAAGAGTATACAAACAGCATAGTGGACAAGATAAGCCACAAAGAGTTTACTTTAAGTGGTACAGTATAATAAGAATAATTAGAGAAGAAGATTAACTTGATTATGGTATTTATCATTTGGTATGTATGTAAACTTAGGACAAATGTTAGGGAGAAATTGTATGATGCAGACCATAGTCAGTAGGGGAGGCTTCATAGATAAGTGGATCTTGAGTTAGGACTTAAAGGATGGGCAAGAACAAGAAGAACAGAGAATATTTCAGAGGGAGAATAGCGGTAACAAAGGTTGAGGGTAAAGGAACAAGAAGCTGAGCATTCAGTGTGATGGTATCAAGGAGAGGAGAGGTTAACTGGATTGAAATTGATCATGTGGGTCAAGAGTGGTAAGTGGCTGTTTACACAGTTAGCTGGGACCAGGTTACACTATTAAGTAGGCATTCCCTTTTCTTACTCCCCTTTTCTATTGACATCTTCTTCGCATGGGTGATGAAGGCAGTGTGTGAAAAGAGAGACTGAAGGGGAATCTGACTCATGCTCTTATAAGCAGAGCGGATTGACCGTGGGTGTCTTGAGGGTATATTTACTAAAAGTAGTTTGACAGAAGTGAGACCCTCCTGGAGATGCACATTAGAGCTCAGGATAAGCTGTGTTTCTGCAGTGGGGACAGGGCAAATTGACAATTCCATTCATTGTGCTTCTGATTTTTTTTAATGGTTAATTGCTTGTATATGGTTTTCAGCTTTACTTATGAACCTAAAGATTTTTATGTGGACAATGCACTTTTATGGACTAGACTAAAAAAAAGTCTTACCCTCTAAAATTAATTCTGGTGAGAAAAGTCAGTGTGTCATGTAAGCTGTTTGGGAGGCATTCTATCAACAAGAAAATTTGCTGTTGCCATAGCTGTAGCAGCACTAAGATAAATTTATGTTTACAAGAAAATTATCTTGATAAACAGAAATTCTGAGTCTTTGCCAAGTGTGCTTTATTTTGTTCAGAATTTTAAAAGGCAATTAGTCTGTAATTGATTCAACCAGTATTCGATAATTAAATCTTAGAGGAAGTACTACATGTCCCGTGCTTTCTCTGTTATATATTTCATTTAATCTTTTAATATCCTTGTATTTTACTAAAATTTTTTTACTAAAAAATATAAGGTTTAGTCCTTTGCCCAAGGTTACAAAGTGAGTGAAAAAAAAACTGGAATTTAAGCTGTGTTCTCTGACTCCATGTCTCATGCTCTTCCTCTCCATAATATTTTTATTTTCCAAAGTTAAATGGAATTCTCCTACCTTGTTAGGTAATGATAGGCTTTCCCTTCATCTCTCCCTTACTCCATTCTTCCCTTCTATCTACAAGGCAATTAATGAGATCTAGATCCCAGGAATTATTTTAGGTAATGTAGAAACAAAGAAAGTAAGCTATTGTTCTATACCAGGAAATTTTTACTAATCTATCAGCAGGACTAGATATTTAAATGATAAATGTGATGGAATGTTAACAATGCCATGATTGTATACATTTGTGGAGCCAAAGCAATGATTCATTTTGCAGAGGGGAGTCATAGCAAAAGTGATAACCGAGTCTTAAAAGATAAGTAGGAATTTTTGATAAAAACTAGCGATAAGAGCAAGTGACATCCTCAGCCCAGGGAAAAGCATGCAAGAAGGCACAGAGGTTTCAGGAAAACCACAAGCCAAAGGCTCACCTTTGCCAAAGCATGTGAAGAAGAACAATCTATGCAGACTTTCGTAAATCCTTTCTTGGGTAATTAGCTTTCTGGAATATTGCCAAGCAGCAGCAAATTTTCGTTTCTCAGCACTCTTGGGAATATCTGAAAAGCAAGATATATTTTCTTGCCACAAAACAATATTAACATATTTAATTTGCATCAAACTCCATGTAACAAGGCCCATATTAAATGCTAAGTAAGTTGATTGCTTTCAGACAGAACTTTATTCTAAAAATCTTGTTAACCTTATCCATAAACCTAACGCTATCCCCTTTATTGAAGAGTATTCAAGGCTTAGGGGTGCATGAGCAGTTTTTGTTCTGAAGCATGAACAGAACCAGGATGTCTCTTTAATTTAGAAGTTGTTCAGTGCATCATAACACTATGTCTCCTTCTGTGTGCAGCACACATTTTTTTTTTTTATTTTAGGTAATTAATTTATTTTTTTATTGGAGGCAAATTATTTTACAATATTATATTGGTTGGTTTTGCCATACATTGATATGAATGTAAACCTGGGGCAAATTCATATCAATGTACAGCACACATTTTTAAAAATTAATTCATTAATTTTAATTGGAGAATAGTTACTTTACAATATTGTGATGGTTCTTGCCATACATCGACATGAATCAGCCACAGGTGTAAATGTTTCCCCCCGTGCTGAGCCCCCCTCTCACCTCCCTCCCCACCACATCCCTCTGGGTTGTCCCAAAGCACTGGCTTTGGGTGCCCTGCTTCATGCATCAAACTTGCATTGGCCATCTGTTTCACATATGGTAATATACATGTTTCAATGCTATTCTCTCAAATCATCCCACCCTCACCTTCTCCCACAGAGTTCAAAAGTCTGGTCTTTACATCTGCGTCTCTTTTGCTGCCCTGAATGTAGGATCATCATTACCTTCTTTCTAAATTCCGTATATATGCATTAATATACAGTATTTGTATTTCTCTTTCCGATTTACTTCACTCTGTGTAATAGGCTCCAGTTTCATCCACCTCATTAGAACTGACTCAAATGTGTTCCTTTTTATAGCTGAGTAATACTCCATTGTGTGTATGTACCACAACTTCCTGATCCATTCATCTGCTGGTGGACATCTACGTTGCTTCCATGTCCTAGCTGTTGTAAATAGTGCTGCAATGAACATTCAGGTACATGTGTCTCTTTCGGTTCTGGTTTCTTCAGGGTGTATGCCCAGTGGGATTGCTGGGTTGTATGGAAGTTCTATTTCCAGTTTTTTAAGGAATCTCCACACTGTTCTCTGTAGTGGCCATACCAGTTTGCATTCCCACCAGAAGTGTAAGAGGATTCCATTTTCTCCACACCCTCTCCAGCATTTATTGTTTGTGGATTTTTTGATGATGGCCATTCTGATCGGTGTGTGATGGTACCTCATTGTGGTTTTGATTTGCATTTCTCTAATAATGAGTGATGTCGAGCATCTTTTCATGTGTAGAAGGAAATGGCAACCCACTCCAGTGTTCTTGCCTTGAGAATCCCAGGGACAGCGGAGCCTGGTGGGCTGTCATCTATGGGGTCACACAGAGTTGGACACGACTGAAGTGACTTAGCAGCATCATGTCTTCTTTGAAGAAATGTCTGTTTAGTTCTTTTGCCCATTTTTTGATTGGATTGTTCATTTTTCTGGTATTGAGCTGCATGAGCTGCTTGTATATTTTGCAGATTAATTCTTTGTCAGTTTCATTTGCTATTATTTTCTCCCATTCTGAAGGCTGTCTATTTACCTTGTTTATAGATTCCTTTGTTATACAGCACACACTTGTCTCTTCTTTTCCAGCATCTCAAGGAGACTCAGACCTCCTGGTTTTTATGTTCATTGTCTTGTCAACTGTCTCCTAGGAAAAAGTCCAGATTTAGAAACATAAGAGTTGTAATGACCCAACATTATCATGGAAGGAAATCCTTTGCTTCAATCTCTTGGTCACCGTTTTTCCCACTGACATTTTCTACTTAGGCTAGAGTGTCACAGGACTGGCCAGGGGTCTTTCTGCTCATCTTGGTGTTACAACCTGTGTACAGACACGTTACACATGAACCCTGCCGAGCTGGTACAGGTGTGTTCAGCGGGTGTTTCAGCTGTGTCCCACCTGCTGTCAGAAACAGCCTTTTATAGAACAGCTGCTTGGGCTTCACCACAGTGGGAGGCACAAGCGAAAACTTCCGTGTTGGATTAGTCACCTCTAACTGCTTCATTAGGTTTGATGCCCACAGTGAACAGATTGATCTCAATTTAGACAAGATTAAGGTTTTAAAACCATTTCCACTGAACTGCTTTAATTTGGCACCGTATTTGGGGGTGCTGTGTTATGGTGGACTTAGCTCCTTCCTTTTCAAAAATATTTTCACTGACTGAGATGGTTGGGACAAGCTTCTGATGGTCACTATTGAAACTGCACTGGCCACTATATAAATGTGTGATATATCAGAGCTGATACTTAAAAAAGTGTTTTATCTTGGATACTAAAGCAGAAGTGGGTTATTTTCACTGTCAATAGTTCTATTCATTAGAGAGATTAGAGAGATAATAATAGATCCTTCAGTTAATTCAACTAAATGCTAATTATATTTGTTTGGCTTGTGTCATAATGTTGTATGGCTGTAGGAGGGGGAAAATGAGAGGGCAAGATTGGAAGAGCAGTAAAGACTGTTTTGCATGTTAATACTATGAGGTACTCTTTTGGATTCTTTTCCAGCTTTTATATTTAAGATTTCATCATTCCATATTTCCAATTCAGGGTAAGGGCCATGAATTAAGTTCAACAGAAGAAACTGACAGTTATTCAATTCAGGTGAACCAAAAGACAAGCTCAGCATGTTCAGACAATGCAAAAAATACATGCAGATACTATGGGTCCAGGAAAGTGCAAGATGATAAATCCAAAACAAAGTCCTCCAAAGAAAACATAGTAATAAAGAATCAAAGCTATTAAAATAAGGAACAGATTGGAACATAGGCAAAAGTTTTTGGTCATCAAAATTCAGGAATGAAACAGCTGTGTTTTATGCACAGACTGTCAACAGTCAAACCTTCTTTCTTCCACTCTTTTTATTTCTATTACAAGATCTCACCTGTCTTGAATCAGAGTCTTGATTCTGTTTTCTAACCCAGTGGTCCCCAACCATTTTGACACCAGGGACCAGTTTCATGGAAGACAATTTTTCTATGGGCCAGGGTGGGGTGGTGGTGGTTTCAGGACGATTGAAACACATTACATTTATTGTGCACTTTAGTTCTATTATTATTACATCAGTTCCACCTCAGATCATCGGGCATTAGATCCCATTAGATCTGGAGGTTGGGAATGCCTGTTCTAATATGACAGCTGATTGTACTAATTTTGTTCAGATGCTCCTAAGAAGCTCAGCAGTTCTAGGCCATTGCTAATACAGTGATCATCTGAGCTTAGAAGAGCCCAGGCCTTGTCACACATGAATGAAATCCAAATAGTCCAGCCCTTGATACACAACGCGTGGTACCTGAGCAAGCAACATCAGCATTATCTAGTCGTGTGTTAGAAATATAAACTCCCAGGCCCAACTCCAGACTTGAATAACAACACATCTTTAGAGCTCTCCAGAAGATTTACATGTATATTAAAGTTTCAGAAATGCTGCCCTAGGGCCCGAGATCAGCAATTTTTTTTTTTTAAATCAGGAGACACAAAACAGGATAAATATGATAAGTTTTGTGTCCCATATGTAATGTCACTTTTTTTTTTCTTTTTAACCAATGCTTTAAAAACGTAAAAGCCGTTCATAGGTTGATTAAAAATCAGATCGTGGCTGTGTTTGAATCTGCATTGCAGGCTGATTCTTTACCATCTAAGCCACCAAGGAAGCACAAGAATACTGGAGTGGGAAGCCTATCCCTTCTCCAGGGGATCATCCCAACCCAAGAATTGAAACAAGATTTCCTGTATTGCAGGTGGATTCTTTAACAGCTGAGCTAGCAGGGAAGCCCATAGTCACTCTAATATGTCAGTTTACTGACAAAGAATTTAAAGGTCAGGACTTGAAATTTCTTACCTAGGAAAAAAGAGTAGTAGAGTGAAAACTAGACTCCAGAGTCTGCTTTTATCCTTCCCACTGTCATATTCTGCCTCTCTTTAACATTTTACTTTTCTTAGGAATGTTTGCATTATAAATGTGCTGTAAAAAGAACAAAGAGCTAATACTACATTAGCAAGTAATGTGCCTGCTAAGTCAATCACTTCAGTTGTGTCTGACTCATAGAGACTCTGTGGATTGTGTCTGCCAGGCTCCTCTGTCCATGGGATTCTCCAGGCAAGAATGCCGGAGTGGGTTGCCATGCTCTTCTCTAGGGGATCTTCCTGACCCAGGGATCGAACTCTCATCTCTTATGTCTTGTGCATTGGCAGGCAGGTTCTTTACCACTAGTGCCACCTGGGAAGCCACTTAAATAGTGCTGCTATGTGCCAGACCCTGGACTGAGCTTTCAACATATGTGAACTAATTTAATAACCTGCATATCAATATTATGTGAAGTTATTATCATTATCCCTATTTTCATCTGAGGAATCTTGGATTAAAAATGTTGATTAAACAGGGACAAATCAAGAAGTTAGAGTAGGAAGACCCTGAGCTTGCCTCCCTCAAAGAACTCATCAAAACTACAACTATGTATATAGTGGCCCTCTCTGTAAATAACCTGAAGACTAGCAGAATGGCTCTTCTACAGCCAAGAAAGAAAGAACTTCATGGAGTTCCAAATACCCCAAAAAAATCCTGATTTAAAAAAAACTAGCATTGTCATGCCCCTGGAGCTCAGACTATACTACAAAACTATTTTAAGCAAAATACTAGCACAAACACATACACATAGATCAACAGAACCGTATGGAGAGCCCAGAAATCAATACATCCATATATGGTCAATTAATCTATGACAAAGAAGGCAAAAATATACAATGAAGAAAAGTCTGTCTCCTCAAAAAGTGGTGTTGTGAAAGCTGGAAGCTACATATAAAAGAGTAAAACTGGAACATTTCTCACATTATATAGAAGAATAAACTCAAAATGGATTAAAGACCAAAGTGGAAGACCTGAAACATTAAAACTTCTAGAAGAAAACACAGACACCATGCTCATTGTCATTGGTCTTAGCAGTATTTTTGTGGATGTGTTTCTTCAGACAAGGAAAACGAAAACAAAAATAAACACCTGTGACCTAATCAAATTTAAAAGCTTTTGCATAGTTAAGGAAACCACCAACAAAACAAAAAGGCAACCTACTGAATAGAGGAAGTTATTGGGAACAATATGTCTGATAAAGGGTTATATCCATAATAAAGAACTCATACAACTCAAGAGAAGACTCCAATTAAAACATAAATATACATATATACAGAGGACCTGAGTAGGAATTTTTCCAAAGAGAATACATGTGACACAGACACCTGAAAACATGCTCAACATCAGGCATCATCAGGGACATGAAAATCAGAACCACAGTGATATCTACATAGATATTATTGTCAAAACACCTATTATCAACTAAGACAAGAAATAGTAAGTACTGGTGAGGATGTGGAGAAAATGGAACCCTCATTCACTATTGATGTGAATGTATATTGGTGGAGCCACTATAGCAAATCATTTGGGAGCTGTTCTCCCAAAATTAAAAATAGAACTGCTATACAATCCAGAAAATCCACTTCTTAGATTTGAGGAAAACAAAAACACTAATTTGAAAAGATACATGCACCCTGATGTTCATAGCATTGTTATTTACAATAGCTAAGATATGAAAGCAACCTAAGAGTCTATCAACAGATGAATAGATAAAGAAGTTGTGGTATATATGTGTGTGTGTGTGTGTGCGTGTGTGTGTGCAATGGAATATTACTCAGCCATAAAAAATGAAATCTTGCCATTTTTGACTACATGGGTGGATCTGGAGTGTACTATGTTTAATGAAGGAAGTCATATAGAGAAATCAAATACAGTATGATTTCACTGATATGTGGAATCTAAAAGATAAAACAACAAATATAACTGAAAAGACTTATAGACACAGAGAATAAACTAGTGTTTCTCGGAGGGGAGACAGGTGGGTGGAATGGCAACATAAGATAAAGAGGATTAGGAGATACAAACTGCTAGGTATGAAATAAATAAGTTACAAGGATGTACAGCACAAGGAATATACATAGTCAATATTTTGTAATATTTTGGCAGTATAAACTATAAAATTTTTGAATTACTGTGTTTTACATCTGAAACTATTATAATATCATAAGTCAACCATACATCAATTTAAAAAAATGTTAAATAACTTGACAGGTTTCACAACTAATTAATGTTAAAGCAAGGACTGCTGGAATGCATGACTGTCATGTGGATCCACTACACTGAATTCTCTTTACATTATATATATTCTCTTTACAGACTATAGGTACCATGCTTCCCAACCTTGGGTTAATATCAAAATCACCTGTGGTACTTCTTAAAAATATGGACACTTGGGCACTACTCTTGTGAATTCTGATTTAGTAAGTCTACATGGAGACCTCGGCATTGACATTTTAACTGAATATCATAAGTGCTTCTGGAACCAAATGAAGTCTGTATCTTATCAGCATTTAAATAGCAAGAGACTTTTTGTCATCGAGGGTTGAAAAAGTAGTCAGTGTCTAATTATAATCTGAAAACACAGAGAAAGTCCCACATGTTTCAAAACATTCAAAGAATCTTTAGATCCAATCCAGCTCTGCTGTGGCTCTGAGACCCTGCATAAATGTACCTCTTTCGGGGTTGAGAGAAAGGGGCCCTGGTTTCTTGTCATCCACTTACTGGATATAGTCTCGCTATGGACAGGTTGATTGGAATCACAAATTTACCATCTGCTTCCAGAGGCCTCAGCATGTGCCTTGCTCAGCGTTGGGTCTCACCATGGTCCACCATCTGGATCATGGGGCACTGTATGGAATGACCAGATGCTCCAGTGGTCTCTGAAATGGGTTATTTTCTCCAGATTGGAAACCACAGTGTCCCACATCTTCCATTCCTTTTCCAAAAGCTCACAAGCCTGACTTTGGAAAATAAACAGTTTCATTGTCAGGCAGTGCCTTCATTTTTATGTCTCTAGCAACTTGCCCCATCTGCTGAAACGTTGCAATCTACTTAGTACTGCCCCAGCACCTTCCGTGGTTCCCTTCTGACCACTGTAAATTGTAAAGTGGTAAATGGTAAATTGTGTGTAAATTATAAAGCTAAACCTTCTACATCTTACTTTGAAATCATGTTCTTTTTTAAATTTTATTTTTACCTGGAGAATAATTGCAGTATCATGATGGTGTCTGCCATACATCAACATGAATCAGCCATAGGTATATATGTATCTCCTCCCTCTTTAATTTCCCTCCCACCTTCATCCCCTTCCCGCCTTCCCATCGTCCTCTCCTTCCCACCCCCTAGGTCATCACAGAACAGCAACCCAACCAGGCACTGGGTTCCCTGTAATAATATTCTTGATTTTGCTTCATTGTCAAACAGTCTTCTCCTAAAGCAGCCTTCACTATCCCAAGTATGTTTAGCTCCATCCTCACTCTCCTCCCTGTGGCTCCTTCATATGGCCGGAATCCGGCAGACCACTGGGCTTTCAACCGCTTCTTACTGTTCCACAACACCAGGCTGTTGGCTAGAAAATTTGTAGAGCAGTTGGTTAAAAACTCTTAAATCAATCCGGCTTTTAAAACCTGGAGACTGCCTTTGGCAACAACATTCTCAAGCATCCTGCTTGGCTGGTATTTTTAATTAACACAGCTAAATGCTTTGTAATATTAGTCCAGGCCAGCAGGACAAAATTAACAGAGAGACAAAGGCAGAAATGTTGACAGGGTTGAGAACCAACTTGGGTGAGCTTGGTCTTAATCTTATTGGAAGCTTAAACAAAGTTTCTCTAAACCTACCTAAACATTGCTCCTTTCAGACCTTGAGACTGAAGTTGCTAGTCTTTAGTAGTCCAGTTCACTAGGTGATCCAGCTCTGGGGATTTTGAAAGTGAAAGACTAGAATTAGTTTGTGCCAAAGACCTCTCAATCAAAAATAGCTATTCAGCATTTAGCACCTACTGGCTTAATAACTATAAATGATAGTATTTAAAACTGATGAAGTATCATTAACGTATGAACTTTTTTCTTTCACCAAGCAGCCCTGGAGGTAAATAATATTTAGGATAGGGAAACAAACTCAAAAGCTTGAAGCGAACTTTTTGGGGGATAAAGATGTAAGTAAAGAGTAGAGTCAAAATTTAATTCAGCTTTTCCTATATCAAATTACCTGTAATGACACTGTGACTGCATTAGATCTGTTTTAGTGAAGATTATAGCTAGTGAGCAAATTGCCAGTTGGGGAGTGCTTGCTAACTTCAAGAAAAGGGACAACTCAGCATAGCACACATGATCAATCCATCCCATAGAGAATATGCAAGAGACATGTTTTCTGCCATGGCCTAATTTAAGCTTGCACTATCAGGGACTTTGGGAATTATAGCTCTTTTTGTTCCTTCTTGGTGAGAATTAGCGTGGACTGTCTTGAGAAGGTATATTGGTGTTTTTAAAGCAACAAAATAGAGGGGGGGGAAAAAGGAACAAATAAAGAGTCAGACTTCCAGATTGAGAATAGGGGAGTTCCCTTATAGCTAGCATTTGAGTTACGAATGCAATTAAGACTCAGGCTAGTGAACCCGTTCCTTACCAGGATGTCTCCTCCTTAACAGTTAATATTTATAAAATGTTCTAGTATGAAGATAGAATTAGAAAGTAAAATCTTAGCTAGAGTTCAGTGACCTAGATCAGCCTTTTCATGAATTATTTTTCTTTCTGAACTATTCTCATTAGGAGAAAGAGACCGATCTCAAGATGACAAGCTGACAATTAAGATAAAGACAAAATAAGATGTTACCAGAATCCAGGTTGTGTCCTGGGGTTAGCACACTCATAGCCTAACTCTGCCCCTAAATTAAGTGTCTGCTCGTAGACATGTCCACTTATAAGTCTTCACTCCTATTTGTGGCTAGTTGAAGGAGGCAGCTGTGGGGTGAGCTGGTATCTAGGTACTGCAACTGAGATACTATCACTGATATTCAGTGTTTCAGTTTGCTCATCTATAAAATGAGGATATAATCACTGGTTTCAAAGACTTATTTGGAAGATTAGTTATGATAATAGTTTCAAAACTTTTGTAGCCTGTAAAGTAATATGCATTTAATAATGATTGATATTATTTGAGTAATTACTGGGTATCAAGTACTATTCTAGGATACTATATATACATACATCCACACATATAAGGTTTTGAATATTAATTCATTTAATCTTTACAAAACCAACGTGTGTTAGAGAATATTATTCATATTAAATATGAAGAAACTAAAGTGCAGGAAGTTTATATGCATATAAGCATTATTGTTCATTCAAAAGTATTTAAGTGCATACTTTGAGTTGAGTACTTCTCTCCTTTTATCTTTTTCTCTCTTAACTCCTCCACCCTCTTCCTGTATCCCCTCCCTTCTTCCTTTTCCCCCTTCTTAAGACCATAATGAAATAATGCTAAATTCAGTGGCAAAAGGACTGTGCCCAGTCCTGGGGTTACATGATCTTGAGCAAGTCACCATGTCTCCTTGTTTCTATTTTCTACAAGTCTCATAGGTTGGTTAAAATGAAGAGAAGAAGACAATGAAGAGAAGATACTCTCTAACTTAGCAAGCTTATATGTAAATAAGGAAGTGAAAGTGTTATTATTTCTACTACAACTACTAGAAAATTTCTAAAATACTCTCTCTCGTGACACTCTAAATGTTTATGAAACTTCATCTCACACAGCATAGAACTGAAATAGGATGATGACTCAGGGAACCATCCAGACTCCAAGAAAGCAGGCCAGCCGATAGGAGTGCAACCTCTGTTTAACCGGAAAATGAAAACAGCTATGCCATGTGGTGAACAGACTGTTGTATGAATGTTTTTAGTCTGTATCAAGTAAGTGCAGATCTGCCTGAGAGCCATATAAAGTAGGAGAGAAGACAAACCACCAAATATGAAGAGGTGTATCATCAGTCCATCCAGTGACCACCCAGGACTGATCTCCTTTAGAATGGACTGGTTGGACCTCCTTGCAGTCCAAGGGACTCTCAAGAGTCTTCAACACCACAGTTCAAAAGAATCAATTCTTTGGTGCTCAGCTTTCTTCATAGTTCAACTCTCATATCCATATATGACCACGGGAAAAACCATAGCCTTGACTAGATGGACCTTGGTTGGCAAAGTAATGTCTCTTCTTTTTAATATGCTATCTAGGTTGGTCATAACTTTCCTTCCAAGGAGTAAGCGTCTTTTGACTTCATGGCTGCAATCAGCATCCGCAGTGATTTTGGAGCCCAGAAAAATAAAGTCAGCCACTGTTTCCACTGTTTCCCCATCTACTTTGGCCACCTCATGTGAAGAGTTGAATCACTGGAAAAGACTCTGATGCCAGGAGGGATTGGGGGCAGGAGGAGAAGGGGACGACAGAGAAAGAGATGGCTGGATGGCATCACTGACTCGATGGACATGAGTTTGAGTGAACTCCGGGAGTTGGTGATATACAGGGAGGCCTGGAGTGCTATGATTCATGGGGTCGTAAAGAGTCGGACACGACTGAGCGACTGAACTGAACTGAATAACTGAATTAAGTTATGCACTCTTACCAGGAAAAGAAATTGAGACTATCTGCTCTGAAAGGGCAGGGAACAAGTCAGTTAAACTTGCCCTGTGAAGCACTCATCTGTTTTGTGGTTGTTGAATAAATGTTTATTGATAATGACCATGAAACAATAAGGAATTGGGAGAATGGTGATAAGTCTTGAATACATTGGTCAGAGAATTTTTAGTTGAAATTCTAGCCTACTTAATAGATTTGCAGATGACACCAGCCTTATGGCAGAAAGCAAAGAAGAAAAAAGAGCCTCTTGATGAAAGTGAAAGAGGAGAGTGAAAAAGTTGGCTTAAAGCTCAACATTAAGAAAGTTAAGATCATGGCATCCAGTCCCATCACTTCATGGCAACTAGATGGGGAAACAGTGGCTGACTTTATTTTGGGGGGCCCCAAAATCACTGTAGATGGTGACTGCAGCCAAGAAATTAAAAGATGCTTAGTCCTTGGAAGGAAAGTTATGACCAAACTAGACAGCATATTAAAAAGCAGAGACATTACTTTGCCAACAAAGGTCCATCTAGTCAAGGCTATTGTTTTTCCAGAGATCATATATGGATGTTAGAGTTGGACTATAAAGAAAACTGAGCACCAAATAATTGATGCTTTTGAACTGTGATGTTGGAGAAGACTCCTGAGAGTCCCTTGGACTGCAAGGAGATCCAACCAGTCCATCCAAAAGGAGATCAGTCCTGGATATTCATTGGTGTTGAAACTGAAACTCCAATACTTTGGCCATCTAATGTGAAGGGCTGAGTCATTTGAAAAGACCCTGATGCTGGGAAAGATTGAGGGCAGGAGGAGAAGGGGACGACAGAGGATGAGATGATTGGATGGCATCACTGACTCAATGGACATGGGTTTGGGTGGACTCTGGGAGTTGGTGATGGACAGGGAGGCCTGGCGTGCTGCGGTTCATGGGGTTGCAAACAGTCAGACATGACTGAGCAGCTGAACTGAACTGTACTAACAGATTTACGAAAAGACTTTGTGATTTCCTGGGAGATAGTGAAGGGCAGGGAAGCCGGCATGCTGCAGTCCATGGGGTCGCAAAGAGTTGGACGTGACTGAACAACTGGACAATAATAGTTGGTGGTTTCCTTTAACTTGGTCACAGAAAGTCTTGACCTTGTGACAGGTGCTGGGCTAGGCTCTGGTGATACAGTGAATGATTGTTGCTCTCAGGATGTTTGTATTTTGCATATTAGTTGCCCTGATTATAATGATACATAAAGCAGAAGAAAACCCCCAACATTGATAGAGTTTGGAAATTCATTTGTTAATAGAAATTTTTTAGAACAGAATAAGAAAAAGCCCAAAGACCCCAATGAGTCCAGCAAATGCTCTAGGCTGGTGATTCAGTGAAAGGATACACAGAGAAGGGTTCTTAGGTAATGATATTTCTCCACCTTCTGAGTATCTGAGTCTTATCAGTTGGAAGGATGTGGGAAGCAGCATTATTTCTATTGAATCATGAAGATTCTCCACATGTTTTTGTGTATATGAGTGGGGAGGGGGATTAAGACCTTGTTTCCAAGTTAATATTCATTAAATGCTTTTATACAGAAAGTTAATTAGTAAATCAGAAAGGGTTCAATACACAAATAATTTTGAAAAATGGTGTGCCCATGTGTTACAGAGCTCCTTGGAGACTACTATGTCAATGTACCCTGTGAATCTTTAAGAAAGTTTAAATTCTATTAGAATGCATAGGACCAGGGCTAGCCTGGAGTTGTTGATCAGTGTTAGCACTGAAAGCTGTGACCAGTGTCCCGATTCCCACCAGGAGATATAAAGACTGAAAGAATTCTGCCAGGACTTTAGTGAGTTATTTGTATATGTCCTTACCATCTGGAGCAGTGTAATACAATTGTCACTGAGGCCTTAAGCCCTCCAGATTCCCAGACGAGTGCTTCATATCATAATTTTTCTTCTTCTAGCATGAATCAGACTTTGACATCCTACACATAACATTGCATTTAGTTGCCATGATGTATTTGGTAAACATCAGCAAGAGACTATTATGGTTTCAATGTGCATATGTACACACGTGTGTGTGTGTGTATTCTCTTTTCAGAAGACAGATCACCAGCAGAGCCCCCTGCTATTGTGTGAGTGGTAAATGCCACAGTCATTTATTGAATCCCAAATTGTTACTGGCATTAATAACTCTGGAGCTATGGCTGTATTTATTGTGTCAGCCAGACATATTCCCACTATTAACTTTTGAATAAGAGCAGCAGTTTGTCTAATGAAAAATAATGACTTTAAAGACTTTAAAACAAAGAACTCCAGCTAATTTGATTCCACAGAGAAGCCAATAACAGAAAAGCAGGGCATCCTCTCCAAGTTCCCACATTTCCTGCAGCACTAGTTTTGAATGACTTTATTAGCACTATCTCAATAGCAGTGTGGGAGACATAAAAATTAATATGAATATATTTTTTTCCTTCACTCCTCAGTTCTCTGAGGATCTGAACAATGTGTTTGAAATGATTGCTTGTAGCATTCTATTGGATAAATTAACCTCTTAGTGTGTGATGCATCAACTAACAAATGGATCCCAACTTATGCAAATCTAATGTTAAAGACATTGTTTGAGTGTGTAATAGGAGGGATAGTTCCATTCCTCTGAGTAAATTATGAGAAATAGAAAACAATTGCATTCTCAGCCCAATAGGAGGTTTGTTTTTTTTTTTGGCATATTGCCATACAAATTCTAAATGTGCAGGCGCAAAATGGCATCTCAGCTTAAACGGCAAACCAGTTTGATTGTATGGATTATAAAGTCATTTATTTATGTATCCATTTGTATACAGTCTTCATCGCTACAACATCTGGGAGGCTGACATTAGTTAAAAAATGCAATTAAATTTGAATACCTCATACTGGAACCTTATTATTAACTTGTTATTTCCCTTTCCTTAATTTCGCCCCATTACTCCTAATTAGAGTTTTCTATCATAAACCGTTCTTCAGTTATTTCCACACCCCCGCCCCCGGGGAATTTACAACCAAAGATGAAACTTTCCTTTTTTCCTTCCACCCTTATTTTAGCCTCCTGAACAGTAGCAATGAGGCACATGCAACCATACTTTCTATTCTATATATGTAGAAGATGTCTGTGAGAGGTTCTCATTAAAGAACAGAAGTCCTGTTCAGAAGAATGTAATGTAAGTAAATGAAGATTCAAAAGCAAATGAGGCTAGCAGTTAACTTGGCTTTTAATTTTCGCTGGAGGAGTCCAGGTAAAGTTGCTTATTTTCTCTAAGACCCTGTTTCTTTATTTGTAAAATATGCATAAAACTTTGTTCTATGTATTTCACAAAGATTTTGGGTTTTTTGTTAATTTCACACACAAAAAATAATTTGTTAATTTCACAAAGATTTTGTGTTTTGAGTTAATAAACCTGAAAAAAATGCTTTAAACCATAGTGCATACTGACTCCTTCAGTCATGTCTGACTCTTTGCAGCCTTATGGATTATAGCCCTCCAGGCTCCTCTTTCCATGGGGATTCTTCAGGCAAGAATCCTGGAGTGGGCTGACATGCCTTCCTTCAGGGGATCTCCAGGGATAGAACTTGGGTCTCATATCTCCTGCACTGGCAGGCAGATTCTTTACCACTAGCACCATCTGTGAAGTCCTAGAGTCTTATTCAAATGTTAGAATTAAGTGTTGTGTAGGTAGTGTTTACAAACTCATTCTCTGTGCTGGGCACCATGCTAATGAATGTATGTATGTTCTTTTATTCTCTCCCCCTCACAACTCTTTAATCCCCATTTACAAGTGAGCTAAGTGAGGCATAAAGAGGAAAAATAGTCTACCGAAAGTAGAAATGCACAAACATACAAGCAAGAAGCAGGGTTGAAATTTAAATATAGGTCTTTCAGTTCAGTTCAGTTCAGTTCAGTCGCTCAGTCGTGTCTGACTCTCTGCGACCCCATGAATCACAGCACGCCAGGCCTCCCTGTCCATCACCAACTCCCAGAGTTCACTCAAACTCATGTCCATTGAGTCGGTGATGCCATCCAGCCATCTCATTCTCGGTCGTCCCCTTCTAAGACAGAGATGTCAGGAACCAGCTATTCCAGATCTTTGCCCAAGGGTCGCTGGACTAAAGAAACATATCCCTTAAGCCGAGAACCCTTTGCTAAGATGCCTCTCATTGATGAAACTGCCTGCAATGAGGTCAAAGTCAATTTCCAAGCAGTGGATCTTACTGTCTCACTTAAAATCCTCCAGTGCTCCCCGATTCTCTCTGTAAAAGTTGCATTCCTTTTCTCGGCCATCTGGCCTTCCTTGGCTTGCATGCTGTTGCACCGCTAACCTCATCTCCTATTCTCCCCTCACCTCCTTATCCCCTCATCCTCTTCAGCCCTGCCTGCCAGCTTCTTTGCTGCTTGCTCTCTTTGTCTGGTTCTCCATTATTTGTTCTACCCTGAATTCTATCCCCTGGGTTGGACTCTCTTCCTCCCTTGTTCAACGCAGATGGTTGATTTTTTTGTTAAATGCAAATCTGACCATGTCATTTTTCTGCTCAAAATACTCTAGTGGCTTATTTTCATCCAGGTAAGAGGTTCTGAAACCTAACTGACAACAGGAGAGTCCCTTGGACTGCAAGGAGATCCAACCAGTCCATTCTAAAGGAGATCAATCCTGGGTGTTCATTGGAAGGACTGATGCTAAAGCTGAAACTCCAACACTTTGGCCACCTCATGTGACGAGTTGACTCACTGGAAAAGACTCTGATGCTGGGAGGGATTGGGGGCGGGAGGAGAAGGGGATGACAGAGGATGAGATGGCTGGATGGCATCACCGACTCGATAGACATGAGTTTGAGTGGAGTCCGGGAGTTGGTGATGGACAGGGAGGCCTGGTGTGCTGTGGTTCATGGGGTCGCAAAGAGTCGGACACGACTGAGTGACTGAACTGAACTGAACTGAACTGATACATCCTATAGCTGTAGATCTGTCTCAGCACCCACTCCATCCCCCAGTCAAAATTCCAGTAGACAACAGATTTAATTTGTGCATTAGATAATAAGCTTCTTATGTCTCAGCCAAACCTAGCATTGTGCGAGAGACACAACTCCTTTTTTGTATGTAATTTGCAGTGTAAGAAAAAACAATTACTGCATGAGATGAATCAAATATCATTCTTACTTTAGTAATGAGAGAAGTGAGATTCACAGAATCTGGCTTGCCCCATACCACACAGAAATGTTATAAGAACTCAGCGTTATAACTCTAATAATGTACCATATGTAGCAAAGGATACACCATTTAACATCTTATGATATACCATACAATATATTAAGATACACATTTTATGGTATACCATATAACATCTCAATAGAATAGTCATCATAAATGCAATATGTAGGACATCAAGTGTCTATTAATAAATGTAGTAAACTATCACATAATAAATTGTAATTGTATTTTATTAACCATTAATTAATGCATTTATTTTACATGAATTAAAAAGATAACACCAAATTGATCTATTATAAATAAAAATAAGGAGGCAGTGGCATAAGTCTTTCAAATTCCAACTCTTGCCTCTTTTTCATTTGGTCCTGAAGATGATTAGAATGTCCTAGTTTCTATTTTAGTAAGTAGGTTTTCAGCAAGGTTCCCCTGAGGCCTAGCAAGTTCAGACAGATAGAAAAGAAGATGCATCTAGGAAAATGTTAGGCACCAAGGAATTAATCTAAATTCCCTTTTTCACAGCCATTCTTCAGTTTATTCAACAACTTTTGGATACCTAATCTATTCATGAAAGAAAGTGAAAGTCACACTCAGTCGTGTCCGACTCTTTGTAACCACACGGACTATACAGTCCATGGAATTCTCCAGGCCAGAATACTGGAGTGGGTAGCCTTTCTCTTCTCCAGGGGATCTTCCCAACTCAGGGATTGAACCCAGGTCTCCCACATTGCAGGCAGATTCTTTACCAGCTCAGCCACAAGGGAAGCCCTATTCATAAAATGTTATGATTCCAGTCTGTTTATTCTTACTGATTTCCAGAAACAAATGAGATCAGGTATAATTCATTAGGGTGTATGATAAAAGTTCCATTTGATAGGACTTCCTTAATTCAAATCTGAAGATTCTGAGCTTTGCTTTCAGAAGAATATAACTATTGCTATCACACACACACACAAAAGGCAACATGGAGGGGGGTGGTTCCAGGAACATAAGGAATTAATTTTTTAAATTGGCAACTCTTTATAAATGGACGAAAGTAAGTCTCCTCTGCCTACTGATGCTTTCCTATTAAGGCATCATTTAGAAACTCTAGATTTCATCATGAAAGGAATCCTTGGTGGGCAGGGTAATTAATCAGCACCGTTAATATTAAGAATAAGTTTGGATTCTTTTATTCCCATAAGAACAATCTTCTTTAAAAATATGAGGAAACATTAATAAAGATATGTGTCATCTCATGTAACTGGAATACCAGAGGGTGGACTCTGAAATGGTGTTATGAGTGAATCAGTAGAATCACTAAAGATCCTAGTTCTTTCTATGTTTTTATTCTTCTGTCTTTGGGAGGTTTTTTCTCTGATGGCTATATCGTTTGTACAATTACATTGAGAGAAGACAACATCCAGGTTAAGAAACAGGACGGCCTCTTTCTGTGACTCCCTCTTGGGAGTGAGGAGATATTCCTTGTTGACACTCCCACCTCAGAGATGTTCCTTCATGCTTATTTGGTCACAAATGTGTCCCATGAATATCCTCTCTATAGGTCAATTATTAGCAAGGGTTAATGGTGGGTTGAGAGTGAATTACAGTGTCCGTCAAGTGCTGTATTTCAGTTTTTCCCTGAACCAGAATAACACTACTCTATACTGATAGCAAGATGGAGCAGATTAAAGAAGGACCAGTCTTAGCCGAGAACTATGCAAGGAGATCCAACCAGTCCATTCTAAAGGAGATCAATCCTGGGTGTTCATTGGAAGGACTGATGCTAAAGCTGAAACTCCAATACTTTGGCCACCTCATGCGACAAGTTGACTCACTGGAAAAGACTCTGATGCTGGGAAGGATTGGGGGCAGGAGGAGAAGGGGACGACAGAGAAAGAGATGGCTGGATGGCATCACCGACTCGATGGACATGAGTTTGAGTGAACTCTGGGAGTTGGTGATAAACAGGGAGGCCTGGTGTGCTGTGATTCATGGGGTCGCAAAGAGTTGGACATGACTGAGTGACTGAACTGAACTGAAAGGTAGATAAAATAGGGTATCAGGTTATGGGCATAAAAAACGATGGTTAGACTCACAATAATGTAATGTCTTCAAAAGGTTGGTAGAGTCCACACTGTGAAACTGACAAATTCACCTGGTCCATGGACTCTGGCTTCCTGAAGAATGTCCCTTCATTTGCAGCCTCATGTAAAGTCATTTTGATATCCTAGAGTATGTGAAGCTTTTAATCTCTTTTTTTCCAGTGAGGGATTGACCTCTGTCAAATCACTAGATCTCTGGAGAATGAGAAGCAGTATGAAAAGTTCCTTTTCTTTAATTTTATCAACTGTGTGTGTGAGCCTGACTCATTTAGAGGAAACAGAATATCCTTAGTTCAGCTGTAGAACAAGAGGAAATGACTTTAATCAAGCTAATATGAACATAAGCTCCTTTTGATTCCAACAGGCAGAGAAATTTAATAGTCTCCCAAACTTCAGTTCAGTTCAGTCGCTCAGTCGTGTCCGACTCTCTGCGACCCCATGAATCACAGCACGCCAGGCCTCCCTGTCCATCACCAACTCCCGGAGTTCACTCAAACGCATGTCCCTACCCACAAACACACAGTGATTTTTGTAACTGAAGCCACACATATTCTACTCAAGCATGGACTGAATTGGAAACTGAGGCTAAGAATGATAGTTATTGTTGTGTACAGATGTGATGGAGGAAAATACCATCAGGAAAAATAATGTACCAGTTAGGAGGGTTGACACTTCATATAACAAACCAACTATATGATGCATAATGTTGGCCACATAAATAAAGAAAATATTTTCATGATCCATCTGGATGCCCACAGCACATCACTGAATCATATGAAAGTAATTCATCTAATGACAAGTACTTTTAACTCCTTAACAACTTACTTAATCATTGCCTGGAATTATCATCTCTATTCTGAATTCAACCTTAGGCTCTTAAAGTTGTATTACTTTAGAGCGAACGTATTCTTTTATCTCAATTTAAATGGATCAAATTTATATGTAGTAGTCCTTATTTTTGAGAATGTTTTTATCCTAAATAAAACTTAAGAGAAATGTAAGAGAATTTAAGGTGAGACTATCTAGCAAATTAGCTCATCTCTTCTAGAAATATAGAATATGTTGATTGATACAAATGGGATAGAAATGCACAAAATACTACAAAGTGGGATGTAATAATTTTGTTGTTATTAATAATATTTGACTCTCAAGTCTGTCATCAGCACTGGGAAATAAATTCTTCCCTGTTTTTAATCTTCAGAATCTTCTTTCACACCCCTTAATTATTAATCACATATTTTTCAATTTATCAAAAGTACCCAGTACAGTGGAAAAAAGGTAATAAGACAGAAATCTACTCTTGAATTGTTCAGTTTTGTCAAGATGAATAAAATTTTTATACCATTTCAGAGTTACACAGGAATAAGGGGGAATTAATAACAGTGAAAACTGTGTACACAACAGTGAGGAAAAGCTTGTTTCTGCCTTTGTTTCTGGTATTCCAATGGATAGCCTTAAGAAAATCAAGTTTTCCTTCTTATAACAAAACCCGATTTCAGACTCTGGGTCTTTGGTGGAGTTAGTTATACAGTTTTATTAATATAAAAAGAATAAAGCTGACTTTGAAATTCCTTTGAAGAGCTTCTTTTTCAAAGAGGTAATATGAACAAAATGGGACTTTTACAGGGTATAAGGACTGAGGACTCAATATGAATATCAAAGAGGAATATGGTGGAAGATTATAGTGTGTCCTGTTTCAGAAAACTAAATCTTAGTGTAAACTTCTGAGATATGGTTGATAGTGGAGGGAGGAGATAAGAAACAGCTTGATCAATCTAGTGAGTTTTTACTGCTATACTGTAACATTAATTTGCAGAAGGCTACGCTTTGATTCTAAGAGGCTACTTTGATTTCCACATAGATGTCACAGTCGTTTCAAACTGAGCATGCCCCAAATTTAACTTTCAACTTACTCTACCTTCAAAGTGGCTTCTCCCCTAAATTTCACTTGAATAAATGGCACAGTTGGTACAGCCAGAACCCCAGAGTTGCTTTGCTTTATCTGCTTTCCTCATACCTGACTTCCAATTCATTAAAAAGTCTTGTAGTTTTTAATCTTTAAAATATGTTTTGGATCTGATTGCTACTCACCACTTCCATGGCTAACACATGAAATCAAATCTACCGTCTTCTCTCATTTGGATTATTATGATCCCCAAATCTCATCCCTATTCCTACTCTTATTTCCTAGAGTAAATTCCCCAAATAACATTTAAGATAATTTTTTAATTGAAGTATAGTTGTTGTGTAATATTATGTTAGTTTCAGGTATGCAACATAGTGATTAAACATTTAAACACATCATGAAATGATCACCATGATAAGTCTCGTAACCATCTGCCCTCATAAAAAGTTATAGTATTATTGAACATATTCCTATGCTGTAATTACACCCTTGTGGTTGGTTTATTTTGTAACTGGGAATTTGTGCCTCTTTATTCCCTTCACCCATCTGGCTCATCCCTCACTCCTCTCTTCACTCAGGGAACAACAAATTTGCTTTCTGTATCTATGAGTCTGTTTTCATTTTGTTTTTCTTATGTAATTGATTTAGATTCCATACGTGTTTTCCTCTGTGTGACTTATTTCACTAAGCATAGTTCCCTTTAGATCCACACTGTTACAAATGGATGTTGATATTGATCAGAACCACAATATAATGGGATGCTTTGAAAACTATTCAAAGTTCTTAGAGGGTCCTGTACCACCTGTCTTTTTCTCATCTCTATAAAGCTGTTCACAGCTATCTTCCTTCACTTGTTCTATCTTCCCTCATTTCAGCAACACCAGTTTTCTTGATATACCCTAAATCCAGAAGCTCCTTCCTAGCCCAGAGTCTTCTCTTTGTCTGGAAAATTCTCTGCTTCTTTTTATTTATTCAAATCTCTATTTTCGTTTGATAAGAAACTATATGTTAAGTAGTCATTTAATACAGCAAATAATCAATAATGTCAAAAACTTGTACTTCTGGCTAAAATAGTGTAATAGGACCTATATTTACCCTTGTTCTTGAAAAAAACCTAAAAAATGGACAGAATATATGAAAATTAGCTCTTGAGTTACTGGACATCAGGTAGCAGAGGGCAGTAATCACTGGGATATAGTAAAAATTGAGGAAAACCCTATGATTCCCATAGATCAATGTCTGGAGGTAATTTACAGGTTGCAGGGCAGAGAGGGTGAACTTAGGCAGAGTCCACTGTATACAGTGAGCTAAGATTAAGCTAGGAATCTTTCAAAGCCAAAGTGGCAAAAGTTCATAGGACATAGTGTCAGAGAAGGGAGAATTCCAGAAATCTCTATAGAGTCCTGCTCAAGTAATCAGTTAAGCACTGATCAAGATGTGTTTAAAGAAACTACTCACGGTCAGAGAACAAGATTAGAAGGAACAAAATGCCCAGATCTTATAATAAGTTGGGTATAGTGTATGTTTACAACAAATAGAGTTGAAAACTTCATAGAACATTGGACTAGTAAAAAGAGTCTTGCTGAGTATTTGGAAACATTAGCCATGAACTAAAGGGTGGTCTGATCCCTCTTCAGTTCGGTTCAGTTCAATCACTCAGTCATGTCCGACTCTTTGTGACCCCATGAATAGCAGCTGAGCCCTCTCAACAGATGCTAAAAGAAAAATTCAGAAACATCAAAAAAATTCCAAGTAACTTAATCACATATCAAAAGAAAGCTTAAGAAGACTTTGAAATATCAAAATACTCAGCATCCAAATATAACATTCACAGTACTTTGCATCCAATAAGAGAAAATTCCTAAGCACACCAAGAAGAAGGAAATTATGGTTCATAAGAAGTATAAGTAGAAATGGATATAGAAATGATACAGCTAATAGAATTAGTAGTCAATAATATTAAAAGTTAGATAAAGTGAAAAAGTAAGTGTTAGTTGCTCAGTCATGTCCAACTCTTTGAAACCCCATGAACTGTAGCCCACCAAGCTCTTCTGTCCATGGAATTCTCTAAGCAAAAATACTGGAGTGATAGCCATTCCCTTCTCCAGTGGATCTTCCTGACCCAGGGACTGAACCTGCATTGCAGGCAAATTTTTTGCCATCTGAGCCACCAGCAAACTACATTACATATGTCCTAAAGCTAGAGAAATGGTTGAACATGACATGTTCACAAACAGAGTAGAGATAACAATAAAACAAATGAAATTTCTAGAGATGAAAAGTACAATATCTGAGATGAAAAATTATACTGAATTGGATCAGTGGTAGGTTAGATATTGCAGAGGTAAAAGAAATCAGTATATTTGAATACTTAGCAAAGAATATTTCCAAAATAAAACTCACAGAGGATGAAGAATGAGATTAAAAAATATATATCTGTAAGTTGTGGAACAACTTAAAGCAGTTCAATAAACCTTTAACTGGAGTCTCTGAAGGAGAAGTTTGAAGGGGGTTGGGGATATTTAAAAATATATATATGAAGGCATACTGGTAGAAAAATACCAATTTTGAAAAAAGGTATAAAATTATAGTTCCAAGAGACTAAATAAACTCTAAACAATAAAAATGAAACTAGCTATACTAAAATGTATCATAATCATATTTCTTAGAACTATGCTTAGTTGTGTCTGCCTCTTTGTGACCCTTTGGACTATAACCTGTCAAGCTCCAATGTCCTTGGATTTTTTTGAGGCAAGGATATTGGAGGGGGTTGCCATTTCCTAGTTCCAGGGATCTTACTGGCCCAGGGATTGAACTGCATCTTCTGTGTCTCCTGAATTGCAGGCGGATTCTTTAAATGCTAGAACTAAAGGTGAAGATAAAATCCTGAAAGCAGCCATGGAACAAAAAAGAAACATTATGTATAAAGGAAAAAAGGTAAGGAACATGGAAGAATTTTTAACTGGAAACAATGCAAGTGAGGAGCCAGCTGACTAGCTTATTTAAATCAGGAACTAGACAAGGAAATCTGCTTTCAACACTTCTATTTAGCATACAGTGGGGATTCCAGTGTAGTCAAGAAAGAAAGAAAAATAAAAGGCATTTGAATATGAAGGAAGAAGTAAAACTGTCTTTATTTGTACGTGACATGATTTCTACAGAGAAAATGTGACTTAACCTGCAAAAGAGTTGTGGTGGTGCTGGTGTTGCCAAGTACTGTCCGACCCTTTTATGGTCCCGTAGACTACAGCCCACCAGGTTCCTCTGTCCATGAGATTTCCCAGGAAAGAATACTGGAGTGGGTTGCCATTTCCTTCTCCAGGGGATCTTCCTGACCCAGGGATGGAATGTGTATCTCTTGCATTGGCAGTGGGTTCTTTAACACTGAGACACCAGGATAGCCTGTAAAAGAGCTACTAGGAAAATAAATGACTTTTAGCAAGGTTGAAGGACACAAGATGGCTATGTAAATATAAAAAAAATTATATTAGAGGCTTCCCTGGTGGCTCAGACTGTAAAGAATCCACCTGAAATGAAGGAGACCTGGGTTCGATCCCTGAGTCAGGAAGATCCCATGGAGAAGGGAATGGAAACCCACTCCAGTATTCCTTCCTGGGAAATCCCATGGACAGTGGAGCCTGGTGGGCTACAGTCCATGGGGAGTCATGAAGAGTCATGAAGAGTTGGACATGACTGAGTGACTGACACATACTAGAAAAGAATATTTAGAAGGTGAAATTTTAAAATGTCATACAGTATATATCTATATATTTATAACAATTTGGTGCTAATAATTTTTTTGTGCTAATAATTTATAAAACACCAAGAATTGGAAATACTTAGGATAAATCTATCAAAGGATGTATAGGATCTATACACTGAAAAGTGAAAGAACTTGGAGAAAGAAATTAAATTACTTAAATAATACTGGCATACCTTAGAGTTAGTTCAGTTCCAGACCAGCAAAATAAACTAGCTACATGAATTCTTTGGTTTGTGACCCCATGGACTATACAGTCAATGGAATTCTCCAGGCCAGAATTCTAGAGTGGGTAGTCTTTCCTTTCTCCAGGGGATCTTCCCAAACAAGGGAATGAACCCAGGTCTCCCACATTGCAGGCAGATTCTTTACCAGCTGAGCCACAAGGGAAGCCCAAGAATACTGGAGTGGGTAGTCTATCCCTTTCCCAGTGGATCTTCCTGACTCAGGAATCCAACCAGGATCTCCTGCATTGCAGGCAGATTCTTTACCAATTGAGCTATCAGGGAAGTTCAATAATATTTTTGTGCTAATAATTTATAATAACACCAAGAATTGGAAATACTTAGAAAAATTCTATTAAAGGATATATAGGACCTATATACTGAAAAATGAAAAAAGCTTCAAGAAAGAAATTAAATTACTTAAAGAATATTGGCATACCTCAGAGATAATTCAGTTCCAGACCACAAAAATAAATTAGCCACATGAACTTTTTGGTTTTCCAATGCATATAAAAGTTACGTGTGCACTCTATTATAGTCTATTAAGTATACAATAGCATTGTTTTTTTTTTAAATTATATACCTTAATTTTTTAAAAAATTAATTAAAAAATGCTAACCATCATCTGACAATGCAGGGTTGCCACAAATCTTGAATTTGTAAAAATATGATACTTACAAAGCATAAAAAAGTGAAGTACAATAAAACAAGTTATGCCTGTAGATAAACATTGTTCATTGGCAGGAAGACTACATTTTAATATGCCAAATTCCCTTGATTTATCTATTGATTCAAAGCAATCCAAGCAAAAATATGAGCAAGTTCTTTTGTAGAAATTGAAAAGATGATTCTAAAGTTCAAATGGAAATGCAAAAGATATAGAATATACAAAACAACTTTGAAAGAGAAGAACAAACTTAAAGAAATTACTCTACCAGATGCTAAAACTTTCAGTAAAGTTGCAGTAATCAAGGTAGTATGTCACTGGCATTAAGATACTTTGATCAATGCAACAGAATAGAATCCAGAAAACAGACTTGTACATGTATGGTCAACTGGGATTTGGCAAAGTTGCAGATTTCATTCTGTGGGAAAAGATAATGTTTCAACAGTACTGAAAAATTTGAATGCCCATATGCAAAATTATGATATTCCATTTGTTACATCACATGTAAATTTTCAAAGGACTAATCACGATCCTAAAACTATTATTTCTAGAAGAAAACAAGGGAGAAAATTTTTGTGATAGTAGGTTAGGCATTTATTCTTAGATATAACAGTAAAAGCATGACATTATAAAATGTTTAAAATAACAAATTCATAAATTTGACTATAAAATAATAACTTCTGCTCTTCTAAAAACAGTCTTAAGAAAATGAAAATATAAGCCACAATGGGAAAATATTTGCAAGTCATATATCTGAATACGTATTTAGAACATACAAAAAAATTCTCAAAGCTCAATAATATAAAAACCCATTTAAATGTATAAAATTCTTAACAGATACTTAATCAAAGAAGTTATATGGATAAGCACATACCAAGATAGCAAACATCATTAATTATTAAGCAAATATAAGTTAAAACCACAATGAGATTATTGCCATACATTTGTTAGAGTGGGTGAAATTAAAAACTGGCCTTAATAAGCATGGGCTAGAGTATAGAGCATGCAGAGTTATGTTGAGGTACTAAATTGCATCGTTAATTTCACATTCTAATATTTCATTGCTGAAATATGGAAATACTATTGATTTTTTGTTGATCTTATATCAACATCTTATACAGGTTTGCTATATTTACTAAATACTTCTAGAAAAATCTTTTAAATTCCATAAGATTATCTATATTTATCTGCAATTTTTAAACAGATTTTTGAGACTTTATCTAGATATCTGTAAAGAGCCATATGCTTGACTAGTGATATCTGATACAAACATAGAAGTAACAGTAGTAGCAAACATATACCTGGTTTTAGTACCAATTTACCCAAATCCCCCCTTTATATAGATACGTAAATTAAGCCACAGAGAAGTGAAGTGAATTGCCCAAGTGCGGTAGGATTAAAACAAAGCCTGTGTGTTCTTATTCCACGCAAAGGCAATTTTTACTATGTTTCCCACTATCGTCTCATCAAAGCTCAGCTGAAATCCCATTTCCTCAGAAATAATTTAATCCTGCTGCTGCTGCTAAGTCACTTCAGTCGTGTCCGACACTGTGCGACCCCATAAACAGCCCACCAGGCTCTCCCATCCCTGGGATTCTCCAGGCAAGGACACTGGAGTGGGTTGCCATTTCCTTCTCCAATGCATGAAAGTGAAAAGTGAAAGTTAAGTCGCTCAGTCGTGTCCGACTCTTCACGACCCCATGGACTGCAGCCTACCAGGCTCCTCCATCCATGGGATTTTCCAGGCAAGAGTACTGGAGTGGGGTGCCATTGCCTTCTTCGAATTCAAGCCTAGTCTTCCCAACTAGTATTCCTTTCTCTTTTCCTTATGGATAAATGGCCCTGGATCATATCTGTAATCATGACTCTGTCTTGTTATCTTTCTCTCTAATTGCTACAAGGCAATCCTCTTAGATGAAAAGATATTTTACAAACTACATTGTCATTTATTTCTAAACTTAAAGTGATATTCCTCATAGAGATATCTAAATGGCTTTTTAAAATGTAGATTAAAGGTTTTACTCACAGTATCTTTTAATATGTTCATTTCCATGTCCTATCTCCATGTTTTCTATAATTTCTACTCCTTTGCACTAATTGAAATGCTTTATTATGGAAGGAGGTCACTGAATATAAAAGTATTCTTAGATATTTAGGCTTCAAATTCTTTATAAACCAAAGGATTTGGTCTCTAATGTTAGAAAACTCATAATGAGGGAGGTTTATAAGATATATTTTTAGGCAGATGACTTCCCCAAAACACTAAATGCAAGATTGATCAGACAGCTATCTGTTTCACCTACTTACAAATTTTTCTGCCTTAGATACTCTTTGCAAATGTGTACTATGGGCTAGAATTCTCATGACTTAATGGAGATTATGAAATACAAATAATGTTATTATTAGTAGTATAAAACAATAATAAAATATTTATTTAAAGTTGAATTTAAAGTAAGGAAATCTTGCACATTATATGTAAGACTATTAAAACTACTTATATCGTAGGCCTGCATGATAAATTCTATTGAAGTTTTATGGGAGTACTTTTCAATATAAACCAAAATGTATACAATCAGATATTTGAAATCAGCTTTGACTTAGCATTTAAAATATATAGGAGTGCACAAAAGAGATGCTGGCTTATCATGTGAATAAAAAGAATTTCCAAAACTAACTAAAAAGCATATTTTGTTTTGCAAGACCATGTATACATGAGAAAATAGAATATCCATACAGACAAATGACAGAATTATACTCCCAGTTTATTCCTGAATAAAAGTGAATAGTAGTCTAGTTTCTGTTGCAGGATCTCTGTGCATTTATTCTTAGCAAAACCAGGAGCTCACTCTTGTCATTGCGTATACAATATCCTCAGAGGAAACTTAGCTGAAGTGTGCCAGTGAAAGGACTTGTAAGGCATATAGATCATCACTTTATCACCCTCTCCACTAAACTCCCTTTCTGTAGTTCTCCCACATAAAACACATGAAAATCAATTTCTCTGTAGCTTTCCTCAGTAGAAAGAAAATGGACTTTGTTAATAAAGAATCTGGGGTCAATTCTTGGGGCCCAAATACTTAAAATCTATGACCCAGGTAAATTACTTAACCTCTCGCCTCTCCTTATTTGCAGAGTATGGATGATAATATATGTTTTGCATATATTGTGAGATTAAGAATAGCACATATAGAAATCTTTAAAACTGATGATTATAAATAATAATAGGAGCATATGTTTTTGTGTACATGGGAACTAACTGAATGTCTTAAAATATTACCTGAAGAATTAATATCTCATTTTGATTGCTATTTTGCTCTCTTTCTCTGGCCCTCAAATGCTACAGTATTTGCTTTTATCGGCCTCTGAATGAATGTGCGATATATGGTGTTGACCTATTGCAATGTTTGTGAGTTTTCAGTTATAGAGTAAATTTACTTCTTTATAATTCAGGTGCCAATGTACAAGGTCAATGACCATATTACAAACTCCCTACATGAAAGCTATTGAACTGCAATATCCCTCAGTAAGTATATAGGAAATGATTTGACCTTTCCTTGAATAGTAGTTACTGAATCAAATTATTTTTCAGCTTGAAAATAATTGCAGATCTCAGATGCCTCTTTAAACCACTGCCTTCTGAATTCACACGAGTTCTTCCTGCTCCCTCTGCTGCTCTTGGTAATTCTAAGGAGCAGCCCACAGAATGTGCAAAAGCAGCATGTGGTAATAAAAGCATGAAAGACAGTTTGGGGTTCAGATGATCTGAATTTAAACTGTGCTTCCTTTTCTGTCTTACTAATTGGTCAGTTCAGTTCTGTCGCTCAGTCGTGTCCGACTCTTTGCGACCCCATGAATCATAGCACGCCAGGCCTCCCTGTCCATCACCAACTCCCGGAGTAAACTCAAACTCATGTCCATCGAGTCGGTGATGCCATCCAGCCATCTCATTCTCTGTTGTCCCCGTCTCCTCCCGCCCCCAATCTTTCCCAGCATCAGAGTCTTTTCCAGTGAGTCAACTCGTCGCATGAGGTGGCCAAAGTATTGGAGTTTTAGCTTCAGCATCAGTCCTTCCAATGAACACCCAGGATTGATCTCCTTCAGAATGGACTGGTTGGATCTCCTTGCAGTCCAAGGGACTCTCAAGAGTCTTCTCTAGCACCGCAGTTCAAATGCATCAATTCTTCAGCAATCAGCTTTCTTCACAGTCCAACTCTCACATCCATACATGACCACGGGAAAAACCATAGCCTTGACTAGACGGACCTTGGTTGGCAAAGTAATGTCTCTGCTTTTTAATATACTATCTAGGTTGGTCATAACTTTCCTTCCAAGGAGTAAGCGTCTTTTAATTTCCTGGCTGCAATCAGCATCTGCAGTGATTTTGGAGCCCCCCAAAGTCTGACACTGTTTCCACTGTTTCCCCATCTATTTCCCATGAAATGATGGGACCAGATGCCATGATCTTTGTTTTCTGAGTGTTGAGCTTCGGATAGTGTCTGTCAAATAACTTCCCTATATCTTAGTACTAATGTACATTTTAAATGAAATAATATATCTTTAAAAAAAAAGAAAAAAACTGTTGTTCAGTTTTAGTTCCAAAATATGAAGAGCTTGGAATTCATCACCCAAGCCTTTGCAACAAGAAAAAGTTAGGCAAACTGAAAGTCAGTTTATTTTTTGGAATCTGTCAGAGAACTGAGATTGTTAGGTAAACCTCTAGCCCCAAATCTGGAGAGATAACCAAAGAAACACAGCGGAGATCTACTTACCTGAAACAGAATCCACTGGGGCCATAAACTGGTAAAAACACTGAAATTGTACTTTGATCAGTTGGTATAGGTTGAACGTGGACTTAATTTGAGAGTAAGAATCTCCTGGTGGTTATGGCTTTGGAAGCCTCTCCAATTTCATGGGTTCTATCTCTATGACTAACATTAGGCTTCTGTCAGGGAGATCTAAGAAAGCAAGAAAGATTCTGAATTGGGGATCCCCAAGTGTCAAGGGCAAAAGAAGATATAAAATATGGCTTGTAAAACATTGTGAAACATATCCAGAGTCTTTTCCATAGCAAAGGCCTACTCTCGAGCAGAAAGGACTATGTTGAAACCTTATCTCAGTGAGGGAAAGAAATTCCTCTTAAATCAACTCCCCTCCAGCCTTCTTATTTCAGCCAAGGGAAGGAATAATATTGATATATTTTCAATAATGGTCAAGGCTTCCCCAAAATAGATTAGTAATACAGCATCCAGGGAAAAGAGTAGGGAAAAGATGGGAATAAAAGCTAAGTCACTGGAGAAACATTTGTGAAGCTTATGTTGCCAAGATTCAGGCCCTCTAAGAGACTGAGTTTCAATTTCAAGATTATAGAAAGGTCTCTTTCTGCCACACGTTAGTACCATGTCAAAAAGTCTTCAGTAAAATTACAGTGGGTTTCAACAGAAAAGCGTGTCTCTGAAAAGGAATACTTAGGGAAGCCCAAAGTTAGGAGGAAAGAGAGAAAAAAAAAAATACTAGAAGACTGAAGCTTCTGGCATCTATAGATACAGGAAACATTAATCACAGCCCATCTATTTAGGTTAACTAAATTACACTGAAAAATATATTTAACCTCAATTCCTATTACCCAATACAATATGCCTGCTTTTTCACAAAAAAATCACAAGGCAAGCCAAAGAAAAAGAGAAAGAAGAGAGAGAAGAAGGAGACCAAACTCAGATATGATACAGATGTTGGAATTAACAGACAGGAACTTTTAAATAACTGCGGTTAATATGGTAAGAGCTCTTATGGAAGAAGTAGGCAATGTGTAAGAATAGATGAGTACTATAAGCAGAGAGATAGAAAATCAAAGAAAATAGGAAAAGTAGAAATCAAAAACATTGTTACAGAAATAAAGAATGCCTTTCATGGACTCTGGTACGCTGAGCACAGCCTAAGAAAGAATCACTGAGTTTGAGGTGGAAACATCCCAAATAGAAATATAAAGAGAAAAGAAAAAGCAGAAAATCTAAGAACTGTGGAGTAATTATCAAGAGGTGTAGTATACATATAACTAAAATACCAGAAGAAGAAAAATGAGCAGAAGAATGTTTGGAGTATAATGAATGAGAACTACAAAAAATTAATGACAGATACCAAACTACAGATTCAGGAAGTCAGATAACACCAAGTAAGATAAATACCAACTCCAGTACACACCCACACACACACACATATGTATGCATACGCACAACCCTATGTATAGCCTATTCTAACTTAAGAAAACCAAAGAAAAGAAGGAAATTTAGAAAAAACAGATGAGAAAGAATCTTATCTGTAAAGAAACAATGATAAGAATTATAGAGGACTTCTTTTTTTTTTTTCAAAGAGTAAAGTAAAAATTATTGAAAAGAAAACAACAATGAAAAAGGCTCATGGGCAAGCTCAGGGAGAGAAGCACGCTTTTGAGAAGTTTAAATCCTTTATAAGGTGGCAGTTCTCTGGATCTTTGTTTTCCCTCAGGCCATGCACCTTCCTTTGTTCCCCCCTGCTTAATTTGTTTCAGGACCCTCCCCTGGGGTGCACCCACACACCTTAACCAAGATTGATCTCAAAGTGAAGGCTTCGGGGAGGAGCAAGATTCATTATGACCTGGAATTATCCTCTGACTTTTGACTCCAAGGAGCCTTTCTGTGCATGTGTAGCGTCTCCCTTGTCTTTTACTCAGACAGATTTTTTTTTTCTCTTCTTCTCTTTGTCCTTGCCATGATTATAGAGGACTTCTGATTCAAAACCGTGTCAGAGTAGAGAATAGAGTGAAATATTTAAAATACTGAAAAACAAAAAAAAAGAAACCGTATCTAAACTAGAATTTCATATCCAGTGAACACATCTCTCATGAACATAGATGCAAAAATCCTCAACAAAATATTACTGAGTGTAACAAACTGAGTCTAATAATGTAGGAAGTTAATTATACACCACAACTTAGTGAAATTCTCCCAAGTTTATGATGCTGGTGCAACATTTGAAAGACAATAAATATAATCAATTAAATCAATAGGTTAAGAAAAATCATTTGATCATATTAACAGATGCAGAAAAACCATTTAATAAACTTTAACACCCTAAATCAAATCCCTTATGATTTTACAGTGGAAGTGAGAAATAGATTTAAGGGACTAGATCTGATAGATAGAGTGCCTGATGAACTATGGACGGAAGTTTGTGACACTGTACAGGAGACAGGGACCAAGACCATCCCCATGGAAAAGAAATGCAAAAAAGCAAAATGGCTGTCTGAGGAGACCTTACAAATAGCTGTGAAAAGAAGAGAAGTGAAAAGCAAAGGAGAAAAGGAAAGATATAAGCATCTGAATGCAGAGTTCCAAAGAATAACAAGGAGAGATAAGAAAGCCTTCCTCAGTGATCAAAGAAAAGAAACAGAGGAAAACAACAGAATAGGAAAGACTAGAGATCTCTTCAAGAAAATTAGAGATACCAAGAGAACATTTCATGCAAAGATGGGCTCGATAAAGGACAGAAATGGTATGGACCTAACAGAAGCAGAAGATATTAAGAAGAGATGGCAAGAATACACAAAGAACTGTACAAAAAGATGTTCACAACCAAGATAATCACGATGGTGTGATCACTCACCTAGAGCCAGACATCTTGGAATGTGAATTCAAGTGGGCCTTAGAAAGCATCACTACGAACAAAGCTAGTGGAGGTGATGGAATTCCAGTTGAGCTATTTCAAATCCTGAAAGATGATGCTGTGAAAGTGCTACACTCAATATGCCAGCAAATTTGGAAAACTCAGCAGTGGTCACAGGACTGGACCCAATTTTTATGTATTTTATTTTAATTGCATTTTTATTCCAGTCCCAAAGAAAGGCAATGCCAAAGAATGCTCAAACTACCGCACAGTTGCACTCATCTCACACGCTAGTAAAGTCATGCTCAAAATTCTTCCAGCCAGGCTTCAGCAATATGTGAAACGTGAACTTCCAGATGTTCAAGCTGGTTTTAGAAAAGGCAGAGGAACCAGAGATCAAATTGCCAACATCCGCTGGATCTTGGAAAAAATGAAGGAGTTCCAGAAAAACATCTATTTCTGCTTTATTGACTATGCCAATGTCTTTGACTGTGTGGATCACAATAAACTGTGGAAAATTCTGAAAGAGATGTGAATACCAGACCACCTGACCTGCCTCTTGAGAAACCTGTATGCAGGTCAGGAAGCAACAGTTAGAACTGGACATGGAACAGACTGGTTCCAAATAGGAAAAGGAGTAAGTCAAGGTTGTATATTGTCATCCTGCTTATTTAACTTATATGCAGAGTACATCATGAGGAACACTGGGATGGAAGAAGCACAAGCTGGAATCAAGATTGCCGGGAAAAATATCAATATCCTCAGATATGCAGATGACACCAATCTTATGGCAGAAAATGAAGAGGAACTAAAAAGCCTCTTGATGAAAGTGAAAGAGGAGAGTGAAAAGGTTGGCTTAAAGCTCAACATTCAGAAAACTAAGATCATGGCATCTGGTCCCATCACTTCATGGGAAATAGATGGAGAAACATTGGAAACAGTGTCAGACTTTGTTTTTTGGGCTCCAAAATCACTGTGGATGCTGAATGTAGTCATGAAATTAAAAGACAGTTACTCCTTGGAAGGAAAGTTATGATCAACCTAGATAGTATATTAAAAAGCAGAGACATTACTTTGCCAACCAAGGTTCATCTTGTCAAGGCTATGGTTTTTCCCGTGGTTATGTATGGATGTGAGAGTTGGACTGTGAAGAAAGCTGATCGCCGAAGAATTGATGCTTTTAAACTGTGGTGTTGGAGAAGACTCTTGAGAGTCCCTTGGACTTCAAGGAGATCCATTCTAAAGGAGATTAATCCTGGGTATTCATTGGAAGGACTGATGCTAAAGCTGAAACTCCAATACTTTGGCCACCTCATGCGAAGTGCTGACCCACTGGAAAAGACTCTGATTCTGGGAGGGACTGGGGGCAGGGGGAGAAGGGGACGACAGAGAATGAGATGGCTGGATGGCATCACCGACTCAATGGACATGAGTTTGAAAGAACTCCAGGAATTGGTGATGGACACGGAGGCCTGGTGTGCTGTGATTCATAGGGTTGCAAAGAGTCGGACATGACTGAGTGAAGTGGACTGAACTGAATACCCATTTATAATTTAAAAACAGCAAACCAGAGATGGTAACTTCCTCAACACAATAAAGAACTTCTACAACAAACCTGTAACTAATTATATAGTTAGTTCGCTGTGACAAAGTTGAAACTTCTCCAAAGGAAAAGGAAAATGTATCCTGTCTCATCACTTTTATTCTATTCTGCATCCTACTGGAAGTCCTAGCTAACACAATAAGACAAGAAAAGTAAGTAAAGGATATACAAATTTGGAAGAAAGAAATAAAACTCTGTCTGTTTCGCAGGTGAGATGATTATCCTAAAGAATCAGCAACCTTCTGCTAATAAGCAGTTAGAGCAAGGTTTCAGGATACATGGTTAATCTACAAAAATCAGTTTCTTTCCTATATACCAGTAATGACCTATTGAAATTTAAAATTAAAATCGCAACATCATTTATACTATCCCCTCCATGAAATACTTGGGTAATAATCTCGCAAAATAAAACCAAGTTGTATATGAAGAAAACTACAAAACTCAGATACAGAAATCAAAGATCTAAACAAATGGAAAGATATTTCATATACATGGATAAGAAGATTCAATATTGTTAAGATGTCAATTCTTCCAAATTTGTACTATAGGCTCAAGACGATCTCGATCACAATCCCAGCAAATTATTTTGTAGATACTCACAAAAATTTCTAAAACAGTTTTATACAAAATTGAAAAATTTTGGAAGCAACCAAGATTCTTTTCAATAGGTGACTGGATAAACTGTGGTACTTACATACAGTGGAAAGTATGTCAGTACAACCCACAAGAAGACATGAAGGAAACTTAAGTGTGTATTGCTAAGCCAGTCTGAAAAGTCTACATACTACATGAATTTTACTGTATGATATTCTGGAAAAGGCAAAACTATAAAAGAGAATAAAAGACTAGTGGCTACCAGGGGTTTGGAGGGAGAGAAGGAAAGGTAAAGGTGGAGAACAAGGGATTTTTAGGATGCTAAAACTATTCTTATGTTATAATAATGATGACATCATACTTAATGATGATAATATACTTAATAATGATGATATTATATTTATCAAAACCCACAGAACTGTATAATAGATGAACTCTACTGTAAACCATGGACTTTATATAATAATTATGTATTAATGTTGGTTTATTAACTGCTATAAATGCACCATGCTAATGAAGTTGGCAAATAGATGGCGAAACAGTGGAAACAGTGACAGACTTTATTTTTCTGGGCTCCAAAATCACTGCAGATGGTGATTGCAGCCATGAAATTAAAAGACGCTTACTCCTTGGAAGGAAAGTTATGACCAACCTAGTTAGCATGTTAAAAAGCAGAGACATTACTTTTCCAACAAGGTCCATCTAGTCAAGGCTATGGTTTTTCCAGTGGTCATGTATGGATGTGAGAGTTAGACTGTAAAGAAAGCTGAGTGCCAAAGAATTGATGCTTTTGAACTGTGGTGCTGGAGAAGACTCTTGAGAGTCCCTTGGACTGCAAGGAGATCCAACCAGTCCATCCTAAAGGAGATCAGTCCTGAGTGTCCATTGGAAGGACTGATGTTGAAGCTGAAACTCCAATACTTTGGCCACCTGATGTGAAGAGCTGACTCATTTGAAAGGACCCTGATGCTGGGAAGGATTTAGGGCAGGATGAGAAAGGAACAACAGAGGATGAGATGATTGGATGGCATCACCGACTCAGTGGACATGGGTTTGGGTGGACTCTGGGAGTTGGTGATGGACAGGGAGGCCTAATGTGCTGCAGTTCTTGGGGTCACAAAGAGTCGGACACGACTGAGTGACTGAACTGGACTGAACTGATTGAAAGATGTTAATAATAAAGGAAACTGGATATACAGTATTTGGGAACTCCCCGCAATATCTTAATAACTTTTCTGTAAATTTAAAACTATTCTAAATGACAATGTTTATTTTAAAAAATTACTTGTGTTTTCAAATATCCTAATAGTAAGTTTTGAAGAAGTATTAGTTCCCCTTGACTGTACAGACTGTATCATACATAGCCAAAATTCAGTTCAGTATACTTGTTGTTGTATGAAATGATTATGGGCAGGAATTTCATAGTAAATTAAATACAAAATTTAATAAAGTATAATTATGTAGTATAAAGAGATAATAGATTAAAAGTTTGATAATAGATACTTTGATAGTTTAATTTTTTGATGACTCAGATCGCACTTGAAAATCTTTTAAAAGTCTCTGAGTCATCATTATGAACATCAGTTATTTCTGTGGCAAGCAGAATTTCCCTTATAGAGACCTCTTATTGTGGGAATGACAATTTTAATTTGTTTAGGAATATGGATTCATTAAGAGCATTCCAGATTTTTTAAATTATACACATGAAAACTCAATCAGCATAAAAAATAAAGGTTATCACTAGAATTCTCTTACTGGGGAAGCTAACTGTCCTAACATTTCCCTATAATAGTCGTCTGAACAGAGCAGGGCTGAGCAAAAAAGAATTAGAGGTAGTCAGATATAGAAAAGCCATTCCTGTCATCTTGGATAAACAAGGACACATGGCTTGCAGATTTTGCCTGAGTCTATTTTGAAACATGCTAACTCATGAAGGTGTTCTTTTCATTGCAAATTACATAGCGGAATCCCTCGTAATTGCTTAATGGGTGGGGTGAGAAAGCTCTTTGAACTCTAGTACCCCAGGATGTCTTGCTACTGTATGTGATAACCTAATGAGTGTTTATCTCTGCCATAATACAGGAACTCAAATATTTTTCCAAAGAGGATTTTCTTTTTCTTTTCTTTTTGACTGCTGCAAGAGCACAAAAAGAATCTAGATGTAGGGCATTAAAAAACCTGGATAAGCAAGAGGAATTAAGTCCATGTGAGAACTAAGAGGATTACTTCTGCTGCCATCTTTGAGACCTTCAAAATCCAGGGATGTTTTCATGTGTTTGGAAGTAGGATTTCAGTTGAGAGGAAAGCTTTCATATAATTCTGCAAAGCTGAGGGTTGTGGGAAACAAGTAATATTTGAGATTACTGACTTAATAGGATTTTTTGTCAATTATAAAGAACTTTAATCCAGTTCATTAAACTCAGTGTATTTGACCAAACTGTTGGTGTTTAGTTGCTCAGTTATGTATGACTTTTTGGGACTACATGGACTATAACCCACCAGGCTCCTATGTCCATGGGATTGTTTAGGCAAGAGTACTGGAGTGGATTGCCATTTCCTTCTCCAGTTTTGACCAAACACAATGATTCTACTGTCTATGTAAAATGATGCTAGGGTTTTCTCATTTTTAACCACAAAATCAGAGACTGAATTAAATGGAAACAGATTATCTCATATCTCCAAACCAAAACAGATTTAGTCCTTTAAGATTCTCAGTTAAGTGTGGAGGATTCAGAGGAGGCAGCCATGAATTGAATTTCTTCTAAAAACCCCATATAAGGGCAGCTGCATTCCTTTCAATCGAAAACAAATAAGCAAACAGAAAACCAAAGATCATCTCTTCCTTTAGCTAAGCAGAAAATCTGTAATAGTTAATGTTCCTCTTTGCTCTAGATCATGCTCATCCTTATCTTTGGCCATCAGGAGAAAGAAAATAACTTGCAGACATTTTAATGGGAGATCATTTCACCATAACATGTTATTTAGACACACAATTAAAAATATAAAGCTTTTTTAGCTCAAAGGCAGATAAGCTACTAACCATAAAATTAATGCTCTGTGAATGCACAGACACAAAATATAATTATATCCTAGTCACTAAGCCAATATTTAAAACTATTAATAGATCTTTCTTGGACTCTCTTGCCATTTCAGATAAGGTCTATATCTTCATCTAACTTAATGATGCAAAAGCTAGTTAAATCAATAAATTACTAAGATCTTTTCCTGACTGCTCTAGTTAAAGGATTGACACTGTTTATATTTTAAGCCCATTTGAATTAACACCAGAAAAAAAATCTTGCCATATTTGTACAATAAGTTTTTGTTTATTTTTCCCAGTTCTATTGAATTCCAACTTAAAACTCTATTGATATTTAGCCATTAGTGGATATATTTGGCAGCCATTTTTTCCTGAAAACTATATAATCAGTCACAATATTTTGTTTTAGGACTTTCTCCTTATGGACTATCTGTGCTAAGACAGAGAGCATGATTTAGTGAAAACATCAAAAAACTTGGAGTATAAGAGACTTGGGTCTCAATTCTAGCACTATCACTTCTTAGTTTAAGACTTTGAAAGTGAAGTCTCTCAGTCATGTCCGACTCTTTGCGACCCCATGGACTATAGCTCTCCAGGCTCCCCTGTCCGTGGCATTTTCCAGGCAAGAGTACAGGAGTGGGTTGTTATTTCTTTCTCCAGGGGATCTTCCCAACCCAGGGATCGAAACTGGGTCTCCTGGATTATAGGCAGACGCTTTACCGTCTGAGCCACCAGGGAAGTCTTTAAGACTTTGAGGAAGTATCTAATTAGAGTTACCTCATTTATAAAATGGTGATAATCTACTTCCACCAGAGAGTAAAGCTGAGGATAGCATGAGTTCATGTGTATATTGTATTAATACAATGCCCGACATAACATATGCCCCAGTTTATGGCAGTCATTAGTCCAGTGTTGGCGGAGAAGGCAATGGCAAGCCACTCCAGTACTCTTGCCTAGAAAATCCCATGGATGGAGGAGCCTGGTGGGCTGCAGTCCGTGGGGTCGCTAAGGGTCGGACACGACTGAGTGACTTCACTTTCACTTTTCACTTTCACACATTGGAGAAGGAAATGGCAACCCACTCCAGTGTTCTTGCCTGGAGAATCCCAGGGATGGGGGAGCCTGGTGGGCTTCCGTCTATGGGGTCACACAGAGTCAGACATGACTGAAGTGAATTAGCAGCAGCAGCAGCAGCAGCAGCAGTCCAGTGTTGGACAGAATGATATTCAAAATATTTAAAATCAAGACACAGGTACATCTCCCTCAGTCTTAAACAACTAGACAGCTCTGCTGGGTTTTACCAGCTGAATATTAATCCCAAGTATTAGGAAGTAGAAAGAAATTTAGTGGAGGCCTCATCTTATGTCAGAGACTTAAGAGTGACCTCCCAGCCCCTTTACCACAAGTCCAAGTGCAGAAACCTGCAACCCAGGAGTAGTTTCTTTCCCAAGGTCAGGGAGATTGAGAACCAGATTTAAAAACGGTGCCCATCAGACTCTCAAATTCTTCCTGCTTCTGCCTCACTAGAGTTGTTGATTTTATGCCACTTCCAGATTCTGAGGTGGCCTTCAGTTTCCGTATCCATGGATTTCAAATTGTTCCTTGCAGTCCTAGGTTTCTGTGGGAATGATTAAAGTTCTGCTATAAAAGTTGTAGTGGAAGCTGAGAAGGCAGAACTTCTGTGTTTCCCAGACCATGGCTCTCAGTTCAACTGGAACCTTCATCTTTTTCATTTATATAGAAAGACTTTATTGCTTTAAAAAGTCACTCTTCTACTCCAAACTGTATTCCTGGTTCCTACTCATATTCAGATAGAGCCTCAATCTGGGTCCTTGTCCCTACACCCAGGGTTTTTTCTCTTTCCATGGTTATTGCTTTGCTGACCGAGTCTGGAATTTGCACTCAGCAGGTCTCATAGGCTAACATCTTGTGTTTGAGCCTAAGAAAATGTACTCTAATTCTGGTTTTATCCTCAGAATTTCATGTGACATAGGATCTTCTTTTCTCAATTTTCACACCTTTGGCTTAATCTTTAGGTACTTTCCACAATGGCTAAGATCCTGACTGTGTACATAACTTTTCTTGGCTTACTGATATCAAAGACCATTACATATTTTATCATTTCAAGCCAGATCTGATAGCCATCATCTTTGATACTTTAAAACTGGCCCCGTTAGACCAAGACATCATCTTCTGGAATTAAGGTGGGTTACAACAGTTTCTTTTTTCCTTCTAGATCGATCTTTTTTCACTTCTTTGATTTTACTGGGCCTCATTTTGGCCCCTATCTATAACTCACTGACAACTCCACTGAAATGTTGATATTATCCATGCAGAACACAGTCTGACAATGCACCAGGAGTGTTTGTGGTAACAGTTGTGACTGTTGCGGCTGAACGTGGACACTGGACAGGCCACAGATATGCCCATCATCATATAAACAGCGTTAACCACAGAGACCATCCAACTTGTGGCCAACTCCTGATGAAGCTGCCACATCAAAGGGTTCAGTGCAGTTCAGGAGAAAATGTGATTAAAGGCTAAATCAGTACATGACCACTCAAACCTCAGAATCCTGAACTATAGTCTCAGAGATGGGGAAGAAGCCACTCTGGCCAAAGAGGAGAGGCAGCTGCTGATGTACTCAAGTGAGCTGGCCCCTCCCACATCTGTGTCTGCCATCTGTCAGTCCTCAATACCTGAAGGTCACAACAGGCAGTATTTGTAGTAGCTTAACAATATTTTTTTTCCCAGTGTGCCTTGCTTTCTGTGCTACAGTCTGGATTGTTTCTACTGGCACACGTATCCGTTCACTGATTTTTATTTTTCAGTGTCCAGTCAGCTGAAAGGGGCTTCTCAGATGGCTTATTGCTTAAAGAACCCACCTGCCAATGTAGGAGACATGGTTTGATCCCTGGGTCTGGTCAGGAAGAAACCCTGGAGGTGGAAATGTCAACCCACACCAGTATTTTTGCCTGGGAAATCCCATGGACAGAAGACACTGGCAGGCTACAGTCCATACAATCAAAAGAATAGGACAAGACTTCATGACTAAGCAACAATAGTCTGCTAAAAAGTTCATTTAGTCGATTGTTTATTTTATTATTCTATTTTACAGTTCTATAGCTTCATTTGTTTCTTTTTTATGGTTTTACTTTTTCTGATTTCTACTTTCATTATAATGGTATCTAAGGACTTAAGTGTGACACTTTAATATCCTTATCTGCTAATTCCATCAGCTGTGTTATCACTGTATTTGTTTTTGTTAACTGTTTATTCTCTGGGTTATGGGTGACATTGTCCTATTTCTTAGCATATCTGGTAATTTTAAATTTTATAATGGACAGAATGACTACTGCATTGTTGAAAGAGGGAATTTTATTTTCTTCATTTAGAGAATGTTGAGCTTTTTTCTAACAACCTATTAATTTAATGGAGGATTAATTTTATACCATTAAGGTATAATTTTAATTTTTCTTAGTATTCATGTAGAATAGCTGTCATTCTAATGCTAGTATAGCTAGTATAGCACTGCTATTAGGTGTGGCCACAGGACTGGAAAAGGTCAGTTTTCATTCCAATCCCAAAGAAGGGCAATGCCAAAGAATGTTCAGATTACCACATAATTGGACTCATTTCACTTGCCAGCAAGGTCATGCTCAAAATTCTCCAAGCTAGATTTCAACAGTATGTGAACTGAGAACTTCCAGATATACAAGCTGGACTTAGAAAAGGCAGCAGAACCAGAGATCAAATTGCCAACATGCAGCTGGATCACAGAAAAAGCAAGGGAATACCAGAAAATCAACTACTTCTGCTTTACTGACTACACTAAAGCCTTTGACTGTGTGGATCACAACTAACTGTGGAACATTCTTCAAGAGATGGGAAAACCGGACCACTTTGCCTGCCTCCTGAAAAAACCCGTATGCAGGTCAAGAAGCAGCAGTTAGAACTGGACATGGAATAATGAACTGGTTCCAAATTGGGAAAGGAATACGACAAGGCTCCTTTGTATATTGTAACCCTGCTTATTAACTTATATGCAGAGTACATCATGTGAAATGCTGGGCTAGATGAAGCACAAGCTGGAATCAACATTGCAGGGAGAAATATCAATAACCTCAGATATGCAGATGACATCATCCTTATGGCAGAAAGTGAAGAAGAACTAAAAAGCCTCTTGATGAAGATGAAGGAGGAGAGTGAAAAAGCTGGCTAAAAGCTCAACACTCAAGAAATGCAGATCATGGCATCCAGTTCCATTCAGGTCAGTTCAGTCGCTCAGTTGTGTCCGACTCTCCGTGACCCCATGAATCACAGCACGCCAGGCCTCCCTGTCCATCACCAACTTCCGGAGTTCACTCAAACTCATGTCCACAGAGTCAGTGATGCCATCCAGCCATCTCATTCTCTGTCGTCCCCTTCTCCTTCTGGCCCCAATCCCTCCCAGCATCAGAGTCTTTTCCAGTGAGTCAACTCGTCGCATGAGGTGGCCAAAGTATTGGAGCTTCTGCTTTAGCATCAGTCCTTCCAATGAACACCCAGGACTGATCTCCTTTAGAATGGACTGGTTGGATCTCCTTGCAGTCCAAGGGACTCTCAAAAGTCTTCTCCAACACCACAGTTCAAAAGCATCAATTCTTCGGCGCTCAGCTTTCTTCACAGTCCAACTCTCACATCCATACACGACCACTGGAAAAACCACAGACTTGACTAGACGGACCTTGGTTGGCTTAATGGCAAATAGATGGGGAAACAATGAAAATAGTGACAGACTTTATTTTCTTGTGCTCCAGAATCACTGCAGATGGTAACTGCAGCCATGAAATTAGAAGACGCTTCTTGGAAGAAAAGCTATGGCAAACCTAGTCAGTGTATTAAAAAAGCAGAGACATTACTTTACCAATAAAGGTCCATACAGTCAAAGCTATGGTTTTATCCTGGTGACTCAGATGGTAAAGAATCTGCCTACAATGCAAGAGATCCAGGTCCCATCTGTGGATCAGGAAGATTCCCCTGGAGAAGGAAATAGAAATCAACTCCAGTATTCTTGACTGGAGAATTCCATGGACACAGGAGCCTGGTGAGCTACAGTCCATGGGGTCACAAAGAGTCTAACACGACTGAATGACTAACACTTTCATTTTCATGGTTTTTCCAGTAGTCGTGTATGGATGTGAGAGTTTGACCATAAAGAAGGCTGAGCAAGGAAGAATTGATGCTTTCAAACTGTGGTGTTGGAGAAGACTCTTGAAAATCCCTTGGACTTCAAGGAGATTGAACTAGCCAATTCTAAAGGAAATCAAACCTGAATATTCACTGGAAGGATTGATGCTTAAGCTGAAGCTCCAAGAATTTTGCCACCTGATGCAAAGAGCCAACTCATTGGAAAAGACCCCAATGCTAGGAAAGATTGAAGGCAGGAGGAGAGGGGATGACAGGGAACGAGATGTTTGGATGGCATCACTGACTCAATGGACCTGAGTTTGAGCAAACTACAGGAGATGGTGAAGGACAGGGAAGCCTGGCATGCTGTAGTCCATGGGGTTGCAAAGAGTTGGACATGACTGAGAGACTGAATAGCAGGTGTGGCCTTGCTAGGGTATCAGGTAAATAATGCCTGGGATGTTAAATTTAAGTTTCTCCAACTCTCTCCACTTTGATTGATTTCAGGCTTATTCCCCAGTTTTCCATTCAATTCATATCCTCCTGGAAGCTGTTCTCTGCCATGTCATGCAGTTTCACTCTTTGAATACTCATTTTAATAACTGGCCAAAGCCTCAAAGTCACAGCCATGCAAGTATATGGAACTACTTTATACATGGAATTCTCTTCTACATTACCTAATCTTGCAAATTCTGACTGCCTGATCATATTGACCCCTAAACGATAATCTGGATTTACACAGTTGAATGAGACAATCATGCTTTCTGTTTGAGCTCCACTGCTAGTGGTTTGGAAAGCAGATCTAAATTTGTGTGTTTGCATTCTCTCACATATCACTGTGCTGTTTTCCAGTACTTTAAACTGTTACTGCATATATATTTTTTTTCTACTTTTTGAAAGTATTTTTGATGGGAGGATAGATACATGCTTAGAAGTTTTCCTTCTTCGTCTCCCATTATCTGGTGCTGCTGCTGCTGCTGAGTCGCTTCAGTCATGTCCGACTCTGTGCGACCCCATAGATGGCAGCCCACCAGATGGCAATCCTGTTCCTGGGATTCTCCAGGCAAGAACACTGGAGTGGGTTGCCATTTCCTTCTCCAATGCGTGAAAGTGAAAAGTGAAAGTGAAGTCGCTCAGTTATATCGGACTCTTCGAGACCCCATGGACTGCAGCCCACCAGGCTCCTCCATCCATGGGATTTTCCAGGCAAGAGTACTGGAGTGGGTTGCCATTGCCTTCTCCACTCCTATTATCTAGCTAACTGTTTTAGGGGATTCTAGCTGATGCGGGAGACCTGGGTTCGATCCCTGGGTCGGGAAGATCCCCTGGAGAAGGAAACGGTAACCCACTCCAGTATTCTTGCCTGGAGAATCCCATGGACGGAGAAGCCTGGTAGGCTACAGTCCACGGGGTCGCAAAGAGTCGGACACGACTGAGCGACAGAAAGGAAGGAAAGGAGCTGATTTTTTATATCCTTCTTACTGTAGATTCTTACCATCTGGATAAGAATTTATATGCCATTAAAATTTTTTATATAACCTATTTTTTGTTGTAAAATTTCATTAGTCCAAAGAAATTGAGGTCTACAAAAATTAGATATTCGTTTGGGTGCCAGAAAGTCAAGATGGTGATTCAGTGTTTGAGGGTACTATTATCCACAAATATAGTAAAGAATATTATAATATTATTTAAAGAAAGCATATTCAGTATATAACATAAATATATGATAAAAATGACTCAGGAAGGTATACATATTAAAAGCCTTCCTTCTTGCTGGACATTGATGAGACCCCGTTTCTGTGATGTATATTGCGTGAGTATGTTCATTCACTCAGTTTTAACTCCTTGCAACCTCATGGACTGTAGCCTGCCAAGCTCTGCTGTCTGTGGAATCAAGTGGGAGAGGACATGGGTAAACCTATGGCTGTCATGTTAATGTTTGGTAGAAACCAATGCAATGCTGTAAAGCAATTATCCTTCAGTTAAAAATAAACAAATTAAAAAAAAAAATACTGGAGTTGGTTGCCATTTCCTACTCCAAGGGATCTTCCCAACCCAGGGATCTAACCCAAGTCTTTTGCGTCTCCTGCATTGGCAGGTGGATTCTTTATCACTGATCCACCTGGGAACCATGATCTCTATTTAACTTGATCAAAAAGAACAATTTTGAAAGGAATTTGATTATAGTCTCTGTAATATCTTTTGACTTCAGATGTATAAAAGCAATTTCCCAGCTTCAGTGATTAAACATTGACTTGGGTTTTGTTGTTGTTATTGTTATTACCCTAGGATTCTCAGGAGTTTACAACTTTAGTTCCTATATTATTGTATCCATCCCCCTTATTTGCAATTAATTGTTTACAAGTTGCCTCTTTGGATTGTGAATGACCAATAAATATTACTTGAGCAGAACCGAGCTCTTAGAGCCTGAAGGAGTTTAGAGCAATTTAAAGACTGCCATGTAGCTCTAAAACCCTTGCCAAGGTACTGACCAGGAAATCCTAGCTTACCATGTCTTAAACCAAACTGTTCAGGGAATATAGACGTGTCAATAAAATGTAATGCTTTTAAACAAGGGGTTCCTCTTTCATGTACTCTATAAAGTACTTCTCAATGACTAATGTAATTATTAAGAAAGCACAGCACTTCCTTTGGATAACACTCTTTTTGTGATGCAGGTTCTGGAAAAGTCAGTCCCAGATTTTGAAAGTAATGTGTGTAACTGAAGCAATCAGCAGGGCAGAGATACTTCCTAAAAGTGGAGAATGGGGTTGTTGATTGCTTATTCTAGTAGGGATTCTGCTGAGCTACTCCATAGAAAGTGACATTTCAGTCATTGTGAATCTTGCTCTTCCATGTGTAAACCTGGAGGAGAGTTTGATATGACCACAACTCATAAATGGAACACTTGACCTTGCCTTTTAAGTGTTTGAGATTAATTCAGAAGATGGAGGAATCTGGCAGCTGGATAATGCTGTCTTCCTTCTTTTCTTCCCTCCTGTCTCCCTCCTCTTTTCTTTATAATATAGAACCTTGAGTTATCTATATGTTGCTCCTACCCAGTTTATCTCTTTTCCACCTAGACAAAGTAAAGATATTAGGTGGTTTTTGTTTGTTTCTTTGTTTTTTATGCTGATGCTTATGAGTGCTTGAAATGATGAGTAAAGTTCAAAGCAGTGCTATGAAATCATTGAATGCCAAAGCCAGCCTCATGTCAATTTCAGTTTTTGAAGAAATGAATAAAGATAATTGTGATATAGGAGGCCATCCTAAATTTAAATTATTGCTATTTTATTATTTTACAGCTGTGCATCAGCCAGGGTTCTACCAGGTAAACAGAATCAATAGGAGGTGTATTTTAAAAAGTCATTGAAAGATACTGGTTTTAAGGATCTTGGAAAATGTCAAACCAACTCTGAAATCTACAGGACAGGCTATCAGGAAGGGTAGGCTAGAACTCTCTGGGATCAGCTGAAGTTTCTATGCACAGGTAGAATTTCTTCTTGCTCAGGGATACCTCATCTCTGCTTTCAAGCCTTATCCACTGATCAAATTCAGGACCACCCAGATTATCTAGGATAAACTCTATTACTTAAGTTAACTGATTATGGACTTTGATCATATTTTAAAAGTACCTTTAAGCCTGGTGGGCTGCAGTCCATGGAGTCACGAAGAGTCAGACACGACTGAGCGACTTCACTTTCACTTTTCACTTTCATGCATTGGAGAAGGAAATGGCAACCCACTCCAGTGTCCTTGCCTGGAGAATCCCAGGGACAGGGAGGCCTGGTAGACTGCTGTCTATGGGGTTGCACAGAGTCGGACACGACTGAAACGAGTTAGCTTAGAGTAATACCTTGATTGTATAACTGGGGACTATTGCCTAGCCAAGCTGGCACATAAAGTTGACCATCACCATTGCATTACAACATTCTTCATTTTTCATAGTAGTTTAATAATAATAACTATATACTTTCTATATCAAAATAAAAAGTTGAAAATTCTGAATTGGTCTCAAAGATAATGTAATGAAAATTTTACTGTTCCCTAAAAGCCAAAAGTCTAGAAGCCACTACTGAAACATAAGATTCTCCGTCATATTACTGTTTCACAGACAGGAAGATAAAAGGCCCAGAGATATTCTATTAACATTTCATAGGTAACATATAGTCATTATTTTTATTAAGTTTAATTTTCTAACTTATCTTGTATTGGCTTCCCTTGTTACCTTTTACCTTAAACCAGATTATATTAGTTTTCTATCACTGCCTAACGAATTACGACAAAATTTATTATCTCACTGTATTTGTGGGTCAGAGGTCTCATAGCTGAAATCACCAGGCTGAAATCAAGGTGTTGACTAGAGCTGTGATATAATCTTTATTTGGAGATTTTCTTAGAAATTCAGTGGTTGTTGGCAGAGTTTAGTTCCTTGTAGTTGAAGAGTAAGGTCTTTAACTTATAGACCTTCCCACTATTCCCTGAAATGTGTCTTTCTCTAAAACATGGAAGAGTACTTCTTCATGGCTAGCAAGAGAGTGTTGTAACGTTCTAATCATACTAACTTCCTATATCTCCTGACCATTAGGTCTGCCTTTAACGTCCTCATTTGATTAGGTAAGGCTCACCAGGTATTACCTCTCTTTTGATTAAATAGGAGTTTCTGTGGTGGCTCAGCAGTAAAGAATCTGCCTGCAATGCAGGAGACATGAGTTCAATCCCTGGGTCGGGAAGATCCCTTGGAGAAGGAAACAGCAACCTTCTCCAGTATTCTTGCCTGGGAAATCCCATGGACAGAGGAGCATGGTGGGCTGCCTGCCATCCATGTGATTGCAAGAGTCAGACGTGACTGAGTTGGACTCAGTAACCACCACAACAACAACAGATTAGGGGTGTTCAGTGCATCTGCAAAGTCTCTTCACCTTTGGCAGGTGACAGAGCACAATCAGAGGGGTGTTATAACATCATATTTACAGGCCCTTACCTACATTCAAGGACACGGGATTACATATTACATGAACACAAGAGGGCAGGAATCTTGGGGATCATTTAAAAATGTTATTTACCACGCAGAGTCGATTACTCTTTTAAATACCATATTATTCTTTATATTAACTTGGGGCAAGGTGAAAGAAAGAGAAGAAAATTTAATTCACTTCAGTTAGTGCATTTGAGAAGGCACTGAACTGAATAAAATAGGTTAAAATTGGGCTTACTAAAGCAATAATCACCATACAATCTTATGTAATGGATTTTGTTCAACTAAATCAAGGTGTAATGGAATCTAGATAGAATTAAACTAGAAAAAGTACAGAGATTTTTACAAGCTGTAGAGATAATCATAAGAAAATGGGATATAGATCATGGAGTGACATTTTTGCATCATCTCAGGCTATGAAAGTTGGCAGATGGATTTGCTAAAGAATATGGTCTTTTCTTATTTGGCTGGCATTCAAATACACAGTTGCTCATCATGATTTTTTTTTAATACAATGAGCTAATAATACATAAATAATACATAGAGCTAAATAAGCTTAATCCTCAGGGCCTGCCAGTTGTCCCTTCCAAGGCCCTAGAGGCCTTCATGATATGTTCACACAGGTCATCAACTTTCATAAAAGATGGACTCAGAAATTTAATCAGTGTCTTCAGAGAGAAAAAGGGCTGAAAACAGATATGAAGTGCACTTACGAAGGGAAATAGTCTGAAATTTAAGTCTACAGGTAAAACATAATCAGAATTAACCTAATTTGTACTTTCATAGTTGTCTTCCCATATATGGTGCCATGTCATTCATCCAGAAGAATGATGCAGGGATAAATTACAGAGATTCTGTGATATATTTGCTTATTGTTCAGGATCTCACAGATGGAAACTCATGCCTTCTATCACTAAATGATCATGTTCTTTCCGCTCCTGCAATGAGTGGTCTCTCATCATCTCATAGTAAGAAATGAGTTAAAGTATAAAAGTAAGGACGGAATTGAGTCGAGAGTAGATTCTCGACTGAAGAGGTCAAGCAGAAAACTGGCATTTCACAACGTCCTTCCACTTGTTATAGAATGACTGTTTATTTTTTATTCTTAATATATATATTTTTTATTGAAGTATAGTTGACTTACAATGTTTCAGGTGCATAGCAAGGTGATTCAGTTATACACAAACACGTATATTATTTTTCAGATTATTTTCCATTATAGGTTATTAAAAGATACTGACTATAGTTTCCTGAGTTATACGGCAAACCTTTGTTGCTTGTTGTATATCTATTCGGTTTGCTGAAATATATATATTATCCATACTATGTATACAAAAACTTTTCTACTATGCTCGATAAAGGTTTGAGAAAGAACATCAAAAAAAAAAGAGAGAGAGAGAGATGGAGAAACTGGAAAACATAAACTAAATGAAATGAGAGCACTGAAAATGAAATAGAAAAGGTGAAATAAACTAGATAAAAGAACGTCATACAGTCCAGTTGTTTTCAAACATGACTGCTCATTAAAACATATCTGGAACACCGGAGGAAAAAAGTAATACTTGCTCATTTGTATTTATCAAAAAATTCAAAGATTATTCTTATATGCATCTGGATTTTTTAAAATGATTACAGGTTTTTCTATTAAATGGTAGTTTTGGTGGTATAGAATTCTATTATTTTTCTGTTGACCATTCATAGTACCATGGTATTAAGTAAGTAATAGTTACATAAGTGAAGTGAAGTGAAGTCGCTCAGTCGTGTCCGACTCTTTGCGACCCCATGGACTGTAGCCTACCAGGCTTCTCAGTCCGTGGGATTTTCCAGGCAAGAGTACTGGAGTGTGTTGCCATAAAGACAGTAGTAAAAGATGTTTATCCGTTTTCAAAATAGATAGCCAGACAAAAAATAAAAGATCATTACAATTGCAAGCCATAATGGGAACAAGATTAATGTAGCAATGTAAAATAATTACACACAATTTGAGGGATCAAGTAGAGTGATGTGGTAAATGGAAGTGCATACATAATACATATTTTCATCCATCCAGCCAGTCTGTGTCCTATGATTGGTGCATTTAATCCATTTACATTTAAGGTAATTATGATATGTATGATCCTGTTACCATTTTCTTAATTGTTTTGGGTTGACTTCCTGTATGTCTTTTCCTTATCTTTTGTTTCCAGCTTAGAGAAGTTCCTTTAGCATTTGTTATAAAACTGGTTTGGTGGTGCTGAATTCTCTTAACTTTTGCTTGTCTGGAAATCTTTTGATTTCTCCATCAAATCTGAAGGAGAGTCTTGCTAGGTAGAGCATTCTTTGCTGTAGGTTCTTCCCTTTCATCACTTTAAATATATCCCACCATTCCCTTCTGGATTGTAGAGTCTGTTGAGAAATCAGCTGAGAGCCTGATGGGAGTTCCCCTGTATGATATTTGTTGTTTTTCCCCTGTTGCTTTTAATATTTTATCTCTGTCTTTAATTTTTGTCAGTTTGATTACTTTGTGTCTCAGTGTTTTCCTCCTTGAGTTTATCCTCCCTGGGACTCTCTGTGGTTTGTGGACTTGGTGCCCTTTCCCATGTTAGGGAAGTTTTCAGCTATTATCTCTTCAAATATTTTCTCAGGTTCTTTCTTCTCCTTCTGGGTCCCCTATAATGCAAGTGTTGGTGCCTTTGATGTTGTCTCAGAGGTCTGTAGAGTGACTCTTTCTGGCCATTTTCAATCATTTATCGATTGATTTTGGCTTCACTGGGTCTCTGTTGCTGTGCATGGGCTTTCTCTAATCGCAGAGAGAGGGGGCTGCTCTCTAGTTGCAGTGCACAGCCTTCTAATTGTGGTGGCTTCTCTTGTTGCAGAGCACAGGCTCTAAGGCACCTGCTGCTGCTGCTGCTGCTAAGTCACTTCAGTTGTGTCCGACTCTGTGTGACCCCATAGACGGAAGCCCACAAGACTCCCCCATCACTGGGATTCTCCAGGCAAGAACACTGGAGTGGGCTGCCATTTCCTTCTCCAATGTGTGAAAGTGAAGTCGCTCAGTCGTGTCCAATCCTTAGCGACCCCACGGACTGCAGCCTACCAGGCTCCTCCATCCATGGGATTTTCTAGGCAAGAGTACTGGAGTAGCTTGCCATTGCCTTCAGCAATTGTGGCACATGGGCCCAGATGCCCCAAGTTATGTGGAATCTTCCTGGACCAGGGATCAAACCTGTGTGCATCTCGCTGGTGGTGAACTCCCAACCACTGAACCAGCAGCGAAGTACCTTTATGGACATTTTCACTGAAGGAATGGGATGGGCTTGGTAGAAGCACTGTCTCTGAGTTGTACAAACATTAGGGGTTGTACCACCAAAGTAAAAGAATAGAAGTGTCTAGAAGATGTGACCCCAAGCAATATAACTTGGGGGAAAAGCAAAAGAGCTGTGGAGAGAAGTCAAAGGTAGTAGCCAGGGAAATGGTGAAGAATGCAAAGTCCAAAGGTCAAGACAAGACAGAAATGAGTCATTAAATATTAAGACTGTATCAAGAAAATCAGTAACAAGTTGAAATCCCATGTTAAGAAAAGCAAAAGGGTTTCAGGAATAATACTTTTGAGATAATTATGTGCTTGGCTCTGGCCTATAATAGTTTGCCCAGGAGAATGTAGTAGATGTTAATGTGACTTGAAGAGACATTGGGGTTCAGTCAGTAACTAAATATTTCTAAGAACAACAGTTTTCTAACTTTTTTGAGTCACATACCTCCTTTTGCAAAAATCTAATATAAATAGATGGATAGATGGATAGATCAAGGGAGGGAGCCCTCATGTGATGTAACAATAACAGAACTCAAAAGGAAGACTTTTTTTGGCCAGGACTCAGCCAGTGAAAAACCATAGACTCTGTTTCCTATAACCCTCTCAATTTCCTTTTCCCCTTTACAAAAACTTGTGGTGAGGGGTGGCATAGGGGAGCTTGCACATAGCTCACTGTGGTTGCACTCAGAATTGCAAATCTCCACTGATCTCAAATAAACCAATCTTTGTTGGAGAGATATCTTGCAATCTGTTTAGGTCAACAAGAATAAGACTCAGGGTCTGGCTAGGCCTTATTTTCCCATTTGTGATGAAAGGTATGATTTTATAGTACCCCATAATTTCTTAAAATTATGTTAAACACCCTGATGGTTGATTAAGATTTATCTTGTTAGCAATATTTATTTTGGAAATTACTGTTGATGAATTATTCTGTCAGGCTCAGCATGAGGTATATAAAAACAGACATGCATTTAGCCATATTACCATTTTCGCTGTCCCTTACTCTGCTCCAGTCTCATTGGGTTCTTCTTGAGTTCTCACACAGGCCAACCTTATCTATGTATCAGACTAACTTCTGTTTCCTCTTGCATATTCTCACTGGCTGGCTCCTTCATCCCTCTCCATCATCCATGACTTGGTACACAGTAGACATTCAACAAATTCCCTGACAGCTCAGTTGGTAAAGAATCCGCCTTCAGTGCAGGAGACCCTGATTCAATTCCTGGGTTGGGAAGATCCACTGGAGAAGGGATAGGCTACCCACTCCAGTATTCTGGCCTGGAGAATTCCATGGACGGTATAATCCATGGGGTCACAAAAATTGGACATGACTGAGTGACTTTCACTTTCAAACAAAAACATAAATAAACTTAAAATGAAGACTTAACTCATAACACTAAGAGCTAACTATATTGTGTAGAAACAAACTTATAAACAATAATGTAGTATTTTAAATCCTGTAGTGAAGATACAGCACCAAGTGCTAAGGATACACAGAAGTGATGCCTATGCCAGATACTTCTGGGCAAAGACAATAACATTTGAGTTGAGTTTCGATGGATGAATAGAATGTCACCCAAGAGGTAAATAAGAGGATGTTATTTCAGATGAAGGGGAAAATGTGTCCCAAAATGCAGACTTGGGAAAGGTCAGAGAGAGAGTTTCAGTGGGGTTGGAAAAGTTACTATGAGGTTCAGGATTTTGGAAACAATGTAAAAAGTGTGGACTTTCTTGTGTAATTGGTAGAGTTTTAAAGGATTTTAAGTGAGAAACAACATGATTACATTCTTGGATTAAAAAGAAATGTTGTGTTACAGCTGAGAGAATAAGAAAAATGGGTCTCTCAGCCTCTTCTCAGGCAAGTGTAGCTGAATTCAATCAAGAGGGAAAAATATCGCCTTGAAGCAGGTTGAGAGCCATTTGCAACATTTTTTCCTGTGAACATGTACATAATGAGCTTAAAAATATGAGCCAAATAGCAAGTTCAGCTGACTTCATGATTACCAGAAAAAAAAAAAAAGGAAAAGGAAGACAATGCTTCTAATCAAAAAGGATTTTCTGACTTAAAGGCAAATAGGAGTCATATTTTTTAGGTTTACCTACACCAGTTCTCAATTCGTATCAATCAGATGTTTTCTTCTATATTCTTCAGCATGTCAAGTTCCAGCTTTAAGTTCAGGATTTCTGATGAAAACACAGACAGGGCCTGATCTGTATGCTTACTAACAAATGCTGCTCAGTCTTCATAGTTTTGTATGGCAATTATATATTTATAATGGTATATAATAAAGGAATGATCCCTCTTCCCTGCCTGCCATTACTGAAGAGAAAGTCTAATCTTCTAATTACTCCCCAATATTTACTCAATGGATAATCATCATCAGATTAACTTTCAGTCATGCAATGTGTAATTAAAAATGTAAATCAATAAAATGTAATTGTGGCTGGCTACATTAACACTTTTAAAAACAGTTTAATACCAATTGGATGAAAAGAGCCATTTTTTGCTGCTTATATTTAACTCAGTTGTAAGGGTTCTTTTCTATTATAGAAAAGCTATAATAATATACATTTAATTGAACTGTCTGATTTTTAAAAAGTCGTGCAATTGGTACTTTTATATAAAAGAAACTGTGCGTTAAATAGTTCACAATTTTTAACTAACTTCTCTAGGATTTATGGTCCTGTTTTTTGCAACCCCTGGCTTGAAAATAGTCTAGGATCTTTTAAAACTGTTTCCTGAAAGATCATCTTTTCTTCTCCTTTTCTGGAATGTAGATTCCAATTCTGGCAAGTCTTTCAGCTCAGTTCAGTCGTTCAGTAGTGTCCAACTCTTTGTGACCCCATGGACTGCAGCACTCCAGGCCTCCCTGTCCATTGCCAACTCCCAGAGTTTACTCAAACTCATGTCCATTGAGTCGGTGATGCCATCCAACCATCTCATCCTCTGTCATCCCCTTCTCCTCCCGCTTTCAATCTTGCCCAGCATCAGGGTCTTTTCCAGTGAGTCAGTTCTTCGCATCAGGTGGTCAAAGTATTGGAGTTTCAGCTTCAGCATCAGTCCTTCCAACGAATATTCAGGACTGATTTCCTTTAGGATGGACTGGTTGGATCTCCTTGCAGTCCAAGGGACTTTCAGGAGTCTTCACCACCACAGTTCAAAAGCATCAATTCTTTGGTACTCAGCTTTCTTTATAGTCCAACTCTCACATCCATACATGACTACTGGAAAAACCAGAGTCAGTCAGTGCTAGACGGACCTTTGTTGGCAAAGTAATGCCTTTGCAAGTCTTTAGGATTTAATAAAACCAAACCAGAATGAAACATAAATCAGATAATGTTACTGTCTTCCTTGAATATTTGCAATTGACTTCTCATTATATTCAGAATAACATCCGATGTCCATAAAATACAATTCCTATAAGATGGGTTTTAAAAAATTACAAGTGACAGTGTGTTTGTGAAAACATAGGAACATATAGTTTTTCTACTTAGATCTGTTAGTATAGTAATATGCATGCATGCATGTATGCATGCTAAGTCACTTAAGTCATGTCCAACTGTTTGTGACCCTATGGACTGTACCTCACCAGGCTCCTCTGTCCATGGGATTTTCCAGGCAAGAATACCGGAGTGGGTTGTCATGCTGTCTTCAACATAGTAATATAGTCACTAACCCACTCCGGTATTCTTGCCCAGAGAATCCCATGGATGGAGAAGCCTGGTAGGATACAGTCCACAGGATCGCAGAGTCGGACACGACTGAGCGACTTCACTTTGTTTATTTGCATAAACAAATACTGCATTCTTAAAAAAAAAAAATCTTACTTAATCATGACATATAATTTTCTTCTTGTGATCTTGGGTTTTAGTAAAGAAATATTTTTTGTAGCTTTATATGTGATATTGGTTCTTCCTTTCAGCAATTTATATCAGGTTTAAGTATTAATGTTAGAAAGGAATTTTAAAATGTCCTTTATTCTCTAGGCTCTGGAACAATTTGTGTATTATTGGAACTATTCAGTGTAAAGTCCCTCTGTGCCTATTAATTTGTTATTCCTTAGTGACACTCTGTATCTTCAGTGAAAATTGGTGTAGTCAAGTTTACATGTCTACTATGGTCACTGTGATCTGTAAATAGTCTCTTAAGAATTTTTAAAGTTTCTTCTGTTTCAATTGAATAGTTATTGTCATTTCTTATTGTGTATACACGTCTTTTCTTATTCCCATGATTAACTACTAGTTTGTCTACTTTGTTAAACAAAAAATGGGATTTTGACTTATTAAATTGCACTCATTGATATTTCTATGCTCTACCTTAACAATTTTGCTTTTAATTTATGCTGCTATGAATTGCTATGTTTACTCTTTATTTTTGTGGCATTTTAGTTGGAACTTAATTCACTGTTTTTTAAAAATTATTTTATGGTTATTGAAATTATGTTTAATTTTTCTTTGGTCAATTTTTAAACAGGTCCCAGTGATTCTGATATATGGGTATTTTATGACTAGTTTTTAGACACTTTATTATTGTGATTTTTCATTCTGCTTTCAACCATGAATTATTATATCATGCCTCTTTAATTTTTAAGTTGAAGGGTTTTAGTTTATATATTGCTGTGTTTCTAGTTTTGTTACATTGTGATCGACGTACCTTACTTTTACTCTAAGTTCATAATGCTTTCTCTTTGCTTTCTATATGACTCCCTTTGTGACTGTTCCAAACATTTTGAGATGAAGTTTTGTTTTCTATTATCAGGACACAGTTCAATATATAGACATAAAACAGTCTTTATTGACTATATTATTCAGGTTCTTGATATTTACTTTCTGGCTACTTAATATGTCTTGTACAGGGTAGAGTCAAACATCATTCTACTATTAATGTATTTGAATACACTATATTCCCTATAGTTTTTGCCTCCTAAGACAGTTGCTGTCACTTTTTCTATATATATTCGTAGCATATCATTTTCTGAATTGTAGCTATTATAATTTAAAAGTATTCTTTGTTGAATTTAATACTTTTTAATGTAAATTCTACTTTGAAATCAACAGAGCAATGCCTGTTTTACTATTTGTTTGCCTCATATATATTTGTCCATCTTTTTGTTTTTTAGTCTTTCTGAATTATTTTTTAAGTGTTTCTCTTTATAAAGAATATATTTGTGTCTTTCCTAGTCAAATTGAAAATAATTTTCCTTTTTAGAGATGACTTAAGCCCATTCCCATTTTTGGATATGACTGATAATATTGTCATGCTATTTAAAAATCTTCAGGTTACGAAAGACCTTAATGGCTAAAATACTTAGCAGAAGTTTTAATCTGTTACATTAATTCAGAGACTGAATCTCTCTTCTAGACTCCCCCAAACCTTAATTATTATAGTGGAACATCTTACACTTTAGAAAGTAAGCTGTATGTATGTGCATGTGTGTATGTTATTTTTATATACATCCTTAGAGCAGCTCTCCACTCCCCCTTCCCCCAACAATACGTACTCCTTGTAAACAGTCTTCTTTATGTACACACTCCTCCCTATTATTCTGCCGTCATATACATACAAATATTTCTAGACTGCCAGGTACATGGTAGGTCCTAATTAAATATTTACTGAATTAATGCATGAATAACTCAGAGGAAGGAGCTTCTTCAAAGTTAATTATTTTATTAAATTATATGAATTCATTGTTCCATTTGCCTGTAAATTTGTAGATGTAAACAAGTGATGTGTCTGCCTGATTTGGGCATAACATGGTCTAATTGTTTTAAAGCATTCCATTTTCATGTAATGGTTTCTGCCTGTAACAATTTTCAACATTATATGAAGTGTCTAGATATAAACCTTCATTTGTTAAACTCCACTGTCTGTAATTTTAACTTTACCTCAAAATCACATTTGAAAAAAAATTTATTCTATTTCTTTGGATCCTCAATATATTCATTATCATAGCACTTGGCATATGATTCAGATCCTAGCCTCGTCCTTATTATTTTGACTAACATAATTACTCTTTTCAATGAACTCTGAGAATATGAAATTATGTTGATTTACTGGCTTCTTAGAAAAGCCCAGGTACCTCTGGCTTGATAGTGAGAACTCTCTGGCATGCTTTCCCTTGCATTTCATGCTCTGATTTTGTTTCTAGAAAGGACTTTAGAGGTTTTAACTTTTCCTTTGGATCATTAATTTCACTAAGTCATTTGGACAGAAGGGTACTTAGAGCTTCCTCAGCAATTTGAATGAAAGATTTTGAAAGTGCCTCAGTTGAATGCTTCTTAGACTAAGTTGAAGGCTTTCATTAGAAACAGACTACACTGTCCATGGAAGATTTATGAGTCTATGATTGAACTGGGAATGACAGATATGATTATAGATGAGGCTTTCACAAATGCATGGGTGAAAAGACAATCATTTTCTAAGTGCAATGAATGATATTAGAAATTTAATTAAAATGAAAACAAACTATTAGAATAGAATAATATATTGTGTCTATAGTATTCAACTAGAGCATTCCAACCCACCAGGTGGGTGGGAATAATTAAAATTTATAAAAAATGAATTTTACCTTAGTATTTATTTTAAAAATAATTAAGATTGTTTTACTATTAAAAGGTTTATTTAATTCATTAAAATATTGATTAGTAGAAGAATAAAAATGAGATTTTTGGTACTACAACATTCTAAATGTTTTAATGAATGTACATATAGTTTCTGCATGGCTTGTTTTACATGTTAAGTGCCCACAGTCATATGCGTACCAAAGTGTACATTTTTATCTTTTCTGACTGGACAGTATCTGTACATTTTTCCTATATTTGATGAATTCCTTAGCTTTCAATTCTTGATGAAAAGCTGAACTTGTCTTTAATTGTTAGGCTGGAGATGCATTATCGCTTTCCCAAATTCTCTGGCAGAAAGTTTGTAGGGAGTTAACCTAACCTTAGTTAATCAGATGCAATCACTCAGTATAGTTCATCTGGAAATACTGATAAGAGAGATCATTCTTTCTGTCAACAACAGTAGAAGCAGCAGTCCCAGTTTCCACTGATTATAACACTGACAAAGCAAGTTTCAGTTTCAAATGGTGATGAACTCTTTCCGTAAGGGCCATTAGCCACTCTACGTGTATTAATTGTTCTCTCACCATGGGATTATTTTGCAGTTTCCTAATGACCGGGTTGGTCATAACTTTCCTTCCAAGGAGCAAGCGTCTTTTAATTTCATGGCTGCAATCAGCATCTGCAGTGACTTTGGAGCCCAAAAAAACAAAGTCTGACACTGTTTCCACTGTTTCCCCATCTATTTCCCATGAAGTGATGGGACCAGATGCCATGATCTTTGTTTTCTGAATGCTGAGCTTCAAGCCAACCTTTTCACTCTCCTCTTTCACTTTCATCAAGAGGCTTTTGAGTTCCTCTTCACTTTCTGCCATAAGGGTAGTGTCATCTGCATATCTGAGGTTATTGATATTTCTCCCAGCAATCTTGATTCCAGCTTGTGCTTCTTCCAGCCCAGCGTTCCTCATGATGTACTCTGCATATAAGTTAAATAAGCAAGGTGACAATATACAACCTTGACGTACACCTTTTCCTACCTGGCTGATCGCCGAAGAATCGATGCTTTTGAACTGTGGTGTTGGAGAAGACTCTTCAGAGTCCCTTATACTGCAAGGAGATCCAACCAGTCCATTCTAAAGGAGATCAATCCTGGGTGTTCATTAGAAGGACTGATACTAAAGCTGAAACTCCAATACTTTGGCCACCTCATGCAAAGAGTTGACTCACTGGAAAAGACTCTGATGCTGGGAAAGGTTGGGGGCGGGAGGAGAAGGGGACGACAGAGAATGAGATGGCTGGATGGTATCACCGACTCTGTGGACATGAGTTTGGGTGAACTCCGGGAGTTGGGGATGGACAGGGAGGCCTGGCGTGCTGTGATTCATTGGGTCGCGGAGAGTCGGACACAACTGAGCGATTGAACTGAACTGAACTGAATGACCGGGAGTTGGTGATGGACAGGGAGGCCTGGCGTGCTGTGATTCGCAAAGAATCAGACACGACTGAGCGACTGAACTGAATGACTAATGATATTGAGCATAGCTCATGTGATTTTGGCCGTTTGTATAAGTTCCTTATCAAATACATGGTTTGCGAATGCTTTCTCTCATTCTGTAGGTATTTGAAGCATACATAAAGCTTTTAACCTTGTTGAAATCCAATTAGTCTATTTTATTCTCTTGTTGCTTGTGCTTTTGGTGTCCTATCTACTAATTCATTGCCAAATCTGTGGTCATGAAGATTTATCCGTGCTTTCTTCTTAGAGTTTTCATCTTATACTGCAGCTTGTGTATGGTGTGAGGTAGGGGTCTAAATTCATTATTTTTCATGTGGACATCCACTTGTTCCACATCACTACTTGCAAAGCCTGATTTTTTTCCCTGTTGAATTATACCTTTATAAAAAGTCAACTACCCATAAATATGAATGTTTATTTTCAGGTATACAATTTGTTACACTGATCACAATAAACTGTGGAAAATTCTGAAAGAGATGGGAATACCAGACCACCTGACCTGCCTCTTGAGAAACCTGTATGCAGGTCAGGAAGCAACAGTCAGAACTGTACATGGAACAACAGACTGGTTCCAAATAGGAAAAGGAGTGCGTCAAGGCTGTATATTGTCACCTTTCTTATTTAACTTATATGCAGAGTACATCATGAGGAACGCTTGGCTGGAAGAAGCACAAGCTGGAATCAAGATTGCCGGGAGAAATATCAATAACCTCAGATATGCAGATGACACTACCCTTATGGCAGAAAGTGAAGAGGAACTCAAAAGCCTCTTGAGGAAAGTGAAAGAGGAGAGTGAATAGGTTTGCTTGAAGCTCAACATTCAGAAAACAAAGATCATGGCATCTGGTCCCATCACTTCATGGGAAATAGATGGGGAAACAGTGGAAACAGTGTCAGACTTTATTTTTTTGGGCTCCAAAATCACTGCAGATGCTGATTGCAGCCAGGAAATTAGAAGACGCTTACTCCTTGGAAGGAAAGTTATGACCAACCTAGATAGTATATTAAAAAGCAGAGACATTACTTTGCCAACCAAGGTCCGTCTAGTCAAGGCTATGGTTTTTCCCGTGGTCATGTATGGATGTGAGAGTTGGACTGTGAAGAAAGATGATTGCCGAAGAATTGATGCTTTTGAACTGTGGTGCTGGAGAAGACTCTTGAGAGTCCCTTGTACCGCAAGGAGATCCAACCAGTCCATTCTAGGGGAGATCAATCCTGGGTGTTCACTGGAAGGACTGATGCTAAAGCTGAAACTGCAATACTTTGGCCACCTCATGCGACGAGTTGACTCACTGGAAAAGACTCTGATGCTTGGAAAGGTTGGGAGTGGGAGGAGAATGGGACGACCGAGAATGAGATGGCTGGATGGCATCACCGACTCTGTGGAGATGAGTTTTTGTGAACTCCGGGAGTTGGTGATGGACAGGGAGGCCTGGTGTGCTGTGATTCATGGGGTCGCGGAGAGTCGGACACGACTGAGCGACTGAACTGAACTGAACAGTGATCTTCACCTCTGTTCTTATGACAGGACCCCCTTGATTACTACAGCTCTGTAGCAAGTTTTAAAATCATATGTAGAGGGTTGATATGGGGAGGGAGGTGGGAGGGGGGTTCAAGATGGGGAACACATGTACACCCGGGGCGGATTCACATCAATGTATGGCAAAACCAATAAAATTTTGTAAAGTAATTAGCCTCCAATTAAAATTTTTTTTAAAAATAAATAAATAAAAATAAAATCATATGTATGATTTTTCCAAATGTGTTTTTCTTTTTCGAGATTGCCTTGGGTGTTCTGTGTCCCTGACATTTCCATATAAATTTTAGAATCAGCTTTTTAATTTCTTCAAAAAAATATAAATAATCTGAGATTTTAAAACTGAATATGTGCAGTCTACAGATCAATTTGAAAAATATTGTCATCTTAAGTACATTATGTGTTTTGATTCAGGAACATGAATATTTTTCCATTTGTGTAGTTACAGTATAATATCTTTCAACAATGTTTTGTAGTTTTCAGCATATAGTTTTTCATTCTGTAAAATTTATCCATAAATATTTCTTGCTTTTTTATGCTGTATTTGGAGTAGTTTCAGATTGTTTGCTGCTAGTGTACACATAAAGTTAATTTTTTTTATCTTCTTATCAATCTTGTATCCTGCAACTTTGTTTAAGTCATTTACTCTAATACTATCTTTAGTTGATTCCTTTGAAGACCATATCTCCTGAAGACAAAGTTGGTTTTACTTTTTATATTTCTAATCTTGTGTCTTTTATTTCTTCTTCTTGCTTAGTTATCCTCCCTAGAAATCCATTACAATATTGAAAGGAAGTGACAAGAGTGGAAATTCTTACCTTTTTCATGATCATTTTGTAATTTACCGTTAAATATGATCTTAGCTATGGGTTTTCTGTAGGTGTCTTTTGTGAAATTGACGAAATTCCTTTTAATTTATAGGTTGTTTACAGTATTTATTATGAAAGTATATTGAATTTTATCACATTCTTTTTCTGCATCTATTGAGACAATCATGCAGTTTTTATCCTATGATATTGTATATTACATTAATTAACATTCAGATGTTAAAACATTTGCAATTCTGGAGTAAATCATACATAATGTGGGGTTATAATTCTATTTACATGTTGCTGGATTTTATCCACTATTTCTTTGAGAATTTTTATACATATGTTTATGAGAGATATTGGTCTTTAGTTTTCTTGTGATTTCTTTTGTCTGGTTCTGGTATAAAAGTAATACGGCTTCCTAGAATGATTTGGGATGTATTCTCTCCTTTTCCACATTTTTGGAAGAATTTTTAAGGATTGGTGTTAAGTTTTCTTTAAATATTTGGTAGAAATCACCAGGTAAGCTATCTGAACCTGTGATTTTTTTTTCTGGAAAGTACTAATTTAATCTACTTATTCTTTAAAGGTCTATTCACACTTTTCATTTATCCTTGAATAAATTTCAGTTATGTTTTTAAGAATTTGTCCATTTTACATAAGTAATCTAGTTTGTTAGCATAAATAGTTCATAATATTCCCTCATGCTCCCTTTTATTTCTAAAAGATGGATACTGATTAATTATCACTGATAATTAATAACCCTCTCTGATTCTTAAGTAATCTGAGCCTTTTCTCTTTTTTCTTGGTCAGTACAGCTTCAGTTTTGATATTTTTACCAAAAATAACTTTCAGTTTTTTGAATTTATGGTTTTCTATCTTCTACTTCTTTTCATTTATACTCAAATCTTTATAGTTTCTTTCCATCTGCTTGCTCTAGTTTTACTTTGCTCTTTTATTCAGTGTCTTAGATGAGACATTAAGCTTATGGTTTGAGAGTTAATATTTTATTCAGCTATAGCCTACTATAGCTATACATTGCCTTTGAAGCATGGTTCCTTTCAATGCACCTTATAAGTTTTGATATGCTGTGTCTTTATTTATTTTGAAGTATTTTCTAATTTATATTATGATTTCTTAATTGACCGATTGGTTATTAAAAGAGTATGTTGCTTGATTTCCACATTTTTGTGAACTTCTTAGTTTATTTCTGTTATTTCCAGATTCAATCTATTGTGGTTGGAGAAAACATTTTGTATGATTTCAACCTGTTTAATTTTATTGAAGTTTGTTTTGTGGGCTAACATATGATATATCCTAGAGAATGTTCCATATGCTATTAGGAATGTGTATTCTGCTCTTACGGTTTTTCAGTTCAGTTCAGTCGCTCAGTCATGTCTGATCCTTTGTGACCCCAGGGACTGCAGCACGCCAGGCCTCCCTGTCCATCACCAACTCCTGAGGTTTACTCAAGCTCATATCTGTTGAGTCAGTGATGCCATGCAACCATCTCATTCTCTGTCATCCTGTTCTCCTCCTGCCTTCGATCTTTCCCAGCATCAGGGTCTTTTCAAATGAGTCAGTTCTTTGCATCAGGTGGCCCAAGTATTGGAGTTTCAGCTTCAGCATCAGTCCTTCCAATGAATATTCAAGACAGATTTCCTTTAGAATGGACTGGTTGGATCTCCTTGGAGTCCAAAGGTCTCTCGAGAGTCTTCTCCAACACCACAGTTCAAAAGCATCAGTTCTTTGGCGCTCACTTTTCTTTATAGTCCAACTCTCACATCCATACATGTCTACTGGAAAAACCATAGCGCTGACTAGATGGACCTTTGTTGGCAAAGTAATGTCAACATTACTGTGGCCACTGCTGAGTTTTCCAAATTTGCTGACATGTTGAGTGTAGCACTTTCACAGCATCATCTTTTATGATTTGAAATAGCTCAACTGGAATTCCATCACCTCCACTAGCTTGGTTCATAGTGATCTAAGACCCACTTGACTTCACATTCCAGGATGTCTGGCTCTAGATGAGTGATCACACCATTGTGATTATCTGGGTCATGAAGATCTTTTTTGCATAGTTCTGTGTTTTCTTGCCACCTCTTCTTATCTGCTTCTTCTGTTAGGACCATACCATTTCTGTTCTTTATTGTGTCAATCTTTGCTTATAGTTTTTTAATGTTGTTCAAGTCATCGATTTCCTTGCTGATCTTTTGCATACTTGATCTACCTGTGTGCTCAGTTGTGTCTGATTCTTTGTGACCCCATGGATTGTAGCCCACCAGACTCCTCTGTCAGTGAAAATTTCCTGACAAGAATTCTGGAGTGTGTTGCAATTTCCTAGTCCAGGGAATCTTCCCATCCAGAGACCAAACCCACATCTCCTGCATTGGCAGGTGGATTCTTACCAATATGCCACCTGGGAAGCCCATACTTGCTTTATCCACTATTAAAATCAGACTATTAAATTTCTCAACATTTATTGTTGCATTGTCCATTTTTCCCTTCAATTATGTCAGATTTTGCATCGTGTCTTTTGGGGCTCTATTTTTAAATTTATGTATGTTGTTAATTGCTGTATCCTAATAAATTCACCACTGTTATTTCTATAAAATTCCCTTTTTAGTCACTAGTGATAATTGTTTTCATAAACTCCATATGTCTGTTATTAGTACATCGACACCAACTCTCTTGTGGTTCCTGCATTCACTGTATATTTTTTTCTGCCATTGTAGATTCAACCTGTTTATATCGTTGAATCTAAAATGTGTCTTTTACAGAAAGCATATAGTTAACGTTTTATCAATTCTGCCAACTTCTGCCTTTGAACTGTCGTGTTTAATTAATTTATATTTAATATATTTCTGATAAATTAGAATTTACTCTAACCTTTTAATTTGCTTTTTATTGTTCAGTCTTCTTTTGATCTGTTATTCCTTCTTATTGATTTTCAAATGAATATTTTCTAGTGTAATATTTTTAGTCCTTTCATTTTTTTTCACTATTTTAAAATTATATTCTTAGAATTTGCTTTAGGGCTTACCATATGCATTTTATCTTATCCTAGTCTTCAGATTTATAGTAATTTGAGAGATATAGAGACATAAAAAATACAGCTACTATAAAGCTCTGTTCTCTCTACTTCCATTCTGGCTATGACTACTGTACTTTACGTTTGTATGTGCTACAGACCCTGCATTACATTGTTATAATTTATTATTTTATATAATGTTAATTATTTTAAATAAATTGAGAGAAGAAATTGGAGCAAACATATTTACAGAGTTTGTAGCAATATTTTGTTTTATTATTATTATTTTACCATTTCTGGTTCTCTTTATTTGTTCCTATGAATTCCAGTTAGTTACCACATGGTGTCATTTCCTTTTTTCAGTACGACTTTTTCTCACCTTTGATCTTCTTCCTCCTTCTCTCTTTTTTCTTATTTTGGCATTTCCATTATTTAGAATGCACTCAATGATGGCCCCTAATTCTTTGAGACTATATTCATTTTTTATTAACTACTTGCACCAAAATCTGTTGTTCCTGAGAGTACCTTTAGGTTTAAATTTCCTCATTCCCTGTTCTAAAGAGAGTTATTGAAAGAACTTTGGAGCCCTGTGTTCTTATCACCTGCCTTTCCAAGGCAATATCTTGGTACCATTATTCAATTGAGTGCTTCTCTGACTGACATTCCTGTTTTTCAATCAGGGAACTTGGTACGCTGGTAGCCTTTAGTCTCCTTAACTTGCCTTTCCCTGCATGAAACCTCCATCCTACAAGTGGGATGGGGTAAGTTCAACTGAGGACTTAGTATTATAGGCTTCCCAGGTGGCCCAGTGGTAAAGAATCTGCCTGTCAATGCAGGAGACACCAGAGATGTGGGTTTGATCCCTGGGTTGGGAAGATCCCTTGGAGTAGGAAATGGCAACCCACTCCAGTATTCTTGCCTGGAAAATTCCTTTCCATGGTGTCACAAAGAGTCATACATGACTGAACACACACACACACACACACACACACACACACACATTCTTAGCCTGTCACACTTGGCATAAAAGCCTCTGCCCTATGAATAAGAGCTGTGGAGAAGGGGAGATCCCTGACTTTTCAACTATATAAACCTTTAATTTTGCCTTGGCAACATGGAGCTTGGAGATGGGAAATGATGGCAAATTGTCTCTCCCATGGAGGTACCATAGTTCTTGAATGAAAACTGGGGTGAATGGGAGACCTATTTTCTTGGTCTCACTTACCTGGAGAGGAACTTCCATCAGGCTGAATAGGGATGGGAAGAGTAAGTCATAGCTCAAGAGCCACAGTCTTTTACTATTTTTTAAAATAAGATTTAGATTTCTTTCAATAAATATTTATTCGTTGGCATTATATCCTGAGGAGATTTTCCAAAGATTAAATTTGATATCGTTATTGTTCTTTTTATAAATTTTGCCAGTTGAGGTTTTTGTTACTGCTGTTTTGTTTTTGCTACAGAGTGATTTCATAGAGTTCTTCCCTATCCCATTTTTTTTTTTTGGCCACACTCTGGAATCTTAGTTCCCTCATCAGGGATCAAACCCATACCCCCTGCAATGGAAGTGTGGAGTCTTAACCACTAGACTGCCAGGAAAGTCCTCTTAAAGTTTTTTACACTGTCATCTTGGAAGCTATTAACTAGCTCATTTCCATTTAATAATTGTCCCTTCTGCTTAAATTAGCTAGAGTTTGTTTCTATTGATCACAGCTAACAACTTGCAATCACACACAACACACACACACACACACACAGAGAAATGCAGAAAACTGACAAACTGAGATTCATCGTTAGTTTCTGTATAAGATTTTTTAAAAATATGTTCCATTTGATTAAAAGTAATTAAGTCTTGTGTCTGTATGTGTAATTGGTAGGTAGTTGAGGATTTCATCTTTGTTTTAACAAACTTATAAAAAGGAAAAAGTAAACTTCTGAGAAAATAATTTAAATATTAGATGTAATTTCTGCCTGCTAATGGTAGGCAGAAGACCTATGCCATTGAATAGTTTTTTTAGGGATCATAAAATGTAATATTCATGTATAAATATATATATTTAAATTAAAAGGGCTTCCCTGATAGTTCAGTTGGTAAAGAATCCACCTGCAGTGCTGGAGACCCCGGGTCGATTCCTGGGTTGGAAAAATCTGCTGGAGAAAGGATAGGCTACCACGCCAGTAATCTGGCCTGGAGAATTCGATGGACTGTATAGTCCATGGGGTCGCAAATAGTCAGACACGACTGAGCAACATTCAGGGAGAGTAAGTCATAGCTGAAGAGCCACAGTCTTTTGCTATTTTTTTTTTAAAATCCCTGGGGAAGGAACTAAGATTCCACATGCCCTACAATACGGCCAAAAAAAAGTGGGGGTGGATAGGGAAGAACTCTATGAAACCACTCTGTAGCAAAAACAAAACAAAAGTAACAAAAACCTTAACTCGTAAAAGTTATGGAAAGAACAATAGCAAATATTTAATCTAATGGTAGGCAGAAGACCTATGCTATTGATAGGTTTTTCAGTTCAGTTCAGTTCAGTCGCTCAGTCGTGTCCGACTCTCCGTGACCCCATGAATCACAGCACGCCAGGCCTCCCTGTCCATCACCAACTCCTGGAGTACACTCAAACTCATGTCCACAGAGTCAGTGATGCCATCCAGCCATCTCATTCTCTGTCGTCCCCTTCTCCTCCCACCCTCAACCTTTCCCAGCATTGGGATCATAAAATGTAATATTCATGTATAAATCTATATAAGTTAAAAGAAATAATGCTATGTATATGTTACATATTCTGATTTCTAAAATTTAATACATTGTGAACATTTTATAATTTTGTGGTAGTTCATGTTGAATTTGGAGATTAATGGCCTTTTTAGCATTTTGTATCTAACTTCTGGTGTGGATTTAGTTAAGCTCAGGTACCTTTCAGAAAAGGAGAATGTCCATGGTGTTAATCTGATTCTAAGAATGATCTGTGACCCTCAAATATCTAAGAATCAAAATGTACAGAGATCATCAAAATAGCTGCATTCTATTTCCTTTATCGGGCTTCGCAGGTGACTTGGTGGGTAAATAACTCGCCTGTATGCAGGAGACATAATAGATGCAGGTTCGATCCCTGGTTTGGGAAGATCTCCTGGAGGAGGGCATGGCAACCCACTCCAGTATTCTTGCCTGAAGAATCCCCATGGACAGAGGAGCCTAGTGGGCTACAGTCCATGAGGTCACAAAGAGTTGGACATGACTGAGCCACTGACACACACATCCTTTATTGACATATGATAGTTTATTTAACCAATTCTTTATATAGAAACAGGGTTGGTTCAAATATTTACTCTAACAGTTAATATTATAATGAACAATCATTTTCCAGGTCAATCTTCTAATAGATTTTCCTTAAAATTAATTTTTAGTATTGAAATTGCCTTGAGAAAGCATATCGACATTTTGAGGCTTTTAATGCTTGCTTGCTTAGTTGCTTCAGCCATGTCTGACTCTTTGCAAAAGTATGGACTTCAGCCTGCCAGATTCCTCTGTCCATAGGATTCTCCAGGCAAGAATACTGGAGTAGGTAGCCCTTCCCTTCTCCAGGGGATCTTCCTGACCCACGGATCAAAACCACATCTCCTTTGTCTCCTGCATTGTTGGCAGATTCTTTACCCACTGAGCCACCTGAGAAGCCCAAGGCTTTTAACCTATTTTGCTAAATTATCCTCCAGAATGGTTGTATCACCTTTGTTGCCAGACAGTGTTACTGCCTAGCTAACTTGATAGATTAAAATCATTTTTAGTGCATGGAGTCACAAGCTAGTGAAAGCCAACCATCCCAATTAGACTTTTTGATGTATGTTCCTCTCCTGCTTCAGATACGATGCAAAAACTCTTCAACTGTATTTTTTCACCTCAATACTATTAAATGCAAAGGATCTCCTACATCTGATGGCCTCCAGCCACATTTACTCCAGTGCTTACCTGCTGTGGATCACACAGAGTTGCGTCTGGCCTCATCATCCTTAGAATTCCCCATGACATACTCCTTGAGGCAGCTGTCTGCAGCTACACGACAGAATACACACATTACAGCCTTGGCAGACAACCCCTGGCTTTGGCCTGCTGCTGGGATACAAACTCTTTTACACCATCTCAGATCCTCTGCTGTGACAAAAATGTTGTCAGATAAATGGAAAGCCAGATTGGGTTATGGCTACCTGCCTGTGTGATGTGTTGATATCAGTGGGAAAGATCTGTAGGCCTCCAAAACTATCTCTGGTAAAGATACAAAATCTTTTCCATTGTAATACTAATTTTGAAGAAGAATTTTAAAGAACCAAGTTTAAGATCTTTAGTTATTCATATTTCAAAGTGACTCAGGTTTTCTTTCTATGTGTGCCTGGACACACAATAGTCTTTTGGTGCCATTATGATTTGCAATTTCTAGGCATGAATATTTTTAATTCATTGGTTTTCCATTTCAAATATGAGTACATTAGTAATATTGATGAAAGAGTTTTGAGCAGAAACTTACGCTCTCTCACTTGCTTAAAAAAAAATTCTTTCCCTTTCTTTTAAACACTTCCAACAACTCTTATATTCTCAGGCTCCATCTCCTGGAAAGTTGGAATAGAAGAAATGACAATTTTTTTTGGTAACTCTAAATGAGAGACCTTCAGTGGAATAGGCTGGACTGCAAGAAATAAGCTACACTACCATATAACAATTATTTGATTTGAAGAACAAAGAAAACTTTCTAAAAATCTGATTTCTGACCAACACTTTCTGATGTAAAACGGAGTGTTTAAATTCCTACTTCTCAGGATTTAATATAAAATAAAAACTCCTAAACATGTTCTTGATAAGAATTTTCAATTGTCTGTTTATCCCATGTTCATTCTCATTGTGGTCCCTAATTTGCTGGAAGAAGCAAGTTCATTTTAAAAATTGGAGTGAAGCAGCTTTCAGTCTGTGTTTATTTCAGAGAACTTTATAGAATTTGCTTAATTAGTTGAATAAGAGTAAAGTCTCCCAAAGACTTCATTGTGTGTCAATAGAGCATTGTGTTCGAAGGCACAGTCTTTGGAATGGTGCAGACCTAGATTTGAACCACACTTCTGCCAAAAGCTACCAGTATCTACGTTAAATAACTTACTTCATTTCTTTGATTCTCATTTTCAGAAGGGTATATCAGAAGGGTACATTAATATCACTCTTATACATTCTTTTAAGGATTAAATGAGATAATGAAAGTTGTTAAGTGTTTAGGATACTCTCTGGCACACAGATGGCTCTCCATAAATGGCAGCTAACATCCTGGAACACAGTAGGCGCTCAATAAAGATTTTGTTTCATGATAGAGTACCTTTCCTAAGAAACCAAGATTGAGAGTAAATTCCCAAATTCCTCTTTTCATATCACATAGAGTATTTATGTACGTCTTGGGAGGCCTCCTTTCTTGCCTACTGCTTTCCATTGCTGAAATCTCATGCACTGAGAAATTGCAAACTTCCAGCAATACTTTCAGTGGCACCATTGCTAATCTTCAGTGAGGTTTATTATGAACCATGGTAGGAAAGACACCACAAAAACCTTCTCTGGGACTGGCAGCTAGCCAGACTGCTGCTGCCTCACATTTTATTTGCTTTTATTTTACAGCTCTTTGAGGGAGACCTGGGTTCGATCTCTTTGTTGGGAAGATTCCCCCCGAGAAAGTGAAAGAAAGAAAGTGAAGTCGCTCAGTGGCGTCCAACTCTTTGCGACCCCATGGACTATAGCCTACCAGGCTCCTCTGTCCATGGGGTTTTCCAGGGATTTTCCAGGCAAGAGTACTGGAGTGGGTTGCCATTTCCTTCTCTAGGTGGATCTTCTCCACCCAGGGATCGAATCCAGGTCTCCCGCATTGCAGGCAGACTCCTGTCAACCTCCAGGGAAGAACCCCTGGAGAAGGGAAAGGCAACCCACTCCAGTATTCTGGCCTGGAGAATTCCATGGACTGTATAGTCCATGGGGTCACAAAGAGTCGGACACGACTGAGTGACTTTCACTTTGAGTATCTAGGGGGAAGTAATATGGAAAAAATACTGAATTTTACATTCATCTATCTTTTAAGAATTTTAAAAATGCTTCACTCAGCATCATCTTGAGTAATCCTCATGAGGGACTTGTAAAGTCTCCCATTCTACAAATGGGAAACACTGAGATTTCAAGAAATTGTGACACATGGTTAAATATGTATAGAGGGTTGCAGAGCCTGTGTCTCCCAACTTCCAGTTCATTATCCATCCCCTCCATGTTAGCTCCTAAATTCCTCACACTCACCCAGATTGCAGGAGGGCTTCTTCCTCTGCCCGGTGGTCAAATGTCCAATCACAATCATTCCCTTCCAGATAAAGCATTGATTAAGCAGTCCGTCTCCCTGGGAAAAGTAACCCTGAATTGTGACCTTTCCTTATGATGTTAATGTGAATGAAGAGTTTGATTTGCAGGTGAAGTAAGCAAATAAGCACGAAGCCTTTGTATCCATCCAAGTTGGTCTAGACTTTTATTTCCCTTGCAAATTTTCATAGAAGCCAAAAAAAAAAAAAAAAACCTAGCCTTTAGTGTTTTCCAGTTTTATGCCAGACTTTGTTAGTTTCACTATTTTTTTCACTCATTTGATTTTTTGCCTCATATTTGTGAGGTAGTATTATCATTTCCCACAATTTGTATTTAATAAGGTGACTGAGGGACAAGGAGCTATTTTCCCAGAGCCATCTTTCTATTGTCTAGGTCAGGATAAGAATATAGTGAAGCTATATTCTCAATGTGAAGCTATGATTAGTCTAAGGATATTAGATTGCTATTGTTTTCTTGCTAGGGTTTCTCGGGATATGAAAACAAAATTAGATCTTTCCAAGCATCAGGGTCTTTTCCAATGAGTCTGATTCAAAGAACTGACTCATTGGAAAAGACCCTGATGCTGGGAAAGATTGAAGGCAGGAAAAGAAAGGGACGATAGAGGGTGAGAAGGTTTGATGCCATAACCAACTCAATGGACATGAATTTGGGCAAGCTCCAGGAGATGGTGATGGACAGGGAAGCCTGGCACGCTGCAATCCAAGGAGTCGCAAAGAGTCTGACATGACTGAGTGACTGAACTGAACAGAGCTTTTTGTCATAAGTTTCGGCAGTGTTTTTTGACAAAAAACGTCAAACTTTGGACTGGCCTTTCCTCAACTCCACAGAATAAATGCCCTTTCTACGACTCCCATAATATATGCTGAGATGGAAGTCAAGACGTTCATAGTCTCACTCGTCTGTTATCATTTACATTTTCCAATCAATCCTCACAGCACAGTGTATGATATTATTATACCAAAAAAAAAAATTCAAATACTCAGAAGTTTGAAGTAACAGTTCTTCAGTTGATCATATATTATATTGTGTGATCACTTAAAACCCAACCTTCCTAGCAAAATAAAACAAAAAATTTCAAACACAAGTATTTCCCAAGAGTGAGGTGTTTTATAATCTTCCAAGGCTTCTCATCAAAAGAGGACAAAATTCGTATTTTATTCTTTACTATCTCACCAAAATTCTCTTTCTTTGCTAATTTTTTTTTATTAAATCCACTATGACTTCATCCTTGATATTTTATCCATCTTTATTATCTTTATGTTTTCTTGTCTTTGGTTTAGAATTCCTTTGATACCTCTGACACTTCCTCCCATGAGACAAATCCTTTATGAGAATTAAGACCACTTGTGTGACATTAGTATCAGGATTGAGAACTAAGAATATGTATGTCAACAAGACAACTATTTATTATAGGAAGATTTTATACTAATAAATAGTGTCACTGTTTGCTTCAGGATATTCTTGACTTATCAGTTTATCTGAAAAAAATAGTTTTCTTGACTGGGCAAATAGCATGATCATCATACTAACAGTTTACTTATCAAGACTTGCTTCAAGATGCTCACCATGCTGATCCACCAATCCTAAGCAATTGTGTCATATTTTCATCCCAATCTCAATTAGGTACCTACTTGAAAAGACCTGATTTAAACCAATGAAGCTTGTATCCTAAACTTTTTAAATATCTTTGATCCCTGCTTGTAAGAGGCAACTAAGTCTCGATCAAGGTGCTGTTACTTCCATTGTTTTAATAAAATTAGCTTTGCTCATCTAGGGATATTATGCTTTTTTTTTAAGTCTGCAGTGCACCGTATCATATTATTCAGAATTCTTTCAAAAGAAAAAAAGTAGAAAAAACAACTCAAATTAATTTAAAACTAAAAAGGGAATATCTTGACTCAATAATTGATCCATTCTAAAGGAGATCAATCCTGTGTGTTCATTGGATGGACTGACGCTAAAGCTGAAACTCCAATACTTTGGCCACCTCATGCAACGAGTTGACTCACTGGAAAAGAGTCTGATGCTGGGAGGGATTGGGGGTGGGAGGAGAAGGGAACGACAGAGAATGAGATGGCTAGATGGCATCACCGACTCGATGGAGTTGATGATGGACAGGGAGGCCTGGCGTGCTGTGATTTATGGGGTCGCAAAGAGTCAGACACGACTGAGCAACTGAACTAAACTGAACTGAACTGAGAAAGTCAGGACTTAATAGGAATGCTGAAACATGGTCTCCAGAACTCAGCTTTACTTTCTCAGATTTTACCCCCAGATGACTTCTTACCAGGTCAGCACTCTTATTGTAGAATATATTGTTTGCAGTTTAAACTACGCTTTCCTTCTAAGTCAGGTTTTCCCAGAAACAGACCTTGAGGAAAAGAGTTATGTGAAGGTTATGTCAGTAGGAAAGTGGAGGACAGGACAGGGAAGGTAAAGAAACTGTTAAGGAGCACATTATAAGTTAACTGCCATTTTGGGCAACTATAGCTTTTAACCCTGAAGGGATACTTCAGGCAATAATGTAAAACATATTTCTCAAAATTATATCACCCAAAGGACCAGGGAGACTTATCACTACATGTCAACTACTATTAGTCATTGTTTGTAAGAAGCATGTCTGGGCTGATGTCATTGAAATTAGAGCAGATATAAATGGTTTTAGAAAGTTCCGAGGCAGCAACCATATGCAAACATACACAAGTGGAAGTTGACAGGCATGCAGTGAAGCCAGAGGCTCCGGGGATACGGGCAGTGCACCTAAAATAATTACTACTCTCAGATCCCAAGCTCTAAACATTCAGCATGTTCAGTTCAGTTCAGTTCAGTTCAGTCGCTCAGTCCTGTCTGACTCAGCATGTTACAAAGGTACAATTGTTTTTCTCAGGACCATATTATATTAAATGCTTTGACCAAAATAGTCATTGCAAAAACTAGAAGTATATGGATGTCAGCTACAAATGGCAGAGCAGGGGCTCCACAAATCCTATCATTTAAAAACAATGAACATATTGGCTGAAATGATCACATTTTTTTTTTCAGAACTCTAAATATTAACTATTAGTTTTCCGCCACCTGGGGAGTATTTATTCAAGAAAGCCATTTCAATATTGGTTAAGAATAGTGAGATGTGTGGTGGTTTAACTTATCCTATTCCCATTTTTGTCTTCTGCTCTTCACAGCAACCTAGAAAATTGGCGCTCCATAATCGATCATGAAAGAAAAGAAAATGCAGTTTGGAACCACCGAAAGGAAAGAATGAAATCAAAGTCCCTCTGAAATTTGCCCAGATAGCTGCTATTATTTCCCCTATTAAATGGAAATTTAAGGTTACTGTATGATCCAGTGATTCTGCTCATAGTATGAGGATGTACCCAAGATAACTGATATCATTAGTTCAGTTCAGTCACTCAGAAGTGTCTGACTGTTTGTGATGCTATGGACTTCATGCAGCCTGCCAGGCTTCCGTGTCTATCACCAACTCCCAGAGCTTGCTCAAACTCATGTCCATTGAGTTGGTGATGCCATTCAACCATCTCATCCTCTGTTGTCCCCTTCTCCTTCAGTCTTTCCCAGAATCAAGGTCTTTTCCAGTGAGTCAGTTCTTCACATCAAGTAGTCAAAGTATAGAAGCTTCAGCTTCAGCATCAGTCCTTCCAATGAATATTCAGGACTGATCTCCTTTAGGATGGACTGGTTGGATCTCCTTGCAGTCCAAGGGACTTGCAAGAGTCTTCGCCAACACCACAGCTCAAAAGCATAAATTCTTTGGTGTTCAGCTTTCTTTATAGTCCAGCTCTCACATCCATACATGACTGCTGGCAAAACCATAGCTTTGACTAGATGGACCTTTGTCAGCAAGTAATGTCTCTGCTTTTTAATAAGCTGTCTAGGTTGGTCATAGCTTATCTTCCAAGGAGCAAGCGTCTTTTAATTTCATGGCCACAGTCACTATCTGCAGTGATTTTGGAGTCCAAGAAAATAAAGTCTGTCACTGTTTCCATTGTTTCCTCATCTATTTGCCATGAAGTGATGGGACCAGATGCCATGATCTTCATTTTTTTAATGTTAACCTTTAAGCCAGCTTGTTCACTTTGCTCTTTTACTTTCATCAAGAGGGTCTTTAGTTCTTCTTCTGATATCATATTTCCACACAAATTTGACATGATTGTTCGTAGTAGCATCTAGAATGTACTCAACTGATAGATGGATGAACAAAATGTTTTATAACCATAGAGTGAAAAATTATTCAGCCACTAAAGGAAAGAAATAGTGATACATACATACATACATGTTCTGTTCAGTTCAGTTCAGTCATTCAGTCATGTCTGACTCTTTGTGACCCCATGAACTGCAGCACGCCAGGCCTCCCTGTCCATCACCGACTCTTGGAGTCCACCCAAACTCATGTCCAATGAGTCAGTGATGCCATCCAACCATCTCATCCTCTGTTGCTCCCCTCTCCTCCTGCCCACAATCTTTCCCAGCTTCAAGGGTCTTTTCAAGCAAGTCAACTCTTCACATCAGGTGGCCAAAGTATTGGAGTTTCAGCTTCAACATCAGTCCTTCCAATAAACACAAAGGACTGATCTCCTTTAGGATGGACTGGTTGGATCTCCTTGCAGTCCAAGGGACTCCCAAGAGTCTTCTCCAACACCACAGTTCAAAAAAGTATCAATTCTTTCGTGCTCAGCTTTCTTTATAGTCCAGGTCTCACATCCATACATGACCACTGGAAAAACAATAACCTTGACTAGACGGACCTTTGTTGACAAAGTAATGTCTCTGCTTTTTAATATGCTATCTAGGTTGATTATAACTTTCTTTCCAAGGAGTAAGCGTCTTTTAGTTTCATGACTACAATCACCATCTGCAGTGATTTTGGAGCCCCAAAAATAAAGTCTGTCACTGTTTCCCCATCTATTTGCTATGAATTGATGGGACCAGATGCCATGATCTTAGTTTTCTGAATTTGAGCTTTAAGCCAGCTTTTTCACTGTCCTCTTTCACTTTCATCAAGAGGCTTTTTAGTGTAAACCTTGAAAACTTTACACTAAGTGAAAGGAGATAGACAATTAAAAGCTGTGTACTGTATGATTCTGTTTACCTAAAATGTCCATTCAGGAAAATCCATGGAGACAGAAAATAGATTAGTGGTTGCCAAGGGTTGATTGTGGATGGCACTGAGGAGCAACCACTAATGGGTACAAGTTTTCTTTGGGGAATGATACAGTTGATCTGGAATTAGATATTGGTGATGGTTGCCCATTCCTATAAATATGCTGAGGATCAGTGAACTGTACACTTAAAAAGAGTGGATTTATGGTATGCGTATTATGTCTCCATGTTTTAAAAAGTTGTAAACAATTTTTTATAATGCTCTATACTGTCAGGCCTGGGTTAAATCCCTACTCCTAAGGGATAAGGGAAGTCCCAAAGTGAATTGACGGTAGAGTGGTTGCAAATTAAATTCAAGGTGTTCTTAACAGAATAAGGGGGGAATGGCTGCTGAGCTAGCCAAGACAAGAAACCCTTTTCTACTCTGGCCATCTCATCAGAGGGTGGGCTTACAAACCCTTTGATCAAGGCTCTTTGTCAGTGCTCCCAATTTTTTGGTGTTTTCATGAAAACAAATACTTTCCTGCTATAAAGGTACTACATGCTCTAATGTTTCCTTTCAGTCTCTTTTGTGTCAGGCCCATACTGATTTCTTATTTCTCCCCGGCTTCTGTGCACCAAATCATGCTTTGACTACAGCCAAAGTAATGGCAACAATAATGTAGTACTCTGGGTTCTCATTGCTAAATACCTCCCAAACAACACAGGTTTCTCACCAAATTCTCATACAGTCACTTAGTGTAAATTTGCCCTGAGTGGTGGAAGGGATACCACCAAGTATGCCCCCAAGCGAATTTTCCATTAAAATGCTCAGCTAAGTCCACCTGGCTACACAAGTACACATGGGAAAAGTGCTCAGTCCTCGTGACATGTTCAATCATATATTTTCAGTAGTATGTCCTATAACTAAGTGTGCGAATACACATGTTAAAAGAGAAAAAAATTAGCGAAAATAAACTTATTTATTCAAAATATAAGCATAAAATTGCTGTCAAAGCACTAAGTTAATGAATTTTGGTTGCCTCTACATGTTCTCTCTGTCTTTAAATCTTTCAATCTAGCTCTCAATCCCTTTCTTAGAAATCTTTTTGGTGCAAGTCTAGCTGACTTTCTGTCTTAAATGAATAAAATATATGTTGATATTAGTCTTTCTCATCATTTTCCTCTATAAAATGTATAGAAACTTCATATCACAAGTTAAAATTTATCAAAAGTTACACACCAAAATTGTACATGGTGCCATTCACAGTCAAGAGACAAGTAACCAAGGGTAAAGATGCAGAATTAATTCATAACTGCATAAAATTAATGGTATAGGAAACACTATAGTCCTGTGATAATGTTGTAGCCAACTGTGGCTACTGCAGAGAGCTTGAGTGTTGTGAGCACCAGCTTCAAAGGCCCCGGATGCCAGTCATCCCCCAGTAAGCTGGCAACTCTTCAGTAAGTCTCTCATCTTGGCGATCTGACCTCTCCAGGTTCTCGCGATCTCTTGCCAAATCTGATCTCTCCCATTATTGCGATCTCTTGCTGTTCTTGTCTAATTTCCATCATGTTTAATGAGATACCGTAAACCTTGAATAATGCCATGGGACTCATACAGAGTGCCACTAGTGATGCCGGGAGTGCTCCTAAGAAGCAAAGTCGTGATATTACAAGAAAGAGCTGAATAGCTTGACATGTATTGTAGATTGAGTTTTGCAGCTGTGGTTGCCACCATTTCAAGAGATAAGTGAATCCTGTGTAAGGACCATTGTTAAAAGAGCAAATTATGAAGTCATCTCTGCAGCTCTACCAGCAAGTATGAAAACCTTGCCCTTTTTGCAAAATACCTTTTTATCTCATACTGGCAATGCTTTTTATGTGGGTGCAGGATTGTTATAAGAAAGAATACATGTAGACTCTAATATGATTGGAGAAAAAGTGAAGTCATTATATGTCAACCTAAAGCAAAAGGCAGGTAGAGAATATAAAGTTGGAGAATTTAATTCCAGCAAAGGATTGGGACCATATAGAAAACTTTTAGAGCAATTTAAAAGTCAGACAGAAATTACAATGTATTTCTATAAAATTTGCCCAGTATGCCTATCCCTCTGGTCTCCCCTTTCACCTTCTCCACCTCTTCTGCCTCTGCCATCCCTAAATCAGCAAAATCAACCCTTCCTTCTCCTCCTCCTTGTCATACTCAACATGAAGATGAAAAGGATGAAGACATTTATGATGATCCATTTCTACTTAATGTAGTAAATAATCATGTTATAGAGTTAATAAACCTATCTGTTGTGTGTGAGCATGTCTTTTTATGAAAATCTAGTAACTGTATGGCAAGAACTGTTTGAGATATTTTTGTATCATCATCATCACCTAAGTATTCATCACTGGAACATCTTGTGCAAGACAGTCTGGATATTAATCCTATGACAGTCATAAGAATTACAAATATATCATAGCTTTTAATTTACATTTTCGTGATTTGTAGTCTTTTGGTAAATGTTAAGTTCTTATCTCTTATGTAAGGTTATTGTCTCCTGTTTAATTTGATGTTTTGTGTCAAGTTTAAGAATATAATAAAGAATATGTTTCTCTAAAAATATAAAATTACATCTTTTATTTAAGAAATGTCCTGTTTTCTTCATTATGCTGATCACGCAAACATTAAATATTTCAACAACTAGCTTAAAGATCACTTCCAAAGAGATGTTAGTTATTGTTTTTATATTAACTTGAAAAGATGGCTTATTGTAGAGTTATATTCTTTATCACTGACCCACCAGGGTAGCCTAATATAACCTAGTGTCTCCTTATTCTTAGTAAGAATTAAGTAATAAGACATATGTTGATTAAATTTGTGAATCATTTTGCTGACTCCTGCCTCCTCTGAAGCAACAAATTCTCAGGTTTTGGTTCTTCTTGTCTATCTGACTCAGTTTAGCAAAGCTGATGGACAATCTACCTTCTATGCCTACAGATTAAATCTAAAAGATCTTTCCCAACCTGTTCGGTTTTATGGGCTTAGTTTTAACTCAATTCACTTTTTGCCAGAAATACAAGATATAAGTAACACCATAATCAAGTTTTATCAGTCACTCTCTTCTTTAAGTTTGAGATTCTTCTGATTTAGCAGGGAAGGAATGAAATTCCTGTTCAAGAAAACTTCTCTCTAGTCTCTTTTTTCTTTAAATTTCTTCCAAGACTGAATCATAAAATACATCTATTAAATTGTTTTTCAGGTCTCCTCTTTGTAACACCAAATTCCTCCTTCATATTATTCACCTAAAGTTTCAAAGTAAGGAGTTTAATTCTGAAAGAAAAGAAAAAAGCTCAAAATTCCATTAACACTTTGGAAAAATGTCTTCATGAAAGCTGAGTGAAATAGATTTGAAACTAGAGTAAGGATCAAATTAATGGTATTTTTAAAAGCATTTAAGGTTAAATATATGAAAATAGATTTTTATTACTGAAAAAAGATATCAAATAATGTACAAGACCATTTTTCAAATGTAATGCAATACAGTAAAATAAGCAATTATCTTTAAATGTCCATTTTGTAGGTGCCTGGTACAGTTAAAAAGAAACACAATCGTGACTGGTAATAGGAACGTAGAAACTATGTAATTAAAACTATTACCTATTAGGTAGAATTTTCTAAAATTTCTCTGTTAATTGATATTATCCTTGTTCAGAGAGTGAAGTTTTTAGTCTCAAGAGAATTAAAAAAAAAAAAACCTATTGTTTCTAAATTTAATCTGGTCTTATGCTTAGAATACAAAAGTGAAAAATCAAATCTACACATTCTAAATGGATCTTCAGTGAAAATTTTCTTCTTTGTAGCAAATATGGATTAAACTGTAATTTAGCAAAGAATGGGACAAATTTGCTTTTAGAGACCAATTTCCCCTGTGCTATTAAAGAGATTTTACCTTTTGAGGAGCTGTTGGGAAATCAGGTTATACATGGAAAAAGGTGAAGGCAAGGGTACTGGTGTCAGAACATAAATAAAACTTGTGCTTGGATAAACTGTTTTCTCCTTGGTTTGCAACCACTTCCAATATCTTGAAAGTACAAGAGGCGCTTAGTCCTAATCACAAACAGTCAAAGATTGATTATGGAAAAAAGGGCAGACATACAGCAAAAAACTGATGGATGGTGGAGAAGCATGCTGTTACTGAATCACTGACAGAATGTTTGCGAGTGTGAATGCTTGCTTATTATTTTAGTCTGGGACAGTGAATTGGAAAGTGAATTTTTGAGAGCATTAGGGAAAAGGATGAGACTTTGTTCGTATTTGTCTGTTGGTTCTTTATTCTACAATAACTCTGCCACAAGTTGAATGGTAATCAGATATGATTTGATTTCTGCTTCAAAACCCAATCAAATACATTGTAGGAAAAGCACTACCTGAAGACCTGCCTGATTTTTAAACTAAAAAACTTGACTGTGAGTGCTGTTTTACTTAAAAAGAAATAAATGGCTACTGAAACACAATGTTTGCATATTTTGTGAATATATTCTAGGCTAAAAAATACAATCAGACAAAGTTGCTGTCAATACACACAAATCATCACAATCTTATCATGAAATCTATGTGGCTTTGAATTTACAGGCCCTACAGAATGTAGGATTAGATTAATTAAATTTAGAGGAGCCAAGTGTAACCATTTCATGTGCATTCAGTTCAGTTCAGTTCAGTCTCTCAGTTGTGTCTGACTCTTTGAGACCCCATGAATCATAGCACGCCAGGCCTCCCTGTGCATTACCAACTCCCTGAGTTCACTCAAACTCACGTCCATTGAGTCGGTGATGCCATACAGCCATCTCATTCTCTGTTGTCCCCTTCTCCTCCTGCCCCCAATCCCTCCCAGCATCAGAGTCTTTTCTAGTTAGTCAGCTCTTTGCATGAGGTGGCCAAAGTATTGGAGCTTCAGCTTTAGCATCAGTCCATCCAGTGAACACCCAGGACTGATCTTACCTTCCAAAATAAGCTTTTATTTTTTTTCCAGTCAATTTGATTCTTCATGATGCCCTGCCCTTAAATTTTGCCTCCTTGCCCAAGAATCCTGCCTCCTGTGAGTATCCTTCTTATTTTCACTTCTGCAGAATCGACTCACTCTTCAAGATACAGCTAAAAAGCAATCTTCCCCATTAAATATTTTCTGATATCGTATTCATTTATCCTTTTATATCAATTTCTAGAAGCTTCATTCTCTGTATTACTAATCAAACACATGTATTTTTACTGTATACAATCAAATTTTCTCAGTGTAACTTTGACCCCACAAAACTCAGTTCAGTGATTCTAGTTGGTATTGAAATACACTGAAACATAGTAACTTTGCGCGTGAAAGAAATTAAAAGTTTTAGATCATAAGAACTGCTTTGTAAATCTTTAGATACTCCCTCAGTTTCTTAGGGTTGATCAGTCTGCAAGAGAACAGATACGGCCCTGTTTGAAGAAATAAAGTGATGTAGTGACTTCCCTTTGCCCACAAAATATGCCCAGACCCCTCAGCATGTAGCATGGCATTCAAGGACCAGAAAGAAGTTTATTGTTACTGGAGCTGAGTGGATGAGGGAAAGAGTAGCAAGTGAGAAGACCAGAGACCACCAAGCTATGCAAGATTTTGTAGGCTAAATAAGGGATGTTGACTTTAAGCCAAATAGTTTTGAGAAGTGGAAAAATATTATTTATGTTTGAAATCATCCAAGAATTTATTTGGCTAGATCAAATTGAAGGATTAATCGCTACTTACAAAGTCAGATGTGAAACTGCAGGTAGAGAGGGCTGAAGGTAACATTGTACATAGATTTTTTTTGACTATGCAAGGAAGTCGGTGCTTTTAATCCCGGCATTCTTCTACTATGCGCATTCTAAGTAGCTTAGTCCTATACTTTGTGACCCTATGGAATGTATCCCTCTAGGTTCCTTTGTCCATGGGATTCTCCAGACAAGAATATTAGAGTGAGTTGCCGTGCCCTCCTTCAGGGGATCTTCCAGACACAGGGTTCGAACCCGCACCTCTTACGTCTATACGTATGTGTATTCTCTTCAGTTCATTCAGTTCAGTTGCTCAGTCGTGTCTGACTCTTTGCAACCCCATGAACTACAGCACGCCAGTCCTCTCTGTCTGTCACCAACTCCCGGAGTCCAAGCAAACCCATGTCCCTTGAGTCGGTGATGCCATACAACCATCTCATCCTCTGTCGTCCCCTTCTCCTCCTGCCCTCAATCTTTCCCAGCATCAGGGTCTTTTCAAATGAGTCAGCTGTTCTCATCAGGAGGCCAAAGTATTGGAGCTGCAGTTTCAGCATCAGTCCTTCCAATGAATATTCTCTTAGGTCTATTTATATGTATATATATCACAGTGGAATTTTACTCAGCTACGAAAAGACTGAAATTTTGCCATTTGTGACCATGTAGATGAGTTTTTAAGGCATTATGCTAAATTAAGTCAGATAAATACTTGTGATCTCACTTACATGTAGAATTTCAAACTAAAACAACAACAAAAAAATCTTCATTGATATGGAACAGACTGCTGATTGCCAGAGGAAGCAGAGTATAGGACAATGGGTGAAGGCTGTCAAAAGGCACAAACTTCTAGTTATGAGATAAATACATTCTGGAAATGTTCTGAACAGCATGGTAACTACAGTTAATGCTACTGTGTTTTATGTTGGAAAGTTATTAAAAGCATGGGTCTTATAAGTGCCTACCACGAGAAAATAATGTGAAACTATGAGAGGTGGTAGATGTTAACTAAATTTTTTGCCGTGAACATTTTGCAGTATATATATGTATCAAATCATTACAGTACATACTGTAACTAATACAAATTTATATGCCAATTATATTTCAGTAAAGCTGGGAAAAGAAAATAAATCCCATTAGTATTTTGATATTTTTCTTTTAAAGATGTCTGATGTCTAGGAGCTGACACAGTGTAGATGAGGCACTGAATGATCCGAAGTTACATTTTGCCAAACAACTACATCAGGAGGAAAGGGAAAGGTAGCCAGGTTGGACAGTGAAATTTAAGCTGGTTAAGGAGGGAATTACGAACATAAGGAATCCTAAGGGGGATAAACTGGAGGTTCAGTGGACTGCATTTATATGGATTTGAAAAATTGTTGTGAGTCTGAAATAGAGGCAGTAGACTAGAAAGAAAGGAGGTGTTGATTATGGATGTGATACTTGGAATTGCCATAATGAAAGCAATGTTAGTGACTGCAGTAGTGGGAATGGATTGTTGAATGGAGGGGATGATGAGATCATTAAAAGAGCATAGATTATTGAATCCATCAAAAGCCAAGATACTGATGTGTATACAAAAATCTTTAAGGAGATGAGAAAAGAGAGGATATGAGATTGTAAGTGTGAAGCTCTTGAAGGACTACTGTGTCAAGTCCCAAGAGGGTCAGGGTATTTTTCTTGGGGATGCAGAGTCCCACCAACAGTGAAGTCCTACCTGTGGTGAGGCAAATGAATTTTATTAGCCTCCCCCCAACCATCATCATGTAACCTTGGGAAAATCTCTCAACCTCTGTAATCCTTAGTTTTCATTTTACTATGAATTGGGAGAAGGCAATGGCAAGCCACTCCAGTACTCTTGCCTAGAAAATCCCATGGATGGAGGAGCCTGGTAGGCTGCAGTACATGGGGTCGCTAAGGGTCGGATACGACTGAGTGACTTCACTTTCACTTTTCACTTTCACACATTGGAGAAGGAAATGGCAACCCACTCCAGTGTTCTTGCCTGGAGAATCCCAGGGACGGGAGAGCCTGGTGGGCTTCCGTCTAAGGGGTCACACAGAGTCAGACATGACTGAAGTGACTTAGCAGCAGCAGTACTTGACTATCCAACCACTCCATTCTAAAGGAGAGCAATCTGGGTGTTCATTGGAAGGACTGATGCTAAAGCTGAAACTGCAATACTTTGGCCACCTCATGTGACGAGTTGACTCACTGGAAAAGAGTCTGATGCTAGGAAGGATTGGGGGTGGGAGGAGACGGGGACCACAGAGAATGAGATGGCTGGATGGCATCACCGACTCGATGGACATGAGTTTGAGTGAACTCCGGGAGTTGGTGATGGACAGGGAGGCCTGGCGTGCTGTGATTCATGGGGTCACAAAGAGTCGGACACGACTGAGTGACTGAACTGAACTGAACTGATAGGGTTGATTATAAAAAATAAATTGGCACAACATATAGTGAACTCAGTAAAATGGTTGTCATCTAGTAAGCATTCAGAATGGGCTTCCCAGGTGGCTCAGTGGTAAAGAATCCACCTGCCAAAGCAGGAGATACGGGTTTGATCTCTGGGTCAGGAAGATCCCCTGCAGGAGGAAATGGCAACTCACTGCAGTATTCTTGCCTGGGAAATCCCATGGACAGAAAAGACTGGCAGGCTACAGTCTATGGGGTTGCAAAAACTGAGACACACACACAAACACACAAGCACTTCGACTGTGTTAACCATTATCATTGCTATTATCTTGTTAACAAAATATATGCCCGTTGAGGAAAGCATCCTATTTCAATCACTTTGATATCTCCCTATGCAACTAGTATAGAGCTAGGTGTTACAAAGTATTATTAAATTTGTATAACTCACTCATTTTCTACTTAAATTAGCCTTTCTTTGTTATTTCTTTAAGAAAATGTCAATAAATGAGAGATTTTAAGATATACCTTAACTCCTAGGATGCTCAGTACCCAGCACCCGAGCAAGAAATGCTTGGTTAGTTGCCTGAAAACACTGATTTCAGCCTAGGCATTGGAGTCTCTGTGAAACAAGGATAATGATACACTGCATGCTTGCGAATGCTTTTGAATCTGTTAGATGAATGCAGAACTAGAATTAAATTGTCACCAAATTGAAACTAGATTCTGTTTAGTGGAAGAAGCCTCATAAAAAATGTTGTTTCTCTATTTAGGCCCAAAGCAAAAACCTATAGTTTTAATCTTGGAATTGATATTTTAGCCAAGGAATTTTATATTTAGGTTGAGAATTGTCTCTTTTACCATAATATTTTATTATGTTGATGATCCACACTAATATGTAATTTACAGGTGCAAATATGACTGGAAAATGAAAAAAAAACAAACTTCACTTTCAACTACATCAAATGCCCCGATATAATGCCCTTATGTTGCCCTTATAATCCCTAATTTTCTTTTTGAAATATCAAGATTAATTTTGGAAAATGTCTTAGTCTTCTGTTGCTAAGACCAGACTTCTCTAAGTGATGAAATATAGGCCAGTACAAAGAAGAAAGGAAGTTAATAATTGTCATCAGTTCAGTTCAGTCGCTCAGTCGTGTCCAACTCTTTGCAACCCCATGAATCACACAGCACACTAGGGCTCCCTGTCCATCACCAACTCCAGGAGTTCACTAAAGCTCATGTGCATTGAGTTGTTGATGCCATACAGCCATCATTCTCTGTTGTCCCCTTCTCCTCCTGCCCACAATCCCTCCCAGCATCAGGGTCTTTGCCAGTGAGTCAACTCTTCGCATGAGGTAGCCAAAGTAATGGAGCTTCAGTCTCAGCATCAGTCCTTCCAATGAACACCCAGGACTAGTCTCCTTTAGGATGGACTGGTTGGATATCCTTGCAGTTCAAGGGACTCGCAAGAGTCTTCTCCAACACCACAAAAAGCATCAATTCTTCAGCGATCAGCTTTCTTCACAGTCCAACTCTCACATCCATACATGACCACTGGAAAAACCATAGCCTTGACTAAACAGACTTTGGTTGGCAAAGTAATATCTCTGCTTTTTAATATACCATCTAGGTTGGTCATAAATTTCCTCCCAAGGATTAAGCATCTTTTAATTTCATGACTACAGTCACCATCTGCAGTGATTTTGGAATCCCCCAAAATGAAGTCTGACACAATTTCCACTGTTTCCCCATCTATTTCCCATGAAGTGATGGGACCAGATGCCATGATCTTAGTTTTCTGAAGGTTGAGCTTCAAGCCAACTTTTTCACTCTCCTCTTTCACTTTCATTGAGAGGCTTTTTAGTTCCTCTTCACTTTCTGCCATAAGGGTGGTGTCATCTGCATATCTGAGGTTATTGATATTTCTCCTGGCAATCTTGATTCCAGCTTGTGCTTCTTCCAGCCCAGCATTCCTCATGATGTACTCTGCATAGAAGTTAAATAAGCAGGGTGACAATATACAGCCTTGACCTACTCCTTTCCCTATTTGGAACCAGTCTGTTGTTCCATGTCCAGTTCTAACTGTTGCTTCCTGACCTGCATACAGGTTTCTCAAGAGGCAGGTCAGGTGGTCTGGGATTCCCATCTCTTTCAGAATTTTCCACAGTTTATAGTGATCCACACAGTCAAAGGCTTTGGCATAGTCAATAATTGTCATAGCAGCATATATTTATTGAATTCTTACTGTGTGTTATTTACATAATTCTAACAGATTTAACTCTCATAGAAGTCCTGATGATGAGAGGCATCATTTTTGGTTCTATTTTATCAATAACCAGAAAGCTGAAGTAGAAAGTATATCACCAATGCACCCACAGCTAGTCAGTGGGAAGCCAAAGTTAATGCCCCAGTAGTAGGATTAGTGACCACATTTTCAACTAAGATCTATATCTGCTATTGCTTCTTTAATATAGGAATGGCCTTCACCTTATTTCTAGGTGGCAGTAGACATATCTCTTAGGATATTTATTTGGGGGCTGGTTATAGTTGATTTACAATGTTGTGTCAGTTTCAGGTGTACAACAAAGTGATCAGATATTGTATCACAAAAAATTTCAGATATTCAGATTTTGTGCTGTGCTGTGCTTAGTTGTATCCAACTCTTTGCCACCCCATGGACTGTAGCCCACCAGGCTCCTCTGTCCATGAGAATTTTCCAGGCAAGAATACTGGAGTGGGTTGCCATGCACTCCTCCAGGCAATGTTCCCAACCCAGGGATCAAACCCAAGTCTCCAGCCTTGTGGGCAGATTCTTTACTGTCTGAGCCACCAGGGAAGCCTAAGAATACTGGAGTGGGTAGCCTATCCCATCTCCAGGAGATCTTCCTGACCTAGGAATCAAACCAGGGTCTCCTGCATTACAGACAGATTCTTTACCAACCGAGCCCAATATATGTATATATACAATTTTTGTTTTCAGATTCTTTTCCAGTATAGGTCCTTAAAATTCCTTCTGCTTTACAGTATGTCCTGGTTGTTTAAGTATAGTAGTGTGTATCTGTTAATCCCAAACTCCTAATTTATCCCTCCCCTCTTCCTCTTTGATAGGCATACATTTGTTTTCTATGTCTGTGAGTCTGTTTCTGTTTTGTAAATAAACTTATTTGTATTATTTTTTAGATTCTACTTATAATTAATATCGTGTGTGTGTGTGTTGGTTGCTCAGCCATGTCCATCTCTTTGTGAAAACATAGACTGTAGTCTGCAGGCTCCTCTGTCCATGGGATTCCCTAGGCAAAATACTGGAGTGGGTTGCCATTCCTTTCTCCAGAAGATCTTCCTAACTCAACCATCAAACCTGGGTCTCCTGCATTGCAGACAAATTCTTTACCATCTGAGCCACCAGGGAAGTCCAATTGATGTCATATGATATTTTTCTCTGTGTGACTTACTTCACTTAGTATGATAATCTCTAGGTCCATCCATGTTGTTGCAAGTGGCATTATTTCATTTTTGGCTGAGTCGTACTCCATTGTGTGTGTGTATACATATGTGTGTGTGTGTATACATATGTGTGTGTATACATATGTGTGTGTGTGTGTGTGTATATATATATATATATCTCACATCTTCTTTATCCATTCACTTGTCAATGGATACTTAGATTGCTACTGGGTCTTGTCCATTATAAATAGCACAGCTATGAATATTGAGGTGAATGTATATTTTTGAGTTAGATTTTTCTCCAAGATACATGCCCAGGAATGGGATTGCTAGTTGATATGGTAACTGTATTTTTAGTTTTTTAAGGAACCTCCATACTGTTCTCTGTAGTGGTTGTGCCAATTAACATTTCCACTAACAGTGCAGGAGAATTCTCTTTTCTCCACACCCTCTCCAGCATTTATTGCTTACAGACATTTGATGATGGCCATTCTAACTGGTCTGAGGTGGTATCTGATTGTAGTTTTGATTTTTCATTTCTCTAATAATTAGCAAATTTGAGCATCTTTTCATGTGACTTTTGGTTATCCATGTATCTTTTCTGGAAATATGTCTATTTAGATCTTCTATCAATTTTTTGATTAAGATGTATTTTTTTGTTTTTATATTGAGTGTGTGAACTGTTCGTATATTTTGGAAATTATGTCAATATTTGCAAATATTTTCCCCCATTTTGTAGTTGTCTTTTCATTTTGTTCATGGTTTTCTTTGCTGTGCAAGAGCTTATAAGTTTGATTAGGTCCCATTTTTTAAATGTTTGCTTTTATATCTTTTGTCTTGGGAGACTGATCTAAGAAAGTATTCCTGAAATTTATGTCAGAAGATGTTTTGTGTATGTTCTCTTCTAGGAGTTTTATGGTGTCACATCTTATGTTTAAGTCTTTCAGCCATTTTGAGTTCATTTTTGTGTAAAGTGTGAGAGAGTGTTCTAACTTTATAATTTACATGAAGCTGTCCAGCTTTCTCAGTGCAACTTATTGAAGAAACTGTCTTTTCTCAGTTGTGCATTATTGCCTCCTTTGTCAAAGTTTAACTGACTGTAGTTGCGTTGGTTTATTTCTGGGCTCTCAGTTCTGTTCCATTGACCCATGTGCATGGTTTTTTCCAATACCATGCTGTTTTGAGTACTGTAACTTTATAGTATTGTCTTAAGTCTGGGAGAATTATGTCTTCAGCTTTATTCTTTTTTACTCAGGATTGTTTTGGCAATTCTGAATCTTCTGTGATTTCATATAAATTTTAAGATTATTTGCTCTAGTCCTATAAAAAATCTCATGGATAATTGGATAAGGATCACTTTAAATATGTATATTGCTTTGAGTAAAATGGCAATTTTAACAATATTAATTCTTTCAGTCCAAGAGCATGAGGTATCTTTCCATATCTTTGAATCACCTCCAGTTTCCTTTATCAATATTTTATAGTTGTCAGAAAATAAGTTTTTATCTCTTTGATAAAGTTTATTCCAAAGGTTTTTTTTTTTGCCATGATTTTTAAAGAGATTATTTTAAAATTTTTCATTCTGATATTCATCGCTAGTATAAAGAAAGGCAACAGATTTCTGTATGTTGATTTTGTATCCTGCTAACATGCTAAATTCATTTATCAATTCTAATAGTTTTGTGTGGAGACTTTAGGGTTTTCTATATATACAATATCATGTCATCTACATATCATGAAAACTTTACATCTTCCTTCCAATTTGGAAATCTTTCTTTTTCTCGTCTGTTTTCTGTGGCTAGGACTTCTGATACTATGTTGAATAGAAGTGTTAATAGTGGGAATCCTTGTCTTGCTCCATATTTTAGCTAGAAAACATTCAGCTTTTTATCACTGAGTATTATGTTGTCTATGATCCAGTCATAAATAGCTTTTATTGTATTCTCTCCATACCTAATTGATGAGAGTCTTTATCATTTGCTTAATTTTCATCTTGGCAATTGATTTGTCTAATTCTGATTGGCTCCTCTTTGTAGTTTCTGGTTCCTTATTACAGCGATCTGCATTTCCACAAGAAAGACGTTCTTAACTCCTTTAGCATTTTTATTACCTCCTCTTTGAACTCAACTCTAGTAGACTACCGAGATCTCTTTCACTGTCCTTTCAGGGAATTTCTCTTACTTTTTTAGTTGTGAATGGTTCTGCTTTTTTCATTTTACTTGTATTTCTCTGACTGTGAATTTAGGAGAAACCGTTGTCTACCGTGATCTTAAATGGGTGTTTTATGTAGAAACATCACTGTCTGTACTCTGTATCCAATATTTTTTAAGTTAGGGCTGGTTTTGGTATACCACATCTTTCCGCAGATTGTACTGATTGTTTTCCCCTTGATAAGGGGTGTTATTGGTGTTGTTACTGGCTATTAGTATCCAGGACCTACGGTGGGTGTTGGATAGAGTCTCCTCTTTGCTTTGTGATTGTCACAGTCTTGTCAGGGGCAGGGTCTGCTCCTCAGATTCATTTCTAAGCTGTCACGTGAGATAGGCAGGACGAGAGTGCTCCTGCTGGGAAAAGAGTCACTGTCGATTTCTCCCTAGGAGCTGTCCACCAGCACATGTGCCCTGTGACACTGCCTGCTACCCAGTGTATGAGTACCTTGCTGTTGGCACTGTCCTCCACCCCACTTTGGCTGTGAGCATGCTGGTAATGGGCTCAGATTTCAGGCCTGCCTCCACATGTGGGAACACCCTGATGCTTGTGTGCTCTTAGATTTTCTTAGTGGTTGAGCTACACACTTCCTGTGAGCAAGCTGCAAATGAGGCTGCAATGTGGAGTCACACCCCTCCCTTGCATGCAGTAACATTGGGGTTCCTTTGGCAGACCCAAGCTGTGTCCTGTGCACACCCCTACTTGAGTCTTGTACCACATTCCAGGTGCTTCTGACTGTCTCCACATAGTCAACTTTTCCCAGGTCTGTCTGCTAAAGCCCAATTTTTGGCACCCAGCCTCTGAGCACACTAGCAAACGTGTGTCTCAGGCTAGAAAGTGCAGTGATGTGGCAAAGACTACCTGTTCTTGTCTCTCCCTGTCCTGTCTGCTACAAGCCAGCTGCTGCACGCTCCTCTGAGTTTTTGAAGCTTCCTTTCTGTCCTGACTGACCTCTCAGTCAGTAAAGGGGGTTCCCGCGGTGAAGAAACCTTTCGTTTTTCACAGATCTCTCCCAGGGGTGTAGGTCCCAACCCTATTCCTTTCTGTTCCCCCTTTGTCCTACTTTTTGTTCCCCTTTACCCAGTTACATGGAAATCTTCCCGACAGCTTTGGTTGTATGAGATCTTCAGTCAGCATTCAGTAGGTATTCTGTGAGAACTGTTCCACTATATAGATGAAGTTTTGATGCGTCTGTGGGAGGAGGTGGGTCCATGTCCTACTTTGCAATCTTGATCTCTGCCCTCTCTTGGTATTTATCATCTCTTGTGTCTTTATATTTAAAAGAACTTGGACATGCAATGCATATAATAAAGTTTATTTTTATGACTGCTTTCTTTCTGAGAAAACATGAGCCTGTCTCCTGTTAAACCATTTAGAAAATAAATCATTCAGAGACTATTTATGAGAGTGGATTTCACTCTTTGAAAGGATGGTTAACTATTCCCTTATAGGAACATTGTTGAATGACTAAAGTTGAAAGCTTTCTGGGATAATTCTTTAAGTGTGATTATGATAGAATTTCATTAATATAGGTAGCATTTTGTCTTTTAGAGATACGTTATAATGTTTGTTGTTTCTATATAAGCTATCTGAGAGGAGAAATCTACACACTTAAACAATTGCTTCAAAGTGACCCAAAGCTTGAGATAACCTAATTTCAGGTTTAAACACTTTTCCTATTTCATTATTTTATTTGTATATGAAAATGTTTAAGTGAAAATGAAAACATTACAGGGTCAGAAAAATATGGTTTCTGGATCCAGTGGGATGAAACAGTGAACAGGAAGCCTTAAAACATTCTTTCGAATTTATACTTTACCTTTAAGTAGCTGATATTCTTGGGAAAATTTTTCTATCCTCTCTAAAGTAGAAGATTTAGATATTCCACTGTCTTTTCCAGCATCTATTCTAGTATATACTTTTCATAGACACTCAGGATACAATAAACATATCTATTGCTCTCCTTTTCTTTTTCATTTGGGTGTGTGTGTGTGAATCTCATATGCCTGTTGACCTTTCAAGAGTAAACGAGAATTTCAGTGTCTAGATGGTTTCCTCTAATGGTTTTTGAGGAACATACATTGGAGAATTAGGGCTTGGTATTGACAAGAAAGTGAGCCATGCAGTAGTCTAACTGGCATATGGATACCATCATTTGCCATAACCAGTCAATACATCATCCATGAACTACCATAACTTTTATGTTCAGAACCTTATTGAATCAAATGTTAAGTGATTGGTCTATGCCTAAATATGCATCTTTTTAACAAATAGAATTATGACTTTTCAAAAATAATCTCTGCTTTTGAAACATTTATTATGGTGTATTAAACCCATAATCCATTAGCAAACAGATTTAAACAAAAAAAGCCTTTAAAATTTCAAAAGAATATTGTCCAAGTTTTTGCTCTTGAACATTATTTTTCCATGTTCTTTTTTAAAACTCCCTCTCATTATCAGTCCAGGTTAGCATAACAGGAGAATCACAACTAAATACTTAAGGTTTACAATTCTTTTGGTAAATTTTTTTCGAGGTATTTTCCAAAATGATCAACTTCTTCACTCACGACTTATTCCTAGTAAAGTATTAGTGAAACTAAAATAGATACAGGAGTTATTTTTGTGTACTATGGCTCGCTGAACAATGTAAGTGGACAGTTATTGATTACCTGTCTAAACTGATTGACACTAATTTTAATAAGCTGGGACATTTAGCCCTTATTTCAACCAGCTGCTCATGAGTTCAAGACTTTATTCCTCCATTAGAACAAATAGAATGATTTGCTGACTTTTTTTAAAGGCTTTCCATGGTCAGAAAAACAAATTATTATAAAAGCCCAGAAGCTGAATCGTGATTTTATAAAAAAAAAAGCTTTTGGTCTTTTAATGTTTGATTTACCGTTGACTGCGTTCCAGATAATTAAAATGTTCTACTTCCAAGCCCCTAATGTGAACTAAAGGACCTCTGAGTATTTCACCTTAAGTAATGTGGATCATTGTTAATTATGAGATTGTATTTACTGATGCAGAGTAACAATGGCCGGTGAGTGAACAAATTAACTCAAAACAATTCTAAAAGCTATACTGGAAGAATGCAGATTATACTTGTGACACTGACTTGATAAGAAAAAATATATATAGCAAATGCATGTATTTTAAAGCCATATCATTTCCCTCTACACAATGATTTTTGAAAATGCCTTTGACAGCTAAAAATAAAATGATAAATGGGATGTCCAAATACAGACAGTAGTTAAATCAGCCAGCTTAACGAATCTCCCTCTTTCCACTATCCCTTCTGCTCCTTATTTTCATCACAAGATCCTGGACCACAACATGAAATGAGCACTTCTACTGAATTTGGTAGCATCAAAAATTAATATAGATAAGCTTGATCTTGAGGGGATAAATCTGTGTATTAAAGGAATAAATAATTAGAAATGTGCTGAGTTGGTTTCATCTTTCTCCTTTCTGGGAATCTAGTATTTAAATGAGATGATTACATTCCAATTTGTTCTCCTACAAAAACAATTTGATTGTACTTTTGCTTATTTCTTAAAGGAGATCATAATAACTAGTGCATTTCCCTGTACATGATAGGTAATAAAGATGTCCATTTTCATTTCATCCTTGCAAAGTAACATGACTTGCCAAGTGTTTACACCTGCAACTATATTTTCTAACTCTCTGTTTTCTTCTCTAATTACTCCTTGATTGGGGGGTAAATTCTCCAAGCTGTAGTGGGAAGGAAATCATTGTCTTTTTATCATTTCCCTGGGGAATTTATTCCACTTGTTTACTGATGTGTGTGGCTGAGTGAATAAAGTAATTTCTAATTAGAATATATGAAATAATCATTGGTCTATCTGGAGTCATAATTAATGCATTAGGAAAAAGTTACTGTCAAGAAAATAGGTATTAGCATTCATGAGCTCATTTTATCTGCTTTAAAACACAGGATACCTTTTAGATACAGTGTTTGCTACAACAATAATAAAAATATGGCTATTTACTAAAATCATTAGTGTACATCATTTGAAATATAGATTATTGCATCTAAACTCCCTTCTACATAATGCACCACAGTAAAAATAAGGTGATTTGACAGCTTATTAAATGTAACTGAAAGTTTTAAAAAAAGGAAAAATTCTTTTCTTTTTCGTGGAGGTGATGGAATTCCAATTGAGCTATTTCAAATCCTGAAAGATGATGCTATGAAAGTGATGCACTCAATATGCCAGCAAATTTGAAAAACTCAGCAGTGGCCACAGGACTGGAAAAGGTCAGTCTTCATTCCAATCCCAAAGAAAGGCAATGCCAAAGAATGCTCAAACTACCACACAATTGCACTCATCTCACACGCTAGCAAAGTCATGCTCAAAATTCTCCAAGCCAGGCTTCAGCAATATGTGAACCGTGAACTTCCAGATGTTCAAGCAGGTTTTAGAAAAGGCAGAGGAACCAGAGATCAAATAGCCAACATCCACTGGATCATGGAGAAAGCAAGAGAGTTCCAGAAAAATATCTATTTCTGCTTCATTGACTATGCCAAAGCCTTTGACTGTGTGGATCACAATAAACTGTGGAACATTCTGAAAGACATGGGAATACCAGACCACCTGACCTACCTCTTGAGAAACCTGTATGCAGGTCAGGAAGCAGCAGTTAGAACTGGTCATGGAACAACAGACTGGTTCCAAATAGGAAAAGGAGTACGTCAAGGTTGTATATTGTCACCCTGCTTATTTAACTTCTATGCAGAGTACATCATGAGGAACGCTGGGCTGGAAGAAGCACAAGCTGGAATCAAGATTGCCGGGAGAAATATCAATAACCTCAGATATGCAGATGACACCACCCTTATGGCAGAAAGTGAAGAGGAACTCAAAGGCCTCTTGATGAAAGTGAAAGAGGAGAGTGAAAAGGTTGGCTTGAAGCTCAACATTCAGAAAACAAAGATCATGGCATCTGGTCCCATCACTTCATGGGAAATAGATGGGGAAACAGTGGAAACCGTGTCAGACTTTATTTTTTTGGGCTCCAAAATCACTGCAGATGCTGATTGCAGCCAGGAAATTAAGACGCTTACTTCTTGGAAGGAAAGTTATGACCAGCATAGATAGCATATTAAAAAGCAGAGACATTACTTTGCCAACCAAGGTCCATCTAGTCAAGGATATGGTTTTTCCTGTGGTCATGTATGGATGTGAGAGTTGGACTGTGAAGAAAGCTGATCACCGAAGGATTGATGTTTTTGAACTGTGGTGCTGGAGAAGACTCTTGAGAGTCCCTTGTACTGCAAGGAGATCCAACCAGTCCATTCTAGAGGAGATCAATCCTGGGTGTTCATTGGAAGGACTGATGCTAAAGCTGAAACTGCAATACTTTGGCCACCTCATGAGACGAGTTGACTCACTGGAAAAGACTCTGATGCTAGGAGGGATTGGGGGTGGGAGGAGACGGGGACGACAGAGAATGAGATGGCTGGATGGCATCACCAACTCGATGGACATGAGTTTGAGTGAACTCTGGGAGTTGGTGATGGACAGGGAGGCCTGGCGTGCTGTGTTTCATTGCATCGCAAAGAGTCAGACACAACTGAGAGACTGAACTGATAATGTTTATTTAGTATTTTCCTGGCCTTGGAGGAAGAAAAAAGAATGCTATTAAGGGAATTTTATCTTGTTAAGATAACTAAAATCTTTTCTTTGCTTTAGGCATATATTTTTGGGTAGGAAATAGTAAGTATCTGAAGCTAAGGACACAGAAAGGTCAAAGCCCTCAAGGGAAAATCTGGCTGCCAAAAAGCACATGACATGTCCTTGGCTTGGAGGATTCACCACAGTCCACAGTCTGGCCTTCAGCCTTGCCAACACAGAGACACAATTTTGTCAACGTATTGAGAACATATTTGTCTTTTTGGAAAGAATCCCCATGAATCAATCTCAGGTTGAGTGATGTGAAAAACAAAGGCAATCCTATCGATTTACAATGAGAAATATAACTCTCATAAAGCTGAGCACATTTGCATCAATATGACCAGTTCAATCTCCCACTAAACAAATCTTCATGGAAGTCAAATTACAATCTGAGTGTGTTGGCTGAGCAAGGAAGAGAGCCAGGTTAGTGAGTGAGTTGTACTATTTTGTTTTCAGTAGTACCAGGCATAACCTCTGATGTCTTCATGAAACCATTTTCATAGTAGAAATCAATTTGCCATAGGGACTGGAATCTTGAGAGCTTGTATTAGGACATCTCTTCACAGTGAATGGGGGAGGATAGACATTGTCAAGGTTTACCCCTTCCACTCTTCTCTTCTGCTCTTTCTGGCAAATGAGCTGCTTCCTAATGGAAACATCCTCTATAGAGAAGCAAATCCCTTGGGTCAAACCCTTTGAGGTTTTCCATCTTTTTAAGATGCTTTCATATATTGTGGATCTCTGGCATTATACATTGCGTCTACATTTTAAATCTCAGAGGTCATAATTTTTCACAGTTACTTGTAGGAGACTCTTACTATTGACCCATGTTAAATATCTTCATATAAAAATCTAAAACAAAAAAAACAACTAATGGGAAAATTCTTGTGAGAGTCTTAGTTATATAACTACTTGAGCTGAAAAGTCTAAAATACCTTTATCAGGAAGGCATAATCACAGGACGGACAGGCACACTCTATTGAGGTAAGCGACATTGGCCTTCAGTATGAAACCATGTACAAACTCTGTATCCTTCTCTTTTGAAGTGGCTTGCTGACTCATGAGTTAATGATTGGGAAATGTGAAGATGTGGAAACAAAGAATAGCTGTTGAGCTGGGGAACTAGTGACAATTTAGACTGTAAATCTGCCACATAGCAGAATCACCTACACGTCCCTGAAAGATATAGATAAAGGCCTGACACACACATTTCTAAGTTGTTTTTGTAGGCAGACCCCATCCAGATGAAAACTGCTGACCACAAGACCATAAACTCTAGACTGGTTGAAACCAGGAGATTGATAATACTTGAACCTTCACCTTAATGCCAACCAATCCAAGAACTGTCCATGAGCTGATCATGATCTGCTCTGTGAACACTATATAACTCCTCATTACACCCTCCAGGGTGGGTCACTCAGACTTGAGGGCATTAGCCCGCTTTGGCCCTTTATTCCTAGCAAAGCAATAAAAGCTATCCTTTTCGACTTCACCCAAGCCTTGGTCTCCATGTTTCTATTCGGCACAGGTGGATAGAGACCAAGTTTCAGCAACAAACACACCCCCTACTCTGTCATTTCTGTATTCCTCTTCTCCACAGCTCTTCAGTCTCTGTCTTTTATCCCCTTTCTCAACCACGCTATCTCCACCACAGCCCTTTTACACATGCCTAAGTCAACTACAAGTTGCCACTTGCCAAGAGCATTTGCCAGTGATTGAACAAAAACAAGAGCATTTGCCATCTGCCTGTGCTGCTGTAGCTGCTGACCTTCAACACCCACGAGGGGAATTCAGGGTGGACAGTGAGGGACTTGTACTCTAGGGAAACTGGTGGAATAGATCTTTATATAAGTTCAGTCAGTCAGCCCTGTCCAACTCTTGCCAACCCCACGGACAGCAGCATGTCAGGCTTTCCTGTCCATCACCAACTCCCAGAGCCTACTCAAACTCATATCCATTGAGTCAGTGATGCCGTCCAACCATCTCATCCTCTGTCGTCCCCTTCTACTCCTGCCTTCAATCTCTCCCAGCATCTGGGTCTTTTCCAATGAGTCCGTTCTTCACAACAGGTAGCCAAAGTACTGGAATTTCAGCTTCAGCATCAGTCCCTCCAATGACTATTCAGGACTGATTTCCTTTAGGATGGACTGGCTGGATCTCCTTGCAGTCCAAGGGACTCTCAAGAGTCTTCTCCAACACCACAGTTCAATAGCATCAATTCTTTGGTGCTCAGCTTTCTTTATAGTCCAACTCTCACATCCATACATGACCACTGGAAATACCATAGCCTTGACTAGACAGACCTTTGTCGGCAAAGCAATGTCTCTGCTTTTTAACATACTGTTTAGGTTGGTCAGAACTTTTCTTCCAAGGAACAAGTGTCTTTTAATTTCATGACTGCAGTCACCATCTGCAGTGATTTTGGAGTCCCCCAAAATAAAGTCTGTCACTGTTTCCATTGTTTCCCCATCTATTTGCCATGAAGTGATGGGACCAGATGCCATGATCTTAGTTTTCTGAATGTTGAGCTTTAAGCCACCTTTTTCACTCTCCTCTTTCACTTTCATCAAGAGGCTTTTTAGTTCTTCTTCACTTTCTGCCATAAGGGTGATGTCATCTGCATATCTGAGGTTACTGATATTTCTCCTGGCAATCTTGATTCCAGCTTGTGCTTCATACAGTCCAGCATTTCTAAAGATCTTTAGTTAAAATATTTTTAGGAACTGATTTCATGATGCCAATCCTTTCATTTCCTCAAATCTAGAAAAGCACTAAATCCCTTCATGGTGACATCAGTTCCTGATGACTAGCAGAAAACCTCTTGTAAAATGAGTGCTTGATTGCACTGAACTACCCCTTACTGACCTTCCCTCAATGCCTCTTTGGAGCAGTTTCTCAGAGCTATCTGAGGTGCTGTCTCCCAGACTGCAGTCCTTATTTTGCCCCAAATAAAACTTACCTTGCAGCTCTCACAATATTCATTTTTTTTTAACTCCTCATGTCACAAATCTTAGGAGGAGAGGGCTTCTGAGACCTTGGTCTTGTTTTCAGTAAACATCCTGCTGGATTGCTGGATTGTCCTGAATTCCTGGAATATGTCTTTAGTCTGATAAATTATTAGCACTCAGATCCATGGAAGTGCAGTAATTAACTGTTTCTGAACTTGTCTCCTAATCTTTAAACAAAAGATTGGATCTGGTAAGTTTTTATATTTCATTGACCCTTTGGTATGAACGATTTGGGAGAATTATTGAAAGTTCCTGTTCCATATGCTTAAGGGAAAACAACTGGTGATCATTCATCTTAAGTCCATGGGAAAATGGCCAGAGGACATGAAAAAGGGTAGTGACTTAATCCAAGGATCAAGAGAAGCCATGCCAAGTCATTTCAGTCATGTCTGACTCTGTGTGACCCTATGGACTATAACTCACCAGGTTCCTCTGCCCATGGGATTCTCCAGGCAAGAATACTGAAGTGGGTTGCCATTTTTTTCTCCAAGTTAAGTATCTTGACCTTTAAATTGATTGGGTAGAAATAATGTGATTTAAGGAAAGACTTAAAAACTGCTGTAAGTCCCACCTCGTGGGGGGAGGGGTGTGCTCTTTACTGGGTCTCAGTGTCTATGCTGAGAGTTTTGTACTTTCGTCCTCTATAATAAATCCTATTTGCTTGCTACCACGAGTGTTTGCTTGTTCATGGATTCCATTCTTTGGCTCTGCAGACAAGAACTTGGATTCCCATCTCACTACTATTCCAAATGCCAGAATTCAAGTTCTAACTCTGCCACTAAGCAGCAACACATTCTGGGTCCAGGCACCTAACTGTTTCTGAACTTGTCTCCTTATCTTTAAATGAAAGATTGGATCTGGTAAATGTTTATTTGTCATTGACCCTTTGGCATGAACGATTTGGGAGAATTGCTGAAAGTTAAACGATGTGAGATGAATTGTTGATGGAATTGAGGCCCTGATCTGAGTGAGACAGTGATTTGAAAGCTGTGTTCCTCTCTAGAAGACAGCCACTGTTGAATGTTGTGGACATTTTGTCTATTAAAAGCTCATTGTACCTATTACATCCATTGCCTTTGCCTTCCCAGAATTTCTCGTTTCTCCCTCCAAGAATATCCTTCCTCTGGAGAACCCAGCAAAGGATGTCTTTCCAAAAACAGCTTAGTTTTCTTACTGATCTGAAATGACTCATTCAGCTGTTGTTTGGTTCCTTGTTACTTGGTTTTTAGAATCAGCCCACTTCCCAGCTTCAATTCCAATTCCTTCGCTACTTCCATCTCAGGGCTTTATCCCATGAATGCTCTTGCTGTTCTCAGCAGAATAGTCTACACCTTTCATGACTGAAAGCCTTTGTACCTGCTGTTCCCTCTCTATTCTTACTCCACCTTTATAATCTGACTCAGTCTCAGTAGTATATGCCTGCATGGCACTCCCTGAATTTCCACACAGGTTTTGGGTTGCCCAAAACTTGTTCAGTTTTTTCTATTGGATCTTCTGGAAAAACCCAAATGAACTTTTTGCTAACCCAATAGAATTAGTCATGCCTTCTCTTTGCTCTTGTACTACTCTATCTATTCTCCAACAGAGCAAATATCACCCTGCACTAAAATTGTAATTATACTGCTAGTGCAATAAGCAAAGTGCTTATAACACCAAGCAAAAATTCTTCTGGCTTCTTACTGTTCTTCCGTGGGTGTTAATTTGCATTTGTACAAGCCGGTGACAGATATCTACTTGAAACCCAGAGCCTTTAGGCTAGCTAATTGTGCTTCATATGCTAGACAACCTTGGTCTTCTGAAGCTTCAATGTACATATATATATATATTCATAATTTAATTAAGCACTTACTATATCTAGGGCACTTGGAGAAGGCAATGGCAAGCCACTCCAGTACTCTTGCCTAGAAAATCCCATGGACGGAGGAGCCTGGTAGGCTGCAGTCCATGGGGTCGCTACGCGTCAGACATGACTGAGCGACTTCACTTTCACTTTTCACTTTCACACATTGGAGAAGGAAATGGCAACCCACTCCAGTGTTCTTGCCTGGAGAATCCCAGGGATGGGGGAGCCTGGTCGGCTGCCGTCTATGGGGTCACACAGAGTCGGACATGACTGAAGTGACTTAGCAGCAGCAGCAGCATATCTAGGGCACTATATAGAAAAATGGTACATGTATTATCTCATTCCATTTTTCCCCACTTGAGAGTTAAGAAAACAGGCTTAGAAAGCTTAGCAATTTTCCAAGGGACACACAGCAAGTGACTCAGTGGAACTAGGATCTTAACCAAGATGGATTAACTCCAGAGCCACAATATTATCTCATACTCATTACCCGTACCTCCCTAAACTCCCACACCAATGCTTTTCTGTACTTCCTCTTCTCTGACTCATTTCCTTTCCTCCTCTCCTTTCCATCCATTTCTACTATGCCCTCAGAAATCCTCTACAGTGAAAACATTCCTACTTTTGAAGATCTTTTGTTAAAAAATTGTTGTTATTATATTGCTTGGGTCTGCAGCCATCCTTCCCCTGATGCTAATTAGAAAAACCAAGACTGTTAAATATTTCTACCTTTGCTTTCAAAATAAATAAACTTTTTGATAGAATGTCTACTCTCCCTTTTGCTCTAACAAAAATCTGACTCCCTCTCTGTAATACACTTATTTCAAGAGAAACTGTGCCTCCTCCCTTGTTCCACATAACTCCTACTTCAACAGGACTTCTAGAACAGCACTCCTCTCTTTTGTAAAATCCTCTCTTTGTTTGAGGTGTATGCTGCCACGTTCTATGATGCTTCACTTTCTTTATTGGTGGCTAACATTGCTGCCTAACATATTTGTTTTCCTACTCAGGCATTTTCATCTTCTTAAGGGCCTTTACCTGGTGGCTCAGAGGTTAAAGCGTCTGCCTCCAATGCGGGAGACCCGGGTTCGATCCCTGGGTCGGGAAGATCCCCTGGAGAAGGAAATGGTAACCCACTCCAGTATTCTTGCCTGGAGAATCCCATGGACGGAGAAACCTGATAGGCTACAGTCCACGGGGTCGCAAAGAGTCGGACACGACTGAGCGACTGAACGGAACGGAAGGGCCTTTAAAACTCTGTGAAGAACCTGTTTAGCATCCAGCTCACAGTTTCTTCTCTGACTCACTCCACTGATCATTGACACAATCCTGTTTCAACTCTATAAGTACGAAACTTCATCATCTTTGAACCACCTTGTAGCTACAAAATCTTAATATTTTATTCTTCAAAGTTTAACTACAGCCTCCTATCCTTCTAGGTCTCCTAAGAAAAACTGACTTATTCTTCTACTTTATATAGTCGTCAATGTCCTTCCTTCCTCTAACAGCTAATTATTCCATCTCTTCTCAGCTTGCCCGCTCCCACCTGGGCAGGCCTTCCTTCTACCAGACATGGACATCACAGTTAAATATATAAATCATTTTTTTCACCAAAGCTATCAATTTCCACACTCTTATGTTTATGCTCGGAGAAGGCAATGGCAAGCCACTCTCAGTAACGGAAAACAATAAATCATGCTATATCTGTACTTTCTGCTTCTGGAAATTTCAGAATATCACATCGAAACTTTTGCAAATACTCATCCCAGGGCAAGTTAGTCTTTTACTGAAATGCTATCCATGTGTAGCAACATGTCTAAGGGTTGTACAGCCTATCTTACTTAAGATGATCCTCCTATGTCTACATGTATATTTATCATCAAAATGGATTAAATTACATACAAAGAGGCAAGGTAGAGTGAATCATTGGAAAAAATTCCAACTTTCTACGTTAATTCTTATATAGCTTTAAAAAAAATTTCCACCCGTCTCTGTACTTTTGTTGAAAGGTGAAATTATTGACTTCAAAATGCAAATTTCATATGCATTTCCTTTCCACAAGTCTGTGGGAATTTTTCTCATGAACTATTAGACTTGAAGCAGAATAGTGTTCCATTAAATTACTCTGGTAATTGCCTCAATAGTCTACACAGGTGTACCTGTGAGACACACGTGTGCATGTGTTTTAGTATGAAGATAATGTGTGCTACTTTGTGCATATGTATATTAAATACAATTACAGAAGGTATGTAGAGCAATGTTTCCAAAATTGTAATGTAACCTGAAAAGCAACAGAGTTCTAATGTTAATAAGCTGAAAATCTGAATTCAAATGATAAACAGGGTTCTTTAACTGCAGGATATCTCAAGGCTTGGAATAAGTTGGTGTGCATGTGGGAAAGAGATAGTTGCAGTTTTCAAACTTTATTTCATAATGGAAACTTCTTTGTAAAATATCAGTTTATAAGACTTTACCTTCCATGGACTATGCACTGCTAAATTGAATTATAAGTTTATTTTCCATAGTACATGATTAGCCACCATTTTTGATCCAGTTAACAGAGAGACAAGTTTGCCTAATGGTCAACCAACCAGTAGACTTAGTTAAGAAAAGTAAAGCAAAGTTATTCGAAGTAAGTAAGAAATTTGGTAAACAAATTGTAGTGCATTCAGACAATGGAATACCATCACATATTAAAAAGGAATGGACTATTAAAACACAAAGTAGTATAGGCCAATCTTCAAAATATTATTCCAAGTAAAAGAAGCCAGACAAACCTTTTTTAAAAAACTTTTTTCTTGGTGATTGCTTAATTGCCTATCATACTCCCCTTAACTTATCAGAATGTACTTTAAGTGAGATACAAAAATATCTATGTATCAAATCCTACATAGCTCAAATCCCTCTTCTCCCTTCTTTTGATATGATTGCTAAACATGTTGCATTTATATACTACAAACTCAGCAATATAATGGTATAATTATTGCTTTTATATAAATGTATGTTTTTAAAGAAGCTGAAAGAAGAAATATCATGTATATATTTACTGTTTGCTAATGTGGATCTTCTCATCTACTATCTCACTCTCTTCCTTGTTCCTTTAGATTCTAGACACCATCTGATAGGGCTTCCATGTGGCGCTAGCGGTAAAGAATCCACCTGTCAATGCAGGCGTTGCAAGAGACACAAGGTTTGATCCCTGAATCAGGAAGACCCACTGGAGAAGGGCATGGCAACCCACTCCAGTATTCTTACCTGGAGAATCCCATGGACAGAGGAGCCTGACAGGCTATAGTCCATACACAGTCAGACAACGTCTCGAGTTGACTTAGTATGCATGCACACCATCTGATACCATTTCCATGTACCTTTGTTCCCACCCCTCCCTTTTTGATTTATTGTCAAATAGATTACATATACATCATTTTAGGACCAACAGTACAATTACCTGTAAAATATATATTTATGGAATAGCTTTCTAAAGTAGCTGAGAGAGGAAAGAGAAGAAAGAGCAATTGCACTGCCTTCTGTAATTACCTACAGAATTACCTTTACCAGTGCTCTTTGGATTCAAATTAATGTCTGAGACACTTGCTTTCTGAAGAACTCTCTTTAGTGTTTCTCTAAAATAGGCCTGGTAGCAAAAAAGTCTATCAGCTTTTATTTATCTGAGGATGACTTTATATTCTCTTTACTTCTGAAGGATTAGTTCAGTTCAGTGGCTCAGTCGTGTCCGATTCTTTGCGACCCCATGGGCTGCAGCACACTGGACTTCCCTGTCCATCACCAACTTCCGGAACCTACTCAAACTCATGTCTATCGCGTCAGTGATGCCATCCAACCATCTGATCCTCTGTCGTCCCCTTCTCCTCTCACACTCAATCTTTTGCAGCATCAGGGTCTTTTTCCAATGAGTTGGTTCTTCACATCAGGTGGCCAAAGTATTGGAGATTCCGCTTCAGCATCAGTCCTTCCAATGAATATGCAGGACTGATTTCCTTTAGGATGAACTGGTTGGATCTCCTTGCAGTCCAAGAGACTCTCAAGAGTCTTCTCCAGCACCACAGTTCAAAAGCATCAATTCTTCGGTGCTCAGCTTTCTTTATAGTCCAACTCTCACATCCGTACATGACTACTGGAAAAACCATAGCCTTGACTAGACGGACCTTTGTTGGCAAAGTAAGGTCTCTGCTTTTTAATAAGCTGTCTAGGTTCTGAAGGATAGTTTTTGTGAATTTAAGTTTTTTGGTTACAGAGTTGTTTGCTTGTTTTTACCCCTCCAAAATTTAATTATGACATTTACTTTTTGAAATAGTCTTTCTTCTCCCTTTTTCCTCTCTCCTCTCTTGATGGTACTTCCATTATGTATATTTTGTTTTTCCTAATTGTATCCTTTAATTCTGAATCTGTGATCATGGTCCTTTATTTTTTCTCTGTTCTTTAGTTTTCATAATCTCTATCAAACTTTGTTAAAGTGTAGATGTATTACTGGGGCTTGTTTTATGACTTAACATATAATCTACCCCTGAAAGTATTCCACATATATTTGAGAAGAATTGGTATCCCATTGCTGGGTGAAGATATGATTTTTCTTGCTACACATCACATATACTGTAGAGCCTCTCTTATGATATTTTAACTCTGTACTTTTCAGTTACAAATTTTCATTTTGTTGTTGTATATCTATTTATTGATCTTCTCTTTTTTTAATCTTTGTCCTTGAACCTTGCTTTACTTTCTGAAGCTTGATTACCTCTGCTACTTTACACACATCTATTGTAGTCTCTTTGAAGGCTTGTGTTTTATATCTGATATTTCAGCCCTTTCAAAACCATTTTACGTTGCCTCTGTTTTCTCCTTTTATATGGGTAAAACTTTCCTGTTTCTTTGCATCTTTAAAAATATTTGTTGGAAACTAAACATGATAGAAATGTCTTGTAGCAACTTTGAATCCTAATCTTCCTCCAAAGCTTGTAATTGTTGTTGACTTGTATTTATTTATTTATTTATGATGAGTTGGCTGTTACGGTGACTTGGCTGAATTATTTTAGTGAGGTCTTCTCCCCTGCAGTGTGAAACCTCTGCTATCACTCCATGCAGGGCACAGCCTGCGATGAGAGGCTTTAGGAGGATTTTCTTTTACTATCTTTTTCCCCCATCTTTCCCCTTACACTGGCTGCCTCTGTTGGGATCACAGCCAGTTCTTTGCCTTCACTAATTGTTGCCCAGTAGCTTTATTGTTTACAACAATATGGTGGAACATAATTTGATCTCATTCTGGTCTAATTAAACAGGATAATTTTGCAGTGCTAGTTTTGTCTGCTTGTTTTTAATTTTATTGGAGGATAGTTGATTACAATGTTGTGCCAGTTTCGGGTGTACAGCAAAATGAATCAGTTATACATAGATCCAGTTATATATGAATATCTCCACTCTTTTTTAGATCATTTTCTCATATAGGCCATTGCAGAGTATTTAGTAGAGTTTCCTGTGCTATACAGCAGGTTCTTATTAGGTACCTATTCTATATATAGCAGTGTGTATATGTCAGCCTCCATCTCCCAATTACAGGGGTAGTTTTTGAGACCAGTCTTTCAGTTTATTCTGACTCCTGAAGAGCTTTTCTTAGCTGTCTCTTTCTATGATTGTCTGATAGGCTCCTAGTTAGTATATGATTTAACTTATTGTTCTCATAGGGCTACCAGCCTCCTCTTAATTACTTGTCACTAGAAATCCCTCTCTTGCTCTCTCTCTCTTTTTTTTTTTTTTCAGCAGCATCCTTAGGCTTAAATGTCTCTGATCTCTTGGGGGCAATTGCCTGGCATTTATTTATCTTCATAACTAGGAGCTGAAATATACTGGCAGCTTCCTTTTACCAAATAGAAACTACATCTCTTTACTCAGATCTGGGATGAGAGAGAGCTTAGTGTTCTTGGTTCAGCCTGCCCAGAGGAGAGCTTCTGTCTTGCTGAGCTGCAGAAATGGGAGAGTATTCAACAACGTAGTCTCTCACTATTTTTACCTTGATTTAGTAGTCTTATTTGAATATATATATTTTCTCATGTTCCATACGTCTTTAGGACTATTTCCAGAGATTTTAATTTTTTAAAAATATTTTTCACCAGTTATTATCACTTCTTTTGAGCTCTTTATCTCACCATTTGGAAAGTCAACTCTTAGAAAAATTAATATTTTTTGAGGAATTATGCTTCCAAGCACTGAGATAAGATCTTTCCATATACTATATCTTTTCATACTTCTGTAATTCTAAGAAGTAGCTTTTAGTGTCATCCCCTTGTACACAGGGGAAAGCTAAGCTCACAAATGTTAAGTCATTTTGCCTGAGGTCTTTCAGATGCCAAACCTCTGACTTAGACTAATCAATTCTAATGCTCATGCTTTTCAAAGCACATCATGCTGCCTCCCATGCTCCACTACTCTGCATAAAGAGTTAATTCTAAGAGAGCCAAAAGAGGACAGAACTAGTGGATGTGTTTAGTGGCAGGGTTTTTCCACGAATGAGCTGCTCACGATTAATATCTATGGAACTTACCTATGTAACAAGAATTTAACTGAGTGGCTGCTAGGGAAGCCAAGCCAGCTGCTGGGAAATTGTGCCCTTGTTTAGAGAATCAGGCCCCTTTTTTATTCCTGCCAGAAGTCTTTAGGATTTCTATATTCTGATTTGATTCTACATTCAATGTATAATTGCAGAACAAGATTGAAAATGCTGTTTACAATGTAATTCTAAAGTAGTTTATACTCTCACATAATTGAAATGGCTTGCTTGAAACAGCTCACCGCACCCAAATATGCCTACTTAGCTAAGCAGGTGGACTTCCAAATCCATTCTTTACAAAATGCTACAGCAGCTAGGTGAACTATACCTTGTTTCTGGCTAAGATTTTCTAAACTAGTGTACGTTTATTATATTTTTCAGTTTAAAGTGATCAGTCCTTCCTGTTCATTAGCATAATACTGTAGGGAGTTACATCTATTATTATTGAAAGCCATTCCTTGATTGAAGGCCTCTGTGAAAATACATCAAATATTTTAAAGAGTTTTCCAAATGCAAATTTTAGCTTTCATTCCTGAAGACAACACCAACAGTTGATATTGCCTATGTAATGTTTATGATCTTTGCAGTAATGAATTCTCCAAATTTTTTCAGGGTACACTTTGTAGAAATAAATGATATGAACATTCGGTAGTCTTCTCTAGTTTCCTTTCTCTTTAAAATCAATTTCTATGAAGCTTCAGCCTCTAAACTTCAGTCAGAAAATATTTTTTGGTCACCTAAGATTTACAAACCAGGCTAAGCATTGGGTAAAATATGGAAGAAGTGAAAAACATGGTCCCTGCTCCCTAATCACTAGTATATGTTATTTGGGAAGATGACATGACATACATGAAAGAAGTACAAAATGTTCAAAGTCTAGCACTAATATGTACTAGTGATAGGAATTTCAATAAAATATTTGACATTTCTAGGTCTCAGTTTCTTCATCAATAAAATGAGCCTTACTAACATTTATTTTGAAAGTTTTTATGAAGTTGAAATCAGAAAGTTTATGTAAAAGTGAGCACCATATCTGACACAGAGCAGAGCTTCTATTTGCTGGTAATGATAGTGATGATATATAGGTATATACACACATATATGCAATAATCACCTTTCTATATGTATTTATTTATACATATAAAAAGAAAAAATAAATAATGTACATTTTCAATGTCAAATTAAAAATTATTAGCTGATTTCTAGTTCTGATTATTTATATACTGTTGTTCAGTCACTAAGTCGTGTCCAGCTCTTTGCAACCCCACGGACTATAGCACATCTGGCCTCCATGTCCCTCACCATCTCCTGGAGTTTGCCCAAATTCATGTCCATTGCATCAGTGATGCCATCCAGCCATCTCATCCTCTGATACCCTCTACTCCTTCTGCCCTCTATCTTTCCCAGCATCAGGATCTTTTCCAATGAGTTGGCTGTTCGCATCAGATGACCAAAGAGTTGGACATGACCAAAGCAACCTAGAATGCACCCATGCATACATGCATAAAATATGAATAAGTTCAAATATTTTAAACTTATCAAATAACTAATACTGTTCATGAGTGAAAAGTCTAGTAATTATAAATCAATGCATCCAACTTTAATTTACTAAATTTGTTCTCATTCTCATACATGTCTGACTCTGCAATCCCATGGATTGTATCCTGCAAGACTTCTCTATCCATGGGATTTTCCAGTCAAGAATACTGGAGGGGGTTGCCATTTACTACTCCAAGGGATCTTCCTGAACCTGGAGTCAACCAGTTTACCAAGTTCAGTTCAGTTCAGTTCAGTCGCTCAGTCATGTCCGACTCTCCGCGATCCCGAGGAGTTAATCTGATTGCATAACTGAGAGTCTTAGGAATGACTGTGCAAAATGACAGAATGGTTTTTTTTATATTCAGCAAGATGGAAAATAATGTGATAAATAATGGCACTAGAGTAGAAACGTGGTTTCAGAGAGTCTGACTTAAATCTGGACTCTAATAATTTCTAGCTGTCTGATTTAGATAAATAATGAAATCTCTTTCTACCTAGTCTCCTCATTTTGCAAAAGGCATAATATATATAAAATGCTTGCACAGAATCTAGAAGGAAACAATTGCTCAAAAATGTTTTGTGCTTTTTAATGTTCTTTAAAATTAATGATTGTATTGAAACTTGATTTGCATTTCTGACCATGAAACAGTAAAAATAAATTCCTGGGTCTAATTTGTTCAGGAGCTCAGGTCTGTGATATGTGGGTACAAAAAACTGGATTAGTTGCTATTAGGACGCACTCAAGAAACATCCAGTGAATGGATGCTGTGACAGATGCATGGGCCACAGAAACTGTAAGATAATTTTATGTTGTTTTAAGTCACTAACTCTTTATGATAATTTCTTATTCAGCAATAGAAAATCAGTACAAAGCTTAATACAAAGAAGTGTAGATGCTCTGTATTGAGCTTTATGTTTAAAGACATGAATAGGTGCAATACACAATAACAGCGTTTATATGCACGTTGTACATTTTTAATTAGAATATGATGCATCTCTTACACAGCTAATAAACCAAGGCCTCCAAAATGTGTGTACTTGTGAAATAGGCTTGACGTTGCAGGAGCTGATAAGTTAGTGGATGCAACAGACATGTTCATAAATTTAAAAATACAAAAAGCAAACAATAAAGATAAAACAAAAAATGTTCAATATGTAATAAGAATAAAGGACTTCATTTTTCCCGTCTCCAATTGAGACATTGACTCCACAGTATAGAAAAGAGACTTCAAAATCTGACTCCAGAAGCATTGCAGCTATCAAAAGCCCCACTCTGGGGCTTTGCTTTGACTTCAGGAGAAAGCACTTACATCACATTTCAACTTGTGAACAACAAAGCACATCTTTGTTCTAACTTTTTGGATTTTACTGGTCTGAAATGCCAAGAGTAATAGATCGCTTCACCGGCCCATTTGGCTTACATCAAGAGCCCAAATGCAGCAGAATCTGATATCACTTTAAAAATTATGTAAATTTTTGGAACTCTGTGGGAGAGGGTGAAGGTGGAATGATTGGGGAGAATGGAATTGTAGCATGTATATTATCACAAGTGACCAGTCCAGGTTCGACGTATAAATTTTCCTCTGTTAAAAAAAAAAAAAAAAAAAAAGAGTACTGGAGTGGCTTGCCATTGTATAATCTTATTCAAAAACACTATCCTCCATTACAGTTGTGTATGTGTGTGTATGTTTGTAGATGCATAGATAAAAGTCTGTAAAATAAAAAAAAAAAAAAAATTATGTAAATAATACCGGAAAAACAGTGCCCAAAGAAAATAATATAAACAATCATATGCAGAGGATGCTGCTGCAGTTCCTGAAACTCCTTTTTTTATTCTCATCATTTGCAGTGGAATCTAATTATAACGTCCCTGAATGATAGGCTTTTTCAGAAGAAGAGTGGAAAATGGCAATAAAAAGCCTGCACTGCACTAATGGATGCAGATCATGTTTAAACCCCCAACCTCCCATCACCATTAATTTCCAAATCCCAGAGCTGCTATAATTTATGATTAGTGCTCAATAATTTACTGCTGCCTTCCCAGGCCTTTACTGAGTGTTTCTTCCTCCTAACTTCACTTACCAGGTAAAGGCTAACAACTCTGAAGTATATGCATTTAATGGGAATAGGTTGCCAATCTTATTGGTTTCTTTACCTAAAGACCTGAGATCTTCATGCTAGAAAAAAAAAAAGCAATTCATTTGGAAATTCTCATTTCTAAATAGGTTATGGTTTGGAAGAGGCAACCATCAATTATTTTTTAACTATTTTGAATATAAGGTCAAGTTCATTCATTCACTTGAGTGTCCATCCATTTATAAATTCAACATCTGCTGAGGACAAACTCTGCTAAGTGACAAGGATATAAATACGGCTAAGATATGTTTCCTGTCATAAGGCACAGTCAATTAAGAGAAGAGAATTATGCACCCAAACCACTTAGGACCAAAATGACAGGAGCTATAAGGGATTTAAAGGCATAGAACACATATAACTGATTTAGACTGAGAATGGAGAAGAGGGCTGTTTTGTGTAGAAAGTGCTCAGTGGGAGCTTTTTGTGCCTGTTATGAGAATACAGGACCATTAGAATGGATTTCTGGGGAATTGAGGACACACTTATTTTGTCAGTGTGGAAACGATGTGCTTTCTGTGTGAAACAGTGGCTAGAAAAAACTGGGCAGAGGACTGGCTTCCAGGACTGAGGGCAATGGAAGGGAGGTGGATTCTTCTTAATTACCCATATGACATTTAGGATGAGGGAGAGACTCACCCCAAAGGAAAAGAAGATGCTAGCCTTGGTCTTGGACATGGGCTTTCCTCTCCAGAGGGTGTTACCTGACTCAACTTGGGATAAACAGGAGATGTGTTACCGTTTGTGTTCAGTTGTTTGGATAAAATAATAAGCAATAGGAAATATTTGGGTTTTAATACAAAGAGATTTAAGTCTATCATACACCAAAGGATGAGTCGGGGGAGAAGGGCTAGACCATTGAACTTATGAGGTCCTCTAGTTACTCCAAGTAAGCATAAACTGTAAGCCAAGAGGAGTGTTCTACTTAAGCAAATACAACTGTGAATGTAGCTTACTGTTTCTAAGCATAACCCCACTGTATATGAAAAAAATCAAGAGCAACTTCCCACTCTTCAGCGTACACTCTAACACGCTAGGGTAGCAGCAGGCTAGGAATCCCAGAGGCCCGTTGGTAGGGCCAGAGAGATTGGAATGCTTAAAGCAACCCTCACCCCAATCCCAGACAGTTAAGCATCTACTTGTACAATACCAATGTTGCCTTGCTGATACCTTATAGGAGAAAAGGGGATACAAAGTGAAATTAATGATAACCACTATCTAGTTCAGAAACAGGAGACATTAAAGCATGAATTCTAAACAAACTCTTTGGTGGCCAGACTTGACTCGTTTTGCCCACAGTTTAGTTCAAACAAGGTATACATCTTAGGTTATGTTTCCCAGAAGAGCCTGAGATAGGCATCCTGTTACAAGTGATTCTTTTGTGTATATGGTGCTTTTAGAAGGAAACTTTAAGAAAATCAGAGTGAGAGAAGACGAGCAAAATGGGGATTGAACTGAAATTTAGTTGCGTCAGCCTCTGGGAAGAGTAAAGCGTGAACAGTACTGCAGAGGTGGATCCCACGCTGAGGTTAAGAGGTTGAGTTTTTTCACCCCCATATCAATCATTCATTGACTAAAGACCACTTCCAAGGACAGCTTAATCTCTGCACTATTTCTGTGTGAGGCAGTTCCTATTGGCCTCAAGCACAGCTTTGGTTGGGTACACTGGAGTAGGAAAGGGATATAGGTGGACATCAACAACTATTAAGAAAATATATAACAGGCTTTATTTTTTATTATGACTTTGAGCACCTTGGAGGTCTGGTGCAACTCTGCTTCCATCTCATTGGCTCTAGGAAGGACAACTTAGTGAGCATGAGTCAGTGTCAAAATTAAAAGTCTTGGTCACTCACTCCTTGGAAACTCCTTTACTTGGGGTGTTTAGTGAAGCTGTGAGAGTTGCCCACGATATTAATATCATTTGCAGAAAACAAAGGCAATAGGGCCAAACCACAGAGTACAATTCTTCAAAGCACATCAGCTGGGTGACTAGGGTGTGCTGAACTTCTTACAGACCTGCTTGAATCCTAAATGTTAGAGAAACCAGGAAATCCATATTTTGACTAGGGGATTCCTAGTCAAGCTGACATTGTGAGCTAGAAAATTTGGGTTACAATTGTATAAAAAAATTATGGGAAGGTTATCAAATTATTCTACAAAGATATCAAATGTTTTAGAAGTTTGTTTATTACAAACTGATGTGCTAAATTGTGCATAGTTTTAGTCTGGTCACTAAACTGGACTTCCATGGACTACAGTTTATGGGGTCACAAAGAAGCAGACATGACTGAGCAACTTTCACTTTCATTTTGGGCTTCCCTGATAGCTCAGTTGGTAAAGAATCCGCCTGCAATGCAGGAGACCCCTGTTTGATTCCTCAGTGATGAAGATCTGCTAGAGAAGGGATAGGCCACCCACTCCAGTATTCTGGCCTGGAGAATTCCATGGACTACAGTTGTCAGAAAGAGTCAGACATGACTGAGCAGCTTTCACTTTCACTTTTTAAATTGTTTATTTATTTTTGGCCATGCTGGGTCTTCATTCCTATGCGGGCTTTTCTCTAGTTGCTATGAGTGGGGGCTACTCTGTAGTTGCTCTGCGCAGGCTTCTCATTGCAGTGGCTTCTCTTGTTGCAAAGTAGGGGTTCTAGCGGCAAGGGCTTCAGTAGTTGTGGCATATGGGCTCGGTAGTTGGGGCTCCCAAGCTCTAGAGCACAGGCTCGGTAGTTGTGGCTCACAGGTTTAGCTACTCCACAACATGTAGGATTTTCCTGGATCAGGGATAGAACCCGTGTCTTCTGCATTGGCAGGTGGATTCTTTACCACTGAGCCACCAGGGAAGCCCAAAACGGACTTCTTAGTTGATTTTTCAGTGGAGTAATTTGCATAACTTAGGCAAAAAATCATTTTAGATCACTGTCTGGTGTCCTTGTGTATCTTTGCTACTGACGACAATTTTTAACAGTATTTACTATACTTACCCTAAAATGCCTAAAGAAACTTTAACACTATAGACAGAGGAGGCTGGTCGGCTACAGTCCATAGGTTGCAAAGAGTCAGACACCACTGTTTATAGACGGCCAAACAGAGGGATGTCTAACTATCAGACGCAAAGAACTATATTGCTCTTTTGTCTTGGTTGCCAGGAAGTTCAAAGGTAAACTTTTAGCAAAACTCAAGTCAGTCTATGTTTTTGAAACAACTAGAATACTGACCTCATCACTATATAATTCCTTTTAATAGTACAGGTCAATATCTGCATTTTTATTAATCCCATCCTATCTTCTGATATGGCTTTCCAGGTGGCACCAGTGGTAAAGAACCTGCCTGCCAATGTCAGAGACACAAAAAACACGAGATCGATCCCTGGGTTGGGAAGATCCCCTGGAGAAGAAAATGGCAACCCACTTGAGTATTCTTGCCTGGAAAATCCTGTAGACAGAGGAGCCTGATTGGCTAAAGTCCATGGGGTCGCAAGTAGTTGGACATATCTGAGCTGCACATAAACATCTTCTGATATAGGTAGGATATAAAAATAGTATATATACATATATATTCTCTAAATACATGTATATTTGCATATAAGTTACATAGTTTTTACATGTGCAATCATGCATGCTCAGTTGTGTCCAGCTCTTTTGGAACCCTATGGATTGTAGCTCACCATGCTCCTCTGTCCATATAATTTTCCAGGCAAGAATACTAGAGTGGGTTGCCATTTCCTCCTCCAGGGGATCTTCCTGACCCAGGGATCAAACCCATGTCTCTTGAGTGTCCTGCGTTGGCAAGAGGATTCTTTACGATTGCACCACCTGGGAAGCCCTCAGTTTTTATGCATACAGTATATAAATAAGCTCATTTATATATTGGGTTATATAAAACTTTGTTTTCAGTTCAGTTCAGCTCAGTTCAGTCGCTCAGTCGTGTCCGACTCTCCGCGACCCCATGAATCACAGCACGCCAAGCCTCCCTGTCCATCACCAACTCCCAGAGTTCACTCAAACTCAGGTCCACAGAGTCAGTAATGCCATCCAGCCATCTCATTCTCTGTCATCCCCTTCTCCTCCCACCCCCAACCTTTCCCAGCATCAGAGTCTTTTTCAGTGAGTCGACTTGTCGCATGAGGTGGCCAAAGTATTGCAGTTTCAGCTTTAGCATCAGTCCTTCCAATGAACACCCAGGACTGATCGCCTTTAGAATGGACTGGTTGGATCTCCTTGCATTCCAAGGGACTCTCAAGAGTCTTCTCCAACACCACACTTCAAAAGCATCAATTCTTCGGCGATCAGCTTTCTTCACAGTCCAACTCTCACATCCATACATGACCATGGGAAAAACTATAGCCTTGACTAGACGGACCTTGGTTGGCAAAGTAATGTCTCTGCTTTTTAATATACTATCAAGGTTGGTCATAACTTTCCTTCCAAGGAGTAAGCATCTTTTAATTTCATGGCTGCAATCAGCATCTGCAGTGATTTTGGAGCCCAAAAAAATAAAGTCTGACAATATTTCCACTGTTTTTCCATTTATTTCCCAAGAAGTGATGGAACCAGATACCATGATCTTTGTTTTCTGAATGTTGAGCTTCAAGCCAACCTTTTCACTCTCCTCTTTCACTTTCATCAAGAGGCTTTTAGTTCCTCTTCACTTTCTGCCATAAGGGTAGTGTCATCTGCATATCTGAGGTTATTGGTATTTCTCCCAGCAATCTTGATTCCAGCTTCTGCTTCTTCCAGCCCAGCGTTCCTCATGATGTACTCTGCATAGAAGTTAAATAAGCAAGGTGACAATATACAGCCTTGATGTACTCTTTTTCCTATTTGGAACCAGTCTGTTGTTCCATGTACAGTTCTAACTGTTGCTTCCTGACCGGCATACAGGTTTCTCAAGAGGCAGGTCAGGTGGTCTGGTATTCCCATCTCTTTCAGAATTTTCCACAGTTTATTGTGATCCACACAGTCAAAGGCTTTGGCATAGTCAATGAAGCAGAAATAGATATTTTTCTGGAACTCTCGTGCTTTCTCCATGATCCAGCGGATGTTGGCAATTTGATCTCTGGTGCCTCTGCCTTTTCTAAAACCTACTTGAACATCTGGGAGTTCACGGTTCACATATTGCTGAAGCCTGGCTTGGAGAATTTTGAGCATGACTTTACTAGCGTGTGAGATGAGTGCAATTGTGCGGTAGTTTGAGCATTCTTTGGCATTGCCTTTCTTTGGGATTGGAATGAAGACTGACCTTTTCCAGTCCTGTGGCCACTGCTGAGTTTTCCAAATTTGCTGGCATATTTAGTGCAGCCAAAATATATATTTGTCTATATAATTATATATATGTTATAAATGTATTTATATATAAGTATTAAACTAAACAAATACATGTATTTATGTGTGATACATATATGTAATCTCTAAAAATTTAGATCATTCAGATTAACAGCATTTGGCATTAAATATAAAAGGCCAGTTTTGCAAGAATTAGAAATTTTCATCAAATAAATTTTCACTCAAAACCTCAAAAATATTAATATGTTTATGCTTTTATTAATATTTTATGCTAAGTGAAAGTTGCTCAGTCCTTCCAACTCTTTGCAACCCCATGAACTATACAGTCCATGGAATTCTCCAGGCCAGCATACTGGAGCCTTTCCCTTCCCCAGGGGATATTTGCAACCCTGGGATCGAACCTAGGTCTCCCGCATTGCAGGCTGATTCTTTACCAGCTAATTAGTAAAGCAAGACCAAATGATGCAGGATTTCATACACAGTGGCTACATAAACTGATAAATAGGTAGATGGAATGATTGATTGCTTGTTTTATTCATTTCAGTTCAGTTCAGTTCAGTTCAGTCACTCAGTCGTGTCCGACTCTCTGCAACCCCATGAATCACAGCACGCCAGGCCTCCCTGTCCATCACCAACTCCCGGAGTCCACTCAAACTCATGTCCATCGAGTCAGTGATGCCATCCAGACATCTCATTCTCTGTCGTTCCCTTCTCCTCCCGCCCCCAGTCCTTCCCAGCATGAGAGTGTTTTCCAGTGAGTCAGCTCGTCGCATGAGGTGGCCAAAGTATTGGAGTTTCAGCTTTAGCATCAGTCCTTCCAGTGAACACCCAGGATTGATCTCCTTTAGAATGGACTGGTTGGATCTCCTTGCAGTCCATTTAGTGATTAACAAATACTGAATGTCAATTGCTAGACTTAAAGAATAAAAAATGAGTAAGTCTCTGCCTTGCCTTTGAACTCCTCAATAGTGGGAAAGGCAGAAGTAGAAAGAAATACATGTAAATAACTGTGTTAAATGCAAAATGGCCATTGTGCAATGAGGTCACAGAGGAGGGAATATTAATGGACACTAATCAGGCCCCCTTCAGATGCAATAATAATAGGTATGAATGATGTACTTCAACTATGAATAAGGCTTAAATGCTTTACTTAAGTAAATCTCACATAATCTGTATAACAATTTTATGAACCCAGCTACTGAAAGTAAGTAAATTTAAGAAAAGTAAGTAACTTGCAAAAAGTCAATCTGCTTGTATTTGTTGGCACCAGCCTTTATTCTAAAAAATAATTCTGTCCCCTGCAGTTGTGGGAGTCTGGAGAAATCTTCGATCCAGGAATTCAAACATAAATAACAACTTCCCTAAATACAGTTATTTCAGATGAAGTCTGGATAAAGATGTATTATGATCTCTGACTGCAGAGCTAGCTAGAGTTTAACCAGTCTAGTGTTACTACTGATTCATTTAGTTTTTCACTTAAGTCCATTTTCATACTTCATATTTTTCTAAGAAATAACCACTGTATCACAGTTATAATTTTTGCAGTAAGTTTTACATATTATTGTTTGATGGGGGTAAAAAAAAACTTCAACCACATATGAAATAAAATTCCAGTATCAATTTATACTTTCACTCATATTTTAATTGATTTTGCTGACTTCATCAGTATTTTTCCAAAGAAAAATACTAATATAATATTTAATTGTAGCATTTTCATCTACAAAGTTTCTTTGTTTTCTGTCTTGTGAAATTCTACTTTTGCATTTATTATTTCCCTCCTTCTCCTCTTTGAATTGAATGTGCTGTCCTTTTTTTTTTTTTACAGCTTAGCAACTTTCTGTTTTAATATGAATTTAGGGTTATGTATTTTTTTCTTATTAAGACAGCTTTACTTGCAAAAAGTATTTAAATGTTATGCAATCATTTTTTTAATTATCTAAATTTTTTATAATTTCTATTATATTTTAAAAATTGTGAATTACTTTGAAATAACGTAGCTATTTTCAGTTTCAAACCCAATGACACTTTCTGACTTTTTCAATTAATTTTACTTAGACATATTTGTCATTGAACCTAATTAATATATTGTGTTTTGGTATGTCTTGAAATTTCTTTTTTGACTCAACATTAAGCTCTAATATGTAAGAAATTTTGTAAATGTTTCATATATACTCGAACAATACTTGTGTAGATGATAATATACATGAAGGAAGGAATTTTTGTTTTGTTCCCAGCAATAAATAGCAGTTTCTTATTTTACAGAAAGCTCTTAAAATATACATAAGTCTGATAAGTTTGCTGTCTACTATATATATATATGTATATATGTATAATCTATACATATATAAATTCACCATGCTATATTTAAAGAATATAAAGTTCTTCAATTTTTTCCTCCTGCCCAGAAAATATAATCACCCAAGGTTTTGCTTCCAATCTTCTATGTTTATTTTGTGGGTGCCTAGCATTTCAGTTCAATTTTTTTCTTATAATTTTATTTATATGTGTATTTAATTTTCATTCCTACCTTGAAGCCCAAGGCTCCAATTTTTATCTCATGCCTATTTGCTTTTCATCACCAAATTGTACCAACTGCATAAAAATATATGACTGCAGGGAGAAATTTATATTGTTTTCACTCTATAGCTAGTAGGTTTATTTCATGAATATCTATTAATAAATCAAGTTTGCAAGACACATTTTACAGACTTATTTTTCAATTTTAAATAAACTTTTATTCTTCTTAATGTAAGTAGGCTTACTTTCTTCTTAAAGTAGGCTTTCCTGGTGGCTCAGAGGTTAAAGTGCCTGCCTTCAATGCAGGAGACCTGGGTTCAACCCCTAGGTTGGGAAGATCCCCTAGAGAAGGAAATGGAAACCCACTCCAGTATTCTTGCCTGGAGAATCCCATGGACGGAGGAGCCTGGTGGGCTACAGTCCACAGGGTCGCAAAGAGTTGGACACGACTGAGTGACTTCACTCTTAAAGTAATACTTGCAGTTTATTTGGAAAGTTAAATAATACACAGAAGCTTAAAACAAATATAGCTGTCCTTATCACTTCCTTACTCCTGTCTTTGGAAATCTCCTCTCAATTATTTCTTTGGACTGCTTTTTCTCTTATTTATTTTTAAAATTATGAGCACACATATGCATGCCTTTTTTGAATAATCAAATACATTGAATGGCATAGTATTATGATATAAATAGGAAAATGATTTTACCTTTCTCCTTTCACTCTTTTTCTTCATTTATTCAATATAATTGTGTCATAATTATTTGTTGTAACCAACTATTTTTTTTACTGATCGTCTAATTTTCCTTTCTTGAGCATCTTTTTAATTATTCCCTGGAGTTAATACTTTCTAATGTGCATGTCAGTTCAGTTCGTTTAGTCAGTCAGTAGTATCCGACTCTTTGCAACCTCATGGACTGCAGCACACCAGGCCTCCCTGTCCATTACCAACTTCCGGAGTTTACTCAAACTCAAGTCCATTGAGTCAGTGATGTCATCCAACCATCTCATACTCTGTCATCCCCATCTCCTCCTGCCCTCAATCTTTCCCAGCATCGGGGTCTTTTCCCATGAGTCAGCTCTTCGCATCAGGTGGCCAAAGTATTGGAGATTTAGCTTCAACATCAGTCCTTCCAATGAACACTCAGGACTGATCTCCTTTAGGATGGACTGGTTGGATCTCATTGCAGTCCAAGGGACTCTCAAGAGTCTTCTACAACACCACAGTTCAAAAGCATCAATTCTTCAGTGCTCACCTTTCTTTATATTCCTACTCTCACATCCATACATGACCACTGGAAAAACCATAGCCTTGACTAGATGGACCTATGTTTGCAAAGTAATGTCTTTGCTTTTTAATATGCTGTCTAGGTTGGTCATAACTTTTCTTCAAAGGAGTAAACATCTTTTTATTTCATGACTGCAATCAGCATCCGCAGTGATTTTGGAGCCTAAAAAAATAAAGTCTGACACTGTTTCCACTGTTTCCCCATCTATTTCCCATGAAGTGATGCGACCAGATGTCATGATATTCGTTTTCTGAATGTTGAGCTTTAAGCCAATTTTTTCACTATCTTTTTCACTTTCCTCAAGAGGCTTTTTAGTTCTTCTTCACTTTTTAGCTCTTCAGCTACTCCATCCTCTTGCTAGAAAAATAACTTTCTCTACCCACACACTTGATGGATATTTTAGCTGGGGTTCTGAAAGTAATTTTCTGGCTAAATTTTTAATATGTGGCTATATTGGGCTTCCCTGGTGGCTCAGGGGTTAAAGCGTCTACCTGCAATTCAGGAGACCTGGGTTCAATCCCTGGGTCTGGAAGATCCCCTGGAGAAGGAAATAGCAACCCACTCCAGTATTCTTGCCTGGAGAATCCCATGGACGGAGGAGCCTGGTGGGCTACAGTGCACGGGGTTGCAAAGAGTCAGACATGATTGAGCGATTTCACTTTCACTTTCATATTGTCTTTCAGTTCAGTTCAGTTCAGTCCAGTCACTCAGTCGTGTCCGACTCTCCGCGAACCCGTGAATCACAGCAGGCCAGGCCTCCCTGTCCATCACCAACTCCCGGAGTTCACTCAAACTCATGTCCACAGAGTCGGTGATGCCATCCAGCCATCTCATTCTCTGTCATCCCCTTCTCCTCCCACCCCCAACCTTTCCTAGCATCAGAGTCTTTTCCAGTGAGTCAACACTTTGCATGAGGTGGCCAAAGTATTGCAGTTTCAGCTTTAGCATCGACCTTCCAGTGAACACCCAGGATTGATCTCCTTTAGAATAGACTGGTTGGATCTCCTTGCAGTCCAAGGGACTCTCAAGAGTCTTCTCCAACCCCACAGGTCAAAAGCATCAATTCTTCAGCAATCAGCTTTCTTCACAGTCCAACTCTCACATCCATACATGACCACGGGAAAAACCATAGCCTTGACTAGACAGACCTTGGTTGGCAAAGTAATGTCTCTGCTTTTTAATATACTATCAAGGTTGGTCATAACTTTCCTTCCAAGGAGTAAGCGTCTTTTAATTTCATGGCTGCAATCAGCATCCGCAGTGATTTTGGAGCCCAAAAAAATAAAGTCTGACACTGTTTCCACTGTTTCCCCATCTATTTCCTATGAAGTGATGGGACCAGATACCATGAACTTTGTTTTCTGAATGTTGAGCTTCAAGCCAACCTTTTCACTCTCCTCTTTCACTTTCATCAAGAGGCTTTTGAGTTCCTCTTCACTTTCTGCCATAAGGGTGGTGTCATCTGCAATATCTGAGGTTATTGATATTTCTCCCAGCAATCTTGATTCCAGCTTGTGCTTCTTCCAGCCTAGCGTTCCTCATGATGTACTCTGCATATAAGTTAAATAAGCAAGGTGACAATATACAGCCATTATTGCTACTAAGAAGTCAGAAATCACATATACTCCTTTGGTGTGATGTTAATCTCTGAAATAGTCTTCTGATTGCACAAATTTGTAGCTCCTTTTCTTTTCAATCATTTCACATGAGGTGGAGCTTAAGATGGAGCTATAGAAAAGGTTGAGTTAGTTAAGGAAAGAAATAAAATTCCAAGAGATTTTAGAACTGACTAAAGTAGAAATAAATTCTTAAGTTAGAAGTCTGAATCAACAGGTGTAGAAAAAATATAATATCCTTATTTCTAAGGATATCACTAAATTCACACTAAAATAAGAGATTGTGGCTTTGGTGTGTATGTATGGCAATAATAGACTTTCTAATACTAGACCTAATAATTAAGCATGTTTGCATGCCCACTCATAGGCTATGCTGGAAAATGATTTACCCACACATGTCTCTACTCTGTAACTCAGAACATGGAGGGAGAGATCAAAAGACAGGGTTCCTGGTGGCAGCTAGCACCCAAAGAAAAAGGGAGAAGGAAGAGGTGATGACATGCATGCCTACATACTGCTGTTAAATATTCGTTCAGACTTCAATCTTTTTCTCAAGAGTGAGAAAGGAAGTAAATGAAGAGGCAGAGAAAAACCTATATCACATTAACTGGTGCCCTTCCATATGTGGAATAGTTTCCTAGGGCTGCTGCAACAAATACTCACTAATGTGGTGGCTTAAAACAGGAGCAATTTTTCTCTCACAATTCTGGAGGCAAGGAGTCTGAAATCAAGGTATGTCCCCCATCAGTACTTCCTCAGAAGGCTCTGTTGGGGGAAATTCCACTCCCTTTGAAACAAGCATGAGAATTTTTTTTTGCCAAGAGACCCATTTTGTTAGGATGTTTTGATAAACTTGTTCCAGGGACCAAATGTAAAACTGTTGGTAGCTAGATTTAAAGAAGTCAGAAGGTTATCTGTTAAAACTGGTGGAGGTATTTCTCTAGCAGCTAAGAGAGAAACACAAGTAAAATGGAAGAGCTTGAATCTGTGTGAAGAAATGATGAGAGGAAGAAAGATGGCATAGAAGTGATCCTGGAGTGGGTTGCTGTAAAGAGACTTTGAGGAAGAAATTACCAAGAAGGTTTTGAAGTGGTTTCCTATGGCATACATGTGAGCCTTCTACCTCACATCCCTAAAGGACTCTCAGTAAAGTCTATGTCGATAATGTATTAGAGGATAGAGAATTCTGCAGAATATAAGGAGGTGATAATTGGCACAGGGCAAAATAAGAGACTATTTCCTTAGAAGTCAAGTCAAGTCGCTCAGTCGTGTCCAACTCTTTGCGACCCCATGGACTGTAGCCTACCAGGCTTCTCTGTCCATGGGATTCTCCAGGCAAGAATACTGGAGTGGGTTACCATTTCCTTCTCCAGGGGATCTTCCCGACCCAGGGATCAAACCCAGGTCTCCCGCATTGGAGGCAGACGCTTTAACTTCTGAGCCACTGGGGAAGGAGTCAAAGGGCAGCAAAATGTTGGTTCTTAGAGCTCAACAACAAGATTGGAGTATAAGATCTTGGAAATATCAATATCCTCTTAACAGGACAAACTAAAAATGTTGCATAAGATTTGAATTGTCTATCAACAGAACTTACACTTAACAAAAGCCAATGAATATTTGCCATCACAATTTTGGACAGAATAAAAGGAATTTGTTTTGACCTTCTTACAGTTTTATACAAGAGTAAAATAGCAGTTGTTCAAACCATGTTAGAGTCCAGAGCTTAGTTTTTTAGTAAGATTCTTGCCACTGACCTCAAACTGTGTGTATCTGTACCATTTCCCCTTTTCCTCCATTAACTCACTCTCTATTTTCTCTATGTACAAATTAAAGTATCTAAGATGCTGGAAAAAGTTGCTTTACATTGTATCTTGTTATTAGTACATTTTATGATCAATAGTAGCAAATACATCTTCCACACTCTTTGGAAATATGATTACACTTTGCTGGTCAGGCTTACACATTTTTATTGCAAGGACTTTTTCAAATTCTCTTCTCAAATCTCCAGCTTTCCCAACTTGTAACTCATCCTCAACATATGTCCTTAACTACTGCATGGGGAAAATCAAAGTCATCAGATAAAGCTCCCTCAATTTCTTGCTCTTACAGCCTTAACTCACTTCAAACCCATTATTTCCTTAGTTTCTCCTATTAAAATAAGCCTATCTTCTTCCTTCTCCCTTCTACTCTTCTTGGACATTTGCAGTATCAATTTCCCCTAATTTTAGCTTATCCCTTTTAATGTGCTTATTTCTGTTGGTATTTTAAAATACTCAAGTCAGTTCTATCAAAACTAAACCAAGCCTGCCTACCCCCATTTTTTCCTCCTTTTTATCTCTCTCTTCCTCTTAAGAGCCAAGTGTCTGTCTATGCGTGGCATCTCCAGATTTCTCACCCACATCATGTATCTCAACCCACGAAAATGGTGTTTGCTTCCAGTATCAATGTGCAAGTAGGCTGTCCCCCAGGCTTCTGGTGAGCTGGAGGTCATCAGCCTCTTTCTCATCCATGCACTCATTACACCATGTAACACTGTTTCACTGTTTATGTCCCAGATTCATATTATACATGAATTTGTTTGCTTTTTCTATTAAGGACTGTCTCCCACTGTAAACTTTAGATTCATGCAGTTAAGAACTATTGTTGTATTCACTCACCAGTATATCATCAGGACCTAGAACAGAGCCTAAAATATAAAAAGATGTTACAATTGCTCTTGTTGAAAACTTATGACTAGCTCAGGGTCAATATTAACTTCATTTCATGCCATAGTTAAGAGCCATGATGTAGATCATCCTTTACTGACAATGGTGTTTGAGTGTGCAATGTGTACTGAAAAGAACTGACCTACAGGTATACAGATTTCAAGGGAAACTTTCATGGGAAGGATCACAAACTTACACTCATCCCATTTGAATATTTCAATTTTATTGCGATCTTGCTTTTATTCAGAAAACACTATGTATTTGTTCATTCATTCATTTTTTGAAAATTATTTAGCCCTTAATACCTGCAAAACATTCTGGCAACCACCGAATTAAATTTGCCTGTGCTTTCTAGATAGACTGTATCTGATTCTTTGCTTTAACAAAGAGATTCCAGCAGCACCTCTGTTACATTTTTCATAGGGCCTGTCTTAAAACAATGCCTTAAAACTTGACTTCTGCTTGACGCACAGAAGCCCAGATAAATGCTGAGAATGATAATGATTTAATTATCTTTGATTAGTGACTAAGCTTACTAACCCCCCTTCCTTATACAACAACAAAAAGAGAGGAAGTATGTGCTGATTATAAGGCACTAATGTAGAGCATTCATGTATCGCTATAATTCCACTCATGAATATGCATAGGTTATGCATCAGTTGTTATTCTCAACAGCATAGAAGTTACCTCAACCAGTGCTGCACTCATTTAGGATTAGAAAACAGACTAGGATATTGGAAAGCAATTCTGGAGAAAATTTTGGGCAGAAGCCAAGCACTCTTGCTTGTGCTCCATATGGAAGCAGTCCCTAGGCCTTTCATCATATAAAATGTGACTGCTGATTTAAGATACCAACAGTGGAGCTATAGCAATCTTTAGTGCCAGCTTGGAATAATGCTGATGCTAATGGTATGAAGCAATAGATTCAGAAGCATCACAGGACAGGAGGAAGTCTCTGACTTCAGACAGTCCTGACTTAAATTCTGCTTCTGTTGCTTTCCAGCTAGGTTGTCGTAGGAAAATAATATACTTCTTTGAGCTTCAACATTCCCAGTTACAGAGCTGTAATGATAATGAACTGGGATGTTTCTCCAAGGGAAAAATACATGTACTTTTAAAATGCTCATACATAGGCATTCAAATAATATTTATGGAATGAAATCTAAAACTACCATACTCATGGCATTTCCTTTCACTCCATTTTGTGAATTATTGAGACCTATATGTGTAGGTTGCTGTTGTTTAGTCACTAAGTTATGTCTGACTCTTGAGACCCCATGGACTGTAGCTTGCCAGGCTCCTCTGTCCATGGGATTTCCCAGTCAAGAAAACTGGAGTGGGCTGCCATCCATTTCCTTCTCCAGAGTATCTTCCTGACCCAGGGCTTGAACCCACATTTCCTGCATTGGTGGGCATATTATTTATCACTGAGCCACCAGGGATGCCCATATTTGTGTGCATGTATTTATATAGATAGATAAATAATTTAAAATTTTTACTTGGCTGTAAAATTTTGTTCTTGCTTAGTCAACTGGCAAATCTTTTACTGATTTACCTGCATGATAATAATTTCTGGCTCCTGGCCCCTCGACAAAACCCAACTGTTCTTGTTCATTTACTCTATCCTATATGCAGTTGATTTCTTCATGTGCATATTAAGGTCACAACTTCACTCCTGAGAGCTTTGTTGTTATCACTCAGTTATCTAGCTGAAGCGTAAGCTCCTCCTATGTTCCACTTGGCCTTCCCCCATGCCTACAAAGAGCTGATTGGAGCAGGAGAAAATATTTGACATACTATTGCCAGGTAGAATACAGGACTCTCAGCTGAATTTGAATTTAAAATAAACAATGTATAATTTTTTATTTATAAACATATCCCCAATGTTGGGAAAGATTGAGGGCAGGAGGAGAAGTGGGCAACAGAGGATGAGATGATTGGATGGCATCATTGACTCAGTGGACATGAGTTTGAGCAAACTCTGGGAGATAGTGAAGGACAGGGAAGCCTAGTGTGCTACAGTCCGTGGGGTCGCAAAGAGTCGGACATGACTGAGCAATTGAACAAGATCAATAACAGGGTTACATGGCACACATTTATTAGCTAATCCAGCAAGCCTAACCTAGCACAAAATGGGCCAGATTTCCTCCCCTAGGGATTTAGAATTAAAATATAAAAGTGTGGTTAGTTCACAGTGAATGTTGGGATTGGTAGATAACATGGATCTGCCATTGTACAATTAGAAACAAAGAAAGCCAGTATACAGAGATAAAAGGGAGAATGACACAGATTTCAGAAGTGCAGAAATGAGAGAGCACAGGCCACAAAGGGATGGAAAGCAATTTACTATTTTTTTGTTTCACTTCATTCTGAATCCAGACTATATATTGTATTTTCTGATATTGCATTCCATGAAATGCCTCATATTTACATTTCTTGTTTTGCTTAAGCAAGTTTGAGTGAGGTTTTGTTTCTTGCAAACAATGTTCCCATCATAAAAATGAGTTTTCATTCATCAGCTATATCGTGCCCCACCTTTCCCAGTGTGGTTCAGAAGATCCAGAATCAGAAACTGTATATGATTTGGCATGAAAGATTGCTAACGTACAAGCCTTTGCCTGTGTATAGCAAACAGACTGTGAAAATTATAATTACTGAGGATTAGTAAAATCTTATGTATTCAAAATTAAGAATGGCTTGAAATATTTTAGCATTTGAGAGAAAAAGAAAAAAAAATTTTATTTGGAGAGAAGCTGAAATCTGGTTTTCTTTAACAAGTATTTTAACAACAGGATATAATTTTTTCTGAGTTCTACCATCCAATAAATGTATTTAAATGTTAGGGAGAAACTCAGCAGATTTCAGCCAGACTAGCCTTTTAATTTAGTTCGATTCCTAGCTCTTTCCCACATCAGATATTTCTAATTGCTGCTCTGCCTTCTGTCGAGTCTTTCTGGAGAATGATGACCTCATTTGAAAACTATATCTCTTTAATAGTTTCCGTTCCGTTCCGTCGCTCAGTCGTGTCCGACTCTTTGCGACCCCGTGGACTGTAGCCTACCAGGCTTCTCCGTCCATGGGATTCTCCAGGCAAGAATACTGGAGTGGGTTACCATTTCCTGCTCCAGGGGATCTTCCCGACCCAGGGATTGAACCCGGGTCTCCCGCATTGGAGGCAGACGCTTTAACCTCTGAGCCACCAGGGAAGCCCTTTAATAGTTTAAGGAGCATAATTAATGCCCATGTCCTTCTGTTTCTTTTCACTCCTTTACCTTGTGTTGCATTTTGCTTTGGGTGTTTCCCTAACCCAAGAAATTGGGATTATTATTGACTCTATTAAGAAAAATTTATAGGATAGAAAATTCTATTGACATTTTGTGCATTTTCATTCTGATTACAAATAAAACCATTGCTTAAGTGAAGCGAGATGGAATCATAGTAAAAATGATAAACATTGAAATAGCAGTGATATTATATTTTATTCATATATATATCTTTGATTATTTGTTTGCCAGACATCTACATTTTTATTAAAAATTAGCAGCTTATACATAAGAACTTATAGCTGTGTTGAAATAGCTAGCAATCTAATGACAGAAACAGGCAGGTGAGCATGTAATTTGGGGTTGACTAAAAAAGGAATGATGGAAAAGGTAATGCTTCAGTTGCCTGTAGAAACAAAGAGAGCAAAACAGGTAAAGAGGAGAAAGGAAAGCATCGCTTGAGCAGAGATGATAAATAGCAGATTCAAACTCTTGGAAGCATAAGAGAATATAGAAGAATTTGTAAACTAAAACCAGTTTGAAATAGCTAAACTGTAATATCCATTCTACAGCTTACACTGGGCTGTAGTGGTAAGCCAGTGGCCAGATTAAAATTGGCTTTTTATGCCATGATTAAATAGCCACAATCTGTTCTTAGGGAAGATTTTAAGCAGGAGGGAAGCATACCCAGATTTGCATTCTGAAAGGGTCACTCAGGCAGAGAATAGGAGCATTTTTGAGGAGGGAATCTATTTCCAATATAACAGGTAAACATAATGGTCTAAACTAAAATGATGAGAGCAAGCAGTCATGTGTGTGCTGGAGGGTAGAGCTGAATGTTTATGGAGTAGAATAGATTAATCTCAGTGACTTACACTTAGTAGAGAAAAAGAGAAGATGTAACCTGCCATGATTCCAGAGTTCTGGCCTGGATGACTTGGGGGATGTTGGGGCACTTCTCTGTCTTTCTGTCTCTGCATCTCTGTCTGTCTGTCTATATCAGTCTGTCTCTCTGCCTCTCTCCTTCTTTCTGTCTGTCTGTCTCTCTCTCACACTCCAGCCCAGAAAATTAAACTGGTTTGAGCAGAGGCAAAGAAAGTTGAAAAGAAATGGCGAATTTATTGTTAGTTGTGCTAACCTGAGATCCTTTGGGATATTCCGGAAGAAAACTCTAGCAGATGTTTTTGAACATAAGTGGCTGGAGTTGAGAAAAAAGGACCATACACAGAGATGAAAGTTGGTCATCACTTTGATACTCTGGCTGGTAAATCATTTTTGCAATGAGATAGTTATGTATAAATCTGAGTTATAGCAGCAATATTATGAATATTTAGAAAAGAAATTACAACTTTGAGGTATAAGTAAGTTTTAGAAAATACCTTTATCATCTTATCAATTTTTAAACAGTGTGAAGGACTGATTATTAACCATAACTTTCCTCTTTCTTTCCTCTCTTTATGTCTCTCTTTTCTTTATGCCTTTCCCATTTTTCCCTCTTTCTGCCACAAACTTCCTTTCTTTTTACCTTTTTCATTCTACACACACCGTTTATTCCAGAATATGTCAAGTCACCCACTGTTCAAAATAGAAGCTGATTTTAAAAATTTAGAAGAAAGAATAACACTTGAGTTTATAAACCTCAAAGGCTTATGGGGCCCTCATAGAAAACTCTTGGATTTATTAAAGGAATCCCCTTGTCTGTTGTTTCTCATGTTAAGAAAGCAACATAAACTTCAGTGTGTAAGGAAGACGAGAGAAGAGATGCATACAAATTCTGGGCTTAATAAAAATGAGTATTCCCTTTACCAGTGTCTCTTAACATAGCCCCTACTCTGCTATTTTAAACCCTGGGCTTAGATCATAAGGATGGTCAAAGAAGTCATTGTGCCCAGCTGGCACAATATAACCTTTTCTAAGGTAAATGTTCACAATATTTTAAAAGTGCTAGTCCAGGACAAGTAGATTATAAAACTTGACCTCAATTTTCCTTCTTTTCTCCTTGTCCAAGGCTCCAGGCTATTGTAGAAAGACTAGATCACATTCAAAAGTCTCTTTCAACTAAAAAAGGAGTACTCCTAGAGTATCTGTTCTTCTCAAAATGTTTCTTTAGGCCTTCTCTGAGGCTTTGTGAAATTAAAGATACATTTTAGCTTGTGCATGTGCAAACAGGACTTTGAATTTCATATGCTCTTTTCCAATGGCCTGGTTTGGGGCAATTATGACTTTCTACCCCTTGGGATAGTCCGAGCCCTGAAAGCTTCTATATCATAGGCGGAGAGATAAAGAAAGTAAATAATGGTGACAAGGGTCGACATTTGGTGAATGTCTTTATAGTCCAGGCAGTCTTATGTTTTTACTTTTACATATTTCATATCCTGAAACCTTGATTCTTACACTGCCAGATAGGTTGTACTAACTCCAGTTTAAAATAGATGAAGCTGAGTGTTAGAGTTGAGTGAGTTATCTGAGGCCACACGTCTTGTTAATGACACAGCAAAAATTCAAACCCAGCTGTAGGTACCTCTGAGATGCTCTCACTCCTCACATTTCTGTGTTGAACAGCTGATGAAATAGTCTACCTAAGGAAGACAGATTCTCAAATAGATGTATCAGTGAGATTCTTAGCAAACCCATCTGAAAGAATTGCTGAAAATAAGAGGAAACATGCAAAAAAAAAAAATGCTTCTGATGTTTCCAGATGTTACTGTTTAACTGGCTGAGACAAGGTTTTCTAATGAAAGGCAAGTTTGTAACAAAGCAGTGAGGACTTGGTGAGCAGCAGAAATTACAAACTTGTTATTCAACATCCACAGATAATGTTTGTGCTAAAGAATTGAAAATACTTTGGAATTAACTGCTTCAGCCCGGGAGCTTTGTCTTCTTCTATGCCCATCAGCTGACCTTTATTACTCCTGTGAGAAGCTAATACCGTTCATAAACTTTTATAGTCATAGTATGCTTAACAATGGACTCTATCGGTTTAAAAAAGAGGTCATTGATTTGAAACATGAACCAATTTGCATGATATAAATACTTCAGCCATGGCTAATTTAAAGCTATCAATATAGCATCACTAAACAGAGTTGGGAAAACAGGCTCCTTAGTTCATCATTATGTAGTATTTCTTTGTAAATAACTAAAAGCCATAGATAATACTAAAATGCAGCAGAATAATTATGAGATGATGTGCTTTGAGCATTTATTAACTATATTTTTTGTGTGATTTCTTTATATTATGTAACTTAAGCTTTAGTAATGGCTGTGCTTAAAAACTGGCTTTCAAAGCTTCTGAAAATTGGTTTGCTCCTACGCTCTGGCTTGAGACGGCTCTTAAACTCCACACGGATGCCTTCGCTCTACTTTTGGCTGCTCTGGGCTCATTTCCTCTCCGTCTGTTCCAGTTGGTGCTGCATCGTATTGGCCTGTTTGTCTGGTTTGTCTCCCAAATTCTGCAGTGTCACCCTTTCATTGTCTAGAGTGACAGCTATGTTTGAAAATTGTCTAAAGCTTCACTATCCCAAAAGCATTTATAGTTTTGACATGTACATAAAAATAGAAATTTCTTAATTGAAATTAGCCTTTGACTAGCAGTAGAAATTTCAGACCATAACAGAGTAGTGGGTAAACATTTCTGGCTGGTGATGTTTTCTAGTGACCTGAAAATTACAAGGATTTCCTAGTTATTGATGCATAATACAGGTCCTGAATCCAGATATACTAGCGCCTTTGCCAGTGATATTCCATTCTTTCTGTTTTTCATTTGTTTGTTTGTTGACATATAAGCAGACTTGGATTCATAAGAAACCAAACCCAATAGTTCTGATGATCTTTCTGATATTTCTTGAGTTAAGTGGTCTTTTAATAGATAGCTTATTTCTTTGATTGAACTGATATGCTGCAAATATCATCAAGGATTTAAACAAACAAAAAAAAACAAAACAGGTTTTGAACTGCGTAATCTTAGTTCTAGGAGGGATGTTATCAAGATATTGAGGTGAGTTGAAACCTTCCTTTGTATCGGACAGGACTTTATTATCACCAACATACAAGGGTATGTTTCTTTAAAATTATCAAGAGGAAGATATTTAACAGTTGCTCATGTTCAAGTTCAGGAGGAAACGTGTTCAGCGATGGGAATTCCTTCTGTCATACTTCAGTCTCTCCTATAGTGTATCTTTCATCCTTCCCCCAGTGACAGGATTGAGAAGCACTGGACATGGCCATCGACAAAGCCACGCCATTCCTTCAAGACTGTTAATTAGGTTGCTCACTACCCTCCCCTTTCTTTGTCTGAAAAAACTCACCCCCTTTAACTTTTCCACTGGAACTGTATTTGTATGTTTCCCTTTCTGCAAACCCTGTAATCTCTTTGCAAGTAGCACATGGTCGGGGTTCACTACCACTGTCACCACCCACCCTCTCATTTCCATTTATTTTGCATTTCACTTTTGGGATTCGATGAAAGGCAGCAATCTGCTGCCACCCAAGGAACTGAGCCATGCTGTGAACAGATTTATAGCTATGACTCTTTGCTGCCTTTGAGACCCAGAGAGGAGACTTGGAACTCTGGAGCTAGGATGCATCTGTTAGGAAAGGAATGGCGGAAAGAGGTGACTGGCAATAAAGTCCAGAAGAGGATCTGCAGTTTCTCTTACAATAATTGTAATGGTGATAAAATCACCTGTGATATGCTATAATCTTACTGTTATTATTAATGATGACGCTGTTTAGCAAGACAAGCATTAAACTGATTCTAGTCACTTATTAGCATCATATTTAATGTAATGAATCTCGTAATAAAGGTCAGGAGATTTGGTTTAATCTTGGTTCTGTCTTGACTGATGACTTGAATGGTTTAATTCCATAAATATTATTAAGCACCTACATTATGTAGAGCAATACGTGTGTCACTAAGAATAAAAAAGAAATGTCTTCTGTCTTCAATGTACTCATGATATACTGGGTCAAATCAATTAATCTCACTTCCAAGATTTGTAAAATTGAATCTTGATAGTAATTTATCTCCAGGGTCACTTTGAGAATTACATTATCAGTATATAAGTTGCATAACTTTTTAAAAAAATTTATGTATTTATTTTAATTGAAGGCTAGTTACTTTACAATATTGTGGTGGTTTTTGCCATACCCAATTGCATAACTTTGAGTATTTCTTATTAATTAGTTTCTTTCTTGTTTATACACTCACACACACAAATTCACTCAGTCATGTCTGACTCTTTGCGACCCCATAGACTGTAGCCTACCAGGCTCCTCTGTTCAGGGGATTTTCCAGGCAATAGTACTGGAGTGGATTGCCATTTCCTTCTCCAGTATCTTGTTTATGAAGAAATACAAAAATTACTTTCAACAACAATCTTGCAACTGATAAACTAATGTAACCTTAAAATTTTTTCTGACGTATTCAAGCCTCATTAGCAAAGTCATCTACTTCTCAAAGACAACAGGGCCAGAGGAAATAATTTAGGCAAACCCTGGCACAAAGAAAGTACTCAAAAAACTTTGCTATTATTATATTAGTTAATAGATTTTAGAAGGGTGAAATAAAGTAATTTATATAAAATACTAGTCCAATGTTGTGTACATAGGAAACTCTCAAATATGGAAAACAGCATTATAGAATTATTACTGCTCTTATTATTTTAAACCATAATCATTTTGTCATTTAAATTCTTTAGAAACTCATGAGGTGAATTTTCAGTATATATGAAGAATTAGACTCACAGAGGATAACTTACTTGCTCAAGATCATACAGTTTCCCTCCCAACCAAACAATAATTAAAAAAAAAAAAAATAGGGGAAAAGGAAAACACTGGATTTAGAAAGAACTTGGCCAAAAATTTATTAAAGTGCAAAATCAGCCTAGCTTATCAACCTTAGTCTCTGGAGTACCAGAGTTCTGCATGTAGCTGCAGGCAGTAAAGACACATGAGTGTTATTTCCTTCACTTCCCCAACACGTTCCTCAACATGGCCACAGGCTAGATGCTGTGCTAGGTAGTGCTGGGCAGGGGCGTAGTTAAAGAGGACAAATGTAGCCTCTGCTTCCATGAAGCTGAAAGTCTAGCAAAGGAGAAATCTAATAGCCAAATTATTACCCCAAATTGCAACTGGAACCTGAAAGAAAGTATGTTTGCAAAAGCAACGGGGATTTGGCCAAAAGGTGAGGGAATTTTCCTATAAGTAATGACTGAACCGCCAAATTCTGGGGAATAAATAGAAACTGTTTAGGTGAAGCGAGAGGGTGAGTTAGGCAATTCGATCCAAAACAGACATACATAGGAGGAAATATTTTGTATTCCAAAAACAGGAAATCGTGACGAGAGTGAGAAGGCAATTGTCAAAGTGATGTGAAAACAAACTGAGAAGGCAAGGGTCTAGAAGAAGGCAGAATATAACACTCTATGCCTCTTGTTAAATATTTGGTCTTTATCATAAATGCAACGAGAAAACAACAAACACTTAATTTGCTGGGTTAAAATCAGATTTATATTTTGCACAGTCAAAAATGTCTATGATAGGAAGAACAGATTGACATCCATAGCTTTGTTGTTCAAGCAAGTAGCTTGAACACTATTCCTATATTCGACCTGGTATGATATAGGACTGTAATATATAGATGAAAACATTACCAATGTAAAATTCTTTTGCCCTCATTAGGGCCTCTTATGACCCTGATAATATAAAGAAAATAAGATCATTACAGTTCACCCACTTTTTTTTATGATATCTGTCTGGCAGGATAGCTTCAAGTTTGTCTCAGCAAAGATCGAATATCACAGTACCTCTACCAATAGTTCTGCACTGCCATCATCATTGTGCATTCTTTTATTCATCCATTTATATATTCAGCAAATATATATGGAGAATCTACATATAAACAACACTCTAAAATTTATTGATAAACAAGAGACAAATTCCTCTTCCTTCAGGGAGCTTGACATCTTCATAAGAGTAAGGAAAGTGTTGACAAAGTAAAGAAGGTAAATTTCAAACTATGAATCTGTCACATTATTATTAGTGCTATAAAGAGAAACCGAGGGGCGCCAGAGAGGAAATATGCCACAGAAGAAAGCATCACTGAAAAGGTAAAGGAAAAGCAAAGACCTGGAGGAGATATCTCAGTGAGAGGGAGCATATTTAATGAAAAGATGTGGAAAGGCTCTGGGTTGAGAGTTGTTAAGGGAACATCAAAAAAGCCAGTGCGTCTAGAGAAGAGTGAATGAGACATAGAATATAGGTAATGAAGTCAGAGAAATAGCGAGGTATGGGGGCAGTGTGCTAGATCTTAAAGACCATTCTTAGGGATTTGGATTTTATAACTTACACAAAGCCTTGAGAGATTTTTGAGTCAAGAGGTAATGTCAAGATTGAATTTAATATTATAGCAATTACTCTGGCTGCTGAATCACCAGTACTCTGCACAAGAATAATTATACATTCCTGTGTACTATCCCAGTTGAACAATAAAACACCAAAAACACTGGTGGAGGGACTTATGCATAATTAGCCTTTCTTTTATCTATATTATTAATCAAAATGGGCTATAACTATCCTTAAGCAAGAATGTCTGTAGACCCAATCCTTGAGATAAAGATTCATTTTCTTTTCCTTTTTTTTAATCAGAGTGCAGAAGATGGTCATTATGATAAAAAGCAACGAAAAAAATAAAAAGGTCTAGATATTTAAGTTCAGTTCGGTTCAGTCTCTCAGTCACGTCCGACTCTTTGTGATTCCCAAGGACCACAGCACGCTGGGCTTCCGTGTCCATCACCAACTCCCAGAGTTTACTCAAACTCATATCTGTTGAGTTGATGATGCCATCCAACCATCTCATCCCCTGTCATCCCCTTCTCCTCCTGCCCTCAATCTTTCCCAGCATCAGGGTTTTTCCAGTGAGTCAGCTCTTCGCATCAGGTGGCCAAAGTATTGGAGTTTCAGCTTCAGCATCAGTCCTTCCAATGAATATTCAGGACTGATTTCCTTTAGGATGGATTGGTTGAATCTCCTTGTAGTCCAAGAGACTCTCAAGAGCCATCTCCAACACCACAGTTCAAAAGCATCAATTATTTGGTGCTCAGCTTCCTTTACAGTCCAAATCTTACATCCATACATGACTAGTGGAAAAACCATAGCTTTGATTAGATGGACCTTTGTTGGCAAAGTAATGTCTCTGCTTTTTAATATGCTGTCTAGGGGGGCTTCCCTTTGTGGCTCACCTCGTAAAGAATCCACCTGCAGTGCGGGAGACCTGGGTTCAATCCCTGGTTTGGGAAGATCCCCTAGAGAAGGAAAAGGCTACCCACTGCAGTATTCTGGCCAGGAGAATTCCATGGACTGTATAGTCCATGGGGTCGCAAGGAGTCGGACATGACTGAGCGCCTTTCGCAGTGTACAGGTTGGTCATAACTTTTCTTCCAAGGAGCAAGAGTCTTTTAATTTCATGGCTGCAGTCACCATCTGCAGTGATTTTGGAGCCCCCCAAAATAAAGTCAGCCACTGTTTCCACTGTTTCCCCATCTATTTCCCATCCAGTGATGGGACCAAATGCCATGGTCTTAGTTTTCTGAATGCTGAGCTTTAAGCCAACTTTTTCACTCCTCTTTCACTTTCCTCAAGAGGCTCTTTAGTTCTTCTTTGCTTTCTGCCATAGGGTGGTATCATCTGCATATCTGAGGTTATTGATATTTTTCCTGGAAATCTTGATTCCAGGTTGTGCTTCATCCAGTCCAGCATTTCTCATGATGTACTCTGCATATAAGTTAAATAAGCAAGTGACAATATACAGTCTTGACGTACTCCTTTCTTGATTTGGAACCAGTCTGCTGTTCCATGTCCAGTTCTAACTGCTGCTTCCTGACCTGCATACCGATTTCTCAAAAGGCAAGTCAGATGATCTGGTATTCCCATATCTTTAAGATTTTTCCACAGTTTGTGGTGATGCACACAGTCAAAGGCTTTGGTGTAGTTAATAAAGCAGAAGTAGATGTTTCTCTGGAACTCCCTTGCTTTTTCGATGATCCAGCAGATGTTGGCAGTTTGATCTCTGCTTCCTCTGCCTTTTCTAAAACCAGATTGAACGTCTGGAAGTTCACGGTTCATGTACTGTTGAAACCTGGCTTGGAGAATTTTGGACACTGTTTTGCTAGAGTGTGAGATAAGTGCAATTGTGTGGTAGTCTGAGCATTCTTTGGCATTGCCTTTCTTTGGCATTGGAATGAAAACTGACCTTTTCCAGTCCTGTGGCCACTCCTGAGTTTTCCAAATTTGCTGGCATACTGAGTGCAGCACTTTCACAGCATCATCTTTCAGGATTTGAAATAGCTCAATTGGAATTCCATCACCTCCACTAGCTTTGTTTGTAGCGATGCTTCCTAAGGTCCACTTGACTTTGCATTCCAGGATGTCAGGCTCTAGGTGAGTGATCATACCCTCATGATTATCTTGGTCGTGAAGATCTTTTTTGTACAGTTCTTCTGTGTATTCTTGCCACCTCTTCTTAATATCTTCTGCTTCTGTTAGGTCCATACCATTCTGTCATTTATTGTGCCCATCTTTGCATGAAATGTTCCCTTGTATCTAATTTTCTTAAAGAGATCCATAGTCTTTCCCATTCTGTTGTTTTCCTCTTTCTTTGCGCTGATCACTGAGGAAGGCTTTCTTATCTCCGCTGCTATTCTTTGTAAATCTGCATTCAAATGGGTATATCTTTCCTTTTCTCCTTTGTCTTTAGCTTCTCTTCTTTTCACAGCTATTTGTAAGGCCTCCTCAGAGAAACATTTCATTTCTTATTCTTGGGAATGGTCTAAGGAGTAAATGGGGATAGTGGAATTAACAGTGTATTGTTCAAACTTAAGGTATAGAAGAGCTTATTCTCAACATGTTTGAATATTTTCTTTTTAAAATAAGGTTCCCGTGGTCATGTATGGATGTGAGAGTTGGACTGTGAAGAAAGCTGATCGCCAAAGAATTGATGCTTTTGAACTGTGGTGTTGGAGAAAACACTTGAGAGTCCCTTGGACTGCAAGGAGATCCAAACAGTCCATTCTAAACGAGATCAATCCTGGGTGTTCATTGGAAGGACTGATGCTAAAGCTGAAACTGCAATACTTTGGCCACCTCATGCAACGAGTTGACTCACTGGAAAAAACTCTGATGCTAGGAAAGGTTGGGGGTGGGAGGAGAAGGGGATGACAGAGAATGAGATGGCTGGATGGCATCACTGACTCTGTGGACATGAGTTTGAGTGAACTCCGGGAGTTGGTGATGGACAGGGAGGCCTGGCATGCTGTGATTCATGGGGTCGCAGAGAGTCAGACACGACTGAGCAACTGAACTGAACTGAAGCAGAAGAGTGAACGTTAACAAAATGGGTTAAAAAAAAAGATGACTGCTCCATTGCTTTCCATTGCTTTGAAATTCCTGAGTAACCTAAATGGAAGATGCCAAGGATTGTCCATACAAGGATAAGCACAATGTAACTGCACTTGTAGTGGAGCCCTTTCTTTTCTCTCCTTTGAGGTTTTGTTGACTTTTTTCTGGAATAAGACTGATTCATGTCTCTTACTAGCTCATGTTCTAACTCTGAACCTTTGAGCGTTATTTCTTAACAAACATGCACTCTAGTTTCCTCATCAATTAAAGGGAGATAATATTGGGTCGGCAAAAAAAGTTTATTCTGATTTTCCAGTAAGATGTTAAAGAAAAACCCAAAAGATCTCTTTTACTAATCTGATAAAATATATGTCACACTAGGACTTTACAAGGATAAAATATTTTCAAAGTGTGTAATGTTTGGTTTAACAAGTGGCTTGTTGGAAGAGGATCCCAGAAATACACTGGGGACTTCATGTTATTGGGTTAAATATTCTTTATTTTCAAGCATTTTTATCTATGTGTAAATCTGCATCTTGCTAAAATTTTAAACCAGTACCATTAAGTTTTTCATCCTCAAATCAGTATGCAGATATAATGAGAATATTGTAATAAGTTTTCTATTTATTTAAAGTCTTCTGATTATTTCATGTATAATATAAATATTAACCCTTTAAATCTGTAGCATACCTTCAAAGGTCTTTCCTAATGGCTCAGATGGTAAAGAATCTGCCTACAGTGCAGGAGACTGGGGTTTGATCCCTGGGTCAGGAAGATCCCCTGGAGAAGGGCATGTCTATCCACTCCAGTATTCTTACTTGGAGAATTCCAAGGACAGGAACCTGTGGGCTACAGTGCATGGGTTGCAAGAGTTGTACACGACTGAGTGACCAACACTTTCACTTTCATATCTTCAACTAAGAGAGCCAAGATTTTTATCACCTTTCTATTCCCAGTGTCACAGAGAGGTCAAGTACATCATCCAGGGTCATGTAATAGGATGTTTTCTCTCTGTTGAATCTTTCAACAAAGACTGTATAAATGATATTACTATTATTTAATAAGATTCTTGTTTTTCTTCCCCAAGATGATAACTCTTTGAGAGAGTGATTTCTTTATATTTATTTTTTTAACAACAATGCTATGGCTGTTTCTTCCTAGACATTCTCTAAAGGCCCTAATAAATGTGTATGTGTGTGAGAGAGAGAAAGATAGAGAAAGGGAGAAAATTGTGTTATAAAATGAAACAGAAAAATATTTATATCTTTATCACACATCTGTGCGATCTTCATAAGGGTCTCAAAAGTCACTTTCGATAATGAGAAAATAAGAGCAGTAACCCAGCCAGATACTTTATCTGAAAAGATAAGGGAAGTAGCTTATTTGCAGCAATGGAAGAATCCATTGGATAAGTGCCTTTTCAATGTTGAAAATGTTGTTCATTTAAATAAATTTTACATTCCCAAAATATAAGGGAATAAATAATTTCAAAATGAGGTTATAGATAAGGTATTTAATATCTGAAAAGACAACAGGCCTAGCAAGATTGAGAGCACCTAAGCAAATGTAATTTTCAAAATATAATTGTGCTGTTAAAATTCGAAAAGGTTAAATTCAGAAGAGTCCATGGGGAAAGTGAAAAGTTCTTAGGTCAGAATCTTATCAAGCAACACAAGAATGTATTAGGACTATCTCAGGCATTGTCTGTTCATGGGGTTCTCAAAGCAAGTATACTGAAGTGGTTTGCCATTCCCTTCTCCAGTGGACCACATTCTGTCAGAATTCTCCACCATGACCCGCCCGTCTTGGGTGGCCGCACAGGCATGGCTTAGTTTCATTGAATTTGACAGGGCTGTGGTCCATGTGATCAGATCAACTAGTTTACTGTGATTATTATTTCAGTGTGTCTGCCCTCTGATGCTCCCTAGCAATACCTACCGTCTTATTTGGGTTTCTCTTACCTTGGTCGTGGGATATCTCTTCACAGCTGCTCCAGCAAAGCGCAGCTGCTGCACCTTACCTTGGACTAGGGGTACCTCCTCAAACCCACCCCTCCAGACCTTGAACGTGAAGTAGCTCCTCTCAGCCCTCCTGCGCCCGCGCAGCCACCGCCTCTTGGACGTGGGGTAGCTCCTCTCAGTCATGCTTCTGCGCGTGGTTAGTTGCATCGAGCCGCCGGAGCTGGCACACAAAATGGCTGTCTGAAGCGGCCTTACAAACAGCTGTGTAAAGAGAAGCAAAAAACAAAGGAGAAAAGAAAAGATATAGGCATCTGAATGCAGAGTTCCAAAGAATAGCAAGGAGAGATAAGAAAGCCTTCCTCAGTGATCAATGCAAAGAAATAGAGGAAAACAACAGAATGGAAAAACAGGAGATCTCTTCAAGAAAATTAGAGATTCCAAGGGAACATTTCATGCAATGATGGGCTCAATAAAGGACAGAAATGGTATGGAGCTAACAGAAGCAGAAGATATTAAGAAGAGGTGGCAAGAATACACAGAAGAACTGTACAAAAAAGATCTTCACGACCAAGATAATCACGATGGCGTGATCACTCACCTAGAGCCAGACATCTTGGAATATGAAGTCAAGTGGGCCTTAGAAAACATCACTACGAACAAAGCTAGTGGAGGTGATGGAATTCCAGTTGAGCTATTTCAAATCCTGAAAGATGATGCTGTGAAAGTGCTGCACTCAATGTGCCAACAAATTTGGAAAACTCAGCAGTGGCCACAGGACTGGAAAAAGTCGGTCTTCATTTTAATGCCAAAGAAAGGCAATGCCAAAGAATGCTCAAACTACCGCACAATTGCACTCATCTCAAACACTAGTAAAGTCATGCTCAAAATTCTCCAAGCCAGGCTTCAGCAATATGTGAACTGTGAACTTCCAGATGTTTAAGAAGGATTTAGAAAAGGCAGAGGCACCAGAGATCAAATAGCCAACATCCGCTGGATCATGGAGAAAGCAAGAGAGTTCCAGAAAAACATCGATTTCTGCTTCATTGACTATGCCAAAGCCTTTGATTGCGTGGATCACAATAAACTGTGGAAAATTCTGAAAGAGATGGGAATACCAGACCACCTGACCTGCCTCTTGAGAAACCTGTATGCAGGTCAGGAAGCAGCAGTTAGAACTGGACATGGAACAACAGACTGGTTCCAAATAGGAAAAGGAGTACGTCAAGGTTGTATGTTGTCACCCTGCTTATTTAACTTCTATGCAGAGTACATCATTGTGGGCTGGAAGAAGCACAAGCTGGAATCAAGATTTCCAGGAAAAATATCAATAACCTCAGATATGCAGATGACACCACCCTTATGGCAGAAAGTGAAGAGGAACTAAAAGCCTCTTGATGAAAGTGAAAGAGGAGAGTGAAAAAGTTGGCTTGAAGCTCAACATTCAGAAAACAAAGATCGTGGCATATGGTCCCATCACTTCATGGGAAATAGATGGGGAAACAGTGGAAGCAGTGTCAGACTTTATTTTTTTGGGCTCCAAAATCACTGTGGAAGCTGATTGCAGCCATGAAATTAAAAGATGCTTACTCCTTGGAAGGAAAGTTGTGACCAACCTAGATAGTATATTAAAAAGCAGAGACATTACTTTGCCAACCAAGGTCCGTCTAGTCAAGGCTATGGTTTTTCCCGTGGTCATGTATGGATGTGAGAGTTGGACTGTGAAGAAAGCTGATCGCCGAAGAATTGATGCTTTTGAACTGTGGTGCTGGAGAGACTCTTGAGAGTTCCTTGGACTGCAAGGAGATCCAACCAGTCCATTCTAAAGGAGATCAATCTTGGGTGTTCATTGGAAGGACTGATACTAAAGCTGAAACTTCAATACTTTGGCCACCTCATGCGAAAAGTCGACTCACTGGAAAAGACTCTGATGCTGGGAGGGATTGGAGGCAGGAGGAGAAGGGGACGACAGAGAATGAAATGGCTGGATGGTATCACCAACTTGATTGAGGTGGGTTTGAGTGAACTCTGTGAGTTGGTGATGGACAGGTAGGCCTGGAGTGCTGTGATTCATGGTGTCACAAAGAGTCAGACACGACTGAGCGACTGAACTGAACAGGCATTGTCTATGGCATTAGCTTCTTTCTTTCCTCGAGTAAATGCTTTGTGTGCTAGGGTTTTTTCTCTGTTTTCCCACAGTTCTGGATACTGAGGATTTCTCTTCAAGGAGTTGCTTTGTCTCTTTCCGCATCCTTGGGTAACTTCAAAGAATATAGAAGAATCTCAGGAGATTTCGGGGGCCACTTCCATTCAGTATAATATGAGAATCTGTGTGCCTACCCATGCACAATTTCCACAAAGTTGTCTAAGACAGAATGTTTTATTGATTTCCCAAATCCTCGTCCAATTCTGACCCTGTCAGTAGAAAAAGAGAGTGAAGTTTCAGGTTCTGTTTATTCAGTACCCTTATGTTATTATCATTACATTATCATCCCAAACTCCATGTTGTCAATAATCATCCAAGATATCAATGAAGTTATCTTGTGCCAGAAGTTGTACCTAGCATTTTACATCAAATGTGTAACTTAATCATCCTAAATATCTTAAAATCATGTGCTATTGTTCCCATTTAACAGCTGAGCAAACTGAGACTTTGACAGATTAGATAACATGCCATGTTTATACATCAACAACAGCCAAAGCTTGAATATCACTCCAGGTAGTTTCACTGCAGAGCTGGTGGCCTAATACTGCTAGTTTAGCCATCTAAGATGTGTTGGACTGTTACTATATTTCTGGCACTATTGTGAACCCTTCACATGTATTAACTTATTTAATTCTTCACCCAAACATGGGAAGACAAATCTAATAGTATTTTCATTTTACAGACAAGGAAATAGACACCCAGGAGAAAAAAGTCTTTTTTTGAGGGGGACAGGGTTCTATAGTTCATAAGTTGAGGATTCATATTCACAACATCTTTTTCCAAAGCCATGGGTCAGTTCTAAATATTAACCATCTGAATATGTCATGATTGTAGATACACTTAGGTTACCTGCCAAATGCATTAGATATGAGATACAACTCCATTGAGTGCAAATGAAAAAGAACATCCCTTAGACAGGTCTTAGCTGCCTCCACAGAAAAGTCTTCAAGAGATCCAGGCATCAGGAACTACAGAAAAAAGCCCTCATGTCTGAAGGACTTATGAAGAATAGAATACAGAATTTAAAAGAACTATGACTCTATAATACATCATCATGTTCCTACAGTACATGGTCCTCATCCAAAAATTTTGTAGCTACGTATGGTGATGAATGTTAACTGGACTTACTGTGATGATCACTTTGTAACATACACAAATTTAGAATCATAATGCCATATACCCGAAGCCAATATAATGTTATATCAATTATACATCAATTAAAAAATAAAGAAAAAAAAAAGTAAAGAAATACAAAGACTCTGCAGTACATCATCATGTTGCTAAAATACCTAATTATCATCAGCATAGAAGCAAGCACTAGTTCATTCTAAGAATGCTCAGAATGGAGACAACTTACACAGGAACGGCCGCTGAATGCCCAGTGGCTGTGAGGATTGTTATGTAGAAAAGGGCTCTGTGGACTCTGCTGACATCACAGGGAAAGATGTCTGTGAGGCTTACCATGGGTACCATCATCAAGCGTCATAGGATGACGAACTGGGAGGGCTGTTTTTATCATGCATGTCACTCTCTCTTCGTTAAACATCCAGACTGCCAAAATCACTGCGAATCCCTGATGTTCTGCATATGGCTGGTTCCATTTAATTCTATATCATCTTTCTCAAAGGAGTAGCTTCACAAACCTCTTAGTGCTTTCACCAGTATAGTTCAGAGAAATTTCTTGGCCAAGTCAAAAACCTTCCCAGTGTTTGGAACTTCCATACACGTCATTCTGGTTTCCAGTCTAAGAAATACAGCTCAACTCTGACTATTCAGAGGGAAGGTTATTGAACCATCAAGTTATGAGCTCTGGTTAGGCCGAGTTTTCTATAATCACTCAGATGAGCCTCTGTCTTTCATTTCCTCCCCTGCTGGCCACCAGACCTGGGTTGGAAACTGATCAAAAGACTTGTAAGAAAGAGTCCACTGCGCTACTAAAGGTATTGGCCAATCAGTATAAAAACCTGTCCTGCACTGGCTATATATATATGACATATGTGTTAAAGATATAGATAAATAATAGATAGATTTTAGATGTTATATGGAATTGTAGAACTAGAGGAGATACAGCATAGAAGCCAAAAGGGATAAGGAAAGATAACTAATATGGAGTATCTATCATATACCCAAAAAAAATCTGCTATATCCTTTCTATATCATGTTCAATGTTCACAGTAATGCTGTGAAGTCAGAGTCAGGAGCACGGTCACTGGAGCCACACTGTTTGGGCTTGAATCCTACTCACGGTATTTGGTATTATGATTTTGAGCACATTCATTAACCTTATCATGTTTCAGTTTCCTCATCTGAAAAATGTGGATAAGAATGCTACCTACCTTACAAGGTTTTTGAGTTCTTAAAAGAGGGTCTGGCTTGTAATACACATTAAATGAATGTTAGGTATTGATTTTATTGTTCTGGATCTTGCTGGTATTCACAAAGAATAGTGGTGATGAATGCTGACTGAATTTCCAAGAACTAAATCTATAATGATTCAAAAACATTCCTCAAAATTCAATTAAGAGTTGGCATTATTTCGCCTTGTGTTACTTACTGACAATCCGTTCATCAAATATCATTAAGCACCTACTGTGTGCTGGGCATGTGGAGTACATTAGTGAGTAAAAGGAAGCAAAGATTTCTACCTTTGGGGAGGTGATATTCAACCTCAAATGCTGGTGAAGGCAAATAGTTATCCATAATCATAGTAAAGAATTAATGTATTACATTGTAAAAGAAATAATTGTGATAGAAAACAATAGAGCAAGGTGATGACATGCAGAAGAGCAGGTAAAGTGCATGTGGAGATTGCAACACTCACGTGGTTGAGAGAAGTCAGAGACAAATGACCCTTTTTCATTTGGACATCTGCCTGGCAAATAGTAAATGCCCCAACTGATGATGGCTAAGCTGAGCTAAACTTTGAAGAAGTAAGGATAACTGTCTGCTTGTTACAGTAGTATGGAATTAAAGAAATCTGAACTTGGTTCCAGAACTTAATTATCATGACAGTCTGAACCTCAATTCTTCCATCCATAGAGAGAAATAATAATATCTACAATGCAGAGGTGCTAAGAGGATAAATAAGATAATTTATGTGAAACGGTTTTCTCAGTGCTCATTGAGTGTTCTCTGGTCACAGTCAGTGATAGACATAGCCTTGTGCTGTTGTTCAGTCACTAAGTCACTGTTGTCTGACTCTTTGAGACCCCATGGGCTGTAGCATGCCAGGCTCCCCTGTCCCTCACTAATTCCCTGCTCAAATTCATGTCCATTGAGTTGGTGACACTATCTTACTATCTCATCCTCTACTGCCCTCTTCTCCTTTTCCCTTCAATCTTTCCCAGTATCAGGGTCTTTTCCAGTGAGTCAGCTCTTTGCATCAGGTGGTCAGACTATTGGAGCTTCAGCTTCAGATCAGTCCCTACAGTGAATATTCAGGGTTGATTTCCTTTAGTATTTACTGGTTTGATCTTGTGGTCCAAAGGACTCTCGAGTCTTCCCCAGCACCACAATTAGAAAGCACCAATTCTTCCATGCTCAACCTTCTTCATGGTTCAGCTCTCACATCCGTACATGACTACTGGAAAAATCATAGCTTTCACTACGGGGACTTTTGTTGGTAAAGTGACGTCTCTGCTTTTCAATATGCTGCTTAGATTTGTCATAGTTTTCCTTGCAAGGAGCATCATCTTTTAATATTATGACAGCAGTCACTATCTATAGTGATTCTGGAGCCCAACCAAATAAAATCTGTCACTTTCACTTTTTCCCCTTCTATGTGCCATGAAGTAATGGGACCAGAAGCCATGGTCTTCATTGTTATTATTATTATTATTTTAATGTTAAATTTTAAGCCAGCTTTTTCACTCTCCTCTTTCACCCTCATCAAGGGGGTTTTAGTTTCTCTTCACTTTCTGCCATTAGAGTGATATCATCTGTATGTTTGACGTTGTTGATATTTCTCCTGGCAGTCTTGATGCCAGCCTTGTGTAGTATGCTCAAAATTGGGTATTCTCTTCAGAAATCTTGGATTAAATATTTAAAGTCAGAGCATATTGGGAATGAGTTTTTATTTTCCTTTAGACATGGATGAAAAAGAATAATGTAGTTTTAACTTCTGGGCAAAGAATCAGAGATTGGAAGCCAGATTGATGCTTCTGCTGAAATGGCATATTGTGACTATTGCCACAAACCCAAAGCCTGACACTTCATAGCAGGGGCCCAAGACTGGGAAGCCATAAACTACACCTCTCTTATAAGTCATTCCTTGGCTTATCCTTTTCACACACATTTACATTCCCAAGTTTAGGCTCTGTTTTATGGCAGCCCACCAGGCTCCCCCGTCCCTGGGATTCTCCAGGCAAGAACATTGGAGTGGGTTGTCATTTCCTTCTCCAATGCATGAAAGTGAAAAGTGAAAGTCAGTTGTGTCCGACTCTTAGAGAACACATGAACTGTAGTCTACCAGGCTCCTCCGCCCATGGGATTTTCCACTAACCTGAGAGAAATAAATGTGCCCTAAATTTCTGTTTTGAAAAAGTGAAACTATGGAGGAAAACAGAATAAATTAATTTTGTTCCTATGAAATCTGATGTTTATGTCCTCTATGCTTGCTCTGTGGGGAGATTGGGCAATAACAGATTTTCTAAGTCCTCTAACAAAAATAAGTCCCTTACTCCCCTGGGAAGAAAACCACAGCTAATAAGTGGAACTGTGTTGGTTTGAGTACTCTGCTCAGGATAAGGAGAGTAAATCTGTAAATGACTCTGTACTTGTATTCTTTATTACTTAAATTACATAGTAGTTAACTCCCAACTGAAATTGAATATTTGTTGTAAGGTGGGACATCCCCATCCTATTCTTCTGTCAAGTTTGCATTTTCATTTAGAATTTAATTAAATTTCTTTAGGAATCTAAATTTTATTATAGACATTTGAATCAAAGTAACTTTCTTCAATTATTTTTAATAGATTATCAGTGTTTGTTCATTAAAAGACACAATTATTGTAGAATAATCAAAAATAACTAGCATGCCATATATCTGATAAATAGCAACTCTGGGAATCAAGCAAGATGTCCCCACAATAAGTCATGTGTTAAATTCCTAAAAGCAAAAGAGTTATTAATAGTTTTTATTGTCATATGTAATTAAAGGTTATGTATTGCAGGAGGGTGGGTGGCTAGGGGAGAAGGCAAAACACTACACTTAAGCTGTCACTATGTCCAAGGCATTATGTGGGACACTTGGTACGTAACTCATTCAGTCTGGTAAGTGATATTAATCTAATGTCCCACTTGCTAGGTTAAAGGCCAAGTTAGAATAACCATTTCACAGAGCTGGAAATTGGCTGTCCTGGGTTTTTAACTAGTTGGCCAGCTCCAAAATGCTCTCCTCTTGCACTTTATTGAAATAAATTATGTATTCTTAGACTTAGGTATGTATTTTTATTTATATTTGGGGGGTGAGGCTTTCCTGATAGCTCAGTTGGTAAAGTGCCTGCAATGCAGGGGAACCTGCTCTGATTCCTGGGTCAGGAAGACCCGCTGGAGAAAGGATAAGCTACCCACTCCAGTATTCTTGGGCTTCCCTTGTGGCTCAGCTGGTAAAGAATCTGCCTGTAATGAGCGAGACCTGGGTTCGATCCCTGGGTTGGGAAGATCCCCTGGAGAAGTGAAAGGCTACCCACTTCAGTATTCTGGCCTGTAGAATTCCATGAACTGTATAGTCCATGGGGTCCCAAAGAGTCAGATACGACTGAGTGACTTTCACTCACTCCTTTTATTTATTTTAATCAAAATAATGCAACACCACCAATGGAGCCCATTCTTTCTTAGCTTGTGAAACACATGAGTTTAACTGCAATCTGTTTGAGATTTAGGTAGACTGTATTCTACACGTCTGTACACATACACATGAGTTGTTTTAGGAATCCAGTGGTACCAGCCTGCCATTCATGTAATGCGAAGTCACGCAATTTCCTGGGTTTTAAATCTTATCATTTATATACCACACCATGAATGTAGAATACTTTAAAAAATTATTTTATTTCATTCTTATTGTGATAAAATATACATAGCAAAAAATTAATATTTTAATCACTTAAAGTCTACATTACGGTGGCACTAAGTACATGGACAATGTTGTACAAACTATCACCATTATCTGGTTCCAGAATATTTTCTTTGACTCAAAAGGAAATCTGCATCCATTAAGCAGTCACTCCCCGTTTGCTTCTCCCCTCAGCCCTTGTTAACTACTGTCTACGATCTGTCTTCTCAGATTTGCATATTCTAAATATTTCATATAAATGGAATCATACAATATGTGATCTCTTGTGACTGACTTCTTCATGTAGTATATATTTTCAAGTTCATCTATCTACATTGTGCCATATATCAGTACTTCATTTCTTTTTGTTGGTGAACAAGATTCCATCATATGCGTATATCATTTATGTTTATCCATTCAACAGTTGATAGATATTTAAGAGGGGCACAGAAACTACATTAAATGTAATCATCAACTGAAAATGCATCCACATCTTCAGAGGGCTAAAATATGGCAAAATGGGCATCTTAAAATGAAAGAAATGGGATCATTTGCTGAAAAACAATTTATTTGAGCTATGTCCCTCTGTGTGTTATTTTACAGGGTTGAATCAGACACTGGATTTAGTGGCTCTTCTAATAAATTTTTGTTTTATTGGTTAAATAGCAATGTCTTTGTATGCATGTAAAACAAAATCATTAAGGAAACAGAGCTAGTGAATAAATGAGCCAGATTTCTGCTTACATACTTGTCACCTGTTATATGGTTTCATAAATTCCAGGAAAGCCTTAATGTCCATTCCAGATGCCAAAAAAAGCCTTGATTTAGTTTGAGTTCCTGCTGTGAAATATAAAATATAGAAAACTAAAATGTGCACTCTATTATACATGAATGTTCAAAGAGGCATTATTTGTAATAGCTCAAAACTGGAAATAACTCATGTCTCCATCAACAGGTGAATGGATAAACAACTCTGGTATATCCATATAATTTGCTTGCTGCTGCTACTGCTACTAAGTCACTTCAGTCGTGTCCGACTCTGTGTGACCCCATAGATGGCAGCCCATCAGGCTTCCCCATCCCTGGGATTCTCCAGGCAAGAACACTGGAGTGGGTTGCCATTTCCTTCTCCAATGCGTGAAAGTGAAAAGTGAAAGTGAAGTCGCTCAGTCATGTCTGACTCGTAGCGACCCCATGGACTACAGCCTACCAGGCTTCTCCGTCCATGGGATTTTCCAGGCAAGAGTACTGCAGTGGCTTGCCATTGCCTTCTCCCAACAATAAAATGAATTAGGCTATTGAAACATGCAACAGCATGGATGAATCTCAAAATGACTATGTTGAAAGAACGAAGTCTGATAAAAAGAAGTGCATTATGTATGCTTACATTTAGATAAAACTCTAGAAAATGTAAACTAATCTGTATTAACAAAAAGCCGAACAGCAATGAGGATCAGGGAGAGGCATAAAGGAGGAATTACAAAGGAAAACAAGAAAGCTTTCCAGAATGATGATTATGTTTATTCTCTTGATTGTGATGATAGTTTCATAGGAGCATAAATACATCAAAATTTATAAAATTTTGCCGTTTAAATGTGTGTAGACCTCAATAAAGCTGTTTAAAAACATGACTAAAAAATAAGTACATAAATACATAAAATAAGTACATTAATAAATAAATGCAGGTCCCAAATTATAGCTGACCTTTCATTCAGAAAACACATAAACAAATTACTATTAGCAACAAGAGAGGTTGGAGGGCTAGCAATTAGTATTTTTAACACTCATCGCCAGGGCCCGTCCTATTGACTGTGCTGAGAGAAACAGTTACATATACACAATCTTCTGAGACAGGCATCTGGTAATGAGTAGAAGCCTGTGTTTGTGCTCTCAGTGTTTGACCACAAACTTTCAGAAATATACATGTACTACATTCCTTCATGAGAATGTAGGGGAAAAAAAGAAAAAGGACAGGACAAACGGTTTTGTCTCAATATCAGGAGCATATCAAGGTACCAAGCCTATCAAGCATACACAACCCAGAAACAGATCTATTGGTATGCTACTCCTGCGTAGCTGTTCCTACCACAAATCTGGCTAATTCAGGGATAAGAACTGACTTCTTGAAAGTCCCCTGGACTGCGAGTAAATCAAACCAGTCAATCCTGAGGAAATAAACCCTGAAGATTTTTTGGAAGGACTCATGCTGAAGCTGAAGCTCCAATACTTTGGCCACCTGATGTGAAGAGCTGACTCATTTGAAAAAAGACCCTGATGCTGGGAAAGATTGAGGGCAGGAGGAGAAGGGGACGACAGAGGATGAGATGGTTGGATGGCATCACTGACTCAAAGGACATGAATTTGAGCAAATTCCGGGAGATGGTGATGGACGGGGAAGCCTGGCGTGCTGCTGTCCATGGGGTCGCAAAGAGTCAGACATGACTGAGCAACTGAACAGCAACAACATTGACAATTCAGTTAATGCCTGTTCTTTGTAAATAGGCTGAGTAATTTGGAAATGGATAACCAATTTACGTATATGAAGACAGAAAAGTGTTCAACAAAATGAATTAACACTGAGCATGAGCCTGATGTTTTCCAATTTGGCCCACTCTAAGCAACAGAATCTTGAATATAATAGCCAAGTATGCTGATCATATAGATAAGCAGAGTGTTCACTTAGCATAAGACTCTGCGAAGAACACAGAATCATTCACTGAAGATGAAGACACTGTATTGAGAATTGTGTTGATGGTACCGACTCCTAGACAACCAGCTTTTAGTCCCATGTGTTTCTACCCTAATCTCCAGTTTTTTTTCACCTACAAAAGTGGATTCTTAATACACATGGCTAAGAATATAGATCTGACCCATTTCAAAACCATTTTGTATCCCACTGGTTTCGACATTCTGGGGCCTTGCCTTGCTTATAATGTCTGCTTCTTGCATTAAGACCTTTTGTATGATTATTCATTCTTAGCCATTGCCTGTTTAATCTCCAGAATGGCTGTGTGCTGCTGGAGCACTCTTTCCTCAAAGTGAGTGTTTTTAACTCGTGCTGTCTTTGGCATCTTATTTCTCGTTTAGAATCAGCATTAATTTCATATCTGCTGACCTGTCACTTCAATCTCCTTCAATACTCCCCTGCAGATGCACACACACACCACTTTAGTGGGAATATTCACACTCTGCTTCAAGTCTTGCTTAAAATCCATTGCCTATTGGGCAGAAATATGAACACATCGATGCCACAGTACCTACTTGTACAACTCCATTTACTGTTCCCCAGGCGATGGCAGCTCAGGGAGTTACTGCTCTTTCACTTCAGACCTAACATTATGAGTTTTATAAGCTTGAGCAGAACTCTCTTTTGTATAGGTCAGGATGCTGAATGTCCCCGCAGGCACTTTGCAAAGAGTAATTTTCTGTTAGTGCTGGATCCCAATATTCTAATTGTGTCTCTGTAATAGAAAGAAAGTGTGCTTCATCCTACAATGTGTTCCAAATGAAATTTTAAAAACCCACATCAGGCAAAAGACATAATGAACAGAAAATATTATCTGGGATTTCTGGTGTCTTTGCCTCTTGATTTCCATTTGCTTTGGTAATTGGAAGGTGGAACAGATGGTGACAATCTATCGAATATGTTGTGCCCATTATAATAGCCCATTCTGCTGAGCAATTCCTCACAAGCAAAGGGTGCATTAGAAGGGACCATAGCTTTCAAAAACCGTTGTTGAGCTCTGGGGCATGAACAATTATGCAAGGGGTACAGTGGGTGGTTTATGGCCCTTAGATGCGGCTGTTTTGTGAAACTTGTGACACCTTCTGCAATCCACAGAGGAGGAAAATGGAGACACACAAGTGGGCAGCTGGATTTGACTGATTATTAGCACCATGACTCCAGCTTAGAAAAGCTCCCAGATCGTTGCCCGGTGAGGCAAACAACTCCCCAAACAGCCCCCTATTTTTGACCCTGCCTGAGGACAAAATAAAACAATTCCAAATTATGGTTATGCCTCATATTTTGAAAGGCCATAAAGAGCAAGTTCAACCACCAGCAGCATCTGTACAAAATACAAATGAATGTGCTTTGTTCTGACCAATTTGATCACTTTGAAGATTAGACAACAGGTAGTTGTTGAAATAACCCAGCTTTCCACATCCACTTGTGTCATTGCAAAAATCCTCTCTAATTATCACAGCAAGTACAGTAACTTAAAATGAAATTGTTATAATTCATAAAATGCCACAGGTGAATAGAAATCAAGGTACTTGTAAATATGATTCTTCTGTATATTTTCCAGTTTGCCGGGAGTCTTATAGAGACTTAATTAAACATTTTTGGGTTCTACTTGATAAGGTGGCATTTGCTATCAATTTGTAGATTTGAATTTTCAAGACAAGCAATTAAGAGGCTGGTTATTTCATTTTGGGTATTTTGCTTGTAATTGGAATAGCAGAAAAAGAAGAGAGGTAACAGCAAATTCTGCTGGTGTGTAAAAGAAACACTGTCTTTTCCCCTACCAAAGGAAACAGCATTATACTACAACAAAATAAAAACCTTCTCTACATTCCATTAAATATCTGCTTAAAACTTATTTGTTTTGCTCACATGCTCCCCCTAAGTGTTAGGTGTGATTCTCAGCATCTTATTCAGCCTGTCTTTTCTTAATGAAATCATTTCCTCTCTCATTATACATCCATGTTTATATGAAATCTCCTTTTAAAATAGAGTCAGGAAGAGGTTTATTTCATGTTCGTTTTTCAATTACAAAAGTCATACATGCTTATTAAATGAAATGAGGCCCCCAAGGAAAAGAAGACAGATAAAAGTAAGGATTTATATAAATCTATTCATGTTAACATTTTGGTTATTTTTCAATTTTTGTTTTTTGTATGTAGACTTACAAAAATACTTCAAATATTAATAGAGATACAATCCTGTATGTTCTGTTTTGTAATTAACTAGTAACCTACAATTTGTGAATGAATATTTAAATTATTAAATAATACTTTATTGGTTAGAGAGAGTGTGTGTGCTCAGTCGTGCCTGATCATTGATTACCCATAAACTGAAGGCAACCAAACTCCTCTGTTTATGGAATTTTCCAAGTAAGAATCCTGAAACAGGTTATCATTTCCTGCTCCAGGAGATATTCCTGACCAAGGAATTGAACCCATGTCTATAGCGTCTTTTGTCTAGGCAGGAAGATTCTTAAGGTACTATCAATTTTTAAAATTCATTGTATTATTTAACATTAAAGTTGTTTCTGAATGTTTTGGTATTACAAATAGTTCAGTTCAGTAGCTTAGTCATGTCCGACTCTTTACGACCTCATGGACTGCAGCACGCCAGGCTTTCCTGTCCATCACCAGCTTCTGGACTTTACCCAAACTCATCTCCATTGAGTCAGTGATGCCATCCAACCATCTCATCCTCTGTCATCCCTTTCTTCTCCTGCCTTCAATCCTTCCCACCATCAGGGTCTTTTCCAATGAGTCAGTTCTTCGCATTAGGTGGCCAAAGTACTGGAGTTTCAGCTTCAACATCAGTCCTTCCAATGAACACCCAGGACAGATCTCCTTTAGGATGGACTGGTTGGATCTGCTTGCAGTCCAAGGGACTCTCAAGAGTCTTCTCCAACACCACAGTTCAAAAGCATCAATTCTTCAGTGCTCAGCTTTCTTTATTGTCCAGCTCTCACATCCATACATGACTACTGGAAAAACCATAGCTTTGACTAGATAGACCTTTGTTGGCAAAGTAATGTCTCTGCTTTTTAATATGCTATCTAGGTTGGTCATAGCTTTCCTTCCAAGGAGCAAACATCTTTTAATTTCATGGCTGCAGTCACCATCTGCAGTGATTTTGGAGCCCCCCAAAATAAAGTCTCTCACTGTTTCCATTGTTTCCCCATCTATTTGCCATGACGTGGTGGGACTGGAAGCCATGATCTTAGTTTTTTGAATGTTGAGTTTTTCAAGCCAGTTTTTTCACACTCCTCTTTAACTTTCATCAGGAGGCACTTTAGTTCTTCACTTTCTGCCATAAGGGTGGTGTCATCTGCATATCTGAGGTTATTGATATTTCTCCAGCAATTTTGATTCCATCTTCATCCAGCTCAGCGTTTTGCATGATGTACTCTTCATATAAGTTAAATAAGCAGGATGACAATGCTGCTACTGCTGCTAAGTCACTTCAGTCGTGTCCGACTCTGTGTGATCCCATAGATGGAAGCCCACCAGGCTCCTCAAAGTACTCCTTTCCCAATTTGGAACCAGTCTGTTGTTCCATGTCCAGTTCTAACTGTTTCTTTTTGACCTGCATACAGATTTCTCAAGAGGTAGGTAAGGTGGTCTGGTATTCCCATCTCTTTCAGAATGTTCCACAATTTGCTGTGATCCACACAGCCAAAGGCTTTGTCACACAATAAAGCAGAAGTATTAGTTTCTCTGAAACTCTCTTGCTATGATCCAGTGGGTGTTGGCAATTTGATCTTTGGTTCTAAATCCAGCTTGAACATCCAGAAGTTCATGGTTCATGTACTGTTTAAGCCTGACTTGGAAAATTTTGAGTATTGCTAGCACGTGAGATCGGAGAAGGCAATGGCAAGCCACTCCAGTACTCTTGCCTGGAGAATCCCAGGGACAGGGGAGCCTGGTGGGCTTCCATCTATGGGGTCACACAGAGTCGGACACGACTGAAGTGACTTAGCAGCAGCAGCAGCAGCACGTGAGATGAGTGTGATTGTGTGGAAGTTTGAGCATTCTTTGGCATTGCCCTTCTTTGTGATTGGAAAGAAAACTGACCTTTTCCAGTCCTGTTGCCACTTCTGAGTTTTCCAAATTTGTTGGCATACCGAGTGCAGCACTTTAACAGCATCATCATTAGGATTTGGAAAAAATAATACTCTGACTATTTATATTATTACAAATAATACTTAAGATGGAAAATTTGGTGTAGACCTTTATATGTTACAATTATTTGTTTAGAAAAAATGTCATATTTAGACTCTATATTTTCAAAAGTGGTACCATTTTATATTTCATTCAGTTCAGTTCAGTTCAGTTCAGTCGCTCAGTCGTGTCCGACTCTCCGCGACCCCATGAATCACAGCACACCAGGCCTCCCTGACCATCACCAACTCCCGGAGTACACTCAAACTCATGTCTAGCAGTTTATAAAAATGGTTGTGGATATTACAAGATTTTTAAATGTTCATAAATTTGATCAACAAAAATGGTATCTCAGTTTAACTTACATTTCTTTGAATAGTTTTCCATTTGTTTTAATCTATTTTTTTCTCTTTTATGAGTTGTCCATGTCTTTCCCATATTTATCTGTTAGAAGCTTTCTATTTTCTCCCTTGCTAGAGTCTTCTCTATAGTAGAAATATGCTATCATACATGATCATTTTTCCTAACTTGTTGCCTTCCTTTTAAGTTTGGTTATTTCTACAGGGAAAGCTTTTAAATTACATGTAGAAGAAAGCTGATCGCCGAAGAATTGATGCTTTTGAACTGTGGTGCTGGAAAAGACTCTTGAGAGTCCCTTGTACCGCAAGGAGATCCAACCAGTCCATTCTAAGGGAGATCGATCCTGGGTGTTCATTGGAAGGACTGATGCTAAAGCTGAAACTGCAATACTTTGGCCACCTCATGCGACGAGTTGACTCACTGGAAAAGACTCTGATGCTAGGAAAGGTTGGGGGCGGGAGGAGAAGGGGACGACCAAGAATGAGATGGCTGGATGGCATCACCGACTCTGTGGACATGAGTTTGAGTGAACTCCGGGAGTTGGTGATGGACAGGGAGGCCTGGCGTGCTGTGATTCATGGGGTCGTGGAGAGTCGGACACGACTGAGCGACTGAACTGAACTGAAATGTTAGTCTTCTCTTTCAAATTTATTTTGTGACTTTCAAGCTTAAAACGTCCCCACTGACATTGATTTTCAGTTTTATTGTCGCAAAGAAAGATTATATGAATTCCTTTTTAGTGGAGGTCAAAGTTTATATACATGTAATGTGTGTGTGTGTTAGTCACTCAGTCGTGTCTGACTCTCTGTGACCCCATGGACTGTGCCCTGCCAGGCTCCTCTGTCCATGGAGTTCTCCAGGCAAGAATACTGGAGTGGCTTGCCATTTCCTTTGCCATATAAATGTAATATGCATCTTTTAATTTTTTTTATTGGAGGATAATTGCTTGACAATATTGTGCTGGTTTCTACATCAACATAAATGTTGTGGGCACAGTGGGGGACGGAAAGAGTGGGACAAAATGAGACCGTGGCATGGAAACATATACATCACTGTATATTGATTCTTTTTCTGTATTTAACCTTTATTTCATTCAAAGTTTCTATTCTTAATAAGCTATGGAAACCCAAATGGAGTAATTCTTCCTCAAATGTTAATCAGCAGATGTTAATCAGACACCAGTGACTGAATAATCTTTTTCTTTGTCACTGTCTAGGAATGCTTCCATAAAACACACACACATGCATCATGAACTGTTGCTTTAACACAGTGAGGTTTGCTCCAACACGAGGGATGACTGCCTTAAGTTCAGGTATTACCAGGAATGAGTTTCTTCTCAGACTGCTCTTGTGCTGAGTCTGCTCTGCTCAAGGCCAACCCAAGTGAAGCGTAGCAAAGTTCATTATTTCCCCTTTGGACCTACACACTGCATCTGTTGACTAATCCTAACCATGCCATATCTGTCTCCAGTTTTCCCCACTTCCACCTTAGTTTTCAACCTTTGCCTCTGAAATGGCAGCACACTTTCCGAATGACAACTTCCAAAGAATCAAAAGCGCTCAAATAAATTAAAAACTCTCAATACAGACTAACTACTCTGCAACAATTACCAGGAAGAAATTCAAGACTGTTTTCTCCTTCTCCTCTCGAAATATGGATCTGTTTTCCATTCCTCGAGGACAAGACAATAGTCTCTACTTGCCTGTTGTTCTTGCTCAGTCACTAAGTTATGTCTGACTCTTTCCAACCCCATGTTGTAGCATGCCAGGCTTCCTTGTCCTTCACTGTCTCTTGGAGCGTGCTCAAACTCATATCCATTGAGTCAGAGATGCCATACAACTATCTCACCCTCTGTCATCCTCTTCTGTTTTTGCCTTCAATCTTTCCCAGCATCAGGGTCTATACAGTGAGTTGGCTCTTTGCATCAGGTGGCCAAATTACTGGAGCTTCAACTTCAGCATCAGTCCTTCCAAGGAATATTCAGGGTTGATTTCCTTTAGGATTGACTGGTTTGATCTCCTTGTTGTCCAAGAGACTCTCAAGTGTTCTCCAGCACCACAATTTGAAAGTTTAAATTCTTCAACATTCAGCTTTCTTTATGGTCTGACTCTCACATCTGTTTATGACTACTGGAAAAACTAGTAGCTTTGACTATATGGATGTTTGTTGGCAAAGTGATGTCTTTGATTTTTAATACACTGCCTAGATTTGTCATAGTTTTCCTACAAAGGATCAAGAATCTTTTAATTTCATGGCTGCAGTCACCATATGCAGTAATTTTGAAGTCCCCCAAAATAAAGTCTCTCACTGTGTCCATTGTTTTCCCATCTATTTGCCATGAAATGACGTGACCAGATGCCATGGTCTTAGTTTTCTGAATGTTGAGTTTTAAGCCACCTTTTTCACTCTCCTCTTTCACCCTCATTAAAAAGAGCTTTAGTTACTCTTTTCTTTCTTGTCATTAGAGTGGTATCATATGCATATCTGAGGTTGTTGATATTTTTCCTGGCAATCTTAATTCCAGCTTGTAATTCATCCAGCCCAGCATTTCTCATGATGTACTCTGCATAGAAATGAAATAAGCAGGGTAACAATATACAGCCTTGACTTACTCCTTACCCCCTTTTGAAATAGTCAGTTAATCCATGTCCAGTTCTAACTGTAGCTTCTTGACCTGCATACAGATTTCTCAGGAGATAGGTAAAGTGGTCTGGTATTCCCATTTCTTTAAGATTTTTCCACAGTTTATTGTGATACATACAGTCAAAGGCTTTAGCATATTCAATGAAGTAGAAGTAGAAGCTTTTCTGGAATTTCCCTGCTTTTTCTGTGATCCAACAGATGTTGGCATTTGATCTCTGGTTCCTCTGCCTTTTCTAAATCAAGCTTGTACATCTGGAACTTCTCAGTTCATGTACTACTAAAGCAAGATTGAAGGATTTTGAATATCACCTTGTTATCTTGGAACTGACCATGATTGTATAGTAGTTTGAACAATCTTTAGCACTGACTTTCTTAGGGATTAGAATGAAAACAGAACGTTTCCAATCTTCTGACAACTGCCGATTTTTCCAAATTTGCTGAAATATTGAGTGCAGCACTTTAACAGCATTATCTTTTAGGATTTGAAATAGCTCAACTGGAATTCCAACACCTCCACTAGCTTTATTCATAGTAATGCTTCCTAAGGCCCACTTGATTTTGCACTCCAGGATGTCTGGCTCTAGGTGAGTGACCTAGATAACACCATCATGTTTATCTGGGTTATTAAGACCTTTTTTGTACAGTTCTTCTGTGTATCCTTGCCACCTCTTCTTAATTTCTTCTGCTTCTGTTAGATCTTTGCCATTTCTGTCCTTTTTTGTATCCATCTTTGCATGAAATGTTCCCTTAGTATCTAATTTTCCTGAAGATATCTCTAGTCTTCCATAGTCTATTATTTTCCTCTATTTCTTTGCATTGTTCACTTAAGGAGCCTTTCTTATTTCTCCTTGCAATTCTTTGGAACTCTGCACTCAGTGGACTTCCCTGGTGGCTCAGATGGTAAAAACATCTGCCTACAAGGCAGGAGACCCAGGTTCGATTCCTCAGTTGGGAAGATTCCCTGGAGAAGGAAATGGCAACTCACTCCAGTACTCTTGCCTGGAAAATCCCATGGAGATAGGAGGCTGGTAGGCTATAGTCCATGGGGTCACAAAGAGTTGGACACGACTGAGCGACTTCACTTCACTGCACTCAGTTGGGTATGTCTTTCCCTTTCTCCTTTGCCTTTCACCTCTCTTCTTTCTCAGGTATTTTTAAGGCCTCCTCGGACAGCTATTTTACCTTCTTGCATTTCTTGTTCTTTGGGATGGTTTTGGTTACCACCTCCCGTGCAATGTTATGAACTCTGTCCATAGTTCTTTAGGCACTCGGTTTACCATTTCTAATCTCTTGAATTTATTTGTCACCTCTACCATATAATCATAAAGGATTTGATTTAGATCATATCAGAATGGTCTAGTGGTTTTCCCTACTTTCTTCAAGATAAAACTGAATTTTGCAATATAATGAGCTCAGGACCTGATCCATAGTCAACTTCAGGTCCTGTTTTTGCTCACTATACAGAACTTTTCCACCTTTGGTATTGACCATCTGGTGATGTCCATGTGCAGAGTTGGCTCTCAGATTGTTGGAAATGGGTTTTTTCTACGACCAGTGAGTTCTCTTGGCAAAATTCTGTTATCCTTTGCCTTGCTTATTTTGGACTCCAAAGCTAAACTTGCCTGTTATGCCCAGTATTTCTTGCCTTTCTACTTTTGTATTCCAACCCCCTATGATGAAAAGGAAATCTTCTTTTGGTTTTAGTTCTAGAAGGTTTTATAGATCTTCATAGAAGTGTTCAGCTTCTTTGGGGTTAGTGGCTGGGGCATAGATTTGAATTACTGTGATGTTGAATGGTTTGCCTTTGAAACAAATGGAGATCATTCTATCATTTTTGAGAGCGCACCTAAGTACTGCATTTCGGACTCCTGTTGACTATGAGGGTTACTCCACGTCTTCTAAGGGATTCTTGTGCACAGTATATAATGGTTAGTAGATATAATGGTCATCTGAATTAGATTCACCCTTTCCCATCCATTTTAGTTCACTGATTCCTAAAATGTGTGTTCACCGTTGCCATCTCCTATCTGACCTTTCTATTTTCTCATTAATTATTTATTTAGTTGTTCAGGAGAGACAGCATAGAATAGAGTTTAATTAACTATTCATTGGAAACAAAATATCGGGTTTTAATCCCTAACTCTGAATCTTACTGCCTAGCAGGTTATTTAATAAACACACTGTTCCTGTTTTTTTCATTGATAAAATGGTGAAAATAACAGTATCTCTCTCATAGAGTTGTTGTGTCCATATAATGAATTCATGGAGATCTCAGAAAAATGCCTAATACATTAAAAATATTCAAATAAATTTAGCTGCTATCATTCTTGTCGTCCTCATTATCATTATTCATTCAGCAGATAGATATTTTCTGAGACCCAGGTACTGAGTAATATACTAGAATATTTATATGCACTTTCTTTCAAGGCTCTCAATCCCTAGAAGAAGTCACAGGCACCTAAATAAATAAACTGAGCGAGAAACCAGTCTTTGCTGAAGTTAAAACATTTACAGACACACAGAAAATTGAGTAACTGATCCTGAGGCTATTGCATGGTGTATGCATGTGCGTGTGTTGGGGGGAATGGTAAAGGAAACTATGAATGAAGATGGGCCATTTAAGTTATACCTTGAATGATAGGAGTTTGACGATTGCACAGTATAATGTGTGGTTAAGTCTTCTCTCTCAACATAATTAATTGTATCCTCCACTGGCTTACCAAACACCTATAATTTTTACCCCTCAGCTTGATCCTGTATGCAGTGGGAAAGAGGCATAATATAAAACAGATTAGAATTATTGTCACCAATGAGCACAGGAAATGAGGTTTACATACTTGCAACAGTGAAGATATATATGCCTAGATACTTTGAGAATAATTAAAAGAAAAACAGAGTGAGAAGATTTAATTTTAGTAGAATATAAAAAGAGCCATTTAATATGGAAGACTTTTATTCTGTGGATGAAGAGACTGAAATCCAAGTTTATCTAAGCTAACACCTCTTACATGGAAGACCAGACATCAAATTCTGGTCGTAAAACACATGCTCAGAAGCTCGTTGGGCAAAAGTTAAGCTGCTTCAGATTTGAACCCTAAACTTTAATAAATTTTCTTCTGTCTTCTCCATGTTTTAATAGTATAATACACATCTCTGAAACAGCCCCATTGCTTTAGCTAAGGAAAACTACTTTTATAATGTTCTAAGAAGCCATCTTTACTTTAAAGATTGCTTTTTAATTATTTAATAATTAATAATAATGATCATTATAAGAAGTGGAGGGCCTTTGTTTCTTGATACAAGTTGAATATGCATGTTCAAAGAATGAAATAACCTTTCATACCATTCTCTTACTCTGTGGTAATTATTATCACCATTTTATTTAAGAAAAAAAGGAGATTTAAGAAAAAAGCAGGAACTTGCTCAAGCTTATATGATTAATAACTGAAGGAGCCAGGATTGGAACTCCTTTCTGCCTGTTAACAGCATTTATATCTTCACAACTTCAATAAAGGACAGACACGGTATGGACCTAACAGAAACAGAAGATATTAAGAAGAAGTGGCAAGAATACACAGAAGAACTATACAAAAAAGATCTTAAATGACCCAGATAACCATTATGGTGTGATCACACACCTAGAGCCAGCCATCCTGCAGTGAGAAGTCAAGTGGGCCTTAGGAAGTATCAATATGAACAAAGATAGTGGAGGTGATGGAATTCCAGTTGAGCTATTTCAAATCCTAAAAGATGATGCTGTTAAAGTGCTTCACTCAATATTTCAGCTAATTAGGAAAATTTAGCAGTGGCCACAGGACTGGAACAAGTCAGTTTTCATTACAATCCAAAGAAACGCAATGCCAAAGGATGTTCAAACTACCTCAAAACTGCAGTCATTTCACACTCTAGCAAATTAATGCTCAAAATCCTCCAAGCTAGGCTCCAACAATATGTGAACTGAGAAATTCCATCTGTTCATTCTGGATTTAGAAAAGGCAGAGGAACTAGAGATCAAATTGCCAACATCATTGGATCATCGAAAAAGCAAGAGAATTCCAGAAAAATGTCTTCTTCTTCTTCATTGACTATGCTAAATCCTTTGACTGTGTGGATCACAACAAACTGTGAAAAATTCTTCAAGAGATGGGAATGCCAGACCACCTTACCTGCCTCCTAAGAAATCAGTATACAAGTCGAGAAGCAACAGTTAGAACGAGAATTGGAACAACAAACTGGTTCCAAATTGGGAAAGGAGTACCTCAGGCTGCATTTTGTCACCCTGCTTATTTAACTTATATGTAGAGTATATCATGTGGAATGCTGGACTGGTTGAATCCCATGCTGAAATCAGGATTACTGGGAGAAATATCAGTAATCTCAATATGCAGATGATACCACTTTAACAGCAGAAAGCAAAGAGGAACTAAAGAACCTCTTGATGAAAGTGAAAGAGGAGGTGAAAACGCTTACTTAAAACTCAACTTTCAAAAGACTAAGATCATGGCATCAGGTCCCATCACTTCATGGTAAATAGATGGGCAAACAATGGAAACAGTGAAAGACTTTATTTTCTTGGGCTCCAAAATCACTGCAGATGGTGACTACAGCCATAAATTAAAAGACTCTTGCTCCTTGGACAAAAAGCAATGAAAAACCTAGATAGTATATTAAAAAGCTTTTCTGACAAAGGTCTGTCTAGTCAAAGCTATGGTTTTAAAAGTAGTCATGTATGGATGTGAGAGTTGTACCATAAAGAAAGCTGAGCACTGAAGAATTGATGCTTTTGAACTGTGGTGTTGGAGAAGACTCTTGAGAGTCCCTCATCAAAGAAATCAAACCAGTCCATCCTAAAGGAAATCAGTCCTGAATATTCACTGGAAGGACTGAAGCTGAAGCTCCAATAATATGGCCACAGGTATTCTTGCCTGGAGAATCCCATGAACGGAGAAGCCTGATAGGCTACAGTCCACAGGGTCGCAAAGAGTCAGACATGACTGAGCGACGGAACGGAACGGAACGGAATGCGAAGATCTAACTCATTAGAAGAGATTCTAATGCTGGGAACGATTGGAGTCAGGAGGAGAAAGGGACGACGAGAATGAGATGGTTGGATGGCATCACTGACTCATTGGACATGAGATTGAGCAAGCTTTGGCAGATGGTGAAGGACAGGGAAGCCTAGCATGCTGCAGTCCATGGGATGGCAAAGAATAGGGCAGGACTCAGTGACTGAACAACAACTTCAATATGGTGATTTGTGGACTTATTTCCTAATTTAACATTCTTCAAAAGTAAGTGAGCACTGGAGCTGAGTAAACCACTAACTAAATTTGGTTTATTTCGGGAGAAAGTTTCTGCTTTTTTCTAGCAATGTCCCAAGATAGAAGCACTCCTCTGCTGGACACAGTTTAGGTCAAAGGCCAAGAAGAGAGTATGATCTTCACTGACAGAAACAATCATAAACTTCCTTTAAATCTGCCCTCTAGAGTAATACAGCTAGGGGAACATTTTACTTATTGTCTCTTGGGTAAAAGTCCATAGGAAATAATGTTCATTTTATCAACACCATCTCTAACAGCCAACTTCTCAAACAGGCTCACCTTTGAGAACTAACTGAAAAATAATCCCTAGATATCCTGATTATTTGTGAGGTACATTTCTTGTTAAAGGCACTAAATTGGACTTAAAGTTCACTTCTCTTGATCGCCTCACTAATATTTCCCCAGAAAGGGCATCCACAGCAGTGGTGACTGACATTATTTCATTATATTCCTGTCTGCAGTTAATTCTGTTTTCTCCCAAGTCATTCTTTCTAATATTCTCTCCAGTTGTTCTGGAAAATGATAAGAATGTTGGTGAACTTTGGATGTATCAGAACGTTTCTTTTTAGAGAAGAAACATTGTTAGCTCTGTACAGTTAGACTGTTCTGAGGGCTGTCACATGAAGAGGAAAGAGGTATTCTGTAGCAAAAATGGTGGAAGGACAGAGCCTTGGGGGACCTAGGCAGTCAGAGAAGGAATCGTTGAGATCAAAAGAAGGAAATACTTTCTGACAAGCAGTGCTATGCTAGACTAAAATTGGCTTCCTCATGAGACAAAGAGCCATTCACCATGAGAAGTGTGCAAGCAGAGGAAAAAAGATTGCCTGTTGGAATGACATAGAGAATATGCTTGCAATGATAAGATATTAGAACAAATAACATGTTAGAGTCCTCTCTGAGATTATGAGTCTATGTTATAAAATCTGATAGCTAGATAACTCTACCTAAGACATAGCAATTATATTCAAAATCTTTTATATAAGCACCTTTCAGCTAAATAAACTTGCTGAATTAAGGATTTGCTGATTATTAAATAAATGGACAATTGATAATACTTGAATGATAGCTATCTAGAATGTAGAAAGAAATAATAGCATTGAGAAAGAAGCCTCTCTCTTTTCCGTCTTTCTCTAAACAATACAGCAAGGCAATTTACAGAACTTTCTTTTGTAAAAATCACTTTCTTTATTCCAGGAGGCTTCCTTGAAACAGAAGTGTAAAGGAAGGAGACAAGGCCGAGTAGCAGCTAAATTTACTAGGCCGAATTTTCTTGTTGGGTACAGCAATAAGTTATTCATGCAAAAGCTTAAAAACTTGAGTGTTGGAAATTGACTGTGTCTTCATATATTCCAAAAACACAATAAGTTATCCGCTGTTGTATAATAAAACATTGCCAAATTTTTGTCTTAAAACAACAGACTTCTTCCAACTCAAAATGTGTTTGACTTGAGTTTAGCTTGGTGGTTCTCCTGCTAGTCTCCTAGACTGGCTCACTGAGGTCAGCTGCCAGTCAGCTGAGTGTCTCTGCTAATGGAGGTTAGTTGTAAATTTGTCATGGGGCGTTAAGGTCATGGTTTTCTCATCATCCAGCAGACTAGTCATGCTTGTTTACATGGTGGTAATGGCAGTTCTCTGAAGGCAGTAACAGAGAGCAAGTTCCAAAGCACAAGCGCTTTTCAAATCTCTGCTTCTTTAAATTTCCTATCATCTCATTGTCCAAAACAAGTGTCATGGGTTTAATTATTTCTCTTAATTCATAGGTTGAAGTCCTGACCATCCCCTCAAATACCTCAGAGTGTGAACTTAATTGGAATTAAATTTGTTGCAGATATAATCAGTTAAATTAAGCTGAAATCATTCTGGAGTAGAGTGGGACCCTAATGCAATATGACCTTCTAATCCAAAGTCTTTTTATTGATGTGTAGTTGATTTACAATGTGCTAATCTCTGCTGTACAGCAAAGTGATTCAGTTATATACACACATTTAATATCTTTTCATTATGTCTTATCATAGGATATAATGAAAGTGTATTCCCTGCACTATACAGTAGGGCCTTATTGTTTATTCACTGTAAATGTAATAATTTCATCTTCCAACCTCAGTCTCCCAGTATATACCTCTCCCTTCCCCCTCTCTGCCTTGGCAACCACAAGTCTATTCTCTATGTCTATGAGTTTGTTCCTGTTTCATAGATAGGTTCATTTATGTCATATTTTGGGGTTTCCCAGATAGTGCTAGTGGTAAAGAACCTGCCTGGCAGTTCAGGAGATATAAGAGACACAGGTTCAATCCTTGGGTTGGGAAGATTCCCTGGAGTAGGAAATGGCAACCCACTCCAGTATTCTTGCTTGGAGAATCCCATGCACTAGAGTCCATAGGGTCACAAAGAGACATGACTGAAGTGACTTAGCATGTATGCACACGTGTTGTATTTTAGATTCCACTTATAAGTGATATCATATGGTATTTGCAATATGACCTTATAAGCATGACCTAATTCAGTATGTCTTATGAAAGGGGGAAATTTAGAGACAGATACACATACATAGAGAACACCATATAAAAATTAGAATCATGCTGCCATAAGCCAAGAAGATCCAACCAGTCCATTCTAGGGGAGATCAGTCCTGGGTGTTCATTGGAAGGACTGATGAAACTCCAATACTTTGGCCACCTCATGCGACGAGTTGACTCACTGGAAAAGACTCTGATGCTGGGAGAGATTGCGGGCAGGAGGAGAAGGGGACGACAGAGAATGAGATGGCTGGATGGCATCACCAACTCGATGGACATGAGTTTGAGTGAACTCCAGGAGTTGGTGATGGACAGGGAGGCCTGGCGTGCTGTGATTCATGGGGTCGCAAAGAGTTGGACACGACTGAGTGACTGAACTGAACTGAACTGAACTGAAGCCAAGAAATTCTCAGAAGCTAAAAGAGTGGCCAGGAAAAGATCCTTTCCTAGAACCTTCAAACAAAGCATGGACTAGCTGACATCTTGACCTCAGACTTCTAACTCTCATAATTGTGGTACAATAAGCATTTGTTGTTTAAACCACCCAGCTAGTGACAGTCTGCTTCTGCAGCCTAGCACCGTATCTTTACTGATGGCTCAGTGGTAAAGAATCTTCCTGCAGTACAAGAGACATAATTTCGATCCCTGGGTCTGAAAGACCCCTGGAGAAGGAAATGGCAACCCACTTCAGGATTTCTGCCTGATAAATCCCATGGATAGAGGAACCTGGCAGGTTATAGTCCATGAGGTCTCAAACAGTTGGACATGACTGAGTAACAAAGCACACATCCAAGGGCATTGACACAGGGAAGCGTGAGAAAACTGGGGACCAATTCTGCAATAAGACATCACAGATCAACACAAGACCATTGCTGGTATATTGAACTAAGTATGTACATTCAAATGATTGGGCTTTAAAAATAATTTTTCAATAGTTCCTCTGTGTTGTTATTCCATTAAATTAACCCACACTTAGGGTCATTTGCTTTTTTTTTTCTGACCTTAAGGATCAATTTTTAAAATTTAGTTTGGCTTGAGAATTATGTATTTACTTTGTCCTATGTTAAAATTTATAACATAAAGTACATCCAAGAAATTTTAACTTTTATGGTAGCTCCTACTCTAGAGACAGATTTGATGTGTAGATTGGCACCATGCAACAGCCCTCTCCTTCTTCATGTGTGTGTGCATGTTCAGTCACTCGGTTGTGTCCAACTGTCTGCAACCCCACGGACTGTAGTCTGCCAGACTCCTCTGTCCATGGGGTTTTCCAGGCAAGAATACTAGACTGAGTCACCATTTCTTACTCCAGGATCTTCCCAATCCAGGGATCAAACCCAAGTCTCCTATGTCTCCTATATTGACAGGTGGATTCTTTACCACTGTACCACATGGGAAGCCCCTTCCTTCTTTATGTATACCTTTATTAAAGCCCTAAGCATGTCACGGACAGGAAAGCCTGGCATGCTGTAGTCCATGGGGTCACAAAGAGTCAGACACGACTGAGTGACTGAACTGAACTGAACCATGTCAGATTATAATTATTAAATGTTTGTCTTTCTCTCCTAATCTTATAAGTTCCTCAATGACAGAAATCACGTCTTGTTTTTAATTCTGTCTTCAATGCCTAGCTGAAATATTCACTCAATCATAAGTTCAGAAAAATGTTTATTTAGATCCTACGATATGGTAGGACTTGGGGGCATGATAATAAGAAGACAGACATGGTTCCTGTACTTACAGAGCCTAAATTCTTACAGAAAAGGCAGTCCTTAAAAGGATAACTGTAATAAAGTGTGGAAAAATTTTACAGAAGAGGAAGAAAGTACTCTGTAAATGCTCAAATTAATGTTGTTTTGCTGACAAAGCATTGCTTGGATAATTCTCATTATGTTACCTCAGTAAGATTGGATATGACTTGAAATAGAACTTGAAATGACTTGTCTAGTTGAATTTGTGTATGCAAAACTTCCTAATTTTTTTTTTCACTTTTGAACTGACAATGACCCACCACACAGTTGTCATGAGGAGCAGAGGTGGTCTGAGGACTCAAGAGTTCTTCAGATGACACTTCCTGCAGTATCACTGAACAAACCAATCACATGTAAGCAGCAGAAAGAGCATCAGATTAGGTGGAGCAAGGGGCAAGAGTAATAAACATGGAAATTAACCAAAAACAGCTAGCAGATTAAGTCTGTTTATTTCTTACAGGAGGCGCCCAGGTCTCTTCAGTCACAGAAGTTAATTGGGAGCAGGAGCAAAGTATTCAATTATTCATGGACACACATCAGTAACAAGCAATTACTGCATTTGGTTATAGGGATGCAGTTGGCATTGAACGTGGAACTAGATATCTTTACAGGAACCAACACAACCTTCAGAAGAAGATAATATCAATGTCTAATTACCAGTTATTGCATCCACTCTGCATATCGTGATAATGTAATTCAACATTTCTCAATTCTTCTCAATCCTGGCTACATATTAGAATCACCTGGAATCCTAAAATTCAAACATGTGTGTGTGTGTGTGTGTGTGTGTGTGTGTGTGTGTGTTAGACACCATCCCTCAAGGAATCTGATTTTATTAATTTAATTGTCCTAGGGTGGGGCTTGAAACATCATGTTTTTTAAAAGCTGAAAGTGAGACTTTTCAATGTGTAGCCAGGGCTGAGAACAACTGGAGTGCCATTTGAGACCAACTTTAGGTTAAAGACCAATGAGCAGAATCTCATTAACATTTATTTGACCTCTTTGCCATTTATATTGCATTAATAGCCAAAATTCCCACTGGGGGTCATTGTTGGAGTACTTGCTGGTATTCCTGAGTAGGAACATGATCTATTGCTAAGTCATCCCACAATTCTAATGAAGACATTTGACCTCCCAGATACTCACTTTCTTTGTTTGCAAAAAGGAGGAATTGGTCTAGGTCAGAGTCAGACATGAATGCCTACCATCGAACTTAAAAGTGAAGAGTATGGACTCTGGAGTCAGGTGGCTTGGTTTCAAGTACCTGTTTGTTCTGCTAATACTACCTATGTGAACTTAACCAAGATGCTTAATTTTTTCTGCCTTAGTTTCCATTTCAATAAAATGGAAATAATTATACTGATTCATAGCATTGTTGTAAAGGTTAAGTGAATTAATGTATGTAGAATGCTCACCAACAGTACCCTGCTAGTATGATTGCTATCATTTGCAAGATAGTATAGCCTATAAGGCTTACATTTATACACATATGAGCTGTGGAAGGAGGAGGCAATGACACCCCACTCCAGTACTCTTGCCTGGAAAATCCCATGGGTGGAGGAGCCTGGTAGGCTGCAGTCCATGGGGTCGCTAAGAGTTGGACACGACTGAGTGACTTCACTTTCACTGTTCACTTTCATGCATTGGAGAAGGAAATGGCAACCCACTTCAATGTTCTTGTCTGGAGAATCCCAGGGACGGGGGAGCCTGGTGGGCTTCTGTCTATGGGGTCGCACAGAGTTGGACACGACTGAAGCGACTTAGCAGCAGCAGCAGAGCTGTGAAAATAAATTGCTATAGTGTCTCACTGCATGTTAGTTTCTTTTTTCCCACAGTCTTAATTTACTCTGAGTAAACCTCTCCTCATAGAGGGTTATAGAGTTAAGCAGTTAATACAGGTAAAGCATTTACAATGGAGGCAAATAAAAGTATTTACTTAATAACTGAATTTAATAACCCAATAAATCCCACCTATTATATTTAACGGTAGAGCAAAGCAGGTAAAATAAATATGTGAAATGGTAGGAAGGTTCACATTTGTCCTCAAAGGGGAAGCTAATTCCAAGCTTAAATTGATTTTTGCCATGCCAGATCATATGATCTTTTTTAGAAAACAATTTTTATCCAAAAATCTCTGGATTTACAATATTGACCACTAAATAAATAAGTTTGAACTGATGGTAAACAAACACGCCTGATGCTATCAGTTTGTAAATTCTGGTCTAAATTATCTGGGGAACCCTTTTCACTAGAGGAATATCTAGCTATAGTGTTCTGATCCTCCCAAATGGTGTGATTACACAGCTATTCTTTAAGGGTGGTCCTTGGTCCAGCAGCATCAGCATCATCTGAGAACTTGTTCTACACTCAAGGTCTTCCCGACCTTCTGAGTCAGAAACTCTTCGGATGGGGCCCAGTAATCCATGGTTTACCAAGCCCTCCAGGGGACCCCAATGCTTGCTCAGTCACTGAAATATCGGTGCAATAGAAATAACTTGGTCTTTGAAAGAGATTCAAAGTTCTAGCTCTATAGGATAGTAACTGTGCAACCGTAGTCAAGTTCAGTGTAATCTCTGAAGCGATGATCTAAAATAGAGTGGTTAGGAAGTCTAAACACAGTTTGACCCTTTCAGCTGGGCCCTTTCTGTTTCCTTGAGAAATGCCACAATCTTTCCACCTTTTAATTTCTTACTTTTAGGGTAATAATCCTGCCAATTAAAATGTTCAACTGTTATGTTGAGCCTGTTGGGCTGCCGTCTGGGGGGTCGCACAGAGGCGGACACGACTGACGCGACTTAGCAGCAGCAGCAGCAGTCACTAATAAGAAACAAAGACAGAGAACAGCTCTGGAATCCTAGGCCACGTGGATGATACAAGAAAAATGAAATAGCCCTCACGTCCTGATGTTTCCCACTTTGGGGAAAGGAGACAGAAAATGACTTGAGGGTAAGGAGAGGTAAGGGACACGCATGCTCATAGTTGAAAAAAACTGCAAAAGGTATCTAGTTCTAGCATTCCCAAACATGAATATTCTAGGAGAATTCACTGGAAAGAGGTCTTTTTTTTTTTTTAATATCGATTCTTGGGCAACACTGAAAATCAACTGAACCACTGGCTATTAAAGTGGAACTTCAGGATCAGAGTGTGATTGCTAAGCTCTGATACAACATACTGGTATTAGGAAGTCTGAATGTAGTCATTTATGCTTGCTTAATAATTGAGCCGCAACAAACAGTTTTCTCTTCTCCAATTGGAAATCAGAGAGAGGGAACTCACTATCAGGAGAAGAATGTAGCTCTGGGTTCAGGCATGTGAGTTCTGTGCCAGACTGCCTCTCTCCTAGCCATGGCTCTGCCTCTGTAGCTGTATGACCTTCAACAAGTTCCTAACTTCTGTGGCCCTCTGTGCATTAGCTGCAAAATTAGGATAATGCATGCTTTGGTGCCAGCTTTAGTTTCCTTAAAATAGCAGAGATATGATCGCTCACACTTGTACAGGCAAGAAGTCTGTAGTCAAAGCCGCAGCAGGACAGCACTCCCTCCAGAAGCTCTAAGGGAGACGCCTTCCTTGTCTCTTCCAGCTCCAGTGGCTGTCAGTTTCCCTGGGCTACCGAGGCTTGTGGTCACATCTCTCCAATCTCATCCTCCATTTCCATGTAGGCTTCTCCACTCTGTGTCACTTAGAGGGACACTTGTCATTGGTTTTAGAGCCCAACCTTATCTCCTCCTCTCAAGATCCTTAACTAAAAAAGCCTATTCAGCTCTGGAGGTTCCCAATAAGGAGGCTTTCACAGGTTCTGGGTACTAGGATATGGACCCATTTTGAGGGGCCCATTTTTCAGTTTATTCCAGTACCTCAAATACTGACTTACCTTAAAAGTGCTTAGTATCTGCTCAGTATATAGGACGTATTCTGTAATACTCAGTACATAGGAAGTACTCTGTAATATGATTCCTAGTATCTGCTGCAGTCTCTTCCATATTTGGGGCATTTTGACCCTAGGCATTTCTACTTTATCTTGAGTTAAAATAACTCTCTATCACATTCTCTTTTTGGCCCTGGTCCTGCTCTCTGGGTCAGTTAGCCAAATTGCATCTTCCACATGACAACCCTTAGATAATTTGAAAGCATAGTTCACATTTTTAAAAAATTGATAGCAAACAGTCCACCTAAAGAGCCTTTTTCTCAGCAGCTTTCCTGAGAGGAAGTGTCTATAACCTCCCCTCTTCTTGTTTCTTCCTGCTATATATACATCCAACATGAAGAAATATTTTTTGTTGTTATTTATTTGCTAAGTTGTGTTTGACAACTTGGGGTTGTTGCAGCTAAAACTAGCAAAAGCGGCCCCATGAACTGTAGCCCTCCAGCCTCCTCTGTCCATGGTATTTCCCAGGCAAGAATACTGGAGTAAGTTGTCATTTCCTTCCCCAGGAGATGTTACCTATCTAGAGATTGAACCCTTGTCTCCTGCATTGGCAGGCAGGTTCTTTACCACTTAGCCACCAGGAAAGCTGAGGAAATATTAATTTTTTTAATATAAATGAGTTTAGGATAGCATTCCAAGGATCTTCATGATAGTTACTCTGTTTATCTCTGAAGTTTTCTATTATAAACTTAATAAGGCTGCATCTAGAACAAATTATAGGCAATTGATAATTGGAGTTATGATAATGTGAACTTCCAGAGCTGAAACAGTGAATATATTTTTAAAAAAATAAGATGAAATGATCAAAAGAACTGGTAACTATCTAATTCAACTTTATCTCTAACTCTAAGATTAATATGACTTATAAGTCTTGAGAAAAAAACAATCAATTTTGACAAAAGGTAACTTTTGAATACAAGATAGATATGTGAATAGCTAAATAAAAATGTGATATCCTAATATTAATAAACTGTGAACTTTCAGCTGTTCAAGCTGGTTTTAGAAAAGGCAGAGGAACCAGAGATCAAATTGCCAACATCCGCTGGATCACGGAGAAAGCAAGAGAGTTCCAGAAAAACATCGATTTCTGCTTTATTGACTATGCCAAAGCCTTTGACGGTATGGATCACAATAAACTGTGGAAAATTCTGAAAGAGATGGGAATACCAGACCACCTGACCTGCCTCTTGAGAAACCTGTATGCAGGTCAGGAAGCAACAGTTAGAACTGGACATGGAACAACAGACTGGTTCCAAATAGGAAAAGGAGTACGTCAAGGTTGTATATTGTCACCCTGCTTATTTAACTTATATACAGAGTACATCAGGAGGAACGCTGGGCTGGAAGAAGCACAAACTGGAATCAAAATGGTCAGGAGAAATATCCATCATATCAGATATGCAGATGACACCACCCTTATGGCAGAAAGTGAAGAGGAACTCAAAAGCCTCTTGATGAAAGTGAAAGAGGAGAGTGAAAAGTTTGGCTTGAAGCTCAACATTCAGAAAACTAAGATCATGGCATCTGGTCCCATCACTTCATGTGAAATAGATGGGGAAACAGTGTCACGTTGATTGATTTGCGTATATTGAAGAATCCTTGCATTCCTGGGATAAAGCCCACTTTAATCAATCAACGTAATACACCACATTAACAAACTGAAAAATAAAAATCATATGATTATCTCAATAGATGCAGAGAAAGCCTTCGACAAAATTCAACATCCATTTTTGATAAAAACTCTCCAGAAAGTGGGAATTGAAGGGACATACCTCAACATAATAAAAGCTATATATGACAAACCCACAGCAAACATTATCCTCAATGGTGAAAAACTGAAAGCATTTCCCCTAAAGTCAGGAACAAGACAAGGGTGCCCACTCTCACCACTACTATTCAACATAGTTCTGGAAGTTTTGGCCACAGCAATCAGAGCAGAAAAAGACATAAAAGGAATACAAATTGGAAAAGAAGAAGTAAAGCTTTCACTGTTCGCTGATGACATGATCCTCTACACAGAAAACCCTAAAGACTCTACCAGAAAACTATTAGAGCTAATCAATGATTACAGCAAAGTTGCAGGATATAAAATCAACACACAGAAATCCCTTGCATTCCTATACACTAATAATGAGAAAATAGAAAGAGAAATTAAGGAAACTATTCCATTCACTGTTGCAATGAAAACAATTAAATACTTAGGAATATATCTACCTAAGGAAACAAAAGACTTGTACATAGAAAACTATAAAACACTAGTGAAAGTAATCAAAGAGGACACGAATAGATGGAGAAATATACCGTGTTCGTGGATTGGAAGAATAAATATTGTAAAAATGAGTATACTACCCAAAGTAATTTATACATTCAATGCAATCCCTATCAAGCTACCAACAATATTTTTCACAGAACTAGAACAAATAATCTCACAATTTGTATGGAAATACAAAAAACCTCGAATAGCCAAAGCAATCTTGAGGAAGAAGAATGGAACTGGGGGAATTAACCTGCCGGACTTAAGGCTCTATTACAAAGCCACAATCATCAAGACAGTATGGTACTGGCATAAAGACAGAAATATAGATCAATGGAACAAAATAGAAATCCCAGAGATAAACCCACGCTCCTATGGACACCTTATCTTCGACAAAGGAGGCAAGAATATAAAATGGAGAAAAGACAGTCTCTTTAACAAGTGGTGCTGGGAAAACTGGTCAGCCACTTGTAAAAGAATGAAACTAGAACACTTCCTAACACCATACACCAAAATAAACTCAAAATGGATTAAAGATCTAAATGTAAGACCAGAAACTATAAAACTCCTAGAGGAGAACGTAGGCAAAACACTGTCCGACATAAATCACAGCAGGATCCTCCAAGACCCACCTCCCAGAATATTGGAAATAAAAGCAAAAATAAACAAATGGGACCTAATTAAAATCAAAAGCTTCTGCACAGCAAAGGAAACTCTAAGCAAGATGAGAAGACAGCCTTCAGAATGGGAGAAAATAATAGCAAATGAAGCAACTGATAAAGGATTAATCTCCAAATTATACAAGCAGCTCCTGCAGCTTAATTCCAGAAAACTAAGTGACCCAATCAAAAAATGGGCCAAAGAACTAAACAGACATTTCTCCAAAGAAGACATAAAGATGGCTAATAAACACATGAAAAAATGCTCAACATCCCTCATCATCAGAGAAATGCAAATCAAAACCACAATTAGATACCATTTCACACCAGTCAGAATGGCTGCTATCCAAAAGTCTACATGCAATAAGTGCTGGAGAGGGTGTGGAGAGAAGGGAACCCTCTTACACTGTTGGTGGGAATGCAAACTAGTACAGCCACTATGGAGAACAGTGTGGAGATTCCTCAGAAAACTGGAAATAGAACTGCCATATGATCCAGCGATCGCACTCCTGGGCATACACACCGAGGAAACCAGAATTGAAAGAGACACATGTACTCCAATGTTCATTGCAGCACTGTTTATAATAGCCAGGACATGGAAGCAACCTAGATGTCCATCTGCAGATGAATGGATAAGAAAGCTTTGGTACATATACACAATGGAGTATTTCTCAGCCATCAAAAAGAATGCATTTGAATCAGTTTTAATGAGGTGGATGAAAATGGAGCCAATTATACAGAGTGAAGTAAGCCAGAAAGAAGAACATCAATACCGTATATTAACGCATATATATGGAATTTAGAAAAATGGTAATCTGAACCCTGTATAAGAGACTGCAAAAGAGACATAGGCATTTAGAACAGTCTTTGGGACTCTGTGGGAGAGGGTGAAGGTGGAATGATTGGAGAGAATGGAATTGTAGCATGTATATTATCATAAGTGACCAGTCCAGGTTCGACGCATAAATTTTCCTCTGTTCATTTCTTTGCATTTGTGCTTTTTTAATAAAATTCCTTTTTAGAAATAAAAAAAATAAATAAATAAATAAAAGAAAAGAAACAGTGTCAGACTTTATTTATTTTGGGGGGCTCCAAAATCACTGCAGATGCTGATTGCAGCCATGAAATTAAAAGACGCTTACTCCTTGGAAGGAAAGTTATGACCAACCTAGTCCTTCATTGGAAGGACTGATGCTAAAGCTGAAAATCCAATACTTTGGCCACTTCATGCGAAGAGTTGACTCACTAGAAAAGGATCTGATGCTGGGAGGGATTGGGGGCAGGAGGAGAAGGGGACGACAGAGAATGAGATGGCTGGATGGCATCACCGACTCGATGGAAGTGAGTTTGAGTGAACTCCAGGAGTTGGTGATGGACAGGGAGGCCTGGCGTGCTGTGATTCATGGGGTCGCAAAGAGTCGGACACGACTGAGTGATTGAACTGAACTGAACTGAATATTAATAATAAACAATTTTTTTTTCAATTCCTATAATCCCCATCACACAGCGTAAATATTGGACTCTGGATTGCCTGAGGGATCTTTCAGGTATGAGAAAAAGTAACAGTTGAAATTTTAGACTAGTCCCAAGCTAGAGTGCTCTCACTGTAAACAACTGGTTTGTTGGTACCTATAAAACAAAAGTCAAATTAACTTAGGAACTTTTCTGAATGAGAAAAACCAGTTTGGGAAGCTTCACTAAGTCCTTCTCAATGGGCTTTCAGTTCAGTTCAGTTACTCAGGCGTGTCCAACTCTTTGCCACCCCATGGACTGCAGCATGCCAGGCTTCCCTGTCCTTCACCAACTCCCGGAGCTTGTTCAGACTCATGTCCATTGAGTCGGTGATGCCATCCAAGCATCTCATCTTCTGTTGTCCCCTTCTCCTCCTGCCTTCAATCTTTCCCAGCATCAAGGTTTTTTTCAAATGAGTCAGTTCTTCACATCAAGTGACCAAAGTAATGGAATTTCAGCTTCGGTATCAGTCCTTCCAATGAATATTCAGGACTGATTTCCTTTGGGATTTTCTGGTTTGAGCTCCTTGCAGTCCAAAGGACTCTCAAGAGTCTTCTCCAACACCACAGTTCAAGAGCATCAATTCTTCGGTGCTCAGCTTTTTTTATAGCCCAAATCTCACATCCATACATGACTACTGGAAAAACCATAGCTTTTGTCAGAAAAGTAATGTCTCTGCGTTTTAATATGCTGTCTAGGCTGGTCATAGCTTTTCTTCCAAGGAACAAGCGTCTTTTAATTTCATGGCTGCAGTCACCATCTGCAGTGATTTTGGAGCACAAGAGAATAAAGTATCTTACTGTTGCCATTGTTGGCCCATCTATTTGCCATGAAGTGATGGGCCTTGATGCCATGATCTTAGTTTTTTGAATGCTGAGTTTTAAGCCAGCTTTTTCACTCTCCTCTTTCACTTTCATCAAGAGGCTTCTCAGTTCTTCTTTGCTTTTTGCCATAAGGGTGGTGTCATCTGCATATCTGAGGTTATTGATATTTCTCATAGCAATCTTGATTCCATCTTGTGCTTCATCTAGCCTGGCATGTCGCTTGATTTCAATGGACTTTACAGATGCTAATAAGAACAATTAAGAATATTGGCAGAAAAACTTTGAAAAAACAAAATAGTTCTAGCTATTATTTCAATGAGGTAATTTTTTCTTTCTTTTAAAAAAGGGAATTACCATAAATGAATTTTTAAAAAATTCTTTGGATGGTTATGTAAATTTGGATAAGTAAAATAGGCATTTATGTTGATTAAAACAAGATTTTATATTATAACCCTACCTAAAGTTCCCTTTCCTGGTAGCTTAGACTGCAAAATATTTGCCTGCCAATGTGGGAGACACAGGTTTGATCCTTGGGTCAGAAAGATCCCCTGGAGAAGGGAGTGGCAACCCACTCCAGTATTCTTCCCTGGAGGATCCCCATGGACAGAGGAGCCTGGCAGGCTACAGCCCATGGAGTCACAAAGAATCAGACATGACTGAGTGACTAACACTTTCTGCCTTACTATTCCCACCTGGGCACAGCACTCCTCTGCCTTCCAGATGATCACCCTGAATGATAATTTTACCAAAGGTGACACTGTCAGGCTATAGCTTCCACCATGATACACTGTCCTCTCTCGAACTGGTAAATTTTTCTTACACTAAATTATTGTGTGTGTCAGCTGCTCAGTCATGTCTGACTCTTTGTAAGCCCAGGGATTGCAGCGTGCCAGGCTCCTCTGTCCATGGGATTCTCCAAGCAACAATACTGGAGTGTGTTGTCATTTCCTTCTCCAGAGGATCTTCCCGACCCAGGGATCGAACCTGGGTCTCCTGCCTTGCCAGCAGGTTCTTTACCAGTTCAGTCACCTGGGAAGTTGTACTCTTGGACAATAGCTTGTATATGAATAAGTTTTTTATATGTACAGTCACAGAGTAAATTCATTAAAATGGATTTACGGAAGTAGAGATAAGGAGAGACTGTCTCGGAAGAATAAATGGCATCATGAAACTATGTTTCACACAATCTGTGATTTGTCTTTGGTTGTCAGTGAAAACATAGGCATGTTTACTGAGTTTTTGTTAACTTCTTTAGTAAATTCAAGGTTATTGGGTTATGGGAAATATTTATCTTTTTACTGACAATATGGCGAAGAAGAAGGTCTTCACTAGACGGTGCTTGCACTCTTTAGGAAAAGTTTCACTCTGACATCAGGGCTGGGGTGCTGAGTCTCATTAAGGTAGTCAAGAATTGTTCCAGCAGTTCAGGATAACTGTGAGATTTGAAGCATCATGAGGATGGATCCTGCTGTGCTAACAGCAAGCGGGACCAACTCATCTCTTCCAAGAAAGCCTATTGTGAAATTGAAAGTAGAGAGAAGAGCAATCTGGCCTTTTAAGCAGAAGTTCAAACGGAGTTGGAAGTCAAAGAAAGTCACAGAAAGAAACTCATTATAAAAATCTATACCCCTTGGGTGATGCTTTTGTATACAGTCATCAGCTGCATACAATATTTAATTAAATGTGTTCTCTTACCTCTTGCTATTTTTTACACTGAATTAAAGCTGCAGTATAGGACAGGAAGAATGGTGGAATTAATTTAGGGCTCCTATTTTGGGAACTCTGTGTTGAATAAACTCAAGTGCTAATACATGCTGGCCAGGAATGTCCTCCTTGTCAGATAGGGGAACTTGTAGGTAGCTCAGACTTGAGAAAGCTCTAGGGCAGGTTGGGCTAGTATAGATGATGGACTAGAATATGATAAAGTGATCAATCCTTAGGGTGAGGAGGGCCTTTGAGGACACAGTCAATGTTATATAATGATCAAAACAATGTTAATAAGTTTAATTCTTGGTATAGCTAAAAAAAAAAAAAATTGGGTCGTTACCTCCAGAACACTTTTCCCTGCCCACCCTGGGTTAAACAATGGACCCTTACTATGTGCAGCTTACCAAAATTATAATTCCCCTAAACTCAGTTGTTTTTTTCCCCCTTTCATCTCTCTCCATTGAAGGCAAGGAATACATATACTCTGTTCTTATATTACTCGCCCTTACTACAATTTCTTGCCCATAAGAGATACTCAGATAATTATCGAAGAAAGGAAGGGCAGAAGGAAAGAAGGATGAAAGAAAGAAAAAAAGGAAGGTAAGGCGGAAAGAAACAAGGGAAGGAGAAGAGAGGAAGGCTCCGAAATGTATACAGGTCTGGAGTCAGCATCAGGAGGGTACAGGAACCAGTGAGTTTTTAAGAGGGAAGGTGGACATACAGATAGACAGGAAGGTAGCCAACAATATAGTAATTTCATTTCAGATACGTGGACATTGAATGAGATTAATGGAGAATCTTTCCAGGTTGAGTTAAGAACAATGAGAGAGAAATTCAGTCCTTGAAAAGGAGCAGAGCATGGGTGAGATGATGCCTGTGTAAGCTGGCATCAGGAATAAGGTGGAAGGTCAAGTATACAGACATGGGAGAAGAATTCAGAATAGGACAAAAGCCAAGGACTTTTTACAAAAATTTTAACAATATTTTATTTTTTTATGTTCTTTCTTTCTTTCTTTTTTTTTTTTTTTTAGTTTCCTGAGCCATACAGCAAATACCCGTTGGCTATCTACTTTACATATGGTAAAGTAAGATTCCATGTTACTCTCTCCATACATCTCACCCTCTCCTCCCTTATCCCGATCTCCATCATGTATTCCCCTTTTCCTTTGTTTAAGACATTAGTCACACACAATAAAATTTACTAGTTTAGAACTTCTGCTCTTTAAAATATTCTCTTCAGGAAATGATAAAATGAGCCAGCTCTTGGAGAAGATATTTGAAAATACCTTACCTGATAAAAACCAATATTCAGAATACATAAAGAGCCCCTAAAACTCAGCAATAGCAAAAAGATCCAATTAAAAATGGTCAAAAATTCAAACAGATCTTCAAAGATGATGAATACATAGCAGCCCAACACCTGAGAAGATACTCGTCATTTACTCAGAATGATAGTGCAACGAAACAAAACAAACAGCCCATTTCAGAAACGGGCAAAGGACTTGAACAAACTTTTCTCCAAAACCAACTACAAACAAATGGCCAATCAGCACAAGAAAACATGTTTACCATCAATAATCATTAGGGAAATACAAATCAAAAGTACTATGAGATACCGCCTCACTAATTAGGATCAGTTGGTTCAGTCACTCAGTCATGTGCGACTCTGCAACTCCATGGATTGAAGTATGCCAGGCTCATTAGGATGGCTACTATTATATATAGAGAGAGAGAGGATATGGAAAACTTAGAACCTTTATGCACTTTTGGTGTGAAGTGGAACCAAATTCAGAATGTGATGTGCTTAGTCATTCAGTCGTGTCCAACTCTTTGGGACCCCATGGACTGTAGCCTGCCAGGCTTCTCTGTCTACAGGGATTCTCCGGGCAAGAATACTGGAGTGGGTTGCCATGCCCTCCTCCAGGAAATCTTCCCAACTGAAGGATCGAACCCAGATCTCCCTCATCGCAGGTGGATTCTTCACCAACTGAGCCACCAAGGAAGCCCAAGAACACTGGGATGGGTAGCCTATCCATTCTCCAAGGGATCTTCCTGAACCAGGAAATGAACCAGGGTCCCTGCATTGCAGGTGGATTCTTCTCCAGCTAAGCTACCAGAGAAGCCCTAAATTCAGTATACAAAGTATTAACTTAAGTTGTAAAATAGGTTTTAATTGACTTTGTTCTAATAAGAGTATATCCTCATCTGTCTACAGTAATTAAACCTAATAAGTAAAAGAATCTTAGGCTAATATCACTTAAACAGTAACTATATTAGAGTCTTTAAAGAATAATGAATGACTGCTAATTCCTTTGGATGAAAAGGTAAATTGCTGGAGTCACCAAATTTTGTAAACTGGGAAACATGATAGAATTCCAAAGGCATGGATACTTGTATCAAGATGAAGCTGGAGGTCACTTCACTAGTCTCCCCAGAAGACAGCAACTTGACTAGGGAGGAGGGGAAGTTGATTTGTTGCTAACTTCAGCATGTTACCATTTTGTTGACTCTTAATCCCAACATATGTGCCTATGGAAGTGAGGAAAATGTCAATGTCTTTAATCTCATTCCTCCAAGCAAGAGAATAAATTATGTTAAGACAAACAAAAAAAGCCATGGGATCAAATGACCAGATCAAAGGCACAACTGCCTGGAGGGAATTAAAAGAGTTACAGCGTAGAACAATATTATTTGTAGTGGTAAAGATTACAGACAGAAATCACAGTCTGGATTAGAATCCTGATCCTAGCATATACTACTAGTGTGATTTTAGGAAGGTTATTTCACCTTTTATGTCAACTTTCTCAGTTATAAAATGATGCCCTTAAATGGTATGATTTTGTCGACTAAAAATGATGCACAATTTGAGAGTTGAAAATTAAGGTGGTTTGTTTTGTTTTGTTTTTTTTTAATTTGTGGCAAAATGAGGACTGCAGCCCGGGAGACAGCACCTCAGACAGCTCTGAGAGACTTCTCCAAAGAGGCACTGAGAAAGGTCAATATGTAAGATTTTGGTGAAGGGGGAGTTCAATGCAATCAAGCACTTACTTTACAAAAGGTTTCCTGCTAGTCATGCGGAGCTGATGTCATCATGAAGGTATTTAGAGCTTTTCATTGGAGAAGGAAATGGCAACCCACTCCAGTGTTCTTGCCTGGAGAATCCCAGGGAAGGGGGAGCCTGGTGGGCCTCCATCTACGGGGTCACACAGAGTCGGAGACGACTGAAGTGACTTAGCAGCAGCAGCAGATAGGAAGAGATGCAAGGATTGGGATCATGAAATTAGTTCCTGAAAATATCTATCTACAGACTTGTTCCACCAGATTCTCTGGAGCACAGAGTGTCTCAGTGCCCCCTGAACTTCCTCAGAGGGTGTTGAAGCTCAACAGCTGCAGCAGGGCAGGGTTCAGTCTCCACAGAGGCAGATGGCAAAGGCCTTTGTTGTTCAATTGCTGGCAATGCTCTTGGCAAGTGTGAATGTTAGTTGACAGGCAAGTGCCAATTTGTAGTTGACAAATTATTGTTTTATTTTTGTATAGTGCTTATTATGTACTCAAGTGTGTACTTTGCCCTATACAGATATGAATCTGTTTAATCCTGATACTGGTTATATAGTACTTAGAATAGACCATGGCACAAATTAGATGCTCAACACATTGTCATTACTCTTGTTTCCTGTAGCAATGGCCCTATCTCCCTTAAGAAAAATTAGAAAGTACATTCGGTTTTAAAGGATAGAAAGGAAACATGTTCCCATAAACTTAGAAAAAAAATTCAAACATTTAGGCATATTTCCCTTATCCTTTTCCTTTATTGTTAAAAGTGGAGCTTATATATTTTGAAAAAATTTATCCTGCTTTTGACTTTCAGTTTGTGCCTCTTTTTTCTTTTAATTTTGAGTTTATTATAGATTTGCATGCAGTGGTAACAAATAATATAAAGATATCTCAGTCTTTATGTAAGTTGCCTAAACAAGAGCCAAATAGCACAACCAGGGTATTGATATTGATACAGTCAAGATACCGAACGGTTTCATCACCACCGAGATTGCCAGTGTTGCCTTTTTAGAGCCACACTCACTGTTCTCCCCAACGGTTTCTACCCTCCCCCTGAATCTGCCCCCCCCCATCTTTAACTCCTGGCAACCACGTATCTATTCATTTCTGTAGTGCTGACATTTAAAAATATAATATATATGGAATAATATAGTATGTAACTTGTGCGGACTGGTGTTTTTCACTCAGCATAATTTTTAAGAGATTGGTCCAAGATATTGTCTGTATAAATAGTTCATACCTCTTTCTTGCTGCGTGCCTTTTTACTGTACTATTGCATTATGTAGATGGACCAGAATTTGTTTAACTATTCATTTGTGAGGGACATCTGGGTTGTTCCCAGTTTGGGGCTATGATGAATGTATTTGCTATAAACATTCATGGACAAGTTTTGTGGAAACACAAGATTCTATTTTCCTGGAATAAATGCCCAGAAGTACAATCACTAGGTTGTAAGGTAGTTATATTTTAAATTTTTAAAAGCTGCCAGACCATTTTTCAAAAACGCTGTACTATTTCATATTCCCAGCAGACATCTATGAAGTTATTAACCTGGAGAATTCTGGACCTGAAAATTTCTTTTTGGGGACTTAAAAAATCATGAATACAATTTCTTTAATAGTTAGAGAATATAATTAGGTAATTAGAAGTCCAATCACTGTCTGAGAGACTGACCAATATAATTAAAAATTTATGGATGGTGAGAGAAGTAGAAGGCAATAGTAGGAAGAAAAAGAGGTTTGCTTTTCAGGTAGAAGAAAATGTTTCCCCATCAGAAACTACATATAACTAGGATTACATTTTTTATGCAACATGAGATTATTCTTGTTTGCATAACATTATATCATATGTATTTTTACATATTGACACAAATTCTTTACAACATAGTTTTAACTAGGTATAGAATATTTTACTGTGTAAATACTTAATTTTGTCTTCTATTATTAATATACTTGTTATATTGGTATATTATACTTATTTCTATAGTAAGCATATTCATTTATTTATATTTTTTCTTTTATTTAATTTATTTACATGAGATCTTTATCTGTTAAATATAAATCTTAACTAAAATTCCATAGAATAGTATATCTTATTGACTTTTATTATAACTCAAAACTTAAACATATTTCTTTACAAACAAGCATTTCAAACTTAAAAGACTTATTGAGCTTTTTCTTTGATAGTTCTTCCTTTGCTTGTTTGCATCTAGAATTCGTCATACAAAGAGAAGAAAATTCTGATTTTTTGGATTTTTTTATGATTTCATTTTTAGAAATGAGTACTTTGAAACAGTGATTCTCAGATATTTTGTTCTTAGTATCTCTTTACACTCTTAAGATTATTGTTAACTTCAGAGAGTTTTGGTTTATGAATTATACTTGCCATATATACTATATTAGAAATTAAAGCTGATATGTTTACAGATACAGATATTTATTATTTTGTTATTTTAAATTATTATTAAAAACAATACTAGCTCTTTCCATGTTAACATGATTTATTTATTTCTAGGGAAAGTAACTATATTTTCTAAAATAAAAAAAATACTGAAAAAAGTGACATTGCTTCAGTTTTCAAAATCTCTTTAATGTCTGACAATAGAAAACTAGATTTTCATACTCTGCTTCAGTCAGTATTTGATGTCCGTTCCATTAAATGATGATAAGTTGCTTTGATCCACGCTTGTAAAAAATATGTGGTCTTACAAAGATGTGTAGTTGGTAAGGTGTAGAATATTTTCATGGGCCATTCAGACAGTGATCATTTTTGTTGTTGTTGTTCTATACCAAGACAAGAAATCAGTTTCTTAAATGTTGATTGCAGACTAGAAACTGAAACCATACCAATTAATTTCCATGCTCTGATATGTCAACATCTGTTGGTCTTCCGTGCACATTAAAAGAATCCTTTTCAGTTCAATTCAGTTCAGTCACTCAGTCGTGTCCTGCTCTTTGCAACCCCATGGACTGTAGCACGCCAGGTTTCCCTGTCCATCACCAACTCCTGGAGCTTGCTCAAATTCATGTCCATCGAGTCGGTGATGCCATCCAACCAGCTCATCCTCTGTTGTCCCCTTCTCCTCCTGCCTTCAGTCTTTCCCAGCATCAGGGTCTTTTTCAATGAGTCACTTCTTCACAACAGGTGGCCATAGTATTGGAGTTTCAGCTTCAACATAAGTTCTTCCAATGAATATGCAGGACTGGTCTCCATTAGGATGGTCTGGTTAGATCTCCTTGGAGTCCAAGGGACACTCAAGAGTCTTCTTCAACACCACTGTTCAAAAACATCAGTTCTACGGGGCTCAGCTTTTTTTATAGCCCAATTCTCACACCCATACATGACTATTGGAAAAACCATAGCTTTGATTATATGGACCTTTGTCGGCAAAGGAATGTCTCTGCTTTTTAATATGCTGTCTAGGTTGGTCATAGCTTTTCTTCCAAGGGGCAAGCATCTTTTGATTTCATGGCTGCAGTCATCATCTGCAGTGATTTTGGAGCCCAGAAGAATAAAGTCTATCACTGTTTCAATTATTTCCCCATCTATTTGCCATGAAGTGATGCAACCGGATGCCATAATCTTAGTTTTTTGAATGTTGAGTTTTAAGCCAAATTTTTCACTCTCCTCTTTCACTTTCATCAAGAAGCTCCTTAGTTCTTTGCTTTCTGCCATAAGGGTGGTGTCATCAGCTTTACTCATACGTGATTTTGGAACTTAATTCATTACTCATTTGGAAAATACTGTCTTCATGACTTGTGTAGATCTTTCTCATTTTGGGGTGTTTATTATACAATATCACAACAATTACATTCATGATTATTGTAACTGACCCCATCGGAAAAGTTTTTCAGTATTTGGACACAGTTATTGTCAAATTCATGATGATAGAATCCAGGTCTCCCCAAATTCCAATTTTTGCTTAAAAGCTCATTGACAAAATACGTGGCCCATTGTTTTCCCTGATGTGACATGCTCATTTTGTTCATTCACTCTAGTTTGTTGTCAGTTGTTTTTTCAAGGTAAATAGAACAGCTAGCTCAGTTCTCAACTCAAGTAATCACAGATGTAATTTTCTTTAAAACCAGCATGAGTAATACTTTCACATGGAATAGAATGTTTTATGCATATTTTCCACTTGTCACACAGGGTATTAAAATGTCGCATTAGAAGGTCAAGATTAAATAAAGTTAATAATTTTTACTGCTTCATCAAGGAGATTCATAGGTGAAATTGGCTTTTTCCCCCCTTGCTAGTGTATGGCAGTGAGAAATACAGACACTTCTGAAACAATTGGTGCCACTGGCCTGAGTTATAATGAGCATAGCATTTTATCTACTATTGCTTTTGAAGCTTAAGTGCAAATGTCAACACAGTGAAAAAAACGTTAATTAAAAACACTTTCATTATAGTTTTTATTCTTTAAAAAAATGTTTTTAACCTCATAGATCCCTGAAAAAGTCTCAGAAACCTCTAGGTTTCAAGGGACACAAATTTGAAAAGTGCTATATTAACCTATTTATTAATAAGATTTTTACTGTATTATTTTACAGGAAGATGGTTGTTTTTTTTTTTTTTTTTTTTTTTTCAGAATACTTGACCAATTTCCCTAGTGATTTGAGTAAAGTACAAGTAATAGTGAGTGAAAGTCGCTCAGTCATGTCTGACTCTTTGCAACCCTATGGACTTTATAGTCCATGGAATTCTCCAGGCCAGAATACTGGAGTGGGTAGCCTTTCCCTTCTCCAGGGACCTTCCCAACCCAGGGATCGAACACAGGTCTCCCACATTGCAGGCGAATTCTTTACCAGCTGAGCCACAAGGGAAGCCCAAAGTATAAGCAATAGTGAACAGTAATCTGAGAAATTTTTTATGCTATCGATTGGTTTGTTCACTATTCTCCACTAACATTATAGTTTTAATTACTTACCTTTTAATATACTTTAAAATGCAATGGGAGCAAGAATCCAATATAGCTTTAAAAAATATATCAAAAGTGATTTTCTGGGCTTAATCCCCCAGGAAAAATAAAAGTTATTTTCATGCCTACAAAACAAAGCAAACTACTTCTAATTATAGTTGAGTGAAATTGACCTTTAAGGATATATTTAACCAACTCAGAAGCTTAGTTTTTATTAACTGATTAATTGTAAACCAGCCTAAATATTAGCTTGAATTTAAAACTGGTAATATTCAGTTGGCCAAAATTTTCATTCAAGTTTTCCTGTAACATGAAAAATCTGAATGAACTTTTTGATCAGCCTAGGTGACTGCTTCTCCTTTGTAGGAATCTACCTTTATATCTCTTAATAAGTATTTATAGTTTTCAACATGTAATTCTTGAATGTTTCATATTATTATCATACATGCATGCTTAGTTACTCAGTCATGTCTGACTCTTTGCAACAGTTTGGACTGTAGCCTGCCAGGCTTTTCTGTCCTCAGGATTTTTCAGGCAAGAATACTGGAGTGGGTTGCCATTTCCTTCTTCAGAGGATCTTACCGACCCATGGGTCAAAACTGTGTCTCCTCTATCTTCTGCACTTCAGGTAGATTCCTTACCAGCTGAGCCATAGGGGAAGCCCTCATATTACTATAATTATTTGTATTCCTCCATGCTGTTATTGTGTGTTCCCTGGGGTCTCAGTTAGTGAAGAATTACCTACAATGCAGAAGACCCAGGTTCGATCCCTGGATTGAAACGATCCCCTGGAGAAGGAAATGGCAACCCACTCCATTATTCTCTCCTGCAGAATTCCATGGGCAGAGGAGCATGGTGGATTACAGTTTATGTGGTCACAAAGATTCAGATGGGACTGAGTGAATAGCACCAGGGATTTATCACTAGGTGCTGTTCTTAAGATTATTATTTTTATTATTTCTTATAGCTCTCTGTTGCTAATAAGAAGTCTTTTTGTCTTTAGGCATAAATTTTATTTCAGTTATGATATTGGACAACCTTTTAATTGTCACTTTATTGGTTTTATTGAGTTACTGTTGTTCAGTTGATCAGTCATGTCCAACTCTGTGATCCATTGGCCTGCAGCATTCCAAGCATCCCTGTTCTTTACTATCTTCAAGAGTTTGTTCAAACTCATGTCCATTGAATCAACAGTGCCATATAACCATCTCATCCTCCATTGTGCCCTTCTCCTCCTGCCCTCAAGCTTTCCCCAGAATCAGGTTCTATTCCAATGAGCCAACTCTTCACTTCAGGTGGCCAAAGTATTAAAGTTTCAGCTTCAACATCAGTTCTTCCAATGAATATTCAGGGTTGATTTCCTACAGTAGTGACTGGTTTAATCTCCTTGCTCAAGAGTCTTCTCCAGCACCACATTTAGAAAACATCAATTCTTTGACACTCAAGCCTTTTTTTACAGTCCAACTCTCACATCTGTGCATAACTAATGGAAAAAGCATAGCTTTGACTATATGGATCTTTGTCAGCAAAGTGATGTCTCTGCTATTAAATGTGCTGTCTACTGGTAAAGAACATGCCTGCCAATGGAGGATATGTAAGAGATGCTGGTTCGATCCCTGGGCAGGGAAGATCCGTGGAGAAGGGCAACCCACTCCAGTATTCTTGCCTAGAGAATCCCATGGACAGAGGAGCCTGGTGGGCTACAGTCCATAGTATCACAATAAATCAGACATAATTGAAGCGACTGATCATGCACACATACAGGTTTGTCATAACTTTTCTTCCAAGGAGCAAGCATCTTTTAATTTCACACCTGCAGTCACCCTCCACAGTGATTCTGGAACCAGGAAACAAGTCTGTCACTGTTTCCATTTTTTCAATCTATTTGTCATGAGGTGATGAGACTTGATGCCATGATCTTGGTTTTTTTGAATGTTGAGTTTTAAGCCAGGTTTTCCCACTCTCCTCTTTCACCTTCATCAAGAGGCTCTTTAGTTCCTCTCTACTTTCTGCCATTCCAGTGGTGTCATCTGCATATCTGAGGTTATTGATATTTCTCCTGGCAATTTTGATTCCAGGTTGAGCTTCATCCAGCCCAGCATCTAGCATGTTACACTTTAGCCTTGACCTACTCATTTCCCAATTTGGAACCAGTCCACTGTTTCATGTCCCGTTCTAACTGTTGCTTCTTGACCTGCATACAGGTTTCTCAGGAGGCAGATAAGGTGGTCTGGTATTCCAATCCCTTGAAGGCAATTAACTCCCTTGAAAGTAATGATAATTCCTTCTGTAGTTTTAGAAAAGCTTGAAGGAAGTAAAGATAATTTTATTGCTTCTTACTTGATTTATATTTTACTTTACTTTTTTAAAACCTCTAACAATGTTAAGTAACATGGTTATTCTTTTCTATTTTCCTAGAAATACCTCTAGCTTTTCATCATTAACCAAGAGATTGATAGTTTGAAAGAAAAAAAAAAATCATTGTTTTACCATGGAAGTGTCTTCAGTCTAAAAACAGAGACACATGTTATGTTTTTTTTTTTAAGGATGTTCCAGATATAACATGATTGAATATAATTTTAAAGATAACTTTCATCAAATAACCAAGAAAATGATTGATTAAGTTAATGTTAGGTGGATCCCAAATTCTTCCTATGCAAATACAGTCAGAAGACACAGGAACTCCATTTACAAAACTATTAAGCAAAATGTTTTGACTTCATAATTCTATACCTAGCTAAATAACTGTTTATGCAGTTACAAAATGCATTCTACAATACATCAGTTATTTCCTAAATCTCTTCTTTTTAAATTTCTCTGAACTTTTAAATTTCATGAAATAAGTCTATTTTGGTGTAACATTACTTCTTTGAAACTTCAGAGAAGTTCTTTGAACTGCAGATTCTTTTAATGTTTCTGAAATTTTTCCCCCTTTAGAATCCTTGCAGATTTCTATTTGCCTTACAGTGGCTTATAGTGAAGTAGAAACTGAATTTATTTCTGATATTGGAGTCTGCTAAAATCTTTCACCTGCTAGATTCAGATCAAAAGAGGATATTTATTCAATTATTGATGTGGAGAACCAGCAGCTGCAGGAGTAAAATGGTATCAACAGTTCTGAAAAAGAGCCCTAATTCTGGATCCTGTTCCCTGCTGAGTGTGATTGTTTGTCCCCAAAGCAAAACTCGGGTTGCAACTGTTAGGTAGTTAGAATAGGAAAAAGGAGTCCAAAATGGCGGTGGCTAAAAGATAAAGAAGGGAAAAGCCCATGAATATAGAACAAAGGAAGGTCTGAGGACCAGAGTGAGGACCTCAGGTAAAGCAAACAGCCCTCCTGGCTAGCCCAGTTTACATAGGGTAGGCTCAGGGGGAGGAGAAAAAACATATAAAAAGAGGAGCCACAATTGAACTGGGGTCTTCTCTTCTCTTTGCATCTTTTGCGTCGTCCTGCTCTCATGCCTTGTGGATGAATCTTCCTTTGCTTGCCAGTAAAACTGAGCTGTAACACTGGTCCACCCATCCCTTCAACTTTTTGCTGCGGCAGGACAGAACTGAGGAAATTGCACACTCCACCGAGACAAAGGGCAACATCCCAGGTGCTGCTGGTCAACCCAGGCGAGGTGAAATACGCTAAATATGAACTTTGTATGATAATGAACTGCCAATATGGTTTCATCCATTTATAGCAAATGTACTACCCTGGTGTGAGATTTTGAAAGTGGGGGAGGCTGTGGACAGAAGTTCATTTCACTTTTATAAATGTCACTTCAGTTAAAAATTTTAAAAACAAATAATAAAGATAAAAATAAAACTTAAAAATCAGCCCCAGTAAAAGTAAACTTATAATACCAGAAGGATAATATTGGTAGAAACAAAGTAGAATTCAGATAGGTAAATTTTGTCCTATCTAATTACTAAAATTAGGTCACAAATTATTATGGAAGTTGTGGGACTTAACTGCCAATTTTTGCTTAGAATTGGAGAAGGAAATGGCAACCCAGTTTGATATTCTTGCTTGGAGAATTCCATGGACACAGGAGCCTGTCAGGCTATAGTCCATGGGGTCGCAAAGAGTCGGATACGACTGAGCAACTATCACTCACTCACTTTTGCTTAGAATAATTCTATTGGGACTTTCAAATAGAGGAAAAGGTAGTACACTCCTGTTTGACCTTGTTGGCCTGCCAAGGGGTCCACTTTGATTCTGATGAATTTCTTTCCATCCCCATCAAACCTTAAATCTAGAGGGTGGCCTCCCATCTGTATAGCCTTTGGTTTTTGTCCTTATGGACCCTACCATCATTTTTCCCAAGATCTCTTTATTTTTCTACATGTGACATTTTCCTTTATTAAATCTTTAAGCTTTTTTCAGGAGCCTAGCCTACCATAATAAAAAAAAAATTCTAAATGACAAGTTAATAATATGAATACTTCAACAGACGTTTTTCAGTCTGTTTTCATTTTTTTTCTTAATAAGGGTTCAGAATGAGCACAGTACACAAGATCAATGAAAGACAGCAAGAAAAAAATTGAATGAATGCAGCAGAGAGCAGAAAGAAAAGTTTTCTAAACCAGTTTCCTCCAATTTAAGAGGTCAGTGACTTTTCATTGATGGAGCATTTTGGGGTATTCATAATTTGCTAATTAATGTTTTAACATTGAGATTGCTATGGTTCTTAGAAGCAAATAATAGACTCCATTTTGCCAGGTTAGGGAGAAATAAATTTATTGAGGGGCATTTGTACTTCATAAAATTGTTGGAAGATTTGGAGTAAGAAACTCAAGTCTGATCTTTTAAGAACCATATTTCAAGATGGAGAAGTTACTGTCACCTTCAAATCAGTTTAGAAACTCTCTCCCTCTGATACTTTTCATGTTAACCTGAGCTACAGTTGCCTTCTGTAGTTTACCTCTGAATAAAAGTCTGGGATGGGAGTACCTTATTGGTAGAAACTAAGACATGAGTTTGAGTGAACTCCGGGAGTTGGTGATGAACAGGGAGGCCTGGCATGCTGTGGTTCATGGGGTCGCAAAGAGTCGGACACGACTGAGTGACTGAACTGAACTGAAGTCATATGCTTGTATCCTAGCTGTGAGATAACCTGGGAAATAAAGTCTTACTTTTTTTTAAACTTAACTTTGGAATATAAGGATATATAACATAGAAAATTACTAAAATTTGGACAGGGTGTTCTTCAAGTCTTTGGTAAGACAGATATCTACTCCAAATACATGATCTTATTTCATGATTTCAAGACCCTATTTTCATCTCCATTTTCCTAAATGTAAAGAAATGGTGGTTTTGAGAAATTAGATAGTACACTTGAGAGTACACAGCTAGAAACAGATGGAAAAAGATATGAACTCAAGTATGTTCACAATGTGAACACAATTCTTGGAGAAGAACCTGAAAAACTCATTCTAGTCTTAGTTAAACGATAACATTTCTTTTAGGTTTTAATTTTTTAAGCTGATTTCTTAGTCAAAGGAAGGATCTGAATGATGAATGCCAGGGACATTTCTTATATTCCAAAAACAAGAGACCTAGCAACTCAAAAAACCTAGATATACATATTTTCAAATCCAAATTGATGCTAAATTAGAGCCACTTCACTTCTCACTTTTAAGGATTGAACAGAACTTATTTCTGTAGTGGAAGAAGTAATTTTTATTTCCTAGGTGCATAGTTGGACTGACATAATTCACAATAGTGGAATATTATAATAAAAATGTACAATGTTATGTGACTAATCTTTCTGACTTTTCCCCCAGTTTTAACTCCAATGTTGCAAAAATAACCTATGGTACTTTTTCTAGAAATTAGTGAGTCTTTGTCTAGACTTAGAGCAAGGATCCAATTACTCAAGACTCTGTTTTACATTAATACTTGTGTTTGGTATCTCAAGCATATTCTGTTACCTACAGGGTATTTCTATTTTCTATATTGGTAAAACAAAAAACCTCAAAATCTTTAGTCAGAAACTCTTCTCATGATTGTTGGGTAAAATTTATGCATTAAACACTTCATGATTTTCTTTAGAAACAAAAACAAAAATTCTTATTCTTTGGCAGAGTTTGGGATCAGTTAACTCCAGATTAGCTCAATAGTAGATAAAGTAGAATGTAGAAAAGACATTGGGGCTTCCCAGGGGGAACAGGAGACACAGGAGACTTGAGTTCCATTCCAGGTCACTACGATCCCTTGGAATAGGAAATGCAACCCGCTCAAGTATTCTTGCCTGGAAAATTCCATGGACAGAGGAACCTGGGAGGCTATACAGTACATGGAGTCACAGAGAGACAGACATGACTGAGCAGCTGAGCATGAGCATGAAAAAAGACCTTAGCCATTACTAAGGATGGAGCAGGTCTTTTAAATTAGGGGTCATCTTTTCATTTTTCTGTTTTTAGGCTTTGAACAGTGTCCAGAAAGAGAAAAAACTGGACTTCAGTCAGAAGACGTAATTTAGTTCATAAGTATGGCACCTATGTGCTTTTGAATACCTTGCTTAAAGTCTCCAGGTGTAGGCTTCCTCAAATGATACATGTTCAAGAGAAAACTAGTCTTACTGTGAAACTGGACCAAATGTGACTGTGATAGTGAAAGTAATTGTATGTCCACCTGTATTTTCTTCTCAGCATCTACAGTTATTCTTGCTCTACTGGAGACAGAGAGAGAAATACTGCTACTACTTGCTTAGTTGTTCAGTCGTGTCCAACACTTTTGTGACCCCCTGAACTGTAGCCCACCAGACTCCTCTGTCCGTGGGATTTCTTAGGCAAGAATACTGGAGTGGGTTGTCATTTCACCCTCCAGGGGATCTTCCTGACCCAGGGACTGAACCTGTGTCTCCTGCATTGCAGGTGGATTCTTTATCACTGAACCATCAGGGAAGCCCCCACTACTACTATAAATAATAATAAGGAAGAGGAGAAGGAGAGGGAGAAAGGAAGAAGGAAAAAAGGAAGGAAGGGAGTGAGTGAGGAAGGAAGAACCCACCCTACATGGACCCTGACGCACCACACTTCTCATCAGGTAGCATTCATCCCTGGGGTCCAACACCCTGGCTGATTTGCTGTTCGGAACATGTTGAGCCCGGTCCCCTTTCCAAAGTGATGGACTTGATAGTCCATCATCCTGGAAGGTTTTTTCTCTACAATATCTGGCTGACATTTTAGCCTAATTTAGATCTCTGTCTAGAGACTGCTTCTTGGAACTTCCCTGGTTGTCCAGTGGTTGAGAATCTGTCTTCCAATAAAAGGGATGTGGGTTCAATCCCTGCTCAGGGAACTAGGATCCCACACACCACAGGGCAACTAATCTCATGTGTTGCAACTACAGAGCCTCAACCAGAGAGCCCATGTGGCACAAATATAGAGCCCATGCACTCTGGAACCCGTGTGCCACAATACCGAGGCCACATGCTCTGGAGCCCCATGTCACAACCAGACAGAAGCCCTTGAGAGGCAACAAATATATCACATGCTGCAACTAAGACCAACACAGCCAAAAATAAAATATAAATAAAGATGGCCTCTGCTTGGAGATTTTCCCTAATAATCCATATCTGTGTTATTTTCTTCTTACACATTTTTCACCTTCAGATATTTTATTATATATATTTTATTCATTTTGTGTTTCCCTCATTATACCCTAAGCTCCATTAGGCATGTGTTTTTAACATTTTGTTCATTATCACATCCCCCAGTAGCTCAAACAACACTTGGCATGGCATTGGCAGCTAATAAGCATTTATTGACTAAATAATTGGATTGAATTAATACAATTGATAGATTTAAAATTTCATTAGTTTTCAACTTGATATTAGTTAAAGCCTTGGTAAATTCTGAATCTGGGCCAGTGGTAATTGTTTCACTCATCTCTTTACCAACTTGATAATGAATACTTTCCTTTGCTAAAATTATCTTATACAAATGCCAGTATGACTCCTCATATGGAGAAGTTGAAGCTGAAGTTGAATGGTTCTATGAAGACCTGCAAGACCTTTTAGAACTAACACACACAGAAAAGATGTCCTTTTCATTATAGGGGACTGGAATGAAAAAAAATAGGAAGTCAAGAAACACCTGGAGTAACAGGCAAATTTGACCTTGGAGTACAGAATGAAACAGGGCAAAGGCTAATAGAGTTTTGCCAAGAGAACACACTGGTCATAGCAAACACGCTCTTCCAACAACACAAGAGAAGACTCTACACATGGATATCACAAGATGGTCAATACTGAAATCAAATTGATTATATTCTTTGCACCCAGAGATGGAGAAGCTTTATACAGTCAGCAAAAACAAGACTGGGAGTTGACTGTGGCTCAGATCATGAACTTCTTCTTGCCAAATTCAGACTTATATTGAAGAAAGTAGGGAAAACCACTAGACCATTCAGGTATGACCTAAATAAAATTCCTTATGTTTATACAATGGAAGAAGAAGAAATAGAAGGAATAGATTCAAGGGATTAGATCTGATAGATAGAGGGCCTGATGAAATATGGATGGAGGTTTGTGACATTGTACAGGAGACAGGGATCAAGACCATTCCCAAGAAAAAGAAATGCAAAAAGCAAAATGGCTGTCTGAGGAAGCCCTACAAATAGCTGTTAAAAGAAAAGTGAAAGCAAAGAAGAAAAGGAAAGATATACCCATTTGAATGCAGAGTTCCAAAGAATAGCAAGGAGAGGTAAGAAAGTCTTCCTCAGTGATCAGGGCAAAGAAATAGAGGAAAACAAAAGAATGGGAAAGACTAGAGATCTCTTCAAGAAAATTAGAGATACCAAGAGAACGTTTCATGCAAAGATGGGCTCAATAAAGGACAGAAATGGTACGGACCTAACAGAAGGAGAAGATATTAAGAAGAGGTGGCAAGAAAACACAAAAAAACTATGTAAAAAAGATCTTCATGACCCAGATAATCACGATGGTGTGATCGCTTACCCAGAGCCAGACATCCTGGAATGTAAAGTCAAGTGGGCCTTAGAAAGCATCACTATGAACAAAGCTAGTGGAGGTGATGGAATTCCAGTTGAGCTATTTCAAATCCTGAAAGATGATGCTGTGAAAGTGATGCACTCAATATGTCAGGAAATTTGGAAAACTCAGCAGTGGCCACAGGACTGGAATAGGTCAGTTTTCATTCCAATCCCAAAGAAAGGCAATGCCCAAAATGCTCAAACTATAGCACAATTGCACTCACTTCACACGCTAATAAATAATGCTCAAAATTCTCCAAGTCAGGCTTCAATAGTATGTGAACCATGAATTTCCAGATGTTCAAGCTTGTTTTATAAAAGGCAGAGGCACCAGAGATCAAATTGCCAGCCTCCGCTGGATTATCAAAAAAGCAAGAGAGTTCCAGAAAAACATCTATTTCTGCTTTATTCACTATGCCAAAGTCTTTGACTGTGTGGATCACCACAACCTGTGGAAAATTCTGAAAGAGATGGGAATACCAGACCACCTGACCTGTCTCTTGAGAAACCTATATGCACATCAGGAGGCAACAGTTAGAACTGGAGGTGTAACAACAGACTGGTTCCAAATGGGAAAAGGAGTGCGTCAAGGCTGTCTATTGTCAACCTACTTACTTAATGTATATGCAGAGTACATCATGAGAAATGCTGTCTTGGAAGAAGCACAAGCTGGAAATCAAGATTGCCAGGAGAAATATCAATAACCTCAGATATACAGATGACACCACCCTCATGGCAGACAGCGAAGAAGGACTAAAGAGCTTCTTGATGAAAGTGAAAGAGGAGAGTGAAAAAGTTGTCTTAGAGCTCAACATTCAGAAAACTAAGATCATGGCATCTGGCCCGATCACTTCACAGCAAATAGATGGGGAAACAGTGGAAACAGTGAGAGACTTTATTTATTTTGGCTCCAAAATCACTGCAGATGACGACTGCAGCCACGAAATTAAGACACTTACTCTTTGGAAGAAAAGTTATGACCAACCTGACAGCGTATTAAAAAGCAGAGACATTGCCAAAAAAGGTCCATCTAGTCAAAGCTATGGTTTTTCTAGTAGTCATTTATGGATGTGAGAATTGGACTGCAAGGAAAGCTGAGTGCTGAAGAATTGATGCTTTTGAACTGTGGTGTTGGAGAAGACTCCTGAAAGTCCCTTGGACAGCAAGGAAATCCAACCAGTCCATCCTAAAGGAAATCAGTCCTGAATATTCATTGGAAGGATTGATGCTGAAGCTGAAATTCCAATACTTTGGCCACCTGATATGAAGAGCTGACTCATTTGAAAAGACCCTGATGCTGGAAAAGATTGAAGGCAGGAGCAGCAGAGGACAACAGAGGATGAGATGGCGAATGGCATCACTGAGTTGATGGACATGAGTTTAAATAATCCATGGGACTTGGTGATGGACAGGGAAGCCTGGCATGCTGCAGTCCACGGGGTCAAAAGGAATCAGACATGACTGAGCGACTGAACTGAACTGATGGGGCTTTATGTAAAACTACACAGTAAGAAAGTTTGTTTTTTTTTTTCTATGATTTTCAATGGTTTATCACTATTAAAACTTGATTGTCTATTATCCCATTCATAAATATTTGTTAAACAAATCAATCCATGCTAAAGTGTTATGGGGGATTAATGTTACCTCTGTACTTATTGAAAAGCAGAGACATTACTTTGCCAACAAGGGTCCATCTAGTCAAAGTTATGGTTTTTTCCAGTAGTCAAATTCCAGTATGGATGTGAGAGTTGGACTATAAGAAAGCTGAGCGCCGAAGAACTGATGCTTTTGAATTGTGGTGTTGGAGAAGACTCTTGAGAGTCCCTTGCATTGCAAGGAGATCCAAGCAGTCCATCCTAAAGGAACTCGGTCCTGAATAGTCATTGGAAGGACTGATGCTGAAGCTGAAACTCCATACTTTGGCCACCTGATGAGAAGGATTGACTCCTTGGAAAAGACCATGATGCTGGGGAAGATTGAAGGGAGAGAAGGGAACGACAAAGGATGAGATGGTTGGATGGCATCACCGAGTCAATAGACTGAGTTTGAGCAGACCCCGGTGAGTTGGTGATGGACAGGGAAGCCTGGCATGCCGCAGGCCATGGGGTCGCAAAGAATTGGACACAAATGAGCAACTGAACTGAACTCTTCCTTAAGTGTAACTAGCTTATATATTAAAATACCTGTGCCTTAATTTGCTTCTTTGCTACTTTGTTGTTGTGCAGTCGCCCATTCGTTTGTGTCTCTTTACGACTCCATGGGCTACAGCACACCGGGCCTCCCTGTCCCTCACCATCTCCTGAAATTTGCCCAAGTTCATGTGCATTGCATCAGGGATGCCATCCAGCCATCTCATCCTCTGACACTGTCTTCTCCTTCTGCCCTCAATCTTTCCCAGCATCAGGGACTTTTCCAATGATTTGGCTATTTTCATCAGGTGACCAAAACACTGGAACTTCAGCTTCAGCATCAGTCCTTCCAATGAGTATTCAGGATTGATTTCCTTTAATATTGACTGACTTTATCTCCTTGCTGTCCAAGTGACTCTCAGGATTCTTCTCCAGCACCACATTTTGAAGGCATCAATTCTTTGGTGCTCTGCCTTCTTTATGGCCCAGCTCTGACAACTATCTGTGACCACTGGGAAGACCATAGCCTTCACTATATGGACCTTTGTCAGCAGAATGATGTCTCTGCTTTTCAACACAGTGTCTAGGTTTGTCATCACTTTCCTGCCAAGAAGCAATCATCTTCTGATTTCATGGCTGCAGTCACCATCTGCAGTGATTGTAGAGCCCAAGAAGAGGAAATCTGACACTATTTCCACCCTTTCCTCTTCTATTTGCCATGAGGTAATGGGGCTGAATGCCATGATCTTATTATTTTTTTAATATAATATTATTTTTTTAAGCCAGCTCTTTCACTCTCCTCCTTCACCCTCTCAAGAGGTTCTTTAGTAACTCTTTGCTTTATGCCATTAGAGTGGTATCATCTGCATATCTGAAGTTGTTGATGTTTCTACTGCCTGTCTTGATTCCAACTTCTAAATCATCCAGCCTGACATTTCTCATGATGTGCTCAGAATATAGGTTAAATAAACAAGATGACAACAGACAGCCCTGTCATACTCCTTTCTCAATCCTGAACCAATCAGTTGTTCCATACAGGGTTCTATCTGTTCCTTCTCGACCCAGACACAGGTTTCTCAGGAGATAGGTAAGATGGTCTGGTATTCCCATCTCTTTAAGAGTTTTCCACAGTTTGTTATGATCCTTGCAGTCAGACTTTAGTGTAGTTGATGAAACAGACGTAGGTGTCATTCGCTGGTTCACAGAGAAAGCAAGAGGATTCTAGAAAAACAGTTACCTCTGTTTCATTGATTCCGCTAACGCCTTCAACTGTCTGGACCATCACACAGCAAACAAACTGTGAAAAGCACCTAGGGAACTTAGGTGCTCCCCACTCCCAGGTTGTATCACATAATAATTGAATCAGAATATTTGAGGGTGATAGCCACATATCAGTACTTTTGAATTCTCAAGTCAATCATAATGTACAGGAAGCATCACTTTCTTAATCCAAATGAATGGAAGTTTCTAACACCAGAGGAAAGTTAGTGATCTATGTCTCTGTTTTCTCCTGGAAAGGTTCACACTTCAACATGTTCATGGTTCTCAGAAAAGAGCTAGTCCTCCTCTTCTCCTTGGAAAGTACAGCCTACACATAACGTATACTTTGTATATAACGTAAATGAAACCTTAAGGGCATACTCTGTAGGCTACTGTCTTCTTTGGACCTCAGTTCCCACTGGTCTCTCTGAAAGGAATATCCTTCTTACAGTCCCTCCCTGTTGATATCCATCTTTTAAAGCTTTGTACAAATGGTAGCTCTTACTTGATATTTCTTTCCCTACTGGCATTGATCTTACCATAGTCAGTCTATTCATTAATCCTTCTCTTGTTCCTCGTTTATCACAGTCTAGTATCCATCACCAATTGGGATAAATCACCTTGCTTGGGCTGTGATTTAATCCACTGTAAATAAGAGGGTTGGAACCCGAACTTCCAAGGCTGTCAGCTCTCTTCTGGCTCAAAATTACTATGAGTTTCCTGTTCAGTTCAGTTCAGTTCAGTTGCTCAGTTGTGTCCGATTCTTTGTGACCCCATGAATCACAGCACGCCAGGCCTCCCTGTCCATCACCAACTCCCTGAGTTCACTCAAACTCACGTCCATCGAGTCGGTGATGCCATTCAGCCATCTCATCCTCTGTCGTCCCCGTCTCCTCCCACTCCCAATCCCTCCCAGCATCAGACTCTTCTCCTGTATCCTGCATATTTTCCCAGAAAAAACAAACAAACAACTTTTATCACTGCCATGTATCTTAAGTGTCACAACACACTAGTTTTAACCTACTAATTGCTTTTTGGTTTCTGAACTGTCAGAAGTAGAACAATTCTACATATACATATTCCTTTTCCTGAAAAATAGCAATCATTAACTGTAATGATATTTAATATAGATGTATATATATGTGTGCATATATATACCTATATATGTATATATATATAACATAATATATAATATATATATATATTATAATATATATATGCCAGGTATATACACATCATGTATATATAGCATATATACACCTATATATATTAAATATATATTATATATGATATATATACACATATATGTTTTATGTGCCAATTGGCAATTTGCATGACATTTTTACATGTGTTTTTATACTTTACTCATCTTAACAACATACAGAATAGGTAGCAAGTAAGTGTTAAACTATCTTTCAGATAAACAAAGCTTTCATATAAGCTTCATGACAAGGCTCTGTCTAAAACAGATGTCTTCTCCTTCTTTAGTTCAGGGTTCTTTCTATTCCATCAAAGGTATGTCTGTATTTATAATGTTACAAAAGAATAAATAAGACCTCCTCATGCTGTAGTGTTCAATGTACTATCTTTTTACTCAAAATTGGGAACCTAAGACCCCCCAGATGCCAAGGTTTTGGAGCTCTGTTTATGTGTAACCAGCTAGCAGAAGCTAAAAACATATGGTATTTGTGTGGCCTCCATTTATTGATAAATATCTAAGCCAGGGGAAAGTGTCTTTCAGATTTCTATCACAAATCAAGCATATCTGACGTTAACTATTCTTCTCTGTCAGGCATTTCCTAGCTTGTGCTAGGAAATGCACAAAATTCTTGTCATCCCTCAACAGCAATCCAAAATTCTTGTCATCCCACAGCAACCTCTCTGCAGGACACTTTGTTTTCAAGTTAACAGTGATGTAGATGCTTTTTAAAAGGAGAATGGCTAGTTACTGCTAAGTGGAGTATGTAGAAGAGTAATAGATGACCCTTTGAGCAACTTCTGTTATACTCATGCTGGATTTTCAGTTCAGTTCAGTTCAGTTCACTCAGTCGTGTCTGACTCTTTGCAACCCCATGGACTGCAGCATGCCAGGCCTCCCTGTCCATTACCAACTCCCGGAGGTTACCCAAACTCCTGTCCATTGAGTCGGTGATGTCATCCAACTATCTCACCCTCTGTCGTCCCCTTCTCCTCCCCAATCTTTCCCAGCATCAGGGTCTTTTCAAATGAGACAGTTCTTCTCATCAGGTGGCCAAAGTATGAGAGTTTCAGCTTTAGCATCAGTTCTTCCAATGCTGGATTTTAACCTTTATAAAGTAATTTCATATCTATTATCCTCATTCAGTAAAAGAGGAAACTGAGGCCTCAGGTTAAATGCACAGTCACGAGATCAGAAATGGTGGAGCCAGGACAATTACCCCTGTTTTCTGATAGCTAAACTAACTGAGAAGAGAATGATAAATTGCCCATCCCACTCCACTCCAGTGATGAAGGGGAATTTCTTCTCTGACTTTGCTCTCTTCTGGGCTTAGAATGACGTCCTTCCAAGGAAAGACTTGCGGTATTCTACATCCAAATGCAATCAGAAAAATGTGCCTAAATCAAAAAACTTCAGGCTCAGCTAGTGTTTTTCTCTAATCTTAGCTGCCATTTTTGTACCTTTCTTATTTTTCTTTTTAACCCTTTACTTGGACAGCCACTAAGTATGGTTTAACAAGCTTTGTCTAAATCTTGATTGTTAAATATAGATGAGGAGGAGGAAGGCAGGCATGAGTATAAAAGGGTGTGTAAGGGAGACTCACAGTGAGGGAACATTTCTACATCTTTTTTTAAAATTAATTTTTTTATTTTATTGAAGGATAATTGCTTTACAGAATTTTGTTGTTTTCTGTCAAACTTCAACATGAATCAGCCATAGGTATACATATACCCCCTCCCTTTTGAACCTCCCTCCCACCTCCCTCCCCATCCCATCTTGATTGTGGCGATGGTTACATGAATATAAGATCCATGATTATACCAATATTCTCTTTCTGGTTTGACACTGACCTGTATTATACAAGGTGGTACCAAAAGGGGATACTGAATGAAGAGTACATCAGAACTTCCTGTGAATCTGGGGTCATTTAAAAATTTAAGAACTAAACATATATTATGAATAAGAATTTATAATATAAATTATGATAATAATAATAATAATAATTAGATTATTTCATAGGAATGACATTTTGGTAGTGAAAATTTCAGAGAGTTAAGCCATGAGTATCTCGGGATGTCTTCCTGTCATTTGGAGAGTGGAGTTGATATGTATAGGTGGAATTATCTGCTTAAAGCTGACTCTGAGTGTTTTTCTGGCTCTACTGAATAGTATCAAGCTGCCAAAATAAGTTATCTGGGCTCAAATCCAGGCTCTGCTGATTACTAAATAGGCAACGTCAGGGAATTTGCTCCTCTGCACCTCCATATCCCCATCCACAAAATAGGATTATAAATGTATCTTTCCTATAGAGTTATTATATGGCAAAAATAAATCATCACAATATAATACATAAATGTGTCAAATCAGCACATTGTACACCTTAAATATATCAATTATATCTCAACGAAAAATAAGCTATATGTAAAGCACTTGAAATAATTATATAAGTTAACTTTGGTTATCATTGTTTTAATTGTATTTCCCCTGAGTAGAATGAATGTTGTTGTATTTTTGTGTTCGATAGAAGAGTTAGGGAATTATTCTGAGTGTTAAAGGAGTTTTCCTCAATTTCACTGAGACAACAAATCCTTGGACCCATATAGTCCTTCTAAGGTGAAGGACACAAAAAGATCTAAGAGGTACAGAGTGGAGCTGGATCAGCCTCTCGTACAATCTAGAAGATTCATTTTATTTGATCCTTTTTCTATGTTAAATCATACAAGTCCCTTTTCAGTTCAGTCAGTTGTGTCTGACTCTTTGCAACCCCATGAATCGCAGCCTGCCAGGCCTCCCTGTCCAGCACCAATGCCTGGAGTTCACTCACACTCATGTCCATTGAGTCGGTGATGCCATCCAGCCATCTCATCCTTTGTCGTTCCCTTCTCCTCCTGCCCCCAATCCCTCCCAGCAACAGGGTCTTTTCCAATGAGTCAACTCTTCACATGAGGTGGCCAAAGTATTGGAGTTTCAGTTTTAGCATCAGTCCTTCCAATGAACACCCAGGACTGATCTCCTTTAGAATGAACTGGTTGGATCTCCTTGCAGTCCAAGGGACTCTCAAGAGTCTTCTCCAAGTCCCTTTTAGAAGGATATAATACATTAAACATTGTCTTCATTTCCAAGTGAGATATGAATAGGAATAATATGCACAAATAAATATGTAGAGATTATAAGATTACATGCAAAAAATTTTTATCACAAAAGTTTTACTACTTCATCAGGAAGTGCTTGGTCCTATATCAGCTAATGCCACTGGTCAATATCACTTTGGAAAGTGGTGATGAGTGATAAAGAAAATAATTGAAATTTAAAAGATATTCTTGGAAGGTAGAGGGGTAGTGATACATTGAAGTGACCAGGGATGTTGTTAGATATCTAGACATTAGGGAAGACTGTTGATGTGAAAATGAATGGGTATTAGCGGGTAGAAGGAACAGGGTTGGTGGAAGGTTCTGATCTGGGACTCAAGAAATGTGTTTTTGAATCTTCCCAATGCTACCTACCTGTAAGTACAACAATCTTAGATAAGTTATATTTCTTTATGACTTAGTATTATTATCTATGTAGCAAGAACAATAAGATCTATTTACCACACATTGTGAAATAAATGCAAATGTTTCATCTTGTGAAACAATGAATGGGAATATGCTTTGTGGACTAGTGAATGTTTCTTTATCGTAGGGTTTCCTTAATTACTTTTATTCAAACATAGTCTCCTTAATATAACAATATAGATACCCCCATTACTTTGTGTAGAAAACCTCTAAATTTGTTTTAATTAGATGTGGCTTTAAAATCTGATCTTAATGATAATGTCTCAAATCGGTAATTGGCTAACTCAAGAGAACATTATCCTCTTATATCTCCTAGTTAGTTCTGTAGAAGAACTGCTTTATTTTGTAAAAGTATTTTAATATTCACTACAAATAAGTCAGATAATGCTTATTTACATTTTACACATGGGGAAAATGATGTTTAGATAAGGTAAGCTACTGATAATCACACAGCTGATAAATGGTTGATTTATGTTCGCATCAATCTCACTGTAAATCATATCTCCCCACTGCTCTATAAAGCAGAGGTAGTATAGCTTCCACCAGAGTGCCATCTTTACTCAAATTATCTTGAGCAAAAATACATGGGACAAAATAGAACTTGCAAAGATTAAAACTAATAAAATTAAGATACTGATATAAAATAAATATTTTACATGTTTAAAAAATAGAATAGAAGACTAAAATGAAGTTTCAGCACAAAATTTTAAAAGACCCATGTAGGCAGGCAATACACTAATCAAATGACCAAATTAATAGTGCTACTCATAAGATGTCAATATCATATCTCCCCTGATAAAAATTGAGATCATAGTATCCACTTCTTCAGTTCAGTTCAGTTCAGTCGCTCAGTTGTGTCTGACTCTTTGCGACCCCATGAACCGCAGCACGCCAGGCCTCCCTGTCCATCACCAACTCCCGGAATTCACTCAAACTCATGTCCATTGAGTCGGTGATGTCATCCAACCAGCTCATCCTCTGTCGTCCCCTTCTCCTCCTGCGCCCAACCCCTCCCAGCATCAGGGTCTTTTCCAGTGAGTCAACTCTTCGCATGAGGTGGCCAAAGTATTGGAGTTTCAGCTTTAGCATCAGTCCTTCCAATATCACTTCTTAGTATTTCAAATATTCAAGCAATATTTGAAGAGACTGGAAAAAATATTTTCCAGAACTGATGATGGAAACTAATCCAGATTCTAGCCCACGTTGAAAACCAATGAATCACTAGTAGAATTAAATAAAGAATGAAAGAAAAGAAAGCTAACTACAGACCCTCGTGAAACTTCAGAAAACAAAGAAAAAGAGTAGATCTTAAAAAAGCAGTCAGGGATTTAAAACAGCAAAAACTTGAATGAAACAAAACAAGAAACAGATCACCTTCGAAGGATTGCATAGAGTGAGAGCTGATTTCTCAATAGAGAGAATGAATGCCAGAATATTTTCAGTGTGTTGGGAGAATTTATTTTATTTACATTTATTATTATTATTATTTTTTGTCCTCAGCAGAAAACGTGTTTCAAGAGTAAGAGCAAAATGAAGAGTTTTCAGGTAAGGGAAACCTGAAGACATTTGGTCTGGTAAACTATTGGTGCATAATAAAGTATCCCAAATCACAGTGACTTAAGAAAGACAGCCATTTGATTATATCACATAGTTTTCATAGGTCAGGAATTGGATGGGGTTAGAATGATTCTTCTGCTATTCAGGAATTAAATAGGGTCAGTTGGTGATATTAACTTTGTGGGTGGGCAGGTCTGAAGGGTTCAGAATACTGCTGTCATGTTCCTGATGCTTTTAGTGTAGGAGTCGAGCTGGAAATCTTGCCTGGAAAATCCCGTGGAGGGAGGAGCCTGGTAGGCTTCAGTCCATGGGGTGGCTAAGAGTCAGACATGACTGAGCGACTTCACTTTCACTTTTCACTTTCGTGCATTGGAGAAGGAAATGGCAACCCACTCCGGTGTTCTTGCCTGGAGCCTAGTGGGGGGGTTGCACAGAGTCGGACACGACTAAAAACGACTTAGCAGCAATAGCAGCAGCGGAGCTGGAAAACTGAGATTAGCCAGACCGTGCCTCTCTCCATGTAATCCTCCAGCCCTCTCTGTGTGGTCTCTCTGGCAGGGCAGGCATGTCATGTCAGCATAGAGCTCTTTCACGCTTCCTTCAGGTCAGCATAGAGCTCTCAGAGACCATGGCAGAAACAAGCTCTCAAACACACCCAAAACTGGCGTGGTTATCACTTCTACCACAATCCACTGAACAGAGCTGTCAGAGGCCAGCCCAGGTCCAAGTGAAAAAAGTTAACTCCATTTCTCCACAGAAGGAATATGGAAGAATCTGCAGTCATTTCCATTTCTCCAGTGACTTCAGTCAGACACACTTGATTCCAGATGTAAAGTCAAAGCTGTAAAATGTAATCCTATAGAGAAAAACCAATAATATCTCAGTAAATCTCAGTAAGCATCCATGATATGAAACAATAATAGTGTTATCATGCATGTAAAAAGGAAAAGGAGAAAACTAAAACATACAACAAAAAGAATAAATGAGTAGGCAGAGGATGAAAAGAATTTAAATATTCAGGAGGTCTTTGTATTATTCAAAAGAAATAAAAAGATGTTGATTAACCTAAATAGGTTTTCATAAAGAAAGTGTGCATATGTGAAAAGCTTCAGGGGTAACTCCTAGAATATTAGAAGTAGATTGCATAGCTTTTGATCAGTAGAGGAAAAAAAGACTGAGAAGAAATTGTATTAATGCAAGAGAAAGGAATAAAAGTGAAAATTATATAAATGGGGCAAATAGAAAACAGAAAGTAAGATGAAAAATCCAACTATGTCAGTATTTATAATAAATATACACAGATTGTGTTCTTTAAAATCTAACTATACATTGTTCATAAGAAACACAAGTAAACAATAATAAAAATAGTTAAATATATACAGAAAATTTAATTTCCCTATGATGTATACAACTTAAAAATACAATTTACAGAAAATATACAATTTACATTAATAAATAATACAGTTTTTAAAAATAAATCCAATATAATTTGAGCAAAATATTTACAGGGTAACACTATACATTTTTAGTGAAAGACTTAAGACCTCCAATTATTTATTGGAGATCTTTACCGCATTCTTCAGCTGAAGGTAAAATTTTCCCAAAATGATTCTTAAATTCTATGTAATCCCAATAAAAAATCCCAAGAGATTTATTATTTGTTTTTAACTTTGTAAGTGATCCTAACATTTAAATTAATGATCAAAGGGCCAGGAAATATCAAAGGACTCTTGAAGAAGAAGGAAGAGGTCATGGTTCAGAAAGCTAATCCTTGCAAATATAACAACTTATAAAACTTTACAAGGTATGTTAATATGATATTGGCACAGAAATAGGCAGAACCACTATCAGTTCAAAGACTCTGTTCAAAGACTCTGATGCTGGGAGGGACTGGGGGCGGGAGGAGAAGGGGACGACAGAGAATGAGATGGCTGGATGGCATCACCGACTCTGTGGACTTGAGTCTGAGTGAACTCCGGGAGCTGGTGATGGACAGGGAGGCCTGGTGTGCTGTGATTCATGGGGTCGCAAAGAGTCGGACACAACTGAGCAACTGAACTGAACTGAACTGAATTATCCAGTTGCTTAGGCTACAATCCTCAAAGTCATCCTTTTTTTCTTCCTTTCTGACCTCACATCACATGTACTAACAACAACCTGTTGCCCTACTTTAAAAATGTATCCAAATTCCAACTAATTCTCACCACATCCTCTGTTACCTCCCTGGTGTAAGGGTTTAAGCCTTTGGCCTTGAACAGGCTGTAGTCTCTACAGCAGCCAGAGATTTCTACTCCAGCCTGTGTAGGTTTGAACTGCTCTGCCCCCTTGAAACCTACTTTACCATGTCATTTAAGTTGGCCAATGAAATGAGAATGGAAATGATGGTGTGGTCACTTCTAGATGAATGGGCTCTCTAGTGGTGAGTACTTGATTTGACTAGTTTTTGTTTTTCTCACTGTGATAGGCACTAGTAGCTACTCCACCAATCTGGGTCCTGAGTGAGAATGTGGACCACAGTGCCCAGCTGGCTTGCGATGAGTGTAACATGGGCAAGAGTTAAACATCCATGATGTGAGGCCACTGAGAATATGTGGTTATTTATTGCTAAATTACAACATACCTGATTGATTCTGATTGTTTGATACAGTGATCTTTTGACCATTGACTAATACAATGAACCTTTCAGAAAGGTAATTCAGATCACGTTGTACTTCAAAGGTTTCTTGTCCGACAAACTTGGCTTCATGTTCCCTCTGAACTCATCTTTTAACTTCTGCTTGATTACACTTTCCAGACTGCTCTTCTGAACACACCAGGCATGCTTCTGCCTCAAGGATTTTCCACTCGTTCTTCCCTTTATCTGAAATATACCCCCTGCCCCAGCTATCCACATGAGTTGTTCCATAACTTTCTTTCAATCTTTTCTCTAATGCTAGCTTCTGAGTATAGCCTTTTATGATAATTCCATTAAAAGTTAACTCCGGCCTCACTTTTCCTATCCTCTTTCTCTTTTTATGTTTTTCATAGCAGTGATCACCATGAAAAAAAAAGTACATTTTACTTTTGTTTGTGTATTTGTTATTAGCTATCATCTTTTTCCTGCAACTTAAATGAGAACACCATAGACTAGTAATTATAATGTAATTTATTTCCTCTGGAACCCTAACCCCTATAACATTGCCAGGAATACATTAACCACTCAGTAAATATGAGCTGAACAAATAAATGGCAGAGGTGGCACTGAAGACAAGGAAAGAGGTTAGTTTTTATACTAAATGATGCTAGGACAAGTGATTGTATGCAATAAGCAAAAAATGAAATTGGGTCAAAACTTCATGCCACATACAAAATCAGTTCCAAACAGGTAAGCAAAATTAAATTTGAAAGGCAAAAGTATTCAGTTTTAAAAATCTCTAAAAAGGCATTTTTGGGGGCCAGGGAAAGCTTTCATAAATAATGAACAAAAAAAACAGAGCATAAAGAAATTACCTACCACAAGATTAAGAACTTTTGTTCATCAAATATCATAGAGATAATACAAAGATACATGAAAAATAGGTAGAAATATTTTCATAAAAACTAATTAAAACAATTCAATAGAAAAATAGTGAATAGAAGGCACATTACTGAGTGAGAAACACAAATGGCCAGTATACATGCAAATATGCACTCCTCTTCATAAGAAATCAGGCAAATACAAGTTATAGGCACTGTATTATTTCACTTAGTACCTTCCAGGGGCACAAATTGTCAGTGTCTGCAATATCAAGCCTTAGTGAACATGTGGAAGACGGACACAGTGTATAAACACTTTAAAAAAACAATTTGTAATATCTGATAAAGTTGAAGATTTAAATACCCTATGACCCACAAATCTATATATGTTCAAAAATATCTATATATGTTACAAATATCATGAGTTTCATATATTTTATATATATAAGTTCTTAGTCATATGCACCAAGTGATACATGTGGGAATATTCATACTTAAGAGCATTCATAACAGATCTTAAAAAAGAACAGGAGCAATCCAAATTGACTGGAAAATTATAAATAAATTGTGACATGTTTATATAATAAAATCATATACACTATAATAAAAGTAAATTATAGCTAAATAATAAATCAATAAATCACAAAAATTCACACAGAATAATTCCATTTATCCATGAGCTAAATAAATTGTGGCAGGTTCATATAATAAAATCGTGTACAGTAATAAAAGTAAATTATAGCTAAATAAAAAAAATCACAAAAATCCACACAGAAAAATTCCATTTATACATAAGTCAAAGCCATTTATTTTTGTTGTTGTTGTTATATAATCCTCAGTACAGAGTTTATTTTTACTTTACAATACTGTATTGGTTTTACATACATTGATATGAATCCACCACAGGTGTAAATGTGTTCCCCATCTTGAACCCCCTCCCACCTCCCTTCCCATACCATCCCTCTGGGTCATCCCAGTACACCAGCCCCAAGCATCCTGTATCATGCATCGAACCTGGACTGGCAATTCGTTTCACATATGATAATATACATGTTTCAATGCCATTCTCCAAAATCATCCCACCCTCGCCCTCTCCCACAGAGTCCAAAAGACTGTTCTATACATCAAGTCAAAGCCATTTAAAATAAAAAATACTTTGTTTAAACCTAAAATTGAATACAGTAGTTACTATTTATTTCTGATGAGGGATGATGCAGAATGGAATCTGAGAGGAGCAGACCAAGAAATTTCAAAGAAAAATTTATTTCTTTAAAATGGGTGGTTAGAATATACATTTTCCTTTGTTTTTATTTCCTTTAATCTGCATGTATTTTTATAACACTTTCATATCTATTCAGCATATAATTAAAAAAATTTTTTTCAGTGTCGTTGTGCTTGAATGTCCTTGTATTTTAAGATGAAGCTTTTAGAGAATCCTGTATTTATTTGCTATTATAACAAACAGAAAGTCTTTTGATTGTCCAATTGTTTCATATCTCTTTGGGCAGCTTGAAACTGTGTCACTCAGCATTATAAACTGCAAGCAAAGGCCTTTAGAGAAAGGCAACAAATCAGACATGCGAAACGCCACCACTGATTAATTTATGAAAACGAAGTTTTCAGCCTACAAGAATCAGGGACAACGCATAACAATAACTCACCAGGGACTGTGAGCCCTGAAGTGTGGCGCTTGGCCATGTGTAACTATTTATCACTCCAGGTCTCAAATCTGAATGGCATCAATCATGCTGCTTGCCAGGGTGCCAACTGAATGTAAATTGGCCTTTCTAGGCACCAATAGGCCTCATTCTGCCAAGTGATTTGATAGTTCTTTTATTTTAAAACACTTAGGATGGATTATGGAATGAAAGCACACACTTCGGAGCCATTTACAAAAATCAATTCAAGCCATACTTAACGAAAAAGAAAAATCTTTCTGTTGTTTCTAGTGATGTATCTTACTCAATAGAATACTCCCACAGAGTTGCAAATACTTGTACAAGGCAAACTTCAATAGCAATGTGATTGTTAACACACATATCATGACAATACCGGTACACTATGAATATCTACATTCACTCCAGTGATGCTGAGAGTGCTCAAAACATTTTTAGAACATCTGTTGGGGAATAGGTCCTTGAGACCTTGAATGCACTTTTACTTTTAGGGGTGGATTTCATTGGTGCTTTGAAAAATGCCAATGTTAGAGAATACAGGGAAATTTCAAGGGCAGGGAGTTCTTGATTTGGCTCAGAGATAGGAGGCAGCTTTGTGGAGAAAGGAGTATTGATTCTGTGGCTGGTTCATAAAGTGTTACTGATGCCGATTTCCCATGGCAAAGCAGACGTAAACAGGTCTCATTGGAAATCCTGCCTCTGCCACTTACTACCCCTGGAACAATTAAAAGTCAGTGAATTCTTCAGATGTCAACTAACTTCTATGCTGCTGCTACTGCTGCTGCTAAGTCACTTCAGTCATGTCCGACTCTGTGCGACCCCATAGACGGCAGCCAACCAGGCTCCCCTGTCCCTGGGATTCTAACTTCTGTGAAATGAAGATAATTAAGACTATCTTGAAAGATGATTACAATTAAAAAAGCATACATGTGACTACTAACATAAAGTTATTCAAAAAATGGCAAATAAAATTTTGTAAAAATCAGGGTAGTAAATTTAATTCTGAGACCTAGAATTTAGGAAGTATTGAATAGCAGTTAAATACATGAGATCTGAAGCCAGACTGACCTGAATTTAAATCACACCCTCTCCATATCATATATAGGCAATTTATCTAGCTTTCAGAATATTATTTAGTATTTGTTGATTTATCATAATAATAATCGCATAAGTGTTTAGAATTTAAATGGAACTGGTGGTAAATTCAAGTAAAGTGAAAATTTTAAATATTTAAGTCTTATCTCATTCATAAATGAGAGCAGAGCCTTACAACAGAATGGCTTAGAAGGCCTGAGCATGGAAAAAGCTAAAGAGGATAACCTCTTATTATTCAATGCAAAGAATTGATGCTTTTGAACTGTGGCGTTGGAGAAAACTCTTGGGAGTCCCTTGGACAGCAAGGAGGTCAAACCAGTCAATCCTAAAGGAAATCAGTCCTGAATATTCATTGGAAGGACTGATGCTGAAGCTGAAATTCCAATACTTTGGCCACCTGATGCAAAGAAGTGATTAATTAGAAACGACCCTGATGTTGAGAAAGATTGAAGGCAGGAGGAGAAGGGGATAACAGAGGATGAGATGGTTGGATGGCATCACCGACTTGATGGACATGAGTTTAAGCAAGCTCCAGGAGCTGGTAATAGACAGGGGAGCTTGGCGTGCTGCAGTCCATGGGATCGCAAAGACCCAGACATGACTGAGCAACTAAACTGCACTGAGTCAAACATATATGACATTACATGCAAAGAAATTGACACAAGAACATTGGTAGCAAAACAATCAAAAAAACATTCAAGCAAATAACCTGAATGTCCAGAAGGACATATATTGCTGCTGATTCAAATAATTTAATAGTAACTGTACGAAATTCCTTTCAAAAATGAAAAAATAATCAGCTACAGCTGTTAGCAGAAGAGACTTACATGATGTTATTAAGATGAAAAATATATTGGAAGTAGTATATACAGTATGATAAAATTTATAGAGAGCCAGACCACATACAAAACTAGCCAGTACATTGTTTCTTCATGTAGCAATAGAGTTGTTGTTGCTAAGTCACTTCAGTCGTGTCCGACTCTGTGTGACCCCATAGACGGAAGCCCACTAGGCTCCCCTGTCCCTGGGATTCTCCAGGCAAGAACACTGGAGTGGGTTGCCATTTCCTTCTCCAATGTGTGAAAGTGAAAAGTGAAAGTGAAGTTGCTCAGTCGTGTCCGACCCTTAGCGACCCCATGGACTGCAGCCTACCAGGCTCCCCCATCCATGGGACCCTCCAGGCAAGAGTACTGGAGTGGCTTGCCATTGCCTTCTCCAGCAATAGAGTAATAAATACAAAATTAAAAGATACCTTCTATTCCTGGTGAGAAGATGATCCTAAAAGTAAATCAAATCAGAATGAAATCCCCTTAATATTAACAGTTATTTTCTTTTTCTTTTGTGGTATTGAATGTACCTGTTACATTATACATACATGATAGCTCTCTCTATATAAAGAATTTCATTATGATATTCAGTTCAGTTCAGTCGCTCAGTCATGTCCGACTCTTTGCAACCCCATGAATCACAGCACGCCAGGCCTCCCTGTCCATCACCAGCTCCCAGAGTTCACTCAAACTCATGTCCATCGAGTTGGTGATGCCATCCAGCCATCTGATTCTGTCGTCCCCGTCTCCTCCCGCCCCCAATCCCTCCCAGCATGAGAGTCTTTTCCAGTAAGTCAACTCGTCGCATGAGGTAGCCAAAGTATTGGAGTTTCAGCTTTAGCATCAGTCCTTCCAATGAACAACCAGGATTGATCTCCTCTAAAATTTGGATCTCCTCGCAGTCCAAGGGACTCTCAAGAGTCTTCTCCAGAACCACAGTTCAAAAGCATCAATTCTTCGGCGATCAGCTTTCTTCACAGTCCAACTCTCACATCCATACATGACCACGGGAAAAACCATAGCCTTGACTAGACAGACCTTGGTTGACAAAATAATGTCTCTGCTTTTTATTATGCTATCTAGGATGGTCATGTCTTTCCTTCCAAGGAGTAAGCGTCTTCTAATTTCATGACTGCAATCAGCATCTGCAGTGATTTGGAGCCCAAAAACATAAAGTCTGACACTGTTTCCACTGTTTCCCCATCTATTTCCCATGAAGTGATGGGACCAGATGCCATGATCTTTGTTTTCTGAATGTTGAGCTTCAAGCCAACCTTTTCACTCTCCTCTTTCACTTTCATCAAGAGGCTTTTGTGTTCCTCTTCACTTTCTGCCATAAGGGTGGTGTCATCTGCATATCTGAGGTTATTGATATTTCTCCCAGCAATCTTGATTCCAGTTTGTGCTTCTTCCAGCCCAGCGTTCCTCATGATGTACTCTGCATATAAGTTAAATAAGCAGGGTTACAATAGACAACATTGACGCACTCCTTTTCCTATTTGGAACCAGTCTGTTGTTCCATGTACAGTTCTGACTGCTGCTTCCTGACCTGCATACAGGTTTCTCAAGAGGCAGATCAGGTGGTCTGGGATTCCCATCTCTTTCAGAATTTTCCACAGTTTATTGTGACCCACACAGTCAAAAGTTTTGGCATAGTCAATGAAGCAGAAATAGATGTTTTTCTGGAACTCTCTTGCTTTCTCTATGATCCAGCGGATGTTGGCAATTTGGTCTCTGGTGCCTCTGCCTTTTCTAAAACCTGCTTGAACACCTGGGAGTTCATGGTTCACATATTGCTGAAACCTGGCTTGGAGAATTTTGAGCATATCTTTACTAGCGTGTGAGATGAGTACAATTGTGCGGTAGTTTGAGCATTCTTTGGCATTGCCTTTCTTTGGGATTGGAATGAAAACTGACCTTTTCCAGTCCTGTGGCCTCTGTTGAGTTTTCCAAATTTGCTGGCATATTGAGTGCAGCACTTTCACAGCATCATCTTTCAAGATTTGTAATAGCTCAACTGGAATTCCATCACCTCCACTAGCTTTGTTCGTAGTGATGCTTTCTAAGGCCCACTTGACTTCACATTCCAAGATGTCTGGCTCTAGGTCAGTGATCATGTTATCGTGATTACCTTGGTCGTGAAGATATTTTTTGTACAGTTCTTCTGTGTATTCTTGCCACCTCTTCTTAATATCTTCTGCTTCTGTTAGGTCCATATGATTTCTGTCCTTTATGGAGCCCATCTTTGCATGAAATGTTCCCTTGGAATGTCTAATTTTCTTGAAGAGATCTCTTGTTTTTCCTATTCTGTTGTTTTCCTCTATTTCTTTGCATTGATCACTGAGGAAGGCTTTCTTATCTCTCCTTGCTATTCTTTGGAATTCTGCATTCAAATGCTTATATCTTTCCTTTTCTCCTTTCCTTTTTGTTTCTCTTCTTTTCACAGCTATTTGTAATGCCTTCTCAGACAGCCATTTTGCTTTTTTGCATTTCTTTTCCATGGGGATGGTTGGTCCCTGTCTCCTGTACAGTGTCACGAACCTCCGTCCAGAGTTCATCAGGCACTCTATCAGATCTAGTCCCTTAAATCTATGTCTCACTTCCACTGTATAATCATAAGGGATTTGATTTAGGTCATATCTGAATGGTCTAGTGGTTTTCCCTACTTTCTTCAAATTAAGTCTGAATTTGGCAATAAGGAGTTCATGATCTGAGCCACAGTCAGCTCCTGTTCTTGTTTTTGCTAACTGTATACAGCTTCTCTATCTTTTGCTGCAAAGAATATAATCAATCTTGATAGGGATTGCATTGAATGTATAAATTACTTTGGGTAGTATACTCATTTTTACAATATTTATTCTTCCAATCCATGAACATGGTATATTTCTCCATCTATTAGTGTGCTCTTTGATTACTTTCATTAGTGTTTTATAGTTTTCTACATACAAGTCTTTTGTTTCCTTAGGTAGATATATTCCTAAGTATTTAATTCTTTTCGTTGCAACAGTGAATGGAATAGTTTCCTTAATTTCTCTTTCTATTTTCTCATTATTAGTGTATAGGAATGCAAGGGATTTCTGTGTGTTGATTTTATATCCTGCAACGTTACTGTAATCATTGATTAGCTCTAGTAGTTTTCTGGTAGAGTCTCTAGGGTTTTCTGTGTAGAGAATCATGTCATCAGCGAACAGTGAAAGTTTTACTTCTTCTTTTCCAATTTGTATTCCTTTTATGTCTTTTTCTGCTCTGATTGCTGTGGCCAAAACTTCCAGAACTATGTTGAATAGTAGTGGTGAGAATAAGCAGCTCCTGAAGCTCAATTCCAGAAAAATAAATGACCCAATCAAAAAATGGGCCAAAGAACTAAACAGACATTTCTCAAAAGAAGACATAAACATGGCTAACAAACACATGAAAAAATGCTCAACATCCCTCATCATCAGAGAAATGCAAATCAAAACCACAAAGAGATACCATTTCACACCAGCCAGAATGGCTGCTATCCAAAAGTCCACATGCAATAAATGCTGGAGAGGGTGTGGAGAGAAAGGAAGCCTCTTACACTGTTGGTGGGAATGCAAACTAGTACAGCCACTATGGAGAACAGTGTGGAGATTCCTCAAAAAATTGGAAATAGAACTGCCATATGATCCAGCAATCGCACTCCTGGGCATACACACTGAGGAAACCAGAATTGAAAGCGACACATGTACTCCAATGTTCATTGCAGCACTGTTTATAATAGCAAGGACATGGAAGCAACCTAGATGTCCATCTGCAGACGAATGGATAAGAAAGCTTTGGTACATATACACAATGGAGTATTATTCAGCCATTAAAAAGAATACATTTGAATCAGTTCTAATGAGGTGGATGAAAATGGAGCCTATTATACAGAGTGAAGTAAGCCAGAAAGAAAAACACCAATACACTCTAGTGTTCTTGCCTGGACGGGGGACCCTGGTGGGCTTCTGTCTATGGGGTCACACAGAGTCGGACACGACTGAAGTGACACAGCAGCAGCAGCAGCAGCAGCAACGCATATATACGGAATTTAGAAAGATGCAAAAGATAACCCTGTATACGAGACAGCAAAAGCTAAAGCTGAAGCTGCAATACTTTGGCCACCTCATGTGACGAGTTGACTCACTGGAAAAGACTCTGATGCTGGGAAAGGTTGGGGGTGGGAGGAGAAGGGGACGACAGAGGATGAGATGGCTGGATGGCATCACCGACTCTGTGGACATGAGTTTGAGTGAACTCTGGGATTTGGTGATGGATAGGGAGGCCTGGTGTGCTGTGATTCATGGGGTCGTGGAGAGTCAGACACGACTGAGTGACTGAACTGAACTGAACTGAACTGATACTGTATTGGTGTTTTTCTTTCTGGGTTACTTCACTCTGTATAATAGGCTCCAGTTTCATCCACCTCATTAGAACTGATTCAAATGTATTCTTTTTAATGGCTGAGTAATACTCCACTGTTTATATGTACCAAAGCTTTCTTATTAGAACTTTGATTTCCTGATTCACTAACCAAGTGTTCTTTCATGTATTTCATTTTTATACTCCTCAGAAGGGAATCAAAGCACAACAATCATATTCAGGAGTTTTGCTTGTGCCAACCCTAATTGTTATATAAAATCAGGCTAACTGCTACCCAAGTGTGCTACTGCAGTGTATAATGGAGAGAGAAGCTTTGGTGATAGAATGGCATTGTTTATGAGTCTCAGTTTTCTCTATGTGAAATGCAGATAATAGTAGAAATGCTTACAATCATCACGAAGTACTGAGTACAGTGATGACATTTACTGAACGTGCTTAAGTTCAGTTCCTTCCTATTTCTAAAAATGCTATACTATCATGCTTGAACATCCAGTTTTGTTTCTAAGACAAATTCTTGCCTATCAATGAGTAAAGGCAAGACTCACCAGAAAAGGAAAAGCTTTGAACCACATATGTTCAAAATATTAATTCAAACTCTCTGTAGGGGTGAAAATAATTCAGAGAGGAAAAAAAGTCCCTGTTTCTCAGCCAAATGAGCAGGTTAGGGCTTGTTTACAAAACAAGAATTTCTCTATAGATGGCCAGAGGAAGGAAGGTACATGCTCAGCCTATAAGGCAAACACAATTTTGTGAATTTCCTACAAGTTACTGAATAGGTTGTCTGAATCCCTGTGAAGTCAGAGGACTCCCTTCTGCTGGCTCTCCATTTTACCTATGCTCACTGGTCAAGCATAGTTTACACACATTTTATACTCATTTTACATCACAGCTTATCAAAATAAATGGAAAGTCTACTGGCAATAAAGTAGAAGCAGGCACTGGTGAAGAGATGGGAACTAATGTTCTAGAATACCTACCTTCTGCCAGGCACTTAAAATAAAAGCTACCCAACAAATTTCATTAAGAATTCTACAAGGCAGATTTTATTGTTCTCATTTTATGGATGCAAAAGTGAAACTCAGAGAAGTTAAGTAATGTGCCCAAGGCCCATAGTCCGTCTATCTGGATCAAATCTAGTGCATATTCCATTTTCCTCCTTGCTTCTGGGCATGAAAGATACTGCAAATCAATGAAGGGCAGTCATGGTGAAAAGAGAAACTTGACTGATCTTTTGGCCCTAAGTGATAAGAGCAGAAGCTTGTGTGTTTCAATTTATTGAGAAAGAGATTTCTGCTAAATATAAGGATGAACCGTTCTGTAGAACAATCAAATGTAGAGTGAGATGCTTGGAAGATGAGTATAAACCACTAAGCTGTCAGCTAGTGACAAGGATATAAGTTGATATTTTTTGACAATAATTCAGTAGAGAATAAATAGGACAAATGAAATAATCTTTGAAATTCTACCTAATCTAGTAATTTTATTTCTATTAATAAAAAAGGGCTACTTTTCCCATGAAACACTTGTTAAATTCTCCTGCATGTAATATCCTCTTTTATTTCTGAGTTCTTTGAGCAAAGACAAGAATTACATCTAAAAAATGGAGATGGAGGTCTAGTTCCAGGCTATATGCGTCTGAACATGAAAGGAATTGTGGGATGAAGGCTGATATTATTTCTGAGAGACAATTGGTCTCAAAGGGTAAAACCAACTAACAACAATGAAATCTGTAGTGTATTACTGTTTCAAATTGGTTACATTTACTATCCTTAAATAGCTTTGCTGAAATCTATTTAACATACCATATAATCCATCCATCTAAAGGGTACAGTGCATTGTCTTTTAGTATATTCACAGAATTGTATGTACATCATCACAACCAATTTTACAATATTTCCATTTCCTCAGAAACCCTGTTGCTCTTACTGATCACCTACCAGTTGCTTTACCTCTGCAGTTATAGGCAACTGCTTATCTATTTTCTGCCTCTAAAGATTTGCCTATTTTTTGACACTTCATAGAAATAGAATCATAAACTAGGTAGCCCTTTGTAACTTCTTTTCTCAGTAAGTTTTCCAGGTTTATCCATATTATAGCATGTATCAATACTTTGTTTTCTTACAAAATTACATTCCATGTATAGAAATACCACAGTTTATTTACCCATTAATCAGTTGACAGACATTTGGGTTATTTCTAGTTTCTGGCTATTATGAATAATGGTATCATAAACATTTATGCCTATATTTGTGTGAACATGTACTTTCATTTATCTTGTGTGTATTTATTCTAAGAGTGGAATTACTGGTAATTCTTAAGAGTAGAGTTACTTGTATAGGGTAACTCTGCTTAACCACTAGAAGAACTACCAAAACGCTTTCCAAAACAGCTACTCCATTTTATATCCCCCTGCAATGTATAAGGGTTTTCCTTGTGGCTCAGTTGGTAAAGAATCCGCCTGTGAGGCAGGAGACCTGGGTTCAATCCCTGGATTGGGAAGATCCCCTGGAGAAGGGAATGGTTACCCACTCCAGTATCCTGGCCTGGAGAATTCCATGGACTATAGGGGTTGCAAAGAGTTGGACTTGACTGAGTGACTTTCACTTTCACTTTGCAATGTATAATGTTTCCAATTTCCATATCCTCACCAGCATTTGTTATCAACTATATGGTTACAGTCATCCTAGTGGATATGAAGCAGCATCTCATTGTGGTTTGGATTTGCATTTCCATGATGACTAGTGGTCTTGAGGATATTTTTATGTGCATGTTAGCCATTTCTGCATCTTATTTGAGGAAATGTCTATTTGAATCCATTGCTCATTTTAAAATAGTGCTATTTATCTTTTTATTATTGAGTTTAAGTTGTTCTTTACATATTCTAGATACAAATCTCTTATGGGGTATATGATTTGAAGTAAATTTCATCTGTTCTCTGAGCTCTTTTCCCTTTACTTATGGTATCCTTAAAAGGATAATGTTCTCTATTTTGAATGATATCCGGTGCTACTGGCAAAGAATCTGTCATGCAATGCAGGACACAGACACAAGAGACACAGGTTTGATCCCTGGGTGGGCAAGATCCCCTGGAGGAGGAACTGACAATCTGCTCCAGTATTCTGGCCTGGAAAATTCCATGAAGAGAGGAGCCTGGCAAGGTACAGTCCCTGGGGTGGCAAAGAGTTGGACATGACTGAGCATGCGTGTGCACGCGTGCACACAGACACACACACACACACACACACACACACCAGTTGATCTAAATCTTTTTTACCTTTTGGTCATATCTAAGACCATTGTCTAATCCAGAGTCACCAAGACTTAAACTCTGTTTTTTCCTAATTATAGTTTTGCATACTGACATCCTGTTATCCCAATATCACTTGTTGAAAGAATGTTCTTTCCTACTGACTTGTGTTAATACCTTTGTTGAAAATCAATTGAATATAAATATACGAGTTTATTTCGGTTCTCAATTCTCTATTCTTAACTGTGCAAGTCCTGCAAGTTTGCTTTTCTTTTTCATAATTGGTTAGGCTATTCTGTGTTCCTTGACTTTCCATATGAATTTTAGGATCAACTTGAAAATTCCTGTAAAAAACATCAGGCATTTTAATATGGGTTGTTTTGAATCTCTAGATAGGTATCATGACCTAGTAACTCTCCAAAGGGCACACCTTCTCATACTGTCACGTTGGGCATTAGGATTTCAACATATGAATTTTGTGTGTGGAGGGGGTCATGAACATTCAAGTGATAGCAGGTACTTTTACTAATTCCTTTACAACATGAATGCCTTATATTGCATTTTATTGCCTAATTCCTAGAAACTTCAGTATGAATGTTGAATAGGAATAGCAAGAGCACACACAAACATCATTGTCCTTTGCTTGATGTTAGAGAGACAGCATTCAGTCTTTCACTGTTAAGCATGCTGTTAGTTCTGGTTTTATTTTAGATGATTTTGTCAGGTTGAGGAAATCCCTTTCTGTTCCCAGTTTGTTGAATTTTTTTTTCTTAATCATGAATGGATGCTGAATTTCTCTGTGTCTACTGAGATTATTATGTGGTTTTTGTCCTTTATTCTGTTGAGGTAGTGTTACATGATTTATTAAAAATATTAACTTACTTTGCATTACTAAGATAGATTCTACATATCATGGAGTGTAATTCATTTTATATATTCCGTTCCGTTCCGTCGCTCAGTCGTGTCCGACCCTTTGCGACCCTGTGGACTGTAGCCTACCAGGCTTCTCCGTCCATGGGATTCTCCAGGCAAGAATACTGGAGTGGGTTACGTTTCCTTCTCCAATTATTACTAGGTTCAATTCCTTAGTATTTTGTTGAGGGTTTCCAGCCATAAGATTAGAGTTACAATTAAGCATTTTGCCACTGAAAAAAATTCTAGATAGGAAATCACCGTATTAATGTCTTTGGCATATGCTTCAAGGTGATTCAGATAATATAAATCGAACTCAAATCACTATTTAAATCGGTTTTCAAAATGTTTTGGGAGTGGCTTTTTCCAAGGAGATTATCTCAGTAGCACCCCATCGTCTCTGTTTTAGTTTTCATTAGAATGTGTAATTAATTACTCAACAGAATGATATCGGTTACAGTCTTTCGGGGATGACAAGGATAATTAAGATCAGAAACTTTCAGACTAAAACATCTAGATTTGAATCCTGGAGTTTACAGCTGTTATTATATGACATTGAAATTTATGACAAAATGTATTCAGTCTTTGAAGATTCAGTCCCTCACCTATAATAAGGGAGTAATAATAGAACTCAACTCATAATTTTGTTGAAAAAATTAAATAAAATATTTAAAACAGCATAATATGTATAACTAAATGAATGTTAGTGTTCAGTTCAGTTCAATTCAGTCGCTCAGTCATCTCTGACTCTTTGCAACCCTAGGGACCACAGCATACTAGGCCTCCCTGTCCATTTCCAACACTGAGAGTTTACTCAAACTCATGTCCATTGAGTCGGTGATGTCATCCAATCCTCTTATCCTTTGTCATCCCCTTCTCCTTCTGCCTTCAGTCTTTCCCAGCATCAGGGTCTTTTCAGATGAGTCAGTTCTTCGCATCAGGTGGCCAAAGTATTGGAGTTTCAGGGTCAACATCAGTCCTTCCAATGAATATTCAGGACTGATTTCCTTCAGGATGGACTGGTTGGATCTCCTTGCAGTCCAATGGACTCTCAAGAGTCTTCTCCAACACCACAGTTCAAAAGTATCATTTCTTCAGTGCTCAGCTTTCTTCACCGTCCAACTCTCACATCCATACATGACTACTAGAAAAACCATAGCCTTGACTAGACGGACCTTTGTTGACAAAATAATGTCTCTGTTTTTTAGTATTCTGTCTAGGTTGGTCATAACTTTCCTTCCAAGGAATAAGCGTCTTTTAATTTCACGGCTGCAGTCACCACCTGCAGTGATTTTGGAGCCCCCAAAAATAAAGTCTCTCACTGTTTCCACTGTTTTCCCATCTATTTCCCATGAAGTGATGGGACCGGATGCCATGATCTTAGTTTTCTGAATGTTGAGTGTAAGCCAACTTTTTCACTCTCCTCTTTCACTTTCATCAAGAGGCTCTTCAGTGCTTGTTCGCTTTCTGCCATAAGGGTGTGTCATCTGCACATCTGAGGTTATTGATATTTCTCCCAGCAATCTTGATTCCAGCTTGTGCTTCATCCAGTGCAGCGCTTCTCATGATGTACTCTGCATATAGTTAAATAAGCAGGGTGACAGTATATACCTTGACGTACTCCTTTTCCTATTTGGAACCAGTCTGTTGTTCCATGCCCAGTTCTAACTGTTGCTTCCTGACCTGCATACAGATTTCTTAAGAGGCAGGTCAGGTGGTCAGGTATTCCCATCTCTTTAAGAATTTTCAAGTTTTTTGTGGTCAAAGCCACAGTCAAAGGCTTTGGCATAGTCAATAAAGCAGAAATAGATGTTTTTCTGGAACTCTCTTGCTTTTTTGATAATCCAGCGGAGGCTGGCAATTTGATCTCTGGTTCCTCTGCCTTTTCTAAATCCAGTTTCAACATCTGGAAGTTCATGGTTCATGTACTGTTGAAGCCTAAAGGATGATAGTATATATTTCGACATAATCCAAACTACTTGTACCACCTATTTTATTCTCAATGATCTGGGAGACATATACTATGGATGTGCACACAGCAGAATCATAAAATATTTATTCATAAAGGGTGCTATTGTTGTTGAGTAGCCAAGTTGTGTCTGACTCTTTGTGAACCCCATGGACTGCAGCACACCAGGCCTCCCTGTCCCTCAACATCTCAATTCATTCCCATCATAATAAACATGGAGAAACAGGCCTGAAAAGATCCTCAGATTGATACATATTTGTTAGAGATCTGGGATAAATATTAATAATTTCTGACTTGGAATGCCCTATTTATTAGCATGTTTATAGCTGTGGACTCTAACCATGTATCTTTAAGCCAAGCTAACCTACCCAATCTTAGTATACTCATTCCCAAACTATGTCTTATCAGATGACATTAAATAGAGTTCACAGAAATATCTCAGTACTCTTCCAACTTAACAAATAGCTTAAAACACTAAAGAACATGTGTTTTTGTACAAATTTAATCTGGTTAGGAATCCCACTTTGGGTACTTACGAGCTGAATGACTTTTAGGCCAGTTATTTAGCTTCTTGAATTCCCAATTCCTCAGATTCAATTTGATCAATCCTAATATACATGAAATTAAAAGACGCTTACTCCTTGAAAGGAAAGTTATGACCAACCTAGATAGTATATTAAAAAGCAGAGACATTACTTTGCCAACCAAGGTCTGTCTAGTCAAGGCTATGGTTTTTCCAGTGGTCATGTATGGATGTGAGAGTTGGACTGTGAAAAAAGCTGATCACCGAAGAATTGATGCTTTTGAACTGTGGTGCTGGAGAAGACTCTTGAGAGTCCCTTGGACTGCAAGGAGATCCAGTCAGTCCATTCTAAAGGAGATCAATCCTGGGTGTTCATTGGAAGGACTGATGCTAAAGCTGAAACTCCAATACTTTGGCCACCTCATGCGACGAGTTGACTCAATGGAAAAGACTCTGATGCTGGGAAGGATTCGGGTTGGGAGGAGAAGGGGATGACAGAGAATGAGATGGCTGGATGGCATCACTGACTTGATGGACATGAGTTTGAGTGAACTCCGGGAACTGGTGATGGACAGGGAGGCCTGGCGTGCTGTGATTCATGGGGTTGCAAAGAGTCAGACACAACTGAGCGACTGAACTGAACTGAACTGAATATATGTGTGGCTGGTAAATTTCCTCAGAGGATTAACATATGCTAGTCAGTCATTCCTTGATGTCTATTGGGGACAGGTTCCGGGACCCCTGCAGATACCAAATTCCATGGATGCTCAAGTCCTTTGTATACAATGACACAAAACAGTTGGTCCTTGGTAACCCCTGGTTCCTCATTCATAGACATGGACAGATGACTGTATATGTAATATTTAATATAATGACTGGCATGAAAAAAATCGCATTTTGTTTCTGTTGCTTTTGCTATTTTTATCTATCCCTTCATGCACGTCTGGGTTCTTTGCTTGTGTCATCATTTTCCTTTTTCAAACCCAATTTGACATTTAGGCCCGGTACTTGTTATTGATATATCCCTTCTCAAATATTTGAGGCAGTTTCAATTCTTCTACTGTCTTCACTCTGCTTTACCTTCCCACTTCTGTGGGATAATCCACTCCCTGAGATGATATACAGACTAGTGGTTTGACTAAGTACTCCATCCACTTGCAGAAAATTGATCAAGTCTTGGAGAAAGTAAGTCACCAATCACTCAGTCAAGCACTTTTTCCCCCCTCTGCTAAGTCCATGGAAACAGGAAATTGTAAAGTTGGGTTGTCTTCACTCTTGCTATTAATGAGGTGCTTCTTCACAATGCTATTGCTTCCACGGTCATCTTGTAAAATTAAATTGAATTTTATCCATTTCTCCAATCACTGATAGTATAGATGGTCTGTTTAATTCCTTCTTTTTTTTTTTTTTCAGGGAGATGCCTGGTTAGATACTGGCTGTTTCCTGTGTAATTAAAAGCACCTTTGCCTTTTTTCACGTCTCTCTTCTGCATAATTGCCTTGATCATGATCAAGAGTCCCTCTGCCTAAATGCATCTCTACCTGCATTGCATTAGGGAGTGATATGATACCATTTTCAGGCATGTAGACTTGATTGTTCAAGGCTTCCTTTCTTAGCTATAATCATTGGCGCTGGGGAGGGTGTGCTGGAGACACAGTCTAATTTTTATTTCTCACTAGGAAACAAAATCCAAGTAAAGCAATCTCTAATTCAGAGGCAGAGACTTTTCCATTTCTGACTAGGTGAACAGATACAGAAAACTTCAAAAATCAGCTAGAATTAAACAAACAAACAAAAAAACACAACAAAACAAAGACCTTCATTTTGCCAGGTCAGGTCTCACACAAAGTAACTGCCAGATATAAACTTGTGGAAAGCAAAGAGAAACATTAATGAGCCAGCCTGCAGCCCACATGCTGTTGATTGGGCTTTTCCTTGTGGTATCCAGCTTAATTGCACACATCTGGCTTGATACCAGATCCCACAAGCCTCTGCAAATTAAATAAAGATGATGAGTTCGTTTAATCATAAATAACTAAATATGCAAATAATTAAGGAAGGATCCTTGATGGTGATGGAGGTTAAATCACTGGAAAATCAGGAAAGACTGAGCAGTAAGTGAATGATTTAAGAGATTTGAACATTTATCTAGTGAAATTTAAAATTTGGCTTAAGACACAATTGACTTTCTTCACTAGAGTGAAAAATATCCACAAAGGGGAAGAAATGATCAGTTCAAATGTAAAAGCAAAGTGAAGGCTATTTCATCTGTGGGGATATTTTGTTGAAATTAAGCATTTGACTTGGGGTAAGCATCAGTTAACACTGATGTGAAACTAGAAGTTTAAGGGCTTTGCCTCTCTAGCTGTGCGACTAAAGGCAAGTTACTTGAACTCTCTGAGACTGAGGCATTTTAGTTAACTGGGCTTAAACCACTTTCTATCTTAAGTGGTTATTTGGAATATACATACAAGTTATATAGCAAGTCTTCAACAAATGTTTGTTTCCTCCTTTTTCCCTCACCCTCCTTCCCTGGGACCAGTCTTCTCCAAGGAAATATTTCTCTATAAAAACTGCTCAAGGTTAATTCAGTATTCTTTCCTATGTTCATGCCTAAAATATTATTAAGGGCTTACAAAGAGCCAAGTTGTGTACTCAAGGCTAATGATTAAAATAGAATACTCTGGTTTTAGAAGCTCACATGATGGTAGACAGACATATGAAAGTAACCAAATTTTATGGAATTCATTGTTCATTTAGTAAGTATTGATAGAGTTCCTGGGATGGTTCAGCTACTTTTCTATACATTGAAAATAGAGCAGTGGGTAAGCAGATCACTGCCATTGTGGAGTTTACATTCTGTCAAGGAGGCAGAAAAAAGTTATGTCCTTTCTGAAAATATTTATTTATCATTATTTGGCCACATTGGGTCTAGTTGTGGTGCTAGGGATCTTCGATCTTTGTTGCAGCAATTTTTTTTTTTCACTTGCAACATGTGAGCTCTTCATTGTGGCATGTGAAATCTAGTTCCCTGACCAGGGATAAAACCTAGGCCGACTGCTTTGGGAGTGTGGGTCACCAGGGAAGTTCTGAAGTCATGTCTTATACTGAAGATGGCAAATGCTTGGGAGAGAAAGCAGAAAAGGAGAATAGTGATGTTCAGTTCAGTTCAGTCACTCAGTCATGTCCGACTCTTTGCAACCCCATGAACTGCAGCACGCCAGGCCTCCCTGTCTGTCACCAGCTCCCGGAGTCCACCAAAACCCAGGTCCATTGAGTTGGTGATGCCATCCAACCATCTCATCCTCTGTCGTCCCCTTCTCCTCCTGTCCTCAATCTTTCCCAGCATCAGGGTCTTTTCAAATGAGTCAGCTCTTCGCATCAGGTGGCCAAAGTATTGGAGTTTCAGCATCAAGATCAGTCCTTCCAACGAACACCCAGGACTGATCTTTAGGGTGGACTAGTTGGATCTCCTTGCAGTCCAAGGGACTTTCAAAAGAGTCTTCTCCAACTCTACAGTTCAAAAGCATCAATTCTTTGGCACTCACCTTTCTTTATAGTCCAATTCTCACATCCATACATGACCACGGGAAAAACCATAGCCTTGACTAGATGGACCTTGGTTGGCAAAGTAATGTCTCTACTTTCTAATATGCTGTCTAGGTTGGTCATAACTTTCCTTCCAAGGAGTAAGCATCTTTTAATTTCATGGCTGCAATCACCATCTGCAGTGATTTTAGAGCCCAGAAAAATAAAGTCAGCCACTGTTTCCACTGTTTTCCCATCTATTTCCCATGAAGTGATGGGACCAGATGCCATGATCTTAGTTTTCTGAATGTTGAGTGTAAGCCAACTTTTTCACTTTCAAGAGGCTCTTTAGTTCTTCTTCACTTTCTGCCATAAGGGTGGTGTCATCTGTGTATCTGAGGTTATTGATATTTCTCCTGCCAATTTTAATTCCAGCTTGTGCTTCCTCCAGCCCAGCATTTCTCATGATGTACTCTGCATATAAGTTAAATAAGCAAGGTGACAAGATACAACCTTGATGTACTCCTTTTCCTATTTGGAACCAGTCTGTTGTTCCATGTCCAGTTCTAAACTGTTGCTTCCTTACCTGCATACAGGTTTCTCAAGAGGCAGGTCAGGTGGTCTGGTATTCCCATGTCTTTCAGAATTTTCCACAGTTTATTGTGATGCACACAGTCAGAGGCTTTGGCATAGTCAATAAAGAAGAAATAGATGTTTTTCTGTAACTCTCTTGTTTTTCGATGATCCACCGGATGTTGGCAATTTGATCTCTGGTTCCTCTGCTTTTTCTAAAACCAGCTTGAACATCTGGAAGTTCACAGTTCACGTATTGTTGAAGCCTGGCTTGGAGAATTTAAAGCATCACTTTTCTAGCGTGTAAGATGAGTGTAATTGTGCAGTAGTGATGTTAAAATGTTGCAATTTTAAATCATCAAGGAAAGTTCTCTTTGATGTGTTGACATTGCAAACATTAAAATGAGGAAAAATATGGTCCATAAATATCTGGGGAAAAGCACTGCAGGTAGAGGGATGGGGATGGATCTATGTGAGGACCTTGAGTATAAATGTGCCAGGAACAGCAGGAGTCCTGTGTGGCTGAAGCAGAATGAACAGGGGTGGAAGGAAGAAATAATAGGAGAAGACACCAAGACGTGACCAGGAGCCAGATCAAGTACAAACAACGATTGTTGGGAGTTTGGCTTTTACTCTGAGTCAAACAGGGAACCGTCGAAGAGCTTTCGGCAGAAAAGTGATGGGCAGGTTTTAACCAGTTCATTCTGTTGGATGGCCAACAGGCAATAAATAAGCCAGAATAAAAGCAAAAAGACCAGTTAGGAGGCTGGGGAACCAAAAAAACACAACTCTCCCTTCGTTTTGGATTCCGTCAAATACGCTATTCTTCTAATGACCTCACCTCCTAGCCAATCTGACTTCCACATTTCATTCAAGGTCTTTTACTTAAAGTCATCCTGTGTCTTTTCTTTCTCTGAAATCCTACAAAACCACCTGTTACTTTGCACTCTTGGAACACAAAATCCAGAACTCCACTTGAATCTTCTCTGCCAGTACGCATTTGTTTTCTTAGACATTTCTCTAGTAGTTTCTTGTACCCTCTATTACCTTCCCACCTAAGACACCTTGAGAACAAAAGTACTTGTCCAGCATCCTTTCTACTTCCTTTGGGTCCCTTTATAGTCTTCTTATCACTGGTTTTGCTCTATGCCAGGCTTCTAGCATGTGTCACAAATAAATAGAGAGTCAAATCAGACCCAACTTCTCAGATTCTCTCACCCTGCTTCTTGCCTCTTCCTCCTAGGCCTTGGCTATGCCTTGGCTGCTTTTGTGCCTCAGTAGTGGGGGCTGCACACTAGCCACCCTGTTCAGTCACCAGGGCCAGGCAGATGTAGACCAGAGTCTCCAGTTGCTTCTGCCATGCCACACCGCAGTGTGTGGATCTGGCTACCCCTTACCACCTAGAGGGATGATGCAACCCTGAGATGCAGAGCATCTTTCTCCCTGAAAAGAGAACTTTAGCCTGTAGGAGTCAGGAGATGGGAAGAACCCAGGAAGCTACCTTTTCTACCTCTCCCTCCCTCTAGAGGACTGCTTTTCGTTTTGTTTTTAATTAAACTTTATTTTGAGATAATTGTAGATTCAGCTGGAAGAAATAATACAGAAAGCCTTCTTGTACCCTTCCACCAACCTTCGCCAGTGGTAACATCTTCATACAATGTCACAACCAGGAAACTTTCATTGATACCATACAATGACTTTATTCACATTTCTAACACTCCAGAAATTTCCAGGTAGACCTGATGGATGTACTGGCCAAGAGATCAGCTAATTTTCTGAGAACACTAAAATATAACGTATGTCAATTCATGACAGGTTTTGAGGAAGTCTTCCATTAAAAGACCTATTTAACTTTACACAACCCAGAATTATCCAAATGTACAGGACCACTGGACTGTGGAATGCATTTTGGACACACCATATCTAATATCGTCCTGGAGCACACATTTTGGGAATATGTGCTTTGAATTACTCTAAAAGTCACAGTCTAGACATGTGAGAGGAGCAGCCAGGAGCCTCCACCACACTCCCAGTTTCTTTAATTTCACTCCCCTTCTTCCAGGCTGCCCCGTCGCAGCTCTGCAGGAGAATGAGAGGTGGGCAACAGAAGCATGGACCAGGCCTAGTCACCGTTGGTTGTGAGCCTTGCAGATTCTCCATTGAAGCAAAGTGCTGCGAGGCAGCATTGCCTGGAAGTGCAAGGATGAATATTTAGACCTGATTTACATGCTTCTGACAGTTGCTATCTTTATGGGCATCGTTCAAAGAGTAGTTGTAAAATTTCTGGGAAGGAACTAGGATTCTGTCTGTTTTTTGGCAGAGTTTTGCATTTTTAATACAACCACTGTGAACAGATGGACGAGGATGGATGTGGGTTCACAGGAACTCCAAAAGAAGGGTTGATGGCACCTTTGAGCTTTCTCTGTATAACATCCAGTGTGGATCATCTTTCATGTTGATGCCTACCCTGGTTGGCATCCTATGGCTCCCACCTACAATAAAGAAACATGAAACAGGGGAGCTTCAGCCACAAAGAACCTAGAAAATTTGTCTGTACTGGACCATGTATTAGCCCGGTGACCATCAGTATTTTCCACAAGGGTCATGACATGTAGAAGAACCACTCATCTTTGAGAAAGCATTTCTGATTTATCTCATCACAGCCACTTTTTCTCACCCTTAAGGGATTCGATCACTAAATATTTGGTTGCTGATTGGAGGTAGACATTTAGTTTTAGGTACCTCTGGATTTGGGTAAAACATTAAATGTTCTTCCTCCTTTCCTCCTCAATCTTATATATTAAACCAGGAATGGCTTTTAGGGACATTTTAGGTCTTCTGACCACCAGTTGATAAACTGTGCATGATTTGTAGTGTAGTACATAGAGAACATTATAACAGGTCCCACCATAGAATGTTTTCAAGTAATTATTTAAAGAGAGCATTCACTGAGAAAAACAGAAGCGTTCTTAAGGTTCTGCTCACCAGAATCACAAATCTGAGACCATCATCCTATATGACTGTCTCTTAACATTGTTGGGACAGTAATGGTGGCAGTGGTGCTAATCTGCTGAGACCTCGTTCTGCGCCTCATTTTATATACCTTAAAAGCGATACAAGCATGTTCCTATTTATTGTCTAAAGCAGGAACAATCAGCATTTATTTGGTGCTTGCTTACTGACACTTTCCCATGTATTACACAGAGGAAACTCTTTTAATTTCCACAAGTATTCTTGTGAGATACCAGAATTATCCCTATTTTTCATTTTAGGGAATTAAGCCACCAAGAGGTGAATGTCATAGTAGGATGTTGCCGAACCAGGATTTAAATCCATATGTTATGACCCAGAGTCTATGTCTTTACCTACAATGCCAAAGAGGTTCTTTGGTAACTATGAGAGACTATATACAACAGAAAAAAAAAAAAAAACATTTAATGTTCAGCAATTCACTTAGTCCATGAAATTGGGCAACAGTGCTTTACTCCTCATTCTACATAGGGGGAACCAGGTTTCAGTATAATTAAATGACTAGCCCCAGATTACCTAAGTTCAGTTCAGTTCAGTTCAGTTCAGTCGCTCAGTCGTGTCCGACTCTCCGTGACCCCATGAATCACAGCACGCCAGGCCTCCCTGTCCATCACCAACTCCTGGATTACACTCAAACTCATGTCCACAGAGTCAGTGATGCCATTCAGCCATCTCATTCTCGGTCGTCCCCTTCTCCTCCCGCCCCCAACCTTTCCCAGCATCAGAGTCTTTTCCAGTGAGTCAACTCTTCGCATGAGGTGGCCAAAGTATTGCAGTTTCAGCCTCAGCATCAGTCCCTCCAATGAACATCCAGGATTGATCTCCTCTAGAATGGACTGGTTGGATCTCCTTGCAGTATAAGGGACTCTCAAGAGTCTTCTCCAACACCACAGTTCAAAAGCATCGATTCTTCGGCGATCAGCTTTCTTCACAGTCCAACTCTCACATCCATGCATGACCACAGGAAAAACCATAGCCTTGACTAGACGGACCTTGGTTGGCAAAGTAATGTCTCTGCTTTTTAATATACTATCAAGGTTGGTCATAACTGTGATTAAAACCAGACTTAAACTCTGGTCTTTTTGTGGAAATTCTGGTCACTTCCTGGCATGCCACCTTGCCTCTTTTTTCTTCTTTTTACCTAATCTCTGTGTTCTTAAATTCTTGTCAAATTGAGGTTCAGAGTTACCATAGATGCACTACCTTGAGCCCTTTTCCAGGACTACAGAAATTCCTTAATGTACAGTCAAAAGAGATGATTGGAAATATGCCTCAACTGAGGGAAAATCTTGACAACAGAGATCACATCTAATAACACACCTTAGGATGAAATAAGAAAATCTAGTGCCAGTAGCAGCTAGAACTCCAAGATACTGTACTACCAAATGCTGGAGTGTGGCAGGGCAAATATACTATAGGAATTTTAAAAAGAGAAGGTCCTTGTGAGCAGAGATGACCAAGGATGAGATCACATGGGAGACATAGAATGATGTGTAGACCTCATTCTGGATGATTAGAAGAGGTGGAAAGGAGAAGCATTCCATCTCAGAATTGTGTTTACCAGATTGTCAGACTGAGAGGTTATGGCCATGTATCATCTTAATATTCTATTGGACCATTTTTGTTGTTATTTAGTTGCTGTCTTGTCTGATTCATTTTTGAACCCATGAACTGTAGCCTGCCAAGCTTGTTTATCCATGGGAATCCCCAGGCAAGAATACTGGAGCCAGTTGCCATTTCCTTCTCCAGGGGATCTTCCGGACCCAGGGATCAAACCTGCATCTCCTGCATTAGCAGGCAGATTCTTTATCACTGAGCCACTGGGGAAGCTCACTGGGCTATTTACTATGATTCAAATTACCGTCAAACTCCCTGGTACTCAAATATAGCTCTAAATATGGCAGCCACAGATGAAACAGACCAACATTTTCTGACAGGGAAAGACTACTGATCTGGGTCATGGACCATAGCCCTCATGACAGTAATTAGCCCCTTGGTATTTCACTTAAATAGGCCCTTTCCCTTTGTGTGTTAAACGTTATTTCATATTCTATTATCCATGTCTGTTTGCATTGGGTGCAGTTGTTTCATTATTAATGTAAAGAAGCAATTCAGAATTTCATGATTAATTTTAATACAGATCTTCCTTCTGTAAATAATTGATGAGAAAGATGATCAGAGCAATACCAAAACAGGAACTGATATTCTTTCTGTCAACTCTTGTCTTCTCAGTTGCTATCATTTTCAAATCCCCCCTGAGAACCTTCATTTGGTTGCAGATGTTTTGTATTCCCTGACATCTTGTCACTTAGTGCTTTGGTTATAAGGCTACAAATCCTACAATAGCTTCATAAAGAAAATGAAACACCACTTTCCCATTTTTCTCCAACTATTTATAGGAAGAAAACCTGAGGCAGCAGAAATAAAGTTATTTCTATCCTCCTGGGGTGCAGAGACCAGTCGCAAATGAGTTAGGAGAAATCCAAGAAAGGAAAACAACTTACATCTGTATAGCCCATTACACAGTGCTTTTAAAATTAAAAACCAATGTGGCAGGGCTCATTTCTCAGTAAACTGTATGATATCCCTTTCACTCTTCCTCTCTTGCTGGGCCATCCTCCCTTCTTTGTTAAATTTGTAATCACATGGCCTGTTACATTTGCTAGAATGTCTAGTATAGGCTCCAGGCATTGCTGTGAGAAGAAAACGAGATGGCCAGTCTCTCAGTGCTACAGGGCACAACCTTCTTCAAAAGCATATTTAAATTTTTTCTGATAGAAGATTGAAGTGGGTTAGAAGTCAGGAACTATACTCCTTAGGAGCTAAAGGTAGGAATGACTTGAGAGGTATATAACAGACAACTTCAGTATCCTATTCTGGGCTTCTCAGAAGAAGTTTGTCTCATTTAACTTTGGATCTGGTCTTGACCTCTTTGGGGCTTCCTGGTTCTCATTCTTGTATTAGCTCTACTTGGCTATCTACCTCTCCTGGTCCAACTTACAACAAAGTAGGAATAAGAGAAAAGAATAGGTTTATATGTGTGATGCATTGATATTGGTGTCAAACGAGGGAAATGAGCTATGGAGCAGGGGCAAGGCCTCGTGTGTCTCTGGCTTGGGATTTGTTTGCAACAATGAATTCTCCCTCCCACTTCCACCTTTGTCTGTTCATGCATCTGGTCCTACTCATATTGTTTATGAGGAGTCCAGATCTGCAGGGAAATCCTATGTGTGAGCCATCAGGCCTGACCACAGGCAGTTACAAGGCCTTGTGTAGTGGGCCTCATGGGAAAGCTACCACCCCCCATAAAAACACACACCCGTTTTGGTGCAGAACCAGTGCACTACAGTTTTCTGGGAAGAGCTGCAGTCAAGGACTCAGCCCCCCAGCCCTCCAGGCCAGCTGTGCTCCTAGAAATAGAATGTCAGCATCCCTAACTCAGGTCCCTCCATTAAAGGGACTCTCCTGGCAGCCCTGGCTGAGGCCCCTGCACCACCTCCTTCCCAGGGACCTTGACCAAGTTACTTTTCTCCCATCTGGCTAGTACCTTTCTACTTCTAGCCCCTTACCCTGCCTTCTCCTGCTCCCCTGGGTTCCTAAAAGGGCAGAGACCTTTGGTTTCATGCTCCTTGGCGGTGAGATAATCTCCCATCTGCACATGTGCCATCTGACCATGTGCCTTTCTATGGGGGATAATGGAATATTGAGGAGCCAGTGCCTTTTTCTCTGTCTTTTACCTGTATTGTCATGCTAAGGGAGTGAAGGCTTTCTGATTACTTTCAGCTGGCTTGGCTCATCGCCCTAAGTCACCACCTTCATACCTTGGCATATTGTCACAGTAAGGAGGATGGTCAGTTGAGCACCATGCCACTTTGGAAGAGCAAACACCCAGGCCTGCTCTTACAGCACTTCCCCAATGCTAGCAGACTGTTTCCAAAACACTCTTCAGTTCACAAGATCCTTCTCTTTAGCCCTAGATACCCTGGCTGAGCTCACCCAGTGGATCAAACAAGAAACCCAACAAAGAGGTTCCAAGAACATGAAGGAGCAGTTCCCTAACCACTGCTCATGGTCCTCTGACAAGGAGATCAGAGATCAGTGGAGTCCCAGCTGAGTTGTGTCCAATAGCTGTTATTATCTTTCAGCAGGCCCCTGGTGCTGTTTTGATGCCTGGTAGCACAGGAAGTTGTTGGGACTCAAGCCTTTGGTGAAAGAGAATGCAGTGCTCTAGGACTGCTTCAATCAGGGGCCCTAAGAGCCCTTAGAAATTTGGTTAGTCTACATCATATCATGGGCTTCCCTCATAGCTCGGTTGGTAAAGACTCTGCCTACAATGCAGGAGACCCGGCTTCAATTTCTAGGTCGGTAAGATCCCCTGGAGAAGGAAATGGCAACCCATTCCAGTATTCTTGCCTGGAGGATCCCATGGACAGAGGATCCTAGTGAGCTACAGTCCACAGGATCGCAGAGTTGGACACGACTTAGTGACTAAACCACCACCACATCAGATCACGCCTACATGATAAAGGAAGTCATCTTGTTAAGCTTAGTGAAGTGGTGCAGCCTCTTGTGGGCAGTGTTGTCACAGAGGTCTTCCTTCAGAGAGTGGCTGCCACCACCGCCAAGATGGCATGACTCTCCAGCAGCAGCAGCAGTGGCAACCAGAGTGGCGCCGTCTCCACTTGGTCTAGCAAGTGGACAGGCCCACTGGCCTCACTCAGGCTCCACTGTTCCACAGGGCGGAAGCTCCTCTCATTCACCTCCAAGATCATCAGCAGAGAGAAGCGATGGAAGAGTAGTAACTGGGCTTTCCCCACCCAAAGCTGTGCAGCTCTGGTTGTAGGTAGGGAATAGCTACCATCTAACTGTGGACTCTTGAGTGTCGACAACCCCCCCCCCCCACTCCGTGGAAGCTGGGGCTGCACCCAAACTAGCCCACCCTGCCCCACCTCCAGGGGTCCCAGCTAGGAAAGAGCTGCTTGATTGCCTGCCCTGAGCCTGGTCCATCCAATTCTCCACTCATGCCCTCCCCGAGGTAATGTATGGCCAGGGACCAGGCCGTTGAGGCCCAATGGGCAGCTACTTTAGGGTCTTAACGTGAAGGGCCTCCATGATCGACACAAATACTATTCTATCTGCATCACCCAATGAGCCTGAAGTTAAGCCAGCCCTGACAACCTTTATTTAGCCCTTTCAGCCTTCACAAATAAACAAGATGAGGCTGACCCTCTTGGGCCTTGGGCACATTGTTGCGTAGGTGACTATAATCCCTGCATCCTCTGGCACCAGGATGAGGGGAGAAAAGATTATTCTCTCCAGGTTTAGAACTGAGGCCATCACCACTGGAACCCTTGCATGGGACCAGCTATGAGTAGTGGGTTCCTTCAGGGCCCACAGTCTCCATTGTTATGGCCCCCACTACTTTTTTGTTGTAGATATATTATCTCTCCACTTTTGCTCCCCTTCATCACTAAAGCCTGATGGGAAAATTTTGCAGTTAGGGTCATCTTAGCGGGGAATGTGGAAGACTGTGGCCCTACCTGACTCTGCTCAGAGGCTAATGAATTGGTCCTTTGGTTGGGCTAATAAAACATCTTGGCATATTAAACCAGCCCCTTGTGGGGATGAGACATTTGGATAAAAATCAGCTTTGCCCCTTACATAGTTTCCATTGCCCATGTGGATGCTTATCAGAAAAACCCTTACGTTAACCAAGCAGACTTCTTGGGCCAGTTAAATCTAGAAACCTAATTATATTCCACCCCAGGGCAAGCAGATAAACAGTCAATTGACTTATAGATCCATGAGAGGATGACCCAAGGAAATTTGACATTGTCCTAAGACTGGGTTTGTATGCATGGACTATCATTGTCATCAGAAGTTGCCAAAACAACATGGAAAGTTGTCCCATCTATAAGACCCTGGCATAGGCTAAAAATTCTGTCTCAAGGACAGATCCTTGAGCCAGTCTACCAATACTGTCAATGTTCAATGAGTCTGAGTCTATGATTAGGCAGCTTAAGCTTCTCACTTGGACTGTCCCTAAAGTATCAAGGTGTGGAACTGAGGGCCCAGCTTGAGGTCAGAATCCTATGTGTGACCCTCAGGTCTGACCACAGACAATATAAGGCTTTTGCCTAGCACACTTCATGGGAAGACACTCCCACCATGTGCCAGGCTTGGTACACAGACATGTGCTGCAGTCATGCATTTCTTGGGAGTTGTGGTCAAGGAAACAGCTTCAGACCAATGTGCTTATATGTATTGCTGCCTTCCTAACCCAGGCACCTCTGTTCAGAAGCCTCCTTATCAGGGGCTATGATTGAGGTACTTTTCTCCACTTAGACTTGAGATAGTAAGGGGGCAGAGAACAACTTTAAGAGAATGATATAGTCCAAGGACACGACATAAACTGGTTAGTACCATCTAGGTCCAAATGGCAAACCAACTTCCACTAGGTCTTGAGCCTCAGTACACACACACTCATCGTAATTCATCAGCATATGCTAAATGATAGTTCCAAGGCCGACAATAAAAGGCCAAGAATGGGTGGGGCCTGATTCCCAGAAATCCCCACTGCTTCCCCAAAATAGCTGGCGTACTCCCAATAGCCTGTGAAATTACCCATCCTTACAAAAACTGACAACACCATGCCCTTGGGGCTTCTTGCCTCTCACCTTCCTGGATGGCCCACACTCTGCCTATGGAGTGTGTATCTTCCTGAATAAACCTTCTTTCTCTTTTTTAGGCCTCACTCCTGAATTCTTTGCTATGCAAAGCCAAGAACCCACTCTTGGCAGCTGCCCCTGGGACTCACCTGAAACCTGGGATATGAACACCCTCTTCCAGCCCCACTCTCTTTCCTGCATTAGACTCAGTACTCTTCCACCCCTAGCCCTTCCCTTCTCTCCACTCCTTAACCCCTAATTCACGAAAAGGCAGCAGCCTTAACAGATGTTCTTCAGCAGTAACATATACACCTTCCACACCTCCCCTGACCTGTCTGTGCCATGTGTCATCAGACACCGCCTCCCCTCCGCCCCCGATGCAGTGCTATTCTTGGGGGGGGCATGGAACTCTAATTAGTCAGTGCCTGTCCCTTTTGCCGCTTGCCTGCACTATTGCTATAACAGTAGCTTGTCACTTTCAGTTTGGCTTGCTATCTTTATTTACCATCTTCATGTCTGATTGCCCAGCAATTTGTTCCTGTATAATAGTTCCCATCACTCAAGATATGATCATAATTTATTTGATAGTATGGATATAAATAATAATTTTTTAAATCCATGTGCTTTTATTGAGCAACTGTTATGCTCTGAGTTTAGTCGCTCAGTCGCGTCTGATTCTGCAACCCCGTAGACTGTAGCCCACCAGGCTCCTCTGTCCATAGGGATTCTCCAGGCAAGAGTACTGGAGTGGGTTGCCATGCCCTTCTCCAGGATTATGCTCTAGATGTTAAAAAAAAATAATGATAATTTGTCAGTAACAAATTAGACATTACCAGACTAGTACAAACAAGGAAAGAATCAAGTATAACTGGAAATGAATTTAATATCATAGAGCAAGGGAAATAGAGAGACTCAGTGATGGAATACATAAATGAGTTGGGGAGATAAAAATGCTTCCAAGATAAGGTTAGGATGCCATGGAAAGACAGTGAGGTAGGAAAATTGTTCTGGGCATAGGGAAGATTGAGTGTGGGAATGAGACATAAAACAGACCATAACATTTTACAAAACTATTTTGTGTATTTGTTGCTATCTATGTTGTATAAAATGTCATGCTTCCTTTCATATATACGTGTATAGCGGGGATGCAGAGTTCAAGGGAGAAAGCAGTGAGCTGAATATAAAGAGATAGACGAGTTGATATCAGGAAACTTTATACTGTGATGAAGATTTTAGTGTGATGTTTCAATCCATAATGTTACAGAAAATGCCTCAAATTATAGATATTAAACATTTTTAATAGACCAATTCACTTGATCCTCACAAACTCCCTTTCAGGTTGATAATATTGGAAATAGTACAACACTTTCCTTCTCTTTTTTAAAACCTTTTTATTTTGTATTGGGGTATACCTGATTAACAATGTTGTGATAATTTCAGGTGAACAGCAAAGGAATTCAGCCATACATATACGTGTATCCATTCTCTCCCAAACTCCCCTCCCATCCAGGCTGCCACATAATATTGAGCAGAGTTCACTGTGCTATACACACAGTGTATGTCCTTGTTGGTTATTCATTTTAAATATGGCAGTGTGTAGGGGGAAGGGATATTTAGGGTGTTTTAGGATGGTCATGTACACACTACTATAACACATTGTTATAGAAAGAAAAAGTTAGATATCCAAGAGAATGTGTGAAAATATGTGACCTGCATGACCTCCACGCAGTCACAAAGCTAATAAATGGTGAAGCTGGGAATCCAGCCCAAGTCTCCGTATTTCTAAACCAGTATTTATTCATTGTCCCATGTTACATTGCTATCCCTAATCTCATACAGGTTTGAAGAGATTCCTCTGACTTCTAGAGGGTGAAAATGGGCAATTTTTCTAGATTTCCTTGTATGTCACCGGAGAAGGCAATGGCAAGACACTCCAGTACTCTTGCCTAGAAAATCCCATGGACGGAGAATCCTGGTAGGCTGAAGTCCATGGGGTCGCTATGAGTCAGACATGACTGAGCGACTTCACTTTCACTTTTCACTTTCACACATTGGAGAAGGAAATGGCAACCCACTCCAGTGTTCTTGCCTGGAGAATCCCAGGGATGGGGGAGCCTGGTGGGCTTCCATCTATGGGGTCACACAGAGTCGGACACGACTGAAGTGACTTAACAGCAGCTTGTATGTCACTAAGTAAGCAACTCTTCAACTCTGTTTTAAAATTTGGAATTTCTGGTGAGGATAGGGAAGACCAGCAAAGACTCTATTGTTCTACCTCATTTCATCACCACTTGTGGCTTTATTCTCTGTGGGTCTTCTCTTATTCTAACAGTGCCCATTGGACAATTAGAATTGAAAGACACATCGATTATTCCTGATTACTCCTGATTTCTGCTCCCTTCTCTTCTCCTCCAATAGCTGGGTTGCTGGAGTAGAATTACTTGATCTCTCTGTGCCCACAAGAGTAGAGTCAAATTTATTAACATATTATCAGAGGGTCATTGATTATTTGCAAATTCAATAGGATTTAGATGATGGAGTAGTCGAGGGCAGTACCTTCAAATTTTTTGGCTATAGCTCAGCTGGTAAAGAATCTGCCTGTCAATGCAAGAGGCACACGAGATGTGGGTTTGATCCCTGGGTTGGGAAGATTCCCTGGAGAAGGAAATGACAACCTGCTCTAGTATTCTTGCCTGTAAAATTCCATGGACAGAGGAGCCTGGCGGGCTACAGTCCATGGGATCACAAGGAGTCAGACATGACTGAGGACTTATATCATGCATCAAATATTAAGAAAAGGACCTTACATTATGATCTAGTATATCCCTGTTGGCCGTTGATGACTGCTCTGAGATTTACTAAACCTCAAGTTCTGCTACTCACATCTGCAGTATTCACCTACAGGCGTGCGAAAGGAATTTATTATTCTAGCTTACATAAATGTCATTCAGCTGAGATCATCAAACTGAATGTTGAGTATGAGGTAGGAAGTAAAGCAGAGGATGTTACTACAGTGGCAATACATGAGGACCTCTGCTTTTGTGAGAAGAAGGACTAATGAAAGAAACACAAAGACGTATAAGAGAATTTCAATTTAATGTGATCAGCTAAAGGAGTCAGAATACACAGGATGCTATGCTACGCAAACAGAACAGAATCCCAGGATTGGAATTCAAAATAGGCTTCTTTGAAGAGAACATGCCGGAGTTGAATCTTGAATGATCATGAATAACCAAGTGAAAACAAATGAGGAGACATTTTGCAACAGTGAGGCATTCAAAAATTTGTTATTGACTTATACAGCCATCCATAGACAAGGGTGTTGTTCAGGAAAAAGCAAATTAAACTTGATGAGGCTCTTGACTCATTAATATTTTATTCCAATTAAATATGAAGTATCAGGATCAACCACAGAAGCTCAAGAGGAAAAGACGTACAGACAAGGTACCAAGATGGGCTATGTGGGAAGGAGGAAGGGGTACTCAAACCTAGTAACTAAAAACAACAAGCATTTGTCATTTTTACATACTTAAGAGTCAGGATTCTGAGAGCTGTTCAGCGGGGTGGTTCTGGCTCAAGGTCTCTCATAAGGTTGTAGTTTTGATTGATAACTGGCTGGGGCTGCAGTCATCTGAGGGTTCTCTGAGGACGATCTGATGTCCTGCTCACCCACCAGGCCATTGGCAGGCTTAGTTCCTTGCTACCTGCTTCCTCACACGTGGGAAATTTCCATATGGGCTGTTTGAGTGTTCTCATAAAGTGACAGCTGGCTTCTCCCAGAGTGAAAGATCCAAGAGAGAAAGAGAACACTCATGCCCAACATGAAAGCCACAGTCTTTACAACCTAATCTCAGAAGTGATTTACCGTAATTCCCCTGTGTGTTACCAGTCACAAAGACCAGCCTTGGCACAACTCGAAACAGGGCACAGACACTAAACAGCAGAATTTGGGGAATATGGGAGACTGTTTTGGAGGCTGGCTACCACAGTGAATTTTCCAGACCTGTTCAGTGCAGTGCTGACTAAAGCCTAACTAGAGAAGGCAATGGCAAGCCACTCCAGTACTCTTGCCTAGAAAATCCCATGGATGGAGGAGCCTGGTAGGCTGCAGTCCATGGGGTCACTACGAGTCAGACACGACTGAGCGACTTCACTTTCACTTTTCACTTTCACACATTGGAGAAGGAAATGGCAACCCACTCCAGTGTTCTTGCCTGGAGAATCCCAGGGACAGGGGAGCCTGGTGGGCTTCCGTCTATGGGGTCACACAGAGTCGGACACGACTGAAGTGACTTAGCAGCAGCAGCAGCAGGTTACAATTAATAGAGACCAAGAGATGAAGAGGAGAGACAAATAGTGTGGATAAGGCTCCATGATGCTCTACATTGGGGAGCAGAGTCACGAGATACTAGCTGAAGGAAGACCTGGAATCAAAAGATACTCATTTGTTTTCCTCTTTCTTCAGCATCCTCCCTAGATTGATCTGGCAGAGCAAGTTTTGGAGGCTTGAAGTCAAAGGGATGAAATACCTGTTTCAAGAATAACTGAGTTAGTTGTCAGCAGAGGTGACTTCTATTTCTTGGTCTGCTCTAGTTAACTGACCTTAGGCAAATGGCTTGAATTCTTGGAACACTGTTAAATAATTGATAAAATGTAAATGGTACTGTATCCTCTTCAAATCCTATTATATGGCCCAATTGATACTTTGGCTGTAGAAGTGCTTTATGAACAGGAATGAGCTCCCCTCCTGTGAGGGAAGCCAGCAGTTATTCATCCATGTATTTTTACCAGTACTCATTTCCCTAGGAGAGATTTGGCTGTGTCCATAGGAACTCCCTCTGCCAGTCCATCCTAAAGGAGATCAGTCCTGGGTATTCATTGGAAGGACTGATGCTGAAGCTGAAACTCCAATACTTTGGCCACCTCATGCGACGAGTTGACTCACTGGAAAAGACTCTGATGCTGGGAGGGATTGGGGGCAGGAGGAGAAGGGGACAACAGAGAATGAGATGGCTGGATGGCATCACCGACTTGATGGGCATGAGTTTGGGTAAACTCCAGAAGTTGGTGATGGACAGGGAGGCCTGGCGTGCTGGGATTCATGAGGTCGCCAAGAGTCGGACACAACTGAGCAACTGAACTGAACTGAACTCCCTCTGCACAGAAAATCTGTGTGTTGATCATCCAGCTTTAGATGAAAACAGTTGTATCACAGGGCTCTCGGTTCATCTCACAGTATAACTAAATGTGCTCCTAGTACTTTTCACAGAATAAAATTTCAGATCCACCATACCCAATTTCTAAAATGTGGCTAAAATGTACTCTGTATGGGCATTGACCAAAAGCTTTGCAACTCATTCATTTATCTCAATAATTTCTGGAACCAAATTAGACTCATCTGGGAAACTTTGAAAAACATACCTTTCTGTGGGATTCACCTACAGAGGTTATAATTTAATTTATCAGGGATGGCACAGGTTTGTCAGCAGTTTTTTTGAATTGACTCACGTTTCTAATGTGCAGTCAGGGCAAGAACCACTGGTCTAAATTATGTATTATCTACCTCTTTCCTGAGCTGGGTCCTTAGAATCTCATTCTTTTTGCTGTACCATATCATTCAACCTCAAATTCTCTCTGGTAAATTGCAAGTGGTTTACTGGGTTTATAATCAGAATGATGGCTGCTAGCCTACGTTGAGAGGCATTATGTGAAACAGTACTTTGAAACTTATGTTTAAAATAAAGACTTCATTCATTATGTTGAAGGGTATCCTTTCTTTAAAAAATATGGGAGAAAATGTGTCATTTTCTCCCAGGTAATACTCTTTTCTAAAGTCATTGGGTTCATTTTCCATCTTGTGGCCATTCTGAACCACATAGATAGTTATGTTTCACTATGCCCATTGGTTGCTAAAAAGATTGAACACAGTTGTGTTCTCTAATGAAAGTTAAGAAGCAAACTATTAGTGTATTAAACTCAATTTTGATCCTACCTTGATATCTCCCCTTCCTTTTGCCTCTGTTGTCTTCTCTATTTAAAGTTCCTGCATTTAAGATGTTTGCATATTTCAACTTCTTAAATCCTTTTGAGAACAAAAGGGGCTGTGTTCAAACCAACCTATAAACAAACTAAAAATAAATGGAAGTTTCTATTGTTTGGGTTATGGGCTCGCCAGGTGGCTCAGCGGTAAAGAATCTGCCTGCCAATGCATGAGACATAGGTTTCATTTCTGGGTGAGGAAGATTCCTTGGAGAAGGAAATGGCAACCCACTCCAGTATTCTTGCCTGGGGAATCCCATGGACAGGAGCCTGGCAGGCTACAGTCCATGGGGTCGCAAAAGAGTCATACACAACTTAGTGACAAAACAACAACAACAAATTGTTTGGGTTATAAGGTAAAATGTCTAATTTGTCACTGTTTTTCATATAAACCAAAAGGTCTGTCCTCCAATTTCAGAAGGAAATTTGGGTGGTTTCAGTTCAGTTCAGTTCAGTTGCTCAGTCGTGTCTGACTCTTGGCGACCCCATGAATCACAGCACGCCAGGCCTCCCTGTCTATCACCAACTCCCAGAGTTCACTCAAACTCATGTCCATCGAGTCGGTGATGCCATCCAGCCTCTCATTCTCTGTCGTTCCCTTCTCCTCCCACCCCTAATCCTTCCCAGCATCAGAGTCTTCTCTAGTGAGTCAACTTATTGCATGAGGTGGCCAAAGTATTGGAGTTTCAGCTTTAGCATCAGTCCTTCCAATGAACACCCAGGATTGATCTCCTTTAGAATGGACTGGTTGGATCTCCTTGCAGTCCAAGGGACTCTCAAGAGTCTTCTCCAACACCACAGTTCAAAAGCATCAATTCTTTGGCGATCAGCTTTCTTCACAGTCCAACTCTCACATCCATACATGAGTGTTTCTAAATTCTTGTCTCTATTAACTTTGAAAACACAAATACCCTGGCTTTGCAGAACAAAGGGAAAACATGTGACTCAAAGATAATCTGCCACAGACAACCAAACTCTTCCTTACCCTTGCCTTTCCCATGGAAGTTTTCTCTTTTGAAAATAGGTCTTACATGTTAAATAGGATGGAATATTGTCAGCTAGAAATAAGCCTAATAGAGATATAAATCTCTCCTATTTTATTTTTGTTATTGTTCAGTCACTCACTTCATTGTGTCTGACTCTTTGTGACTCTGTGGATTGTGCACGCCAGGCTTCCCTGTCCTTCATCATCTTCCGGAGTTTGCTCAGACTCCTGTCCGTTGAGACGGTGATATCATTCAACCACCTCATTCTCTGTCGTTCCCTTCTCTTCCTGCCCTCAATCTTTCCCAGCATCGGGGGCTTTTCCAAGGAGTTAGCTCTTAGCATCAGCTGGCCAAAGTATTGGAGCTTCAGCTTCAGCATCAGTCTTTCCAATGAGTATTCAGGATTGAATTCCTTTAGAACTGACTGGTTTAATCTCCTTGCTGTCCAAGGGACTCTCAAGAATCTTCTCCTATTTTATAACTTTTTTTTTAAAATATAGCTGGAGTCTCTTTTCTTGTTTTTGCTCATGGGAGTTTTTTCTTAGAAGTGAATTTTTAAGTCTATCCTAATTCAATTCAATCAGACTATATGGAAGGACAACCTTGGGTTAAATCTGTTCCATATTAATATGAAGATATAACTGATCTATCACCAGATTACCAAGCAAAGTAGTCAATATGGAAGTTGTTTTTAGATAATTTAATTACAAAGCATAGCAAGTGCACATGTGCATGGTGGTGGTGAGTACCTGGTGGAGAGTTAACTGGGCATTTTCAGTATCTTATCAGTATTTTTACACATGTCCTTTAAATGACCTATACTTCTAATCTATACAAAGTGATGTAATACAGGAAGTTTATATAATAGCTCTAAGATATGCTAAGTTGAATCTAGGAGTTGTGGGAAGAGTGAATTACAGCTTTATGTCTTTAGAAATCTTCCAGAATTAAGAAAAGAAAATCTTTCCATGGACGTCATCCCGCCTTTTTGGCAGAATAGAGGCCACCTGGCTGAGCATTTGGGCTTTGTGAATGAATAAGGAATCTCTTACCATGTATCATTTAACCAACACCTGCCAAGAAATCTGAGCTTTCCTCTTCTAATTGCCAACCTCCCCGTGTTTCTGTTTTTTGTTGCTTCCAGCTTCCCCCAGCTGTGTCAATTGCAGGATTCCAAGTGCTTTCTACAACTGTGATGTTTGGAGTGTGATGAACGTCTAGAAGGGCTGCCAGGGACTTGTGGGGAGTGCTGGGGCTTCCAGAGGGTGTCAGGAGCTATCAGAACCAAGATACTCTAACGTAAACTTTCATCCATTCTCTTGTTAATACTAATCCAGTAGTGGACAAATTTCTTTTCATATTAATGTTAAAAGAGCATCTTCAAATTCATCTACTTTTTAAATATGTATCTGTCCTGTTATGAAAGGGGTAGTTAATTCCAAGTGTTTTTGCTAACAGTTTATCATTTTAAAGACCTCTTTCAAGTTTGCCTATCCAAATACCTAACTTTGCCATATTTTCTTATGGGTTATTTTTTACTTCTAACTTTTCAACTTTTTAAAAATTTTATTTTATTATTATTTTTGACTGTAATGGGTCTGCTCCGCTGTGCAGACTTGTCTTAGTTGCAGTGGGGTGGTCCTCTTCCTTGTGGTGTACAGGCCTCTGGTTCCAGTGGCTTCTCTTGTTGCAGAGCATGGGCTCTGGGCACATGGGTTTCACTAGTTGTGGCACTTGGGCTTAATTGCTCCACAGAATGTGGAATCTTCTGGAACCAGGGATAAATCCATGTCCATGTGTTGGCAGGCAGATTCCTAACCATTGGTCCACCAGGGAAGTCCCCAACTTTTGAAATTGCACAATTCTTATAGAATTCTAATCAACACTAATTCTACATACTTACAAGTTCAACAAGCATTCCTAATGGGCACAGTTCTGTTCTGGAAGAATGACAGGATCAAATGTTGGAAGACATGGTAAGTTGATAAAGATTGGATAGGCATTGTTGATTTCTCAATGCTATTTATTTATTGATCCCCTTCCCTCTCCAAAAAAAAAAAGGATGTTTTTATTTACAAAAAGACAACACATAAAGTATTGAGAGTCCCTTGGACTGCAAGGAGATCCAAACAGTCCATTCTAAAGGAGATCAGTCCTGGGTGTTCGTTGGAAGGACTGATGCTAAAGCTGAAACTCCAATACTTTGGCTACCTCATGCAAAGAGTTGACTCATTGGAAAAGACTCTGATGCTGGGAGGGATTGGGGGCAGGAGGAGAAGTGGACGACAGAGGATGAGATGGCTGGATGGCATCACCGACTCAATGGACATGAGGTTGAGTGAACTCTGGGAGTTGGTGATGGACAGGGAGTGCTGCGAATCACGGGGTTGCCAAGAGTCGGACACGACTGAGTGACTGAACTGAAGTGAACTGAATACATAAAGTAAAAGGGATCGAACTAACATTTCTTTGTCTCCTGTGTTTGCAGGTGGGTTCTTTACCACTAGCGCCACTTGGGAAGCTCCAAAAGAACATTTGCTGTGCTTAGTAATTCAGTCATGTTCAACTCTTTGCAACACCCGTGTACTGTAGCCCTCTAGGCTCCTTTGTCCATGGGTATTCTCCAGGCAAGAATACTGGAGTGGGTTGCCATGCCCTCATTCAGGGGATCTTGCCAACCCAGCAATCTAACTGGGGTCTCCTGCATTATAGGTGGACTCTCTACCAGCTGAGCTACCAGGGAAGCTAATTTAATTTCATTTATCTGAAACTAAATAGGCATTTCAATTATTTAAACAATGATTAACAGTTGTATGTTCTTGTCTGCATTACTTATTTGTAATTTGTTTGAAATACAATGACATTTTTCTATTTTTTCTCAGTTAATTTGAGTGATATTCAAGTGAAAAAGTGCTGGCTATGTTTTCCAGCAGTTTTCTGGTCAGGGAAGGACTTTCCAATAAAGTGACCTTAGAGCTACACTCTGAATAATGAGAGTAAGCCAGCCGTACAAAGATCAGCTAGAGAGCATTGCAGCTGAAGGGAACCACTATGGCATAGACCCTTCGATGGGGTAAAACTTCCTCTCCTTAGGGTAAGAAGGAAGACTGAAAGTTTGTAAGGAAGGGGGAAATGGATAGGACCCAATGTTGGAAAGGGACATGGAGACGTAAAAGCCATGAGATGAAGTTTGGATTTTATTCTGAAAGCCAGGGAAAGCCATAGGCAGGTAAAATTCCTATTGAATAGACTCCCAAAATAAAGTATATCATTTAGGGTCCCATCAGGAGGCAGAACTATTCAGTAGGCACAATTATTACCATTTAGTGCAAGTGACAGCTTGATTAATTGTGATGCCACTGCATGCCATGCATTACTAGTATCTCATTTCCTACTGGCAAGGTGCCTAACTGCAGTCAAATTCAAGGACACTTCCAAACCAATTCACAACCTTGTCTTGGGTGGTCTGGGTTTTTTTGGGTACCAATTTCTATAAATGTGAGAGGATATAGAAATCGCGTAGCAATTTTAATGGAAGTAATTTACTATACAAGATGGTTAACTAGAATTCATCCAGCTAGGTGACAAAAAGGGTAAAAAAAGAGAGAGAAGTCTAAGGAAATAACTGTAGGAAGCTGCCACTCTGGACTGGGCAACAAAGGCAAGAGGTGGGACTTATTAAAGCCTGAAGAGGGGCTACTTGGAGTTGAAACTCAGAACTACTGCTTGGCATGTGCTGGTAGCTCAGGATACTAGGAGGGGTCCTGTGGGGGTGATGCTGCTATGGATATCTTTGAGAGGGCTCAATGAGGCTGTTTCTGTGAGTGCTGGAAAGACCAAAAATCAGATGCAGCTGCTTCTATGGAAGAAACTGCTGCCTCCAGGGTGATGGCGTGACAATCACAAGAACAGGAGAACGAAAAGAAGGAGCAAGTCTATCCTTTTTCCTGCAAAAAGGTGATCTGTACACTCACAGTCCTGCCATCATAAAGCAGAGCCCAGTGATGCTGAAAGATGAAAATGGATTGCCTGCCCCCAGGATGGTAGTGCGGAGAAGGCCTTGGCACCCCACTCCAGTACCCTTGCCTGGAAAATCTCATGGACGGAGGAGCCTGGTAGGCTGCAGTCCATGGGGTCACACAGAGTCGGACATGACTGAAGTGTTTCAGCAGCGGCAGCAGCAGGAAGGTAATGCAGGACAAATCAGAGAAGCAGGTGAAAGCCATGCAGTAAGAGTCCTCCAGTCCCTGTTCTGAGCACCTAGACAACTCACTGCAAACTAATTAACTACTCTCCTTTTGAAGCCTCCTAAAGAGGCTTCAGAGCTCCAGACCAACTAACCCCTTCAATTCATGTGATTCTCAAAGGCAAAGGTGTGTATTCTTAGCTTTCCTCCAGGTGCTATGAATCCAGACAAAGGAGGCCTGGATGATGGCAGTCCTCAGCATGGTCTCAGACAGAAAAAGGACCTTTCTCCCTCTCACATTTCTCATTCTGAGGATCATCCTTGATCCTCAGTTTATTAGATTATGGCTGTTGCACTGTCTGCTAATCAGAAAACACTTGATTTAGCCTCAGGGGATCTTCTTAGGTATTAGCTCAGGTACCTAACACCTGACTCCTCTTTCTATTTGGAGAAAATTTGATAATCCATTTCTTCTTTCAGAAGGCCTGGGGACCGCTGGGAATTTCAGTTATGACCCAAGCTAATTTTCATGCTTATAGGTGCATATTTAATGATCAGCACGGCCTGCTCTGTCTTTGGTCTTCTTTCAATATCATCACACAGAGATGTAGCTACAGAGTCCTTGCTGTTCTGAGCCTTTGTCTTGAGTCCAGAGACTCAGGTTCAAAAGAGTTCTTAAGAAACTTCTCAGAGGTTCCTGGGGTGTTATTGAGTGCAAGCCAATTACCAGTTCACAAAGCTGGTCTCTCCACTTACAGCTCTAGAAGGAAAGCAGGAAAAGGAGGACGCAACGACATGTTCAGCTCTTACTCTTTATCAGAATATCTATATGTATATATATATGTATTTCAAAAAGATGGAATCTCTGAAGTTGGCAGTGTTTTCTGAAGGAAAGCATAAGTAAGAACAAACACAAAATTATCCAGAAAAGAAGATTGGATCCAGGAATTCAAGTCGAACTGGCCAAAAAATAATCCACATACTTTCTACCATATCATGACACCTGCTGCCCTGCAGAGTATGGTGAGTATGGCAGCACATGTTGTTAAGAGACGTGACACACACTGGATGCTAGTCTGGGTGTTATTTCAGTTCTTTAGAGGAAAAACGGAGAAGGCAATGGCACCCCACTCCAGTACTCTTGCCTGGAAAATCCCATGGGTAGGGGAGCCTGGCAAGCTGCAGTCCATGGGGTTGCTGAGTCAGACACGACTGAGTGACTGCACTTTCACTTTTCACTTTCATGCACTGGAGAAGGAAATGGCAACCCACTCCAGTGTTCTTGCCTGGAGAATCCCAGGGACGGGGGAGCCTGGTGGGCTGCCGTCTATGGGGTCGCACAGAGTCGGACACGACTGAAGTAACTTAGCAGCAGCAGCAGAGGAAAAATAGCCCAGGTAAAAATGCTTGGCTGTTTCTGATGAGGCAATAGCCCATGCATTTCCTTTTCTTATTTTTTTTTTTAACCACAACAAAGATTACAGTGTAAATTACTTTCCTCTGTAAATCCTCTAGAGTGGAGATGTTGCTAAATTCTTAATTTGAAGGCGGCATAATTGCATTCCAAATGCTGGTGTGAGCTGTGGTTAGAGAAACAGCATATTGGCAATGAATGTTACATGAAGGGTGCACTAGTTTTAGCTGATTTTTCATGCCGCTCACAGGTGAAGTCTATATTCAATTTGCAAGTCTTCTCTCAGCTCTGTGCTGATAAGGGGGCCTGTGATTTTTATCTAACAGAGTAAGCAAAAGGTCGTCGGACTGCAGATTAGAAATACAGCTTCCTTCAAGGAATGGGAAACTCAGAGATAACCACCCTGAAATCTCCCTCTGCCCAGGTGAGGGGGCAGGACATGGAGACAGCGGAAATGGCTCAGAGAAGTTGCAGAGAAAGCCCAGCTCAAAGCTTTTGTCAGGGTGGGGTGGGACTAGACTGAGTGGGGCTAGGTGGGCACAGCAACCAGCTTACCTTTTTAATGTTTTCTAAAGTAAGTCACCAAAAGGGAGGTGATCCAGTGATCATATTGCTTCATTTTGGTTTGTAGATTATATTTTGCACACATTTTCCTTTTGTCTTCTTCAAAACCTCCCTGGATAATAGAGATTGTTACAGTCAGAGGCTTAACTGTAAAAAAGAAGGGGCCAAACCACTCTCAAAGGTTCAGAAGACACCATTGCAATGAAATAAAGTATATATACAAATACACAGATATACACAAATATGTATATATGTATTATCTTCACAAAAATCCTGGGAACTTGTCAGAGAAAAAGTATTATCCTCATTTAGGGATTTTTTTTTTTTTAAGTGAAATTCACAGGTCTTGACTAGAGCAGAGATTAAATAGCAAAGCTAAACTTTTGTCCAGAATCTCTGGCTCATGCCTTTTCCTTTATTGAGCTGCCTGAAGGTAAAGACTATTCATCATCATCAGAGATATCATTACACCAATCGCCACAAGCTACCAAGAGCTCATAGGCAGAGTATTATTAAATACACTTTCTATACAGCCTCATTTAATCTTCACTGAAACTATACATGAGGTTGCTTGGTTACAAAACTACATGAACCCCTCAAGAAAACTGGTCTAATGTGGCAACGTGGACCTGGAACCACAAAGCCCTTGAAGGAAATATCCATGAAGATAGCTATAGAATGCTGCTAAGAAAGAGTTTGCATCAGATGCACCTGGGTATACAGCATGAAGTGTGTAACAACCTGGGCAAATAGTTATCACCAGCTTGAACTTTCTTATCTGTAAATTGGGAAATTATATTGTGTGGCTTTGTTCTGTATGTACTTGGCTAAAGCTAAGATCTGTATTTCCTAAGATCCTCTTCACAATATGGTTAGAGTTGGTCAAAAGAGGAATGTGCTTGGGATTAGGAAGGTGAAGTGAAGCAGAAGTCTTTCCTTTCAGAAGATCAGCACGATCTGACATCGTAGTGAACGAGTGTGGAAATGCCTGGCAGTGTCAGCATGCCCTCGCAATCCTCCATTCCACGGCTAACTCCTTTTACTAGTAGCTGGCTTTGATGACCAACAGTGGTAGCAGGGCAACAACCAAGTGCTTGACTGTGGACTCACAAAAGCAGGAACTACAGAGAGGCAACAGTTTCCCAGGAAGCAAACCCTCTGGTAGCTCAGACAGTAAAGAATCTGCCTGCAGTGCAGGAAGTTTGATTTCTGGATCAGGAAGATCCCCTGGAGAAGGGCATGGCAACCCACTCCAATATTCTTGCCTGGAGAATCCCATGGATAGAGAAGCCTGGAAAACTACATTCTACGGGGTCGCAATGAATCAGACACAACTGAGTGACAAACAATTTCACTTTCACTTTCTGGAACTCTGCTTTAGTGGCAGATATGTTTGGCTTCTTGCACTTATCTGCAAGCTCTGATTTGTCTGCCTGTGCCAGGCATGAGGCTGGCTGGTTAGCAGTGATTTATCTTATTCCTTCCCACCCTTGTATTCCAGGTTTTCACTTTCCTGCCTCCTCCCATGTTTGTGCCAGATATAATTCATATAACAAATCCTCATCCCTTAATACTTACAATGACTCTGCTTTCCTTGGTCTTGACTAACTGAAATATCTCTGTAATCTTGTAATGACTGAATGTGGTGCTTAGTTGCGTCCAACTCTTTGCGAGCCTTCGGACTGTAGCCCACCAGTTTCCTCTGTCCACAGGATTTTTTAGGTAAGAATATTGGAGTGGGTTGCCATTTTCCTCTACTAGGGAACCTTCCAGGCCCAGGGATCAAACCCTCGTCTCCTGTGTCCCTTGCACTGCAGGCAGATTCTTTTTACCCACTCAGCCATCGAAGAGGCCCAAACGATTGAAAAAGTTTACATATAACAAAACCTGGTATAAAGTAATGGCACAATAGATGGTGCCTGCAATTTTATCATCCAAAGGTTGTCTGAGCCTCAAATCACAGTGTTTCTTGTCGTCTTTTTGCTTCTGCTCTGTTACATTCACTCTGTCAGTGGTTTTCTTTGTAATTTCAACTTGCGCATGGTCTTTCCTGAATACCTTGAGCAAAAGGTACTTCAGGAAAATTTAACTCCAGCAAACAAATGGTGTTTGGTTCCTGAGTACAGCCATTGAAATTCCAAAGAGAACCATCTAAGTGCCCATATGATTAGACTCAGTCAACAAAAATCACGGATTACCTGCTTGTGTTGGTCCTCTGAACTAGCATGCAGATAGGCAGATCCTGGTATTTGGACATATCCACTTGGACATATGGAGAAGGAAATGGCAACCCACTCCAGTAGGCTTGCCTGGGAAATCTCATGGACAGAGAGAAGACTGGCAGGCTACAGTCCAAGGGGTCACAAAAGAGTCAGACACGACATGTCAACAGACAGTTGTTATAAAAATTAAACAGACTTCATGTTAAACAATAACATGAAAACCCCAGAGTTCCCTAATATTAACTTTTATATTTAGCATCTGCATAGACTTACTTAACATACTTACTTAACATTCTTATGGCTATCAGAATTCTTTCATGCCCACCTGTCTTTAGTTTGCATCCTGGTATTTGTGACTTACCTCTGCCATTCCCAATTTACTTTGACATTAGAACATTATTTCAGTGGGTTAATTCTGCTTTATTAAAATTTAACAGGGTGAGTAGAATACTTACTTAATACATTATTGGGCTTCCCTTATGGCACAGCTGGTAAAGAACCCGCCTGCAATGCAAGAGACTTGGGTTCGATTCCTGGATTGGGAAGATTCCCTGGGGAAGGGAAAGGCTACCCACTCCAGTATTCTGGCTTGGAGAATTCCATGGACGGCATAGTCCCTGGGGTCGCAAAGAGTCGGACACGACTGAATGACTTTCACTTGGATATAAAGTTAATATTTAATAACCATTCAGTGTTCTTAGAGAGCAGGCAAATAGTATAAAGTAACTATATTCTAGGAGGTTCTGTGCAAAGCAAGAAAAGAGAAGCTAAACTGAAAGTGTGGCTTGTTGGAAAAATTGTGCTTAGCTAGACTCTCGTGTAGAGCTGATAATTCTTATTTTCTCACATTTTTTTATTAAGGTGTAATTTGCATGCAGTGAAATGTATGGATCTTTAGGGTATGGCTTGATGACCTTTCCTGACTGCACACACCAATATTCAGCAGCATGATAGAACCACATTACAAGCACTGATCTATAAAAAAATTTTGCAAGTCAGCTAGTCAACCATTTGTAGGAGTATTAATACCAAAAGAAAAATCTACAGATTCTAAAAACTGGGGTTCTTTGTTGCTGAGTCATTTTGTCACCCAGCACACCACTATAAAATCTAGATCTTATCAAGATATCAAATAAAAGCTTCATGCCAGAAAGATTCTCTTGCTCCTCCCGTCTTATTTCAACCCTCTAGTTTCAACCAGAGCACTGACTTTGTTCTCTTACATTAATTCTGCTTCTTCAGAACTTCACATAAATATAATAAAATAGTTTCTACCATTTTGTGTTTGGATTATTTCTCTCAATATAAGGTTTTTGAGATTCACCCATGCTATTCCAAGAAACAGTAATGTCTTTATTTCTGTTATATGACTTTTAATTTTTATAACTACGGCAAATTTTTTAATCCATATCACATTGCTAAACACTTGGGCTTCTTCCAGCTTTGTGCAACTGTTAGTAAAACTCCTATTAACATTCCTGTACAACTCATTTTGTGGATATAATATTTTTGCTTCTCATGGAAACCTATCTAGAAGATGAACCACTGGCTCATAGGGCAGGGATATCCTTACCTTTATGAAAAGTTACCGGACCCATTGCCAAAGACGTTGGATCATTTTGCGCTCCTGCTGGTAACAGGTAAAAGTTCTGGTTGCTCTTATCTCAGCAATCAGTGTATGTTGTCTCCTGTCTTTTTTTACTTTAGCTATTCCGCTCGGTGTGTAATGGCATTTCATCGTGGTTTTAATTTTCATTTCTCTTATGACTAATGATGCTGAGCGCTTTTTCATTTTCTCAATGGCCATTCATATACCTTCCTTGGTAAAGTAACTGTTTAAGTATTCTGCCTATTTTTATTGGGTTGTTTGTCTTTTTATTATTGAATTACAAGAGTTTATATATTCTGAATACACATAATTCCTTAGACATGTGTATTGTTAAGTATTTTCTCCTAGTCTATGACTCAGTCATTTTCTTTGTTAATATTTATTGAGCACACAGTTTTGACTTTGATAAAATATATTTTATCACATTTTTCTTTTATGAAAAGTCCTACCTATACACCTGGGTCCTGTTTATAAAATCTTTGCCTATCCCTCAATTCACAGTGATTTTTTCCTGTTATTTGTTTTCTTTGTGAAGCTTAATATTTTTAACTTTTATGTTTGTGTCTATACTCTTTTTCAATTAATTTTTATTTATGGCTTATGAGGTATAAGTCAAGTTTCCCTTTTTTATAATATAGTCAATTGTTCTAGCACCACTTTGTGAAAAGACCTTCCTTTCCCCATTGAAATGCTTTGTGGCCTTGATCAAAAAGCAACTGACCATGTAAGTGTGGGTGTACTTTCAGACTGTCTATTCTGTTCCATGTCTCTAATTATCCATTTGTATGCAACTAAGGAAATGGCAATCCACTCCAGTGTTCTTGCCTGGAGAATCCCAGGGACGGGGGAGCCTGGTGGGCTTCTGTCTATGGGGTCACACAGAGTCGGACACGACTGAAGTGACTTAGCAACAGCAGCAGCACCTTATCTTAATTATTCTAGAAGTTGTCCTTCAACTTTCATCATTTACGCAAGATTATTTTGTCTAGGCTAGGATCTCTGTATTTCCACATAATTTTTTAAAAACTTTTTATTGAAGTATAATTGTTTTATAGTGTTCTATTAGTTTCAGGTATATAGCAAAGTGGTGCAGATATAGATATAGGTATATATTCTTTTTTTAGATTCTTTTCCCTTATAGATTATTATAAAATATGGAATATTTATTATATATATAGTAGTGTGTATCTTTTTGCCTTTTCATACTGTCCATGGGGTTCTCCAGGCAAGAATACTGAAGTGGTTTGCCATTCCCTTCTCCAGTGAACCACATTTTGTCAGAACTCTACACCATGACTCATCCATCCTGGGTGGCCCTACATGGCATGGCTCATAGTTTCGTTGAATTGGACAAAGCTGTGGTCCATGTGATCATTTTGATTACTTCTCTGTGATCATGCCACCACTGATCCCATGCCTCCGCCAGAGACTCCTGGATACTCAGAGGCTAGTCTGGGTCAGTCTCTAGTGGGGTCACTGCTCCTTTCTCCTGGGTCCTGGTGCACACAAGGTTTTGTTTGTGCCCTCCAAGAGTCTATTTCCCAGTCCTGTGTAAGTTCTGGCAGCTGTATGGTGGGGTTAATGGCAATCTCTTCAAGACGGCTTATGCTACACTCAGGTCTGCTGCACCCAGAGCCCCTTCCCCTGCATCAGGCCACTGCTGACCTGTATCTCTACCAGGAGACACTCAAACACTCAAAGGCAGGTCTGACTGAGTCTCTGTGTGGTCTCCTGGTGTGCACAAGGTTTTGTTTGAGCCTTCTGAGCATCTCTGGTGGGTATGGGGTTTGATTCTAAATGTGATGTCACCTCTCCTACCGTCTTACTAAAAACAAAGCTAGTGGAGGTAATGAAATTCCAGTTGAGCTATTTCAAATCCTAAAAGATGATTCTATGAAAGTGCTACACTCAATATGCCAGCAAATTTGGAAAACTCAGCAGTGGTCACAGGACTGGAATAGGTCAGTTTTCATTCCAATCCCAAAGAAAGGCAATGCCAAAGAATGTTCAAACTGCCACACAGTTGCACTCATCTCACACGCTAGCAAAGTAATGCTCAAAATTCTCCAAGCCAGGCTTCAATAGTATGTGAATCGTGAACTTCCAGATGTTCAAGCTGAATTTAGAAAAGGCAGAGAAACCAGAGATCAAATTGCCAACATCCACTGGATCATCAAAAAAGCAAGAGAGTTCCAGAAAAGCATCTGCTTAGGCTTTATTGACTACATAAAAGCCTTTGACTGTGTGGATCACAACTGTGGAAAATTCTTACAGAGATGGGAATACCAAACCACCTGACCTGCCTCCTGAGAAATCTGTATGCAGGTCAAGAAGCTACAGTTAGAAATGGACACAGAAAAACAGACTGGTTCCAAATCAGGAAAGGAGTACATCAAAACTGTATATTTTCACCCTGCTTATTTATTTATATGCAGAGTACAGCATGTGAAATCCTGGGCTGGATGAAGCACAAGCTGAAATCAAGATAGCTGGGAGAAATATCAATAACCTCAGATATGCAGATGACACAACCCTTATGGTAGAATGTGAAGAAAAACTAAAGAGCCTCTTGGTGAAAGTGAAAGAGGAGAGTTAAAAATTTGGCTTAAAGTTCAACATTCAGAAAACTAAGATCATGGCATCTGGTCCCATCACTTCATGGTCAATAGATGGGGAAACAATGGAAACAGTGAGAGACTTTATTTTGGGGGGCTCCAAAATCACTGTAGATGGTGACTGCAGCCATGAAATTAAAAGATGCTTGTCCCTGATGCTAAAGCTGAAACTGCAATACTTTGGCCACCTCATGCGACGAGTTGACTCACTGGAAAAGACTCTGATGCTAGGAAAGGTTGGGGGCCGGAGGAGAAGGGGATGACGGAGAATGAGATGGCTGGATGGCATCACCGACTCTGTGGACATGAGTTTGAGTGTACTCCGGGAGTTGGTGATGGACAGGGAGGCCTGGCATGCTGTGATTCATGGGGTCGGACACGACTGAGTGACTGAACTGAACTGAACTGAACTGTCCCTTGGAAGAAAAGTTTTGACCAACTTAGCATATTAAAAAGCAGAGACATTACTTTGCTAACAAAGGTCTGTCTAGTCAAAGCTTTGGTTTTCCAGTAGTCATGTATGAATGCAAGAGTTGGTCTATTAAGAAAGCTGAGCACTGAAGAATTGATGCTTTTCAACTGTAGTGTTGGAGAAGATTCTTGAGAGTCCCTTGGACTGCAAGGAGATCAAACCAGTCCATTCTAAAGGAAACCAGCCCTGAATATTCTTTGGAATGACTGATGCTGAAGGTAAAACTCCAACACTTTGGCCACCTGATGGGAAGAACAGACTCATTGGAAAAGACCCTGATGCTCAGAAAGATTGAAGGTAGGAGGAGAAGGGGACAACAGAGGATGAGATGATTGGATGGCATCACCAACTCGATGGACATGAGTTTGAGCAAGCTCCAGGAGTTGGTGATGGACAGGGAGGCCTGGCATGCTTCAGTCCATGGGGTCACAAAGAGTCAGACACAACTGAGTGCCTGAACTGAACTGAGTGTGTATGAGTTTCCCTTGTGGCCCAGATGGTGGAGAATCTGTCTACAATGCAGGAGACCTGGGTTCAATACCTGGGTTGGGAAGATCCTCTGGAGGAAGTCATGGCAACCCACTCTAGTATTCTTGCCTATAGAATCCCCATGGACAGAGGGGCTGGCAGGTTACAGTCCATGGGGTAGCAAAGAGTCGAACACAACTGAGCAACTAAGCACAGCATGGCAAAGCATAGCGTGTATATGTTAAAACCAAAGTCCTAATTTATCCTTTGTCCCTTTCCCCTTTGGTAACAGTATTTTGTTTTCTATGTATTTGGGTCTGTTTCTGTTTTGCATATAACTTTATTTGTATTTCAATAGATTGCATTATAATTGATATCATATGATATTTTAGAATAAATTTGCTAACTTACAGTAAGTAAAACCTGAAGCTATTTTGATTGGGATTATGCTAAATCTATAGGTCATTTGCCTGGAGTCGGAAATGGTAACATACTCCAGTATTTCTGCCTGGAAAATTCCATGGTCAGAGGAGCCTGGCCGGCTATGGTTCCTGGGGATGCAGACAGTCATACATGACTGAGCATGCATGCATGCATGCATTCACACACAGGTCATTTAATGCAAACTAGTACAGCCACTATGGAGAACAGTGTGGTGATTCCTTAAAAAACTGGAAATAGAACTGCCCTACGACCTAGCAATCCCACTGCTGGGCATCCACACCAAGGAAACCAGAATTGAAAGAGACACGTGTACCCCAGTGTTCATCACAGCACTGTTTACAATAGCCAGGACATGGAAGCAACCTAGACGTCCATCCACAGACGAATAGATAAGAAAGCTGTGGTACATATACACAATGAAGTATTACCCAGCAATTAAAAAGAATACATTTGAATCAGTTCTAATGAGGTGGATGAAACTGGAGCCTATTATACAGAGTGAAGTAAGTCAGAAAGAAAAACACCAATACAGTATATTAATGCATATATATGGATTTTAGAAAGATGGTAACGATAACCCTGTATGCGAGACAGCAAAAGAGACACAGATGTCAAGAACAGACTTTTGGACTCTGTGGGAGAAGGTGAGGGTGGGATGCTTTGAGAGAATAGCATTGAAACATGTATATTATCATACATGAAACAGATCGCCAGTCCAGGTTTGGTGCATGAGAGGGTGCTCAGGGCTGGTGTACTGGGATGACCCTGAGGGATGGGATGGGGAGGGATGTGGGAGGGATGTGGGAGGGGGTTCAGGATGGGGGACATATGTACACCCATGGCTGATTCATGTCAATATGTGGCAAAAACCACTACAATATTGTAAAGTAATTAGACTCCAATTAAAATAGATTAAAAAATACTGAGACTCACAATCCATCAAAAATATATGCCACTCCATTTGTTTCAGTTCAGTTCAGTTCAGTTCAGTCGCTCAGTCGTGTCTGACTCTTTGCGACCCCATGAATCACAGCAAGCCAGGCCTCCCTGTCCATCACCAACTCCTGGAGTTCACTCAAACTCATGTCCATAGAGTCGGTGATGCCATCCAGCCATCTCATCCTCTGTCATCCCCGTCTCCTCCCACCCCTAATCCCTCCTAGCATCAGACTCTTTTCCAGTGAGTCACCTCGTCGCATGAGGTGGCCAAAGTATTGGAGTTTCAGCTTTAGCATCAGTCCTTCCATTTGTTTAGGTCCTATTTAATTTATATTGCTTTATACATTTATATTTCAGTGTCTCACATATATTTTGTAAAGCTTATTTTTAATTTATTGCAATTTTATTTTGTTTTCCATTTGTTATTGTTGTTGGTGGTGGTATGCTATTGAGGAGCTCAATAGATTGCCTATATTCATCCTTGTCTCCTGCCAGGACTTGGTACATAATTTGTAGGGCTATGCACAAAATAAAATTATGGAGTTCTTTGTTAAAAGTTCAAGATAGTGACAGCAGAGCATTAAATCAAATATAGAGCGTCTCTTAGCATGGGACCTAGTGCAGCTGCATAGATTATATGACAATGAAGCCCACCCTGAATCCTACAATATTGCTAAATTCATTTATCAGCTTAAATAGAGATAGTTGGTAGATAATTGAGATTTTCTACATAAATACTTTGCCTGTAAAAAATTATAACTTTGTTTGTTCCTTCCCAGTCCACATTATTGTGCTGACTAGACCCTCCAGTTAACTTCTATTCAGCATAATGTTGAATGGAAGTAGTGAGGGTAGGCAGATTTGCTTTCATCCCATCTTCAAAGAATTATATTAAGTCTGTCTCTGCCTTTCAATTGTTCATTTACATTTAATGTAATTATTGATATTGTTGGCTTTATGTTATATTGTTATTTCTTTACTGTTTGCTCCATCCCTTTTGACTTTTTTCACTCTTGGCTTTTTTTTTTCATTAAAGCATATTTTGGTAGCCTATGTTATCTTCTCTATTGGGTTATCAGTTATACATGCTTTAAGTTGCTCCAGAGCTTAAAACATGTATCTTTATTGATTACAATCTAATTTCAGAAAAGATTATACCATTTTGCATGTAATATGAGATGCTTAAAGCAGCATCCTTCCGTTCTGTCACTCTAGTCTTTTGTGCTTTTGTTGCCATACGTCTATAAAAACTTCTTGTTGTTCAATCTCCCAGTTGTGTCTGACTCTTTGAAACCCCATGGACTGCAGCATGGCAGACCTCCCTGTCCCTTACCAGAGTTTGCCCAAGTTCATGTTCATTGCATCGGTGATGCCATTCAGCCATCTCATCCTCTGACGCCCTCTTCTCCTTCTGCCCTCAATCTTTCCCAACATCAGGGACTTTTCCAATGAGTCGTCTTTTCACATCACATGACCCAAATACTGGAGCTTCAGCTTCAGCATTAGTCCTTCCAGTGAATATTCAGGCTTGATCTGCCCTAAGATTGACTTACTTGATCTCCTTGCTTTCCAAGGGACCCTCAAGAGTCTTCAGTACCACAGTTTAAAGGCATTAATTCTTTGGCATTCTGCCTTCTTTACGATCCAGCTCTCACCACCATACGTGACCACTGGGAAGACCATAGCCTTGACTATACGGACCTTAATTGTCAGAGCAACGTCTCTGCTTTTCAACACAGCTAGGTTTGTCATCGCCTTCCTGCCAAGAAGCAATCGTCTTCAGATTTCATGGCTGCAGTCACCATCCGCAGTGATCTTGGAGCCCAAGAAGAGGAAATCTGTCGCTACTTCCACTTTTCCCCTTCTATTTGCCATGCATTAATGGGACTGGATGCCATGATCTTAGTATTTTTCAATATTTAGTCTTAAACTTGCTCTTTCACTCTCCTCCTTCACCCTCATCAAGAGGCTCTTTAGTTCCTCTTAGCTTCCTGCCAATAGAGTAGTATCATCCACATATCTGAGGTTTTGATGTTCATAGCTACACAAGCTATGAACCCTATATTATATTGTTCCTATTTTTACTTTAAGTGGTCAATTACTTCAGTGACATGAAAATATATATTTGCTTTATATACAAATATATTCCGTATAAATTTTTCTGTTTATCCAAATTTATACATTATTTACATTTTATATTTACCTTTATGTGTATGCTTATATATAGTATTTCCATATAGTTTTATTTACCTTTAACTTAAAGAATACACTCACACATAACACACTTACACAGTTCTACCCTACAAAGTAGTTGCAAATATTGTACCAATGAATATTTTATTTCCCTGAATAATTTGCTGTATAAGTAGCTAAATATAGAATTTCAAGTTTACAGAGATTTTTTTGTTTTTTGCTATTTTGTTAGCACTTTAAGGATGAAGATGTCATTTCATAGTTTTTTTCTCTCATGTTACTATCATTCTTACTATTTTACCAAAGAATATAATGTGTTTCTTTTTCACCAATGAGAATTTGATCCCACTACCATTTTTTCTGATAACAGTAACATTTCTTCTCTGATTCAGAATTCTGACTTTTTCAGATGAAAAATCCACCACAGTTTCTGTGTACCTCGTCACCTGTCCCAGGACTTAACCCTAGTGAGCTGACAGTCCTCCTCTCCAGTAAATTTTGAGAAGCAGACAGCAAGGGTAAGTGACAATGCCAGTGAAGATTATCTCCATCTCGACATGTTTGAGATGTTGCCTGTGTATTGTCAATATGCACAATCCAGAGAATGCCCACAATGAACGTGTGTGTATCTGCCTGAAGGGTAGCAATGTACCAAAGTTAGGTGTCAAGAATTTGGTGGGAGCAGTTTGTCAAAAAGTATTTTTTTCACTGATTTTGACTTTCTTTAGGATGACTGGTATTAGAGATAATAAAAAGTAAATTTTTGTCATTTTTAATACCATCTGTAAATGATCTATAGACATAGCATCCTCTTTTATCAGTTCTGCCTCCCTGGATTTGCCACAACTGCCAGGTGCCCTCTAGTGCCTTCTTCAGGCATGAAATTTTGGAAATTATTCTCATACAATTATGTCAGCTATGACCGTGATCACGAACACTAATATAAATATTTAGGACAGAGACAGTGTTTCTGAGTTTTGAGTTACATTATAAGAAATGTAACTAGGACAACAATGATTAGCATCTCTACAAAGCTTTCTGGAGAAGAAAAGGAAACTGGCTCAGACAGGTTAATAACTAATCATAATCAGTCAGGTGAAGTACTGAAAATAGATTTAAGCCCAGATATGAAGTTCCCAAAGTCTGTATCCTTAAAGCCTAGACTGTATGGCTTTTCTCAAGCCTCAGTTATCTGTGAAATCCCAACCACTTCTTTAATCTTCCAGGCTCTTAGTTTCAATTCCTGTAAGGTAATATTATTATTGTGTCTTACAGATCCCACAGAAATTAGATGAAACAGGATAAAGACCTTAATACAAGGAATGAATTTTTCAATGGTTCTTAATTAAGAGATTGTCTTTTCTTAATTTTTGCATTACAGGATCAACAATTGATGGGAAAAAAAATAGGACAAACTTGCAATCTGATCACTGTCAAAGCCTTTTGCTATTTCTCCTGAATGCATTTGCACAGTGTTTTTCACTATTTCTCTGTTTTCTGAGTTGGCACATAGCACCAAGCATCTTGAGTTGTTTCAAATAAGGGGACGTCTCAGGAATTTATTCATGGAAATAAGTTTTATTATTATTTCCATGAATAAATTAAAATTGGAAATAAGTTTTCCCCCAGTTTTATTGAGATTTAATTGACATGTAATAGTGTGTAAGTTGTAAGGTATAAAATGTGTTATTTGATACACTTATTATTGATACTGAGAAATGATTTCCATGGTAGTATTAGTTAACATTTCTGTTGCCTCACAGGGTTACCATTTATTTTTTGTAGTAAGAATAATTAAGATCCATTCTGTTAGTAATTCCAACTGTGTAGTACAGTATGGTTAACTATGATCAGTATACTGCACATGAGCTCTTCAGAATTTTTCATCTTATACCTTCGAGTGTATATACCCACCGATGAACGTTTCCTCATTTCCCTCACCTTCCAGCCCCTGGAAACTACCATTCTACTCACTCTTTCTGTGAGTTTGTCTTCCTTGATTCCATATACAAGTGAGATCATACAATATCTGTCTTTTTATATTTGACATTTCATTTAGCACAGTGACCTCAAGGTTCATCTGTGTTGTTGCAAAATGCAGAATTTCCTTCTTTCTCATGATTTAATAATATTCAGTTGTGCTCAGTGTATACAGTTGACCTTTGAACAATTAGAAATATTATTGTTTAGGGGTACCAAGCAAGACAACCCATTCCAGTATTCCTGCCTAGAAAATCCCATGGACTGTAGCCTGTCAGGTTCCTCTGTCCATGGGGTCACAAGAGTTGGACATGACTTAGCAACTGAACCACCACCACCAAGCCCTCTAGCAGTCAAAAATCTCAGTGTGAGTTTACAGTCAGCTTCCTTATCTGCAGTTCTATTGTACATCTACAGACTCAACCATGGGTGTATTGTATGGTACTGTAGTATGTATTTATTGAAAAAAAAATCTGCTTAAAAGTGGACCCCATGTTCAAACCCATGTTGTTCAAGGGTCAACTGTATATGTAGATATTTAAGTATATATCTCATATCTTCTTTATTTATTATCTGTAGATAGACATTTAGGTTGTTTCCATATCTTGACTACTGTGAATAAACTGCAATAAACATGAGGGTAAATATCTCTGATACCATTTTCATTTTATTTAGCTATCAGTAGAAGGCAATGGCAAGCCACTCCAGTACTCTTGCCTAGAAAATCCCATGGATGGAGGAGCCTGGTAGGCTGCAGTCCGTGGGGTTGCTAAGGGTCGGACACGACTGAGCAACTTCACTTTCACTTTTCATTTTCACACATTGGAGAAGGAAATGGCAACCCACTCCAGTGTTCTTGCCTGGAGAATCCCAGGGATGGGCTAGCCTGGTGGGCTGCAGTCCATGGGGTCGCACAGAGTCAGACACGACTGAAGTGACTTAGCAGCAGCAGCAGCAGTACCTTAGCCGGAGAAGGCAATGGCAAGCCACTCCAGTACTCTTGCCTAGAAAATCCCATGGATGGAGGAGCCTGGTAGGCTGCAGTCCGTGGGGTCGCTAAGGGTCGGACACGACTGAGCGACTTCACTTTCACTTTTCACTTTCACACATTGGAGAAGGAAATGGCAACCCACTCCAGTGTTCTTGCCTGGAGAATCACAGGGACGGCGGAGCCTGGAGGGCTGCCGTCTATGGGGTTGCACAGAGTCGGACATGACTGAAGTGACTTAGCAGCAGCAGTACCTCAGCTGGTGAAGAATCCACCTACAATGCAGAAGACTCCAGCTCGATTCCTGGGTTGGGAAGATCTCCTGGGGAAGGGATAGGTTACCACTCCAGTATCCTTGGGCTTCCCTGGTAGCTCAGCTGGTAAAGAATCTGCCTGCAGTGCAGGAGACCTGGGTTCGATCCCTGGGTTGAGAAGACCCCCTGGAGAAGGGTTAGGCTACCCACTCCAGTATTCTGGCCTGGAGAATTCCATTGACTGTGTAGGCCATGGGGTCGCAAAGCGTTGGACGCGACTGAGTGACTTTCACTTTCATATACCCAGAAGTGGGATTGCTGGATCATTACATGTTAGTTCTATTTCAAACTTTTTGAGAAACCTCCATACTCTTTGCCATAGTGGCTGCACCAATTTATAGTATCACCAACAGTGCCCAAGTGTTTCCTTTTCTCCACCAAATGTATCTTTGCCACACTTTTTCATCTTTTTGATAAAGGCCATTCTAACTAACAGGCATGAGATGATAGCTCATTGTGGTTTTGATTTGCAATTCCATGATGATTAGTGACATTGGACAACTTTTCATGTTCCTGTGGGTCATGTGTATTTCTTCCTCTTAAAAAGTATCCAATCAGTGGAGAAGGAAATGGCAACCCACTCCACTATTATCTGGGAAATCCCATGGACAGAGGATCCCGATGGTCTATAGTCCACAGAGACACAAAACAGTCAGATATGACTTAGCAACTAATCAACACCAACAGGAAAACTAATGCGAGACCTTCAGTGGCTCACAGCTCCTGAGACTGGATATTTTGTGGCCCACAACAACAAAAGTATCCATTTAGATCCTCTGGCCATTTTTCTGTCAGATTGGTTTTTGTTTTTGTTTTTTGCCATTGAGCTGTATGAATTTCTTATCTATTTTGGCAATTAACCACTTCTTAGATATATGGCTTAACAATTTTTTTTTTATTCCATAGGTTGCTTGGTAATTTTGATTGCTTCTTTTGCTATGAAGATTTTTAGTTTGATGAAGTAGTCGTTGACCCATTTATTTTTGCTATTGTTGATTGTACTTGGTGTGTCATATTCAAAAAATATATATGTTGCCAAGACCAATATGAAGAAGTTTCGCCTCTGTGTTTTCTTCTAGTACTTTTATGGTTTCAGGTCTTTTACTCAAGTGTTTAATCGATTTCAAGTTAATTTTTGTGACTGGTATAAAATAGAGGTCCAGTTTTATTTTTCTGCATATGATTTGGTTTTCTAACATCACTTAATGAGGAGAATATCCTTTCACGATTGAGTAGACTTGGCTCCCCTGACAAATATTACTTGATTGCATACACTGGAGAAGGAAATGGCAACACACTCCAGTGTTCTTGCCTGGAGAATCCCAGGGACAGGGGAGCCTGATGGGTTGCCGTCTATGGGTCGCACAGAGTTGGACACTACTGAAGTGACTTAGCAGCAGCAGCAGCATACATAAAGATTCGGAGAAGGCAAGGGCACCCCACTCCAGTACTCTTGCCTGGAAAATCCCATGGATGGGGGAGCCTGGCAGGCTGTAGTCCATGGGATCGCTGAGTCAGACACGACTGAGTGACTTCACTTTCACTTTTCACTTTCATGCACTGGAGAAGGAAACGGCAACCCACCCCGGTGTTCTTGCCTGGAGAATCCCAGGGATGGGGGAGCCTGGTGGGCTGCCGTCTATGGGGTCGCACAGAGTCAGACACGACTGAAGTGACTTAGCAGCAGCAGCACAGAAAGATTTATTTCTGGGCTCTCAATTGTGTTCCATGGGTCTATGTGTCTACTTTTCACCAGTTATATATTCTTTTGATTACTACATTTTCGTAATATCACTTTAAATTAGGAGGTGTGATGTATCAAGCTTTGGACTTCTTTCGCTGAGTTGCTTTAGCCATTCAGAGTCTTTTGTAGTTCCATACAAATGTTATAATTATTTTTATTTCTGTAAAAAAATGCCATTGGAATTTTGACAGGGATTTACTTAAATATATAGATGGCTTTCAATAGTATGGACATTTTAATAATATTAACTCTAATTCATGAATGTGGAATTCTTTCCATTTGTGTCTTCAGTTTCTTTCATCGTTGTCTTACAGTTTTCAGTGTTAACTGTCTTAAATGAAGTAAGTCATTCTTTTACTTACTCCATATAGCCTATTTCAAGAGCTAAAAAGCATTTGTAAAAAGAGAGAGAAGTAACAAGACAGCATCACTTCAAAAAACAAAGAACAAAACAACAAGCTAGGTACCAAGAACTTCAGTACAAATTTGATTTGATATTGTAACAATGGAACATTGTTGACTTGTTCACAAATTCAAGTTGAAAGACACACTAATTGTTTTTTTTAATTGTGTGATATTAGCTACAGGTTTTTTCCATAGACATTCTTTTTCAGGATAAAGAACTTCCCTTCTGGCTCAAATTTACTGAGATAAACAATTTTTTAAGTTCACAAACAGGTATTGAATTTTACTTTCACACTTTTTTTTGCGTATATTAAGATGTCCAAATGCTTTCTACCCCTATTTTTTACTGTTAAAATAATGAAATGTTAAACTAATCTTGCATTCTTGGAATAAACCCCGCTTAGTGATAATGTGTCTGCCTTTTTATATGTGCTGAGATTTCATTTGTAATATTCAGGGAATTTTGTGTCTGTGTTTTCACTTCTTGAGATAAATGCTTATTGATTTTTCATTTGCTCTTCTTTTCTAATAGATATTTAAATCTATAAATGTCCCACTAGGAACTGCTTTATAATGATATGTCACATTTTCATTATTTTATAGTCATGTCAAAATATTTTGTAATTTTCCTTTTGATTTTCTCTTTCATCCTTTGGTAATTTAGAGTATTTTGCTTTAATAGTAAGCATTTGGAGATTTTCTTTTTTTAATCTATTACTGATTTACTGTTTAATTTGACTGTTGTCAGAGAATATTATATCCTTAAAATTTCTTGAACCTTCATTTATGTTACAGCATTTAGCCTATTTTGGTAAATATTAGTGATGAAGTGAAGTCGCTCAGTCATGTCCGACTCTTTGCGACCCCATGGACTGTAGCCTACCAAGCTCCTCTGTCCAGGCAATAGTACTGGAGTGGATTGCCATTTCCTTCTCCAAGGGATCTTCCCAACCCAGGGATCGAACCTGGGTCTCCCGCACCGTAGACAGACGCTTTACTGTCTGAGCCATAGGAGGGGCCCTAAATATTAGTGATAAAGGTTGTTAATACCTTAAGAATATAAAGCTATATTTTATAATTTAGAATATGATTGTAGAATATTGTGCTCTTCAATTATGTTAAGTAGAAGACCAGTAAAAATATTTATGTGTGACATATGAGATAAGTGCTTTATACTATAAGCTATTACAAGTGTGACATGTAAGATAAGTGCTTTATACCATGAGCTAGAGAATGCAGTCTCAGATAATTCTTTGTTTGGGTGGCTGTCCTGTGCATTAGCAGTATCCTTGTCTCTTCTCACTGGCTCTGGAAGCAGTTTTGTGGTCCCGATTGTGACAATCAAAATTGCCTGTAGACATTGCCAAATGTTTGCTGAGGGGAGAAATCACCTCCAGTTGAAAATCACTGAACTATATAAAGAAACAAGTTTTTATAAAATCAGTGTACCTATGTAGATACATTTTTATTATCAAAAACTCTGGATTTTACTATAAGAATATAGCTGCAAATTCAATAACAGTCACTATGTATGGTTTAAATAGCATATGGCATCACTTATATGTGCGATCTAAATTATGATACAAATAAATTTATTTGCAAAACAGAGACTCACAGACATAGAAAACAAATTTATGGTTACCAAAGTGGAAAGGGGCCGAGTGAAGAATAAGTTAGGAGTTTGGGATTAGTAGATACAAGCTACTATATATAAATTAGATAAACAATAAGGTCCTACTATATATAGTACAGGGAACTATATTCAATATCCTATAATAAATCATAAGGGAAAAGAATGTGAAAGACAATATACATTTATAAAACTGAATCACTTTGCCATACACCAGAAACTAACACAACACTGTAAATCAACTATACATCAATTAAAATGTTAAAAACAAATAAAATAGAAATAAGAATGAAAAGAGAACTTGTGATTCCTATTCAAAATATAACACATGAAAATGATCCAAAAGCTGCGAAACGCTGAGCAAATGCAAGGAATTCTTATGTGTCATAAGAATGGGAACCACGTGATATACTTTATGTTCTATGCCTAGGCAGATGTCACAATTCAATACGACACTATTTTCTCACTTTGTTGTTCAGTAGTTAAGTCATGTCCTTGTGACCCTGTGGACTGCAGCATGCCAGGCTTCTTTGTGCTTCACTGTCTCCCAGACTTTGCTCAAACTCACGTCCATTAAGTACGACATGAGTGATGCCATCCAGCCATCTCACCCTCTGTCATCCCCTTCTCCTGCTCTCAGTCTTTCCCCGCATCAGGATCTTTTCCAGTGAGTCTTCTCTTCACATCAGGTGGCCAAAAGTATCAGAGCTGCAGCTTCAGCAACAGTTCTTCCAGTGAATATTCAGGGTTCATTTCCTTTAGGCTTGACTTGTTGGATCTCCTTGCAGTCCAAGGGACTCTCAAGAGTCTTCTCCAGCACCACAATTTAAAGGCATCAGTTCTTCAGCATTCAGCCTTCTTTATAGTCCTGCTCTCACATCCATACTTTCGCACTAAACCTAGATATTTCCTCAGAATCCTTTTCAACAGAAGAATCAAGAAAGCTATCACCAATAGATCAGAGTGAAAAAGTTCTTTGCTGTCCCTGGCATATGGCCTTTAGATTCTTCTTTTCATATTCCACTTCCACTAATTTATTCAATGATCTTCAAGAGGAATAAAGGGCATCCAGTTACTCTCTCCAACAACAGGGTTCTCTGAGGATGCAAGGTGGACTGCCACACCGGTCTGACGGTATTTGTGAACCCTCTTCTGAACAGTAATACAGCTACTGCATCTGGGGATAAACTGACTTTTGAATATGAATCCACTCTTCTGGCTAATGGGGAAGGAAATGGCAGCCCACGCCAGTATTCTTGCCTGGAGAATCCTGAGGATGGAGGAGCCTGGTGGGCTGCTGTCCATAGGGTTGCACAGAGTCAGACACAACTGACGTGACTTAGCATGCATGCATGCATTGGAGAAGGAAATGGCAACCCACTCCAGTGTTCTTGCCTGGAGAATCCCAGGGACAGGGGAGCCTGGTGGGCTGCCGTCTATGGGGTCGCACGTAGTCTAACATGACTGAAGCGACTTAGCAGCAGCAGCTTCTGGCTAAAGATTAAAATATTTCCCAAATTCAAAAATAACCCTCCTAAATATGTGCACTGCAGATGCCAACCATGGAAACATCTGTTTGTCTTACTGCAAGTGTTAATAGATTGCATAGTCAAGTATCACACAAACTCATCCATCTTAAAAATAGAATCAATAGCAAAATGTATGCAGACTCAGAGCACCTCCAAAGGGAAGAAAGAAAATGATGGAAAAGTGATTCAAAGTTCATTGTATCTAGATAGCTTCCCCAGATAAAATGTCAGTTGAATGCAAGGAAGCAGTGGAAATAATGCCTTGATAAAAGAAAAGACACGAAGCAAAACATCCAAATTTCGCTTCAAAACAGTGCAAAGTCTTTATTCAAGAATCATTGCAAAGCTGCATTCCTCTTCTTTATTATTTTGCTATGGATACTTTTTCATGAAATACGAGCCAAGAAAATGGCTTATATTTTGTCATGGAAATGACAAATTGATTAGAACCAATGTTGTGAGGTAAAGACAAGTATGTATTATTCCGAAATAACTGCAGAACTAAGAATTGTGGAAGCAATACCTAAATGACTATGGAAAATAAACAGGGAGAATTGTGAACTTTTTAACGTGGCGTTTCAGCCTGAGCTCAAGTTATAAATATCAGCAAATTCTCTGCTGTGCTTCATTGCATTCCTCTAGTGCAATTTGTTTAGTGCTTTGAGATATTAGACAGCCATATATTTTACTCTCACTGCTAGTAGCCAATTTGCAAGAATGCAAGTAATATAAAAATGGCTATTTACTCTGTTACAAGTGGTACAGTCCATTATCACTCTTCACTGATGTTGTTACAAGGATAGCAAATCAATAATCAGTTCTCATTCCCTAACTCAGTAAACCATCTGCTTCCATTATTGTAAACCATGTTCAGTTTGGATGCAAACTTTACTGCTGTGCTAGAAGCTGATTCATTTGATAAGACCACAAACATCACCACAGGAAAATTATTTCTTAATTACCTTTCTCTGAAACTTAAATGGCTAAATGCTAGGGAATTCCTTTGCCATTGGTAAAACGAGCATTACAAGACATTGTAAATGTATCAGTGAAGACAAGGGCTTTGTCTAAAATGGCAAATGACTTAGTCCATCTCACATAGCTTTTTCTCAAATAAGATTGCTCAAGTAAGCATTGGTTCTACACAGGAAGCCTCTACATGGGAAGTTAGACATTGCATCACAGCCTGCAGGACATTGCTTCTGAAGCAGCCATTGAATTGAAACTGAGGATAATTATCAATTAGCTCCACCATGCCCACAACCTGTTTTCACTTACCAAGCTCCCTTTAACTGCTTTTATAAAAACTTGCATGTCGTTTGAGCATCACATAGCCTAAACAATCAGACATTTGCCCAAGTTATTTATTTATTTTTCCAGGAAGTCAGCTGTATCTAGTTCAAACTCAAGCTGGTTAAGACCACCAACCCTCCCAATGGGCATACATGAGGATCTACTCGGTAAGATTTTTGTCAGAAGGCCCAAACCTCTGACATAACATCCACACTACGATTTTCTGAGCATGCATACCATTAAGAAACCTGTCGCTTAGTTGCATCTGTGCTGAACAACAATTACTTCACCTTTTTCTTCCCTCCAATCACCTTTCGCCATGTTCCCCACACCTCATCTTTATCCCATAAGTATCCCAAGCCTTCCCCCTTCCAGGAAGCAGAGCTGAGATTTGTTCTCCCGTCTCCTGGCTTGGCTACCTTGCAAACACAAACTTTTCTCTGCTGCAAACCTCAGCACCTCAGCAACTGACTTGCCGCACTTCGGACACAGGAACCTGTACACAAAGGAAAAAGAACAAGTACACGATTCTGAAACTGAGATGGGAATCACTGGATGAATTTCAAGTAAAACATTTAATGGCCCCAGATCCAAGGGTATGAAATAATTTCTTTGTTTTTTATAAATCAGTTTAACTGATTCTAAGCCTTTTTTCTGCTAGATACAGAAAATGTCAACTAGGAACGTCAAGGAGATTCACTAAATTCTGTTTTCTTAGACAATTCATGTTTGGAATTCTGTGGCACTCTCTCCTCCCAGGCCCCATTTCCTCCTGCTGGGACTCACTACAAGTTCCGAAGAGGCTAACACCAATGTTGGAGAAAGGAGTCTTTTCTGACCTTGCTACAGTGTGCTAGCACCTTTTGAGATGCCACTGGCCCCATCTTGTCTCAAGCATGTCTCCCCCAGGCAAGCGGTGTACAAAAATGGAGGTGCAGAAGTGCAGAGATGGGGCAAACTTCGAGACTTCTTGTCAAGTTCCATGTTCTCTTTCAGGTTTTCCTTCCGGTCTGCAGGCTCCCTCTGGTAGCTGTCTTCTGTGACTCTTTCCACATGTGTGAAAAGAATCATTTGCACTTTTGCGTTCACTTCAGGACTTCGAGTGTGACTCCTGACATTTGTTTTTGTTTGTTTTTAAGGCAAGTGCCTGATTTCGTCAAGGCTTCAATTTCAATGAGGCATTCCCTTCAAAGATGGGGTCTCCAGCAAACATATGTTTCCAGCCTTCCAACTAGATGAAGAGCGAGGCTACCTCCTCCACTGAATCTCCTTTGTTTTAGAGATCTTGGTTGATTTTCAGAACTGACCATTTGGGCCATTTTTTTCTCTTCCTGTATTTAAATTCCCACTCTTGTGTTTTAAATACTCTTACTCAGTAAAGAGCCCACAAAACCCTAGACCCTCACCCTTGGCCCCAATCAAAGTAGAACTCTAGGCCTGTATGCACTTTCTCTCCCCACAACCTGTGAGGCTCCAGGTGTGCCCTGTAAGTTCCAGGTCTTGTAAGTAATAAACCTTTGGTTTTTTTCAAAGTTCTCTGATGGTGATTGCTGAAGGGCGTGTTGCAATCATAGTAAGAATCACAAGGGCCAGTTCAAGCACAGCACTGATTGTTGATAGGCTGAGACTAGAGAATACAGGACTGCAGGTGGATCCAGAGCAGAGCAGGCGTTCACACTGCCCCTCCCATCCGTAGCAGCCATCTCTGCTCTATTGTTTTCCCATTACTGTGGCACAAAGGGCATTGGTAAAGCTTCTGACTGTCAGAATGCCAGACAGGACCAGGGAGGCACAGGTCCTCTTTGCCCTGATTCACTGCATTGCTTCATGAGCTATCTTTGGAATATAGAGACAGACCAACAACTAGCCAACACTCCCTTCTTACAAATTGTGTCTCTACCCCCAGTTCATGGAGTCTATCTCTTGGTTAGATTGTATGGAGCAGAAAGGGGGAAAAACTGAGTCTTAATGATAGGTAGGGCTTCCCTGGTGGCTCAGATGGTAAAGAATCTACTGCAATGCAGGAGACCGGGGTTCAATCCCTGGGTTGGGAAGATTCCCTGGGTTGGGAAGATTCCCTGGAAATGGGAATGGCAACCCACTCCAGGATTCTGGCCTGGAGAATTCCATGGTCAGAGGAGCCTGATGGGCTGCAGTATATGGGGTCACAAAAGAGTCAGACACCACTGAGCAACCAACACTTTCACTTTATGATTATATATCCGTTCTAATACTTTCTGATTTGTAACTGCTCAAGGATTTTAACTGTGGAGGTCAGTAATTTGAAATGTTTATTCTGTTTCCCACCCAGCAATTCTTACATGATGGGTGCCCTTCTATCTAGTTGCATGAAGGAGTTTCACCTGGTTGTTTAGGTAGTGTAAGAAAGAATTGCTATTTAATATTTAGACCCCTGCTTCAGACAGAGTTAAGTTTTAATTTGTCACTTCTAAGACTCCTGAGAGTCCCTTATGCTGCAAGGAGATCCAACCAGTCCATTCTAAAGGAGATCAATCCTGGATGTTGTTCATTGGAGGGACTGATGCTAAAGCTGAAACTACAATACTTTGGCCACCTCATGCGGCGAGTTGACTCACTGGAAAAGACTCTGATGCTGGGGAAGGTTGGGGGCGGGAGGAGAAGGGGACGACGGAGAATGAGATGGCTGGATGGCATCACCGACTCTGTGGACATGAGTTTGTGTGTACTCCGGGAGTTGGTGATGGACAGGGAGGCCTGGCGTGCTGTGATTCATGGGGTCGTGGAGAGTTGGACACGACTGAGCAACTGAACTGAACTGAACTGATGTAACAGAACAAGGAAGTCCTATTTTACAGTCACTATTAAACTCAACTAGAACCAAGTGATTATTGTTTATCCTGTGTCCCTTATCAGACTGTAACTACTTCAAGAACAAGGCTGCATTTTTTTCCAGGGCTGCTTATGATCCCTTCATTTTTTTGAAAGCATAATAAATGATCTTTATTTAAAATAAATCTTACATACTGAAGACATCATAATATATAAATATGTAGCTTAGACAATGATTATAGAATTAATACCTATGAAACCACTATCAGAATTCCTAACATTTCCCCATTGTACCCTTCCTGCTTATAAGCACCTTCACTTCATAGAAATATTACCTTGATTTTTAATTATACTTAAGTATACTGATACATGTAATAATTCTAGTTTTGAACTTCATGTAGAGGGAATCAAATTTATGTTTCTAAGATGAACTCGGTGAGCAGTTATGTTCATTCATTTATTTTTATGTACAGCATACTTTGTACAAATATACCACCTTTTTTATAATCTGCACTAATGTTAGATCTGTGGTGCATTTCCAATTTGGGAGTATTTTGAGCTGTGCTTCTATGAGCATTCTTATATGTACAGGTATCTTGGTTCACATAAACACAAGTTTCTCTAGGTTAAACATCTGAGACTGAAATTCCTGGGTCATAGAATATATAGGTGGTTAATTCTAGAGATAATGCCAAATAAATTTTTATGCGGTTGTAAATATTTAGCCTTTGAACAGGAGTGTATGATTATTTCCACAACCCTAAACATCTCTTGCTATTTGTCTAGATTTGCCAGTTTGGTAGGGGTATAGTTATCATTCCTTGTGACTAATTTGCAATTTCCTGGCTACAAATGAGGCTGAGCTTTCCTTCACATGCTATTGGTCTTGACTTTAGCCTTTGGTAGAATCCCTATTTAAGTTCAATTTTCTTTGGGGTATCTGTCTTTTTCTTAGTGGATTATAAAATGCCTTAATAAATTTTGAATTCATACCCTTTGGTGATTGCACACGTTGCAAATATCTCCTTTCATCTTTTCAAATTGTTATAGTATCTTATAATGAAGAATAATTTTACTTTTAATGCAAAATGTATTCATTTCTACTCTGTGCTTAGTGCTTTTTGTAGCTTGTCTCCACAAATTATAAAGATAGTCTCATACGTTCATAGTTGAATTTTTTATCTAACTGGAATTTTTGTGTATGATATGAATCAACATTTTTTCCCCATTTAATACCAATTCTTTCAGCACTATTTATTGAAAAGTCATCTCTCTTCTATTGCTCTGCATTATCACTTTTGTTAAAATTTGAAACCATATATGGGTGGCTCTATTTCTGGGCTTGTTATTTTTATCTGTTGGTTTATTTGCCAGAATCACACAGTATAACTGCGATTTCTTTATGGTGATTTATGACATTTGACAGAACAGTTATTTTACCTTGTGATTTTCCTCAGATGTATCTTTATTATAAAAAATCATAGATTCATTTTGCAAACATACTAAAACAGTTTGGGGGGTTTTGTTTGGAATACTATTACCTCCTTATACAAATTTGGGCAAAATGATAACTTTAAAATATTGACTCTTCATATGCTTGAATAGTATTTCTCTAACTTTGTGTTTATTTTTTTCAGTAAAATGTATTATTCCACATTAGAGGAATTCCACAATTTTTGTAGGCTTAGTACCAGATATCATATAGATTTTGATGGTGCTGTCACACATTGTTTAGTGTTTTTTATCCTGTTTGTGACTGGAAAGTAGTATTAAATTTATCTATATCGATTTTGTAAACAACAATTTTGCATAACTCATAATTTAAATTATATATATTTAAATATATATGTATAATATTATATATATATAAATATGTTTAAATATATATATTTAAACTATATATTTTAAGAATTTATAATTCATCAGTGTCTTTAATTTGCCTCTTCTAATAATTCTTCTACTTGGATTTTCAAGTAATACAATTATATCAATTAAAATTATGATAAATTTGATAAATTTTTAAATTCTTATAGTTTTAGTAGCATTTACATCCTAGTTTGAGGTTACAATCAAATATAAAGCTAAGCAGATGTAATGGTGAATATCATTGCTTTGAGAGCAGCTCCAGAAAGAGACTTGTAATGCTTCATCATTTAATATTGTTTGCTGTAGTTTTATAGATACATTTTGTCAGATCAATGAAATTCCCTTTTATTGTTAGTTTGATACTATCTTTTAATATGAATGGATCTTGAATATGGTAGACTCTACTTCTATTGAGATATTGAGATGATTTTTTCTTCTTTAATCTGTAAATAAGATTAATTATACCAATTTATGTGCTGTAGTTAAATCTGTTTTCATTCTTGAGATATTTAATCTTGGATAAGAAGTATAATTTTCACATATTTTAAAATTCAGTTTTCTAATATCTGATGCTGGGAGGGATTGGGGGCAGGAGGAGAAGGGGACGACAGAGAATGAGAGGGCTGGATGGCATCACTGACTTGATGGACATGAGTTTGAGTGAACTCCGGGAGCTGGTGATGGACAGGGAGGCCTGGCGTGCTGTGATTCATGGGGTCGCAGAGTCGGACACGACTGAGCGACTGAACTGAACTGAAACGAAACTTAAAGCCAATCATTAAAAAAAAAAAAGCTTTTTGAGTTATGGACCAGCATATGGCCAATTTTTATAAATACTGTGTGTGCTTTGAAAAGAATTTGTGTTAGAGGTTTAGGTATCCAGTGTTCTATATACTTCTTTTATTGAAACAAACTTCAAGTTATTTCTGTCCCACAAGTTTTATACTTGTTGCATTCACTTTGAAGGCTCTTCCTCATACGTTTTCATTGCCAACTAGGGGCTTTCCAAGTGGCATAAGTGTAAAGAATATGCCTGCCAATGCAGGCGACACAAGAGACACAGGTTCAATCCCTAGGTCAGTAAAATCCCCTGGAGGAGGGCATGGCAACCCACTCCAATATTCTTGCCTGGAGAATCCCATGGAGAGAGGAGCCTGGAGGGCTATGGTCCATGGGGTCACAGAGTCAGAAATGATTGAGTGTGCACACTCTATGCTAGAAACTATGCTTACTACTTTCAGACCTATTCTTACAGATTCTTGTCTTAGACTTTCCCTCCTGACCCTATTCCAAAACAGGCTTCATTTCTCACTTCTTTTACCCTGAGCTATTTTCCTTAAAGCACTTATCTCTGCCTGATATTACATAATGTATCTATTTGTTTTCTTATTATCTCCCTAACTATAATATAAACACCTTGAGGCAAGAACTCTTTCTGACTCATTTACCATTCTATCCCTAATACTTGAAAAGTGTCCCACACTAAGTGCTTAATAAAAGTGTTGCATGATTAAGTGAATGAATTTAAACTAGTACTCAACAGAGACCTTGACAAGCATATATAAAAGCATCATTTACCCTGCTGTGTTCCTTCAATAGAATTGGCAGTGTCCATATAGGTAACAGGCAAACTTAAAACACAAGTAAGCATGGAGGGAAAAATGGAGAACAAAACAATCCTGCCATCAGTTCAGTTTCAGTTCAGTCCAGTCGCTCAGTCACGTCCGACTCTTTGCGACCCCATGGACTGCAGCACGCCAGACTTCTCCGTCCATCACCAACTCCCAGAGGTTGCTCAAACTCATGTCCATCGAGTCAGTGATGCCATCCAACCATCTCATCCTCTATCATCCCCTTCTCTCGCCTTCAATCTTTCTCAGCCTCAGGGTCCTTTCCCGTGAGTCAGCTCTTTGCATCAGGTGGCCAAAGTATTGGAGTTTCAGCTTTAGCATCAGTCCTTCCAATGAATATTCAGGACTGATTTCCTTTAAGATGGACTCGTTGGATCTCTTTGCAGTCTAAGGTACTCTTAAAAGTCGTATCCAACATAACAGTTCAAAAGCATTCATTCTTCAGTGCTCAGCTTTCTTTATAGTCCAACTCTCACACCCATACATGACTACTGGAAAAACCATAGCCTTGACTAGATGGACTGTTGTTGGCAAGGAAACATCTCTGATTTTTAATATGCTGTCTAGCTTGGTCATAGCTTTTCTTCCAAGGAGCAAGCATCTTTTAATTTCATGGCTGCAGTCACCATCTGCAGTGATTTTAGAGCCCCGCAAAATAAAGTCTGTCACCGTTTCCATTGTTTCCCCATCTATTTGCCATGAAATAATGGGACCAGTCCTGTCATAGACCAGCCCAAAGGAGGTGCTCAATTAATATTTACTTTATGAATTAAATTGAAAATAAGAATGAAAAGAGGAAAGAAGGATAAACGGAGAGATCTAGTTGTAAATTAACAAAGGATGACACTAATAGACAAAATGTTCTCTACTCTTGCCTTTACTTTTTTGATGAATCACCTGGCTTCTTCTACATACTTTCTATTTCCCAGGAGAAAAGGAATTACTAATATGATTAGTCGGTATGGAAAGAAGCTGAGCATGTGCAAAGCTCAGCCCCTTCCTTCTTCCTTGAATTTTGGAACTAGTCTACCTCGATCCTTCATGTATTAAATTTCACAGGGGTAAACACTCTTTTTTGGGAGTTCTGTTATTATCTATCTAATTCTGGAAATCAATTTTATGAAGTCCACTATTACTATGCCCTCAAGTGACATTCTGCAAACAGTTCTATTCATAATCATGTGACTTTTTTTGTTTTTAAAGTTTGCTTCTTTCCTATTGCTTAATTGCTTCTAAAGTAAGGCTGAGAACAGGTGTGTCCATTTATTAGGACAACCTGTAGTATATTCTCACTGTGTGTTATTAGTATTAAGATATCTCTTTCCAGTAAGACTTTCACAATGATAGAGATTATAGATTTCCATGAAAACAAAAGCAGACTGAGAAAACTGAGGGAGGAAAAGAAAATAGGTTCTGTTTTCAGAAATTCAGCACTTTTTTTATGCAAACTTTTTCTCGTTCCTTTATTCAATCATTTTCAAATGTCCTGAAGCTGTTTGCGTAGGCAAAATGAAGTATAGAGATGCAACAATTGCTCAACAAATATAGACTTATAGGGAAACAACAATGCCATACTAAGTATATGGTAAGGATTTACTGGAACAAATCACTATTCATGTTTGTATTCAGGTTATCTTTATTTATTTATTTTAATTGGAGGCTAATTACTTTACATTATTGTATTGGTTTTGCCATACATTGACATGAATCTGCCCTGGGTGTACATGTGTTCCCCATCTTGAACCCCCCTCCCACCTCCCTCCCCATCCCTTCCCTCTGGTTAGAAATAACCTATTTTCTTAATTGTGGGATCCTTCATAGAGGTTTCTGACCAACTGGATTGGAGGCAATTCTATTGAACTCAAAGCCATTAAAGACATGGTGGTCAATAACAGTTTGGATTAATACAACTTAAAAGGTCCAGGAAGTAAAATTAGAAAGGATAGTATCAGGTCATAGACCTGGGTAATGCAATGCTAATAAAGAAGTTTGGGAGAAGGGCTACTTCATGTGTGTGTGTGTGTTGGGGGGGGTGTATATACACACATTTTAATTTTCATTGAAATATAGTTGATTGACAATGTGTTAGTTTCAGGTGTATACATCAAAGCGATTCAGTTATATGTGTATTTGTGTGTGTAAACCCCCTGACCTACTTCACCTAGTATGATCTCTAGGTCCATCCATGTTGCTACAAATGGCATTATTTATTCTTTTTTATAGCTGAATGATATTCCATTTCATATATGTGCTGTGCTGTGGTTAGTTGCTCTGTTGTGTCCAACTCTTCGGAGCCTGCTAGGCTCCTCTGTCCATGGGGATTCTGCAAGCAAGAATACAGAGTGGGTTGCCGTGTCCTCCTCTAGGGATCTTCCTAACCCAGGGATCAAACCCGGGTCTCCTGCTTTGCAGGTGGATTCTTTACCATCTGAGCCACCAGGAAATCCCTTGCATATATGTACCACATCTTATTTATTTATTCCTCTCTTTATGACACTGAAGTTGCTTCCATGTCCCGAGTATTGTAAATAGTGCTGCAGTGAACATTCAAGTGAATGTATCTTTTTGGATTATGGTTTTACTCTGGATAACTGCCTAGGAGTGGGACTGTTGGATCATATGACATTTCTATTTTTAGTTGTTTAAGAAAACTCTGTATTGTTCTATATAATGATTATGCCAATTTACAATCACATCAGCAGTGAAGAAGTGTTCCTTTTCTCCAGCACTTATTGTTGGTGGATTTTTAGATGTTGGTCATTCTGGCCAATGTGAGGTGATACCTCCTTCTAGTTTTGATCTGTATTTCTCTAACAAGTAGTGATGTTGAACAACATTTTATGTGCTTGTTGACTATCTATATGTCTTCTTTAGAAAAGAATATTTATTTATATCTTCTGCCCATTTTTTGATTGGGTTGTTTTTGATATTGAGTCATATGAGATATTTATTTATTTTGGATATTTACTTTAGATATTTATTTATTATTTATTTATATTTATTTAACCCCGTAGTTGTAATAGTTGGAAATGTTTTGAAGACAATGAAAAGTTGTCTTTTTGCATACTGTGCAAAAGTTTTTAAGTTTAATTAGGTCCAATTTATGTAATATTTTATTTCCAATACCCTAGGAGATGACTCCAAAAAAATAGTGCTGCAATTTATGTCAAAGGGTATTGACTATGTTTTCTTCTAGTAATGTAGTGGTATCCAGTCTTACATTTAGGTCTTTCATACCTTTTGAGTTTATTTTTGTGTATGGTGTTAGTGTTCTAAGTTCATTATTTTTAAAAGTTAAAAAGTTCACTAGTTTTCCCAGCACCACTTATTGAAGAGACTGTATTTTCTGCATTGTATTTCTTGCATCCTTTGTAGTAGATTAATTATTAATTAATAATTATTTATTTATGGGCTTACTATCCTCTTCCGTTGACCTTATATCTGTTTTTGTGCCGTACCATAGAATTTGAATTACTGTAGTTTGTAGTACAGTTTGAAGTCAAGGAACCTGATTCCTCTAGCTCCATCTTCTTTCTCAAAATTTCTTTGGCTATTTGAGGAATTTCACGTTTCCATACAAAGTTTAAAAAATTTTGTTCTAGTTCTGTGAAAAATGCCACTGGCAGTTTGATAGAGATTGAATTGTGTCTGTAGTTTGCCTTGGGTAGTATGGTCATTTTAAAAATACTGATTCTTGCAATCCAAGAGTGTGGAATATCTTTTCCTCTAATTATGTCGTCTTCAATTTCAACAACTTCATATATTTTCAGAATACAGGTCTTTTGCCTCCTTAGGTAAGTTTATTACTAACTCTTTTATCCTTTTTGATCAAGTGTTTGTGGTTTGTTTTGTGGGGATTTTTTTTTTTTTTTGCTTGTTTTTGAATCAGAACGTTTAGTGAAAGCAACACCCACAGTTGAAGTCAAAAGTGTAAAGGTAGCCAAATACTAAATTTTTCAGGGGAAGAATAAATGGACTCTTCTTCTGAGTCTTATTTCAGACATCTTAGGGGTCTCTAGTAACTGCAGAAATTCTTCAAGAAGGTATCTAGTCTAAATGCTTCAGTATATTGTCAACCCTTTAATAGCACATACTATTAAATCTTGCTCATGAACCATATTGTTTTCACTTGGAGCTGTCCATATGAAATGGTGCATGAATCGCCATTTTGTTTCAATATGACAAAATATAAATCAATTCTACAATGAATAGTAATGCCCTTTGGGAGCCTACTTTAGAAGTTTGTGGGGAATATATAAGAAAGTTAATGACACAATATTTCAAGCTGTGTCATTGAAAGTAAGACCTAACTTTCTCAGGTCATTAAGTTCCAATAAAGATATCATCTCTTTATCTTCCTAACTTATATCCATGCCAAATGTTACCAGTGGCTATTGAAGGAAATAATGAACTTGGTTCTTTCTTGTACATATCTATACTCTGTCACCAACCATAGTTTCAAAATAGACGCTTGATTTTTACCATTACTGAGTAGGCAATATCTATGGTTTGATTGAGAAAATGGAAGGTGGTTAATTAGCAGTTTGGGGAACCAGCTACGTACTGGTTTGGTCTAAACTTCCTTTTCAGTCCTTCTCCTGTTTTACTATATTTTCTGAATGTCCTTTTCCCTTTGACTTATACGTAGTTTGGATTAAAGAGGGGAATCAGAAGACCAGACAGTGGTGGGGAGAGGGGAGGGAATCACGGCTGTTTCTCTGAACTCCCTACCTTGGACAATGTCCTCAGCAGTGCCTGTGCTTTCTGTGATTCCAATTCTCGGTAGGAGGGCTGGTCTCTATTTCAACAGAGTAGCCCCGGCTTTTTATCTAGTTTCTGACAGTTGATCCTGGTTCTGATTTTTGTGCTTTGGCAACACCACTTGTCACCTAATTTCAGAGTACATGCTGCTGTGGAATTTAGGTTTTATTATCTTGGTACTTGACTGCAAGGAGATCCAACCTGTCCATTCTAAAAGAGATCAATCCTGGGTGTTCACTGGAAGGACTGATGCTAAAGCTGAAACTCCAATACTTTGGCCACCTCATGCGACGAGTTGACTCACTGGAAAAGACTCTGATGCTGGGAGGGATTGGGGGCAGGAGGAGAAGGGGACAACAGAGAATGAGATGGCTGGATGGCATCACAAACTCGATGGACATGAGTTTGAGTGAACTCTGGGAGTTGGTGATGGACAGGGAGGCCTGGTGTGCTGTGATTCATGGGGTCACAAAGAGTCGGACACGACTGAGCAACTGAACTGAACTGAACACCAATTTCTCTTGTTATTCCTCCCAATGTTTCTAGCCACTGCTAATTGATTTGATTTTCTCTTGTTTAGCTTCAGAACTCCTCAAATGCATGTGTAACTAATACCCTGTATTAAATTCTGTCTGCTTGAACTATCTAAAGTGTTTTTTTTTTTCCCCTCTCTGCACCTCAACTGAAACATTTAGAGGAGAACAGATGAAATGAGGTTGAGAAGAAACATACTTGAAAAAAAATGTTTTCTAGTGTTGGAGGAGGAAAATCATAACCACCCTGGTTGGTCAGTTGAAATTTTAACTCCTCTAACTCTGGGAGTTGGTGATGGACAGGGAAGCCTGACGTGCTGTGATTCATGGGGTTGCAAAGAGTCGGACACGACTGAGTGACTGAACTGAACTGAACTGAATAAATTTAAGTCCCAGCTCTGCCTGTTAGGAACCCTGCAATCTTAGGTATATTACTTAACTTCTCCCTGCTTCGGTTTCTGCTGTAGTGAAACAATGTTGCCATTGCGTGGGCTTATTGTGAATATTAAGGAAATTACTAGCAATTCCTGGTTCATAACAAGTCATTAAAAATGTTATAATAAGCCCTCTACTTTTTTTTTTAAGTGTTTTGGAGATACTTAGGAGTTTCATCTTTACTTTTGGCATACTTAAGCTCTCAATTCAGTTCAGTCGCTCAGTTGCATCTGACTCTTTGCAACCCCATGGACTGCAGCATGCCAGTCTTCCCTGTTCATCACCAACTCCCGGAGCATGCTCAAACTCATGTCCATTGAGTCGGTGATGCTATTCAACCATCTCACCTCTGTCATCCCCTTCTCCTCCCACCTTCAATCTTTCCCAGCACCAGGGTCTTTTCTTGTGAGTCAATTCTTCTCATCAGGTGGCCAAAATATTGGAATTTCAGCTTCAGCATCAGTCCTTCCAATGAATATTCAGGACTGATTTCCTTTAGGATGGACTGGTTGGATCTCCTTACAGTCCAAGGGACTCTCAAGAATCTTCTCCAACACTGCAGTTCAAAAACATCAATTCTTCGGTGCTCAGCTTTCTTTCTGGTACAATTCTCATATCCATACATGACTACTGGAAAAATCGTTGCTTGGACTAGATGGACGTTGGTTGCAAAGAAATGTCTCTGATTTTTAATATCCTGTCTAGGTTGGTCATAGCTTTTCCTCCAAGGAGCAAGTGTCTTTTAATTTCATGGCTGCAGTCACCATCTGCAGTGATTTTGGAGCCCAAAAAATAAAGTCTGTCATTGTTTCCATTGGTTCCCCATCTATTTGCCTTGAAGTGATGGAACCAGATGTCATAATCTTTGTTTTCTGAATGTTCAGTTTTAAGCTAGCTTTTTCACTCTCCTCTTTCACTTTCATGAAGAGGCTCTTGAGTTCTTCTTCACTTTTTACCATGAGTGTGGTGTCAACTGTGTATCCAAAGTTATTGATATTTCTCCCGGCAATCTTGATTCCAGCATGTACTTCATTCAGCCCGGCATTTTGTGTGATGTACTCTGCATATAAGTTAAATAACCAGGGTGATAATATATAGCATTGTCATATTCCTTTCCTGATGTGGAACCAGTCTTTTCTTCCATGTCCAGTTCTAACTGTTGCTTCTTAACCTGCATACAGGTTTCTCAAGAGGGATGTAGGGTGATCTGGTATTCCCATCTCTTTCAGAATTTTCTACAGTTTGTTGTGATCCACACAGTCAAAGGCTTTGGCAGGGTCAATAAAGTAGAAATAGGTGTTCTTCTGGAACTCTCCTGCTTTTTCAATGATCCAACAGATGTTGGCAATTTGATCTCTGATTCCTCTGCCTTTTCTAAATCCAGTTTGAACATCTGGAAGTTCATGGTTCATGTACTGTTGAAGCCTGGCTTGAAGGATTTTGAGCATTACTTTGCTAGAGTGTGAGATGAGTGCAATTGTGCAGTAGTTTGAGCATTCTTTGGCATTGCCTTTCTTTGGAACTGGAAAGAAAACTGACCTTTTCCAGTCCTGTGGCCACTGCTGAGTTTTCCAAACATGTTGACATATTGAGTGCAGCACTTTCACAGCATCAGCTTTTAGGATTTGAAATAGCTCAACTGGAATTCTATCACTTCCACTAGCTTTGTTCATAGTGATGCTTTCTAAGGCCCACTGGACTTGCCACTCCAGGATGTCTGGCTCTAGATGAGTGATCACACCATCGTGGTTATCCAGGTCATGAAGATCTTTTTTTGTATAGTTCTTCTGTGTATTCTTGCCACCTCCTTTTAATATCTACTACTTCTATTAAGTCCATACTATTTCTGTCCTTTATTGTGCCCCTCTTTGCATGAAGTGTTCCCTTGGTATCTCTAATTTTCTTGAAGAGACCTCTAGACTTTCCCATTCTATTGTTTTCCTCTGTTTCTTTGCACTGATCACCGAGGAAGGCTTTCTTATCTCTCCTTGCTATTCTTTGGAACTCTGCATTCACATGGGTATATCTTTCCTTTTCTCCTTTGCCTTTGGCTTCTCTTCTTTCTCAGCTATTTGTAGGGCCTCCTCAGACAGCCATTTTGCCTTTTTGCATGTCATTTCTTGGGGGTGGTCTTCATCACTGCCTCCTGTAAAATATCATGAACCTCTGTCCTTAGTTCTTCAGGCACTCTATCAGATCTAATCCCTTGAATATATTTGTCACTTCCACAGTATAATTGTAAGGGATTTTGTTTAGGTCATATCGGAATGGTCTAGTGGTTTTCCCTATTTTCTTCAATTTAAGTCTGAATTTGGCAATAAGGCATTCATGATCTGAGCCACAGTCCACTCCCTATCTTGTTTTTGCTGATTGTATAGAGCTTCTCCACCTTTGGCTGCAAGGAATAAAATCAGTCTTATTTTGGTATTGATCATCTGGTGATGTCCATGTGTAGAGTCTCCTCTTGTGTTGTTGGAAGAGGGTGTTTGCTATGACCAGTGCGTTCTCTTAGCAAAACTCTATTAGCCTTTTCCCTGCTTCATTCCGTGCTCCAAGGCCAAATTTGCCTGTTACTCCAGGTATCTCTTTCTTTTGTGCTCAAGTCCCCTATAATGAAAAGGACATCTATTTTGGGTGTTAGTTCTAGAAGGCCTTGTAGGTCTTCATAGAACCGTTCAACTTCTTCAGCATTACTGGTTGGGGCATAGACTTGGATTACCGTGATACTGAATGATTTGCCTTGGAAACGAACAGAGATCATTCTGTTGTTTTTGAGATTTCGCCCAAGTACTGAATTTTGGACTCTTTTGTTGACTATGAGGGCTACTCCATTTCTTCTAAGGGATTCTTGCCCACAGTCATAGATATAATGGTCATCTGAGTTAAATTCACCCATTCCAGTCCATTTTAGTTCACTTATTCCTAAAATGTCGATGTTCACTCTTGCCATCCTGTTGACCACTTCCAATTTGCCTTGATCCATGGACCTGGATTCATGGATTCCAGGTTCCTGTGCAATATTGCTCTTTAGAACGATAATCGGACCTTGCTTCCATCACCAGCCCACCACTGTGCTTTGTTTATGCTTTGGCTCTGTCTCTTCATTCTTTTCAGATTTATTTCTCCACTGATCTCCAGTAGCATATTGGGCACCTGCCGACCCAGGGAGTTCATCTTTCAGTGTCCCCTCTTTTTGTCTTTTCATATTGTTTGTGGGGTTCTCACGAACAAGGTCCCATAAGCATATATGCTTATACTGAAGTGATTTGCCATTTCCTTCTCCAGTGGACCATGTTTTGACAGAATTCTCCACCATGACCCATCTGTCTTGGGTGGCCCTACACAGCATGGTTCATAATTTCATTGAGTTAGACAAGGCTGTGATCTGTGTAATCAGTTTGATTAGTTTTCTGTGATTGTGGTTTTCATTCTGTCTGCCCTCTGCCAGGTAAGGATAATTGGCTTATAAAAGCTTCCTGATGGGAGAGACTGACTGTGGGATAAACTGGGTCTTGTTCTGATGGGCGGGGCCATGGTCAGTAAATCTTCAGTCCAACTTTCTGTTGATGAGTGGGGCTGTTTTCTCTCCCTTTTGTTGACCTTCGACCAAACTATGGTGGAGGTAATCAAGATAATGGCAACCTCCTTCAAAAGGTCCCCACTCAGTGCTCGTGACCCTGCAGCAAGCCACGGCCGGCCCCCGCCTCTACCAGAGACCCCTGGACACTCACAGTCAAACCGGAATCAGTCTCTTGTGGGAGTCTGCTCCTTTCTCCTGGGTCCCTGTGTGCACACAGGTTTGTGCCCTCCAAGAGTCTATTTCCCAGTCCTGTGTAAGTTCTAGCAGCTCTATGGTGGGGTTAATGGTGACCTCCTCCAAGAAAGCTTATGCCACACCCAAGATTTCTGTACCCAGAGCCCCTGCCACTGTGGCAGGCCACTGCTGACCCGTACCTCTGCAGGAGATGACCTGTACCTCTGCAGGAGATACTCAAACAGTCAAAGGCAAGTCTGGCTCAGTCTCTGTGGGGTCTCCTGGTGTGCATAAGATTTTGTTTGAGCCCTCTGAGCGTGTCTGGTGGGTATGGGGTTTGATTCTAAATGTGATTTTTCTCATCATACTGTCTTTCTGTGGCTTCTCCTTTGCCCTTTGACATGGGGTATCTTTTATCTTTTTTTGGTGGGATATAACATTCTCCTGTTGATGGTCATTCAGCAGTGTGTTGTAATTTGGAGTTCTTGCAGGAGAAGATGAGAGCATGTCCTTCTACTCCACCATCTTGGGAGATCATTACTTATGCTCTAAATGGACATTAAAATTATCTAAGCATGAACTGTGAATGCCAAAAAATGATACGTTAAACAGAGAATAAGTGAGAAAATCTTACCCTTAGTGACAATTGTAGTGATACAATTGATTTTTAAATTTCACTCTATTTTCTTTATACTCAGAGTGAAGATTGGAGAGTGGTGATGTGTTCCCAAAGCACTCACACCGGCCTTAGTTACCTACAGTCTAGCTTCACTTTTTCTCAGTTCTTCCATTTAATCAAAAGATATTTCCTAACTTCACAGACAATATTCTGTTAGAGCTTTTACCCAAAGTAGCAAAGACACTGGAGCAGAGACCAAGGTAAGAACAGTGTATTGTAAAGGATTATAATGAGAAAAGCTCTTGATTGGTCTTTTTGGGGGAATTGCCTGTTCTCTACTCCCCAATGTTTTCTTTTTCTCCGTGCTTGACTTACCTTTCTTTTGTTTTCTTGGCTTCTCTATTCCAAAAGACTTGAAATTCTAGAGTACTTACCACCTCTGTGTCAAATGCTAATGGACCAGGAATTTATCATAGCCACCAGGACTTTACTTGAAAAGTCAGCGTTGAAATATTTTTCTTCATTTTCAACTTCAAAATTGGGATGCCAAGTCATTTCCCCTGACTATTTTCTGATTGTTCCATACATTGGCATTAAAAAAAAAAAAAAAACCCTCTAAAACTTGGCTTTCCCTCCCTCTTGAAACATCCTTCTTACCATTTTCCATTACCTCCTATTTCACAATTAGAGGCAGTGAGAGATGCCGGCACCGGCGGTACAGACGCAAGTTCGGGCGCAACCGACCACCTGCAGAAGCGTGGCTGAGAGGAGCTACCCCCCATCCAAGGTAAGGTACAGCGGCTGTGCTTTGCTAGAGCAGCTGTAAAGAGAAATTCCACGACCAAGGTAAGAGAAACCCAAATAAGACGGTAGGTATTGTGAGGGGGCATCAGAGGGTAGACACACTGAAATCATAATCAGAGAAAACTAGTTGATCTGATCACATGGATCACAGCCCTAACTCAATGAAACTAAGCCATGCCTTGTGGGGCCACCCAAGACGGACGGGTCATGGTGGAGAGGTCTGACAGAATGTGGTCCACTGGAGAAGGGAATAGCAAACCACTTCAGTATACTTGCCTTGAGAACCCCATGAACAGTATCAAAAGGCAAAATGATAGGATACTGAATGAGGAATTCCCCAGGTCGGTAGGTGCCCAGTATGCTACTGAAGATCAGTGGAGAAATAACTCCAGAAAGAATGAAGGGATGGAGCCAAAGCAAAACAGATACCCAGTTGTGGATGTGACTGGTGATAGAAGCAAGGTCCAATGCTGTAAAGAGCAATTTTGCATAGGAACCTGGAATGTTAGGTCCATGAATCAAGGCAAATTGGAAGTGGTCAAACAGGAGATGGCAAGAGTGAACATAGACATTCTAGGAAGAAGTGAACTAAAATGGACTGGAAGGGGTGAATTTAACTCAGATGACCATTATATATACTACTGTGGGCAGGAATCCCTTAGAAGAAATGGAGTAGCCATCATGGTCAACAAAAGAGTCCAAAATGCAGTACTTGGATGCAATCTCAAAAACGACAGAATGATCTCTGTTCGTTTCCAAGGCAAACCATTCAATATTACAGTAATCCAGGCCTATGCCCCAACCAGTAATGCTGAAGAACCCAAAGTTGAATGGTTCTGTGAAGACCTACAAGACCTTTTAGAACTAACACCCCAAAAAGATGTCCTTTTCATTATAGGGGACTGGAATGCAAAAGTAGGAAGTCAAGAAACACCTGGAGTAACAGGCAAATTTGGCCTTGGAGCATGAAATGAAGCAGGGCAAAGGCTAATAGAGTTTTGCCAAGAGAATGCACTGGTCATAGCAAACACCCTCTTCCAACAACATAAGAGAAGACTCTACACATGGACATCACCAGATGATCAACACTGAAATCAGATTGATTATATTCTTTGCAGCCAAAGATGGAGAAGCTCTATACAGTTAGCAAAAACAAGAACAGGAGATGATTGCGGCTCAGATCATGAACTCCTTATTGCCAAATTCAGACTTGAAGAAAGTAGGGAAAACCACTAGACCATTCAGATATAACCTAAATCAAATCCCTTATGATTATAGAGTGGAAGTGAGAAAAAGATTTAAGGGACTAGATCTGATAGATTGACTGATGAACTCTGGACGGAGGTTCGTGACATTGTACAGGAGACAGGGACCAAGACCATCCCCATGAAAAAGAAATGCAAAAAAGCAAAATGGGTGTCTGAGGAGGCATTACAAATAGCTGTGAAAAGAAGAGAAGTGAAAAGCAAGGCAGAAAAGGAAAGATATAAGCATATGAATGCAGAGTTCCAAAGAATAGCAAGGAGAGATAAGAAAGCCTTCCTCAGTGATCAATGCAAAGAAATAGAGGAAAACAACAGAATAGGAAAAGCAAGAGATCTCTTCAAGAAAATTAGAGATATCACGGGAACATTTCATGCAAAGATGGGCTCAATAAAGGACAGAAATGGTACGGGCCTAACAGAAGCAGAGATATTAAGAAGAGGTGGCAAGAATACACAGAAGAACTGTACAAAAAAGATCTTCATGACCAAGATAATCACGATGGCATGCTCACTCACCTGGAGCCAGAGATCTTGGAATGTGAAGTCAAGTGGGCCTTAGAAAGCATCACTACGAACAAAGCTAGTGGAGGTGATGGAATTCCAGTTGAGCTATTTAAAATCCTGAAAGATGATGCTGTGAAAATGCTGCACTCAATATGCCAGCAAATCTGAAAAACTCAGCAGTGGCCAGGACTGGAAAAGGTCAGTCTTCATCCCAATCCCAAAGAAAGCCAATGCCAAAGAATATTCCAACTACCGTACAATTGCCCTCATCTCACACGCTAGTAAAGTCATGCTCCAAATTCTCTAAGCCAGGCTTCAGCAATATATGAACTGTGAACTTCCAGATGTTCAAGGAGGTTTAGAAAAGGCAGAGGCACCAGAGATCAAATTGACAACATCCGCTGGATTATGGAGAAAGTAAGAGAGTTCCAGAAAAACATCTATTTCTGCTTCATTGACTATTCCAAAGCCTTTGACTCTGTGGATCACCACAAACTGGAAATTCTGAAAGAGATGGGAATACCAGACCACCTGACCTGCCTCTTGAGAAACCTCTATGCAGGTCAGAAAGCAACAGTCAGAACTGGACATGGAACAACAGACTGGTTCCAAATAGGAAAATGAATACATCAAGGTTGTATATTGTCACCTTGCTTATTTAACTTATATGCAGAGTACATCACGAGGAACACTGGGCTGGAAGAAGCACAAGCTGGAGTCAAGATTGCCGGGAGAAATATCAATAACCTCAGATATGTAGATGAAACCACTCTTATGGCAGAAAGTGAAGAGGAACTCAAAAGCCTCTTGATGAAAGTGAAAAAGTGAAAAGGTTGGCTTGAAGCTCAACATTCAGAAAACAAAGATCTTGGCATCTGGTCCCGTCACTTCATGGGAAATAGATGGGGAAACAGTGGAAACAGTGTCAGACTTTATTTTTGGGGGCTCCAAAATCACTGCAGATGCTGATAGCAGCCATGAAATTAAAAGACGCTTACTCCTTGGAAGGAAAGTTATGACCAACCTAGATAGCATATTAAAAAGCAGAGACATTACTTTGCCAACCAAGGTCCGTCTAGTCAAGGCTATGGTTTTTCCCGTGGTCATGTATGGATGTGAGAGTTGGACTGTTTAGAAAACTGATTGCCGAAGAATTGATGTTTTTGAACTGTGGTGTTAAAGAAGACTCTCGAGAGTCACTTGTACTGCAAGGAGAGCCAACCAGTCCATTCTAAAGGAGATCAGTCCTGGCTGTTCAGTGGAAGGACTGATGCTAAAGCTGAAACTTCAATACTTTGGCCACCTCATGCGAAGAGTTGACTCTCTGGAAAAGACTCTGATCCTGGGAGGGATTGGGGGCGGGAGGAGATGGGGACGACAGAGAATGAGATGGCTGGATGGCTTCACCGACTCGAAGGACATGAGTTTGAGTGAACTCCAGATGTTGGTGATGGACAGGGAGGCCTGGAGTGCTGTGATTCATGGGGTCACAAAAAGTCAGACACGACTGAGCGACTGAACTGAACTCAACTGATGGAACTACCTGTGCTACCACGTCCCTTCTCTATGGATTTTCTTCTATTGTTCTCATCTCCTGGAACCCTATTTACTGTGGGTTTTGTTTTATTTTTGTTTGGATGCTTCTTTCTTAATTCCCAGGTAACTCATTGGTAAAGAATTTGCCTGAAATGTAGGAGATATGGATTTGATCTCTGGGTCTGGAAGGTCCCCTGGAGGAGGAAAAGGCAACCCTCTTCAGTATTCTTGATGGAAAAATCCCCAGATAGAGAAGCCTGGCAGGTTACAGTCCATGGGGTCACAAAGAGTCAGACGTGACTGAAGTGACTGAGCATCCCAATTCAGGCCTGTTGAAGTCTTCCCTACAGCTTTTCCCCTAAAGGGCTGAGTCACATGCTCTTCCTCTTTGCCCTCTTAGCTCCTTATGGTGACCTCCATCACAACCTTTAGCAGCCTTGCTTTTAAATCATCAAAGAAGACCCTCCTCATAATAACTATCACTCATTGAATAGCTAGAAAGTTTATGAACTCCATAATGTATCTCTTAATCTTACACAAATTCTTCAATTTCCCCTCCTCATATGTTTTAAACTCCTCAAGGACAAGGGTAAGTATTATTTTATTCTTTTTTTCCTTAATCAACTCAGTTGGTGCATAGTAAATACTTTTGGCTGAAAACCAAGTCAAACTCTGTGTTCCAAAAATTTTAACCCCAGAGCTTCAATCTAAATGATTTAAGCAATTGTTTTCATTATCTTTCCCTTAAATCTAGATAATAGTATCTGGCAAGGGTAATTACAGCATCTAATATATGCTGTTTTAATACCATGTGAATTGTTTCTCTCCCTAAAAAGCAATGTTATGGTATCTACACATGATTTAATTCTATACCTGGGAAAGAACAGTCATCTATTGATTCCTTGCCTTAAGACAGTGAGATTAAGATGTGGGTAATATAGGATGTGGGTAAACCTCTCTTGTTGTAGTCACACATTGGGACCTCATTTAGCAAGGCTTCATTTGAGGAACACCTCGCTTTTGTTTTAATATCTCCATGGAATATAGTTAAGTCTGGGCACTCAGTAAATACTGACTGATTTGGCTTGTTTGGGTAACTCTAATAGCACTTAACATCTCTCATGAACAAGGACATGGTGGGAACTGGGGTAGGCATGTCGAAGCTACCGGAGTATGGAAAATTTGAGTCAATCTACTCAGTCTTCCTTCTCTGTAGTGTTAAAAGCACTTTTTATTCTTTATTATTGGAAAAGTGCCACCAAGATTTATTGTTTTCTTCAGAAATTCCCTCAATTTCATAACTGTACAGAGGAATAGGGTACGCTGCATGTAACTTTCAAGGTTAAGTGTTTCTTTCAGTTTTCCAAGGGAAACAATACCCAGCTTTTTCAGCAGCCTAATATTTATCAGATCAAATGATTTCAAATTACTTGACAGTCCGTTCCCTGGGTTTTTGGTCCTTCAGCAAATAGGTAATCATTTCCTATCGTTACCTACTTGTTTGCAATTGCCTATCTCTAATACACCCCTTTATCATCATTCCCCTTCCCTACATAGCCTACAGCAGAATCTAAGTGCTGAGCAGTTGTAGGATTTACCCATCTTATTAGCAGTTCATCATTCTTTTAGAATTTTCCCTGCAAAACACCTTCAGATGTTGAGGTTACTCATTCATATTCTTGAAGGGATAAAACAAACCAGATAAGCTGTGTATTTTCTTGATGGTTCATCAATATGGCTAAGATGTTTTGAACTATGAATAAAAGCATCACCCAATCCATGACAAGCTATTTATGTACTTGTCTAAGAGGATGAAGCAAGAAGAGACAGGGCATCAGCAGGGGTCAATAGGAGAAAACCATCAAAGAAGATTCCCCTAATAATAACTATAATTCACTGAGCATCCAGAAAGTTTATGAACGCCATAATGTAGCTCTTAATCTTACAAACATTCGTCAATTTCCCCTCTTTACTCCTTTTAAAATAAACCAGGATTCTGCTATGTAGGCAAATTAGTAATTGTTCACAGTTGACTGAACTAAGAAGTAATGGAACTAGGATTCATATTCAGGACAATCTGGCTCCAACACATGTGCTGTTTGCATTTTATCTTCTCTCCTACAGAAACAATTTGTTCTCATTCTTCTGCTTGCCACCTTGTTTTCAAGTCTCTATGTGCAGGTGACAGCATTCAAATGCTTCACTGTGGAAACAAAGTCATGCTCCAAGACCTCATCCCCAAATACTTCCATTCAGTTCACTTCAGTTCAGTCGCTCATACGTGTCTAACTCTTTGCAACCCCATGAATCACAGCACATCAGGCCTCCCTGTCCATCACCAACTCCCGGAGTTCACTGAAACTCATGTCCATTGAGTTGGTGATGCCATCCAGCCATCTCATTCTCTGTTGTCCCCTCCTCCTCCTGCCCCCAATCCCTCCCAACATCAGAGTCTTTTCCAGTGAGTCAACTCATCACATGAGGTGGCCAAAATATTGGAGTTTCAGCTTTAGCATCAGTCCTTCCAATGAACACCCAGGACTGATCTCCTTTAGAATGGACTGGTTGGATCTCCTTGCAGTCAGTTCAGTTCAGTTCAGTTCAGTCGCTCAGTCGTGTCCGAATCTCCACGACCCCATGAATCACAGCACGCCAGACCTCCCTGTCCATCACCAACTCCCGGAGTTCACTCAAACTCATGTCCACAGAGTCGGTGATGCCATCCAGCCATCTCACTCTCGGTCGTCCCCTTCTCCTCGCGCCCCCAACCTTTCCCAGGATCAGAGTCTTTTCCAGTGAGTCAACTCGTCGCATGAGGTGGCCAAAGTACTGCAGTTTCAGCTTTAGCAGCCTTGCAGTCAGACACCTCTTATATTACAATGTATATTACAACATTTGGCTGAGCAAATAGTCAAATCTTAATTGAAGCCATTTATTTCTCTCTGGATTTTCTATCATTACTGAGCCTTGCCCTCCTACAAATGAGCTGACTGTGCCCTGATTATTCTGTCAGATGGTCAGGATGCTGAATTGGGCTGACTCCCACTGTACTTTGAGACATAATCAGTCTCTGTGCATACCCTGTTTCCTAGAGCTCCTTCAAAATAATGCAGAGTCTCTGTCCTTAACATGAGAAAAGTGAATGCAGAGCCTTAGAAGTTGTCTTATCCATGTAATGCTGTGGTTGTATCCTTTCATCTGGAAGTAACATTTCTTTCCTCTGAATGTCTATAACATCTTTTTCTGTACCTTGCTGCATTCATTTTCCTTAATGATATTGTCCAAAATAGGTATTCAATAAAATAACCTATAAATACCTAGCATAAATACAAATTCTTGAATGACCAAAATAATAATCATGAACCATGGAGTTGCTCTCTTTTTACTGAGTTTTTTGAACCAAGACACATGTGTATGTTTAGGCGGGTATGTTTCAGGATGTCACCACCATTTCCACTCTCTTTCGTTGTGCTCCAAAGCTTAAGGCAAATACACTGACTTATTTGCTTTTGAGCCCAGCTCATAGTGTTTCTGTCTCACTTTTTTATTGGGCATTGAGTAAGCTGTTAACAAAGGCTGGTCAAACCCTTTTTCTTGATCTGAGTTCCTCAGCTTCACTCTCATATTTTGTCTTTTTCACAATATTCCATTTTCTTCATGCTCCAAACAGAGGACAATTTTACTAGTTTTGTCCATTGTAGAGTGCAAGTGAGTTTTCATATTTTCTATGATTGCTATGTAAAGTGACTGGAAAGATAAATCTCCCCCAGGAAAAGACGTGTGATTAAACCATCTAGATCCAGAGCAGAGAGGTAGACAATGAACAGGCTTCTGCCAGTGACTGGACAGCTGGATGCATTTCACAGCTCATGATGCAACTCTACTAGCGAGAACGCGTGAAGAGTCACAGTTCTGCAGGAAAACAGCAGCAACATGGTTGCAGGAAGCTGAATGTAATTATCCACATCACCCAGAATATGAAAGTGAAAATTAACAGTGGTTAAATCCTGGAGTGAGAGAAGTCCTTTAGCCATGTATGTGCCAGGCACACGCTACTCTATCAAATGCAGGATAGCAAAGTTCCACTGAGAGTCACAGTAAAAGTGGTTGACCTACAAGAACCAATATAGATCTCAGGTCTTGTGCAACTCAATCTAAACCACTCAGCTGGACATAAAAGATCTAGTATAATCTTAACTCATGCCATATTCTACTCACTGGCCACTCTGCGGTAGCTTAGTTCTTTCATTTCTCTGCCTTTTTTTCTGGGAAAGTCTGTCTGTCCCTTATTCCTCAGATCAACTTTAGTCTTCCTCTTCGAGTGACTGACACTTTCACTTCACTCAGTATCTCCCAGCTATTCCATATGGCTTTAGCTTTACAATTGTAGAACTTATACTCACAGCTGATTATTTTAGGGCAGGGTCATTTTACCATTTCTTCATCGTAAAATGGGCATCATTATCTCCAACTTTTAAGAGTATGTCAAGTAAGAAATGATACAATATTTGTGTAATGCTTAGTACAGTCTTTGTCAGATAATGTATTAATTCTATATTATTTCTCTTCCCTCAGCTAATGCCAACATGTGGAGGCTGAACAACACGCTGCTGAATAATGAACAAATCATAGAAGAAATCAAAAGAGAAATCAAAATATGCATAGAAATGAATGAAAATGAAAACACAACAACCCAAAACCTCTGGGACACTGTAAAAGCAGTGCTAAGGGGGAAGTTCATAGCAATACAGGCACACCTCAAGAAACAAGAAAAAAGTCAACTAAATAACCTAACTCTACATCTAAAGCAACTAGAAAAGGAAGAAATGAAGAACCCCAGGGTCAACAGAAGGAAAGAAATCATAAAAATTAGGGCAGAGATAAATGCCAAAGAATCAAAAGAGACCATAGCAAAAATCAACAAAGCCAAAAGCTGGTTCTTTGAGAAGGTAAATAAAATTGACAAACCACTAGCCAGACTCATCAAGAAACAAAGGGAGAAGAATCAAATCAATAAAATTAGAAATGAAAATGGAGAGATCACAACTGACAACACAGAAATACAAAGGATTATTAGAGAATACTATCAGCAATTATATGGCAATAAAATGAATAACCTGAAAGAAATGGACAAATTCCTAGAAAAGTACACCTTTCCAAAACTGAACCAGGAAGAAATAGAAAATCTGAATAGACCCATCACAAGCACGAACTAGAGGCTGTAATCAGAAATCTTCCAGCAAACAAAAGCCCAGGTCCAGACAGCTTCACAGCTGAACTCTACCAAAAATTTAGAGAAGAGCTAACACCTATTCTACTCAAACTCTTCCAGAAAATTGCTGAGGAAGGAAAACTTCCAAACTCATTCTATGAGGCCACCATCACCCTAATCCCAAAACCTGGTAAAGATCCCACAAAAAAAGAAAACTACAGGCCAATATCACTGATGAACATAGATGCAAAAATCCTTAACAAAATTCTAGCAATCAGAATCCAACAATACAATAAGAAGATCATACATCATGACCAAGTGGGCTTTATCCCAGGAATGCAAGGATTCTTCAATATCCGCAAATCAATCAACATAATACACCACATTAACAAACTGAAAAATAAAAATCATATGATTATCTCAATAGATGCAGAGAAGGCCTTCGACAAAATTCAACATCCATTTATGATAAAAACCCTCCAGAAAGTGGGAATAGAAGGGACATACCTCAACATAATAAAAGCTATATATGACAAACCCATAGCAAACATTATCCTCAATGGTGAAAAACTGAAAGCATTTCCCCTAAAGTCAGGAACAAGACAAGGGTGCCCACTCTCACCACTACTATTCAACATAGTTCTGGAAGTTTTGGCCACAGAAATCAGAGCAGAAAAAGACATAAAAGGAATACAAATTGGAAAAGAAGAAGTAAAACTTTCACTGTTTGCTGATGACATGATCCTCTACACAAAAAACCCTAAAGACTCTACCAGAAAACTACTAGAGCTAATCAATGATTACAGTAAAGTTGCAGGTTATAAAATCAACACACAGAAGTCCCTTACATTCCTTTACACTAATAATGAGAAAATAGAAAGAGAAATTAAGGAAACTATTCCATTCACTGTTGCAACGAAAAGAATTAAATACTTAGGAATATATCTACCTAAGGAAACAAAAGACTTGTACATAGAAAACTATAAAACACTAGTGAAAGTAATCAGAGAGGACACTAATAGATGGAGAAATATACCGTGTTTGTGGATTGGAAGAATAAATATTGTAAAAATGAGTGTACAACCCAAAGTAATTTATACATTCAATGCAATCCCTATTAAGCTACCAACGATATTTTTCACAGAACTAGAACAAATAATCTCACAATTTGTATGGAAATACAAAAAACCTTGAATAGCCAAAGCAATCTTGAGGAAGAAAAATGGAACTGGGGGAATTAACCTGCCGGACTTCAGGCTCTACTACAAAGCCACAGTCATCAAGACAGTATGGTACTGGCATAAAGACAGAAATATAGATCAATGGAACAAAATAGAAATCCCAGAGATAAATCCACGCACCTATGGACACCTTATCTTTGACAAATGAGGCAAGAATATAAAATGGAGAAAAGACAGTCTCTGTAACAAGTGGTGCTGGGGAAACTGGTCAGCCACTTGTAAAAGAATGAAACTAGAACACTTCCTAACACCATACACCAAGATAAACTCAAAATGGATTAGTGAGCTAAATGTAAGACCAGATTCTATAAAACTCCTAGAGGAGAACGTAGGCAAAACACTCTCCAACATAAATCACAGCAGGATCCTCCAAGACCCACCTCCCAGAATACTGGAAATAAAAGCAAAAATAAACAAATGGGCCCTAATTAAAATCAAAAGCTTCTGCACAGCAAAGGAAACTAAGCAAGGTTAAAAGACAGCCTTCAGACTGGGAGAAAATAATAGCAAATGAAGCAACTGATAAAGGGTTAATCTCCAAAATATACAAGCAACTCCTGCAGCTCAATTCCAGAAAAATAAATGACCCAATCAGAAAATGGGACAAAGAACTAAACAGACATTTCTCCAAAGAAGACATAAAGATGGCTAACAAACACATGAAAAAATGCTCAACATCCCTCATAATCAGAGAAATGCAAATCAAAACCACAATGAGATACCATTTCACACCAGTCAGAATGGCTGCTATCCAAAAGTCTACATGCAATAAATGCTGGAGAGGGTGTGGAGAGAACGGAACCCTCTTACACTGTTGGTGGGAATGCAAACTAGTATAGCCACTATGGAGAACAGTTTGGAGATTCCTCAAAAAAGTGGAAATAGAACTGCCATATGATCAGCAATTGCACTCCTGGGCATACACACCGAGGAAACCAGAATTGAAAGAGACACATGTACTCCAGTGTTCATTGCAGCACTGTTTATAATAGCCAGGACATGGAAGCAACCTAGATGTCCATCTGCAGACGAATGGATAAGAAAGCTTTGGTACATATACACAATGGAGTATTACTCAGCCATTAAAAAGAATGCATTTGAATCAGTTCTAATGAGGTGCATGAAACTGGAGCCTATTATACAGAGTGAAGTAAACCAGAAAGAAAAACACCAATACAGTATACTAACACATATATATGGAATTTAGAAAGATGCAAATGATAACCCTGTATACGAGACAGCAAAAGAGACACAGATGTATAGAACAGTCTTTGGGACTCTGTGAGAGAGGGTGAGGATGTGATGATTTGGGAGAATGGCATTGAAACATGTATGTTGTCATATGTGAAACAAATCACCAGTTCAGTGTTGATGCATGTTACAGGATGCTCGGGGCTGGTGTGCGGGGATGACCCAGAGGGAGGATAAAGGGAGGAGCGAGGTGGGAGGGGGGTTCAGGAGGGGGAACTCATGTACACCTGGGGTGGATTCATGTCAATGTATGGCAAAACCAACCAATATAATATTGTAAAATAATTAGCCTCCAATAAAAAAATAGTAAATTAAAAAATAAAAATAAAGAGCCAAAATGAGATATTGATTTGCTAATTGAAATGGGTTTCTTAGCTTAGAGTCTACTTCCTGAGCACAAAATGTCCAGAGATGGATTCTTTCAAAATATGTTTGAATGAAATGAAGGGAAGAATGTGGGATAAACTATGATTATTTTAATTAATGAACTCCACTCCACAATCAAGAGATGAGATTGATATGATACAGTGCCATTTGGTATAATAGGAATTTTTTTAATCTATTTTTGTGGGCAAAGAGATATTTACAATGCATACTCATGTATAATGCCTAAAGAACATTAGTTTCAAGCTTCGTCAGGTACACTGTCCAGTATGAGGGGGGAAACTGAAATTGACTTTCAGAGAAGAATTCATGAAAATGTTAGGGTGTACTTGAAATTCCAGATAAATATCTGATTAGCCGTTTTTTGTTATTATATAGTCAGGTGTTTTTAAAAAGAGAAAGGGGCATTTAACTATACTTTCTACTTCTGAATTTTTGCAGTGTCCGTGTTTGACTGAATGGACACCAAGTGCTGTCCAAAGACTGTTGAATAAAATGTTTTGTATGAAAATGAAACAATGACCTAATCACTCCTTTCTTAATTTTTGTAATTGCCTCCTTAATGCCACCCAGGATGTTGATTCTATAAGACCTTAAATATAAGTTTCTTTGGAAAATTTCTGGAAGGTAGAAGTTCTAGTCTAGGGGTATTTGTGTAATGGCAGAAAAATATCTTCTCTATATGGGAGTGAGAATTACATGGTATACATACCTTAGTGCATAAGTGAGTTTTAAAGAAAGTTGAAATCACAACTTTTCAAATTATAAAGGGGTTAAGTCAATATATTTTTAGCCTTCCTAATCAATTAAGGTATAACAAACTAAACCGTAGCCCCTCCATAAAAAGAAAGTCCACACTCTAATTCCAAGAACCTGTGAATGGTATCTTATGGGGGGGGGGGAAGGTCTTTATAAATATGGGCTTCCCTGGTATCTCAGTGGTAAAGAATCCACCTGCCAATACAAGTAACACAGGTTCAATCCTTAGGTCAGGAAGATCCCCTGGAAAAGGAAACAGTAACCCACTTCCGTATTCTTGCCTGAAATCCCATGGAAATCCCATGGACAGAGGAAACTGGTATCACAAAAGAGTTGGACAAAACAACTTAGTGACTAAACAACAGTAACTTTATAAGCATAGTTGTTAGGAGTCTCAAGATGAGGAGGTCATGCAATATTATTAGGTGGACTCTGAATCCAATGACAAATGCCCTTAGTAGAGACACACAGAAGAGAGACATGCAGAGAAGAGGAGGAGGTAACATACACACAGAGTGATGCAGCCACAAATGTAGGACCAACTAGAATTATCTGAAGCTGAAGAAAGCCAGGAGGGATTTTTCCTTAGAGCATCCGGAGAGAGAATGCCCCACTTTGATTTCAGACTTTTGACCTTAAGAATTTTAAGAAAATAAGTTTCCATTGTTTTAAGACATCAGATTTGCTATTATTTGTTACAGTATCCACAAGAGGCTAATAAACAAGGCTAGTTCTAATTCTGATACTCTTCAATATAATATGCAGTGTCTTTTTACTTTCTTCATTTACGAAATCTTCAAGTCTGCTTTATATTTACTTACTTTGTCTTATCTGCTGAATAGCAGAAATGAATGCCAAACAATTCCTTTGCAGATGTACCGCAGCTACTAAGGTGCTCTGCTATTGTTAATAAGGTATTCTGTGTTTTCCTTTCTCCATTTCTGTAGATGATACTTCAAGGGGCTGGCCACAAGTCATAAGCTGATGGCTTCCCTATCTTACCTGGGCTTCCTTGGTCTGCTACATTTTGTTTCATGAATTAAAACATGAAAGATCATGGGTCCAGCTGTCTTGTTATTTCACCAGACTTGCACAAATTCAAATCATCATCAGTGCCCTTGTGTGAATTAATCCATATCTGTTACCTGGGCAATGAACACTTTTAATAAAGAGTAATCTTAAGCTTTCTAAACTAATACTTTCTATAAACATATCATTTGTTTCAGAAATGGAATTATTTATGGTGACTGATGATGCTTTCTAACAGAGAGGATGCTGATGTTTCACTAGCTTAACAAGTGTCTCAGTTCCCGTAGAACTAAACTGCTGCTGCTGCTGCTGCTAAGTCACTTCAGTCGTGTCCGACTCTGTGCAACCCCATAGACGGCAGCCCACCAGGCTCCCCTGTCCCTGGGATTCTCCAGGCAAGAACACTGGAGTGCGTTGCCATTTCCTTCTCCAAGAATTGAACTAATCAATAGAAATATCAGCATGCACACTTTGCATGCACATGTTTTCATCTGCTCAGCCAGTCTATAACTCTTGGTTGGTGCATTTAATCCATTTACATTTAAGGTAATTATCAATATGCATGATCCTACTGTCACTTAATTTTTCTCAGTTTATTTTCTGTAGGTAGATCATTTCTTTCTCTTGTTTCCTGCCTAGAGAAGTTCTTTTAACATTTGTTGTAAACCTGCTTTGGTGGTGCTGAATTCTCTTAACTTTTGCTTGTCTGGAAAGCTTTTGATTTTTCCATCAAATCTGAAGGAAAGTCTAGCTGGATAGAGTATTCTTGGATGTAAGTTCTTCCCTTTCATCACTTAAGTATATCATGCCATTCCCTTCTGGCTTGTAGAGTTTCTGTTGAGAAATCAGCTGATAGCCTGATGGGAACTCCCTTGTATGTTATTTGTTGTTTTTCCCCTGTTGCTTTGACTTTTGTCTCTGTCTTTAATTTTTGTCAGTTTGATTTCTGTGTCTTGCTGTGTTCCTCTTTGGGTTTATCCTTCCTGGGACTCTCTGTGCTTCTGGACTTGACTATTTTCTTTCCCATGTTTAGGAAGTTTTCAGCTATTATATCTTCAAATATTTTCTCAGGTCTTCTCTCTTCTCCTTCTGGGACACCTATAATGTGAATCTTGGTGCATTTAATGCGATCCCAAAGGTCTCTTAGGCTGTCTTCATTTCTTTTCATTCTTATTTCTACATTCTGTTTTGTGGCAGTGATTTCCACCATTGCCACCATGTCCTCGAGTTCATTTATCTGTTTTCTACCTCCGTCATTCTACTGTTGATTCCTTCTAATGTATTATTCGTCTCTGTTCTTTAGTTCTTGTAAGTCTCTGGTGAACATTTCTTGCATCTTCTAAATCTTTGACTCCAGCCTTTTTCTGAGATGCTGAATCATCTTCACTATCATTATTCTGAAGTCTTTTTCTGGGAGGTTGCTTCATTTAGTTGTTTTTTCTGGGATTTTATCTTGTCCCTTCATCTGCAACATGGCTTTCTGATTTTTCATGCTTATAAACTTTCCATCATATGGTGGACTGTGTTCTTCTTGTTTTTTCTGTCTGCCCTCTGATGGAGGAGTCTAAAAACTTTGTGTAAGCCCTTAAACTTACATGGGAGGGACTGGTGGTGGGAAAAACTAGGTCTTGCTTGGGTGGGAATGGCCTTGCTCTGTACAGGTTTAGTCCAATTATCTGCTGATGGGTGGGGTTGAACTCCTCCGTCAGTTGTTAGACCTGAAGTGACAGAGCCCTGGAGTCTATGGTAGTCTATGGTGACCTCCAAGAGGGTTTACACCAAAGGGGACCTTCCCAGCCTGCTGCTGCCAGTGCCCTGTCCCTGTGGTAAGCTCCAGTTGACCCACACCTCCACACGATACCCTCCAACACTAGCAGGTAATTTCATTTCAGTCTCCTGAGTGGTCACTGCTCCTTTCCTCTGAGTCTCGGTGCATGCAAGATTTTGTTTGTGCCCTCCAAGACTGGAGTCTCTTTCCCCCAGTCCTGTGGAAGTCTAATAATCAAATCCCACTGGCCTTCAAGGTCAGATTCCCTGGGGATTCCCAGTCCCTCTGTCAGATCCCCAGGCTGGGAAGCCTGATGTGAGGTTCAGAAACTTCACAAGAGTGGAAGAACTTCTTTGGTGTTATTGTTCTCCGGTTTGTGGGTCACCCACCTAGTGGATATAGGATTTGGTGTTATCGTGATTGTGTCCCTCCTACCACCTCACTGAGGCTCCTTTGTCTTTGGAAATGGGGTAATCTTTTTTGCTGGGTTCCAGTATCCTCCTGTCCATGATTGCTCAATAGCTACTTGTGATTGTCTTGCTTTCACAGGAGGAGATGAGCGCACACCCTTCTACTCTGCCATCTTGGACTGGAAGCTTGTTCTATTTTCTTTAAAATATTTTAAGTTTCTCAAGCTGCTGAAGTTACTGCTTGATGTTTTTGATCAAAAGAATATATTTTAGTTTTGTGTATAAAAGCAGCATTCCCATGTCCCATCTTTGTCTTTATTTGGTTTTTTACTTTCCTAAAACAATAGTGCTAAATTACTATGAAAGTGTGTAAATGTCCCATTTAAAGTTGAATATTTTTATCACATGAAACTGGCACACCAACTGCGAATAACTCTGTGTTAATTTGCATTTATATGTGTTTAGTGTTGGTTGCTCAGTCGTGTCCAACTCTTTGCAACCCATGGACTGTAGCCCGCCAGGCTCCTTTGTCCATGAAATTCTCCAGGCAAGAATACTGGAATGGGTAGCCATTCCCTTCTTCAGGAGATCTGCCTGACCCAGGATTGATCTGGGTCTCCTGCATTGCAGGCAATTATTCCCTTTTGAAGCTATAACATAAGATGACATCACAGTTATGAATCACAAAACTGATTATGGTTCCAACTTACAAAAATCAAGAAATCAAATGAGGATAGAGAAGATGCAGCAAATTGATGTAAAGACTCGGGTTTTGAGAAATGTTTTCTGAATTTATCCCTGAATATGCCATGCATTCTACCCACAGCGTACAAGTGTCCCATTTTATCCACATCGTCATCATTTGTTATTTGTGATCTATTTGACAATACTCAGTCTGACAGATGTGAAGTGACATCTCACTTTTGGTTTGATTTGCATTTCTCTGATTATCCATGTTGAGCATCTTTTCACGTGTCTGTTAACCATCTGTATATCATCTTTGAAGAATTGTCTTCTCAGATCTTCTGCCCATTTTTTATTCAGGGTGTTTGTTTTTCTGATGTTGAGTTATATAAGCTCTTTCTATTTTATATCTTGTTTGTTAACCCCTTATGGATCATATTGTTTGCAAATATTTTCTCTCATTCAGTCATCTGCTTTTTCATTTGTTAGTGGTTTCTTTGAGTACCAAAAGCTATGTTTAATTGGGCCTCATTTGGGTTTCTTTTTTTCCTTTAATTTGTTTTTGCTTTTGTTTTCTTTGTCCGAGGGGACAGTACAAAAAAAATATTGCCACAATTTATGCTAAAGAATGCTTTGCCTGTTTTTTCTTCTATGAATTTTATGATTTTTAGGTCTTATATTTAGGTCTTTAATGCATTTTTTAGTTTATTTTTCATATATGTTGTGAGGAAATGCTGTAATGTCATTATTTGACATGTGGCTATCTTGTTTTCCCAGCACCACTTATTGAAAAGACTCTTTTCCCCATTGTATATTCTTGCCTCCTTTCTCATGGAGTAATCATAAATGCATGGGTTTATTTCTGGGATCCCTATTCTGCTCCATTGATCTATGTGTCTGTTTTTGTGCCACTACTATACTCCTTTTGATTACTGTAGCTTTGTACTATAGTCTAAAGTTGGGGAGCATATCTCCAGCTCTGTACTTTTTTTCACAAAAGGGCCTTGGCTAGACAGGGTCTTTTGTAGTTCCAAATCAATTTTAAGATCATTTTTTCCAGTTCTGTGAAATATCATGGGATATTTTGATAGGGAGAGAATTTTAGACTGCCTTGAGTAGTTTTAACAATATCCATTCTTCCATTCCATGAACACAGTATATCATTCTATCTGTGTCATCCTCAATTTATTTTATCATTATCTTATAGTTTTTCTGGTACAAACTTTTTACCTCCTTAGTTAGATATATACTTATATATGTTTTATGCAATGGTAAATGGAATTGTTAAACTTTCTTTCTGATAATTCATTGTCATTGTGTAGAAATGGAACAGATTTCTTTGTATTAATTTTGTACTCTCAAACTTTACCAAAAAAAAAAAAAAAAGCTCATTTATGAGCTCTAACAAAATTTCTGTGGCCTCTTTAGGATTTTCTACTATAGTAACATGACAGTTTTACTTCTTCAATTTGGATTGCTATTATTTCTTTTTCTTTTCTGATTGCTGTAGCTAGGACTTCCAGTACTGTGTTGAATGAAAGTGGTAATATTGGGCATCCGTGTATTGTCCCTTATCTTAGAGAAAATGCTATCAGGTTTCCACCATTATGATGTTACTTGTGGGCTTATCAAAAATGATGTTCATTATGTTGAGGTATATTCCCTAATATATACCTTTGGTCAGTTTTTATCATAAAAGGATATTGAGTTTTGTAGAAAGCTTTTTCAATATTTACTAGGATAATCATATATATCTTATTCCACAATTTGCTAATATGGAATATTACATTGATTTGTGGGTATTGAACCATCCTTGCCTGCATGCATATGTGCTCAGTCACTCAGCTGTGTCAACTCTTTGTGACCCCATAGAACGTAGCCTTCCAGGCTTCTCTATCCATGGGATTCTCCAGGCAAGAAAACTGGAGGGGGTTGCCATTGCCCCCTCCAATCTCTGGGATGAATCATACCTAATCATCATGTATGATTCTTTTAATGTATTGTTGAATTTGAGCTTGTTAATGTTAATGCTGAGTTTTCTAATTGGTGGCCTGTAGTATTCAATTTTGGTGTGTGACATCTTTGACATCATATTTTACCTTTTATTTCTTTGTCTGATTGCTGTGCATATACTGTGTTGAATAGAAGAGGTGACAGTAGGCATCCTGTCTCTTCCAGGTTTTAGCATTGGGGCTTTCAGCTTTTCACCATTTAATATTATATTGGCTGTGGGTTTGTCATAAATAGCTTCTATTGTATTGAGATATTCCCTCTATACCTACTTTAGTTAGGTTTTATCATGAATGGATGTTGAATTTTGTCAAACGATTGAGATGATCATGTGGTTTTTGTCTCTTGTTTATGTGGCTTATCACATTGTGTATGTTGAATCATCCTTGTGAACTTGGGATGACTCCCACTTGGTTGTGATATATGAACTTTTTTATGTGTGGTTGGATGTGTTTTGCTAATATTTTCTTCAAAATTTTTGCATTTATATTCACCAAAGATACTGGCTTGTAATTTTCTTTATTGGTAGTGTCTTTGTTTTGGTTTTGGTATAAGGGTGATAGCAGTTATTTGTAAGTTTGGTGGAATTTGCCTGTGAAGCCATTTGGTCCTAGATTTTTGTTTGTAAGAAGTTTATTAAGCTACATATTCCACTTTACTTCTATTGATCAGTCCGTTCAAATTGTCTATTTCTTCTTGATTCAGTTTTCATGGGCTTTGTGTGTGTAGAAACTTGTCCATTTTTTCAAGGTTGTCAGATTTGTTGGCATATAATTGCTCATAATATTTCCTTAGGTGTCTTTGTATTTCTCCAGTACCAGTGGTTATGTCTCCTTTTTCATTTTGCTTACTTGGGTTCTCTCTTTTTCTTAGTGAACATGGCCAGAGGTTTTTGTCTATCTTGTTTACCCTTTCAAAGAACCAGCTATTGGTTTTACTGATTTTTCATTGTTTTTTTTTTTAATCTCCATTTTATTTATTTCCTCTCTGACCTTTATTATTTCCTTCCTTCTGCTGACTTTAGGTTTTATTTGTCTAATTCTTTTTCTCATTCTTTTAAGTGATAGGTTAGGTTCTTGAGATTTTTCTTGTTTTTAAGAGGAAAGCCTGCATCACTGTGAACTTCCCTCTAAGAACTGCTTCTGCTGCATCTCACAGATTTTCTGTGCTTGTGCTTTTACGTTCATTTGTCTCAAGGGATTAAAAAAAAATTCTGATTTCATCATTGAGCCATTGGTTTTTTTTGGTAGCATATTATTTAGTCTCTATGTAATCACTTTTTTCCTGCATTTAACTGTCTGTGGTTAATTTCTAATTTCATGCTATATGGACAGAAAAGATACTTGAGATAATTTCTATACTCTTAAATTTGTTGAGTCTTGTCTTGTGCACTATCAGTCCTAGAGAATATTTCATTTGCATTTGAGAAGAATGTGTATTGTGGGTTTTTGGATGTAGTGCCCTGAAAAGGTCAATTAAGTCTAACTGTTCCATGGTATAATTTAAGATCTCTTTCGCCTAACTGATTTTCTGTCTACAAGATCTGTGCATTGATGTGATTGGGGTGTTAAAGTCTCTTACTATTATCGTTTTCCTCTCAATTTCTCCATTTATGTCTGTTAGTATTTGTTTTATATATTTGGGTGCTCCTGTATTAGATGCATATATGTTGAAGAAGTGCATATATGTTGACAAGTGTAGAATCTACTCCTGGAGTTCAAGTGAACGGTGACAGTTCAGGATAACCCCTTAAACCTGTGCAGAAGGTATCCTGCCTTCTCTGAACACATGGACGTGGACAAAGGCTACAATGGCAGGTCCCATCCCTCCGTTCATGCACCCCCCAACCCAAACAATGGCACCTGACCTGTAAGACAACCTGGGCTTTCTCCATGGACACCCTCGGTTGCAATCACACCAGATTCCAGCCCTACCTTGCTGTTTCTGTCCATCCAATCCCAGTCATCTCCTTGTGCTGGATCTCCAAATCCTGAGTTCCAACACCCAGAATTTGTCCACACTAGTGGACATGAGTCTCAAGCTAGGGAGTGCAAGAGAGCAGCACTGACCATCTGTGCAGTTCTCCCTCTGGTCTGGCTGCTGTAAACCAGTTTCTATATTCTCCTCTAAGGCTCTTTTTCTGTCCTGGCCAGTCTTCTCACTGGTGGAGGGGCTTCCCAGGGTGCAAGAAACTTTCCTCTTTCACAGCTCCCTCCCTTCCAGGATCACAGGTATCATCCTGAAATCTTTTTCTGTTTTTGTTTGTTTTTCTTCTGTTATACCTAGTTATGTGGAGATTTTCTTTCCCTCTCAGCAGTCTGAGGACTTCTGCAAATGTTCAGTAGATATTCTGTGAGAATTGTTCGACATGTAGATGTATTTTTGATAGTGGGAGGAGGTAAGCTTCATGTTCAACTTTGTCATCTTCATCATATTCTTGTCTGTAAAGCTTTATACCTTTCCATGAAATATGAATGAAAGCATTTCTGGGTTGAATATTCTTGGTCATAGATTTTCCCATTCATCATATTAAATTTATTATGACACTCCCTTTTGGTCTTCAGAGTTTCTGCTGAAAAATCAGCAAATAGCCTGATGGGAGTTCCTTTAGTGTAACTTGTTTCTTTTCCCTTTCTGCTTTTCATATTCTCTTTGTTTTTTTGACATTTTAATTATGAGGTATCTGGGGGTGGCCCTCTATAGCTTGATCCTACTTGGACATTTTTGTGCTTCCTGGACCTGGATGTCTTGGAAAGGAACTCACCTTTCCAAGGTTAGGAAAGTTTTCAGGTAAAATGGCTTCAAATATGTTATCTAACCCTTTCCTCTCTTCTCCTTCTGGGACCTCTATAATGCAAATGTTAGTATGTTTGATGTTGTAATTTGTTGCTGTGATTCAGTTGTGTCTGACACTTTGTGACCCCATGGACTACAGCATGCCAGAGTTTCTACCTTCACCATCTCCCAGAGTTTTGTCAAACCCATGTCCATCGAGTCCATTGGATGGATGATGTCATCCATCCATCTCATCCTCTGTCATCCCCTTCTCCTCCTCCCTTCAATATTTTCCAGCATCAGTGTCTTTTCAATGAGTTGGCTCTTTGCATCAGGTGGCCAAAGTATTGGAACTTCAACTTCAATATCAGTGAATATTCAGGGTTGATTTCCTTTAGGATTGACTGGTTTGATCTCATTGATGTACAAGTGACTCGCAGGGATCTTGTCCAATACCACAGTTTGAAAACATCAATTCTTCGGTGCTCAGCCTTCTTTATGGTCCAACTATCACATCTATACACATCCATACATGACTACTGGAAAAACCATAGCTTTGAATATATAGAACTTTGTTGGCAAAGTAATGTCTCTGGTTTTAAAATGCTGTCTATGTTTGTCATAACTTCCCTTCCAAGTGTGTTTTAATTTCATGGCTGGAGTCATCATCTGCAGTGATTTTGGAGCCCAGGAAAATAAAGTCCCTCACTGTTTCCATTGTTGGCCCATCTATTTGCCATGAAGTGATGGGACAGGATGCCATGACCTTAGTTTTCTGAATGTTGAGTTTTAAGCCAGCTTTTTCACTCTGTTCCTTCACCTTCATCAAGAGGCTCTTTCGCTCCTCTTCACTTTCTGCCTTAAGGGTGGTGTCATCTGCATATCTGAGGTTATTGATATTTCTTTCAGCAATCTTGATTCCAGCTTGTGCTTCATCTAACCTAAAATTTCACATGATGTACTCTGCATTTAAATTAAATAAACAGTGAAATTATACATATTCAATATGAAAATATACATCCTTGACGCACTCCTTTCCCAATTTTGAATCAGTCCATTTTTCCATGTCCGGGTTCTAACTGTTGCTTCTTGACCTGCATATAGGTTTCTCAGAGGGCAGGTATTCACATCTCTTTAAGAATTTTGAATTAAGAATTTTCCAGTTTGTTGTGATGCACACAGTGAAAGGCTTTAGTGTAGTCAGTCAATGAAGCAGAAGATGTTTTTCTATAATTCTCTTGCTTTTTCTATGATCCAGTGGATGTTGGCAATTTGATCTCTGGTTTCTCAGCCTTTCTAAAACCAGCTTGTGCATCTAGATGTTCTCAGTTCACATGCTGTTGAAGCGTAGCCTGGAGGATTTTGAACATTAATTTGCTAGCATGTGAAATGAGTGCAACTGCACAGTAGTTTGAGCATTCTTTGGCATTGCCTTTCTTGGGGATCGGAATGAAAACTGACCTTTTCCAGTCCTGTGGCCACTGCTGACTTTTCCAAATTTGCTGGCATACCTAGTGCAGCACTTTCACAGCATCATCTTTTAGGATTTGAAATAGTTCAGTTGGAATTCCATCACCTCCACTAGCTTTGTTAGTAGTGGTGCTTCCTAAGGCCCAGACAACTTTGCACTCTAGGATGTCTGGCTCTAGGTGAATGATCATACCATTGTGGTTTCCAGGTCATTAAGATCTTTTTGTATAGTTCCTCTGTGTCTTCTTGCCACCTCTTCTAATATCTTCTGCTTCTGTTAAGTCCATACCACTTCTGTCCTTACTGTGCCCATCTCTATATGAAATGTTCCCTTCAGTTCAGTTCAGTCGCTCAGTCGTGTCCGACTCTTTGCGACCCCATGAACCGCAGCGCACCAGGCCTCCCTGTCCATCACCAACTTCTGGAGTTTTCCCAAACCCATGTCCATTGAGTCAGTGATGCCATCTCACCATCTCATCCTCTGTTGTCCCCTTCCCCTCCTGCCTTCAATCTTTCCCAACATCAGGGTCTTTTCAAATAAGTCAGCTCCTCGCATCAGGTGTGAATGCGAATACCTTAATGAAAAGGATATCTTATTTTTTGCTCTTCTAGAAGGTCTTGTAGGTCTTCATGGAATCATTCCACTTCAGCTTCTTTGGCATTTGTGGTTGGGGAATAGACTTGGATTACTGTGATCCAAGTAAATGGTTTGACTTGGTAACAAACAGAAATCATTTTGTCATTTTTGAGACTGTACCCATTTTGGACGCTTTTGTTGACTATTTTGTTGACTACTCCATTCCTTCTAAGGAATTCTTGCCCAAAGTAATAGATAGAATGATCATCTAAACAAAACTCACCAATTCCCATCCATTTTAGTTCACTGATTGCTAAAATGTTGATATGCACACTTGCTGTCCCCCGTTTGACCACTTCTGCTTTACCTTGATTTATGGACCTAACATTCCAAGTTCCTATGCAATATTGTTCTTTATAACATCAGACTTTACTTTCATCACCAGATACATGCATGACTGGGCACTGTTTCTGCTTTAGTTCAGCCTTTTCATTCCTTCTAGAGCTATTTCTGTACTCTTCTCCAGTAGAATGTTGGCACCTACCCACCTGTTCATCTTTCAGTGTCATATCTTTTTGACTTTTCATACTGTTCATGGGTTTCTCAAGGCAAGAATGCTGAATTGATTTGCCATTTCCTTCTCCAGTGGACCACATTTTGTCAGAACTCTTCACCATGACCCATCTGTCTTGGGTGATCCTGCGTGGCATGGCTTGTAGTTTCATTGAGTTAGACAAGACTGTGATACAAGTGATGCTGTCAAAAAGGTTTTTAAAAATGTTCTCATTGGTTTTTATTCCTTTTTTTTTCAGTCAGATTCAGTGATTTCCATTACCCTTACAGTTCATTGATTTGTTTTTCTGCATCTTGTAATCCAGCAGTCCCCCACCTTTGTGGCCCCAGAAACTGGTTTCATGGAAGACAGTTTTTCCATGGATCAAGTAAGAGGAATGGTTTCAGAATGATTTAATCACATTATATTTATTGTGCAGTTTACTTCTATTATTATTACATCAACTTCACTTCATCAGGCATTAGACTGTGGAGGTTGGGGACCCCTGTTCTAATCTACTCTTCATTCCTTCAAGTGCATTTTTTATTTGTTACTGTATTCTTCAGCTCCCTTTTGTACTTTCTTACATCTTTTCTTTGATAAACATCTCATTGTGTTCATCCATTTTGTCTTAAGTTCTCTGATCATATTTACAATCATTACCTTGATCATTTTATTGGGTTAATTGCCTATCTCCACTTCTCTTCATTCTTCTTCTGAGGTGTTATCTCATTCCTTCATTTGTAACATGTTCCTTTCACTATTTTTTTTTTTTTTGCCTAACTTTCTGTGTTTATTTTTATATATCTGGTAGGTTCTAGGGTTTGGAGGTTGTGGGGCCAGGATTCCATGGTCTAGTGTTGGCCTGCTGGTAGGTATCATTTCTTGACATGACTGACTGCAGTTTCCTAGGCATGCCAAAGCGAGTGCTGACCTACTAGTGAGTGGGGCTGGATCCCAGGGCAGCTGGCTGGGATCAAGGTATCTCAGAGTTGGAATTGGCCTGGTGGGCAGGACCAGAGCCCTTGGTGTCCTGGGGCTGATGCAGGCCTTATGGTATATTTTCTGGGTCCTGACAAGACAGGCTCTGGGGCTACAATGATCCTGGTGCTCATGTCCACCTGCTACTGGGAAGGTTTCAAGGTCAGGGGAATCTGGAACTGATGGCCACCCACTGGCGAGTAGAACTCCTCTAGTCTTTGGTTGCAGAGCCCTGGGTATCCTATTAGTCCACTGGTGGTCAGAGCCAGGTGCTTATACATTTGGGTTCAGGGTTCCAAAGTTTGTGTTGGCCCACTGATGGAAGGGATGAAATCCCATGACAGCTGGCTGAGAGGCCCAAGATGTCTCAGAACTGGTGTTGGCCTGTTGGTGAGTAGGACCAGGCCTGAGAGGTTCCTAGGGCTGGTGCTGTCTAGCTGGTAGGAGAGTGATTTTCTGCTACTGTAGACTGGCAGGTTGTGGTGGCCTCAGAGCTGTTGTCTCCCCACTAGTTAGGTGGACCTGAGCCCCAGGGTTTCTAGTTGTAGAGTCCTCAGGGTCTTGGAACTGCTCTATCAGCCTGGTGGTGGGTGGGTCTAGGCCCCTGGGGGTCCTGGGACTGGTGCCTACTCATTGGTGGGCAGAGTTGGATTCTAGGGTCTCTTGCTGCAGAGCCCTGAGGGGTTCCTGGGCTCATTCCTGTCTGCTGGTATTTGGAGCTGGGTCCTGTTGGTGGACACGGTCATGTCCTGGGGTGGCTGTGGGCTCAGGAGGTTTAAGGCAACTTGCCTACTAGTGGGTGTGGCTTTTTCCCCACCAGGCTAATTGCTTGGCCTGAGGCATCCTGGTACTTGGGCCGACAGGTTAGTAAGTAGGGAAAGCTCTCAGTGCTCATAAGCTAAAGGGAGGATTGGCAGAATGGCACTTGCCACCATTTGTGTCCATGTGGTAGAACTGCTACTGCTGCTAAATCACTTCAGTCGTGTCCAACTCTGTGTGACCCCATAGACGGAAGCCCACCAGGCTCCCCCGTCCCTGGGATTCTCCAGGCAAGAACACTGGAGTGGGTTGCCATTTCCTGCTCCATGTGGTAGAACAGTCTCCAATAAATGACTCCCACCAGTGTCGCTATCCCTAGGGTGTGAGTTCCTGTTGCCTCCTGACTGTCTAGGAGACTCTCCAAGGTCAGCAGGTAGATGTGACTCAGGTCTCTGCCTTGGGTCCTGGAGTGTGTAACGTTTAAGAGTGGAGTCTCTATTTCCCATAGGCATCTGGGTTTTCTGAAAGAAAGTCCTGATGCCCTTCAAATGTTCTGGAGGCTCTTTTTCTTTGTATAAGACTCACAGCCTGAGGACCCTGATGTAGGGCTCAGATTCATTGCTTCTTAAGGAGAATCTCTGCAGTTGCAATTACTCTCCCATTTGTGGGTCACTCACCTGGACTTATGGGTCTTAACAATCATAACTCCATCCCTCCCTCTCATCTCATTATGGTTCCTTCTTTATATCTTCAGTTGTAGAAGATCTTTTCTATTATATTCTGGTCTTTCTCCTCAATAGTTGTGGCTATGAGAGCTGATGAGCTCAGGATCTTCTTATTCCACTATCTTGGCCTGAACTTATGATTGCTTTTTGGTGTCATCCATTTGGAAGGAATAAGAAAAGCTCACTTGGAATTGAAATTTGAAAAAAAAATCATTTTAAATCATTATGATGATGGCAGAGACAACTAGGATGGATTGGGTGGTGGTTCTAAGTCTATGACAAATTAATTATGAACTCCGGGCAATCTACCTAATATCTGAGTGTTGGTTTCATTTGCAGAAGTGAAGGTGACAAGTTTGATCAGTGGCTTTCAAGCTGTGCTCTGTTGATGTCTGTGAGTTGTGGTGGGATATATGAAGGTATTCTAGTTCTCCAACCTTTGTTCCAAGCAGAGATAGTCTGCTTTTATCTGATTTTTAATTTTTAAACCAGTCTTATTGCTTAAGAACATCTGAAAGTCACTAGAGTAGGTTGTTTTCACCACCCCATGAAAACTTTTTGATGCTATAAAAAATTATGAATTTAAAAGAATTAATAGAAAAACTACCCTATGCAAGGCACTAGGCTGAATGCTAGAAAATAAGATTGTATACAGCTTAGCCGATTGCATAATACAAGGAAAATGTATATTAAGTCTTTAACAGTGACAATTAGTGCAGCACTAGAAAGCTCAGAAAAGGGGAAGCTCTGAGACTAAATATACACATTGCATATGAATACATAGTATATTAATATAAATCAATTGCATATAAATATATAGATAGATTATGGTACCTATATATAACATGATATATGTATATACATATATTTCATATGCAACCTAGAAGGAAATGAAGCAAAATTTATGTTTAATAGATACTTCTTGTTAATATATAGGAATTTCATCTCCTCTGAATCACAGTGCTTTTACAATATTGAAGACTGGAGGGTAGCTACATAATTGCTTATGCATTTACCATTGTTTCTTACCAATGTGTGTATTACAGTTGCAGACAATGGTTATAATCTGTAAGGAGATATATTTGTCAAACACTTTTTGGTTCATTAAATGAACATCCATTTCACATTGTAAATCAGAGCACAAGACTTAAACACTTTCCATCAGGAGATTCACCACACTTTTAAAAATAACGTTTTTCAATTTCTGGCTGGAGAAGATATTTCAGGCAGTAATTTATTTCAATAGGATCCTCTCATGGATTAAAGATTGCTAGCACCTTCTAAAGGACCACATAATGGTGATCTTTAAAGTAAAAACTAGTCTGTGTATCTTTTTATTTCCCCAGCAGAGCTTAGTATAGTACTTTATGCATAAAGTACTCAATTTTTAATAAGAAAATGTCATCAATTATTTCATAGGAAGTAAACCTCTTATTGATAGGAGTTGGCAGTAGCTTCAATTGTGCTACTAAATATCAATAACATTTTGTCAAGTTAGCACAGATTAACTGAACTGAAATGAAAATATTGAGTCTTAGGATTGTGGTTGTAAAACACCAGTTTTTAGGATGAGCTATCTATGCTAATGGATCTGCAACAAAGTATGAAAACATACAGATTCAATGAAAACTATTAAATTCTGGAAATTCCCTGGGAAAAAAATGGAAACAGATATTCTAAAATTCATACCAATGTTTAGTCATCATTTATACCAGACATTGGCAAACTTTTTTTTAGAGGCAAGATGATGATATTTTTGGTCTTGTATCTTTGTTGGAACTACTCAGTTCTGTCATTTTCTTCAGCAATAGAGAATATATAAGTGAATGTGCATGGCTGCGTTCCAATGAAATAGGCAGATGGCCAGATTAGACTCAAGGGACCAGAGTTTGCCAGCTCCTCACTTATATAGTCACAAATGATTCTTAATTTGCCTTTGTTTTTGCATTGATAATTGACAGTTATTTTTAATGGAGGTTCCCTAAATATGTTCTAGATGATTTTCAAAATCTCTGTTCCAGGAATACATTTAAATGATTAAAATAGAGATGTGTTCTAATTTACCATACTATAGCAGTAGTTGTCAGAGAAGGCAATGGCACCCCACTCCAGTACTCTTGCCTGGAGAATCCCATGGATGGTGGAGCCTGGTGGGCTGCAATCCATGGGGTCACTAAGAGTCGGACATGACTGAGCGACTTCACTTTCACTTTCATGGATTGGAGAAGGAAATGGCAACCCACTCCAGTGTTCTTGCCTGGAGAATCCCAGGGATGGGGGAGCCTTGTGGGGTGCCGTCTATGGGGTCGCACAGAGTCGGACACAACTGAAGCAACTTAGCAGCAGCAGCAGCAGCAGTAGTTGTCAAATAGAGCTTTAATCGCTATATCATAATGTAGCACATAAAATTGATCTCATGTAGTGAATTATATCAGAGAAGGCAATGGCACCCCACTCCAGTACTCTTGCCTGGAAAATCCCATGGATGAAAGAGCCTGGTAGGCTGCAGTCCATGGGGTCGCTAAGAGTCGGACACGACTGAGCGACTTCACTTTCACTTTTCACTTTCATGCATTGGAGAAGGAAATGGCAACCCACTCGGACAGAACTGAAGCGACTTAGCAGCAGCAGCAGCAGTGAATTATAACATCAAAAATATTGACAAATATCAATAAAAGAGTGATATGAACTTGTAATTTTTAATTAATAATTATATTGGGGATTTAAAATATATTTAGCATGACTGACTTAACAACTTAGGTCTTTGATTTTATGCACAAAATTTCATGAACCAACTTGATTCAGAACAATGATGAATTTAGAATCCTTAGATATTAGAAACACTTAGATGTAGTTCACTTGCATCTACAACCTAAGTTTGAATTTTCAGCCCAGATATAATGTCATTTGCACATTTTATTCATTTAGTGTAACTCAGTAACTGCCAACTTTTGAAAATAATGGTAGTGGCTCAAATAAAAATATTCAGTGTTCTAAAACAGCTACTCAATATATAAATGGCTTTCTTAAAAGTATATCCTCTACCATATAAGATGTTGCATGATTTAGTCAAAAATATCATTGGAAGGCATCAGGAGACCTGATTAACAATCCCAATGTGTTATAAGTCAACTAGATCTGAACAAATTGGTTGATTGGGATACACTAATTTACTCTTACAACTGAACTGAATGTAGGAATAATACCCTGCACCTATGCTATAATGGCAACTTGTTTGAATAGGCATGGAAGTCCCTTGTCAGTTATTAAAGTGAAAGTCACTCAGTCGTGTCCGACTCTTTGTGACCCCATGGATTTCTTCAGCCCAGAATATTGGAGTGGGTAGATATTCCCAACCCAGGGATCGAACCCAGGTCTCCCACATAGCAGGTGGATTCTTTACCAGCTGAGCGACCACGGATGCCCTGTAAGTTATTAAATACTATATAAAACCAATGCAAAGATACTTTCTCTTTCAATGCCAGAAAAGGCTGCAAGCATCGTTGCTTCTAAATTGTGGCTTAAGATTTTGTTTCATTTTGTTTGTAAGAGGGAGGAGAAAGTTCTTTTCAAAATAGCTATTGATTTATATCTGTGGTCTTTCCCTTCTTTAACATATCATAATTGTTTTCAGCTGGTTTAAGCTGAATGCGTGGGCATCTAGGTTTGTCCAACAGTTTGCAATTTAAGATGCAGTTAGGCTGTACATACACACATTAATACATTTCACAGGAATCTGAATATTAAGTATTCAGTGAATGGGACAAAAATCACAACAGGCAACTTTATTGTAGAATTTGATCCAAAAATCCAGAAAAAAATAAATAAAAGGAGCCAAGTCTCTATTATGTTCGTACACAAAATAAACCAAAAAATACATCAACATTTACCATGAGATCATTTAAATATGTCTGTAAATGATCTGATAAGGGAAACGTGATCTACAACACGGGAAACTTTTTTTTTTTTTAAACAATTATAGACTTAGGTGCAATGCACTGTAGGTCACCTAGACTAGTTTAGCAAGAATGAGCAACATGGTAGGTCCAAAAGGCAACCCCCAAACACCTTCCTTCAATGGAAACTTTGGTAATTGTCTGTGGCTTAAAAAAAAAACAAACCCAAACACCAACTCCTTCTTCATCATGTTGGATGGTTATTTTGTCCATTTTTCTTCTGCGATGATGAGTCCGTTTTAAATACTTCAATTATTATGAAGACACTCCAGGTCCACAGAACAGCAGACACTTCCATTCTGTGCATCAAGACACAAGCATTAGCCAGAGACATAGAATACAAATCAATACGCAGTGTCCACTTTTACATTCAAAATGATCAGCTACATTTTGAGACCAACTCCATGAATGCTATAAAAATGATTACTAGAAAAATGCCACAAGAGGAGTAAAATGGAAGGCAAGACTTATGAGATACTGCAGGGTCCCTCTTGTTGGATTCTGCTGGCAGTGAAACTTCATACACCCCATCTGAACTCAGACCATGTTTGAGACTCCTCTGTATTTCCAGCTTGTTTGTTCACACAGTTTATTCACTACAATTACTCTAATTGAGATTCTTTCCAAAATTAACCCTCTGAAAAATAAATTACCATTAATAAAACTAGTCAAAAATACCAAAAAGAACCTGAAAATAACTCAAAAATGGCTTCCAGAAAGGCGGGCATAATAGGGGTAAATACAGACTCTCTCATGGTGACTATGAGAGGGAAGGTACATATCAATTATTAGGCATTCATGAGAAATCAATTACACATATTAATATTAAATATGGACTTCCCAGGCGGCTCAGTGGTAAAGAATCCGTCTGTCAATGCAGGAGACATAGGAGATACTGGTTCAATCTCTGAGTATGGAAGATCCCCTTGAGGAGAAAATAGCAACCCACTCCAGTATTCTTGCCTGGGAAATTCCATGGACAGAGTAGCCTGGTGGGCTATAGTCCACGGGGTTGCAAAGAGTCAGACGTGACTGAGCAACTGAGCATGTGTGCACACACAATGTAAATATACCTTTATAATTCTCCTAAATGAGTTTCAAACCTGACCTCAGAGAAATAATACTGAATACCATAGGTCCATATATTCCCTGGTCATTGTGTTTGATGGGGCTGAAGGAATATGGGACCATAACTTTTGCTTTATGAAGTTTGATGTCCTTTTCCTATTGGGGCTGCATTTTAAGGTGATACTTCTCAGAAAAAAGAACCCACATTTATAACAGCATAAAAAGGCAAGTTGTGATCCTTCCACTGATGCGTGAAGCTGAGCCAGAATTTGATAGAATCAAATGGATTAATATTTTTAACATGATTAATCATGGGAATTTAAGCAGATGTTTCAGCAGAAATTTAACCCTGCCTAAAGTGTACTACAGTCATAGCTCTCCATAAATTTAGAAAGGAGGAACGGGTCAGCTTTAATTTAAAAGACATGAGGATGCCTCATGGGAATGCCTCCAAAAAGACAAGAAAATAATCACAGTTAATTAAATCTTACAGCAGGAGCTTCAAGTCCCTGCATTAGGCATTGTGATAATTAAACAAAGCAAACAACTTCATAGATTTATAAAACACTTTCTTCTAACATAGACAGTTGCCTGAAAGAGCTTAAAATTTTTTTCCAGGATGAAAATAGATCTTTTTTTTTTTTCTTTCCCATATTCAGGTCAAAATAGCTTAAATCAGCCATAATTGGGACTAGGGTCAATTATTTAAATTCCATATTTCACAGGCAAGAGAGAAACTAGTTTGTTTCATGTTCATTTGGAATTTGCCTTTATACACAGTACAACTACCATCCATTCAGACAGATTAACCTTCCAGCGAGAAGCAAATGCCTGCATGTGCTTCCACGCCCCTTGGAACCCGTGCATACAGAACTATCAGGAGTGGACCTCCTGCACATGTTCTCAGGCACATGTCCGAGGCCTGGTTATCCTCAGGACACCCAATTACCTTGCATTTGCAGGTTGTGCAGGGAGATCCAGCCATTGTCCACACTGAGCCGCTAAGCCTCGAAAGGCCATAGCTGTCCAGGCAAGTTTTCCTGATGTCATAGGCGATATTATCAGCCAGGCAGGGGTCACTGACACAGCGGGGACAACATTCCCCTTCCAGGATAGTTGTGTACTCACAGCTCAAACTGGGGCAAGCAAGCGGCCAGCAGTCTACCTCTCCTTCCTGTGGAGAAGAAGTGAAAAAAAAAAAAGCCTCCTCATTAGCTTTTGGCACAATCCTGTTGCCAAAGTCCCAGAGAGGGAAATCCTCAGGAATCCCCATGACTGCCCTCACTGACTGCTCCTACTTTAGCATCGTTATGTGTATGATGCTAAATGGGTATGGCATGCTTCCTTCTTAAAGGAGGAATACCGACATCATCTCCTCCAGTATGCTTTTGCTGACTGTCTATAGTACAGCCATGGAGAGAGTTAGGTCCCATCTCTCTGTGTGCCAATGGCAACCCATAATTATTTTTTAGTGATTCTTATTGATCCTTATTATAGTTATTAATACAATTCCAGATTAAGTTTTGAGCTTTCAGGTTCTGGGCTTTTCCCTTTATCTCCCTGATCCTTAACACAGTTCTGGTAAATAAATGCTAATCAAATGAACAAAGAGATGATACTGGGCTAGTGTTTAAAAAGAAACTTATTTTTCTTAAGGTCAAAGGAGGAACCTGAGTCACTGTATTATTTCAGCAACATCACACTGAGTTGCTTGTGTTAGATTTAGAACTGAGGTTGTGCAGTATCAGGAGAACCATTTCAGAATGGTTTTGAATGTTCTGTCTGGCTAGTGATAACATCACTAATGTGCAGTACAGTGTTACAGTTTAGATACAGCCTCCAAGTAGTCTATAAACTGGCAACTGTGGCCCCACTGAACTGCACACAGCAGGTCTGTTTCTCTCTGTAGTCTTTTCTGTTATCATGACACTTATTATAATTAATGAAAACTCAAACTCAGTCAGCATCACAAGATTATGGCCTTTGATCAGCTTCATGATTGCCCATGTCTGTCATGCTCACAGGGCTTCACAGGTGGCGCAAGTGGTAAAGAACCCACCTGCCAAGGCAGGAGATATAAGAGACATGGGTTCAATCCCTGAATCAGGAAGATCCCCTGGAGGAGGGCATGGCAACCCATTCCAGTATTCTTGCCTGGAGAATCCCATGGGCAGAGGAGCCTGGTGAGCTACAGTCCATAGGGTTGCAGAGTCAGACATGACTGAAGCGACTTAGCACACATGTTATGATCACTGTTGCATCATCTGGGGTCTGGCACATGCAAATTATTGACATTAAATATAACCCACTATATTCTCAAGTCATCACAAAGTTATATTCATTAGCATCAGTTTTCCCAGATATTATTAGAGTCTGGGATGGCAGGGGATACTCTTGAAATTCTGTAAAAATTTCATGTCTAAAATTAATACTCATTCTTCTGAGTGCTGAAAACTAGCTTCTTAGAAATGCAATTTTTCAGACTGATAACACAGCTAATTCTATAGCTGTGTTGAGTTTGTTCTTGAATGGGAGATGTGAAAAATGGCTATGATTTGAATATATCTGAGTTATACTCCTCAGCATTAGGGGTAATTAAAAAGGAATTATTTCTACTATTATCTGCACATTCGCCAGGTGACTTTAGAAAATCCAATCGAAATTTATAGCATGTTGTCTCCAAATGCCTGTTTTTATGCAATATCTATAGACTGAATCATTAACTCTAGAAAATGTTACATTACAAAATGCAGCTAACAGTTACCATTACAAATTGACTTAATTATGACTCAACTCCACTGGTTGTAATTCCCTCAGAGATAGAATATCATATTCACTATGATAATATGTTTTAACAATCTTTGCAACATTAGGAATCTCTGTCTGTGGTATAATCTGAAACAGAAAGAGCCAGTTGAAGAAATTAAGCTTTTTCTCTAAAATTTCTCAAACCTGATTATACCCTTAGTATCCCTGTATTTAGATACAAAGGAACCCTTCATTTTTCTCTATGAAGGTTTAGCTCTTGAAACCAATTTTTCGATCCAGGAAACATGAACAGTACTTACTGCTATGCATTAAGTATTTTCTATGTGTCAAATACTATATTTGCTATTCACACATATCTCTGATCTTCACAACAGCCCTGCAAAATAGGTGCTCATCCAGTTGTATACACTGAAGGAAAGAATGATCAAGTGAAATGCTGGGACCTGCCCAGGTTAATCCGGAGAAGGCAATGGCAAGCCACTCCAGTACTATTGCCTAGAAAATCCCATGGATGGAGGAGCCTGGTGGGCTGCAGTCCGTGGGGTTGCTAAGGGTCGGACACGACTGAGCGACTTCACTTTCACTTTTCACTTTCACACATTGGAGAAGGAAATGGCAACCCACTCCAGTGTTCTTGCCTGGAGAATCCCAGGGATGGGGGAGCCTGGTGGGCTTCCGTCTATGGGGTCACACAGAGTCGGACACGACTGAAGTGACTTAGCAGCAGCAGCAGCAGCCCAGGTTAATCACACAGAGGTTGTCTGTGGGAGAAGCAGGACTGAATTCTAGGTCTATATGGCCTAGAATCAATATCATTCCCTGGTATTTCTACTATGTTCAGTTATCTCTCATACTGAAATCTTTATTGGTAATGTCCCAAGAAATGAAAGACTTGGCTCTGTAAGAACTACAACTCCTGATTGAGGCCTCAAAAGCTTTCTGTCATTTGGGGATTTTTATTGTACTGGATTTGCTAAAAAGTAGATGGCTGGATGGTATCACCGACTCGATGGACATGAGTTTGAGTGAACTCTGGGAGTTGGTGATGGACAGGGAGGCCTGGCGTGCTGTGATTCATGGGTCGCAAAGAGTTGGACACGACTGAGCGACTGAACTGAACTGAGCAGTTGCAAAGTAACTTGGGCCAAATTTGTCCTATGTAAATGTTTTGCCTGCTGTTTTAAACAGTGGAATATGAATGTCTTCTGGAAGAGCATTTGCCCCTTAACTAGCCACAGGACCCACATCTTTCTGCCCAGGACCACAAATAGCAGGAAACTAAAGTCCATAGGCAACTGAGTCTGTAAACCCCTCGAGAGTGTAAGGGACAACACACTCTGAAGGAAGACAACATACCAGACACCGGCACTGCTGGCAGCTGTGAGTCCAGTTGTCTCCACTCCGATAGAGCTTGCGTCCATTTTGATCCAAACATTGGCTTGTGACCCTGGTGTCACACTCTGGGCAGCAGAAAAGGTCAACGCTTGGATTCTGGCAATCACATGCTGTCCGCCGGCAGAATATCTTCCCGTTCTATTTAGAAGTGAGGTTAAGGAGGTTTCATCATTAGGGAAGCAATAAGCCTGCACTAAGAAAACTAGTCTTATAAGCACTTTACAGAACATAGGACAGATTTCTGACAGTCATAGTAACCCCCTGGCCACTTCCCATTTTGCTCAAACAGATGCACATGTGTATACACACCCTGTTTTTCCCTGCCCTTGCCAGCAGAGCAGTCGTGTTAACAGGGAGACATGTCTAAGTTTAAAAGAGAAATGTTCTTGAACCTTTTTTCTAAATGTTTCTTAAAAATCATATTTCTAAGTAAAATTATAACTAAGCAGCTAAAAATGCATGAATGATCAAGGACTCTTTTGAGTGGAAAATCACGCTGCTGTACTTTTCCCAGTTCACAGTGAATATCCTGACACATGCAAACGAATTCCTCCACTTTTATCTCTGCCTCAGCTATGGGAGGACAGGGAAGGCAATGGCAAGCCACTCCAGTACTATTGCCTAGAAAATCCCATGGATGGAGGAGCCTGGTGGGCTGCAGCCTGTGGGGTCGCTAAGGGTCGGACACAACTGAGCGACTTCACTTTCACTTTTCACTTTCACACATCGGAGAAGGAAATGGCAACCCACTCCAGTGTTCTTGCCTGGAGAATCCCAGGGACAGGGGAGCCTGGTGGGCTTCCATCTATGGGGTCACACAGAGTTGGACACGACTGAAGTGACTTAGCAGCAGCAGCAGCAGCAGCAGCAGCAGCTATGGGAGGAAGTCTTTACAAAAGAATTAACCAAGGCTCAGAGAGGCTAAATTACTTATCCAGTATCACAGAGGTAGCAATTCTCTAAGCAGCATCATTAGATTTCCTGGTTTCAAAATAACTTTTCTTCTACGAGGTAGTTTTTAGGATGCTTATTACAGGTGCCACCTCCCACCTTGAGGTGTTCCGTTCAGTCAGTTCAGTTCAGTCGCTCAGTCATGTCTGACTCTTTGTGACCCCATGAATCACAGCACGCCAGGCCTCCCTGTCCATCACCAACTCCCGGAGTTCACTCAAACTCATATCCATCGAGTCGGTGATGCCATCCAGACATCTCATTCTCTGTAGTCCCCGTCTCCTCCCACCCCCAATCCCTCCCAGCATCAGCCTCTTTTCCATTGAGTCAACTCGTCGCATGAGGTGGCCAAAGTATTGGAGTTTCAGCTTTAGCATCAGTCCTTCCAATGAAGAACACCCAGAACTCCTTTAGAATGGACTGGTTGGATCTCCTTGCAGTCCAAGGGACTCTCAGTTCCCCAAATTATAGCAAAGTATAATTTCTGGAGTGAAGACCTTGAATACTCATAAAGGATTGAAGGTCGATAACATTCAAACAAAACAATGTTTTGCAGTGTTTCTTTTTTTTTTTTTTAATTGGAGTAAAATTGCTTTAAAATGTTGGGTTAGTTTCTGCTGTACAACAATGTCAATCAGCTATAGGTATATATATTATACATATGTCCCCTCCTTCTTAAGCCTCCCTTATACCACCCCCACCCCACCCTCTAGGTCATCACAGAGCACCTAGCTGAGCTCCCTGTGCTATACAGCAGCTCCCCACTAGCTGCTTTACACATGGTAGTATATACACGTCAATGCTACTCTCAATTTGTCTCACCCTCTCCCATTCCTTGCCTATGTCCACAAATGCGTTCTCTACATCTGCGTCTCTATTCCTGCCCTGCAAATAGGTTCATCGGTACAAATTTTCTAGATTCCATATGCATGTATTAATATATGATATTTTTCTCTTGCTGACTTCACTTTGTGTGACAGACTTTAAGTTTATCCACATCACTACAAGTGACCCAATATGACCCAGCAATGCCACTACTGGGCATATACCCTAAGAAAACCATAATTCAAAAAGACACATGTACCGCAGTGCTCACTGCTGCACAATTAATAATAGCCAGGACACAGAAGCATCCTAAATGTCCACTGACATATGAATATACAAAGATGTAGTGTATATATATATATATATATATACAATAGAATATTACTCACTGCTGCCCCTTATTTATATGTCTGTTGCTTACAGTAACTTCTCATCTCAGACAATGAACAGCTAAAAATTTAAGGTGAGACAAGTGGCCACCTTTTATGCTTAAAACCGCTTTGCCAAATATTTACAAAACCAGAGAATCTCAGGGCCAGAATATACCTTCGAGGACACATAACCAAATTTTGACCTACACTTGATTAGTCTAGAACAACCGTATTCAAAAGCCATCAAAACCTGTGCTGTAAGTTCTCCAATCTTGAAGAACTCACCACTATGGAAGGTATTCTACTCGTGCAACTCTGTACCATTCTGATTGTTAAAAATTGGATTTTTCTTGCCCATCCTCACTGATCCTTGGTAATCAGAGAACTCTTCATCCCTCTATCACATTTTAATTCTTCGTTCTTAGAAGAGAGCTCTTATGTCTCTTCTGAATCATCTCATCTCTAGAGCAAACATATCTAATTTTTTTGATGATTCCTCATTAAAACTATAATAATATAATATAATATAATATATAAAATAATATAATATAAAAAATATAAATCTTTTCACTGTTGTCACCACTTTTTAAAAAAATTATTTTTAATTATAGTTGATTTACAAAGTTGTGTTATTTTTCGGCTGTACAAAGTGATTTAGTTACAAGCAAATATATATTTTTTTCTTTTTATATTATCTTCTGTTATAGGTTAATACAAGATTTTGAGTATAGTTCCCTGTGCTATAAAGTAGGTCCCTGTTAGTTATCTGTTTTACATATAATAATGTGTTTATTTTAATCTGTAATCCTAATTTTCCCCTCATGTTCCTTTTAGTAACCATAAATTTGTTTTCTATGTCTGTGTGTCTATTTCTGTTTTGTAAATAAATTCATTTGTATCATCTTTTCAAGATTTCACACATAAGAAATATCATGTGAGATTCTTCTCTGACTTACTTCACTTCATATGATAATCTCTAGGTCCATCTATCGGAGAAGGCAATGGCAAGCCACTCCAGTACTATTGCCTAGAAAATCCCATGGATGGAGGAGCCTGGTAGGCTGCAGTCCATGGGGTCGCTAAGGGTCAGACATGACTGAGCGACTTCACTTTCACTTTTCACTTTCACACATTGGAGAAGGAAATCGCAACCCACTCCAGTGTTCTTGCCTGGAGAATCCCAGGGACGGGGGAGCGTGGTGGGCTTCCGTCTATGGGGTCACAAAGAGTCAGACATGACTGAAGTGACTTAGCAGCAGCAGCAGCAGCAGCAGGTCCATCTATATCGCTGCAAAGGCATTATCTTTTTCTTTTTCTGTGGCTGAATAATTCTGCATTGTGTATATGTACCGCATCTTTATCCATTACTCTGTCAATGGACATTTGAGTTGCTTGCATGTCTTTACTATTGTAAATAGTGCTTAGTGAGCACTGGGGTGCATGTACCTTGAAGTTCAGTTTTCTCTGGATATATGCCCAGGAGTGGGATTGCTGGGTCATATGGTAGTTCCATTTTTAGTCTTATAAGGAACCTTCAGACTGTTCTCCAATACTGGTTGCACCAGTTTACATTCCCACCAACAGTGTAGGAGGGTTCCTTTTTCTATTCATCCTTTCCAGGATTTATTGTTTGTAGATTTTTTGATGATGGCCATTCTGACCAGTGTGAGGCAATACCTTATTGTAGCTTTGATTTGCATCTCTCTGATAATTACTGATATTGAGCATCCTTTCATGTGCTTTTCTGGCATCTGTATGTCTTTTTTGGGGAAACTGTTATTTAGATTTTTTGCCCATGTTTTGATTGGGTTGTTTGACATAGAGCTGCATGAGCTGTTCATATATTTTAGAGATAACACCTTTGTTGGTCACTTCATTTGCAAATAGTTTTTCCCATTCAGTGGGTTATCTTTTTGTTTTGCTTATGGTTTATTCTGCTGTGCAGAAACTTTTAAGTTTAACATAGGTCTCATTTGTTCTAGTTCTATGAAAAATGCCATTAGTAACTTGATAAGGATATCATTCCCACTCCAGTACTCTTGCCTGGAAAATCCTGGGGACAGGGGAGCCTGGTGGGCTGCCGTCTATGGGGTCGCACAGAGTCAGACATGACTGAAGTGACTTAGCAGCAGCAGCAGCAGGGATATCATTAAATCTGTAGATTGTCTTGTGGAGTATAATCATTTTCACAATATTGATTCTTCCAATAAAAGAACATGAAATACCTCTCTGTGTCATCTTCAATTTCTTTCATTAACATTTTACAGTTTTCAGATTATAGGTCTTTCGTCTCCTTAGGAAGGTTTATTCCTAGATAGCTTATTCTTTTAGTTCAGTTCAGCTCAGTCGCTCAGTCATATCCAACTCTTTGCGATCCAATGGACTGCACACGCTAGGCTTCCCTGTCCATTGCCAAATCCTGGAGCTTGCTCAATCTCATGTCCATCGAGTTGGTGATGCCATCCAACCATATCATCCTCTGTCATCCCCTTCTACTCCTGCCCTCAATCTTTCCCAGCATCAGGGTCTTTTCAAATGAGTCAGCTCTTCACATCAGGTGGCCAAAGTACTGGAGTTTCAGCTTTAGCATCACTTCTTCCAATGAACACCCAGGACTGATCTCCGTTAAGATGGACTGGTTGGATCTCCTTGTAGTCCAAGGGACTCTCAAGAGTCTTCTCCAACACCAAAGTTAAAAAGCATCAATTCTTTGGTGCTCAGCTTTCTTCACAGTCCAACTCTCACATCTATACATGACCACTGGAAAAACCATAGTTTTGACTAGACAGACCTTGGTTGGCAAAGTAATGTCTCTGCTTTTTAATATGCTATCTAGGTTGGTATAACTTTCCTTCCAAGGAGTAAGCATCTTTTAATTTCATGGCTGCAATTACCATCTGCAGTGCTTTTGGAGCCCTCCAAAATAAAATCAGCCACTGTTTCCCCATCTATTTGCCATGAAGTGATGGGTCCAGAGGCCATGATCTTAGTTTTCTGAATGTTGAGCTTTAAGCCAACTTTTTCACTCTCCTCTTTCACTTTCATCAACAGGCTCTTTTGTTCTTCTTTGCTTTCTGCCATAAGGGTGGTGTCATCTGCACATCTGAGGTTACTGGTCTTTCTCCAGGCAATCTTGATGCCAGTTTGTGCTTCTTCCAGCCCAGCATTTTTCATGATGTACTCTGCATATTTGCACTCATCTCACACGCTAGTAAAGCCATGCTCAAAATTCTCCAAGCCAGGCTTCAGCAATATGTCAACCGTGAACTCCCAGATGTTCAAGCAGGTTTTAGAAAAGGTAGAGGCACCAGAGATCAAATTGCCAGCATCTTCTGGATCATGGAGAAAGCAAGAGAGTTCCAGAAAACCATCTATTTCTGCTTCATTGACTATGCCAAAGCCTGTGACTGTGGATCACAATAAACTGTGGAAAATTCTGAAAGAGATGGGAATCCCAGACCACCTGACCTGCCTCTTGAGAAACCTGTATGCAGGTCAGGAAGCAACAGTCAGAACTGTACATGGAACAACAAACTGGTTCCAAATAGGAAAAGGAGTACGTCAAGGCTGTATATTGTCACCCTGCTTATTTAACTTATATGCAGAGTAGATCGTGAGGAACTCTGGCTGGAAGAAGCACAAGCTGGAATCAAGATTGCTGGGAGAAATATCAATAACCTCAGGTATGCAGATGACACCACCCTTCTGGCAGAAAGTGAAGAGGAACTCAAAAGCCTCTTGATGAAAGTGAAAGAGGAGAGTGAAAAGGTTGGCTTGAAGCTCAACATTCAGAAAACAAAGATCATGGCATCTGGTCCCATCACTTCATGGGAAATAGATGGAAAAACAGTGGAGACAGTGTCAGACTTTATTTTTTGGGGCTCCAAAATCACTTCAGATGCTGATTGCAGCCATGAATTTAAAAGACGCTTACTCCTTGGAAGGAAAGTTATGACCAACCTAGATAGCATATTAAAAAGCAGAGACATTACTTTGTCAACCAAGGTCCGTCTAGTCAAGGCTATGGTTTTCCGTGGTCATGTATGGATGTGAGAGTTGGACTATGAAGAAGGCTGATCACCAAAGAATCGATGCTTTTGAACTGTGGTGCTGTAGAAGACTCTTGAGAGTCCCTTGTACTGCAAGGAGATCCAACCAGTCCATTCTAAAGGAGATCAATCCTGGGTGTTCATTGGAGGGACTGATGCTAAAGCTGAAACTGCAATACTTTGGCTACTTCATGCGACAAATTGACTCACTGGAAAAGACTCTGATGCTGGGAAAGGTTGGGGGCAGGAGGAGAAGGGGACGACAGAGAATGAGATGGCTGAATGGCATCACCGACTCTATGGACATGAGTTTGCGTGAACTCCAGGAGTTGGTGATGGACCGGGAGGCCTGGCGTGCTGTGATTCATGGGGTTGCAGAGAGTCGGACACGACTGAGTGACTGAACTGAACTGAACTCTGCATATAAGTTAAATAAGCAGGGTGACAATATACAGCCTTGATGTACTCCTTTCCCAATTTGGAACCAGTCTGTTGTTCCATGTCCAGTTCTAACTGTTGCTTCCTGACCTGCATACAAATTTCTTAAAATTTCTTTCAGAATTTTCCACAATTTATTGTGGTCCATACAGTCAAAGACTCTGGCACAGTCAATAAAGCAGAAATGGATGTTTTTCTGGAACTCTCTTGCTTTTTCCACAATCCAGCAGATGTTGGCAATTTGATCTCTGGTTCCTCTGCCTTTTCTAAAACCATTTGAACATCTGGTAGTTCACGGTTCACATATTACTGAAGCCTGGTTTGGAGAATTTTGAACCTTAATTTGCTAGCATGTGAGATGAGCGCAATTGTGTGGTTGTTTGAGCATTCTTTGGCATTGACTTTCTTTGGGATTGGAATGAAAACTGACCTTTCCATCCTGTGGCCACTGCTGAGTTTTCCAAATTTGCTGGCATATTGAGTGGAGCACTTTCCAGGATCATCTTTTAGTATTGGAAATAGCTCAACTGGAATTCCATCACCTCCACAAACTTTGTTCGTTGTGATGCTTCTTAAGACCCACCTGACTTCACATTCCAGGATGCCTGGCTCTAGGTGAGTGTGAGTGATCACATCTTCGTGATTATCTGGGTCATGAAGATCTTTTTTGTACAGTTCTTCTGTGTATTCTTTCCACCTCTTCTTAATGTCTCTGCTTCTGTTAGGTCCCTCCCATTTCTGTCCTTTATTGAGCCCATCTTTGCATGAAATGTTCCCTTGGCATCTCTAATTTTCTTGAAGAGACCTCTAATCTTTCCCATTCTACTGTTTTCCTCTATTTCTTTGCATTGATCACTGAGGAAGGCTTTCTTATCTCTTCTTGCTATTCATTGGAACTCTGCATTCAAATGGGTGGCAGCTGTGCTTTGCTGGAGCGGCCATGAGAGGTACCCAACACCCAAGGTAAAAGAAACCCAAGTAAGATGGTAGGCACTTAGAGAGGGCATCAGAGGGCAGACAGACTGAAACCACAATCACAGACAACTAGCCAATCTGATCACATGGACCACAGCCTTGTCTAATTCAGTGAAACTAAGCCATGCCGTGTGGGGCCACCCAAGATGGACAGGTCATGGTGGAGAAGTCTGACAGAATGTGGTCCACTGGAGAAGGGAATGGCAAACCACTTCAGTATTCTTGCCTTGAGAACCCCATGAACAGTATGAAAAGGCAAAAATATATAACACTGAAAGATGAACTCCCCAGGTCAGTAGGTGGCCAATATGCTATTGGAGATCAGTGGAGAAATAACTCCAGAGAGAATGAAGGGATGGAGCCAAAGCAAAATCAACACCCAGTTGTGGATGGGACTGGTGATGGAAGCAACGTCCAGTGCTGTAAAGAGCAAAATTGCATAGGAACCTGGAATGTTAGTTCCCTGAATCAAGGCAAATTGGAAGTGGTCAAACAGGAGATGGCAAGAGTGAACATAGACATTCTAGGAATCAAAGAACTGAGATGGTCTGGAATGGGTGAATTTAACTTAGATGACCATTATATCTACTACTGTGGGTAGGAATCCCTTAGAAGAAATGGAGTAGCCATCATGGTCAATAAAAGAGTCTGAAATGCAGTACTTGGATGCAATCTTAAAAACGACAGAATGATTTCTGTTCGTTTCCAAGGCAAACCATTCAATATTACAGTAATCCAGGCCTATGCCCCAACCAGTAACGCTGAAGAAGCCAAAGTTGAATGGTTCTATGAAGACCTACAAGACCTTTTAGAACTAACACCCAAAAAAGATGTCCTTTTCATTACAGGGGACTGGAATGCAAAAGTAGAAAGTCAAGAAACACCTGGAGTAACAGGGAAATTTGGCCTTGGAGTACGGAATGAAGCAGAGCAAAGGCTAATAGTTTTGCCAAGAGAACAAAGTGGTCATAGCAAACACCCTCTTCCAACAACACAAGAGAAGACTCTACACATGGCCATCACCAGAAGGTCAACACTGAAATCAGATTGATTATGTTCTTTGCAGCCAAAGATGGAGAAGCTCTATACAGTCAGCAAAAACAAGACAGGGAGTGGACTGTGGCTCAGATCATGAATGCCTTACTGTCAAATTTAGACTTAAATTGAAGAAAGTGGGGAAAAGCACTAGACCATTCAGGTATGATTATGCTCCATGAAAAGGCATTATAAGATACTGCCATTTGCAACAACATGGATGAAGCTAGAGGGTATTATGTATGCAGAATATAAAAATTAAATGAGTATAACAAAACAGACTCACAGACAGCAAACTAGTAGTTACCAGTGGGGAGAGGGAACGGCGGTTACAACACAGGGGCAGGGAATTAAGAGATCCACACTACTGTGTATAAAATAATTAAGCAACAAGTATATATTTTACAACACAGGAAAATATAGCCATTATTTTGTAATAATTTTAAGTGGGATATAATATATAAAAATACTGAATTACTATTATACAACTGAAACTAACACAATATTTTATTTCAGTAAAATAAACAAGACACAATGCAACAACTCACATTTTCCCCTATGGATTCTCCACTACTAAATGTTTCTAGAAACAAGAATTCCACCACATGGGAAAATATTTGTTATTATTAACTGATAAATTTAAAATGAGCAAAAGCAAGGAAAAAAAAGAAACATAAAAACACAACCTTAGGGCTTGCACAGCTGACTCCTGACATCAGAAAACACCCTAGACAGGAAGGTATTGATAATGGTGCTGGTTAAGTTCTGAGAACAAAGTAAAGCATTTTTATGAGTAGATCACAAGATTCTAGAAATTGAACTCTACTCTAGCCCCAGGCACTGACTGACTCACCCCTGGTCTTCATTCAATGAGTGGCATGCTGAGAACTGCAGGGCTTTATTGTTAGCTCTTTGCAGAGTGGGTTAGTCTCTCCTTACTTGAAGGAAATGCAAGAATCTTTTAGTTTCCCTACTATGACCACCTTCCTCAGTTTCTGGGTGAAGGCTTTTATGTGACCGGATCAAATGGTCAGTATTCCAGACAATTTCAAGGCAAGAGTCTTCTACATTTTGCCAAAGTTTTTTGTTGCCACACTATTGGGCCCTGACTTTAATATGACATTGTGGGTGATGGGTTATGAACATGCATGTCCCAAACCATCCTTCTAATTCCCAGAAAAACTCCAGTTCTGGTTTTGTGCAGTATTACACTTAGTTTCAGGATGAATGCTTTTTTTAAAAAAATTCACCTTTCTTTTTAATTAAACAAAATAACAAGAAAAACAAAAAACCTTCTGAATGAAGCACAGAAATGAAATCTGGCCTTTAAAGCTTTTCTCTTTCTCCCGCTGGATTTTCCAACTACCAATGACAGTAGTGTAACTAACCAATCTGATCACATGGACCACAGCCTTGTTTAACTCAGTGAAACTATGGCCATGCCATGTAGGGACACTCAAGATGGACGGGTCATGGCGGAGAGTTCTGACAGAATGTGGTCTACTGGAGAAGGGAACAGCAAGCCACTTCAGTATTCTTGCCATGAGAACCCCAAGAACAGTATGAAAGGCAAAATGATAGGACACTGAAAGATGAACTCCTCAGGTTGGTAGGTGCCCTATATGGTAGTAAAGGAGAGTGGAGAACTAATTCCGGAAAGAATGAAGAGATGGAGCCAAAGCAAAACAATACCCAGTTGTGGATGGGACTGGTGATGGAAGCAAGGTCCAGTGCTGTAAAGAGCAATATTGCATAAAACCTGGAACGTTAGGTACATGAATCAAGGCAGATTGGAAGTGGTCAAACAGGAGATGGCAAGAATGAACATCGACATTCTAGGAATCGGTGAACAAAAATGGACTTGAATGGGTGAATTTAACTCAGATGACCATTATATCTAAGACTGTGGGCAGGAATCCCTTAGAAGAAATGGAGTAGCCATCATAGTCAATAAAAGAGTCTGAAATGCAGTACTTGGATGCAATCTCAAAAACGACAGAATGATCTCTGTTCGTTTCCAAGGCAAACCACTCAATATCATAGTAATCCAAGTCTATGCCTCGACCAATAATGCTGAAGAAGCTGAAGTTGAATGGTTCTATGATGAAGACCTACAAGACTTTCTAGAACTAACACCCAAAAGAGATGTCCTTCTCATCATAGGGGACTGGAATGCAAAAATAGGAAGTCAAGAAATACCAGGAGTAACAGGCGAATTTGGCCTTGGAGTACGGAATGAAGCAGGGCAAAGGCTAATAGAGTTTTGCCAAGAGAACAAAGTGGTCATAGCAAACACCCTTTAAACAACACAAGAGAAGACTCTATACACGGACATCACCAGAAAGTCAACACTGAAATCAGATTGATTATGTTCTTTGCAGCCAAAGGTGGAAAAGCTCTATACAGTCAGCAAATAAAAGACAGGGAGTGGACTGTGGCTCAGATCATGAACTCCTTATTGTCAAATTCAGACTTAAACTGAATAAAGTGGGGAAAACCACTAGACCATTCAAGTGTGACCTAAATAAAATCTCTTATGATTATACAGTGGAAGTGACAGACAAAGGATTATATCTGATAGACAGACTGCCTGAAAAACTATCAGCAGAGGTTCTGACATTGTACAGGAGGCAGTGATCAAGACCATCCTCAAGAAAAAGAAATGAAAAAGGCAAAATGGTTGTCTGAGGCGGCCTTAAAAATAGCTGTGAAAAGAAGAGAGGTGAAAGGCAAAGGAGAAAAGGAAAGATAAAACCATTTGAATGCAGAGCTCCAAAGGATAGCAAGGAGAGATAAGAAAGCCTTCTTCAGCAATCAGTGCAAAGAAATGGTGGAAAACAATAGAATGGGAAAGACTAGAGACCTCTTCAAGAAAATTAGAGAAGCCAGGGGCACTTTTCATGCAAAGCTGGGCACAATAAAGGACAGACATGGTATGGACTTAACAGAAGGAGAAGATATTAAGAAGAGATGGCAAGAATACACAGAAGAACTATACAAAATAACCCAGATAACCACGATGGTGTGATCACTCACCTAGAGCCAGACAACCTGGAATGTGAAGTCAAGTGGGCCTTAGGAAGCATCACTACAAACAAAGCTAGTGGAGGTGATGGAATTCCAGTTGAGCTATTTCAAATCCTAAAAGATGATGCTGTAAAAGTGCTCCACTCAATATGCCAGCAAATTTGGAAAACTCAGCAGTGGCTATAGGATTGGAAAAGGTCAGTCTTCACTCCAATCCCAAAGAAAGGCGATGCCAAAGAATGCTCAAACTACCACACAATTGCACTCATCTCACATGCTAGCAAATTAATGCTCAAAATGCTCCAAGCCAGGCTTCAACTGTACATGAAGCCTGAATTCCAGATGTTCAAGCTGGATTCATAAAAGGCAGAGGAACCATTTCAAAGAGATGAAATTGTCAACATCTGTTGGCTCATCAAAAAAGCAGAAGAGTTCCAGAAAAACATCTGCTTTATTGACTAGGCCAAAGCCTTTGACTGTGTGGATCACAACAAACTGTGAAAATTTTTAAAGAAATGAGAATAGCAGACCACCTGACCTGCCTCCTGAGAAATTTGTATGCAGATAAAGAAGCAACAGTTAGAACTGGACATGAAACAACAGACTGGTTCCAAATTGGTAAAGGAGTACATCAAGGCTGTATATTTTCACCCTGCTTATTTAACTTATATGCAGAAGAAAATCCCATGGATGGATGAGCCTGGTAGGCTGCAGTCCATGGGGTCGCTCAGAGTCGGATATGACTGAGTGACTTCACTTTCACTTTTCACTTTCACGCATTGGAGAAGGAAATGGCAACCCACTCCAGTGTTCTTTCCTGGAGAATCCCAGGGACAGGGGAGCCTAGTGGGCTGCCGTCTATGGGGTCGCACAGAGTTGGACACGACTGAAGTGACTTAGTAGCAGCAGAGAACATCATGAGGAATGCTGGGCTGGAAGAAGCACAAGCTGGAATCATGATTGCCGGGAGAAATATCAATAACCACAGATATGCAGATGACACCACCTTTATTGCATAAAGCAAAGAAGAACTAAGAGCCTCTTGATGAAAGTAGAAGAGGAGAGTGAAAAAGTTGGCTTGAAGCTCAACATTCAGAAAACTAAGATCATGGCATCTGGTCCCATCACTTCATGGCAAATAGATGGGGAAACAGTGGACACAATATTTTCTCGGTCTCCAAAATCACTGCAGATTGTGATTGCAGCCATGAAATTAAAAGATGCTTTCTCCTTGGAAGAAAAGCTATGACCAATGTAGAGAGTATATTAAAATGCAGAGACATTACTTTGCCAACAAAGATCCATTGAGTCAAAGCTATGGTTTTTCCAGTAGTCATGTATGGATGTGAGAGTTGGACTAGAAACAAAGCTGAGTGCCAAAGAATTGATGCCTTTGAACTGTGGTGTTGGAGATGACTCTGAGTGTCCCTTGGACTGCAAGGAGATCCAACCTGTCCATCCTAAAGGAGATCAGTGCTGAATATTCATTGGAAGGACTGATGCTGAAGCTGAAACTCCAATACTTTGGCTACCTGATGTGAAGGACTGACTCATTGGTAAAGGCACTGATGCTGGGAAAGATTGCAGGAGGAGGAGAAGGGGATGACAGAGGATGACATGGTTGGATTCCTTACCAGCTCAATGGACATGAGTTTGAGTAATCTCAAGGAGTTGGTCATGGACAGGGGTGTGTGGCATTTTGCAGTCCATGGGGTTGCAAAGAGTCAGACACAACTGAGCAACTGAACTGAACTAATGACAGTAGTAGCAGTAGGTAAGGGTTTGGGTATGGGAGTAACTTAAATCCTGTCTCTACTTGTCACTGACACCTCAATTCCTTTTATCCAGGAAAATCTGCAGCTAAGTTTACAACCACCACTCTGAAGTTTCTTTTTCACCTATAAGGACATACAATGCCACAGTGGCTGAGGGACATAATTGATCAGGACCATCATTTTACTTCTGTGTTACTTACCCTGTGATCTTACCTCTCTATTGCTCTTTCAGATTCTCACCTTTAGTTTCCCAAACCTTTACTTCAGTCTAAGTAGTATCTCTGCATTTAGCTTTGATCTCCCCAGTATGTCCATCATGCTATTAATCAGACTACGATTAGGCCATATCAATACTAAATGAAAAAAATCTCTCATGATCCTCAGCTGCTCACAGGATACAGTCTAAATTCCAAAGCCTGACTGCATCCCCATCCTTTATCTCCAGGCTCATGTCCTCTTATAGCCTTCCCACACTCTTCTTGCTCCTGATAGTCTAATCTCGTCATTCACTTTATATTTCCTTTAATATATATTGCTATGCTTCTGCTTCTTTGTTCTTGCTTTTCCTTCTATTTGGAATTTACTTTCCCCACATCTCTACTTGAATACATTTGCCATCCTTTAAGAGTGTATTCAAAGGTCACCTACTCTGTGAAGTCATTCCCCATTCCTTTCTTCATTCTAACAGAATAGAGCATACTTTTTTCCTCAGTTCCCACAACAAATAAATTGTTCATGACTCTACCACAGCATGACAGGTGGTTCATTGTGTATCCATTTCCTCACTCATCTCCATTATCATCAATATAAATGTAACCATTCATAGTAAAATGCTACGTTTTCTGGAAACTAATAAACTTGATACCTCTCTATCTTCCCACATATTGCAGATAGAAAATAAAAGGTATCTCCATAAGGCCCATGACAAATCTGTGAAAGGAAAAGCCACAAATGGATATCTATGAAAAGAAATTGGGCTATAATTTAATATTTAGGGATGAAGGCTAAAGAGAGAACCATTTTTCATTCTGGGTTTCTGTGATCGGGAGGATCATGCATCCCCCAAAATTAGGCAATTATTCTGTGCCTAATCAACATAGTGGTCTTAAGGTGAACACGAGCATTGTCACTGTCAAGGAGGGACATTTCACCTAAAGAGAATCCGCATCCACTTCTGCTAGCCCAGCTTTATTACTGAACTCCACTCAGCTGTGGATATGTTTCAAGGCCTCTTTTTCAATTGACATGAAACATTAGTTAACCTGATGTACTGATTCTCAAGGATGAAAGAACTCTGACCTTGCTTCTTTCAACAGTATGCCTTGACCTGTGGTTGGCTTTTGTGATTCTGCTTGTGTGATTTGTTTATATTTGAATTGGAAACATCCAGAGTATGATTAAAAAGCCAGCATTTCATAACTTAACCTTGATTTTACTTCTTAGCCTCTAAGATGATGTCATAATGATAGTTTAATTACATGCTTAAGTACTAGAAATATTTCTTATCAAATCAGAATAGAATACTTACAACTGAAAATAGTGGAAACAAAGGGGATTATAAATAAGTTCATTTTTTTGAAGATGATCTACAGAATTTGATTCAGGCTTCTTGAGCTCCTAAAGCCAGATCTCCTTTCCTTCTACAACCTCTTGCAAGCTGTGCTATTCATGGGTAATTTTGCTTTTTTAAAAGACTTATGTAACAAACTCTGCTCAGTACTTTATTCATAAAGGAGGGATAGTGGAGATACATTATATTAACAAAATAAGATGACAGGGTTTGTTACTTTCCTGTGGCAATGCCAGTCTAATTCCCAGAAGTTGTCAGAGATACTTTAGGAGTCAGAGCAGCATAAATCAACTCAGTCTGTTGGATTCTTAGCACAGCCAATAAATGAGGTTTTGGAAAAATTTTAATGATTGGTAAATGCCCTGCTTTATCATGGACTTTAATAAAACAACAACTGAAAAATAAATTTTGGTTTCATATTGGTCAAGACTCAACTAAAATCCCTTGCCTGTTCTAGGTATCAGGGACATAGAAAGCTTTAAAAATAGTACAGGGCCAGGTTGTGAGCCTCCACAAAGGTTTGGTAAAGTAATAATTTTCTACAATAGAATTCATCTTCATTTTGCTGGCTGAATGGAGACCTAATTGCCAACCTCTCCCATAAACCTTTCTCAGCCACTCTAACGCACAGTCTTTTCTGTCTCAAAAACTTTTGCTCTGAGTCAGTGCCACATACTTAAATATTGTGCTTAATAACCTGAAGACTGCTTGAGGGAATCTCCTTACATAGTAATTAAAATAGTAGTGAGTTGAGCATTGAGCTCAATCCAGTTGGGTTGACTGATTACTAAATTGGTTTTATAAATATCAGCAGATGTCATATAGAGAGTTACAGGACATGTAGCAAAATGAGAAAACTAAGATTTGGACAAACAAGTAAACTTCAAATCCCAGCTTACAAATTTATATCTTGTGATATTAAGTGCACATTACTTGCCCTGAAACTTAGAAACTCAGTTTCTTTGTCTTTCAGAGTCATGCTGTATTAAATGGGATGCTGTTTGTAAATTATAGGATGCTTGGAGTGAAATGTCCCTTGACAGAGGAATGAATAAAAAAGATGTGGTACTTACATACAATGGAGTATGACTCAGCCATTAAAAAGAATGAAATAATGCTATCTGCAGCTACATGAGTGGACCTAGAGATTATCATACCAAGTGAAGTAAATCAGACAAAGAGAAATATCATATGCTATCCCTTATACGTGGGATCTAAAAAGAAATGATACATATGAACTTATTTACAAAACAGAAACAGACCCACAGACTTAGAGAATGAATAGAAGGGTCATGGAAAGGGATATTAGGGAGCTTAGGATCAATATGTACATAATGGCATATTTAAAATAAATAACCGATAATGACACACTATATAGCACAGGGAACTCTGCTCAATGTTATGTGGCAGCCTGGATAGGATGGGAGTTTAAGGGAGAAAGGATACATGTATGGCTGAGTTCTTTTGCTGTTCACTTGAAACTATCACAATATTGTTAATCAGCTATACTCCAATATAAAACAAAAAGCTGAAAAAAAGATTACAGATTTTGATTAAAATAAATCTTTGAGCTAGGAAAAAAAGACAAATATAACACACTAAAAGTATTTGTAACCTATTGAACAATGCTGCTGCTGCTGCTAAGTCACTTCAGTCGTGTCCGACTCTGTGTGACCCCATAGACGGAAGCCCACCAGGCTCCCCCGTCCCTGGGATTCTCCAGGCAAGAACACCGGAGTGGGTTGCCATTTCCTTCTCCAATGTGTGAAAGTGGAAAGTGAAAAGTGAAAGTGAAGTCGCTCAGTCGTGTCCGACCCTTAGCGACCCCACGGACTGCAGCCTACAGGCTCCTCCATCCATGGGATTTTCTAGGCAAGAGTACTGGAGTGGCTTGCCATTGCCTTCTCATGACTAATAAAAAAATTATAGGAAGCTTGGCATATAGGAGGTACTTAATGACTGGGAGCAATGGACCTAAGCCTAAGTATGGGGAACTAGGTTTAGTTCTTCTTCCTGCTGGAGAAGGAAATGAAAACCCACTCCAGTATTCTTGCTGGGAAAAATCCCATGGACAGAGGAGCCTGGTAGACTACAGTCCATGGGGTCTTAAAGAGTTGGACATGACCTAGCTACTAAACAACAACAAAGTTGTTTATATACAAGGAAGAATGGCCGTTATGGAACAGTGATCTAAACACTTAGTAATACAGCTTTTCTAAATATGTGCCTCCAGGTCTGGAGGTGTGACAGACTTGAAGGCAGGTGAATGAATTGGATGACTTTTCAAGGTTCATTTCTACTCTGTTTCCAGGGAGCATGCTGAGTTTATCAGGAGACCAGCTCTCTACAAAGCTTCTAAGTAACTTCTCACAGTTCCCATGCCCATAAAGCCAAAGATTAAACAGTCTCATCCAAACAGACATAAAAATACAATGTAAGAGCTACAGAAAACGTAATATCAAAGGAAACTGAATAGGCAAGATCAACAAAAGAGGAAATAAAGCACAAGGGAATCAAACACTTTAATAGGCCCATTTTGCAAAGCATAAAGCAAAACTAGTCGATGACAGAATTTTATTTTCATAAGCATTAGACTCACTTCCAGACAACTTAATGTAAGGAATTACCCAGCACTGAGCACCACAAAAAGACATCATTTACCAGACAGCCTCATCCTATCATTGTCATGCGTTCACAATGTGTCAGAGGTTCACCTATCTCTGGCCCTACAAGCCTCTGAGCCTTGCTTTATGTCACCAGAAGAGTGAGCAAGTTCATGCAGGTGATCATTTCGCGGAAAGAGAAGTTTTAATCGGCAAGACCGTAAAAGTAGGAGATGAGGGCTCATTAAAGCTCTCACCCAGCCAACCTTAAAGGCACTGCCGGCTCTCAGTAGGGACTCACTGGCTTCTCTGTCCTGCTCCTGCTGTGTTCAGCAGTCTCTTTGCAAGCCCTACACCTCACCTCATTCCCAGCAAGTCTGCCTGCCACCCAGCATCATCATTAGCTGTACTGGGGATTAGAACTGAACCCTTTTCAGGAACCACAGGAGACTTATGAATCAACAAACGGGTGGAAACAGATGGGAGAGCAGAGGGGGAAAGAAAGAACAGTGACAGTTTCCACTGCACCACACCAGCCTCACCTTGCAGGAACAGACGGAACACCTGTCTTCTCTCAGAGTCCACACCTGCCCGTTGCGCTTCAGCCCTCCTTCATGGGGGCAGTCACCAGAGCAGGAGGGCCCGGAGGGACAGAGGCAGTCGAAGCCCCCTGCCAGGTTGATGCAGGCAGAATCATTCCAACAGGTATGGGTTCTTAAGGCACATTCATCAATGTCTGCAACAGAGAAAGCAGGGAGCTTTAGACTCTAGCCAAGATGATTATTAGAAAGTCATAATCACTGACTTAGCACGAGTTAACATCACTTAGTGTTTGCTTTGTGTCAAGTACTGTGCCAAGCTGTTCACATGCCTTATCTCCTTTACTCTGCAAAGTAACTCTGTGTAGGACAATCTGTTGTTATCTCTAATTGGGAAAGGATGGAGCTGAGGCTCCTGTAAGTTAAATAGCATGCCCACCATCATATAGCTAATAAGTGGCCAGTCTGGGACTCAAACTCATAGCTGTCAGACTCTAATTACTGAATTATTCAATAGCAACCCTGAACTGGTTTTAGGAGATCCTCATCCACAGGCAATAAATATGGCTAATTCATTAACAGTGTGGAGACACCCCATTGAGATCTGGGTCGTTTAGAAAAGGTGTGAATAGATGAGCCACCGAGTAGGAACCCGTGAGCAATGAGGACAATCCTGAGCCAATTAGACTGCCCCCAGATCCTGGGGCCAGTGTTGAAAGAAAAGGAAATAATTCTTAGAGGATGCCTTGCCTAATCAAAAACTCACCACCTTAATGACTAGCAGCAATTTTGCTCACACAAGAAAACATCTTGAAGCTGCAGTTGAGGTATGGCATGAATTCTGATGAAAGACACCATATATTTTGCTGTTTCTCATTGACAGTCGAGTATGGAAGAAAAACATAAATCCAGTAGCCCTCCTTGACATTCAGAGCTCTGGTGACCTTAGCATCTCAAACAGATAGCTCTACATCCCTGGTTGGAGTCCTTTTCCTGAACCTATTCCTTCACAAGCCAGCAAATTCCATCTTTGAATAACTCTTTCAGAAATGTTTTCATTAACTTGAAATAAAATATATTATTTAGTAACTTCTACTTAGGTACCAGTTCTGAAATCACTCAAGGAAAGTCTACTTGATTTTTCATATGACAGTCTAAAGTATTTGTATTTGAAAACATTAGCCATTTGTCTGTCAGGTCATTTGTTTTCTCCATTGATTAATCTACTGCCAAGCCCTTCAAATATCTTTCAGATGACAATGTTGATTTCAACATATTTTTACCAAAAGTCTGCTCTGCACCAGGGTTTTTTTGCACACCGGTGCTATAAATGTTGACAGTGACTTAAAGACACTGTCCTCATGAAAGTGATGAGGAGGAACACAGCAGGATATATAAAACTGGTGGTAGGCTACTAGTTGGTAGGTTTGACTCCTGTAGGTGAGAATAACAGCATAAATTAACTTACTCTTCACACTAAAATCCATCTTAATTGTAGGCATTTTTTTTAAGAATTATGGAACTAAGTTGAACACAAAAAAAATAATTATAAGTGGCATTTCCCCCTTAAGTACTCAAAAATATGCTCAGAGACATAAAATCAATTTTACTGCTATTATTTTATGTGTGAGTGTGTGCGTGTGTGTAAAAGTTTTTGAGTTCTTTTTTCACAAGTCATGTCATATAATTGCAGGATGGAAATAGTTATTTTCAGTCTACAAAAGAAGAACTAAGTTACAGAGATGGCTCAGTGGTCACACAGCTGGTATCTGTTAGACCAAAGACTGTGTTGGGTCTTTCAAAAGGTATACTACAGTTCTTTCCACTAAACTGTGCCAACTCAATTCCTAAAGTCTTCTTTAAGCATGCTAGAATAGTCTGTGGTTTTATCTGCTTTCAACTAATTTGCCCTCTAGATATTGCAATTCTTTTTCAAGGATAAAATCTTGTCTGTTCCCTTTCCAGCATTTTCAGTTGAAATTCAGAGGATATGGTATAATTAGTTTGCTATAATTTTAAAACTACAGTGACTTTAATAACAATGAGAAACAGTGACCTATCTTCCCTTACTGACTATATGCACTATATTGGTATAAAACTTGGCTTTATAGCCACAGTACAAAATTGAAGATGTTAAGGAATTCCAATAACATTTCTAGAAACTAGTTCATTATAAGATTTATTTTTTATCTTTGTTCTACCAATTGTAGCCTCAGTCAAAACATTGACTTAATGAATAATTATTTCTCCTTTGACATCTGTGGAAATGATCCTAAATTATGTTATCTAGATTCCAAGGCAACTACATCAGACCTTAATTACTTCTTCATTACTCCGGGGTACACGTATGACCCTATGGTGCTCCTGCCTAGAAGCCTAGCTCATCTTCCCGGTCTTTTTCCTCTAATCCTTCCCAACAAAAAGTAGCCATGAATGCAGAAGTCAGGTCACATGTTTGAAACCAAACTCTTCCAATTAATTGGTGCTTATTATGTACCGGTCATTTTGTACATTACACTGTGTATCCTTGGTCATATTATTTAGTCTTTCTGATCTTCAGTTATCAACTGTATAAAACCATACCCACCTACTCTATAGTCTTTAGAAGGTAAAAAACATAGATAACATAATAAGTACTCAAAAATATTTGTTTATTTAATGAATATAAATGATTAAGACCAACTTCAAGCCCTACTTCCTCAGTTAAGTGTCTGCCAATATGATTACAGTTTAGAGTGATTATTCACCCTCTCTGAACACTTATTGCAATGACAGTTAGTGGTACATGGTTTATTGTTTAGGTATATGCTATCTTGGAACAATACTAAAGTGGTATTTTTTGCATTACTCTCATTCCTGTATTTTTGCTGAAAGTAACAAAACAGTGTCTTATACTTCTCTCATCACATTTATAATCTGGTTTGTATGTCTGGAGATACAGATAAAGAGTAAATTGATGATAGCTAGCTAGCTGGCTAGGTGGCTCATCATTTATATAATCATAAAAATAAAACTCAGGTTTCTTTGAACTCAATTCTGATTTTCATATTTCTCACCAGGACTATTGCATTAGCCTCCTAGCTGGTCTATACTGGCTCCAGCTACTTTTCACTCTAATTCAGTGATTTTTTTTTTATTGTGGGAAAAATATAAATAGTTGGAGAGCTTTTAAAAAGTACTGATGTTTTCTCGTGGTGGCTCACCACTAGAAATGGGCTCAATTGGTATAGTTTAGGATCTAGACATCTGGGCTCTGTTCAGCCAGAGGAGAATCACTGCTGTAAATACCTCTACAGGGTAGGGGTGTTGTATTACAAAGCAAACCTGTTCATGTCATTCTTCCGTGGATCTCTGATGCTTCTAATAGAACATTCAGTCTCCTTGCATACACTTAAGCCTTGATTTGGCACTTCAGTTGTCACCTTCTGTCTCTTCCCCTTTCTCTTCCAAAGCAATGGGTGACCCACAAACAGGCCAAGATGTTTCCTCTGCCTGTGCCTTGGAGCATGCCTTTTCTAATGATGGGAGTCCTCCTCTGCCCGACCTGATCTCTGTTTCTGAGCGCACATGGAATGGGTGGGGTGTGAATTAACTGAAAAGGTAACTTTCCCCTTTCCTGTGTGCTATCTTTACTCCCATGCATTCTTCAAAATCAAGACCAAGCATCACCATCCCTCATTCTGCAAGACGGTCACTACTGGCGTTTTAGTTTCTCTGTACCTTGCTCTGTATCCTTGCATTCATCTCTTGGGAGTTATATGTTTAATATATCCATGGCTCCATAGGTAGATGGTGAGCTCATTGAGGGCAAGAACTAAATCTTTTTCCTTTTTCTCATTACAAAGTGCCAAAGAATACACTTTGGATGTGCAATGTATTTATTTAACTTCCAAGCAAGAATACTGGAATGGGTTGCCATTTCCTCCTCCAGGGGATCTTTACAACACAGGGATCGAACCTGCATTTCCTACATTGGCAGTTGAATTCTTTACCACTGCACCACCTGGGAAGCCCATTTAACTTACCTAAATCCAGGAATTTTACAGACTAATACAACTATAAAAGACGGCTTTGCCAAAAGTTAGTTTGGGGTGTTCAGTAAGCCTGAGGCATAACCACAACCCTTCTCTTCAGGAAACACATCTTATTGTTGACTTTTCATATGGGAAAGCTCTTGGGTCTAGTTCAAAATACAGTAATGCAGAAAGCAGTAACCACACTGAAATAGGAAAGCCACCTTTCCTCTTCCCTCCATATCCCAGTTTCCTGTCAAATGCTTAAGGGAACAATGGCAGAGAAAGACCCATCAACAAATCATCCTACGAACTGTCTGGAAGATTAATTTCAACAGATCTACAATGGCAACAAAAGGATGTTTAACTTATCGTCACCTCAAAAATACTCTCTAAATTGGCAATTAATGCCCGGCTAGCACATGCTTTTTTAACATTTGGTTATTTTGCATTTAAGAAAGTTTCAAACATATTTGGCAGAGTTTTCCTCTCATAAATTAAGAAACCTGAGCAAAAAGATGAACACACCTAGGGGTGCACAATAAAAACAGGGTACAAAACCTGGATTTGCTTTTGCTGCTCCAGAAAGAAAGGATTTCACAGTTGAATATAGGACCATATCGCCTACAGAGTTCCATGTAATTGCTTTACTTATGACACAGAAATCTAATTCTGCTTCCATGCAATTTAACAGATTTATGGAAAGCCAGATGTTAGCAATTATGGAAACTGACATTATTCATATTCTTGGTAATACAGACCTGTTTGCTCTGCACAAAGCCAACTTAATCTATTATACATATCCCAAGGCATCCAAAGGAAAGAGGCACCCTATTTACATATTGCAACTGTTGTTCTCTGCTGATCAAACACAAAGACAGTCACCCATGATACTTACCCAAATCATCAGACAGGCCTCCAATGACAAAGAGGCAACGAAACAAAAATCAGGCAAAATATTCCATACACGAATCTATAATCATTAAAATGTACTTTTTTTTTTCTTATTCTAAGTAATCTCTGTCTGTGCTTTCCTTTTGTTTCTCCCTGTAAATTCATTATTTAAAATGCTCCATGCTGAAACTCCAATTCTTTGGCCACCTGATGCGAAGAGCTGACTCATTTGAAAAGACCCTGATGCTGGGAAAGATTGAGGGCAGGAGGAGAAGGGGACGACAGAGGATGAGATGGTTGGATGGCATCACCGACTTGAGGGACATGGGTTTGGGTGGACTCCGGGAGTTGGGGATAGACAGGGAGGCCTGGGGTGCTTTGATTCATGGGGTCACAAAGAGTCAGACACGACTGAGCGACTGAACTGAACTGAAAGCTAGTATGAGAACATTTTCAATAAAATCCCATGGCTAAGCTTACATTAGAACTAATTTTCCTGCATTGGCAATTTCACAATTTCTGAAAGTTGTTATTATTGTACTCAATTTTGCTCTAAAAAATCTAGTTGTGCCTAGACAGTCTGCTTTGTTCTTCAATTTGAGGTTCTTATGTTACTTGCACTTGAAGGAACAAAAAAAAAAACTATTCAGAGACGTTTATATCAGGAGCAGTCAAACCAATCCTAATCTAGCCCCAAACAATTTTCCTAGCTTTCCATAAAAGGCTCTGTGGAAGTTTTAATAGTATAACTGTAATGGTACCTGCCTCAGGAGCTGAAACTTCTACAAGTTGATTTCAGAGATCAAGGGAAATATTTTTTCCACTGGTTTGGTAGCATTAAGTCAGAGGAATGACCTTTGTCATTATCCCGTCTTCTTCCTTGAATAACTTCTGCAACACATTTAGACTTACTTTCAAACTCCAAACAGGTGATGTGTCAGAAAACAAAATTTAACCTGGGGTTTGAATATCCAGCTGTGTGTGTTCTGACTTGGAAATCATTACCAGACATTAGTAGTTTGGAAATGGGAACAGAGCTTGAGGGTTTATTAGTGATAGACCAGATAGAGCGCAGAAGCCTCTCCCACAGCTAAAGCCGCATTGCTTCTCTTGCAGTGGCAGAGAGAAAGCTACAGGGCAAAATGTAAACACTGCACATCAGCAAAATAAGGAAAGAAAACTGAGGAAATCTGAGGTCTAAGATGGCTTGCAAAATATAAGGCTAATGAGATTTAAGCATAGGAAGATTCAGGCCCAGACAAGAGAAGTGACAGCCATGTTCGGTGTGTGCCAATCACATCATACTTTGCTAACATGTTCCCCATAGACCTCAGACTTTTAAGAGTGGGGCTGACACACTCAGGACACATCAGAAGAGATACACCAGCATAGCAATGGGCTCAAACTCATCTCAGTTGAATGGAACATGAGGTGTTCAGCCTGAAATGTAAAGACAGAACGAAGAAATCAGTGAACTACAATTTTGCCTATTTGAGATTCTATCATGTGACTCTTAAGAAGAAATTTCGATGTCCCTCCAGCATTAACTCTTCAATCTTTATAGTTCCAGCCTCTAGCCTTTCTTGAGATAGGGAAAAAACTGTCACTGTGGTGTTTCTTATTGCTCAGAGTGTAACTGCTTTATTCCCTAATGCGTCTCCTTCTTTTCCTTTAACTGAGCTGACTCTATGAGGAGAAGAAAAGAACATCTTGTGGTGACTCCCTCTTTTCTAAATCCGGGTCTTATTCCTAGTGTTTACAACCAGTAGCAAGCTTCCATGTGAACCTCTTCAAAGCCTAAACCTGAAGGTTCCCATGATCATTCGTTTGCAAAAGCATTGCTCTTTCCTTAAATATTGTCATTGATTATTTTAATATGAGCTCTCTACTTGATCCTTGTGGGATATGATGTTGCCCTCTTCATCCTCTTACCTCTTCATTCATCCAATCACTAATGATCAGTTGTTACTCATTCAACTAATCACACATATTCGTTGAGTATCTTCTCTGTCCTAGACATAGTATTAGAGACTGGGGATAAAATGGGCAAAGGATACAGACTCAGGTCTGTAAGTATGAACCTTACAGTCTTTCCCCATTTTTAAAGTTATTACCATTTTCCAAAGTCCCATCTCTGATCATTGGTTCTCTTTCTCTTTCTCTTATACTGGAAGCAGTATAAGATACCAATTTAAAGCTTAAGCTTTGAAATTCAGCATCAGTGGGTGCACGTTAACATGATCTGTTGTCCCCAGTTTGCTTGGGACTGGGGGTGGACGGTGTCTCTGAGATAGGTGACTTTTGGTGATCAAACTGGGAAAGTTCTAGGCAAATGGGGACACTTAAGCCAACTACACCCCACTCCCATCCCTACAATTTATTTACCCAACACCTGGAAAATTTACCTAACATTTCTGAGCCTTGGTCTCATCATTTGAAAAGTGTGGGTAAAAAAATACACCCTGGGATAATCTGGTAATTTGAGTAAGAACGTAATACAATGCTTACCATTTAGTTCAGAAATGACTAGCTGCTATTGTTGTTCTTGTTTTTGTTTTTTTTCTCTCCTGGAGTTTATCTCATGGATTCCACTAGCCTAATAAACCTGAGCTCTTACTATGTAGCCAGCTCACAACTTCATCTGTTTACTGAGGGATTTCTACTTGAATTCTCACATAAATTCTCATGGATTTGATCAGTACTTTGGCCAGCCAAACCCAGAAAAGCTAGCACTCCAAGTTCTTTCTGAGCCCTAATCAAAAATGGGTTGTATTAGGTGACTAATATCAAAAGAATATAGTTTTCTGACACTCTATAAACTTCCCATGGTCACTGACTACATGTTGTTTTTTTTTTACAGAGTGTACAAATTTGGGTGTTTTACTGCAGATGAAGAAAACAGTTCCTTCTAGGTAGGAAAACAACAGTAGAATACAAGCAGAGTAACCTTCTAAATTAACCAGGGCAGCCTGCTTTCTGCCATGAACAAGTCATGCTTCTTTAACTAGTGATTACATCTGTTTAAAATCAATACAATTCTGACCAGTGGAGAGAATAAATAAAAAATCTATAACTATTGAAATATATACTAACCAAAGAGAATTTTACTGCATAGAGAGGCTACAGTATTGATGCTGACAACCCTAGATTTATATGTTTTTACACATCTGCTTCTAGGTGGGAGAGAGGGTTGTGCTAGAGCTGCATTTGATGCCAGCAGCAGAACAGTGATGTTTTTACAGATTACGAAAATGCCTAACACTGGTCTGTATGCATTCTATTGTTATATTCATTGTGCAGCTTAATCTCCTTAAAAAAATCTCACCCTCAACTGAAAAGAATAAACTGCATGCCCTTTACTTTTATGTCCTTTATGTTATCTTGTATGATTAGCTGGGAACATACTTTTCTATCTTCCTTATTCATTCAGAAGTAATATTCTGGTCTTACTTATCTTTGTGTTTTCCACAGCACCTTTTAGACTGTCTTTCTCTACTTAAATGTGCATACACAGGTGTTACATTTGAATCTGATCAAACAACCTTATCCTTTGGGGGCCTCAGTTTTCTCTTTAATAAAGTATAGGATTTGTGTAAAATACTTTCTATGCTCTTATCCATCTTTATATGGATCTTTTCATTTTTATATGATTACTTTTCACCTTCATAGGACTGAGCTTGAAACTCCAGTCATAGAATATGACTGGTGACAGATGGAGAACAGGATGAAATGAATGGAAGAACCCAGTTTCAGGATTAAAAAAGGGGATTTCTTAGAATTAAATCATTTTCTTGGACATTTACTGTTTATTGAAATATCCCTTGCCTCTCTTAATGAACATTTGCAAACAGGTGCTGAAGAGCAAAAATAATGAAGGGAACAGCATGGTTTTCCTGTTTCATTGAAGTCTTGGCAATGTTACCCTTAGTGACAAATATGCATGGGGAATCCAGCCAGGGTGAAAACCAAAACTAACTCTCTACTTTAACAAATCATTCTCTCAAGAAAGCTGACAGATGAGAAATAATTTCTTATCTCTTCTATGCCAAGAAAAAGCCATAGGCACCGAGAGGTTACAAAGTAATTTCATTTACCATCAGAAGCATCCTGCAATTTACAAAGAAATCAATGGTCAAAACCCATTGTCAATAGTACAGTTCTTAACCAGGTCTCATCTAAATAAGAGACTCAGGCTATGGCCCCTAAGAATTCAAAGACCATCCATGTCTCTTACTTCTCCTTTCACCCCCTCTTTATTATGGACCCTGCCTTCTAGGAAGTCTTCCCTAGTGGCTCAGCGGTAGCAGGAGATGTAAGAGATATGGCTTCTATCCCTGGGTCGGGAAGATCCCCTGGAGGGGGAGATGGCAATCTACTCCAGTATTCTTGCCTGGAAAATCCCATGGGCACAGGAGCCTGGCGGGCTACAGTCCACGGGGTCACAAAAAGTGAGACACAACTGAGCATGCATGCATGACTTCCAGGGAGGGGTGAAAGCTTTTCTAAAAGCTTTGTTCCAGTGAAGGAAGAGTTACAACATTGAGCTAGGACAACAGCCTGGGCCACCATGCCAAGAAGAGCAATATCCACAGAGAAGACTAACGCACTATAAGTAAATCTTAATGTAACGTCACTGTGTCTTTTCTTGGATGAGTCCTTCTCTTGCATCTTCTTTGTCTCTTCATATTTCTTCTGCTAATAAACTTTATTGGTAAAAATAGACTGGGCTTCCTGTTTTGAAGGGATATAATACTTTGGCCACCTCATGCAACGAGTTGACTCACTGGAAAAGACTCTGATGCTGGGAAAGGTTGGGGGCGGGAGGAGAAGGGGACGACGGAGAATGAGATGGCTGGATGGCATCACTGACTCTGTGGACATGAGTTTGGGTGAACTCCGGGAGTTGGTGATGGACAGGGAGGCCTGGCGTGCTGTGATTCATGGGGTCGCGGAGAGTCGGACACGACTGAGCGACTGAACTGAACCGATTCTCTGGAAAGACCAGAGGGCTTTTGGGACAGTCAAGGGAAAAATAAAGCAAACAGTAGGCAACTTAAACCCACCCTACCCTAGACTTTTGAGAGGCAAGTTCTGTTTAGTTTGAATTTGTTGTTCTGTGTTTTTTTTAACCTTACAGGAGGCAAAACCATAAAAGCCAAAACTAAGTTGGTTTCTGTGAAGCCCTATAACAAGGTCACTGGACAAAAATATCTGGAACTAACTGACCAAGCCCCATGGCAACTTTTGCCACAAGCCTCTGGATCTAAACCAGCCAGTTCCCTGACCCCACATTAGGTAAAATACCCACCTAACCAGTTACCTAATGCTACACTTCCAGGAGGAATTTTCTCTGTCTTGAGGCTATAAAAATTGGCTACTAGCCCGCAAAAGGGGTCAGCTCTCCCTTGAGCCAGCCCACTGTTTTCACGGTGTCTCCCACTCTAATAAACTTTATTCTCCTCTCGATCTGCCTTGCATCTGTAAATTCTTTTCCAACCTGCACAAAGAGCACAATAGTTTCCGGAAGAAAAGCAAAGGAAGCCACACAGAGTCTCTCTTTGAGCAAACTCTAGTCAGGCTCCTCTGACTAGAGCCCTTTTCTTGACTAGGCCTCAACCTGGGCCTATGAACTGCAGATGCTTAGCACAGATAATTTTGTCCTGCCATGTTAAAAAAAAATAATCAACTCTAGCATAGATTCTAATAGCTCAAGGTAAAATCCCTAAAGTAAGGACTCTAGCCCCTTTAAATTCCCTCATGGGGAAGCACAAGACTGCCAAAAGGATTTTCCAGTTGTCCCAGCCAACACCTTCATGAAGACAGGCCCCCGTCTCCCCTCCTAGTCTCTGTAGCGAATAGAGACCTAATTGCAGTAAGAGCTGGCGAACAGACCCAGATGAGATTCGTATGGACCAACACCCTTTTTCTGCTTTTCATAAACTTCTACTGCCTTGATTCTCCTCGAGCCCCTACTTTTCTTCTTCAGACTTGCTCATTTTCCTTTTAGAATGCTCAATCCCCTCTGCACAAATCAAAGTTGAGTTCAATTCATGGTGGACCCTCTTCCCTACTGCTATAGTTTATTACTGATTAAAATCTGTCCTTGCTACTTTAACTTGAGTCTGATTTTATTTATCTTTGACAGGACTCAGGCTGCTCGAGTATAAACAAAAGGAATTCTTACAGTTCATTTGTGGTCCAGCTCAGCTCCTCAGAGTAAGCAGCAGTTAGGTAGGGGTCAATGTTCTCATTAATAATAGACGTGGTTTCTCTGAGAGTCCTTTTATTAATTCACTTATTCAACAAATATTTATTGAGTACATATGATATGCTGCACACTATTCTCGGAATTGGGAATACTACTGCAAACAAAACAGACAAAATTCCTGCTCCTGGGAAGGTTACATTTTAGTGGAGCAGGCAAACAGTGAATAATTCTTTACATGTATCTTTTTTAGGAACCTGTAGATGCTTTAGTATTTCAGCCATAACTCATTTTATTGTCATGATTAACATGTCTTTGTGAAACAGATTTCTATCTTTTTATTATGTATAATGACAATACTTTATTATATGTCATTGTTGCGTCTCCAAGTCATATCCAACTCTTTTATGCCCCCATGGACTGTACCCTAATAGGCTCCTCTGTTCATGGGATTTCCTAGGCAAGACTACTGGAGTGGGTTGCCATCTCCTCCAGGGGATCTTTTCAGCTCAGGGATCGAACCTACATCTCCTGCACTGGCAGGTAGATTCTTTACCATAAAGCCACCAGGGAAGCCCTTTATTATGTATAATAACAATAATTTGTCATATTTTTATACCTTTACTCCTTAGAGTTTTCAGAATCCTTTCAAATCAGGATCTACTTTGTCTTTTCACAAAACTTAGAATGTTAGCACTACCATCACTTTTCCTTAAAAGAACCAAGCAGAGGGTCAAATGATTATTGCTTCCTAAATGTTTCTACCAAGTTTATCTCCATGACAGGAGAGAATGAACACTCACTTCTCTGAATCTTGGCCATACATAAAGCGGAAAATATGGGTCTGAAATGTAGTTGAGGCTTTATGTTTTCTGTTTTAAAAACTGTATTGCCTGCTATTTTTTCAATCCAGCCATTTAGTCAGGATTGTTTTGACAGAAAAAATCATTTTGCCCTCAAACCATGGGTAAAGTAACATTCTTCTTCTAGATTTGTGTACTTTGTCAGCAATATCTGTCCCTCACTATAAGAAGCACAGAAACATGGCTAGAGCTTAGAGCTACTAAATTTCTGAGTTTGGATACAAATAGAGGCATCTTGACTTCAGGTCAGGCCTATCCCTCATTATCACACAATGGCAGACTCCCAAGTCCACAGAGAATGAACTTTCTGCAAAGACCTAATGGTAAATCTCCAACATAGCAGCCAATCCATAGACCCTCCAAACATTAACTGGTGCTCATTATATGTAAAGGCTTCCCAGGTAGCTTAGTGCTAAAAAATCTGCCTGTCAATGCAGGAGACATGGGTATGATCCATGGGGAGGGAGAAGGAAATGGCAGCCCACTCCACTATTCTTGGCTGGAAATTCTCATGGACAGAGGAGCCTGGGGAGCTATTGTCCAAAGGGTCTCAAGAGTTGTACATGACTTAGCGGCTGAGCATGCACACACTAAATGTAAAAGGTAATACTAAAACAACAAAAGCAAGGTCCATCTTTAAAAATCATTGCAATTAATTGGGGCAGATCGAATGCTCACTGTCCACCCTTAATGTAACGGATTCACTCATTTCCATTTCTACTGCTTGGACTATTACAGTAGCAAGTTTCTGTTTTCCCTGCCTCGGTCTTTTCAAAGAGAAATTAGATCACTAGATCACACCACTCTCTCATTATCTCAAGGGTTCTTTACTAGGAAAATGTCCCAGTTTGAGTTGCTTCAAGGTAATATATCTAGGAATTGGCAGAAAACTGAATTTGAATCTATATTTTATTTATATGAACCCCAAAACGAACTGCTCTAGTAAGTCTAGTAAGTCACACTCATTGTGTAGCAGAGAACAGACCACTGTTCTTCACGTTCTCCTTCTATAAAGTGAGACATCATACCAAACCTGGAGAGGAGTTGTGAGAACTAGAGGACAAATGTTAGCACACAGGAGCTGCTTGGTAATGATCATGATAAAAAAAATCATCTGATTTTGATGGCCTCACTTTTCCAGAAAACATTCCAAGCAAAAGGAACAGGAGGAGCAAAACTGCACAGGTGCAGATAAGCACAATGATACACGTATGACAGAGTTTGAAACTGTGGGATATGCTATTTACATAGTTATATTTTATATTCAAAAGAGCTACTTAAAAAGTATCAGAGTTTTCATCACAAAATAAATGTCTTAGAGACAACTGTTAGAGACACTAATATTTATGAAATAGAATTGAAAACTTTGAACCCCTTAGCTTAGAATACCAGCCCCGTCATACCCTGGTCTCCACCTGTCTCCAGGGCTCCTTTCTGGCCTTTCCTCACCTATAACATGCTCACATATATCATGGACTTCATCCATATTGAAAATCTCACCATCCTTTGAACAGAATTAGATCCCTTCCATGATCCTGTCCCCCATCCGACTAGTATCCCTGCCTGGAATACTTACCTTAATATCTACTTTGCCTGGAAAACTTCCTTCTCATCCTATAGATCCAGTGAAAAAGATCACATTTTCTGTGAAAATTCCCACATACATTGCTATCTCCACATGCTGCATCCCTAACAGGAGTTGGCCATTTTTCCTTCACTCTTTCTGCCTATGATAAACAGCTCTATATTGTATGGAAATATGATAGAGATGTAGGGTTTACTACTACTTCTAACACACAGAGGATTATACTTCCCTGAAATCATGCGTTCAGACTGGGCTGTATATCTATTTCCAGCCAACAGCTTGTAAGCAAACATAATGTGTGTCACTTTCAGGTCAAATAATTTTAGCAAGACTCCCTCCAGTGCTTTTCCCCTGTTATATCAATGAATTCCCAGGATCTAGATGGCACACCTTCATCATGTGTAGAGAGTCTGTTAGTCTGTACTGCTGAGTGATGTCTCAGAAGATATGTGTCCATACCTACAGAGGACTTTTAAAAGAAATAAAGCTTTTGTTGTTTTAATTTTTTTAATTTATGTATTTAATTGCCCTGCCCACGTCCTCTCTGCTCATTCCTGATGCTGTGCCTAAGACTTAACATGAGGACTGGCATAGAGCAGACCCTCTCAATACATGCTCTTTGAATAAGCGTATGCTGACAGTGCTTTAGTGGATTTGGGTACAATAGTTAAAATTCTCTGCTCGTAAACCCACAGGTAGATATTTCACAGTAGTATGAATAACCTCAGACTATAACAATTCAATATTCATTTCAAAGACGTGGTAGATGCTGATGTCTGTGTTGTAGCATAGATAAGATCTTTGGCTCTAAGACATTCAAACCACACATTTCTGTAATGAAACAATTGCTCACCCAGCACTTCAAGAAGCAAGAAGCTGACAACTACATGGAATTCAATTCCACGCAGTGCTCAGAAACTGAGAAAGGAAGGCAGGTGACTCTCCCGGAGACTGAATTGTAAATCTTCAGGTGGAAAGTCGGAGTAGCGACTGGGAACACTGAGGCTCGATCCTGATGTTTCAACAGTGGTTTTTATATTGTTGGAGTCTGT